>NC_143571.1:33640000-34935833 GCF_054136105.1 Typopeltis vanoorti | reverse complement strand
TTAGGTTAAAAATTGCATTAAAAAGTGTACACTTTAGATAATAAATGTGGAGAATATTCTTAAACACTGAGAAATTCAGAGATTTTTGATGTTTCTAAATAGAGAAAACTTTCCTAACGATGTAGAAGTGAGCAAACTCATTTCCTACTTTTTTTAAAAAAAAAACAACGTAGTACAGTTTTACGTCAGATGAATGGAAAATTCAGTACCAATTCGTATACATCGAACTCTGTCAAAACCATTGATTTATTTAAAGAGTTCAGCACATATCGGCGATCAAAGAAAATCAGTTTCTAAGAAAGGCCAAGTGTGTGGTAAAGACAGAAATAGCATGTAAGCAATTTTCTGTAACACTTTACAAGCTAAAGCTCTTTTCTCTTAAAAGGGTGATTGTCTTATTTTTCCGGAGTTGGGAAAAAAAATAGTTTCACTTTGTTTCTTTGGGGAATTGAAGAATACAAAAGAGTATTAGAGTTTCTTAATCTGGACTTGTTCACTGTACGTTGACACTGATAAATGCGTGTTACCTTTTTTTTTTTTTTTTTTTAGTTGCTCGTAGGGTAACTAATGCTTGTTTAGAAATAGGGATTTTTGTTGTATTTGAATGCGGTGCTACTGTTCTTATGCGTAATCCAAAGTGTCTATCTGTCCATTAATTAATGACTAATTATTTCACGCTTTGATCTTAAATTTAAGGAATAATGAATAACACGAAAAACAATAAAAATGAATTAATTTATTTTAGAGGTATAAACTTCATGAAACTGTATTACAAAACAATCAAACATAAACTACCAAATGACGATATATAATAACAATATAAAAAAAAAAAATTCAACGTCATAGTTGAACTTTTTTTTTTTCGGTTGCCACGGTAACCGAACGACTAGCATTGTTGAGAAAGTAACCTGTGAAAGCTATCAGCTGTAGATAATGTTACTTTTTTTAATGTGAAATTATTAACAATTAGATTGTAGCTTAATCTATACTAATATAATTATAATTTTAATTTATACCTTTAAAGTAATTAATTAATATAATTTTAATAGAATTTTGGTAGTTCAGTGTTTGTCCTTTTAACTATTCCCAAAAATACCATAATAAATATAAATAAATTTCGCTTAGTTACAGTTCCCATACTCTTCTCTACTATTTCAAGGAAAAAGCTAGCCTTTTCTTATACCACGTACACGCTTTTGTTAAATCGCAATTGTATTTGTTTTTCTTTTAACCATGATCATTGGACATTGTTTTGAGCATTCCTATTACATCTTCCCTATTATGTTCCCTATTGCTTTGAAGCTTTTTTATTTATTACTTTCTTCTAAATATTTTAGGAGTATTAAAATTCTATCATTTACCATAAACAATTCCGCTTCTTCGGAATTGTTTATGGTAAAATATACACCAAAACAATCTAATCGAATATTTTGTTGCAAATATTGGCTTATTTTTCTAGTTTTTTTTTTTTTTTTTTCGTGTTGAAAATGAATGTTGTTACATCCATTTCGTCGAGTGACTCTTTCATACGCACTTGGAATGTTTTCTTCCTGAAAATGTGTTTGGGTGCTCCGTATTATCTTTTAGAAATAAAATACAACTAGTGTCGTAAGAAAGAAATCTTATATTCTGCCGTATATCTTAAAATTAGTTTGAATACTGTGGATCGTTTTTTTTTTTTTTTTGACAGCACAAAAACAGAATATTGCAGTACACGTTTACATATGGACAGACAATTGTATTTTTTTCTTTTCGATGACGTGTTTGCATATGGTCCGAAGTGCTTGAAATATCCGACTTCAGAGAAATACTCATCTTCTACATCATATTGTATATGTGCATGGATTAGATTATTGCACGCACAAAAGACTAAAAAAAGAAGTAAATTAAAAATAAACAACTCGAGAAATGGCTTAGGGAAATACGTCATAAGGTGTGTTGAAAGCTATTCTAAGTTTAAATCAACAACAGAATGTTTAGAAATGTAGACTTGAAGCGAAGAAACACTTAACAATAAGGGGACATTTCATGTTAGATTCCCTTAAAACCATTGTTAGCATTTCGCTCTGAATGTCTCAATCGTAGATTTTTAAATTGATTTATGTTATTTCCGTAATTTTATTATTTCGTTATTTTTTATGTTTTCCATATGAATTTCTATTATTTCTATATATCGGATTGCTGCAACTGATGCTAGCAATTGAATGTCACCACTTTTCAAATGAATCAATGAAAAACAGCTATAATTTTTCAGATTTTATTTTAATGGTTATTTTAATCAACTATAATTTTAATGCACATTTTGTTAATGAATAATTCATTGTAAGTTGAAAACGTTAATGCTTTGTAAGATCTGTTATTTGGAAATTATCTTAAAAGTCTCTTTGTATATTGAAAAATAGACAGAGTTTGCTATCGCTTCCGGATCAATTTTCAAAAGAACACGAATTAGCCCATCTCATGCGAAGCCACGTGGGTTTTCTTCTCATACACTAGGATTTTTCTATCTGCAAAACAGACAAATTAGCCAGAAGACACACTCAGTTTAGAAACAAAATATACACCATAGTTGTAGTTGCTTGCAGTAACTCAAAACTATCCAGTCCTTACTAAATATAAACACTGAGAAGCTTCTAGAGGGAACACAAGAATCTTCACTCCTATACTCTGTCTAACTCGTCTCAAATCGGAGATAGAGGCAAAGGATACGCCATTACTGGAGACATACTATAACGCTTTACAGTTTTATACTTTTTATTATTTAAAGTGTGAAGTATCTGCCGATGAAGAATTGTCATAGGACTGGATATTCTTAAACAATTTCGTATTATAGAGTTGCTTTTCATGATTTGCATGTTGCTGCGTTATCTGATGACTCATCAAGGAAGAATGTAAAGTCAACCGAGTCACTGGCCCGGATGGAACTGTGTCGAGTTTTTAGAATTATACTTACGCCTAACACTTTGGTTCCTAACTTTGCTGCAAATTTTCAATAACTTCTCTGCTTTATTAGAAGAACACACACACAGAGAGAGAGAGAGAGAAAAAGAGAGAGAGAGAGAGAGAGAGAGATTAATAACGAACCTTTTGTGGTTCATCAGTGATCTTTTAAGTTACATGAAGCTCAGAAGATATAAGGTAGCCTTTCTCTCTCTCTCTCTCTCTCTCTCTCTCTCTCTCTCTCTCTGTAGCAGTGGAGTAGGGTTAAATCGTTTCTCTCACGAACAGCTTCTCAGTATCCTGAAGCATATTCACATATGGAAATCCTTCAGGAACAATAATCAAAAAAGGAGGATGAATTATTGTTATCCTCCAGTCCGACTTGTTTTAGAATCGCTGTAATATAATTGCACCAATTTAATTAAGTAATTAATGTATTTCCTATAATGTTTCGTTATCATGATGAACTTAATCAAAAATCAACGTAATAAATTAATTCTAGGAATTAATTTAGCACACCGTATGTTGTATTTTATAAATATTTTCAATTGTCGGTTTATAAATATAAACATCGACAATTAGAAAAACAAGAGAAAGTAGTTGTGAAGTTGGGTTGTTACGTGAGATAACAGTGCCGTTTGCCTTTTTCTGTTTTTGGTGTAGCGATGTTAACTTGTGCTCAGAGACTAATTAGGTTGTTATTATCCTAACAGACATCTTCATTGGTTATAAGCATGCACCCACTTTACACCTACAGAAATTTAAACCTCGAGAAAGATAAAACAGAAAATAAATTTATCTCGTGTTGTGTAATCTTCTTAAACTAAACTTAACACTGTCTGATGCTACTTAAATTGTCTTAAGTACTGATGTTTGATAAGTGCTAGGATTGTCAAACATAGCTTATTAATTTTTAAGTCGCCCAACATACTTAACATAATTGCCTTTCTTAGACATTGTACTCACAATGCCTGAGAAAGAGAATCAAAATTATTAAATTTTGCCGAACAAAATTCCAACACTATTTTTGAATTCTTAGTTTTCGGAAGAAATTCTTCTACTTTAAAACATTCTTCAGAATCACCATACCACAATAATGTCAGTAACAGAAGTCACTTTACCGACTTCTGTCTCTTAAGAGAAGAAATCTGAAAGGCTGCTTGTATTTACAAAGCTTGTAATAGTATAACATTACTTTTGGAAGGGCAGTATATTAAGAGATGTTAGACAGTATCGATGCTTTATTTTCTAGCTAAATGAATTTTGAAATTGAAATATTGCAGAGTCGAATGAAAACCGATATTCATTTATATTAATCCACAGTAAAACTTCCTTAACTAGTCGCATAACAGTTGATGCATTGACTAATACTCGGTCAAAGTGCATTTCATAGCACTATTGAAGGATATCAAGTGTTGATATACAATATACCATTTAATAATCAGAGATAATCGACTGACATTAATTAAGGGTTCTATATTTTGTGATTTCAACAAACTTCATCATCGGCCTGTAGAGTAAGAGAGGCTGAGAGTCAGCAGATAGTAGGAGAGGAAATAAAGATAGAGTGCATGGTGGCAGAGTAGGTAAAAGAGGCCTCAGTTGACCTGTTTTAGCTGTTTGCCCCCCCACAGGGGCGCTTTTAAAACGGTCGTTGATTTTTCACTTAAAAAAAAAAGGAAAAATCCTAAAAAGGAAACATGTAACAAAACAAAGAGAGAATAAATCTGGAGAAGGAATGGAAAGGTAAACTTAGAGGTGGAGGAAGGATCTGGCCCGAGTGATGCAACTCACAAGGAACTGCACCGCCTCGCTGTAAGCCTTCGCCCCTCGGGTTCTCAGGTCCTCCCCCACCTGTAGGAGCTAAAAACCAGTGAAGCTGAGTACAGAAATCCACAAGGTGGTTACTGTTCCTTTCTTTTGTTGTGGGCTGTTATGATTCTTTTGGCCACCTCACTTCCCTTGGCCATGTCTAGTTTGCAGAGAGCAATGTAGAACGCCGAAGCTGCCTCCTCGTCTATATCCAGGGCTACCTCTACTTGCTCAGGGGTGATTTTGCTGATGTCATCAACGAAGGGGGCACCCCATTTTGCACTGACGATGCCTGGTCCATATTTCCCTGTGAGGAGGAGTTCAGGTTCTCCTACTTTATTTATTGCCTCTTTAAACTTTTCTGCCACCCCGGGCATACCTCTAAGGAGATGTTTTAGAGTCTCCCCTGCTTTTGCATGAGGGACTTCTGGGTGTTCGGTTTCAGATACTTTTGCTGTTTTGAGATTTGTCAGCTCTTCTTCCTGCGGACTTAATGGCCGTTTGGAAGTTTTGGTGTTTGTCTCCATCTCTACTTCAGCTTCTTCTACTGTATCTGAATTGGCGATGTCTATATTGGCAGTGGTAGCTCCGCTTTCGTCCGTGGGAGTCACCATGATGGTTTCTGCATTGTCAGTCTCTTCTGTTGGGATCGTATTGCTGGTCTCTGCAATTCTGGTTGGTTTCCCTCCCTTACGGGACCTTTTCGTTGTCTTAGACATGGCGGCATGATCAGGAGTGGCCTGAAGAGGCGGAAACTCTTCCTGTGTTGTGACCTTTTCATTACTTGGTTTTGTTGCTGATGTGATTGCACCCCCCATCCTCTCTGCGAGGTTCTGGATGGGCAGGTGTCGACTCTGTGGTCAGTGACCCCGGATTTCAAACAAGCTGCCTCACATTTTTCTTGGTTGTGGCCAATTTTTAGGCAGTTCTTGCATTTTATGCGAGGGCAGTCTGCCCCAAGATGATTGAAGGCACCACATCTAAAGTATTGCTTTTTGACGCCTGGGTAATTTACCATTACCCAGGCAGATCCTATGAGGACAAAGTTAGGAACTTCGGTGCTCATTTCAAGAGAGATGGTTACCTCCCCTGACTTCCACTCAGGATTGTCTGCGTCATTGTGAACCTGGATTTCCCGTACAACTCCCCACTTAGAGAATACGCTGTGAATTATATCGTTGTTCTCTACATATTCTAGGGGAAATCGTGGTATCTTAAGGGTTCTCAGGATGCTCCCAACCATGAAGGGAGACACTTTTACTTTGCCACAGTCAAACCCTTGGAGAAGCTTTTCTCTGGTCTCCATATTTTTGGTCACTACCTGGTATCTTCCTCCCCCATAAGGGGTAAATCCAAAAATGTTTTCTGCGCCGACGCAGTCTATGATGGCTTTCGCCATCGCCGGTATTGTGGCGTAAACCTCAATGCCGAGGGTACGCACACGCGGCAGAATGAAGAGCCTAACTATTCCCACCACCAAGTGTTTGATATTTCCCCAGTCCGGGGTTTACGAAGTTCTGTAAATTTCCGGTTAAATATCGTGAAACCCGATGGGACTCGTACCGATATTAACGGTTAAGAACAGAAACTATACACTTTATCTAAGCCAAACGGCCGAGAAGCAACCTGTAATAATTATTTAAGGAGAACCCATTCACGTTGTAAAATAGTCCTTATCCTTATAAGGACTGGCTTAGAGGGGCGAAGCAAGAATGCTTTTCATCCTCCCCGTTATCTGTAGAGGACAGTGTAGGGATAAGGTGTTATTGAGCTGTTAAAGCTCTGATCATGGCAGGAGGGTAACGGCAATAGCCGAGCCTCAGTTAGAACTTCATTGGCTACAGCATTGCCCATTTACCCTCCAAGGGTATTGGATTGAATGAATCAGTCACCGCATCTCCCCGAATTTTCACGTTGTAAAATAGTTTTACTTATGATCTAATATAAATTTTGATATAATATTATTAAGGGTGTTTGAACTTTATAATGTTTTAAGTGCCATTTTAACGGGTATTGAATAAATTTATGATAAATATAAACAAAATTTATATCTTTATAAATTATTTTATTAATCTAATTCCGTTTTCGTTTTAATATTCGCTTTAAAAGCAATTAGTTTACAGGCGCAGTTCTCTGTGATGCTATCTGTGTCATAGGTAACGAACGACATTTTGATGATGGTTCGCTGTGCAACATAGTTCTGCCAAAGCAAGTAAACATTCCCAGTTGTTCAGAAGCTGTTCCAGATAGGGTGACACTTGCTATGGTTCAATGCTGTTTACGGGCACGTGTAATGGACATAATTGCCTGAAACACGCACGCAGTTCTGTTTCTGTGGATTGTTCACACGGTAATTCTCATTTGCCACAAGTGAAATTACGAACCATATTTACTGTTTATGAGAACACCTTTAACCTCTGCTGCGATGAAGTCTGGTAAGAATGTATAATTATTCACATGGAATTAGATTAATCGAAGAAAAAAAAAAAACAGATTCTAAATGGAGGTTTAGAGAAATTGCCGAACTTATATAATATATGAAAACAGCAAAAGAAGCAAACATTTTTAATTATTTATTTTTTGGGAGGAGATTTTTTTCATCCCTCAGACGCTATGTCGTCATCTTTTACAGTAGAATCCTCTTTTAGAATATGATGAATAATATTATTTATTTAGAGTCGTTTTAATACCTCATTGTTTTCAACCAATCAAAATATTTGGTATTAGAGTGAAAACATGCCGTCAGTGTTTCACTTCCGTAAGTTAAAAAAAAAAGCAGAATTATAATAAGCAGTAATCTTAATTAAATTGCAAATCTAGCAATGCATGCACCGCAAACTAAGATATGTTCTGATCCCCAGGATACAGAAACATCTTAAGTACGTTGTTGCTAATCTGCAAATTCTTGGAATGCCAAGTTCCACAATCTACCGAAAAAGATTGATTATCCTCTGTCTTTGTCATTATTAACTCTCTAAGAAAGGCATTACACGATAAATGAAGTGGAAATCAAAGAAAGGAGCTCATTATGAGTCTTTGTAATGAGCTGCTAGCGCTCTTGTGGGTGATTACCCGCATCTGCTTTGCCGTTAGTAAACTAAACACAAGGATCTTCCTACTTCTACATATCAGATCAATTGCTTTTTCTTGGCTCATCATTGCATTTTCCACGGGTATTGTGGGATTTAGCCTTGATCAACTTATTTCGCTTTCGATTAACAGTAGAATTTCTTAGAAGTTTTTGTGATTTTTAAAGAAAAAAATCGATAGTAAAATCTAGTCCAATATACATTTCGAATCCCTTGTTAGGGTGCCTGAAATATTTTAGAATTGAGGTTGAGTTAACTGGGTTTCTCTTGCAATATATCATCGAGTTCTGCAAAATATTATAAGTCAATTGCTTGATCGTAGTAGACTATTTGGCTGAATACGTGAAGGAAGAGGATATATTTCCAGATTAATATTTCTATTTCATAGCTTCAGTATTTACATAAAATATTACATTTTGAAATCAGAATATAAATCAGTAACGCAATTTTATTTGTATTTAGCACTCCTGAACGTTTTTTTTATATAAAAATAGTCCTGATTTTTAATTTTTCTTCCTCGGGAGGTCATCTATAATAGGTTCGCTTCCCTGAGGTTAAAATACGTCTCGTTCTAATGCTTTTTAATTTAATGTTTTCGTTGCCACATAACACCAAAACTGCATTTGTTATTGTATTATTTTCTTTGTAGCTGAAAAACGAATCTCTAGTTTGGTTTTCAGTAATATTTTTGTCCCGTAACACGTCCAGAATACGCAGAAGTAAAATCAGAATCGGTTAATGTAACTGCTTAATCGTGTTAATTTCTTGTGTAAAATTAACTGAGGGTAAAATGTCACTATGAAACGTTAGCCAAAATAGAGAAGAGACATTTATTCAAGGGCTCATTCGACCAGTGGACTGGTTGGTGTGTTTAAATATCCGCGAGAGACTGTTGTATTACAGGCAGTATGAGAAAGAAGCAGTGAACCGATATAACACTTCTTAACCTCAACCAAATTTCTTAATTAGATCTCTCACTCACTCTCTTTCTCATTTCCCCACGTGTATTACCTTATCTTCGTTATAGAGGTCGCTATTTTAAGAGATCTTTGCACTATTTAAATTTGCAATTAGAATCGTACATAATTTAGCTAAATTCTTGTTGTCACACTTTCTTTTCCTGTCAAATTTTCGTAATTTCCAGAGAGATATCTTTAATTAACGTCCTCCCTTCTATCTGTTTCTTTAAAGCTTTTCCGGGTTCATTAAACAGGTTTTCTAGCCATTAGGAGTATTCAGACATCTTTTTTTGTTTCGTTTGATTTAAATTCTTTTGTTGTGTCTCTTGACATTCCTCTTGCACTTTTCTTTGCTAATGAAATATTTTTTACGATATGAAAAATAATGCGTATCTTTCTTTCAAAGGGAAAAAAAAAACTACGCATTATTTTACGATAATAAAACTATTTCCCTTGCGTATCGATGTTTGGATTCTATGCTCATCCATTTCGGTCTACGAGGTAATGTCGGTTTAATTAAAAGAGTTGATCTATGGCCGACTTCAACACCGAATAACTTCTGATTTGAACCAAACATATGATTTAGCTAGAAGGTGACTTTTATATTAAAATTATTGTCATTACATACGGGCTCTTTCGTTACCGACACGAAGTTATTCCAGCGAGTAAGCACAGGAGTCAGAGATCAGGTTTGTTCATTTCTGATTACAAAAATGAATTAATGTCACCCACTCATTTTGCAATGAGTGGTGACATTAATCTGGAAGGGACTCGATCAATGACATTTGATATTTGCTGGCTTGGTTGGCCGAGTGGTTAGCGTATCAGCTCTCCAGCCAAAAGGCTGCGGGTTCGAATCCAGAACGTGAGCATGGATATTTGTGATTGCCTCTGGAAATACTGATGGTCGTGGACGGTAGATGGCGTTGGTGTAGTAGTTGCGGTTCGTTGTAGTTGGTGAATTGAGTGGCGGAGACGAAGAGTCGTAGAGTAGGAGCTCTCCCTCGATGAGTCTTCGGCCTCCCTGGAGGTGTCACGTAATAATTGTAGTTCGTTACAAGAAACATCAACTTCGATGGCTGTCTCGTTCAAATCACACACTCCAAGGTTTCAATTATTATCAAAAGAACTATGAAACAATTAAACAACTGATTTATCTTTAATGTGCTTTTGCCGAAATATAAACTAATTAAAATAACCATTCGATTTTATTAAAATTAAAGTTGGAAAATCTAGGTGAGCAACTGAGGAATACTTCCAACTCAGTTAACAACATTCTACAAGTTGTCTGGTATGTCTAACACTGATGATTCTCCATCTACGTCATACATAGCTACTTATTTTTGTTGTAGATGTGATACCATCAATGATTTTGCTGTTCGGTTTATCATAGTCAATCACCATTCTCAATGTATCCGAGACAAGATTGCAGTGTCCATTCCTAGCAGAGCAACTATTCATCTCCTGTTCAAAATTACTTAGGTCACAACTTTTGCACGTTATCACACAACAAACACTTGAAAGTAGTTACAGACACTGTACCCTAGAGATATTTAATCTATCTTCTTATATCAGATGTTGTATTATTGCTTAGAAAGGATATAAGTCAACATTGGGCAGCTAACTAATACCAGACAAGAGTATTTGAGGAAATACCTGTAGTAGTAATGATTTGCCATACTTATTTTCTTTGTGTTTCGTAGAGAACTCGGCTGTTTGGTGTACGAATGTGTTATGTTTGTCAAATGCATGTATTCTCCAGATAATTTGCTTTGCGGGGAGACTAAACAAAAAGACACTGGTTTTGTTTAGGGACAAAAAAAATCAATCTCATCTTCATTATGCGACTGATAGATAGAAAGAGAGAGGGAGAGAAGCAGGATTATGTCGTAAATTATTCAATGTTGCAATGCAACTTTTTATGAGTATTCAAATATCGTTTTCTTCTATTCGTTTTGAATAATGTGTAAGGTCACTGTAGAGACATCAATATTGTATTTCTTCTTTCAAGAACATGCACCAGACTGTATGTCGTTCCTTCTTCCAACTCCAAAAGGAATGACAGAAATTTTAAGTTTTGCTTTTATCGTTCAAGTCTCGTTTGATGTCTGATCATCTGCATCAATTGCACTTTACTAAATTTCCCAAGTTACGATTTAGCAAGAGAAAATTCAATTAAAGAGTGAATATTTCATGTCCACCCTTATTATAATAATGGGCTAGCACACGATACTCGAAACTAGACCTGGAAATACACGTGCACGTTCTCTTATTACTTTTCGTTATCCGTTGGTCGCAAGTGCGTAGCCAAATAGTTCATTAGTTGAGTTAACAATTACACAAAGATGTGCATAACTGACTTCAAACTCTTTCGGATTTATGTAATGGGGCAAATAATATAACGATTGCTCACAGGATCTCGTGTCGTATTCTACACCCATCGATTCAATGTTTGCGTCTGTTTAAATGCGAGGAATTTGAATTCAGTGGAGTGAAACAATTTCAGAGATGAATGAATGGATGAATAAACGATGGATTCAGATTCCTTGGGAATTAACGCTCTCTAGGGTCTAATAATAACTCGTAAAATACATCGCACTGGAACTGAGCTTGCCTAACATGAACGTAAACAACAGTTCAACACTTCTCGTCCAAATTAAGCATTCAAGTTTAATGTATAAATTAGTTTTGTAAATAAATAATTGCAATGCAATTTAAATGCGATTACCTTCTATCCCTTATAGGTTTTATTTTCTCCTTTTCTTTCTTTGGTTTGTATTTCGATTCTGCAGTTTTCCTATTTTTTTTTCCCACTGATGTATCAAACGCTTTTCTTGGATGTTGTAGGTTTGTTGCTATGGTAACAGACTGTGAAATGGTGGTGAAGTTTTTCCTCTACCTGTCAATATCTTTGGTGCGGGATACTTTGCCATACACAACGATTACGACAGCTTGAAATGGACTTGAACGACCTCATTGATAATGAGAGTAGTACATTTATTGTCTTGAAAGGTGAGTTACTGACGCCATAGACGAAGCTTTTATTCTTCCATTCTTTGTTTTTAATATTTCGGTTATAAGTTTGCAATTTGAGTTTAGTTTTTAGTGATAACGTCACCGAAGACGAGATTGTAAACGTATATTAGTACTATGGATAGAAACGAAACAGAATTGTTGGTAAACCACTTCATGCCTCCAGTAAGTAAAATGATGGTGTCACACCAAGCGATGAAGGTCATCTACTACCCAAAGATATTAACGAACATACCACAGTTTTCCAATCTAATATTCTGCCCTTGGGCCAATCAATGGAAAGTGTGTATGGAGTTTGATTGTGTAAACACTACTGGAAATGTAGAAACATCTATCGGTAGATGATGTGTGTTTTATTTACTGCAAATGTTGCAGTTTTACTGAGCGTTCGGTAAACGGCATCCGTCGAAAGCTGCTGTTAACATTTACTTCTATTTTTTACATTATTTTGGAAGAAAAATGCGTTTCGTTTCTCTTTATGGCCTTAATGTGAGAAGATGACCAGAAAAAGAAGGAAAATTATGCGAACCTTTTTTGTGATCATCTTGAATAATTTCTAAACTTCTTTTTTTCGTTATAGCAGTTTTATTTCCGCATTCCTCTATTTATCTTCCCTACTTGCAGATTTCTTCTCTCTCTCTCTCTCTGTCTCTCTCTCCCACTTGTCGGTATTTACCAGGGGTAGCTTGTCTCTCAAGAAGCTCAACACTTAAATATATCTATTTTAAGTGTATTTATAAGGCCAGTTTAATCTGACTCCTTCAAAATTGCAATATCTCTCTTTCTTTATTTTACTTAAGAAACTATTCCTTTACGCAAGTGATCTCTCAACGCAAACATAGGCTTTTTTCTCGAGATCCATTCAAAAGTAATAATATGCACGATATTAAGAAATAGGTCGACGTTATAAACGAAATTCCATATTTTATTGAACCACAAAATCTATTGCACTTCCTTTGAAAATGTATTCAACTCCCAAGACATAAAAACGCACTTACCAAGATCTCTACTGGTTGTCATAACTTATTAAATCAAAGAGGAAATGAGTTTCGAAATGGTAAAAATAAAGTAAAATAATTCTCAGACTTTTTAGATAACCATTGGGGAGCAAATGAATTCAAGCATCCGACAAAACTATTTTTACTATAAAAAAGCAATCTAAAGATTACTTTTTTTCCCCTCTTTAATGTTTTAATTTTGTATTCCAACCTCCTAAAAGGTATTTATCTTAAAAAAGACATTTGTTGCATACTACAGTCTAATATCGAAAAAATCTAGTTACCAGATCTTTGAAATAATGTCTTCATATGAGGGCATTACCTTCTGGTTGAACAAAGAAAGGATAAAAAAAAATAAGTGAAATCAGAATAGCACTAGCGATTAAAAATAATACTTTACCAAATATCTAGCCAATACGTTGCGATTCTATTGTGTTATTGTTATACATTGTGGCTAACAACAACCCGAAAACAATATAAATGGAATGACGCATTCTGCAGAAAGAAAAGTTCAACAATGGGATATCAAAAATGGGTATTAGCGTACGTATCACAAAGGCTTTCGAACGCTGCATGTATCACCTTTACCTTAGTTTGGTTTTGACGCGAACTTCTATAGAGTATTAATGACCTTTCATTACCTTCGCTATTCAATCTTTTTACCTTACAAATTATGCGTTCAATTTATGGGAGAAAAAAATTAAGATGGTATTTAATTAGCATACTTCGCCAGTGACGATAATCAAACCAGTTCGTCCAGTTAACATATACATATGGGACCGTACAGATAAATCCCTGGGCTAAAAAGATTGTTGCTTTACCACTAATTTAATTTAGTGTCCAATATTTGTCCTCGCTGGAGAGTAAATGGTCTGAGAGTAAATACGTTCTCAACGGCCAAAAGCAATGTTGTTACTTTGCTGTCCACAGAGATATTTTATCGAAGTAATCTATTTTATGACGTTACTACTTTGTCATCGAACCACCAAGGCAGGTCAACGATCTGTAAGAACTTTTCCCTTTAATGTTTTCCTATCATAGTTTCCGTTGATAATGTCTCTCGAGTCTATTGGGGACGTGATTTCGGTAATTTATCCCCCCCAAAAATATCACAAAGACCAAGTATTAATTTTAACTTCATTAATTTAGATTTCAATTATCTTTTATAAGTTCTAATTCCATTAATCGGGATGTTAATAATGCACGTTATCAATATTTAACCATTGACATTAGATAGAACTTCCGTAGGTGACTCGGGTTATCAATAACTGATGGTTGGTGGACCTTTGTTGCACCTGAGTGATACAAGACCGGTGTAGACATGACGCTAATCCAATCTGGAAACTCCACACTTTCGCAGACTTTTATGCAAAGGCTAAGTTACTCGATCTCAGACGGTGTCGAGAAGATTTTCTTCAGTAAAGTGACCTATGAACTCGATCAGTTGACAGGCATAATATATGGACATGTAATTTCCTCGCAGCTCCAAAATGCTACAACAGTCCAACACCCGCATATACAGCGCGCGTTGCAATTTCACCTCTTGGTCGCGAGCTGTTGCTGGCTATTCGATTCGGCTTCTGATGCTTTAACTGCATATATTTAATCTGTGGATGATGTCACATGATCTGCATCCATTAACACAGTTTTCCTAAATATTATATCCTTAGAAATTAGAGAAAACTTCCATAGGAAGTTTAAGATGTAAACACGTATCTACTTAACGTGGAAGCATGGTATAAGGATTACTAATTACAAAGAGAGAGACCGCTAACAAATGTCGAAGTTTGAGTGATTAAAAGTAGTTATTTTATTTTAGCTACTATTAAGGCTCTCTGGTGATTTCACTCACCAAGTTATTACTTTGTATGATGATCTCATTAAATCCGCTGGTTCCTTCTATGGACACAAAACAAGCACAGGGGGCAATAGCAATCACCTTAAGTGCATTGTGTTCCTCTGCATTTCTAAATAACTTCAAAAGATAACAGGATCGTCCTTGTAAGGTAGAAGGAAATATTCTAACGATGTTAGAACACTTTGACAGTGAGGTAATTATAGTCTGTGGATGACAATGTCTCTTAGCATTAAGTACGAACCCTTTGATCACTTCTCCGTCCACTCGTAGTTTAAGACCTCTCGCTTAAGACTCTGTCGACTCCCATTACAACGTCGCTGTCTGGAGTGGTACTACAGCAACATTAAACAAGACAGAAAAGTTAATTATTTATTATCTGGCGTTATTTCTAATCCTTAAGACTTTCTTTAGTTTGGGTGAAATTAGGATATTACTACAGAAATGTGGTACATATAATGACTTTGTCCTTTGATGAGAAATGTCACATATAGAATATAGCAAAGATAAATAAAGAAAATATTGATAACAAAGATCTAGGTTGGAATGACATCTAGGACACGACAGACCTTTGTGGGGGCTTTGTAACTAAAGGTGAGTTAGCCGGTCTCATACGTGGTTGGCAGGGTTTTTTTTTTTTTTTCTTCTAGAAAACTAAGGATTTATCTCGCAAGACAGATAAACCAGCCTAGAAAGTACACAGTTGAGAGAATACCAATTATACAGATAGGACTAATCATCGTAGTATTAATTAAGTGAGTCTAAGTTGCTTGGCCATTTAGCCTAACATGTAAGGGGAATATAATTAGAGATGATACGAGAAATATGATCAAAACATTTTCGAACTTACCACAAGAGGACACTATTGCAGTTAATACAAAACTTTCTCTGGTGGGTAGAGCAGTATACACGTGGGGATGCCTTGTAAAATATCATTGTTCAAGGTGATTTCTACTGCATCAAACAATGGCCTATTTAATGCGAAACACAGATTCTATGTAAACGATGCATACACTTTAAAAATTAACTGATAATTTTTAAAATTATTATTATTACTTGACACCTCCAGGGAGTCTAAAGACTCATCGAGGGAAGGCATCTACTCTATAACTCCACCACCCACAATCCATCAACTACACCAACGTCATCTACCACCCGCCATTAGTATTTTCATAGACAATCACAAACATCCAAGCCCACGGCGGAATTCGAACTCGCAGTCTTTTGACTGCGATTCGAGATTGGATACGTGAGAGTGGATAGGCTAACCACTCGGCCAGGCATTATTTGAAATCAAACCAGTTTGGCACAGCTTACTCTGTCATATCAGTTTGGCACAGCTTACTCTGTCATACCAGTTTGGCACAGCTTACTCTGTCATACCAATTTATTACCAACTTTTTCCTGTTTGTCGTTTTACCATTTCCTATTTAACACCTTTGTTGGTAGTGAATAGACATATTTTTGTTTATTTTTCAGAGTAACTGATAATAAATAAATAAATAAATAAATAAACAATATTATATTATGTGCTGTCAGTTCAATCGTTTTTATTTTCATTTAATTTTGTTTCCTATTTCTAGCAATAAGAAGCCAGTTGGTGCAGATGCTTTATTGCCAATCGGATTATCCGATTAGCGATGCTGGTAAAGTTCAGAAGGCCACATATTGCCGCTACAACAACAAAAGAAGACCAAAGGGGCATCACCTTCTCACCAGTCCTTCCATGATGCTGTTCACGTGATCTCGCAAAGAAATTCTTTGAGCTCGGGCTTCTTTGAACGATTCCTTCAAACGCGAAGCTTGACAGACAGACCTGTGGGAACAGTCACCACCTTGAAACCCGCTATCGATCTTTGCAACCTTGCCGAAGACGAGAGTTGTCTTTTGTATATGTGGCAGATTTCGTCTTTCCTTTTAAAAAACCAGTTGGTTTCTTTTATGGTTTTTCTCTATTCAGACAAGTCTGCAAACATTGTTGAGACAGTCTAAGTTGTTCTCCTAATTTAAAACTAATTGAAGGCAATATAAACAAAGAGAAACGTACACAAGATGTCGAATTGTAGCAGACATTGCGATCCCCGATTGAACTCTCGGAAAACGAATAAGACATTGAAGTTCGATATCTTTCATAAACTTGATGGACAACAGATATAAGTCAAATGAAATGTTTTCTGTAAATACAAACAATTTTTTCGTATAATTTGATATTTGAGTTTCCCATTTTAATCATTATCTGTGATTCGGCATTAATTAAATTGCCTCGTAGCTCAGTCTATATCGACGATGCATTTTGGTTGAAAAGAATTTGGTTCAAATACCACATAGGAAGTGAAGAATTTTTGCAAAGGGTGTTTCAGTTTGTACATAAGTTAGCCGGCTCTGTCGGTTAGTATTTTCCTCGTGGAAACACAGGTTTTTGATCATCCCTCTCTCAAAACATAGACAAACCATCCACAAAAGAACACACGCAATTGACAAGCATGATACAACGGGCCGCACAGATTTAACGATAACTCCAAATATCCCACAGTCCATTGATTACATTGAAAACGAAAACCAGGTGATAATAATAATAATGATGATTGCTGGTTTGGGTACGTACATAAGAAAAGGACTGCATCTGGTGGATCTATTATAAAAGTAGCTTTAAGTTCGATATTTCTACCGGGTTATAAGGATGGCTCAAGTGGTATCATCTTGAAAGGCAAACAAATCTGTAGAATCATTGAAAAGATTTTTACAGGTCTTTTGACTCCAACAAAAAATGTGTTTCTAAAGTGCAACTGTGACATATAAATAATATCAGAGAGGGATAATTTGCATATCACACACTTCGGATTTGAACAGGACTACACAAATTCAATTCATCGATATCTATAATGATCTAGCGGGAGGAACAATATTGATGATTTTTACAGATACTGCATGTTAGAAGCTGAACCAGCACTAAAAACGTGAGACTTGTAACACACACACACACACACACACACACACACACACACACACACACACACACACACACACACACACACACACACACACACACACAAAGGCAACACAAAAACTAAATGAAACACATGGTCTCGAAAGACTAAAATCCTAACCTAGGTGCAGCACCTTCTGTGAGCACCTGTTGGCAGCCTAGGATTTAAACTGGGAGAGTGGGAATCTAAAAAGCCGAAATCATATAAGAATCTGCAGATTCAACTGTACATACGGAAACACTGTTTGAACCGTCCGTCTTTGTGTCATCAACTGGGGCGGCTCGTGCATAGGCATTGTGGAACTGCAGCACCCCCAGTTTTTCTCGATATATATTAATATATTTATTAATTTATTTATATTTGCTTGTAATATTTAATTTTATTATCAACAATCCTATACAATTCTTTTATTTTGTATAAAAATAATAAAAATCCATCTTGTAGCGCTTAGGAGGGCGAAGCACTGTGTTTACCACAGTGTCATGTTGCTACGCGCGCAAGCATATGCACGTCATAGTGAGATGCGAGCTATTAGCGTAATACGGCACTGTCCGTCGCGCACTTCCACTGTTGTTTATATGCAGTTTGCGCCAGTAGTAGAGTGTTCGTAGTGCTTATCGTGTTTACTCCGTCTCTTTAAATATTTGGACATTACAATTAAAGACATAACATTTGTTATAGTTTTTATTTTAGAACATTATTGGGGTTTTGATAATGGATTTTATTTTTAAGTAAAGGATTTAATTGTAATGTCCAAAAATTGTAATTTTTGGACATTTTTAAGTAATTTTGAATTATACCAAACTGTATAATTTTATCGATAATAAACAATATTTTTTCACGTTTCATTTTTTTAAAATTTTACCATAATTTTGATATTTTATCGAAACACGTATACACTGTACGTACAGTGTGTATGTATATTTTTTGAAAGTTGCAGCACCCCCACGATTTCAAACCATGAACCGCCACTGATTATCAAGTAAGTTAGTTCCCTTTTTATCTCTCTATTCTGATAGTTAGTGTAGTTTGAGTAGTTAGCGTTTATAGTCTGAATAATAACAGAGAGATATTAGAAATGAAAAAAAAAAATTAACTGGCGTTTTATGATTTTTTCTGAATTTATAATGCATGTTATATGTAACCGAATAGATTAAAATTTGCATCACATGAAAAGAAATAATTATCTCAATAATAATCTCGTGAATCACAAAAGAACATTATATGAGTTCATACATTGTTGCATACATTGTTGTTACATGTACAAGAAGGAATAAAAGACCAATAATAAACATCAAGAGTCTTCAACAATTAAAAAAAAATTATCAAACTAATTGATTAGCGATTGCTGTTAGCTAGCATTGTTTATATCATTAATCGCATGAGTTTATATTTATAGTCGTTGGTAAATAAACTTCTGGCGTGAATTTTTCTCCCTCAATCACGGAATATGAGCTCTAATATCAACATTCGAGGTTTACATTCCCAATGGATCGAAATAAATTTAGAAGAAAACTTGATAAACACACGGAAACTAAATTACTTTGGTGTTTATACGTTTGTTGCGGTAATATATCAACAGACTCGAGTTTCCAGGAATCCCAAGGTTCGATACTTTCCCATCGTCATTTTATTTGTTGGCAAAGGAAGGATTTTGTCACCTGAGACTCGAAGTTTTTTTTTTTTCCCTCGTTTTCTAGAATCTTAGTCTGTTTTTAGTCTTGCATATCTAGAGACGAAATGCAAGCGAAATAAATGGAGTAGCCTTCGGTAGTTTTCTCCGCTGTTACTTGTCCCAAAACGCAGATAGAAAGCAACATTTTTCACCTGCTTCCATTTACATGTCTCTTCGAAAGTGCTCTTGTGATATTGGTGAGAGTGAAAAATGCGCATTTATCGGCAGAACTATTACAGATATTTTTCGAGGAGTGTTTCTGGTGGTACCCTGGAAAGTTTTAGTTGTTTAAAAACAACGAATTGTGTTTTAGGATTTAGTCACAAAAACCAGGAAGTAATATTTCTTCGTCTTCCTTATTTATGGACAGCTCGTTCAACGAATACTTTTTTCCTCCTCTTACTCAAATAAAGAAATACATAAATAATAAAATAAATAAATGCTTTCTTCTCTCGTGGTATTGGAAGTAGTAGCAAGAGGGAATAAAGCCTACACAGACGTGGTTGAATATCAAAGAAACTTTGGATATCAGCTGGTGCCCAGACGATAACAAATAAAAATACTGCAATCCGATCTTAAATACACTTGCAATAGTAACAGCGTCTTGTAGCGCTGAGCTTTGTTTGAGGAGGATTACTTCATCCCCCCCCCTCGCATGCTTACTTGGAAAAGATGACATAAAATGTATTGGGGAAAAAAAAAATTTATAGATTCATATATTGGATTTTTTTTCTATTAATTATGCAGGATGTTCGTAATAAATGCCGTAGACCATCGTAGTTATGTAATGTGGGAATTCTATGAAACCTCCAAACGGATTCTCTAGTAATTCTAATGCTTACAATGTATTAAAGCTATTGATGATCATAATGCTTGCCATATGACATCGATTCACTAAAGCAAATCGATGACGTCACAATGTTTACAATATTACAGCTATGCATTATCATAATGTTTAGAATCGGCTGCTGTTATTATATAAATTATCATAATCAAGGCTAAATGCTAACAATGATCAATAATGATCTAGCAGTTATATGGTAATTGTAATGATTTTAATACACAACACCTGATGATAAGCGTACTATTATATTACATAAAGAAGTCTTTAAATCGAATTATAAGTTCATGAAATCGAATTAGGAAAGATTTATTCAAGTTCATTTTCTTTGGCGTCACTTTTCTCATGCTATGTTCAATATTATGATACAGAAAAGTTGTGATTTTTTTTTTAATTTCACTTAATTAAATTTCTTACTGTGTCATCCGCTATTTTTTTCTTAATATCTTCAAACTCGTATTCCTAGAGCCATCAAAAGGCATTAAAACAGATGCTTTAATTCGTAGCAATTAATTAACTTTTATCTATTTATTTTAACAGAAATTAAAGAGAAAAAAGATTAAATAGTTTAATTAAAGCAACCTCAATATTATTTTATTACAACGATTGCTTTTGTGTACTTATATACACTGGGTTGAAATAAATTTAGGATACAATTAGTCAAGTTTTTCCACATAATTTTCCTGAAACCATACAATACAACCTGCGATGACGTGGTGTGTTTTCTTGTTAAAAGAGACGTGGATCTTTTCCGTATAAGATAGAAAGATCTTTTCCACCACAAGATAGAAAGTTCATTATCTATAAGTGTTGAATATCATCCTCCTTCCACGTTCCTCAATGAAAGGTCAGAGTCCCCGCATACTTTCGCCACCACAGTTGGAATGTTGCGTTCCGGCATAGGGCATTTCCAAGGTATTCGCCACACTCACAATTCGATCGGCTGTGGTAGGATTAGTCATCCCCCCCCCCCACAATCTCCAATGCTATCTGGATCAGTCATGATGTTTACTACATCGTTGTAGTCAACAGTGTTGACTACATCGTTGTAGTCAACAGTGTTGACTACAACGATGTAGTTCATTCCATGGTTGATATTTGGCTTAAGTGCAACTGCCCATCGATTGTGCAGTTCTTTACGTAGTATCCTGCTACTGGTCTGAACTCCTGTAGACTCTTTGAATTCCTGATTGATTCCATTCCACTGCAAAGCTTTCAAATCACCTTTCCGAGCAATCTATTGTGTTGACTTCCTGGATCTTCTTATGTGTTTCTTGCCCGGAATGTCTCCCTGATATTTTCTTCGAACGATAATATTCGTTACGGTTGATTTTGAGTGATGCAATGTTTTACTAACGAACAGATTAACCTAACTCCACTTGAGATTCACTACATACATATCTGTAATAGGCTCTAAGAATATATCTGGACGATATCAGGATGAGATTTTTTCCTTTGCACAGGGATTACAAAAAGGGAGGGAGGCTTATACCATCATTCTATGCTTTGTACTTTGCAAAACAATTCAGTGCGCAACTATCCACAAAAATGAATCCAAGTATTTTAAAAGGTAGATATTTATTAAAGAAAAAAAAATTAAGGTATAACAATAAGAATATCGTAAATGACATTTTAGGTTATTTTTAAATAATTTTATTTTTATGTAGTTCGAAGAAGGTGGTTACACGAGTTCCATATGCAACTTATCATGCATCCAATCAGCAACGCAAATCGCAATTTGCAATCCACTATTTAGGCAATTATAGCTACAATTTTACGTTTTGCGGTGAAATAATTCGTTTTAAGATGGTTTTAAAAGTAGGAATAACTTTTAGAAACTGGTAGGCTGTTTGTAGGTGTGTTAGCGAAAATATGGCGGTGATTCTGCCATCTAGTTTTCCTGTCCTATCTGGTATTATATGAACGTACTTGCATGTGAGTTCCAAGAGCATTTTTTCCCTGAGAATAAAGAAGAGAAATATAAACTAACTTAAGAAAGAAAAGTTAAATAAAAAAAGCCTAGAAAAAGTTTCTGTAATCAATCAAACCTGCTTTGCTTCATCTATCGTGATGAAAAAAAAGGCTTCCAAGCACTTATATGTGATATATCATAACGAATAATAATTATATAATTATTTAGTCAATAAATAATTTAATTATATAAAGAACTGCATAAATTATGCAGCGTTTATATAAATGTATATGGTTTCTATATAATTGTATATAATTTTTATATGTTGTATTTATAGGAAGATGAGTTATGACAAATATCCATATATACAGCTTGCTTATGCAATTCATCTTATTCGTGCAATTCATATGCACTATTGTTATATCACGGATTATAAATAAGTATATAAGACCAAACAAAACTCATAATTGATGTGCCAATGGATGGATCTTATAATACATTTATTTGTTTTAACAATCATAAAATGAGGTAATGGCCTTGACACAAGAGACTCGGCTTCTGTATGCATAGAGGAGTAAGAGAAAAGAATTTGGATGATAAAGGTCATAGTAGCATTCCGTGTTCTATTCAATCAATATTCCTTTTTCTGATTATTTAGGATGCATCACTAACCCTAATCTTATTCTGTATTTAGTTCACTGTTGTAATAAATATAGTGTTACGTTCAAAAACTGGATTGATGCTATTCTTGACCAGTACCAAAAATTCCATTTTTTTTTATCTTCAATCAATTCAGCAGGGTGGATCATTTCTTCGTATGTAGTTTAATGAAGCCGAAATAGTTTCAATAAATGGTGAGAAAACGAATTTCAGTAAGCTGTTCCATAAAGTATATCGAGATCATGGGGGAGATCTTGTCGCTGCCATCTGACGCTTCTGAATGCCGATGCAAAGAATACACATAAAAAAAATGTAAGTTGAAATGGTTCGTATTCTTTTTCGGAAGAGACATTGTCGAATAGAGAAAAACGAATGCTTTAACGTAAATGTTCACTTCTTTGTTCTTAGGATCCATATCTCAAGTACATCTTTCGTTTCTACGCGACAAGGATTCATCTATATCAACGAAAACATCTGTTTCACAATCCATTTCACGAATGAAGTTTTCGGAGATTGTTACCCTCTTTCTCGATAGGATGCAGTCGTCGCTTTGTTGTAATGCGATACTATTGCACTGGCATTTTATTCCAGCTGCTCTTCAACGTCTTCGTGCAATATTTATCACGAGAAAAGGGATCGCTGAACTATAATTGTGCTTTACCAGACGCTTAGAAATAGGCGTTTAATTCAAAAAAATGTGGAAGCTAAGGATGGAGAATCAATAAAGATGAAGATAAAGAGATGATGAACTAATAACAATGAAAATAAAAGAGATGATGAATTAATAACGATGAAGATAGAGATGATGAACTAATAACAATGATGAAGATAGAGATGATGAAGTAATAACGATGAAGATAATAGTGAAGATTTGATAACAATGAAGATAAAGAGATGAAGTGGTAACAATGAAGATGATATTAATATTTTATATGAACTAGATGTGCATTATTTTTCTATCTTCTGTCAAAAAAAAAAAAAAAGAGAAACCTTAGTGGTACTCACTTTTCAACCCTTTTAATGACTCTCGATATTTTCCAGTGAAATATGAATAATACTTCTGAACTGTAGCGAATTTTAAGAATATCCCATATTAAAATTAATAAATTGACATAAATTTGACTTCTATTGTTTATAATTGCCTTTCGTTTATTGTAAATTATATTTTTTATATTTTCAAATAGATACATCGGAGTATAGTGTAACTATCCGTAGATTAACTATAATAAAAGGAATATATAAATGATCATTTTAACTTTCTTGGTCCAAGTGTGTGTGTGTGTGTGTGTGTGTGTGTGTGTGTGTGTGTGTGTGTGTGTGTGTGTGTGTGTGTGTGTGTGTGTGTGTGTGTGTGTGTGTATTGAATGAAGTTAGTTTTATGCTTTAATTATAATTTTATAGAAAATTTATCTCTCAAAAGTTGATTTACTTATTTATAATTTTGCTTCTATTTATAAACAAGCCCTAAAGTACAAGCCATTAGGCAAAAGAAAACCAGGACGTCCTCTTAAACGATGACTTCTAAGGCCGGAACAGGCCATTCTAGACCTAAATCATTGATACGCATAATGATGATCATAATTTTGTTTCCCATAAGTATAAATATCAGGCATCTAAATTCATTTTGCGTAGCGCAGTTTCTGAATATTTGTAATGCCATGAAACGTAGAGTTTGAGATATTCTGTTTGCTATTCAGAAAGAATCTCCGATGTTGGCCAATTCAGAAATCGAACTGAACAACATAAAGTACAGCGGAGGATTTGAATATACGGTTAACGTTGATATATTTAAGATTATAAAAATAACTGCATTTACCCGTGTTATTTAAGTTACTCATGAAGAAATGAGAATAAATTGTGTTGTTAATCGACCAGATAAATTCTCACGCTTTTCGAAGTAGTATATAATATATACATACATACATATACATTCATACACATATAATACATACATACACATACGTACGGGAGGCAGTAAACTTACTTTGCAGTAAGTAACAAATTTTCATGGTTGTTATTTAAATAATTATAATTTTATTATGTAAATTATTTAAAGGTGTTTGGATTGTATTTATTTATTTTTATATAAAATATTAAATAAATTAAATTTTTTCTATAAATTTCAAGAATAATTAAATGTATTTATTATTTCTATGAAAAATAGAAGATAATTTATTTAAAACTACGAAAAGTAAGCAAATATTCTATACATGATTATATCATCTCAAGCTACAAAACATGTTTACATACAAGATATTAAAATTAATCAATTCTAATTAATTATTTATATTAAAATGCATTAGAAACAAGTGAGTTACGATGCTTTTCTAGAATAAAATCGTGACGTTAAGACACTGCAGAAATCAGCCCTAAGGAAACGCACTGTCTTGAAGACCGCAGGGTTACCATGTTTGTCTTAAGTAAGAACAAAGAGAGGGTTTTGTTTTGTTCCACTAAACCTTCGCGTCATGTTTTACTTAGCGATTCTACTGACACATATTTTCCATTAGAGTAAACAGGGCTGATAGGGAAGAAGGGAAAACTAATCTATTTCTTACCGCCATATTAGATTAAGGTGTTCAATCTTTGTAACACCGATGCCGTTATTGGGGTCACGAGGAAATTGATGGCCCGTAGCTCCGTTGAGTGCACAACGAAATAAGTCTGATCCACAAATGACTTCTCTTCAAGTAAACACTTCTGTTATCTCATGCAGCCGCCCTTGAGGAGGAATACCGAATGTGAACAGGAAAGAGTTTACGCTTGTATAGCCTGAAACATTTAGTAGGCAGTGAAGGATGCACAACGGTTAGAGAAATGCTGAAATTTTTTGACGAGACCTGATTTTAAAAACACCAATTTTAGTTGTAATGCAATTAAATAAAAGATGGTAAGTGCGACACATTTCGTGAAATAATGATATTATTAAGACAAAATTCCTTCATCAGATTGTGGCGTTGTTAATCTGTGTATATAAATTCATCATCATCATCATCATCATCATCCTCATGCATATCAAGGATTTAGGCCTAGCATGGCCTGTTCCGGCCTTAGAAGTCATCGTTGAATCGTTTAAGAGGACGTCCTGGTTTTCTTTTTCCTAATGGCTCGTACTTTAAGACTTGTTTTGGTAATCTTTCTGTTTTCATTCTTTGAACGTGTTCCATCCATTTATATTTATATTTTCTAATTTTTTTATTACTGTTTCTTGGTTTAATTCTTTCATAATTTCTTCGTTTCTTTTGTGATCAAATAGAGTATACTTTGTAGTTTTTCTCATAAACTTCATTTCTGCTGTTGTTAATCTTTGTTTGTCTTTTTGTTTTGTTGTCCAGATTTCGCTTCCATACATTAGGACTGGTATGGCTAATGTATTGTATGCTTTTAGTCTGGTTTGTTTTTGAACTAGGTTTGGTTTAAATATAGAGTTAATTACACCTGTTATTTTTAAATATTTTGCAATTTTTAGGTTTATATCTTTTTAATTTTCATGTGATCATACATCCTAGGTAGTTAAATGAATTCACCTATTCTAAGATCTTGTTATCTATTACTATCTTACTTAGTTCTTACTGGATCTTGTCCTTCAAAGGCCATCGATTTTGATTTTTCTGTTGATATTATCATACCATAATTTTAATTTATTTATTAGTTTGGTTTTTACTTTAGAACATTTTTTAATTTAGATCTAATGAGATAGCCAAAAATTATGGTATATTAGTAATTAGTTGCTTAATTATGGATAATTAATTCATTATTATTTATCATTATTATTCATTCGCTATTTCAGAATTTTGAACACTATTCTTAAGCGAATATGAACTATGACCTTTCTCTTTATTTTTTGTGATGTGAGCGAAATCGAGTAAGGTGATTGCTACAATATAATTTTTTTAAAATTCAGAAAAGCTTCTGATATCGTTTCCATATGAGCCTGGCGATCAATAATGTTCCATTTTAGGCGGCTGTTGTTGTTTATTATATTCCTGAATGATTTGGGTTCAAATATTAAGAATAATATTTCTTTTTACTTGATGACAGGAAGTTCGATTCTTTTCTGATGACCTAAGTTCTGTACGGAATGATCTTAATGCACTGAAAGAGTGTATGTCTTTAGTCAGGTCGATAGACTACTGCTCTTAGCTTTACTCGCCGAGAATTTTAACAGATGTCAATTAAATTTAAGGAATTCAGAAAAGATTAAGGGGCTTGAAGGATTGTATCGTGATAATTACGAGAATCGGTTCATTATGTAATCTGATCAAATTATCTAACAAGAGATAGCAGAAGTATGCTACATTTGGCTGAACTGGGCTCTACCAAAGTTCATTATAAAAAAATATGCAGAAAGAGTTAGAACAAATATATAGAGCTCGTAGGAAATATGTGAAATGGCCTTCGTCAACGTGTTATGCAATCGGTGAGTTTAAAGTCAGCCTGACGCAACCGATCCTGATCCCATTTTAATGGGATCAGGATCGGTTTATGACGATTATCTAATTTGGCAGCTTCCAACATGTTGGTATTGTTATGTGTCTGTGTATAAATCTATGGAAAAACTAAAATAGAACAAGTAAAAGAATGATGAGAAAGTAGGCTGATTGAACATGCACACGCCATAAGTGGACGATGAACTGTGTGTATCGGTTTCGCACGATGATTTTTCATTGTAAAAATAAATTTTAAAAGTAAAATGTAAATTTTAAAAAATTTAAATATAGTATACGCTATAACATTAATTATAAGTAAATAAAAAGATTTTGTTGAAAAATGTGAAAATAATGAAAACTTTTAAGTGAAAATCCCGATAAAACTAGATTGATGATGTTGAAAATTCACTTTGCGATTTCTGACGTCATCATAAAAGAATTTCTTTAAGATCTGACGATAGTTTTGACCATTGTACAGATGACATGATCCAAATAAGATGCAGTGAAGACTAAGAATGGAAACATTGAATGTCTTAGAAAAGCAGATGAAGAAAAGCAATACATTTTCCTCTTATTAACAAAGCATAAGTTAAACACGAACGCAATTATAAATGTATCATTCAGTTCAAAATAATGAGGCAAATGGAACCACATCATGGACTTTGAAGATGCGGCATCTCTGATGCGATATCAGATCATTTTGTGCACTCTTACATATCGCCGTCCCTGACCATCCGCTCTTTTATCTCGTAACTGATCATGCAATACCATGTTACCTTACTTTTGGACTGTTTCTCCAAAAAAAAAGGAAGATTTTAAAAATAAAATAAAATAACACGATTCAGATTCTGTTGTTTTGAGTGTTTGATTGAAGATGATCATAAACGTGAAGAAATTCCGGAGAGCCACCCTTCATTATGATCATTATCATCAAATTCCCGACATGTATTTTCAAGGGGTGTACAGCATATGATAGTGCTTCGTGAAAAATTTACGTCATTGCTAACTTCCTATCTACAATTTTCCTCCAAATCAGTCTGTTACCCGTCAAGACTCTTAACATTATCAGATCTTATATTTCTGTCTTCTAAGGCACTTTTTATCGTATCAATTCACCTATATCTTGGTCTTCCTCTGGGTCGTTTTCCTGCCAACCTGGCAGAGAACACTTGTTTTGCTAATCTTTCCTCGCCCATTCTGTTTAAGTGACCATACTACCTGAGATTAGCTCTGCTAACGCATTCCTGGATGCTGACAATGTCTAGTTCTTTCCTAATATCCTCATTTTTAATAGGATATTGCCATTGATGCCATCTGTTCACACCTCTAATCTTTCTCAGGATTCTCATATCTGCGGTCTCTAGTCTTTGGTCAAGTGTTTTACTTCTGACCCAGCTCTCAGATCCATAAGTTAAAACTAGTTTGAACACTGTCTTGTAAACACTAATTTAGTGTTCTCACTAATTTCTCTCTTATTCCATATCAATTTATTCAGTTCACTTCCTACCATACCAGCTTTGTTGATTCTGTTGTCTATTTCCATATTTAATTTACCATCTTCACTAAAAATTATGCCTAAGTAGCTGAAATATTTTACTTGTTCCACAGGTTCTCCATTCACAATGCAATTGATATTCTCAATGCGTCTGCCTGCCTATCTTCATTGTCTTTTTATTGCTGACCTTCATACCATATCTATTACAACAGTTACTCAATTTAGTCAGAGAATCTTGCAGACTTGTAGCGGATTTATTTAGAAGTATAACATCATCTGCATAAAGCAAAGAGCTGACATCAACATCTCCAATTTTGATATCAGGTTTAATACCACTTTCCTTCATAATGTGATCCATATAGATAATGAATAACAGAGGGGATAATGTACATCCCTGTCTGACACCAGATTTAACATTAAACCACCTTCCTGTACTTACTTCAATCCTAACTGCTGACTTACAACTCAAATAAAGACTAAGTATTGCTTGATATAATGCCCCATTGACACCATATAACTGTAGCGTATTGAATAGCTTCTCTCTTGGCACCTTGTCATTTTTCAATTGCCTTTTCCAAATCGACAAAACTTAAATACAGATCTTTGTTATATTCCCATGCTTTCTCGACTATTTGTCGTAAAGTGAAGATCTGATCCTGACAGCCTCTATTTGGCCTGAATCCAGCTTGTCCTTCACCAAGCTTTTCTTCCACAATTCTTCTCAACCATTTCTCAAGTACACTTGCATAGATCTTGCCAGGAACACTCAGTAGGGTGATACCTCTGTAATTCTCACATTCAGTTTTATTTCCCTTTTTATATATGGGTACTATGAGCTCTACTCCAATCATTGGGAATTCGTGCCTCTGTCCAGGCTTTCTGAACTATGCAGTGCAGCCACTGTAAGACTCTTATACCACCATACTTCAGCATTTCTGGTCGAATATCATCTACTTGTGCTACCTTTCCACATTTCAAGCCTTTTTCTACTTCAAGTATGGATATGTATTCCTGACTGTATGCCAGTTGAGTGTTTTTTACCACTGAGCTATCACTGCTTGTTTGATTTAGCAATTTTTCGAAGTAATTACTCCATACTTCAAGGATATCTTTTTCTCCTGTTTTCATGTCACCTTTATCATCTCTAACTCCTTTTACAGTACTCTTTCCTCCATTTCTGAGCTTCTTCAACAACCTCCAGAATATCTTGCCACCTTCTAGATATTTATTTTCTATATTCTTGCCAAAGTCCTCCTATGACCTTTGTTTAGCTAGTTTTACATATTGTTGAACTTTCTTACATTTGTCTCTGTATTCTCTAAGAGCACAAGTTCACTTATTTGCCGGGAACTTTTGGTATGCTTTCTTCTTTTCCTTCACTTCCTCGTTAACTTCCTGTGTCCACCAGGGAGTTCTGATTTTTCTATCCTTGCAGACTACCTCACCACATGCCTCTCTGGCAGAATTAATCAGTGTTTTCTTCAGGGCTTGCAGCTGATTCTCCAAGGTTTTGTTCCTGTTCTCAAATTCTTTAATTTTTTCTTGAATAATGTTTCTGTATTTTAGTCTACAGTTCACATCTGAGGGCTGCTCAACTTTCATTCGCTTTAAAACTTTTTTACATGTCATTCCTTTCAATATGAAATTCAATTCTATCCTGCTCAAGACTAAATGGTGATCACTTCCAATTTCAAATCCTCTGTACACTTCGGTGTCCTGCAGCTGGGAGAAAACATCACTATCGACAATCAATCAGTCAAAAACATAGTCAATGAGACTTTTCTTATTCCTAGCCTCTTCTCTCCATATGAATTTGTGCACATTTTTATGTTGGAACATGGTGTTAGTAATAACAAGACCATGTCATGAGCAGAAATCCAACAAATATTTGCCATTATTATTGGCTTTGTTCTTTTCTCCAAATTTTCCCAAAATAGTTTGTATGCCTGACAATAATTTCCTATTCTGCTATTTAGATCCCAAACAAGGGATCTTTTCATTTTTCAATTCATTTGTGTCAGTTGCTTTCTCTAAAGCCTCAAACAATTCATCCACTTCTACCTCTGTGGGACCATAGGCACAAATAAATCTCATTGTCCAGTTCCCCATTCTCATATTTGCCCACATCACTCTACTTGAGACTGACTGCCATTCAAGAAGATTTACCTCGTATTTAGTGTTGAATACTATGGCTACTCCTTTTCCTTGATTGTCATTGCCTGAATACAACATTTTGTATTTATTGCTGAGAAAGATCTGACCAGTTTTTGTCTTTTTTGTTTCAGTCACCCCTATTATGTTGATATGGTACTTATCCATTTCTTTGCTATTCACGATTTTTATGTTGATAGTACCGATCTTGAACTCTGGTGATGTTGAGTTGGGGTCTGTTTTAGGATTTGTTCCAGTAGCTGACTTTTGCTGTTTGCCCTGGTTCCCTGGCGAAAACAACTGGGGGATTGTTTAACCGGGCGACGCCCCAGCAGGCATGAAATTTTGTCATGTTGTACCATCATTTTGAATTTTGATTTTATAGAACCACCCTTAACATGTCGAAATCAGACAACTCAGAAATCTGGTTAATAAATGCATCCAAAATAAGAAACGCAGACTTCTTTTTTTTTCTTCTATGAATTCCACAAGCCTTTAATTACAAGCTTCGCTGTACTTCAGTTCATAGTTCTCTGAGTCGCCACTCGTTTTCATTGGCGCGAGTTGTATATCATCCATTGATCTTCGTTTCCCTCAGAATGCAGCAAAAACAGTTCATTGAACGAGTTTATTCAAAGGCAATTAATTCTTCGAACTACAACTCGTCGAATAAAGTACAAATTCGCCGGTAATTCATGGAATTTTTTTCATAATTAATCGAAACATGCGATTAATTATGGAAGTAAAATTGAAAATACAATAACATTTTATCGAAAATAAAATGTTATTATTTCAATAAAATAACATTTTATTTTCAATACAAATGAGCTGATTGTAACCAAAATTGAATCCCATGGCTATCCTCGTGTGCTTTTCCTAAATCCTGAAAGTCGTTCACTTCCATCCAGTCAGGGTGGAATTATCGCCTCATATAATTTCGAAATGTCCCTTTATAGTCCCAAAAATTCTGAAAATTGAAACCGCTTGACAAATATTTTCATCGTTTCATAATAGCTTGCATACAAACGGAGGTTAAAAATGAATCACACGCATTTTGTGAAAGGCAATTAATAATAATCACAATTATTATTAGACGTTGTATAGAAGCATGTGTGGTAGACATAATGATACTTTAAAAAAGGTTTAACACATATAAAGGAAATTATATTTATTTACAACTCCTATTATATTTCATTTTTTAACACGAGCATCAAATATTGAGGCAAGAATGAGTCAAAAGACGTCATACTTTCACGTGTCTCGATATCACAGCTGAGGGAGCACAAACGTCATGATTCCATATGATCTAATAAGGAACTCATATGATGCGAGGCTTCCTGAGCAGCATATTCATGCCAATCAACCATCAGGGTGGATTAATATTAATATAGTTACTCGAGTGCAGTAAGCCCATATTCGGATGCGAAGGGTTACTACCACTACTATTACTTAATAAACCTGTTCTTGTTTCGATTGAATATTGTTGTTGTTTAGTTTTTGTTCGATTAACTTTTTTTTTGTCAACGAAGTATTGCCTCAGTGAATTGTCGTTAGATAAATTAGTATCGCCGAATTTTTTTCCTTTCCTCATTCTCTACATTTCTAACGTTTCGCTGTGCTAAGGAAATTAGTAAGTTCTAAAAATAGAGCGATCATAATCTTTATTTTTGTAATTACATTTATCTTTTCACTCACCATATTGGTTTATCGGACTGCATTATTTGACTTATTACAGAAATATGTTACAAACGGCAGTCCCATTTTTCTCACTTGTTTTACTTCTGTTCATCCTGATGATATTCTCTGATCATTTAATAAACTGTTGGAAAAGAGTTCGTATAAACTGATCTGTGCATAATTTAGTAAGTGTCAGACGTCGAGATCCTCTAATCTTGACTATACAGCTTCCATTTGCATTCGCATCTTGATGAGCTAATAATGCTCATACAAAAGGCATTTTTTTCATTAAAAGGTACTTCTGTCTGTTCTAATAACACGTTTTCGTTTGTTGGTGACTATGACGGATGTGGCAGAATGCTTCAACGATAAAGCTTCCAAAAGATAAAAGTTCGTAGCTCAGGTAACGCGATCTCCATCTTGAACTTTCTGTGTTTCAGTTCATATCAGATGTTATCTAGAATTAGAATTAAAATTAGAAAGAAATGGCTAGGCAACAGTGTAGTACTACGCATGAATATTTGAATATTTACGAACATATTCATTGATTTCCTTATTGGTCTTTCCTAACACTCTCATCAGTACACATACTTTCTCTCTCTCTCTCTCTCTCTCTCTCTCTCTCTATCTATCTATCTATCTATCTATCTTTTTATTTATTTACCTGCATGTCTGGTTAATCTATTTATATGTCCATTTTCTTTTTATTTACCCGTCATTTACTACAGGTAGTTCGCCATCCATCTATCAATTTCTTTTTACTTGCTTCTTTCTCTCTCTCTCTCTCTGAGTGTATGTGTATCTCCCTTTTAGAGTCTATTTATTCATTCCGACTCTCACTGAAATTTATTATGCTATAATTACGTACAATTGTTATGGATAGACGAACCGTATTTCGCATGAAAAGGCAATGGAGCAGAACCTCAAACAGCAGGTCCGTACCTGGAGCGGCATCTTTTAATCAATATGAGCCTAGTTGGTTGTTAAAGCAGTAAAATCTAAACCTATTAGGGAGTATTTAGAGAGATAAAAGTATTGCTTAATGCATGTGATATTAGAACGTAATTTACGACAGAGGCATTGGACTCAGTGTAGTGTTAAAGAAGATATTAGCAGTAGAGTGTTAAGTACGATATGATATGCAACACAGTGGCTAGAGAAATTCCCGTAAATACTGCGAGGATCAAAGGTAATTAGGGGATTTTCTTGAATTAATGAAATCGCAATGTAGTGCTGGAGTGTTCGCCTTTCGTGCAATCAGGGAATTCTTGAACATATACGTTAATTAGCGAAGGAAAACCAAGGGAATCACATTAGTATCCCCCCACTTCAAGTGTACCCCCCACACTACAAATCTGTGTTAACAAAGGAAAAGCTCAGATGTTGGCCGTTTAGTCAAACTCAAATAGACCGTGGCACTCCCCAGACAGAATCAAGCTCCATTAAGAAATTAATATATTCAAATTCGGACTCAGCTTTGATTCTTCCCTCTCATTAATGTTTGATTTCTTAAAATGGGCTTGCCTGCGTTTGAATATTTACTCGCCTAAATATCTGTGCGTGTTTATCTACATTTTCGACGCCTATGTTAGTGTTCATTTCGATTTATAATTAGGCTATGTGATGTTTATTGCTCTGGCAATATACATATATGGCTAATAAAGCAATGGGACTGATTTTATTGAAATTAAAATTGAGCTGGTTATCTGCCAAAGCATCTACGAGACTAATTCGGATCAGAAATAGTCTCGTATTTTTTGAAGCAGTTGGGGAATTGGATCTCCAATGCTGTCTCTGGTGCAGTATGTCGTAAAGGGGACGATTATAAATAAATAAATAAACAACATCTATGAGTAACTTAGTAACTATGGAGTAACTTAGATAAATGTATATCATGATTCGATTCCATTTCGTAGAACACTTGAAAACATCGGAAAAATTTAGAAGGTGTCAAAAATCTTTAAACATCTTTACGTCGAATAATTTCTAGTTGTCTAAAAAAGGAGAATGAAGTATTTTAAGGACAGACATTTGAAAAGAAGACATTGAAAAGAAATGAAAAATGATTACGTTTTAAGGCTAAAAGTTGCGATTATGATCGAAACAACCAAATTTATTCAATTTTTTTTTATTTGACCTGATGAAAAATTCAAGTTTCTAAGTAGTAAAACTTTATCGTATAAATTTGACGGCGGTTTACTCAGTCGAAAAATCCTCGTAAATATTTTTCACATTATAGTGAATATTACTATAATAGTAGGGACATATTATTATTTATCATGTTATAATAATAATTATTATTAGTAACACAATCGATGAAATCAGTTCATTATCACAATGGATGAAAATCTTATCATAATCTTATCTGAACGTAATTAATATTACCTACCCTAATACCAAAAAAAAAAAAAAATGTTAAAACAAGAACACAAACTTTCGATAAATTGCAATATACTTTTAATAATTGTTGTCATATATGTGTATTTCATTTATCGTCATCTATTGTTGAATGTCTAAACAATGCATTACTTATCATTCTTACAATTATTATTATTGTTTCTCCCATTTTATTCTTTCGATAAATTTTAAGGGTAATTTCAAAACGACTTCTAAAATAATTCAGAAACACTCATAGCTGTTTTCATAAACGAAAAACTTCATAAGGAAAGCAAATCTTTAACTGCCGAAACCCTTTCTAGACACGTGATTGATGAGATAGCAACTTCGAATTACCTCTAAACAAAAGACTTTTCTTTCTTTCTCTGGTCTCTTGACAGAACACTCCCAATAACACGGGTCGACGGTATAAGCTCCCATACTTTGGAAGCATTTGTTCTGAAACGTGTGCCGTTCAAAGGCAGAGGAGTTAGCACTGCGAACACCAAAATAAGCCTTATTACCGAAGGCCATCTATCTCTCTTGTATCGCAACCCAGCTCGGGATATGCGCCGCTGAATAGAAGTAGGTCGAACCGCATGCAACTTTATAGGTTTCCGTTAGTGGCTCTGGTTATGATGCTTCTATTGAGACTCCTACGTGGAATAAAGGCTGCCAGTAATTTGCTATTTCCTTTTGGTTATTGGGAAGATATTTGGTCAAAGATCCATTTAATTGTGACACGCCAATATCAGTAGATGTTGGATTTACTCAAATTCTGCTCTCTCGTATCTAATGCCCGAGTAATAAGGCACGCAAATAGACAATTGAAGATAGAAAGATAGACAAAGATGAGTTTCAAAAAAATGCATTCCGAAGAACAACGACGTACATTAAAAACATAAACACACAACAGAGCAAAAAATCTTATGAGAATTTTAAAAGATAAGTTTATGCAGCAAAAAATCTTATAAGAATTTTAAAAGATAATTTACTTAAATATAAAGAGCGAATAGGCTTCATTTCGGCGATAAAAACATTATTTAAATTAAGGGGATATTAAATTCCACATTGTTTTAAAACCGAATAAGAAACTCAAAGATCGGAATCAGAGAGTTTCATGCCGAATATAGTAAACTATAAAATTATCGGCGATTACTAGCGTGAGCTAATGCAAGTAGTCCTAGTACGTAGTACAATATCGGGCAACTCGCAGCAAAGGTGGTAAAGCTCTGATCGCTATTCTTGGTATTTTCCATAATGTAAAAACACATTTCCTAGGAAATGTATGCTGTTATTATTACATTGTGGTGGGAGGTCACTACCCAGACCGGTTTCAGCCTTCATTGAGGTTTCATCAATGAGTAGCTAGACCAAAATTAATACCAAAGGGTATAGCGAAAAGAACTTATACTGTGCTATACGAGTTGTCGAAAAGGTGCAACCCATTAAGTTACTTAAATATAATGTTGGCTCTTTATATTTAAGTAACTTAACAGCTGGAAAATACCAAGAATAGCGATCAGAACTCTCTGATTCCGATCTTTGAGCTTCTTATTCGGTTTTAAAACAATGTGGGATTTAATATCCCTTTAATTTAAATAAATTAAAAGATAATATTTATGCAGCGCAAAAAATCTTATTAGAATTTTGAAAGATAAGTTTATGCAGCGCAAAAAATCTTATAAGAAATTTAAAAGATAAATTTATGCAGCACAAAAATCTTATAAGAATTTTAAAAGATAAGTTTATGCAGCGCAAAAAATCTTATAAGAATTTTAAAAGATAAGTTTATGCAGCGCAAAAAATCTTATAAGAATTTTAAAAGATAATTTTTTTTTGCTGGGTTTATTTTAACTGGTCAGACGTATTCGGTGATGATTTTTGTCGAAAGAGCTGAAGAATAAACAAAGAAAAACATCCTGAAGGAAGATGGCATTTTTGTAATGCACTACTGTTGCAAAATTCTTGTGGAGTGTAAAGCAAGATATTGATGACCTCCGCATTGCTCCTTGCTTTTAACTGTGTGTCGATGGATTCAAAACTGATAACGCCGTTTCGTTTTTAAGATAAGTCAAATCTCTTATTACAGCTGAGTAAAAAGGTTTTCTGAGAGCAAAAGAAAAAAAATGTTAAATGTTCGTACCCTAAGGCTTTCAAGGTTTTGTTTTGTACAAGTTTTCCAACATGTTAGGGCCATGAAAGCCATTTTCGTAAAGACTAGTGTAATGTTCCGGAACATTTTCTTGCTGGTATGCTTGCATTCTGGCTGTTTGTCTTATGCGATACGAATTTCCTTTTTTTTCTTTTGTTTCTTCGACAATGTTCTCAAGTTTACTCGGGCGTATTATCCTCCGCAGATGTCATATTTTCTAAGTCATTAACAGTTGCGATGCAGAATAAATGAGATTGAGCATTAGCGTTATCATTGAAAACAATCAGAAATGTTTCTCTAAGTGAACCGTGTATAAAAATCACGTTTTTTTAATACACTGCAAAGAATCGTTTTTTTTTTCTTTCTTTTTCTTTTTCTTGTTGTGTGCATTTAAAAGAAAAAGATTTAGTCAGATAAGAAACAAAAAAAAAAGAATTGGAAGAAATTCGTCTTCTAAAAATCCAAGTTTTCAAGTCAGAGGGGAAAAGATCTTTGAGAATTAGGAGATAAAAAAAATGAAAAAAATAAATAAATAAAAGTTGGGATGAATTGGCCAATAAAAATGTCTACCGAAGCATTTTACTGGGAAGTTTTTAAACTTGTAGGGATTTTTGCAGCTAATGAAATTTTCAACTTTTATTTTTTGCTTTTCTTTGTGCCAAATGGAAAGGTAAATAACGTCCGATAATGAAAGGCTGGATTTATAAATTAGCTTAATCTAATCAGATGTAAAATTCGTTTGTCATGCGATTTTGTTCGACGAATCCCCTCCCCTCCCCCAGAACATTAAAGTATCTTAACGGGAAACGAGAATTAAACAATCGATATTTCTAGGTCTTCAAGGATTTTATCTCCGAATATACATTCGTACTTTACAAGTAATTAAATTATCTAAAACCGAGTAAATTTAAAAATTGTGTTTTGTCGCATTTATTTCCCAGGATCTGATAACGAAAAATCTAAGCAATGAGAGTACAGCTTACAAACGTAATAAATTCTACTCAATGTTAATTTATTTGCTTAGTTGCTAGTGTTAAAGTTAGTGTAGCTCTAATAACATTTCTTTTTTTTTTATTCTGCCACCTGCTTCTTTTAATCAGTGTGAGTTTACGCTGATGAATTTTCTAGAAAGATCTGAGTTCGATTCTGCCAAGGAAGAAAGAAAATTTCACAAATAAAGAGATTAAACTCAAATTCCATGTAACTGGTTGGTTTATGCTTTGTTGGCGTAAGGACAGCACAGATCATACTACGTCATAGCTAAGGTTACGGCAGTACACAAGGTATTCCAGGTAACTGGAATCTAGTTGTTGGCATATTTTATTATTATTAATCCAATATTCCGGAAATGCTTCTGATTATTTGAAATTTAAGTCAAAGTAATTTGTGAAATAAAATAGAAATTTTTCCAAAAAAAAGTCCCGAAACTAAGTCCCCCATGTCCTCACTTCCTTTGTTCATTCTCTCTCTCTCTCTCTCTCTCTGTCATAGCATTTTAATCTTTCTCTACACTTAATCAAAGTTAAAGATTTAGTAATCTCGCAAGCTTAAACAAATATCATATGAGCAGTTTATTTTTAAGTTATGAAATATTAAATACTCGTGAATGAGACGTCGTTCAATTCTTTATTATTCTCATCTGAGTCATAGTTCAAATATAACCGCAGTGGTTATAATTAAGTTTTCATAAATGATCGCTGACGCTTCTTGAAAAGTTAATTTAAAATTTCCGTAAGTCTAAACTGATCAAAAATTCCAAATGGCAATGATTTCCTGTAACACATTCTCTCTCTCTCTCTCTCTCTCTCTCTCTCTCTCTAATTATAACAACATCGTATCACATATTATCTCTATTTTAATGTGAGCTCATTAACCGATGCGCGCGCTACTCACTGTAATATATATAGTCAGCATATGGTGCTTCTCCGGTAGAACTGTAGGTGAACGTGGTTTAATCCCTTTCATAATTACATTAATTTTCCAAGTTAATCTTGTTCATTAGCATAATGACAAGTGGCGCATGTTTATCCACAAGGGTAATTTCCAATTCACACTTCTATTATATTAAGTGAAGGAATATGATACCCAAAAAATAATAAACAGGAAAAAATGGGCTGAAATTAATTCCCGTTTTGAGTTTAAAGCAATAAACAGTTGCTTATTTAGTGTCTGTAGCATTTATAGTGTCTATAGAGTCTCTCTCTCTTCTCTCTGAGTGAGAGATAAGATAGTTAATATCTTATATCACGAACTTCATTTTACTACACATCTGTTTTCTAACTTTCTGTATTTTCCGGCTACTTCTTTCTGTGTTTCTGAAAATTTCGTATATCTTTCCTACAACACAAATAAATACCAGATTAATTTATTTAAGCACACATGACTAGATTAATACTGAAGATGAATGTTTATGAATCTTGAAAGACAGCAGACAGAGAGAGAGAGAGAGAGAGAGAGAGAGAGACATTAACGCTATTAAAATATGTGCAGTTTATTTCTAACTTACGACACATTAAATGCATACAAATTCAATTCTTTTCCATTGGTATAAGGTGCTGAGAAATGCACAGAATTCCGAAATTAAGCAACTGAATGGATTCTTTTTTTTCCGGTTCAGTTGTTTAATTTTTAAATTAAGCAACTGAAAGGAATTTTATCACTTCAAGTTAAAGAACCGAAATGAATTTTTATATCTGAACATTACATCATACATAATTTAATAATTACCTACTTTTACATTAAACAAACTCAATCAAAATATTACAAAATGAACTTTTACATTTAACCAAAAGATAATCATGCATTTCAGGAGATTTATAATGACAAATTGAACAGAACTTTTTTACATTTAATCAAAATTGTTCAACTAATTGTTCAAATTTACAAATTTGAAGAATTTAAGAGCCTCTGTAGCTTAATCGGTATAGACGAAGCCCTTTGGTCGGAAAGACCTGGGTTCGATTCCCATCGGTGACGTAAGGAACCTTTATCTGTTCTCTTTCGACGGAAGGTGAGTTAACCGTCTATACGGTAGGGATTTTTCACCGGAAACTCGGGTTTTTCGTCCCCCAGAATAGGCAAACCGGCCCCATGAACATACATGGATTACAGTTATGAATACGTCTCAGCCATATGCCGGTCCTGAGCCCTGATTAAATTGGGAGGTTGGGGAAAGCAATGGTGAACTACTCTGTAAAAATCTAACCAGCAGTACTTTGTGGGCAATGTCTACAAAGTCACCTACGGTCGGAAACAACTGAAAGGGAAAACCAGGAAGAATTATTTTTTTCAGTTTAAGTTATGAAGTTTATAAGGATTTGTTTAAGTTTATAATGGCCAGGATGACTCGTGTTAATAACTTAAACTACCGGATATCTCTCACCGTCATCTATGAAGATGTGCGCAACTTACAGGCCAATGTTTGAAAGTTGTCTAGCTAGTGCTGTTCAATTAAGCTGCATGTGCCTAATTTTGGCAAAAGTATTAAACCAATATGCATATAGAGAAGCTTAAATTCATTGTCTAATAAGATGGCGGAAGCAGACCGCACATGTGAACATAGTATATCTCCTCTTCCTTCTTCTCCGTCATAGTCTTAGGTTTTTAACCATTCTACAATCTATCACCAAGCCAGTGGATCCATTTCAAGCTGTGTTTTCGAAACAGAAAGAAATATTGGGTTTCGTCATAAAGCCTATACTGTAAGGACAGACATCACTCACGATTAGAGGAATGAGTTCGGTCTTGTCTTCGTGAAGCAGAGCTTCAAGAACTTAATCCCTTCTTACATTCCCATAGATGAACGAACAAAGAGTAACGAACATAGATGAACGAACATAGCAGATCAAAGAACATTAGTTCTTTGATCTGCTATGTCATTGCAGTCTCATACTCTACCTTTTCTGCAAACGTATTAGTGCCCAAGGCACGAAACATAAAGGTAACGTAAGGAGCATGTCTATATGAGAAAAAAAAAAAAAAGGTGTTTACGCTGGGTCTTAGAATACATTCAAAGTATTTTATTTTATCTTAAGGGAGGGGAGAGAAGTCACAGAATAAGAAATCTCGCGAATAATGCCTTAAATAATCATATTCGGACATCAAAGAAATAGCGATGTATGCATGTTTGTTAGAATATCTCCATTCATGTGATGTTATAAAAGATTCACAAGAATAGTGAGCAGAATACCATCCAGAAACCAAATAGCATTCTGTTGGTTTTTGTCGCGTATTAGTGCAACATCAACAACAATGTTTTGCGCCGAATAAGAATGCCCTTTTACATCTCAACTCTGTGAATCCTGTTAAACATCATTAAGAAGTGGAAACTATTTTTATGTGTTATTCTATTTCCTTTTTGATGACAGAGAAGAGCATCTCAACTAAATAAAATCATTGAATACAGTTGAAAAGCGCACGTATTCAGATGAGTTGAGTTTGCGAGAAGAGAGAGAGAGAGAGAGAGAGAGAGAGAGAGAGAGAGAGCGTCTTTTCATTTCGAAAAACGAACGCATGGTTTCCCAGTTCAAATCATTCATCAGAAAGTGTCGCTAGAGGCTGTCAACATCTCACGCATCCAACAATAGTGCTTGATTGCGTGACGTATTTTTACTAATGCGTAACATTTCGAATGCTACACGAGAATGCTTTGAAAGGCCAGTGGACCAACTTAATGGGATTAATATTTTCCTTCCTTTGAATACTTCCGTTTCGACAGTAAGGTTTGATACATGAGAAAATTCTTTACAAAAATGCGTGGCGTCTTTATTGGAGAATGCATTAGTCTATTTTGTAACATATTTGAATGAGAACTCCTTGCTACTCTCTTAGTTCAAATATTTGAAATTCCATTTACGACTATCTACCTTAAAAAAAAAAAAAAACGTAATGATAAATAAAAAAAAATGGCATGAATTGCCAGAACTGCATGGTAAGCATCTGTCAGAAAATACGACATAGAAAATCTAATTATTAAGAATTCCAAAATTATGACGCCTCAGAAGAAATATTACAGCGCCACCTATGAAGAATAATTTTTAAAATAAGCAACTGAAATTGAAAAAAAAAAAAAGAAAAAACTGTAATGGACTCTGTCTCTTTAATACAACTTAATGTTAGACGAGTCTTAAACATATCTTAAAATTGAGAAGAAATAATCGTGAGTGGAGTACATACTTAGATACTTGGTAGGCGAAATTGGTCTACTAAGAGAATTGTGTAGAATGCAGTTGACCCCGCCAACAATATAAAGTTATGTGCGGAAAAAGGTCGTGTACGTTTGCCGATATCCTCTTCCTCCTTGTCGTAACTCGAACAGATTAAATGACAACCTTCTGAAGCAGTAGGCATTCCGTATTGTAAAACTGTCCTTAGAGATACATTAAGAATTCTAGGTCTTGCTTCATTCTCTTGACTTCTTGCCTATCGTCACAGTGTCTTAAACACGACATTCATCTCGAGGGAGAGTTTTAGCCGTATGTTCAACTTATGCGTTTCTTTCGAGTCTCTAATGTTTTGCTTCATTCCCCTCTGGAGAAGATAGTTCTTTTGGTCTGAACATGCGTCCATATCAGCAACTAAAAGTTACTACCGAGCTCATGAAGAAAACTATTTAAAAACAAAAAAAAAAGAAAGTTTCAGCCTATCAGAAAATGAAAACAGCAATTTAAGTTCATCAGAATATATTAAAATACTTGTCAGCGTATGCATTATGTGTACAGCAGCGCCATCTATAAAACCAACTGATTTTTAAATAAATAAAAACATGAAATCAACAATGTTCACCATAATTATGAATGAGAGCGCCATCTACCGTTGGGCTTAAATGCATGTTTCTGATTATGTTAAAGAGCCACATTAACTAACAGTCGGAAGAATTATGACAACAACAGCGCCATCTAGTGACTCACCGAATCTATCAATGAAGAAGCGAATAACTTAAAAAATTGTTCTGCTTTAGTAGTTGATCTTATATACTTCCAACAACGTGGATAGTAGCTGTAAACACTTCCCCTCGACATGGTAAAAGTTGGTAAAGTGCCGATATCATCTACGATGTCCGAAATTGCTAATGTGATGATCTTCACATGTTCCAAAGTGTTCATGGCGCTTATCGACACCAATGAAAAACGTCAATTGTCGAATACTAACGGCCACATTAACAGTGGCAGAGACGTTGCAACGAAGTTGTCTGAAATGTTTGCTCCCATTTTCCTTCGGCTTCCATTCAGATCTTCGGCAGAGATAAAAAGCAAACATTGTGAGACTCCTTGTAGATAGGATCTAGTAATCTAAAGGAAGAGCTTTTCGACAATGGCCCACAGGAAGTAGCAATCACGTCAGTTGCCAGTAAGGGTAGCAACTGATGTGATTCATTTGCCATTCTCAACTAGCTTGAAAGGAACATGAGAACCCTAAGCCTAACCATGAGGTTAGTCTTCATTTATCATACGAGAAATATTTGGGTGTGATAAGAATAATTTCAAATCGTGAATACTAAAAAACTATATTTTACAGTTTTAACAATGCATGTTGACAAATTTATATCAGTACATTCTAATTACTTTTTTCAATTCTAACTTCTTTTGTTCTTTTCATTGATTAACAACTTAACTGTAGATCTAGGGTTTTGATTCAGTATCTTATAAGTGCAACTGCGTATACGACATAGCTTATAGGCAACACCGCTGCCGAATTCATATTTCAAATACAAACTGTTTGGCAGTTTCCTCAGCCATATTTCCTATATTCAGGAACAGTAGAATCTTAAATGGGTCAAATATGTTTCATAAATATTCAACGGGAAATTAGTAAGTTTCGTTTACAGTTCTCGTGGCAAAGTTCAAAAGTATCGCATTGGTGTGTGTGTGTGTGTGTGTGTGTGTGTGTGTGTGTGTGTGTGTGTGTGTGTGTGTGTGTGTGTGTGTGTGTGTGTGTGTGTGTGTGTGTGTGTGTGTGTGTGTGTGTGTGTGTGTGTGTGTGTGTGTTGATATTTGCATCGCAGGTGATGGGTCGTTATGTAAATACATGAAACATACTCTTGTATGTACTCAAGTGGGTTGGCTATACATCCTCATTTCATGTCCTACCACCTGAAGAATCGTGTTTAATTTGAATATTAAAAACTAGTATGTCCTCTATGCCCTCGATAAATGTAATATCGTTTAATAGTCTTTAACTCAAAAGTTCATACCTAGAGTTCAACAAACCTGAATCATTTTAGTAGAATAGCCTGATAGTTTTTACTATTTCTAATAATAGAAAGAAGACAAAACCTAAAATGCTATTAAAAGACAATTTTGTTAAGAAAATATTGTATTTATTTTAAAGTTTTAATGTAAATAAAATATTTCAACTAATTCAAATAAAATTTTAATAATTATTTGATTTTAAATAAAAATAATTATTCTACACCAATACACCAAAATTTTTAACATTAAGTAGGTTTATAATTTTTTTTAAGACCAGATTGTTTGTTGTTCGTGTGTGAGGTGAGTTTTACTTCACAGGATCATTTCTGTAGTATGGTTAGTTTAGATAAAGTGTATAGTTTCTGTTCTTAACCGTTAATATCGGTACGAGTCCCATGGGGTTTCACGATATTTAACCGGAAATTTACAGAACTTCGTAAACCCCGGACTGGGGAAATATCAAACACTTGGTGGTGGGAATAGTTAGGCTCCCCCCATCTGATCATGCCCTCCATTCTGCCGCGTGTGCGTACCCTCGGAATTGAGGTTGGCGTCACAAGAGCGATGGCGAAAGCCATCATAGACTGCGACGGCGCAGAGAACATTTTTGGATTTACCCCTTATGGGGGAGGAAGATGACCAAAAATATGGAGACCAGAGAAAAGCTTCTCCAAGGGTTTGAGTGTGGTAAAGTAAAAGTATCTCCCTTCAAGGTTGGGAGCATCCTGAGAACCCTTAAGATACCACGATTTCCCCTAGAATATGCAGAGAACAACGATATAATTCGTAGCGTATTCTCTAAGTGGGGAGTTGTACGGGAAATCCAGGTTCACAATGACGCCGACAATCCTGAGTGGAAGTCAGGGGAGGTAACTATCTCTCTTGAAATGAGGACCGAAGTTCCTAACTTTGTCTTCATAGGATCTGCCCAGGTAATGGTAAATTACCCAGGCGTCAAAAAGCAATGCTTTAGATGTGGTGCCTTCAATCATCTTGGGGTAGACTGCCATCGCATAAAATGCAAGAACTGCCTAAAAATTGGCCACAACCAAGAAAAATGTGAGGCAGCTTGTTTGAAATCCGGGGTCACTGACCACAGAGTCGACACCTGCCCATCCAGAACCTCGCAGAGAGGATGGGTGGTGTAGTCACATCAGCAACAAAACCAAGTAATGAAAAGGTCACAACACAGGAAGAGTTTCCGCCTCTTCAGGCCACTCCTGATCATGCCGCCATGTCTAAGACAACGAAAAGGTCCCGTAAGGGAGGGAAACCAACCAGAATTGCAGAGACCAGCAATACGATCCCAACAGAAGAGACTGACAATGCAGAAACCATCATGGTGACTCCCACGGACGAAAGCGGAGCTACCACTGCCAATATAGACATCGCCAATTCAGATACAGTAGAAGAAGCTGAAGTAGAGATGGAGACAAACACCAAAACTTCCAAACGGCCATTAAGTCCGCAGGAAGAAGAGCTGACAAATCTCAAAACAGCAAAAGTATCTGAAACCGAACACCCAGAAGTCCCTCATGCAAAAGCAGGGGAGACTCTAAAACATCTCCTTAGAGGTATGCCCGGGGTGGCAGAAAAGTTTAAAGAGGCAATAAATAAAGTAGGAGAACCTGAACTCCTCCTCACAGGGAAATATGGATCCGACATCGTCAGTGCAAAATGGGGTAACCTCTTCGTTGATGACACCAGCAAAATCACCCCTGAGCAAGTAGAGGTAGCCCTGGATATAGACGAGGAGGCAGCTTCGCGTTCTACATAGCTCTCTGCAAACTAGACATGGCCAAGGGAAGTGAGGTGGCCAAAAGAATCATAACAGCCCACAACAAAAGAAAGGAACAGTAACCACCTTGTGGATTTCTGTACTCAGCTTCACTGGTTTTTAGCTCCCACAGATGGGGGAGGACCTGAGAACCCGAGCAGCGAAGGCTTACAGCGAGGCGGTGCAGTTCCTTGTGAGCTGCATCACTCGGGCCAGATCCTTCCTCCACCTCTAAGTTTACCTTTCCATTCCTTCTCCAAATTTATTCTCTCTTTGTTTTGTTACATGTTTCCTTTTTAGGATTTTTCCTTTTTTTTAAGTGAAAAATCAACGACCGTTTTAGAATCGCCCCTGGGGGGAAACAGCTAAAACAGGTCAACTGAGGCCTCTTTTACCTACCCTACTACTATGCACTCTATCTTTATTTCCTCTCCTACTATCTGCTGACTCTCAGCCTATCTTACTCTACAGGCCAATGATGAAGTTTGTTGAACTCACAAAATATATATATGTCTTCATACAAAACATTATGTTCATATCTATAACAATATATGTTCAAATTTTCAATATTGAGTAACTTATGAGATTGATACTAATTTTCACTTTTTAAAGACCTGATCGCAGCAATTCCTGCTGGTTTCTGGAATACCTTTTTTTAAAAGGAGAAAAGAAATTGACAGACAAAAAAAAACTGATTCATTTATTCATGTACTCTCAAAAATTTGAACCGCGTACTGAAAACGAAATATAACACGATAAGCTCTCCGATTAATTTGACTGTAGATAAATTACTGATAGCTTTCAGCAAACTGAGTAAAAATGAACTTATTTAGCATTTAAGTAAAGAAGAAAAAAAACACTAAAACATCATCTAAATATTGCTCAAAAAGTCAAGAAGAATTTTAATACATGAATACTTTTAAAATGTATCAATGTTATGATTATTTCCTGCAAAATTTTCCCAGCAAATGCTCAGAACGAAAATATGTAGAGTTATCCTATATGACAGTACTTTCTAAATGAAGTCCCACTGCTCCCTCTTACGGCAGGAAGGAGAAGTTCTTTCAAAGAAGGCGTGAACACATATCCAAATATCAACTTTATTATGTAATGCGCACATGACAACATATGTTCATCGCAGCTTATTTAGTTATTCGTATAGGGCTCCCCACGTTCCTCAGGACAGGTTGAGCCCTCCCAGTGAGGAATTAAGTATGACTATGACTGTATATCCGTGTGTGTGTGTGTGTGTGTGTGTGTTCACGGGTCGGTTAGCCTGTTCTCAGGGACGAAAAACTCGAGTTTCCGGGTGAAAGAAAAAACCCTACCTCCATATGAGACGGGTTAACTCACATTTATTCGAAAGAGATCAGATAAATGCTCCTCACGTCACAGATAAGAATCGAACCTAGGTCTTTCCGACCAACCTGCTTCGTCTATACCAACTCAGCTAAATGTACATTACTGACATCTGTTCATAAATATTCTTTAAACTGAACAGATGAAATTAAAATTTCCATCTGCCCAAACAACATAGTAGAGGGAATTTCGAATCTTAATCCCCAGGACTATAAACGTATAAATTTAGCGCCATAAATTATGAGTTGTAAACATATTACTTACAATACAAGTTTACAAGAATATCATTTTTACATGTAATATATATTTTATATGGTGTTTCTTAATATATTCATTTTATATTTAATTATTCATATATAATGTGAGATAAATCTGCGAATATATTATTCGAAATATATGGAGTATTATCAGTGAGATCCTTTTCCGGAGTAAGCAATGCAAGAGTCAATATTTTTGTTTATTTTGGAGCACAATCCAGCAGTTAACATTCTATTTTTTTTTCTCTTTTTTTGCTAGATGGGCGAAGCAAGAATGCCTTTCATATTCCCCGTTATCTGTAGAGGACAATGTAAGGATAGGGTGTTATTGAACTATATAAAAGCTCTGATTATGGCAGGAGGGTAACAGCAATAGCCTAGTCTCAGTTAGAAGTTCACTGACTACAGCAGTGCCATCCATTACTCTCCCTTTACCCATTTCAGTCGCCTCGTACGACGTGCATGGGCTGATATGTAAGTAAAGCCCTCTCTAAAAATTAAGACAATCCTCCGGACCACTCTATGAGTGGCCGAAAGATTGTCCAACTCAGCGTTGGTTCCACTCAGTGATAGGCCACCACCACTGAGTTGAACAGCTCATATTCCAGGGAAAAGCATCCACCGACAAGGTCCCTCACGGGCCACGCCGGAGAACAACCTCCCCAGAGACTCAAAATGCTCTCTCACGGCAAACTCCCCCGAAATATGTATGAGCCCCCCCCCCCACTTCACCGAGAGCAAAATTCCGGAAGAAACCCAGTTTAGTCGCCTCTTACGACATGCATGGGTTACAACATACAGTAGCACTATTCTTATCCCAGCCACCGCACAGGTAATTTTAGTAATTGTTTTTAAAATTAATTATAAATCTACTTAATGCTGAAAATTTATTGGTGTATTGAATAGTGTAGAATAATTATTTTTATTTAAAATTAAATAATTGTTAAAATTTTATTATTTAGTTGAAATATTTTATTTACATTAAAACTTTAAAACATATACAATATTTTATACAACAAAATTGTCTTTTAATAGCATTTTAGGTTTTGTCTTCTTTCTATTGTTAAAAACAGTAAAAACTACAAATGTCGAAAAACACATTTTCTTGTTGTTGAGGTGATTGTTCAAATGGCAAAACGCAATGCGGTAGGTCAATACACGCTGGGCTAGTTGTTGGACGGATTACCTATCTGCTTTACGTGATTGTGCAAAGTGCAATGCATGAATGCGGCACTCTGTGATATTAAGTTGCGTTGGATAACTTGGCAAAACATGAACACAAGAAAAATATTCGACCCACTAAGGTCGAGGACATTATCACGCCTCGGGGAGTCTGACGGATAATGTACTTCTAATGAAAAATACATTATGTTCCTCGTGTGCAGGGCAGAATTGAAAAAAGAGATAAGTGACATCTCAGTTCGGTGCACATCCGGGTAGGTGATACTTTCATCTGCACGGCTGCAAACTAAAAAAAAAAAAAATTGTAAAGATATTTAAGTACAAATTATAAAAGATGGCTGACAACTAAATTGACCGCAATAAATAAACAAACAAGTTGCTAAGAAGAACTTTTTTTTTTAGTTAGCTCGAAACTACTGCGTTCATAGCACACATTATTTCTCTGAAGTGTGTTCCTGGGTCAGTTTGTCTGTTCATAAATGTATGAAACTGAAACAGACAATGTTAATGTTTTTTATGTATTAATATTCTGCTTCTGAAAAACCTAAGTAATGCGCTGCTAGAGAAATTTATCTTATCTGAATGATATACTATTATAGTTGCGTATGTACTTCTGGCCAGTCAGCTTGCTTGTTTTTGGATGAGAAACTCGAGTAGTTGGCAAAGATTGCCTTTGCCGACTCGGGTTTCTCATCCTCCTCTCATCAAAACATCCCCCTCTTCCTTCATATAAGATCGGCTAACTCATCTTCACTTAAAAAGCTCTTATAAGCGTTCTTCGCGTCCTAAATCGGATTCGAACCCAAGTTACTAAACTAAATATTCCTGTCGTTCTTCAATAATAACCCCAGTCTTTTCAACCAAAGGGTAGAGTAGTCGTTATGGGGACATAAATATTTGGGACTAAAATGAGTTATCCAGTCTTAACAAGGTCTCCGTTAGGCAGAAATTTACCTTTCGGAATCTGATATGTTTTCAATCGGCATAACATGTAAACCATCCAATAAGCACACCCAATTGACAGTAAGAGACTAGCTACCCAACCAGCTAGAAAGACAACCAACTAATGTATCTAAAAATTGGAAGCTAGGATATCTTTAACAGATGCCGAATTGATATTCAAAATTAATATTTCAATTTTTTTTTTTTTCGTTTTAGTTTTCTTTCATATAAAAGCTACTGGAACTTCACAAGTTTAATTTGGAGTAGAAGCTAGTTTGCCAGCTTTAATGCAGTTAAGAGAAGACTGGCTTCAAAATTTAGCGGAGCTTTTCAAACGCAGGTAGGTAAACTCTTCACTGACGCTGGTGGAGGGGTTTTTGCTTCCAAACAATCCTTATTAGTTTGTCTATTTGCGGGTACTTCTCTCCCATCCCCTCGCAAAAGACAACATAAACGGTGAATTTGTTTCTTTCAGTTTGAAAAAAAAAACTGCTTGAGAGATTACTCGACTGGTAGAAAATGGAGATTTATGGCAATAGGGATGGGTTTAGAAAGAATAAAAAAAACATTACTATTAGGGGAAAAAAAGTCGTGGTAATAATCCATTCGGTGTAATGATTTTGTTGAAGATGATGCATTACTGATAAATATATAAACTGATGAAATGAAACTTCTGGCATAAGTCTCTCCTTGTAACCAAAAAAAAAACTTGGGAATTGCACTAGCATGATAAGCACTGACCTCGCTTTATAAAAATACGGCTTCAACAAGCACCCCTTCAATTATTCTCAAGATTTGAACTTGTGAATAGCACCATTAAGCTTAGAAAACAGGGCGCTGTCAAGCGAAGGAAGAAATATCTAACGTGTATGATTATTTTAAAAGATAGATGACTACAAGGTCAACGTTACACTCTCTTTTACAAGTCATCCATGATAGTATTATCGGCGTTACGATAAATTGCCCTCGCAGTATTGCGCAAAAAAGCGGAACAGAGTTATGATCCACAAAAGACGTCATCATGCTAGGGACCGATCATTTCTTATTCTTTTAAGTGTAACCGCAATAAATGGTGGCTATGTGTCGACCACTGCTGCCGTAAACATGGTATAGTTGTTTGCACAATGGGTGCTCCCAAATGGGCTGCCGGAGTCAGTTAAATGAATTGTTAAGAAACAGGAAATATTACAGTGGGAAGAAATCCATCATCTGGCAATGGATAAGCCCCCCCCCCATCCCTCCCCTCTTTCTGCTCCATTATGTATCATGCACTTTTTTGTATACGTATTTCAGTCATAGTGAAGTAAGTGGGAATATCAATCCTCTCTGTTGATGTTATTTTACCACATGGATGATTTATTTACATGTATGTTATCTACCAGAAGAAATTTGAATGATTTTTATCGAAATCTATTTTTAAAAAATAAGGTGAAAATTTGTATGTATGGCTTTATTTGTTTCAAATTAGTCCCATTAAGTCAAGCATCAGCTATATTCAGAAATACACAGAAATATTTCGAGATTGCAATAACGCAAAAATCTTCTTTTTTCCTCAAACATTATTCCAAGCTATGGAATAAATAAAATGGTGTATTATAATATTTTTTGAGGTTTCTATCTTTTATTTTTAATATTTACTTATGTTTCTGTTACTGCTCCTTTGTAATATTTCTATCTTAAATCTGTCTATCGATTTCTTTATATATCTATCTATTTCTTTAGACTTGTCTTCTATATTTTCATTCGTTATCTTTATTATACCTTATCCGTTACCATTCTATATAGTCAGTTAATCTTTGATTCCCCATCCCTACTTTATGTTAAGCTTATACTTGAGATTTCTAGAAATTTATTTGATTATTCCAGACTGCGCTACTAAAAATCTCTAATTGGCATAAGAAAATATTTATACTTCCCGTAAAGCACCTCTATACAGTTAATTACAGTCGTGGCTAACTCCTAACATAAAGTTCGTACCAAGGTTTAATTTCTTTCCGCTTACAGGATCGGATTTATTTGGGAACAGTGCAGTTGCTAAAAAGATCAGACGGCACTTCTTATAAATAAAACAAACATATTTATTCACACTAGGACATTATTACAATGTATACACTTAAATGCTGTTACTATCATTTCCTCTCAAAGCTAAGCATCAAAACGAAAACATCACATAGAACAACTCTCAGGCATGTTATAAGCATCAAAGACGTAAATCACCAAACAATTAATTCTGTATATCAAATAACTATCAGCCCATTTACAATCTAGGAATTATCATGCTTTGACAAGTAAAAATCTCCATTTCTATCTTTCACAAAAAGAATGAAACACTCACTTAGCAATCAACCTTTCACACCATTACAATTCTAAATTCTATAATTTTCTTATCGGTTCTTTTAAACCATTTCAATGTAGCACAACGTAAGCTTAAACTTTCATTAACATCTTTTCAATTATTCTAAAAGCAGATTTTTTTTTCATACGAATTAGTTTTCAATCTATTACATCTTTCAATCCTATGAATTCAGTCTATCCGAAACAGTCCTTCACATCATAAATTAAGAGAAAGTTTTCGAAAAAAAATTTAACTCACATTAATTCTTTCATAGGAACAATTGCACTGTCGCTTCAGACGCATCATGGAAACCATGTTCACCTCTGGAATTTCTCGCGGGGCTGGAGCTCGATCTTTCGGCTTTGTAGGTACTAGAACGTACGGTCTGATGGTCAAAGCCTTATCATTCGGTTCCTGAGCTGCTACTTGCTCTATAAGGATTCGCCTCCAGTTACCCTCCACGAATTCATCCAGGATTCCATGGATCGACCTCACCCTCTTCTCCCTGCATCATGTCTCCCGATGCACGATAGTCGATGCATGCTAGTCCATTTTTCCCAGTCGATTCCTGACCTTTTTATTTTGCCTCTCTGGACCCTGCGCGAAGTTTCTTAGACCCAAAATATTTCCGCGCAAACTTTGAACTAAGGTCTGAGATCCCCGTACCTATCAGGTGCTAACTCCTTTCCTTCTAGAAAGTTCTGACTTCTATCTCCCTGAAGTGTAGTTTAATTCCTTTTTCAGCATAGCGTAACAACTTCTGATGTATACCGCCCCCCCTCTGCTATCGACATTCACGGACTGCTTTGGTTACAATGGGTTTCCATTCTACCCTATACCAAGTGATACATCAAATATACTTCGGAACTCTAAGGTAATTGCCTCTAAACTTCTATTTTTAGATACTTGTTTACTTTATTTTTGCATGTGTAATTCCTCTGGGTCTCTGCAGATGGGCATTTTGTACTACTTATGTAGGTAATCATAACAACTTCTAATCTCTGAGGGATTTTCTTTTGAAATACACACTCATATATCTTTTATCTACAGTATCATGTAAATTTTTCTGGGCTAAATTTATATGGGCTGATATTATTGTTTACATCCATTATATACAAGTTTACAATTCTTTGAATTTCGGATGTGACTCCTGTAAAATCGACAATTAAACATTGTAAGAATTATGATGCTGCATCGAATTTTACAGTATCATCTATTTCTGATTTATTGTTGAAATTCCAGAGATTTCAAAAGTTAGAGATGCTTTGATCACAATAATTTTGATATCATATTATATTATTATACTAAATTTACTTGATCAAGACAAATATAAACAAACATTTGTCATTAATTAATAACACATTTTATCGTTAATGACAAAATGCATTGATTCTGTTATTTCATATAAATTCTTTAAATCATCAGAGACGAAGGTGCCTTTATTTACTCACCTGTCTTTTTAAAACTTTGACTTTTTTTCTGATTTTTTCTTATTATTCATTCTCATTGATAACATTGACCAACAATTTTTTTTTTCTGCTGATTTTGATTTTGACTTGTTTTTTACTAATTTGGGTGCGCTGATTTCAAATATCAAACCCATTTTTCTCTATCACGTCAGGTTTTTCCTCTATGGCATTTTTTTTTGCTAATTTGTAAGATTTTGATAGTTTTAAGGAGGCAGTACTATTTAGAGGATCAAAAAAAATCGATTTTTTAATATTATTTTCTGAAAGTATGTACTTTTAAAAATCTGTTCCTAACTTTTTATCAAGAAATTCGAAAAATTCTCGAAGATATAGCCTATTATTCAAAGCGGTGCGCAATTCAGAATCGGAGCGCTCACCGCTCTCGCTTGTTAGTAAACGAATAAATGCGTAAGAACCTGCAACGGCACGTACTGGCGCTTTGAATGCGAGAGAGGCCGATAACCGACCTAATACATTTGGGTGATGAAAAGTAGGCGATGACAACTGCCTAAAACAAATGAATGCTATATGCGTCATAGCGGACAAAGAACGATCGAAATCAGTCAATCGTTAATCGATCATGAAAGTATGATGAGCGCTTATAACGTTTCAATAAAGTCTCTGGGTTTTTTTTGTCTTGTTAATTGCATGTTAGTCGGCAGTGAAGAAAATACATCATGTCTACCACTCGAAATTGTGTCAATAGTGTAGATTCCTTCTGCTACATTTGTGGCACTTTACTGTTCCCAGTCAAAGGACAAATATCACTGATTTCGTTAAGAAAGTGTACTTTGCATACTTTGACGTAAAATTGCAGATCAGGACAATTCATGGGCTCCAAATAAAGTGTGTAAGTCACGTGTAGAAAATTTACGACAGTGGAGCAAGAGGAAACGCCAAAAATTAGCTTTTGGCATTCCAATGATTTGACATGAACCGAAAAATCATGTAGATGATTGCTATTTTTGTTTAGTTCAGACTTCTGGTCTTTGAATGCGAGAGAGGCCGACGGCCTCTCTCGCATTCAAAGCGCCAGTACGTACCGTTGCAGGTTCTTACGCATTTATTCGTTTACTAACAAGCGAGAGCGATGAGCGCTCCGATTCTGATCTGCGCACCGCTTTGAATAATAAGCTATATCTTCGAGAATTTTTCGAATTTCTTGATAGAAAGTGAGGAACAGATTTTTAAAAGTACATACTTTCAGAAAATAATATTAAAAAATCGATTTTTTTGATCCTCTAAATAGTACTGCCTCCTTAAAAATATCAAAAACTTACAAATTAGCAAAAAGAAAATGCCATTGAGGAAAAACCTGACGTGATAGAGAAAAAATGGGTTTGATATTTGAAATCAGCGCACCCAAATTAGTAAAATAGAAGTTTCATATAAAAGTCAGCAAAAATTGTGTTGGACAGCGTAATCTTTCTTTCTGTGTATACTGAAATATTTGTCCACTAAGATGGATATGACGTCACACTTTTATGTTCCCATGGCAACACTGGGTTCGCTAGCGTATAGTAATCAGTACATATTTTCTCTGAAATTCAAAATTTTTTTTCAATAAATCAAGTGTCTTTATTTATTTTATTTTATTTTATTTTATTTTTTCTACTGGAAATTTGTTAACTGTAAATGAATGAAATACGTCATACGTGCTAATTGAAAGTATCATTCGCAAATGTTAACATTGTAAAGAGGAGTGTTTTCAGTGCAAGGATTGCCTTTTAGCACGCAAATCTTCGAGTTAAACAGGTCTATAACCTAATTAAAAAAATAAAATAAAAAACCAAAGATAATCATCTTCGTTCTCTGTCGTCATCCGGAGAAAATGGGGATAAAAATTTGATATCCTGGCAAAGAGTTTTTATCGTTAACTATCTATAAAATAAACCCTAAAAAAAAAGCTAATTTTTGCATCGACGTTGTTGCCAATGGATTGTCTTTAGTAAAGTCCAAGTCTCCAGACTTTTGCTAGGCGACTCAATCTCTCTTTCGCGGTTTAGTTCTGTGAGTTTGTGCTAGCAAGTAAAAAATAACTACTAAACTTTCTGTAAAATTGTATGATGGATAAGTCTCTCATTTCGGGTGTCCTTGACGTAATACTGTCGTACTTTTTACATCGACGAAACGCACGTACTTCCGAATCTATAGTGTATTTTAAAACTACGTTTTTCTCTTTAATTCTATTTATTGGCATGGTAATTCTTTTTAAATTTACTTGTTCCAACTTTTGTTTTCCTTTCATAGCCTTGGAAAAACAAAAAAAAAAAAAAATAAACATTTGACCACAATTCAATTCCCCTGAGTGTCTTCATGGACCTTTAAAGTTTAAGAAAAAAAAAAAAAAAAAACTCTTAAATTTTGATTACGGAATGTCCACTAATACTTTATATGAACAGGACTACTTTCGTGTGCCCTGTTTTTTTTTTTTTTTTCTTGGTAACATTTTAAGAAAGTCAGACGAAAATTCCCTTTCTTCCCCTGCCCCTCCCCCCTCTTTTAGGAAGAAAATGTTTTCCGGCTATTGGTCCAAAAGTGCTTTACTTGCGACAGTAGCCGTACAGGCAACACGAGAAAACATTTGATCATCGAATAAACGTCACCTTTGTAGCTACGCGATATTAATCTTGGAAAAGGAGGCTTTATTTTTTCCTGGTTATTTTTTTTTTCTCTTCCCTTTCCATGATGTCTTTTAGTGTCCTTTTCCCCCTAGCAAAGTAAATACGAGACGAAAGAAACCGGGAATGCTCGCGACTGCTCTAATCCCTTTTTCGCAAAGTGTATAGTTGCCGAATTTTCAGAAGATGAGGTGGGTTCAGAATGGGAAGCTTCAGCTAGTTTACTACGGATAAAACTTGCGACGAACAGTCTCCGGAGTATCTTGACCTTGTTTGTTAAAAGCATGAAGAGTAACGGAAGTAACATGACCACCATGTTTTTTTTTTTCTTTTTTTTTCCCCCTTCAGTTTTGTGATTGGCACATGAAATCTTTATATCGGGAGAGAAGTCAAAAGTGAATATTTTGTTAGCCCCTGGAATCGTAATAATAACGATAGAATAATCATAATGTGTGTTCAGGGAGATCCTAGAAGGTATGATTTTTATTTATTAGTATTTTTGTGTATCTCTAAATTTTGTCTCCGGTTCACGTTACTGAGTAACTCAGTCTGAAACAGACTGATAAAAAAAAATAATTTTATTCTTCCTTCTCTCTAGAGAATGAAATTCGTGTGTTTCAGTTGAATGAATTTTTGATTGACTTGGAACTAATCAAAAGTTAGTCAAATTTTGTAAACGTAAAGCCATTTTTATGTTATGTTAGGATGTTTGGAGTACTAGGGAAATTTGGATAAAGAAGACTCACGTAAGAACTTGTCGAATGGAGAATAAAGAATATGAGAAAAGTTTTCAGGTAAGAATGAAGTTATTTACGTGTATACTGACGTACAGACGAAGTTGTGTCTTAAATATCAAAGTCCAGAAAAAAAGGCATCCAGATACTACACTTAAATCTAGCATTTGTTTATTTTTATCTCCTTGAATTAGATATGATTTTAACCGTATATTACATTCTATGTAATATACGGTTGTATACTTTAATTTTTCAGTTTATTCATCACGCTCTTTAGCTATGCTATTGTATATGAAAAGTTTTTGTTTCGTCTATTTTATTTGACTTTATTATATTTAGTTCATAAATTAAAAGTAATTTATTCCCTCTTTCAGGATATTGTCTGCACTTTTATACATTCTATTTCATTTTTTTTATTCATCTATTTTATCATTTTATGAGTTTTCTGTCGTAATTTGAATACGATTCTTTCGTTTTCTCATATTATATTATTTCATATTTTTATTTTATTTCTTTATTTGTAATTAACAGTTCTATTTTACTCTGCTTTTATTGTTTTGCAATGCGTAGATATACACTGGTGTCCAAAAGCTAGGACAAACTACATTTTTACCTGTATATGAAAGAATTTTCATGACTACAGCCAAATGTGGACATAAATGTGTTGTCACCATACGAATAAAGTATATTACACAAAAATGTGTTTAAATTTCGTACAAATTAAATGGCCACTCGATTCCATTAATATCCTCGCTCTCCAAAAGTATCTCCACTGCTCGTGTACGATGGGGGTACGACATTGTCATCCATAAAAATTAATTTTTCGCCTACTACACCATGAAACAATTAAACGTTGAAGAACTTTATTGCGATATCGTTCACCAATCATAGTCATTTTTTCCACCACTTTTGTAGAATCGGAGGAAACATTAAAACGACTCTCATCTGTAAAGAGTGCATAGCCCATTGGTGTATTGTCCAATTTTTATGGATATGACACTATTGAAAACATTCTATACGATGAGCTGTGGATAAAGGGACGACGTAGACTAGAGGCCTTCGGGCGTCAAGGCGTACTTGTCGAAGACGTCTTGCCACAATTTGTCGAGATATCCGCGTACCTGTGCTTGAATGGAGCCGACTTGCAAGCTGATCTGCTGTGGTGCGTCGATTACGTTTTGCTGTTATAACCAAAAATCTGTCTTCCCTCTCCATGGTCGAGCGAGGCGACCTCTTAGCAAAATGTCGGGAACACATTCCATTGGTTTGAAACGCTGTCCAAAGCCTGGATACAACCTTATGTGAGATTCCAAACTCTCTGGCGATATTAGTAATTCTGCGGCCTTTTTTCCAGCTTTCCAATAATTCTTCCTTGTGGGAAATCATCTAGTTTTGAGACATTGCAAGATATCCAAGTTTGCAACTTTATTTCCTTCGCTAAAGAAGCTTCCTTCAGACACAATTCACTTAGAGCAGCCTTTTGTCTTTTATTCTGTTCAGTGCTATCATGTGACTCTTAGCAAATGTTTCAAGTCAATGGAATCTGTTCCAGATGTTTGCTAAGAGATGACGCTTTTTAGAATTGTCTATTAATGTTTAATTGCCATTCTCTGATCCTGTACTGACGATGCCTAACTTAGGCGAAAATTCTACGCTAATAAAGCTTTTTACGTGAATTTTCCTCCGGTTTTATATTTCTTTTCAATATGCCAATCTTTCTTTCAATAATGAAAATACCATCAGTTGGCATATTGAAAAGAAATATAAAACCGAAGGAAAATTCACGTAAAAAGCTTTATTAGCGTAGAATTTTCGTCTAAGTTAGGCATCGTCAGTACAGGATCAGAGAATGGCAATTAAACATTAACAGACAATTCTAAAAAGCGCCACCTACTCGAAAGTCGCTAATGTAAGGTTCTCGGGTCTTCTATTCGATTGGAGAAGACCCGAGTTCGATTCTCGTAGTGGCGACAGAATCTTTATATGGCCAGTTTCAAAAAAAAATTAAAACTATTAGATAAAAAGGTGGAATTAATATTTCTGTAAAAGTTCGTCTGAAGAACATCAAAGAATGTGCACGATGTACTCAAGCCAAGTCTTGATAGTTTCATACAGGCCGTTATATCCATGCCCAATCTCATCACTATCCTCTAAAGGCTGGAACTATGCACTAATTCTACGCTAATAAAATTATTTACGTGAGTATTCCTCCGGTTTTATAATTCTTTTAGCAATCAAACCTCGACTAACAACATGGTGATTAAATTCTCGACGTGTTCGTTTTTGAAATATCCCATAGATTGAGTTAAGTGTATTGAGCTAGTAAAACGACTACAACTTGCCAAGAATATCAAAACGTCAAATTAGGCTAGAAGATTGTTAGTAGCCTTCGGACTTTCAAGAACCTTACAGACATTAATCAGACGCGATTGAACAAACTGATCGATCTCCCCTGCACCAGGTTTCCCACGTAAAGTTTTAATTATTATGTTAATTGAATTAGCTTCACCTCCACAGCTTAGTCGGAACGACAACGAATAAGGTGCTCTTCGAGTGGAGAAGACCCGAGTTCGAATCTCGCATTAATGACAGAATCTTTATATGGCCATTTTCAAAAATCTCAGTTTGTTTATGCCAAAGATCAGTTCCGTCGGAAACTAACTATAAAAAGGCTTCTATAAGATCGAACCTATAATGGTTTAGTGTTTAACCCTCTCATGCATAAAAGCCTCGTATGAGGACACATATATTTTCCCTCGTAATAATTATTCATTCATAATTAATGCTACTGTATGCGTATAGTCCTCATCTGGGGAGACCAAAGTGTTTTAGAAACCACACCAGATGGCAGGAGTTTCAACAGAGTTACAGAAATACCAATCTCTCTACAGTGCATGGTGGTATCAAGGAGGCAGCGAAAAGCTGCTGTTTTGGTGATTTTATGAGTCTTCTGGAAAGGTTAGTATGGTTTTATATATTGCTATATCTTGTAGATGAAGTGTGAATATTTAATTTGTTCGTGTTTATTACCATATTCATAAAACGAACTTGATAACAACCCGTGACAATATGTTTGTAAGGTAATCTATGCGGCAAATAGTTAGAGGTTACAAAGTTTTTGTACAATATTTTTATAATTTTATTTTATTTTTGCAAACATAAATGAATAGTAAGTGTGTTAATTGGCATTATCATCTCTTTTACAGATGGATAACCAAAAGCCAGATCCATCAGGCTTAAAAAAAGGCCCATTACCACAAGAGACTTACTGAAGAGCAGATTGAAAAACTGTTGGAGGAATCTGAAGATGGTTTGGAGCTGAGTAATTCTGATGAAGATCCTACATACAAGCAGCCACAAAATGATCCTACAGAAAGTGACAGTTCAAGTGAAGACAATGATGTTCAGTGTTCTTCCCCTGTTGGTCAGACTCACAACGTTCAAAGTCCAGCTAGTGTGCAAAATACAGCTGTTGCTGGTCATATGCCATTGCAGAGACAACCAGTGTGATTCAGGGAGAAAGATAATCCCTTTGCCAGTACTGAACCACAGTTTAGAGGAAAACGCCAAGTAAATATTCATTCATGGAGAGAGCCCTGTAGATTATTAATTTTCACAGCTGTTTCCAGATGAATTGATGGATGAAATTGTGAAACAAACTAACCTGTATGCATGTCGTGAAGGCAATCATAATTTAGCCCTTACTGTGACCGAACTCAAAATTTACTTTGGAATTGTACTTGTCATGACATACATAAAATACCCACGTGTAAGGCAGTATTGGTCTTCTGAACATGGACCGTGCATGTATGTTATAGCTGATGCTATGTCAGTGAACAGATTGGACGACATAAGACGATATTTACATTCTGTTGATTCAGACACAATACTGAAACATTCCATGCTGCTGTCAACCCAGAAGGATTTCAGAGTGTCGAGATGAGATGATGATTCCATTCAAGGGACGTTCACAACTCGAACAATGCTTACCTATGAAACCAAAAAAATGGAGTTGAAAAATGTGGATGAGGGTAGGCATTTCAGGCTAAGTATATTGTTTTGATCTTTATGTAGTTGCAGATCCTGGAAGACAAAATTCAGACTCATTCAGTGCAAGTGAAAATGTAGTGGGCTTTGTCACGATCTTGCTGGTAAGAACCTCAAGGTATATGAAGACAACTTCTTCACGAGAATCCCCCTAATTAAGAAACCAAAGAAAGATGATATTTATTATGTGGGTACACGCAGAAGCAATCGACTTCAAAGTGCTGACAAGAAACTGAAAAATGAAAAGGATTTGCAGATGGAATGAGGAAATATGTCAGTTACTACATCCTCTGATCGCATTACTATCACTAGATGGGTTGATAACTGAATAGTGCATGTGGTATCTAGCTACTTAGGAAAGGAGCCTGTCAGTGTATGTCAGAGGTTCTGCTTGAAAGAAAAAAAGTATGTTGAAATTCCACTACCTCGCAGCATAGCTGTTTATAACAAACATATGGGTGGAGTGGACCTTATGGACTCTCTTGTGGCTTTGTATCGAAATGATACCAGGAACAAACGATGATATATATGAGAATTTTTTACCATATGTTGAACTTACTTGTTTGTAATGCATGGATCGTTTGGAAATGTGAAGAAAAGGAAAAATTGGATTTGTTTGAATTCAAATCAAGAGTGGCAACTGCTTTGATATATCAAGGTTTAGCTCAGCTAGGTACAAAGAAACGAGGACGCTCTTCAAGTCAGACACCACCAGAACTAAAGAAACACAAAACTCACTCTGTGCTACATAAGAAACGTTTTGACGAAGTGGACATTTCCCAAAGAAGAAGACAACAGGTGCCAATGCTAATCGTTTGCAGAGATGTACACTACAAGAGTAAAACAAGATACATCTGTGGTAGATGTGAGGTTCCAATCTGTCCAGAATGTTTTCAGTCTTTCCATACAAAATGAGGCAAGTAGAATAAGACTGTTCTTGATTTACATCGCTCTACTGCAAATTCTAATTGTTCTACTTTTTTGTATGTACTAAGTAATCCAAATTTCAATCATTCATGCAGTGTTTTGGCAAAATATAAATTGTTTCTAATCTGTTTTGTCATACTTGTAATGTCTTTCAATGAAAATAAGTTCCTTAGGCTAAGTCATTTCCATAGAAATATGTCTGCAGTCTGTTGGCGTTAGTGCATGATGTCCTCAGATGAGGACATCATTTTTTATATATACAAGATACAAATTTAGCAAAATTAACGAATTCATAATAATACTGTAACATTAAATGGTACTGTATCATGCCATTATAATTTTTTATAAATGAATATAAAAACTCATACATGAGAGGGTTAAGGGAAACAAATACCATTTCCAAAGGGCTACACAAGCACCCACACTAATAATAATAATAATAATTTTTTTTTCCAATCAGACTTTATTATTTATATATAATATAACATGAACACAATTATGCATAACAGATAATTGCACGTACATAATATTTTTTAAAATAATAATTGAACAGAATAGAATAAGTTTATTGTCATTGATATATACATATATAGCATATTTACAAATATATAATTCAGATTAAGTACAAATATACATACATATATAAATTATAATAAGTGCTGCATTTTTTTGCAATTTCATTAATGTATTTACAATGCTATATTTACAATAGATAAAAAAAGATTTTTTTATAATAATGAAATATTTTTAGAGCAAGTATATTGATTTCTGAAATTACACAATTATAATAATTATTTATCTTTAATGACATTTCGACTTGTAATTTTTATAAAATTCAACACGTAGTGCTGCATGTGTGATTTTTTTTCTACATTGCATTTGAATCAAAATTTTGATAATAATACTTTTTTGCATCTATATTTACAACACGTGTTCTTCTAATATAAACAATGAAGATTGCATGCAATTTTTGAATAATGAATAATGATAATATGCTAATGTCTCAGATAAATTACATACATATATTCAGCACTGAATGCTAGGAAAATATCTTATTTAAATTGCATAAATAATAATATTAACAAGATGTTTTACATCTTTTTTCACATTCATCTTTACAATGATTCCTATTTTATTATATTGTTTATAAATTTACTTATTTCTTTGGGTTGCTTCTTCCTCGAAGCTTTGCAGAACTTATCTCTGAATAATGTTATCAGTATCTTCATTATTATTATGCACCTTACTGACTGTTTTGTTACATACTCTGCAGTCTTTGATTATGAGGATTACGTGTAGATGAATGAGGATTAATCCCACCTATTTCGAAGCTTGGGTTAGCTTTTATGAAGAGAGTGGGATTAGCCTTTACTAGTTATGTTGTTATTGTTTATGGATGGGATGTAGGCATTGGATGCTGGTGACTTGTGATGTGTATATTAGTATTAATGGTATATTAACTTTGTTGGTATATTTTCCAGAGTTCGTTTTTTAATGTTCTGTAGTTATATATGTGTTTTAAATTTCTTGGTAGGTTGTTGAGTAGCGTGGGTATCTGATGTGATCTCACAGAAGAACTGTACGAGTTATTGAAGGGTGTAGGGATGTAGAGAGTTGTTGCAGGTCGTGTTATACGATATGTGTATCTGTTGTTTCGATTGGCGATGTTGAAGTAATTACTTAGTAATATTATGTAGTGTTTCAGATTTTTAATGCTCAGGATTCTGTGTATCGCATATGCTGGTAGGATATTGGCTGTTGTGTATAAGGTGTACAAATCACTGTTGACACAATTTTCTTATGTAATGTTTCTAATTTTGGGTGGCTGTTTGATCTGTTTGCGTAGGCTGTTATACTGTACCCAAGTAGGATTACGAGATAATAATAATTATAATTATAATAAATACAGTATAATACAAGAAATGATAAAAATATCAGTAGGTTATAAAAATAAAGCACTTCGTGGTCAATGTATAAAATATATTGAAGGGAAATTTGAGTCGTGTAAGTGGGCAATGGCTTCAGCAGGGTAACATTAAGAAAGAGACAGAAGGTCTGATGCTTGCTGCTCAAGAACAAGCACTGAAAACGAATGGAATGAAGACGAAGATTGAAAAGATCTGGGCAGAGATAAAGAAGAGAGACATTGGGCCATCTAATTAGTTCCTATAGCAAAATTGCGCATACAGACTGTCGGATAGCACATTTTTACTCTGGAAAGTGTGATTTCCTTACTTGCAAAAAGTGATTAAAAATAAAAATGCAAAGATATTATGTGACTTTAAGACATCACCAAGGGATAGTAGAACAGAAGATAAAAGTGCATGAAAAAGGGATATGAATCTGGAGATTGAAATTCAACGAGTTTGGAATTAAAAAGCAACAATTCCAATTGCCATAGTAGGACTAGGAGCAATACGAAGAGCATTTATGAAACATTTGGAAGAGTTGAACCTCCCAAATGGAATACCTTTATTCCATCCATATAAATACGTGTCCACATGCAACTTTTCTTTCATCATTATCACGTGATTCTACACAATGCTTTTTTATTTTCTCATCTTTTGACACGTCTGCTATTCGATATTCAAGAACGAACTCCCACAATTCTTGCTTCGGATCTTGACGATGTTTTCACGACTTCAGTGATATCAAGTAACATCTGTGCATCCTCGACTTTGGTTTCTTCACTGTAGACTTTCCACAGTCATCGTGTGCGCTTCTACTGACTCGTATTTGTTAGACGACGAGGAACCAAATTCGGAACTTTTTCTACGAAAGGATCTCTTTGCTTCTCTTCTATTTCTTCTTTAAGTCACGGGTATCCACGCTAAGTTTTTTTATGAGGATCAGTATGTCTTTAATAAAACATAATTCTTAGAAGCTGAAAATAATATACTACAGTAATTTAATGTATAGAAGTATGATATCAAGAAAGATTTCCTTTTATTGAGTGCAACAATTATGATATAATACAAGTTTATGGTTGTTACTCTGTACTAAATCGTAATTCTGATCTTGTATCAGATTATACTTTTGGTATTGCAAGATTATACTTTTGATTCTTCACCAGATTATACTTTTGATTTCGTAACAGAACATTTCTGATCTTACTCAAGATTATACTTTTGATCTGGGACAAGATTAGATTTTGTTACGAGATCAAAAGTATATGCACCAGATTATACTTTTATCCTGAATCAGCTTAAACTAATGCACGATCAAAATGACTAGAACATATTCCTGATGATTTTTCATAGAGTATACTTAGATCTTCATAAAATATACTTTTGTTATTGTATTATAACATATTCCTGATCTTGCATAGAGTACACTTTTGATCTTGTACCAGAACATAATCTTGATGCACGGAGTATACTTTGATTTGCGCCAGAACATAATTACCGATCTTGCAATACTTTTGGTCTTCCATAAATCAACTTCTGAGCCTCCGTAACTCAGTCAACATAGTCTCTTTCGACTAAAGGTGAGTTAGCCTGTCTTATACGCAGGTGGAGGGATTTTCATCCGAGTTCTTCGTCACCCAGAACAGGCAAACCGGCCCGTGAACACCACACACACACACACACACACACACACACACACACACACACACACACACACACACACACACACACACACACACACACACACACACACACACACACACACACACACACACACACACACACACACACACACACACATCTAAAGACATAGGACACACCGGAAGGCATAGGGCTAACCACCTTATCCTCGATGCGGTAGCGGTTAAGTGAATAGAAATCCTCGACACCGTAAGGTAAAAGAGGAGGGAAGGAAGAAGAAGATAAATCAACTTCTGAACTCGTACAAAAACATATTCTTAAGTCTAATCTGGTACAGCCTACAAATTATGTTCTCTTGCCAAGATTTCATTAGTGTAACTTGGCGTATAAGTTCTGTGATACATCATTTATTGTATTGCATAATTTTACAAGTGTAATACAATGCCTACAATGGACACCCCGTTGAGTTAATAAAACCGATACATTTTACAATATACTACAGTAGTGCGTTCCGATTTAGTATAGCACTCCATTTATTGAGGTCATCTGAATGTCGTAAGATGTCTATCTACGGAAGTTTTTTTTTTTTTTTTTTTAATTTCGAAGTCAAAGCACTCTTTTCCAAACTCCGGTAATCTGTTTAATTGCTTTACTAGAATCTGGATTTTCTTCAAACAGAGTCGCCTAAATGTTTAATCTTAATATTTCGGGCACGCACGTTTGCTTCGTACTTGGCGATTAAACCTAAAAAAGGAAAGAAAAAAAAAATGAACTCCACTACGCTACCACAGTTTCTCTTTAGGATTAAATAGGCGACCGAAGAAATCGATTCCCGCTTCTGCTTGCAAAAGGAATTAATGGGTTGGTGCAAGAAAATGAAATACAAACATTTATCGAGAGATATTTTCACCAAGGCAGTTCTGTTTTCGTGCAGTGTCGTTGACCGAAGTCGGCAGGGAGGCTTCAAAGGGAGTGAGAGAAAGAGAGTTCTGTTTGCTTTAGTCGGTGGCTATAAAAAAATTGTAAGAGAAAAAAAAAAGAAGAGGGAGAGCGAGATAGAAAGAGAAGGGTTGAAATAAGAACCTCTCTTACACGGAGCATGAATTGATACACATCGAGTTATCTTTAACCTGCACTGTCTCAAACCATTGCTAAAAGTATCAAAAAAAAAAAAAAAGAACATCTACTTCATCCGTTTTGACTTAACCAGTCTGTGAGATGCAGCGTGTTTCTATGGTAACGTCAACGAGATGAGTAGAATGAACACGTAGTCTTGAGATTTTCAGTTATGGACGTTCTTTAAAGGACAATATCACATTTCGCTTGCAAATTCGTAATTATCTGAAAAAAATGGCAATCCAATATCCAATCCACGATGCCATTAAAGATTTTGATCATATCATTATTAAAATCAAAATTTCGTTAATAACGTATCTATTACCGAATTAACTTACCAAAACAAGCCTTAAAATACAAGCCATTAGGGAAAAGAAAACCAGGACGTCCTCTTAAACGATTCAACGATGACTTCTAAGGCAAACAAGCCATGCTAGGCCTAAATCCTTGATATGCATGATGATGATGATAACGTATCTATTTACTAGGAGAGCATTCAGAGACCATTTTGAAATATGTGGAATTTCTTTCTTTTTTTTTCCTAATGCATTCAGTCATGAGTACTGATTGATCTTCAGCGCTTCCATCAGATTAATTCGCCTTTATTTTTAATGTTGCTCCCACCCTAGAAATCTTATATATAAAATTCAATATTTGTTTCTCCATTGTACAAATTGGACGGACAAGCATGAAATTTTTTCATTGACTATTTTTCTATGGAACGATCACAGACTATTTTGAAGTCACAAAATTTAACTTTTTGGGTAGTCATCGCATGGAATGGTGTTTATTTCGCCAGTATGATAATGTCGTTTTCAAAATAAACTTTAAAAAAATACTTAATATGTTTTTTTCATGTAATAGCAAAATTCATATTAACATTGATAATTACAGATGCATCTTTTGACTGTCTGAAATTAATAAATGCAGTTTGGGGGGAAATAAATGAATAAAATCTAAATACATACATTGCTAGTCTATCTTACAGTTAAAAAAAAATCTTATGTCGAATTATGTACTAGTCGTACACAGAATTGAACTCATCTGTTTTTAAAAATTTAAACGAAGAGCTGTCTGTTTTAGAAAGAGTCAAGGATACTCAGAAAACATTAATTATCATCATATCCAAGGTATATTTTTTTTCTTCAAGTTGCTTTCCTTTACCATCGTCATTCGCAGTGTGTAGTGAGAGTAATCAGGCGGTATTAATCGTATAATTAGTTCAGCCGCAAAGGAAGTAGTTAATGTTAACATAATGACATCAAAGACATCCTCGTACTAACACTGAAAATTAAGGATTAAAATTAACATTTCGAAAAGTCTCACAGTAAGGACTTATTTTTGTCTGTGCGTTCACAGACAAAAATAAGTTCACCTTTCAAGAAAATTCATCTCTCGAAAAATGATTAAAACCTTTCAAACTTGTCTGTGAATTTCTAACATAAAATAAAAATTCAAAAGATCCCTCGTTAATTTGCGAAGAATAATAAACAAACAAAAAAATAAGATATTAAAGTATAGTCGAGTATATTTTTTATTAGGCATAGCTATTAAATTAGTTTTTAGATTTATTAAACGCAATCTCTATAATGTGTGATTTGTGCAATCCAAAACATGTTATTTGTGCTGTCTCTTAAAACAAAGATGGCGACTAGGCCAAAATGGAGAGGGAGCGGGAAGAGGACTGACTTTTTCTTGGAAAAAAAGATGTCTTAGTTGCTTTTGCAGTAATGTATACAGCCATAGACAGAACTTAAATTTATTATAGCGAATCTTTTATAGAAATAAGCTCAAAATCACATTTCATACTTCATTGTTGTGTATGTACCTAATTGCAACTGACATGAGCTAGCAGTAGCAGATTTATTGTGACGTCATATGCCTGGTGTTAATTGTTTTAATTGGTAATCACATGATAAAGGCTTTGGTTGACTTTTATAACGTATTTTATATTGGAATTGTCATCTTTCTTCAGATGATGAAACGATCATCAGCGCCATCTGTTGGCCAAGTCTGTTCTCTCTCTGTGTCCATTCCTTGGGTATAACACACAGCGATGTTGATGACTGCAGTATTCATTTATCATTAATTAACTTTGGTTTTCTTTTCCGAGTCCAGTAAATGCTCATTGGCGAAGATCAAAGAAACGCTTCGCCATTTCTCTCTCATTAATCTATGTAGCCTCAGTTAGTAATAAACATTTTCATATACTGTACGTACTCCATTTCTGAAAACCGTTCCAAGTGCTAGATATAACTTTGCATGAAATTTCCCCTTGAGATTGCTTGTTCGCTGCCAATTTCCAACGCATCACTTTGAAGAGCGGTCACCGAATGCTAATGCGTGATGGAATGAAATTGGGAACGTCTCATTCAAAGTTGTGTTTCCGATTTAATTGCATGCAGTCATCACTCATCCACAATATCCCTTTTAGTAACGGCCAACAGTGATTCGCACAAATTGTAGCACAATATTTATTCTTCTGCAACTAAATCTTCTACTGAAAAGTTAATAATAATAATGGGTCTAGGTGTTTGATTGTTGTGATAATAATGATGATGACGTCATTACTACTGTCATATTAGAAATATTCACCTACTATCTTTTCCGTATATGAAGTACACATAATTATTCCATGTGAGAATTTCTTTAGATCATCTGCTGGAGAGTTCGTGAATATAATCGCATTTAAGACATGAAGAATCTGAAGATGAATTCTTAAGAAGCTGGCAGGGCTTTTCATCCTACAACCAGACAAATTGGACGAGGATGATACGTGGAATTTGTACAAAAGCATACACATACAAGCATGAGACTAATCACTAGTCTTATAGGTTCAGAAGTCAAGATGATAGAACCTCTATGTACAATTATAAAGCTGATTTAACTAACAAAAGGCTGTTTAACTAAACTAACAAAAGCATTTTCTTCTTTCTACGTGTTAGGCCTATTGGCCTGTTATAGAGCTATCTTAAGCGCTTCTAAGTAGTACCCGTCCCGAGGAAAAGATTACTACCCCCCCCCCATGCATCCCGGTATATTCTATGGCTGTAGCTGTTCACGGGACCGGTTTGCTAGATGGAAAATTCTGCTCTCCACTCCCAAGACCGAACTTGGCTACGGAAGATCCTTAAGCTTCTCACGTCCGGCGACGGGAATCGAACCACGGACAATCCTTTCCCAGGTAGATTGTTGCGAAGCGCATAGCCACCAGGCCAACCGCGCGCACACAAAATCATTTTATTAATTCAAATGTTAATAAATTTACATCTGCCAATATTTCTTATCACTAATCATTTTCATTGTCATTTTTATTTAATATCGTAACCGTATTATTAATATTTAAATTAACTTCTCAAATTAACGTTCGTATCCATAAGAAGATAAGTTATTTAGTTGATTAAATTTTGAACCCAAAGAACAGCAGATAATACGATTAATATTCGAGCTTTTCAATTAATTAAAATGTTAAAAAACGTAGATGTATAAAAATTATGGTACGTATTTCATGTAGTTTTTCTGAAAACGATGGCGTTTATATCATTAAATATTCATGAATGCTTCGTAGTTATTAATGAACAGCGAATATTTTTCTTACTTCATATTCTCTGGGCTATAACTGATATTTAGAAGCGGTTTATTTTTGCAAGTAAATTGATTTTAATAACTAGAATATTCGGATTCATTTATGCTTATTTTTTTATTTATTTTATATCCTCCGCTGAGAATGATTTAATTTTGAGAAAACACTTATTTGGATTTAATGCAAAAAAAAAAAAAGCGTACGTACTAAAATATACGAAATATCAACTTGTATTGTGAACGAGATTACATGCATTATTTATTTGTTTTACGACGGCAACTGATGCATCGACACGTGTTCGATGTGTTAACCTGTACAGCAGATCGGTACACTAGATGGCGTTACAATCTAAAAGAATTAAACAGCTATTATAATTTTCGCTGTTAATTCCAACAGACATACTATATATGTCCAAAGAATTCATGACTAAAATCAATTTTATAATAGAAATTTTAATTAATATGATATATATTGGATAAAAAAAATTGTTAACCTTTTTATGTAATGCAACTACTATGAACATTTCCAAAAATCTAAATATTATATTTGCTTTTTTTAAAAAAAAAGAATACACCATTATTTTTTATGTCTTCCGTAAATTTATCAATTATTAAAATGAGCAAAAAATTCCAGATATAAGTGCTGTACTTTGTTTTGAATTTTGCCATCTCTATGAGTAATGTTTCGATCAGATATGTATATTCTCACAGTTTTTTTTAAAGTCACGCTTCTTAAACGGTATCACATTTTCCCTAAAGGCATTTCTATCCCCATTTTTTCTCTCTCGTTGAATCTGTATATTTCTCTAAAGGGACGATCATAAATCATTTGAATACTGACACTTCATTTTTCATCTTGAAAAAAGAGTCTTTAAATAGAATTTCACTAAATAGCAATAGAAAGATAGATATATACATATATAATATAGCAAACAAATATTTCTGATGGATTAAATGAATATTTACTGAAATTAAAATGAAAACTATTTATTCTTCTTCTTCAGAAGCAATTATTTAAAAATTGGTTTGACTAAGTTGATATAACACTAGTGGAACAAAATGCGTATAGTCCGTATCTCTGTAGTGATACGTGTTGTCTATGCTAGTGGTTTAGACAACGTCTTCCGTGAAGGTCATGCTCAAGTGCACAAACAGAGACTAATGTCGACAGCGCTATATAGGCTATTTAGCTTTTGCTGCAGACCGTAATGTAAGGTTGGTTCGCTAATGGCTTTTGTGCTGAGGATTCCATATACATGTCGGACGTGAACGCTATTGTTTAGCCATTAAAACAGCGTTTCTTGACAATCTTAGGATTAGTTCCTTCACGCACAACAATATACAAAACCTCACAAAGTATTAGGAACACCATCAATACGTGTAGGTGTTTCAAACATTACAAGCAATGACCAAATGTGTATTATCACTGAAAAATACAGACTTCATTTCAGTGACAATTGGCGTAAAAAAAAAAAAAAATCTATTAGAAATGACGTCACTTCCGAAAAGAAATATTTCACTATATACTCCGCCAGGGCCCTTTCATACTGCCTCTTGGCTACCTAGAAAGCAATTCTTTCATATAAAATTCATCGCATCATCCTTATTGTTCATATGTACATAAGTTATTCTCTAGTGGCTTTGAAAAAAGCGCATTGATACACAAAATTGACTTAAATGGGAATTTTTATAACTTCGAAAATGCTCTCTACCTAGCGAGATATTCTAGAAGAATGATTTATGTTAGAGAATTCCCCCATAAGGCTCTAATGTTATACTTAAAGTTGGAAGAAATAAGTTACTGGCCATTATAGAACAATATAAATACAAATATTTATTTTATTATAATATTTTCGTTTGTTTAAACTGATAGAATTATACGTTTGCCTGATAAACAATTATGCCAACAATGTAATTATATAAACAATGGAATCGTCACTAACAATGAAAAGTATAATACCAGTGAATATCCGAGTTATTATAAGCATTTGAGTCGATCAATTTATTCCTGAGGAAAAGCATTAGGTAACTCTTGAAAAATTGATAACCGGTGACGGATAAGGTGCTTTAAAATTCAGATATGCGTTTAGAAGAAACTGCTGTATATTGTTCGCGATAAACATCATTAAGAGGGTTATATTCTTTGCATGCCTGCCGGAGTAATATTTCATTGTATCCAAAGATGTTCGCAAGGATTTTGATGGGTTTATTATCTCCTTGGCACTACCGTGAGTTTACCCATTAAACTGGCAATGAAAGGGGGGGAAAAACTATTTTTTAACGTTCGAAATAAAAAAAACGAACTTATTCCGAACATCTTGATTTTAACCTCTAGGCCTTTGGGAGAAAAGTTAATTGAGAAATGAGGCCTCGGATGGATTTTAAAGAACACTAATTAATTTTCCAGTGAAAAAATGTATAAGATACTTTGAAGTTGAAAAAAAAAAATCAATATTTATCGGAAATAGGTATTGATCTGTGGGAAAAAAAAACAAAAAAACTGTGATATCCCGGATTACACACAGAGTATCTTATCACATATTTCCTTATTTATGATTATTCATAATTTTTAAATGATTAAAATATTTTTAACACCAAAGACTTTGTAATCAATAACGTTTCAAAGAATATAAACAAAATTGGTTAGAAAGACGAGCTGATTAAGGTGAAGTATGATCGATCAACAATGAATCGATTCCAAAGTTACTGTAATAAAAATTAATATTAGGGAAAAACAAATTTTTCTCTATACGTTGGTGAGGCAACCTCTTTAGGAGTTGTCTCATTAACGTTAAACGTTAAAAAACATATAAATATTAAGTAGTTTCTAGATATATGTATAAAATAAAATAGTAACTTTTATTTTTTAAAAATATAATTGATTAAATCGAATTACTTAAAAAATTAAATAAATAAATTAGATATATGTCTAAATAACCATAAATTGTAAGATAACATAATTTTATATATAAATGAAAACAGCAGGGAATCTCGAGAGGAGCTGGTTCAATCGACCGTGAGATGCGGTCGATTGGTTCATTAATGCCCTTGGGGGTGATGGATAGCAACGCAAAGCTGTACCAATGAAGTTTAACTGAGGTTCGGCTGTTGCTCTTATCCCCTTGGGCGACGAGTTTTTGAGTTCGCTCTCTTAAGGTTTTTGCCTTAAGGGAGCACTTTGAGTCTCCGGGGAAGGTGTTCTCTGGCACGGCCCGCTGAGGGGCTTTGTCGGTGAATTATTTTCCTCGGAATTTGAGCGGTTCTGCTCGGTAATCGAGTTTCACTGAGTAGAACCAACGCTGAGATGAGATTTGGACGGTCTTTCGCCCACGAATGAGTGGCCTAGAGATCGTCCGATATTTTTGAGATCGAACCTTTACTTACATAGTCGATTCATCAATCCAATACCCTTGGAGGGTAATGGATAGCAATGCTGTAGCTAATGAAGCTCTAACTCAGGCTCGGCTCGGCTATTGCTGTTACCCTCCTGCCATGATCAAAGCTTTAATTAATAGCTCAATAACACCTTATCCCTACACTGTCCGCTACAGATAACGGGGAATATGAAAAGCATTCTTGCTTCGCACCTTTAAGCCAGTCCTTATAAGGACTATAAGGAATCTCGAGAAGGGGGAATCAATCGACCCTGAGATGCGGTCGATTGGTTCATTAATGCCCTTGTGGGTAACGGATGGCAACAATGCAATGCTGTACTAATGAAGTTTAACTGAGGTCGGCTGTTGCTGTTATCCCCTTGGGCGACAAGTTTTTGAGTTCGCTCTCTTAAGGTTTTTGCCTTAAGGGAGCACTTTGAGTCTCCGGGGAGAGTGTTCTCCGGCACGGCCCGCTGAGGGGCTTTGTCGGGAAATTATTTTCCTCGGAATTTGAGCGGTTCTGCTCAGTGGTCGGGGAGCCCGTCACTGAGTGGAACCAACGCTGAGATTAGGACGCTCTTTTGCCCACTATGGAGTGGCCTAGAGATCGTCCGATTTTTTGAGATTTTACCTTTACTTACATAGTCGATTGGTTCATTAATGCCCTTGGGGGTGATGGATAGCAACGCAAAGCTGTACCAATGAAGTGTAACTGAGGTTCGGCTGTTGCTGTTACCCACTTGGGCGATGAGTTTTTGAGTTCGCTCTCTTAGGGTTTTTGCCTTAAGGGAGCACTTTGAGTCTCCGGGGAAGGTGTTCTCCGGCACGGCCCGCTGAGGGGCTTTGTCCGTGAATTATTTTCCTCGGAATTTGAGCGGTTCTGCTCGGTAATCGAGTTTCACTGAGTAGAACCAACGCTGAGATTTGGACGGTCTTTCGCCCACGAATGAGTGGCCTAGAGATCGTCCATATTTTTGAGATATCACCTTTACTTACATAGTCGATTGGTTCATTAATGCCCTTGGAGGTAACGGATGGCAACAATGCAATGCTGTACCAACGAAGTTTAACTGAGGTTCGGCTGTTGCTGTTATCCCCTTGGGCGACGAGTTTTTGAGTTCGCTCTCTTAAGGTTTTTGCCTTAAGGGAGCACTTTGAGTTTCCGGGGAAGGTGTTCTCCGGCACGGCCCGCTGAGGGGCTTTGTCGGTGAATTATTTTCCTCGGAATTTGAGCGGTTCTACTCAGTGGTCGGGGAGCCCGTCACTGAGTGGAACCAACGCTGAGATTAGGACGGTCTTTCGCCCACTATGCAGTGGCCTAGAGATCGTCCGTATTTTTGAGATTTCACCTTTACTTACATAGTCGGTGATGATTGATTCATTAATGCCCTTGGAGGTAATGGATGGCAACAATGCAATGCTGTACCAATGAAGTTTAACTGAGGTTCGGCTGTTGCTGTTACCCTTTGGCGATGAGTTTTTGAGTTCGCTCTCTTAAGGTTTTTGCGTTAAGGGAGCACTTTGAGTCTCCGGGGAGAGTGTTCTCCGGCACGGCCTGCTGAGGGGCTTTGTCGGTAAATTATTTTCTTCGGAATTGGAGCGATTCTGCTCAGTGGTCGGGGAGCCTGTCACTGAGTGGAACCAACGCTGAGATAAGGACGGTCTTTCGCCCACTATGGAGTGGCCTAGAGATCGTCCGTGTCTGTGATTGATTCATTCAATCCAATACCCTTGGAGGGCAATGGATGACGCTGTGGCCAATGAAGCTCTAACTGAGGCTCGGGTATTGCTGTTAACCCTCTGCCATGATCAAAGCTTTAATAGCTCAATAACACCTTATCCGCACACTGTCCTCTACAGATAACGATGAAGATGAAAAGCATTCTTGCTTCGCCCCTTTAAGCCAGTCCTTATAAGGATTAAAAATTAGGAGGATGAAGTTAATCGACTGTGAGATGCGGTGATTAATACCCTTGGAGGGTAATGGATGGCAATGCTGTAGCCAATGAAGTTCTTACTGAGGGTAGGCTATTGCTGTTACCCTCCTTCCATGATCAGAGCTTTAATAGCTCAATAACACCATATCCCTACACGTCCTCTACTGATAACGGGGAAGATGAAAAGCATTCTTGCTTCGTCCCTTTAAGCCAGTCTTAATATATTAAAAATTCGCATTTAATTTAGTAATGCTATATAATAATATTATGCATTTCTCGTAAAAACTTGAATTACGCCAAAAAAAATAAAAATAAAACAGCAGCTATTATCATAATCCGGCAAAAAAGGAATCTACTCAAACTTTTGATTTGTTTTACTTCTTAATTAAATTAAACTATACCTAATTTAATTTTTTAATTTTGATGAAGTTAATCGCGAACAACATTTAATTTCAATTTTAATTAGTAAATTGTAATTAAAAATTAAAGCACTTTAATCTACTAGAACATTTCCCCCTTAAAACACAATTCTTTTTAATGTTTGTTATACTCGTGCCTGGAGAAAATGTAATTTTTCCTTTTTTTAAAAAAAAAAAAAATCACAGACTGTAAAAGAAACACTCGGCCACCTAATAGCTCAGTATTCTTCCTGGGGGACGTTTCTGCTAATGTAACAGACCATAAAATCCACTCCACTTTCGCATGCCACGCTCTGAATCTTTTCCTACTAAGGGTCCGAAAAGGTCATGGATGTGCGAGGCAATTAAAGTAACTTCTCGACTTGTGATATGCTAACTTCCATTAGTTGAGAAACTGTTTACGGATTACATGCAGAGATCTCTGGATGTCGGTGGCATTTAAATGTTCATAACAGCCATTACCCTTCTTATACGTGGGGCTTCAAAAAAGAGGTGGAAAAATAGAATAATGTCGAGCGACAAATTAGCGTTTATTGCATTACTAGCGAACCATTAAGAGTAGAATAAAGATTACACGAGGAGTTGTTTGTACATATTTTTTTATTCTCTTAGCCTTTCCCAGTAACATCTTTAAAAGTGTGTGATAATCTGCCGCTAACAGACAAAAGTGGGAATTGCACACGTGGAAAACGACAAACATTGCTAGGATAAAGCAGTTTGATTTGAGAAATAAAAATACTCCGGAACCAGGAGCGTAAATCGTCCTATGCCTCAATCCTGGTTATTTCTCTCTGCTGTTTTAGCCTTCTTTTGTTTTAAATTTCATTCTCATTTCTTCTTTCAATCGTTTTTTTTTATATAGACACCCCCCCCGTACTGCTCGTCTCTTTTCTTTCTTCCTGCATGTCCTCTTTTCTAATTCGTATATCCACTTCCTCATATATCTTTTTCTTTCTTTCTTTCATTTCGGCTCTACCTTCCTTCTCTTTCTTTGGTTTAAATCTATCTTATTCATTTTTTTTTCTTTTGATTTTATTCGAAACTGCAGCTTGTTGATTTGAGAGGGCGGGGGCGGGGAGAATAAACAATCGTCTAACCGGGCCAACACAATATACCTTACGGTTGGTAAAATCTCGGTTGAAATTCCATCCAGGACGAATCTTTGAAATTTAATTCATCCGTCTCTCACACAGGAGGTGGACTCATCGACGCCTGTCCTTATAAGGACTGGCTTAAAGGGGCGAAGCAAGAATGCTTTTCATCTTCCCCGTTATCTGTAGAGGACAGTGTAGGGATAAGGTGTTATTGAGCTATTAAAGCTCTGATCATGGCAGGAGGGTAACAGCAATAGCCGAGCGTCAGTGAGAACTTCGCATTGCCATCCATTACCCTCCAAGGGCATTAATCACCGACTATGTAAGTAAAGGTGAAATCTCAAAAATACGGACGATCTCTAGGCCACTCCATAGTGGGCGAAAGACCGTCGATATCTCAGCGTTGGTTCCACTCAGTGACGGGCTCCCCGACCACCGAGCAGAACCGCTCAAATTCCGAAGAAAATCATTCACCGACAAAGCCCCTCAGCGGGCCGTGCCGGAGAACACCCTCCCCGGAGACTCAAAGTGCTCCCTTAAGGCAAAAACCTTAAGAGAGCGAACTCAAAAACTCGTCGCCCAAAGGGGTAACAGCAACAGCCGAACCTCAGTTAAACTTCATTGGTACAGCATTGCATTGTTGCCATCCGTTACCCCCAAAGGCATTAATGAACTAATCGACCGTATGTGTAAGTAAAGGTGATATCTCAAAAATATCGGACGATCTCTAGGCCACTCATTCGTGGGCGAAAGACCGTCCAAATCTCAGCGTTGGTTCTACTCAGTGAAACTCGAGTACCGAGTAGAACCGCTCATTCCGAAGAAAATAATTCACCGGCAAGTACCCCTCAGCGGGCCGTGCCGGAGAACACTTTCCCCGGTAACTCAAAGTGCTCCCTTAGGGCAAAGCCTAAGAGAGCGAACTCATTAACCCAGGATAACAGCAACAGCCGAACCTCAGTTAAACTTCATTGGTTCAGCATTGCCATCCGTTACCCTATATGGGCATCTCATATAAAATCAATCACCGACTATGTAAGTAAAGGTGAAATCTCAAAAAATCGGACGATTTCTAGGCCACTCCATAGTGGGCGAAAGACCGTCTTAATCTCAGTGTTGGTTCCACTCAGTGACGGGCTCCCCGACCACTGAGCAGAACCGCTCAAATTCCGAAGAAAATAATTCACCGACAAAGCCCCTCAGCGGGCCGTGCCGGAGAACACCTTCCCCGGAGACTCAAAGTGCTCCCTTAAGGCAAAAACCTTAAGAGAGCGAACTCAAAAACTCGTCGCGCAAGGGGGTAACCGCAACAGCCGAACCTCAGTTAAACTTCATTGGTACAGCATTGCATTGTTGCCGTCCGTTACTCCCAAGGGCATTAATGAACCAATCGACCGCATCTCACGGCCGATTGATTCCTCCGACCACACTCATCCACGCCTGATGTTGTCTGTTGATATTTAGATGAAATGTTATTTCAGACAGAAAAAGGTGTTGCAATAAAATTTAGAATTTTTACTAGCATAAAGCATGAAATAAAACTAAAATATTATTTCATTTTAATATTTTTCAATTATATATAATAACAATAATAGAAGTAATTTATAGTATATAGAAATCTTAGTGAAGCATCATAGCTCCCCTGGTATAGACGAGCCCTTTTGGTTTGCCGTGAGGAACCTTTATCAGGCGTTTTCAATCACATGGTGTGTTAACCGGTCTCATACGGTGGTGGAGGGTTTCCTCCCGGAAACTGAGTTTTTCTTCCCTCAGAACAGGCAATCCGGTCAGAAGAACACACGCAATTGACAGATAAAAATACATTATAACCAATAGCTTCATGTTGGTTTCATAAGACGGTGCCGTACCGCCTATGTGACTCTTACAGCCATTGTATTATCATACATTAATTAATTAATAGCCTTTCGATCGTAATGTCAACAACAATCTATTGTCATAACAACTTTCTCTCTCACACGTGCGTTTATTCATCTTCGTTAAGTATCACCGTTTTTTGTCTATTGTTTTTCACAAAGTATTGTTGGATGGTGATGAACTCTGACCGTTAATGTCACTGAATCGTTTATGAAGCAAAACTTTCACATAAAGAGAAAACAAATACTGTAAGTGGCTGACTTCGTGTGGAATTGTTAAAATTTTTGTATGAAATTTTATTAATGTAGTGTGAGTTCAGATTCTAATTGTTTTACTAATGTGTTTTTTACTAATGCGATACAGCACTGCATTGACATTAGAAATGGAAAGGAAACCTAAGAAAACAAACGGAGCCAACTCATTCGAAAACTGATAGAAGTCAGTGGAATGGTCTGACTATGCGTGTTAATATTAGGTTTATTTTTAAATTCTAGTTAAAAATAAACCTAATATTGCTTTCACACCATCGTAGCACTTCATATATATCGACATAATCCCACACGTAGTCAAACCTTCCTATAAAATTTTGTCATTTTCAGAATGCCTTGCTTACGTTTATTTTTTTTTTTTTAGATTTCCTCTTCATATTAACGTAAATATTGCAGGTAAAAGCTTCTGAGGCTATCTGTATATCTGATGAGTTGATTGCATATCTCTTAAATGTGGAACATTGTTTTGGTGCAGAAAATTTCTTGGATGTAATCGAAACAGTGGCCGACTTATCGAGAGAATTGATACATTCAGTAGAAGGTGATTTAGCAGAGAACGAGTTTGGGGACTAACAAATCGGTAGATAATTCTAGTCATTATTCGGATGAAGATGGTTCGCTGTTAATGTAAATGCCGAGGAGGAGTTTAATAGGTAGGATATTGACTACGTGTTAGACACGGATCCCTCTTTAAGTGGTGGCATTGATATCTATTGCAATTCTATGGTAAGTGAGGTATGAAATATCTTAAGCGGGTTAGTTTGCCTGGAGCTACAGTAAGTGATTTAAATAAAGTGATGCGTGCGTTAAATGACAAATCTTCTAAGATGTTTATATCAGTAGAAAAGAATGATTTAAATCTGAAGTTAGTTAAAAGACCGACTTTGCAGGAGGCTTTTTGGTAGCTGTTAAATGAAGAATTAAAATAACTTTTTCATTCGTATGATGTCCAAATTTGCTTTATCAATTAGGGATCAACTGCGGGTTATCGCAAATATTTGAACGCGAACAGCCTTGAATATAAATAGTTGAGAAGTGGGATTGTGTTACCGTAGTGGAAGAGGTAGTGATAATATTATGTAAGAGATAAGAAAGCATTTTATTAATGTATATTTTAATGTGGGCGATTTTGATTGCAGAGAATTTTCGTGCATCTTCATAGTTATCTGCAAAGTCCAGTGGCGGCTCGTGGCTTGAAATCGTGGGGGTGCTGCAACTTTCAAAATATACATACACACTGTAAGTACGGTGTATACGTGTTTGGATAAAATATCAAAATTATGGTAAAAAATTTTTTTTAAAAATTAAACATGAAAAAATATTGTTTATTATCGATATAATTACAGAGTTTAGTATAATTCAAAATTACTTAAAAATAAAATCCATTATCACAATCCCAATAAACGCTAACAGCATTGTGTTTACCACAGTGCTGCCGCTAGCGTCCTCCGCCCTCCTAATTGCTACAAGATAGATTTTTATTATTTTTTATACAAAATAAGAGAATTGTACAGGATTGATAAAAATTAAATATAACAAGCAAATATAAATAAATTAATACATATATTTATATGTCCAGAAAAATTAGGAGTGCTGCAGTTCCGCAGTGACTACGCACGAGGCACCCTTGGCAACATCATCTGCTTGAACCTACTATTTTGACAGATCTCGGATTTCGTAACAGAGGAATTAGTGATGGGCCATATTAATGACTTAGAACCCTTCCGTGAAAGCGATTAAGAAATATTATGATAGGCTAACATTTTAATATTAGGGACACCAGTATAAAATGAATAACTCTGACGAATATGCTACATCTTTTAATATCCGAGTTTATTCCACGAAGTAAATTTTGTAGCGTATTTGAATTCAGCTATATGAATAATCGACTTTTCAGAGAAATACACCTTAAAAAAAAATAAAACTAAGGAAAGTATCGATTTGATAAATCTGTTGTTGTTGCTAATATTATTAATTATTAATATTATTGATTGCTAATAAGAATGATGATGTTAATATCCGAAAATCAATTCTAGATATCAAAAAAAGGATACAAATAATACAAAAGAATATAATTTTGGTACAATTTTAAATGTTTTAATGATTGTAGAAGTATTTTGCAAATTGAACATTGGTCAGTTACAAGAGAAAATGTTACTTGAATCAAATGAATATTTTTATTTAATAATTTTCCATCTTTCTATAATATCCATATCGTTTCATCTCTCTGTAGGTCGTAGGTTATCTTATCGAAGGGCAGTTTCTTGATCAGGTCACTTGTAGAAGCTTCAGGTGGCTTTTCCATAGTGATTTTTATACACCCTCTGTCCAAAAAGAAACCGAACTTTTCGAAAATAGAAGAAATTAGTGGCGTTACCTGTTGTATCTTTTTGTTGTCGAAAGCGGCAACCTTCATTAGTGTTGTTGTGTCAACTGTTATGACATTTCTTTCATTAGCGAGTTATAGTGCGAAGAGTGACCGTGTGTTTTGACGAACGGAAAATGAGTTTCAAACAGAGAGCTGCGATTGTCTTTTGTGTTAAACTTGGTAAACGTTTTACCTAAAAACATCAAATGCTTCAAAAAGCATACGGTGATGAATGCTTATCCCGTACTCACGTTTACGAGTGGCTTAAGCGATTTCAAAGGGGTCGTGAGACGATTGAGGACGACGAAAAGCTGGGCGGTCCAAAAACTGGACTGAGCGAACTTAACATACAAAAAAATGCGTGATTTCATCAAAGAAAATCCGAAATCGTCCGTGAGATTGATTGAAGATGAATTGGGGATTCCAAAATCAACTGTGCACAACATTTTAACCGAGAGTTTGGACCTACGTAAATTGAATTCGCGATTTGTTCCTCACAGGTTGACCGACGACCAAAAAATGTATCATTGAACATTGCAAAGACCTCAATAAAACCGCTCGTAAGGACTCAAACTTCCTTGAAACAATTGTTACTGGTGACGAAATGTGGTGTTTTGAGTATGAGCCGGAAACAGAGTGCTCAGTGGAGACCACTGGAAGAGGGGTGTCGGAAAAAAAGTCGCTTGGAGAAGTCAAAAGTAAAGACAATGCTGATTTGTTTCTACGATTCCAAGGGCATTATCCACAAAGAATTCGTTCCGCCTGGCCAAAAGTTCAATGGTGAGTTTTATATCTAAGTTTTGGAGCGATTGACAGCGAGAATTCGTCGCGTACAGCATGAATATCGTGACGACCGACCTTTCGTCAAAACACACTGTCACTCTTGGCACTATAACTCGGCTTCTAATGAAACAAGTGTCATAAACAGTTGACACAATACTAATGAATGTTGCCGCTGTTTACTCTGTAGGTTGGATGAAGTAATGTTTTAGTGTGATTGTGTAGTAGCATAAGTGATTCACCTTAAATACTTTCTAAATATTTAAGATAATTGTATACTGTGGTCTTACCATGTAAACCCGTGTTGTAAGCCTCGGTTCTGTGCAGATCTGTGTTCCAGCCGAGAACGCTTCATTCAACGTGTCGACCTACAAATAGCGGTCTTTACATATTACCATTCGTAGCACCCGAAGATCACGTTCGGTGAGTGTGGTGAGTCGTCAACCGGGTAGCACTTGCAATTGACTCCCTGCGTTCCTCTCAGTATGGTATCACTGACTGTTCACCTAGGATGGCCCATTTTGTCGGCCTGCAAACGGTATCCTATTACCTCATGAGGTGTCCGTTGACTTCTTTCCAAGCAGTGTACTAAAGTGACGATTTTCAGATATATCCATCCGGTAGCACAGGATAATATTTTTCTAGATCTCCTCCTCCCACCAAAAATGATATCATTTATAGATTAATTCCTAATTTCTTTATTTTGTTATTCTTGGCATTTTAAAATTCGTTTTCTGAACTATTCTTCCAACATAAGTAGTAACTATTCATATATAAAATATAAATTTTACGTATGAATAGTTACCACTTATGTTTTTTTATCAGTATATTATTATTTTTCCCATATAAATAAATCTTACCACGAAATATTTTAACCGTACACACACACACACACACACACACACACATCACGTAGTTGAAAATATCACCGGGGATATTATAAAATGAGTTTTCAGCTGCTTCCATCATCCAATTGTTCTAAATCGAAGCGGTGCACATCTTAACCCATCCATAATAACTTCTTTTCCTGTGGCTTCACACTCGTGGCTTTGCAGGTATTCCGCACACGAAGTTTTAGCTTAATCCACTAACTTTTCTATAGTTAGTTAAAAGCCCGCCACTTCCTGTGTATTGTGTTATCTTAATTTATCGCCACCTCTAATTGAGAAGGAGTGCAATACATGACGAGCAGCAAGCCCTTTCAAAATCCTTACCTTCAGGCTACGATACAATGCGAGTCCTTTGATTTTTCTTCCACCACTTCATTTTAATCCATCTCTTTGAACTCCCATTCAAGGCAATCAACCGAAAAACTATTCTCATCACGTCGGCCTCGCTGTTATAGTAATAGTGGCATAGAAATAACGCTAATGGCTTCTAGAAAGTATTTTACTTCGGTTTGCAATTCGGTCTTTTAAGTAGGGTGCTCCATTTACAGATTAAACTATGGCTCGAAGTTTTCTTTGCTTTCTTAATAACTGAGAAAGCCCACTAAAAGAGAGTTCACAATTGTTTTTCGACTGAACAGGATCATTGATTACGGAATGTAAGCGGAAAATTCTGCGAAACTCTAGCACGATGTGTTCGAAGTTGTTCGGGGGATTGCTACAATAGAAGAAGCTTCAGAAATTAGATGCAGGAATAAATGGCGACAATTTATTATTATCAGTATTTGAATAACATTTATCTGTTTTTCTAACTATACAGTATTGAACCCATATATTTTTATTGGGGTGTAGGGGAAAAATCATTACAAATTAAAAAATAAAAGAGATTTTGATAGTTGAAATAAATCGTATTATATTGCTAATTTATTATTATCTCTCAACAATTACAAAAAAACAATACAATAAAAGTAATCCTATGGTATTTTATTACACGTAGAATAGGACGGATTAAGTCGGATCAATTATTACCATTGTTGCCAATTATAATGGTAATTTGTTACTTTTATTGTATTTTTTTATTATCATTGTTGCTAATAACTGTTACCAATTACAATGGTATTTGATAACAACGGTATGAAAATTATTTCATTAACTCATATATAAAAGTATAATACTATTATCTATAGTTACAGTCTACTTTTGCATAAGATAACCAATATTATGATTACATTTAGCAAGCGAAAATTTACGGTTACTTTTTTTTTAACTTATAGTGGAGACCAGGGGCGACTCGTGCATAGGCACTGCGGAACTGCAACACCCCAATTTTTCTCGATATATAAATATATTTATTCATTTATTTATATTTGCTTGTAATATTTCATTTTATCATCAACAATCCTATACAATTCACTTATTTTGTATAAAAAATAATAAAAATCCATCTTGTAGCACTTAGGAGGGCGAAGGACGCTAGCAGCACTGTGTTTACCACAGTGTCATGTTGCTACTCGCGTAAACTTATGCACGTCATAGTGAGATGCGAGTTATTAGCGTAATGAGGCACTGTCCGTCGCGCAGTTCCACTGTTGTTTGCATGCAGTTTGCGCCTATCAAGTAGAGTGTTCGTAGTGCTTATCGTGTTTACTCCGTCTCATTAATCATTTGGACATTACAATTAAAGGATTTAATTGTAATGTCCAAAAATTGTAAATCCATTCCTTTAATTACTATTATTACTATTACTATTATTACGGGAAACTCCAGGGAGTCATTAGACTCATCGAGGGAGGCCCCAAATCATATTCATCACAACTATTCGACATTCATACAGTATCTATCATACCTCGCCTTAAACTCATTCACTGTCACAGCATCCACTACAGACTCAGGGAGCGCATTCCACTCATTCACCACTCTAAAAGTAAAGAACCCAGCTCTAACACCTTTACTAACCACACTTTTGCCCAGTTTCCATGGATGTCCCCTAGTCCTCCCACAACCAGCCCTGTTCTCAAAAATATCTTCTGAATTAATTTTATAGAAACCCTTCAGTAATTTGAATGTCTCAATCATATCTCCCCTCCTCTGCCTATCAACCAATTTTTGCAACCCACAAATCCTCAACCTGTTCTCATACGGTTCATTCCACAGACCTGCTATCATCTTGGTCACTCGCCTCTGGATCCTCTCCACCTCCTCCCCATCAAGAAGAAACCTAGGTGACCAAATCTGAGCACAGTAGTCGAGATGAGGTCTTATCAAGGCTCGATACAGAGGAACAATAACCTGCTTGTCTCTGCTTGTCATCGTATTCTTCAGCAACCAAGTGATTTGATGAGCTGATTTGACCACTTTTGCAATGTGTCCCCTAAATTTCAATTCCTTATCCACCAACACTCCTAAATCTCGTGCCTCATCAATTTTCTGGAGCACGGTTCCACCAATGCAGTAAACTGCCGCCAATCTTTTCACCCCAAAATGCATAACCTTACATTTTGCCACATTAAACTGACATCCATTCTCCTTAGCCCAGACCTTCAATCTATCCAAATCATCCTGCAAAATTTTGACGTCATCTGCATTCACTATTGCCCTACCCAACTTCGCATCATCCGCAAACAAATGAACTGTTCCTCTCAGATCCTTTCCTATATCATTTATGAACAAATTAAACAGCAGTGGTCCAAGAACAGATCCTTGTGGCACACCACTAGTCACAGGCCGTCTTGTGGACTCTACTCCTGAGTAAACCACTCTCTGATATCTCTCCGTCAACCACCCTCCTATCCATCTCACCAACCCTATGTCCATTCCCATATGCTGCAATTTACTGATTAGAATTCCATGTGGTATCCTGTCAAAGGCCTTGGCAAGGTCCAGTAGAATCACCGTAAACCCATTACCCTTATCCAGTTCAGCCGTCACTGTGTTATAATACGTGAGCAAGTTACTGAGGCATGACCTACCCTTCACAAAACCATGCTGTCCCCGATACAGTATCCCATTTTCTTCTATCCAATCTTGTATTTTCCTCTTGACTATTTTCTCTAAGACCTTGATAATGATTCCTGTTATGCTGATTGGCCGGTAATTTTCAACAGCAGCCTTGGAACCACCTTTGTGCAGTGGAACTATTTTCCCCTCTTTCCACCCCCTTGGGACTGACCCAGTCCTAAGGCTCAAATTAAACAAAATGGTCAAGGGCACTGACAATTCTTTAGCCGCTTCACGTACGACACGAGCTGGTATACCATCCAATCCCACAGATGTATTGACATTGAGGTTCTGTAATAGACTAGTTACCTCTACTTCATTCATCACAATTCCAGTATAAGCTGTTGGTTCTTCCATTCCTGCAAAGTCACCACCTGGATGATATACTCTTGCAAAGTGCTCGCTCAGTAATTCCACAATATCGACTGATTCGGTTACCTCCCTACCCTCAGCATTTTTTAAGATCATTCTACCATGAGCATTTTTCCTTTTACTTGCAACATATTGAAAAAACTGTTTGGGATTCTCTTTAGCCTGCGTGGCCAATTTCCTTTCGTAATCTGCTTTTGCTTTTCTTTCCACCCTTGTTACCATCCTGGCCTGAGCTTTATACTGTTCCTGCGCCTGATGATCACTCTTCTCCTTAAATTCCCTCCACAATTATTTTCTCTAATACAGTTTAATTACAATTAAACAATGGATTTTCTTTTTTAAGTAATTTTGAATTATACTAAACTGTATAATTTTATCGATAATAAACAATATTTTTTATGTTCATTTTTTTTTTAAATTTTTTACCATAATTTTGATATTTTATCCAAACACGTATACACTGTACTTACATTGTGTATGTATATTTCGAAAGTTGCAGCACCCCCACGATTTCAAGCCACGAGCCGCCACTGGTGGAGACTGCTTGAGTCTTCATTGAAACATGCAGGCAATCTTATCGAAAAATTTAGACTTATACTGTATATACTCTTAATAATAAAAATATTTACGAACATTGAACTCAATGAACATCAATTCATGTTTGAAATTATGAAATAATGCTGCACCATTGTTGATTGTAAAACTATCGTAATACTGATGTTTAAAACCATTGGAGTTCTGACTAAACTGGGCATTATTAGGATCTTGTATCCAAACACTTAAGAAAGATTGAATATTTGTCTGCACAGTATACAAATTTGCACCGCTTAACCTATTTTTACCATATTTTATATACTCCATTCCATTTTGTGGGAAGCTGGTAGACTATGCCTAAACCTAAAAATTTAACGCCTAGGATACGCTATTGTAATCCCGTGTGATGATCACTATCAAATATTTGTACAGATCAGGGAAACGATCGTCGCAGGGGTTATAGATGACTATCATATTCATCCCACTGAGCACAGTTACATAAAGTCTTATATATAATCTGGTCAAAAACTAAGATGTTAGACTACCGTGACAAATTAAACTGGATAAATAAAAAAATTATATTTTTGAAAAATTTCCAAAACTGAAAAAAATACTTAGCTATAAAATTATGACAAAATATAAGAACACATAAATTCCAATACATTTTAAAAGGAGCATTTTTTTGAGTCTATACCCCTACGAGAAGTGAATATAAATGATTCTTACACAGTCTAGGATTACCCGTTGTCATCAAATTAAAAAAAAAGCGAATCTGTGTATTTAACACGAGCGTTTAAGATAGCTACAAGACGTTAATTGGAAATATCGTTCTAAGTGTTTATTGCAGGCATCCTCAATGATTGCACAAAGCCATAAAAATGTATGAAATAAAATAAATTTTTTGCTGCTGTTTAATTTTTTTTTACCACGTACATTACTCGTTTTTCAGTAAAAATGTTCACGATAATTAAATTGGACAAGAAGACGCTCAGGATGATAAGGAAAAAAACAATGTAAATGGCTAAAGAAATCGATTCTGTCTTAGTTAATTACCACTTCTCTCTCTCTCTCTCTCTCTCTCTCTCACTCTCTCTCTCTCTCTCTCTCTCCCCTTGATAAGTGATGAGATGGTTGCGATTGTTCAATTAAGTCAAAGCCGTCTCTAAAATATTTACTAAAATTAGCATAAGTTTACTTTTTATGCTTGAAAAAAAAAATATAACACACTTCAAGGAAGAGAAGAAAATGCAAGAATTTAAATAAGCTCTTAGATAAAGAATAGTTTCTTAAATGGCCCATTTAAGTGTGGAGTGATTAAAAAGTCAACAACATGAAAATGGATTTGGTAATGCCATTAGTCGCCTTCCGATAGACGGGAGGTTTTTTGACATGCGAACTCTCAGCAACGCATATGCAAATCGACCCATACATTACTAAATGTTTGCAATTTTTTATTTGCCTTTAAAATAACAGCAATTATTATGCGGATCAGCCAGATTTAAATCAGGTAAACAATTAAAATACAGAAAAATGTTTTTCATACGATTAATTATTATCATAACAGCGTCGAACTCTCAAAATATCAAAAAAAAGTTGACATCATTAAAGTAATGATGTCAACTTTTGTAAGTTTTCGTTAGATATTAGAGTTCACCGAGGATATGAAATAAGTAGTGACCACTTCCTCGTTAAAATAAAATTAAGATCACCATCTAAATGGCTACAAGGAACAAGAATAGAAAGAAAATTTTTAAATATTTGTTTATAAAACTAAACTATTAAATGACACAAATATACAATGGTTATATGAAGAAAGAATTAACCAATATCTAGATAAAATAAAACAAAATGAAGGAATAGAAAGGCTTAATATAAAAACGATACTAAATGCAGCAGCAAATGAAAGCTTAGGAAAGACCAAAAAATTCAATAAAAGGAAAAAAACTGAAGATCTGGGATGATACAATCAAAGAAATAATCAAAAAGAAAAAAGAAACCTATCATAAATGGTTAAGCAGTTAAAGATTACAATATGAAATAGAATATAAAATAATAAGAGAAGTCAGAAAAAGACATAGAGAATCATGGAACAAATTTGTTTCCAACTTAGAACATGATTTATATAAAATAAGACTCAATGTATATAAGATTTTAAAACACTTAAATGCAGATACCAAAGAAAACATAACAATTAAACACTGAATTGAAATTAGACGAATTTCTAAATTTCTACACAGAATTGTGGACAGATAAATATTTTAAAAAAGACAACTGGCAAACATTTAATGAAAATGAAAAGGAAATAACTAAAGAAGAATTAGAAATCAGCCTGAAAGAAACAAGAAACGGAAAATCACCTGGAGAAGGTAAGCTAGGTTCAGAACTATATAAATATGCAGGAACAAGATTCAACGAAAGACTACTATTATTTTTAAATAAAACGTATACAACTGGGAACCTCCCCCCCCCCAATAGAATGTAAAAAAGCAATTGTGATTCCTATCTTTAAAAATGTAATAGAGATGACCCTAAAAACTATAGAGGTATAAGCATACTAAATTCCTGTTACAAAATATATAGCAGAATCTTAAATAGCAAACCAATGAAATATTCCGAAAACATGATTTAAATTAAGCGGATATTAAATCCCACATTGTTTTAAAACCGAATAAGAAACTCAAGGATTGGAATCAGAGAGTTTCTTGCCGAATATAGTAAACTATAAAGTATCGGCGACAATGAAGCTTATTAGCTCTTTATATTTAAGTACTCCGAAAACTTTATTTTAGAAGTACTGAATGGATTTAGGAAAGGACGATCTAAAATTAATAATAGAGAAAAGAAGAGAATACAATTTAGAAACACATATTGCATTTATTGACTTTGAAAAAGCATTTGACAAAGTTAAAAGAAGCATTTTATTTAACATATTAAAAGAAAGACAAATACCAAATAATATCCTAAAAGCTGTCACAAGTATATATGAAAATAATCAAATTCAAATAAGACTAAATCATGAGCTATCATATACCAGAGAGATAAAACAAGGGGTTCGACAGGGAAGTCCCCTCTCAGCAACTCTTTTTAATACTTACCTAAATGAAATAATAATAAAATGGAGTAAAAATTTACATCAAGGAATTAAACTTTCACCTACAGTTAACTTAAACACTCTCCTCTTTGCAGACGACCAAATATTAATTACAAATTCTGAAGATAACTTACAGAAAGCTATTTTAAATCTAAATGAGATATCCAAAGATTATGGTATGATAATATCAACGGAAAAATCAAAAACTATGGCCTTTAAAGGACAAGATCCAGCAAGAACTAAAATAGTAATAGATAACAAGATCTTAGAACAGGTGAATTCATTTAACTACCTAGGATGTATGATCACGTATGAAAATGAAAAAGGTATAAACATAAAAATTGCAAAATATTTAAAAATAACAGGAGTAATTAACTCTATATTTAAACCAGACCTAGTTCAACAACAAACCAGGCTAAAAGTATACAATACATTAGCCCTACCAGTCTTAATGTATGGAAGCAATATCTGGACAATGAAACAAAAAGACAAACGAAGATTAATAACAGCAGAAATGAAGTTTATAAGAAAAACTGCAAAGTATACCCTATTTGATCACAAAAGAAATGAAGATATTATGAAAAATTAAACCAAGAACCAGTAATATAAAAAATTAAAAATATAAACATAAATGGATGGAACACGTTCAAAGAATGAAAACAGAAAGATTACCAAAACAAGCCTTAAAGTACAAGCCATTAATAAAAAGAAAATCAGGACGTCCGCTTAAAAGATTCAACGATGATTTCTAAGGCCAGAACAGGCCATACTAGGCCTAAATCCTTGACATGCATGATGATATATCGTCAAAATACGTTTCTAAAGGCATTTATTTGTACTAACGATTGAAAATTATGATAATAATATTATAATTTACACAAAATAATTAGAGGCACACCATAAAATATTTGAGATATGCTTATTATACAGTATAATGATAAAATAAATTAATGTGAAATGAAGCTGGCTCGAACCAGTTTAATACCCTTGGAGGGTAATGGATGGCAATGCTGTAACCAATGAAGTTTTAACTGAGGCTCGGCTATTGCTGTTACCCTCCTGCCATGATCAGAGCTTTAATAGCTCAATAACACCTTATTCTTACACTGTCCTCTACAGATAACGGGGAAGATAAAAAACATTCTTGCTTCGCCCGTTTAAGCCAGTCCTTATAAGGACTAATTAATGTGAAATAAATGGTTAGTTTCAAAATTAATTTAATACTCATAACTGGGCTATTAATAAATATCATAATTTATTGGATCAAATTATTATTACATTAATTATTTAAATTATTGTATTAATAAATAACCCAGCCAGTGCCGGTCCGAAGCCCGGATAAATGGGGAGGGTTGGGGAAAGCAATGATGAACTACCTTGTAAAAAGAATCTCACCAGAACACTTTATGGTAAGAACTCAACATGCTTCAAATATGGATATCAACAGTGAACCCTGCAGGTTGGATGGTAGCCTACAAACGACTGGGAATGAACAAGGACTTTTGCCTAGTAGTTAGGCAAAAGTCCTTGTTTAACCCAAATGATGCATTTGGGTTAAATCCTACAGGAAACCCAACAGTTGATGGTGCCAATGATGAAAAACAGCCTGCGTTGCACAACATTTTACCAAATTGAAACATGGAAAGCCAGGGTGTGTCCCCTGAAAAACTAGAAATTTTGAAACGTGAGGTGAGCAGAACAAACATCCTGGGTATCAATGAATTACACTGGACAGGAAATGTTCAGTTTCAGTCTGACGAATTTACAGTTTATTTTCCGGAAGCGACAGTGTTAGAAGAAGGGGAGCTGCGTTCATTGCAAACAAGCAAGTGGCTAGATGTGTTGAGAATCACAGAGCACATAGTGATCGTATAATATCCATCAGGATTCGTCGTAAACTACTCGACATCATCATAGTGAAAATTTACGCACCAACTTCAGATGCAAGTTGAAATAGAACAGTCCTACGATAAAGTTCAAAATGCTCTAAACCAAATACAAAAGAAGGACCTACTGTAGGTTACGGGCGATTTCAACTGAAAAGTAGTCAAGGAGAAGATGCAAGGATATTAAGAAGGGTTTGAGTTACGCGAAAAGAATAAAGCTGTCGATCATCTCTTGCAATTCTGCCAGGAAATTCTCTCTGGATTGTGAACACATGGATCTCACGAAATGGACAACATAGGAACCAAATTGACTTCATTTTTTGTCAACAGCGTTGAAAAAGTTCCATCACCTCCGCAAAGATGGCCTTGATGCTGATTGCAGCACAGACCATCAACTATTAGTGCCCAGAATGAAGCTCAAACTGTGCAAGAAAAGAAAGACATCATCCAGAAAAAGTTCAGTGCCAACAGCATATCACCAATGTATGCTGTGGAAGTGAACAACAGATTTGAGTTACTCAACCTTGATGCAAAAGACACAGAGAAACAATAGCGTGAGATTAGAGATGCAATCATCGAAATTGCTGAGAAACATGTGACATACCAAAAGACAAAGATAAGAAACAAAAGACCTGCACACGTGTTTCATTGATTACAGCAAAAAGTTTGACTGTAGAGCATGATAAACTAGGGGTGGCTTCGGTTGACCTTGGTGTTCCATTTTACCTGAGTAAGCTTATTAAATCGTTGCATATTGATCAGAAAGCAACAGTGCAAACACTTTATGGTGACACAGATTAGTTCAGGACCAACAAGGGTGTGAAGCAGGGGTGTATTTTGTCCTCATTTCTTTTCAATCTCTATGCTGAAGTGATCATGAGGAAATTAGACATGGACTCATCCATTATCGGAATGAAGATAGGAGGAAGAAGTAAAAACAACTTGAGGTATGCAGATGATACAACTTTATTGGCGGAAAGAGAAGAAGACTTGCTAAATCTAATTTCGAAAACAAGAAAGAAAGTGAAAAAATGGGGCTGCACTTAACATAAAGAAAACAAAGATCATGACAACCGCAGCTAGTGGAGGAGTGAAGTTTAAAATTAATGACGAAGAAATTGAATCAGTTCAGGATTTCATCTTCCTTGATTCAAAAATTGACCTTGATGGCAGATCCGCCCCTGAAATCAAGCGTAGGATCACTCTGGACCGTACTATAACGGTCAGCATGGAGATATGAAAAAGCAAAGATCGCTCGAAGTAGCAAAAGTAGACTAGTCAGACCTATAGTCTTTCCCATAATGACGTATGGGCGTGAGAGTTGAACAATAAAAAGGACTGACAGAAGAAAAATTGACAGCCAGGGTGACAAAGAGAGAAGTGCTGGAGCTATTAAACCAGAGAATCACTGGAAGCAAAAATCACTGGACAACGACTAACTTGCTTTGGCTACGTCATGCGTGCTAACTCACTAGAGAAGTCTGTGATGTTGGGGAATGGTCACTGGAACCAGAAGAAGGGGCCGACAAAGAACACGCTGGCTCAACGCCATTCAAGCACATACCAACATGAACATCAAACAACTGAAAGAAGCAGGACAGCACCTGCCTACAAAGTCACCAAAAGTCTGACACGACTGAGTAGTTAAATCATCATTAATAAATATCAATTATTAGGGGCGCATTGTTAATAATGGCGTTAAGAGTATTGTTTAGGCTGATAGTCAAACTGAATATAACTAGGATTTAAGTTGAAATTTCCAATAAATGTAATAGGAAAAACTTGGATGCTAAGGATTGTAGAAAAGAGAGAATATAGGGAATATTTGTGTCTCTGTGGAGTTGATTGTTTCTAACATACCACGGGGCGTTCAGAATCATTCTCAAGTACTTGTTCTGCACTCGCTGTATTTTGATAATGTTAGCATTAGAGGTGTGGCTCCAGGGTGGAGAGGCATAGGCGATTATAGGACGAATCGTGATCTGGTATTCAAATTAAACTCCCTTGTTATAAGTATTTAAATAAATTTATTATAATTATTTTTTTGGTGTGTATTACACTCGAAAACATTTGTTGTTAATAAAAAGAGTAATTTTAGTATTAATAATTTTTATAAGAAATTTACATTCATTGCTTAATAACTAATATAGCATAAAATAAGTTTTATTTCTTTCTTTTACCGAATATAAACAAGGGAAATCCTTATTAAGGACGTATGAGTCTGCGTGATGCATCTGGCCCAGACTCGATGTTTCTCATTTGCGTTTTGATTTAGTCAGGTTTCCTTCTATCTATTAATGCTGTTATGTTTTCGAAGTTGTGATGCTAATCGCGTTAGGGTATTTTGCGAAGACTCACTGAACATAATAAAATATTTTGTTGAAATTCAGATAACTCTAAGTAATTTGAACCTAACTATATGTTCAAATAATAAAAAATAATATTGATTAAATTTTGTAACTTTATCTGGTCATAAATGACACCCGCACTCTTGTTTAGACTCAGTTTTAAAACGATATTTGAATAAGGCTGCTATTTATTACGATACGATATTTGAGATATGCTTTCTCTTTTGATAGGCTTGTGATTATACTCATAGCACAAAAATGATGAACGCAAACTCACGTGACGTACAAACATTGTTGAGTTGTATAACCAATGCTAAATTGTAGTACATCATTGTTTACGTTATGTATTATTTAAATTAAATTTCCGTGTAATGCAATGGCTCACGCAAAAAAATGTCTTTGGATGAGTCTTTGGACTCCGTAGAGGTGTCACATAATAATAATAATAATAATAATAATAATAATAATAATAATAATAATAATAATAATAATGTATATTAGAATTACGGCGAAGTACGTCATTTTTTGTTTCCTTCGATCCTTTTCGTATTATTAACGTCCGATTGAATCTATTTCGCACTCACTAAATTGGCTTAATATGTTACTATATTTAAAAAGTCCAGTACAGTGGATTATCACCCACGCACACACACACACACACACACACACACACACACACACACACGTAGTTTAAAAAACTTCTTAAATCGGATTTCTTCATATCTCTTAGCATCGTCAAAAACTAGGCCCTGTCAATGCACGTGTATTAAGGCTTTAAAACGGCTTTATATCTGAAGAGGCTTAATAGAAGAACCTCTTTGAATTCACCCACGTGGATGTACAGAAAAAACATTTGGTCTGAAACTTTTTGGCAAATCGGATTGCAAAAGCTGAACAAGAAGGAAAGAAAGAAAGAATGCAGTAAGTTCACTGCAAATACAAAAAAAAAAAAGGAAAGTCTTAGAGAGACGCTGAAAAGAAAGACTGAAGAAAGTACAAGTAGACTTTTGGTTTTCTTATAGAAAAAAGTGTTTTCATACCCCGTTTGAAGATCCTTTAAATATATTTTCCATCTTTTGTTTTCCAAAGGTGAGTTTAATCGTAAAAATTTCAAAACAATGCAAGAAAGTAATAATAATATAATCCAATTAAAAATTAATCTAGTTAGACGCATTTTTATGCAGATCATTGATTAGAGGTTTCCTGGGATACAGTCACTCTAAATAAATTTGTATGTGGAATAGGTGGCGTGGCGATCCTTTGTTAATAGTGTGATAAACTTTTTTTCTGAAGTAAGTTTGGTCTATAAGACGTCTGCTTCTTTAGTTACTGCGAGGCATCGTGTGTATATACTGTATATGTCCATGTGTGTGTGTGTGTTCCTAAAAATTGGTTGAGTTCGTTTCAGAAAGAACCTTAAACGAAAAAAGTGCCGTAACACAATGATAATAGTATGGTTGTCACTTTAAACCAGATCAAGATCAAGATAAAATAAGGAATCGTGACGTGATTGGATTTTCAGATGATGGCGTCATTGAGTGCGTGTTTGGAATTTCCCTGGGAACATATGTGTCCATGACGTCATGTCTTGTGTTTTGGTTCGCGTATGGAATTGTGGGTGATGTTAGAGATAAGGACTCGTGTCGTGATTGATGGAGCAGTTTAAACCAAATAGGGGAAGGGTGAATGGGGGAAGCGACATCTGTGTCGTGGATGTGTGTGTTCTTATCAGATGTAGATAAGTGACGTCATTCGTTAGTTGTAAATAAGTGACATTATTGTTTTGAATGGAAAAGGAAGATATATTAGTGGATAAGGATTCGTGTCATGATTGGTGGGATACTTTAAACTAAACAGGGGTAGGGTGAATGGGGGAAGCGACGTAACTGTCATCGATGTGTGCTGTTATGAGGTGTAGATAAGTAAATGGTTTTCCTATGGAATTGTGGGTGATGGTAGAGATAAGATACAGCATGGAATGTTTGGAATTTCGCTAGGGATCCCTGTTCTATCAGGAACGTCACGTGGTGTGTTTGGTTACCGTTTTGCATTGTGGGTGTTTTAGAGCTAAGGAATCGAGATATTAGATGTTTGGAAATTTCTGGGGAACATATGTCTCTCTGTGACATAATGTGATGTTTGGTTTGCCTATGGAATTGTGGGCGATGTTTTTGAGATAAAATATCTTGGAATTTTCCCAGAATGAGACACACACACACACACACACGTTTTTCTTGTCAATAGATGAGAATGGGTATTTTTAGTTTAGAGGCGAGATGGCAGCAGTTTTCAGGCATTTCTGAATAATGTAATGATATGCTGGTGTTCCCTCAAACACACACTTTTTTTCTCATATTCATAACTCATCCGAATATTTTCATTTCTCTACATTTAAAACATTAAATTTCATTATCTAATTAAAGTTTTCCTTTTTACAAAATGTATGGCTAATGGTGTTTTGAGTTTACAGTCAAGAGGAAAACCAAACAGCATTTTTAAAAAAATTAATTAATTAAAATAAACGAAAAGACTTAAATGGATTATAACAACTTTTGTATGTAGTCTAGAAATTCTAATTCTAATTTAAATTTATTTACAGCCTTTCCAGAATAATTCTTCTTAATGCGAATAGATATTCCAAAGTTAGTTGAAGTAAAGCATATATCCACACCACAGCACAACACACACACACAAGCTTGAAAGAACGAAATTTCTGTAAATAACCTGAAGAGCTATTTGACTTTTGTTCCGTTAGATTTTCTGTCCATTTGGTACTCCGTTAATCCTTCGCATTGGGGTCATACTATGTTTTTATTCCCATGGTGGTGAGTGTAAGCTCAAACTGTCTTTTCCTGATTAATATCTGCCAGTGATCGGGAATTTCGCATTTCTCTCAATGAGGATTTTTTTTATATGGTTCTTCTTTTTTTTTTTCAAATGGTTGGTTGTTTTTTCTATTTTACTTTTAGAATTCAGTTAACTACATAATATAACCAGAATAACTGAGTAAAATAAATAAATAAAATGTGTGTGTAAATTTATTTTCCCCAATTGTAGATATTACACGTGTTATCTTAACCTGACTCATTTCCTGTCCCAATTTTGTTGTCCATACGTGTGACATCCTCTGATTAGGTTTGGAATTCTCCGTTCGCGTTTTCTTATTGCCACCACAAATAAATAAATAGTTATTTCTTATTATTTCAAATGAATATTAGCTCTGTAATATAATATGTTAATGTCTATTACACTACACACACAAACGTTTTTTAAACCAATACATATAATTCTAATCAATAAATAATTTGTGTGAATTTCTTCACCGTAGATTTTTCAAATGTGTTATCTTAAACTGTGTCATTACCATTCGCTAAGCTGGTTGGTTGTATTTCCTCTATTTTACTTTTAAATTCAGTTCCCTACGTATTAACATTCCTAACAGAATAGCTGAGCAAAATAATAAATAAATTGGATGTGAATTTCTTTTCCCAACACTGTAGATATGTCTCATATCCGATCGCAAGTTTGTTGCTCCTAGGTGAGAAATCGTGTGTTTAGGTTGCAACTCTTCGTTCCCGTGAAAAATTGTTACTGTAGTAAATTAATGCTTACATTTTATTTTTTTTTAAACCATACATATAATTCTAATTAGAATAACTGAGCAAAAAATAAATAAATAAAATAAAATAAATAATTGATTGCCTTCTCTGACTATTAATTTTACCTTCGACTCCTTGTGCTCTTAATCTATTTCTGTAACTGAAATTTATTTTATTTATTTATTTTTCTTTAGCATTAGCAGGTTAAGTAACAATATTGAGAAAAACAAGGTTTTGAACTCTGCATTAGCGTTTTCGTTTAGAATCCAAAGACACAATTACATTATTAGCTATCACATCTGTCTTTTTTTAAAGAGTTTGGGAAACATAATGGGTTTAACTATCTACTATCTCTCTGTAAAATAAACAAATTCTAACAGTCATACTTTCAGTACGACTGGGATTTTTTCTAGTATGGTGGAGGTATCTACAGATATAGTAACAAATTGTCACTTTTCATGTAAAATCTTCTCCATTGAAATTCTAGCTATTAATTTAATACCCGATTCCTTTTGCTTGCAAGAGTTGACACAGTTTCTTGAAATATTTGAGGGCTTGCATGATCAAATAAGGTTCATGCTTTTAATTTACTGAGTGGATTTTCAAAACAAAAAAAGAAACAAACAAAAGTCTCTGGTTACTTTGTGGCAAGAAATTTCACAAGAAAAAAAAAATGTATATATGTATATGGTCTACTTAAAATTGCATAACACTTCAACGACACCCTTTTGTTCATTTTAATTTACATTTTTTATTTCAGTGAAATATTATTTACAATTGTATTTACTGAATCTAACATACAGAAAATAAATAAAGTGAAAAATAAAATATTATTTTTTGGTCCTTAATCTGCTTGTTAATTTTTGGCTGTTCTTCAAAGGTTATTCCCATGGTTATGGAATTGCCATCATGTGGTTTTCGACAATGTCGAAAACCACATGATGGCATCTAGATCCACGCATCATGTCCCTGTCAGAATGGGGGCCCCCCTAGCGAAATTCCAAACATTCCATACTGTATCTTATCTCTACCATCACCCGCAATGCCATAGGAAAAACCATTTTCTTATCTACACCTCATAACAGCACACATCGATGACGGTTACATTGCTTCCCCCATTCATCCTATTCCTGTTTAGTTTAAAGTATCCTACCAATCACGACACGAATCCTTATCCACTAATATATCTTCCTTTTCCATTCAAAACAATAATGTCACTTATTTACAACTAACGAATGACGTCACTTATCTACATCTGATAAGAACACACATCCACGACACAGACGTTGCTTCCCCCATTCACCCTTCCCCTACTTGGTTTAAACTGCTCCACCAATCACGACACGAGTCCTTATCTCTAACATCACCCACAATTCCTATTGCGAACCAAAACACAAGAACTGACGTCACAGACACATATGTTCCCAGGGAAATTGCAAACATTCCAAACTCATGACGTCACGCACATAATGACCTCATCACCTGAACAACCAATCACGTCAGGATTCCTTATCTTATCTCGATGTGGTTTAAAGTGGTCATCATACTACTAACGATAGTAACATGAACTTTGTGTGCATTATGTACAATCTAATTTCAAATGGGGGGGGGTGATGTAGTAATAATCACAAAAGCGTTCAAACAAAATACTGAGAAAACAGCAAGTAATCTACTCGTATAAAATTGCAAACTCTTTTTCTTATACCTGAATGTGACTGTTTATTACCACTCATGTAATACGTGAAGTGTAATCCGTTTGGTTTCATGTGATAAGTGGCGCGTTTTTGTTATTTAGAAAACATTACACAAATGCTAGCTTTTTTATGTTCATTTTTTGTTCACACACACAACTTCAATATTATATAAATACGTAAAATTTATTATTTTGCACTATTATCAACTTCCTGAATTTCAGCACATCAATAAGATGATAATTTTATAGAAAACTTAAAATATTATCCGAGAATGAAACCTAAAATGATTCCATGCGGATTGCATTGTTTAATATCATTTTTCTCAGTTTACGTCCAATTAACTTCATACAAATAAAGCATCCCCCTTACTCCAGTTGAACTTTAATATATAAAAGGCCATGGCGAGACCAAATGGCTACTTTATCGCCAGCCAGCGCAGAAGAAAAAGAATCCATACATCACTTGGAACTATCGGTCATAAAAGGTGAAATTGCAAAAGTGAGAATTTGACTAGAAACTGATTTTTCCAACTGGGAGAGTTTGAGGAGACGGCAGAGAGAAGCGAAGGGAATCGGGTGTGGACACTATTTGTCGGGCGCCTAAGGTGAATACTTTGTATTATTTATTCTGCACCATATATTTGATAGGAAAATGGCAAAACTTTCATAACACTGTCAAGGAGAAATAATCGCCAAACGCATTTTATTTCTTTCATTTCTTTTGCTTTTTTTCTGAGGTCAGACAAAAATAAACCGTTCACTTTCTCGAAACTTAATATCGATACGATATATATAAATAATATTTAATAATGACTCAAACATTACGTCAATATTTTCTTAAATGCGAAAGAAGCTTTATTTGAGATGAAAGAAAGAAAGAAGCAATAAGGATGATGAGGAGGAAGATAAGTGGCTTGTATAGGGCTATGAGATTACCAGAACAATGTGGAGAGGCACCCCACAGCCCCCTCAAAACGAGGAACAATATTTCCTTACATTTGTTAGAACAAAGCAGGCCTGGTTGGCCGAGAGGCTGCGGGTTCGAATCCCGCGATGGATGTTTGTGATTATACTACTAACTCTGTATGGAAAGGACATCTGCGATCCATCTTACCACTTCTTCTAGCAGAAGGCTTCAGTCCCGAAAACGTCGTGAGAAAAGGCAATGACCATACGGCGTCTATGAACGTTAAATATGGATTTTGTTTTGATAGAACAGCAGAACTCAATGGCTTGTTTGTGTTGTGATATTAATTCATTCAAGATGCATGTTGGACTGAGGTTCGCAACTACAACAACCGAAGCCTAAAGCACAATCTAAGCAAAGGGGATATTTGTTTTTACCATACAATATAATGGATGAATGCCGATCAATATTTTATCTTTCGGCATAATACAGTGACCATACGGTCACTGTATTATTGTGTTTTATTTTTGAAGATTAAAACCTGTGTATTAATAGATGAGGATAAAAGTTCTTCAATGTTTTTGTTATAAAAGTAATTAAAAAAATTATCACGATAATTTGTGTATCTTAACTAAATGAATGGGTCACTAGGTTTCGCGTCTAGTGATCCATTCGTTTTGATAACACGTTTTGATAATACTCGAGACATTTCTGTTTTGTTTTGTCGAATGTTATCATTAAAATGGCCTTATTGAAACTGAAATTATCATAAATGCTAAACCAAATCTTGAACCAACAACCGAAACACTTACGAAACTGGACATAAAAGTAAAACCTCATGAAATTGGGTAGCTTTTATCACTGGTTAAATAGGACTCGGTTTGATATTTGATGACTATTGACGTTGAATTTTTGGTTGTCGGTATTTAGGGAAATATCGAATAAAAACCACGTGATAAATGATCTCAATCGTGTTCTAAATGACTCTATCGAATACTGACACTTTTGTAAAAATTCTTCGAAGAATCTATCAAATAATATAAAGCATCGCATTGTATTTTATTATACGATTTGACACAGACATTAAGACAAGAAAACAGAAAGTTTCACAGAAGTCTTAATAAAGTACGGAAGTCGAACTTCATCTCAAAAGCGATGAAGATTCGCCTTTACAAGTGCACCAGCCAGTTCATCTTTCTGTACGGCTCTCAGACCTTGAAAATCTCAACAATAACAGCGATCAATTTATAAATAGCTTTGAAACTACTTGTCTAAGAAACATCCTGGATTACTCCTGGAAAGACCACATTCCCAACTCTACTCTATTAGATGAAACCCAGCAAGATCCTCTGGTCAGCACTGTTCAAAGAAACCAAATAAAATGGCTCCGCCACCAACTCAGACACACACCCTCTGCACCTTTTGATACTCTGGTCCTCTACGCCCCCAACAAATGAAAAAAGAAAAAGAGACAGACCCCGAACTCAATATTGGAAATACATCAGCAATATTCACTCCGTTTTCCCCCCAACTTTCCGCATCAGAGATCCGCCAATTAGCATATGACAGAGAAGCCTGGTTTCCTTCAAGTCATAAAAACCTCCAAGTCTTGTCTTAGTGTACACAGACTGCTTATTTTTTTGATTGGTTTCCCTATTTATAATTGTAAAATTATAAATAAACGATGATGATGACGATTTGACACAAAATTGGAATCACTATATAAGAATTAACAGAAATCCTAACTTACAAGTTTCTTAAGTTTCGTTGTATTTATTATTTACATAGGATGGGAACCTTGTTCTAGAGATTAAACACCGGGCTTTAAACTTGTTCTAGAGATTTAATCAGGGTGGAGGTATATCGTCTCACACCAGGAGGTGAAATTCATCACCCACCTAAAGACACTCACAAGCATCCATGCTCGCAGTGGGATTCGGACCCAGAGCTTGTTGGTTAGAGAGCAAAAAAGAACACCAAGCGTGATAATTGCAATATAATAATATCAAAAATTTCAATGTCTTGGTGGCTATGGAAGTAACGGAATCCTTTTGTATGGATTACAAATATAGGAGTTCAATAAAATCCGCCCAAGAAGAATCGAAAAAAAAAAATCGCAAGCAAGCGGAAGGAAGCAACAAATTTAATAGATGCATACGTAGTTTTCGGGAAGCGAATAAAAACTAATGAAATTGAACTCAGTGGCCATTTTAGCCAATAAGCTTCAGTCAGACTGTCACTCACCCACCCATAATAAACCATTTATGAAACTCTGAACGATCTTTTGGTTTTCCCACTGTGATGACCAGTATTGACGATTACTGACTGATGATTACCTGGAACACGTGGGGAAACATGATCAAATATTTTGCATATACGCTACGTAAGTGGCGTTTAGTACATCTGTAGAGCCTCCGTAGTTCAGTCGGCATGGACGAAGCCCTCTGATCGGAAAGACCTGGGTTCGATTCCCGTCCTTGACGTGAGAAACCTTTATGTGGTATTTTTCAGCTAAAGGTGAGTTAGTCAGTCTCATACGGAGGTAGGGTTTTTTTTCACTCGGAAACTCGGGTTTTTCTTCCCCCAGAACAGGCAAACCGGCCCGGTGAACACACACACACACCTATCTACAGTCATGAATACTTAACCCCCCATGGGGGGGCTCAACTTGTCCCAATAGAGATGGGGGGATTTCTAGTTCAGTGGCCAGTAGGTGTATTTATCCAGAGTTCATGTATTTCGAAGTTGATTTACGCTCCTTAGGATGTATAATATTTAAAACATATTTTTATTTTTGTTTTCCTTCAAGCGCAGGAAAACTTCAAGGTAGGAAACCTGATATTTGTTTTCCTCAAATCATGAGGGAGTTCAAAAAAAAAAAAAAAAAGAATGAATTATGATCCTCAAAAATGTTTTCCGTGTTAACGTCATAAAAGTAAATAAAACCTAAGCGACAATAAGCCTAAATGATGTTGGCAACAGCCGTTTTACCATAATAGAATAGGGGTAGCTGTCTAATAAAGCAACCTAATATACGTCGGGGTTTGAACACTCCTTCAGTGTTTGGAGAATTCGAAGTGACTGGATGTCATTTTCATACTGTGGCAAACATTAATGGAGAAAATTTGAATTTAAGAAGCCCTAAAGGAATTCCAAAAATGAAGATAAAAAAAGAGATGATTGTGCGTTAGGTACTGGAAGGGGAGCTATTTGTTGTATTTATTACTTTCGGCATCGTTTAATATGACTACCCTCTCCGAACAATGGATTCCATGAGAGCAAAACTTCGCGTCCTCAAACTATTATGATAGGAGTTTTTTTTTTTTTACTTTGTTTTGTAATCCATGTGGACTTTTCGATATGGATGTTAATGAAGTCTGTTATTCTGACAGCTGCATAATAGATAAATGGGCAAAAATACGACACAAACATTTACCGAGTAAGATTATTTGGTGTTTTTTCTACATGTAATGCACAAAGAGACGAACTTCTAGAGAGAAACATTGAATCAATATGAATATTCATACTGTTATTACCGATAGAGTTTACAAATCATGGAAATGAAGTCAAATATTCGACCTATGTGACACATTGTTGAAGAAAACAACGCCATCTGTGAATAATATGCGAAGCACTCAAACCTTTATTTTCATCTTCCCTTACAACTCAACGGTAAGTCACGTTTAATTAGGTTTCTGTTAATTTCTGTTAATTTGCATTCTTTGACCACATTGAATGCAAAAAGTGCATTCAATGTGTTGCAGATTCTGGAAACGAATCTGCACAGAAACATTCCTAACTGAGTCTCACAACATGGATGTCCATGGTAGGACCGCAATATGCAAGTCTCCCATTACCCGAACCCACATGCAGATCAACCTTCAGTGATGGTGCAAAGAGCGTGTGCAGTATTAGCAGATTTATGAGCCTTTGTTCGGAATCATTATACAAGAATTCATCGTGATTTAACTGATTTATTCGCCCTACAATTATGGCCAAAAATATCAAATACGGAGGAATTAATACAACTCGCAGTTTCGCCCCACTTGCGTCTTTCAGAGGAACTGCTAACCACGAGCGTGTTCTTCAAGAATAGCCTACATGAATACAGAATACGAACGTCGAATCTTGACAGCACCATTTTGTCTCTACTTCCCGTTTTAAAAGCCATTAAAAGGCACTTACGTTTAAATAATCTTTGAAGTGCCAACACAGGAAGGATCATTACAGGCTCTTGACCTAAACACGAGATGGAAAGTGCTGATCATGAATTTAAGCAGTTTCAAAATGTGGTTAACACTTAATAGCCATCAAGTGCCAATCGCTGTCGAGTATTCCAGTTCAGGAGAGGCCAAGGTGTAATAACGTAAATTAAACCTCATTTTAGCATCCTTAGGATTACCAATACGCTGCACACTATTTTGGTTTTTGTAACACAATCAAATGATGCCTCATCACAGTTTAAGCGAACTGCATTTGAAGCCACGCTAACTAACATACTGCATTTTATTCTGCATAGAGTGATACAACAAGGAGGTATGTACGAGGTATTCTTTCCAGGTTATCCTCGTTACTTTCTGCATCATCCGCTTGTGATACTTTTCATGATGGAATGGTTTACTAGATGCTGATGCTCTTCTGGAAACGTATACCGAATTTCAGATTTTAATTCTAAATCGAAGCGATTCATTGTGCGCGCGTGCATATAGTTTCTCCCTCTAATGGCATCATATGTATGCAAATTTTTCATGAAAATCCGTTTACGTGTTCAAAAGTTATTTAGAGCATACACTCCGATAGAGAAACAGCGTGGTGATCTAGTTAAGCCTATTTTCCTTTACGCTAGAAAAACTCAATAAAATGAACAAAGCAACATAGAAATCCAAGAGTGGAGAGCAGGGGGGAAAAAAAGAAAGAAAAAAAAAAACGTAATGTGAATTTCAAATAGGAAAAAGCTTTCACCAAATTTCCATCTGATCAACATACAAGACTGGACGTGCGAAAATATTCAAAATATAAAAAATCATAATATTTGCTTAAAACAAAAGCATTTAAATATCTTTCAAACTAATAGACCTTCCATCTGATTTATCTAATGGAGCTAAATAAAAAAAAAAAAACTCATATTTTAAAAAAAAATGAACATTTCTGTCATCCATTAGTTTCTACTGAAGAACATATTGGCAAAGTTTTCGCACTGTAATATTTTTCTGAAGTCATTTTCACAACAACATCCCCCCCCTCCCTCTGCTTTCCACCCTCACATACAGAAGAGCTTGCGGACGACCTCTCTCTCTCTCTCTCTCTATGTACGAAAAATATAACTTCTCAACATTCTTCCCCAAACTTTCGGAGAATATTTCCTTTCAGCGCCTCCTATTGCCACATGGTGACAGTGTCCTATTGATTTATCTCATCTTCAAGGGCCTCTTTTGTAGAACGGTTCACATGAGACGATAGAGGTTTCGTGTTTTGTTACAGAAGGTTCTTTTAAAAGAAATCGCCTTCTCTAGAGGGATAATGAAATGGATAGATAGATAGATGCAGTAAGAAAGAGAAAGAACGAATGAATGAAAAGGGGAGAAAGAAAATCGAGTGAAGGAAGAAACAAATGTGATGTTTTTTCTCCTAAGGATTAGAACGAAAGTGGGATGAAGAGATATATCCTTATATTAATTACAATATTGAATATGAAGAATATACGGCAGGCATTCAAAATTTAAAACGTGAAATTGTTTATGTATGGTTACTCAAGTAGCTGTACGATGTATCGTTTCTTGCGCAAAGGTGACTAAATCATCAGGAGTTGAACCTCTTATCTATTCACGATCCATCATCTTTCCGAAACGCAAAAGTTAACGACTTCAGGATCTCTCAAATGGCATTCTTTGTTCTTTGCTTTAGATAATCTAGAATTCAGATTCTGAAGCTGGAAATACACGTTCAGCTACTAAATATCGAAGGTCATTTTAATTCAAAGTTTATGCGAAAATTAAATGAACTTTGAATTATCGCCATCAAAGTAAGACTATCATGATTGAGATCCTCTTCCATTGATCAACGAGTTGGGAGTCTGTTTGCATGTAATTATCATGACGTATTCTGGTGTATATCTGCAATGTCTTGGAATAGATTTCCCCTTTCAGGGTGTTTTTCATGTTGAGAAATACAAAAAAAAGTCGTAGGAGGGAAGAAAAACCGCCATCTATTTTTGGCTAAGAATTTTTGGGCGACATGTGAACTAGCATTATCGTGATGCAAAAACCAAGTACCGAACATCAATTATAAGGCTCAAAGAAATCATCTCAAAAACTTGCAAAGCCGTTGAGCAGCCAGTGTGATTCGTGGTCTGGCCTGGACGAAGAAATTCTTGACAGTTTGCCACAGAATTGTCTTAAATGTCGTGGACAACATAGTTTCTGAAACAGTTTATACGTTTCTGTTTTAGGCTTATCGATTTCAATAATGTTAAGAGTTTCCCCCAAAAAAAATTCATCTTGTCGTCCCTCATACCAAAAATCCCATTACAGGAACATTTGCCCCGTTGATATAATGTGACCGACATTTCTATTCAATCTATAGAATTGAAAAGCTTAAGTATTTTGAGGCATTCAAACAAGTCATACATTCTCACCGCAAGATACCAAGAAGGTTCGAAACAAGTTTTTAAATAATTCTTTCTTGTGTGTGCGTGTGCATGCATTTTAGGTGAACAGTCGGATTTCCTGTTTTCTCGTTAGCGTTACGCATTAGTGCTAATTAAAAACATACAGAAGGAAGGAACAATAGCTGAACGTGTTGTGTTTGTGCACCACCATGGTAACTGATGCAGCCAAGACAGAAATGATTAGGTTTAACTGCGGTGCAGAATACGTCATCTGTTCCTGACGCTTCTTTTGTCTGTTTTGTTTGTGCTGTCGTCTCCACGTGGTGGATTTAATATCGCGTGAAGGCATGGAAGAGGTGAGAAAGATCTAGTTATGCTCAACGGTTATATTTATCGAATAAGTAGAAATGGTTTTTATTTTTCTATCGGTAGAAAGCATTTTTCTTGTGTAACATCACAAGCGCTATTTTAATAACGTCAAAACAAATTTTTGGAAGTTTTTCTCAATTTTCGATAACCGAATGGAAGAGACAGACATATTAATATAATTATTACGTCTTCGAGGATACTTCTGAATATGATTGACGCTACTTCATTAACTACCTCCTTGCCGTGACCTCAACATTTCTGCATTTCGACACACACAGAAAAGTTTGGCAGTAAGAATTTGAAAAATTTCATTAAAAAAGTGAAAGTCACCTAAGCGGCCATTAAAATATTACGACAGACACAAAATGGCCGCCATTTTTATTCTTTTAGATTGTTGACATACTAAAATAGCTACCAGTATTAATTGTTGTTTCACCAATTCACAAACTTTTCATTTCAATAATGCGTGCCACACGTTAAATGCTATTTCAACTACTTCTCATGATAACCACCAGCGCCACCTACTAAAAAATATAATAATGGTTACAAATATATATCAGAAAAACATATTTGCTGCGCGAAACTAAATGTGCTTGCTGTTTCCTCATAAATAACACTTTTCTTAAATGATCGATGATCGAACGGAGGGCTAAAATATTAAGATATTATTGATGAAGAAGTTTCGGATATTAAAATACCATCAGGCAAACATTTCGTACGTTTTCTTCAAATATGAATATACCAGTAGTTTGCTGTTGCATTTGGCCATTAAGGAATCATTAACGTGTGTTTTATTTTCGGATAAGACGATACCTGCGTGTAATATCGTACTCGATAGTGACAAAATTCATGTTTCTTCCATTAAAACATGAGCCACATCTGTTACTGTCATAAGCCCATCCGTGTTTATAATGATTACTGGGAGACGAGATCAAACGAATAAAAAAACGAAATCTGTTATCGATGGAAGCACTTATCCGGTGTGTATTTTTATTTATTTTTGTAACACGTAGCTAAAAAAATGCACACTTCCGTTATCACTGAAAAAATATGGGAATGTGGTAGAATATAGTTAAAATAAAACCAACTATAATTCTAGGGTAAAGAGATAATAAAGCAACGCTAGTGTTTCTGTATATTAACAGACAGGCGGCTAATAAATCTATTAAGCCTTGAAACGGTAAGTTTGATAGTAATAAACTGCTCTCTGAACTTGAGTTGCAAACTTTTTTATTATTATTTTATTCACATAATTGATACACAGTCAAAACAAGATATCATATAAATAAAAATTTGACTGGTGATTCAGAACAATTCAGATTCTATCAAAGAATCTAAGAATAGTCTGTCAGGTAGTGTTGTAAAATATGGACTGTTCCAAGTAATGCTGTTTTTTGTTGGATAATTATTATTATTATTATTATTATTATTACTGGGAAGAAAAAAATATATATATGGAAAGAATTAAAGCGGTATCCAAATAACACAGCTTTAAAAACTCAATATAAGATAACAAGGAATCGCCTTACAACACAAATCAGAAATGAAAAAAGAAGCTACTACAGAGACAAACTAACCTCCGCACAAAACAACATGAAACAAACCTGGCATCTGATCAATGAGATGCTAGAGTTCATTCCCAACACCACCGCCTATGAAACCATAAAACACAGCTTCATGAAAGACGCAAAACCTATCGAACAACTAGCTAATGACTTTAACCAATACTTTGCAGACTCTATCCAAGAACTGCACAGAAATATTCCCCGAATCTCAAAACGAGACGCTCCACTTGAACCACAATCAAAACAGACATTATGGTTCCCAACCATAAAAGAAGCAGAACTTCTTTCTGCAATACATCAAATCAAACCAAACAAAGGCCCAGGAATTGATGAAGACCTAAAGATATCAAGAAACATGCAACTAATTTAAGTATTATCCTACTAAAATTAATAAATAAAATATTTAAAACAGGACAGATACCAAGTATGCTAAAGACCGCCATAATCACACCCATACAAACATGGAAAAAGAAATTTAATCAGCAATTACAGACCCATAGCAACACTACCAATTATCAATCAAATTAAGGAGCGGATCATACTGAAGAAACTCTCAGCATACACAGAGACCATTCATATTATCCCCAAAACACAATATGGTTTTCAGAAAAATAAGAGAGCAACATCTCTCTTGGAAGACTTTACAGACGTAATTAATACCGCCTTAGACAAAAACAAAATAGCCATGGTAGTCTTTATTGATCTAACTAAAGCATTCGATACACTTACACATCAAACCTTGTTAGAAAAGCTGAGGCATGTTGGAATAGACGGGCCTCTGCACAGGTGGTTTACAAACTACCTTCAAAATAGAAAGAATATCACACGTATTGTGTCAAACCGAAGCAGAGAGCTACCAGTAACCTGTGGAGTGGCACAGGGAGCAGTACTCTACCCAACTCTATTCAACAGTTACACGCACGATATTAATCAGTTACCACTCAAAGGTAAGATATTCCAATACGCAGACGATACAGCAATAATATCCATCCATAATAACGCAAGCATAGCCCAAACAAATATGCAAAATGACATAAATCTGATCATGGACTGGGTCACGAAAAACTCCATACACCTAAACTCAGAAAAGACAAAATTGATGATATTCAGAAATCCACTGACTCGACCAGCTGATAACAAATATATAACCATCCAACATCCACTTTCCAACATAAACAACACACAGAACAGCAAAACCACTACAATCACTCAGGTTGAAACAATACGATACCTTGGAATTTACTTCGATGCAGATATGAACTGGAATAGCCACATAAACCATCTACCCAACAAACTCCGAACAATAAGTGGCAAACTCTACAGGTTAAAAGACATAGTTCCCACACGCCTAAAACACTAATATACAAAGCACTATGCCAAAATATACTAAGATACGCTATAACAACGTATGCTTTCTGTGCACGCTACAAATTAAATAGATTATTGTCGCTACAGTACAAAATGACAAAACTGATCTTTTGGGAACAAAGAGAAAATCACGACCTTATAAACATTGCAATGGCAGAACACAAAATACTGACAGCAAAACATTTATGTCACTATGCAGCCTTGCTAAAACATTATTTCGATGCCGACTACAAGACAGTTAGAAATACATAACGTATAACAAGACCTCAGACTACTAATTATATCACATATAAATACAATAATCACTACGGAAAGGCCACGCGAAACTTCTACATCCCAGACATGATAAACAAATTACCTTTTGAATACAGAAACCTTACAAACTACAATAGCCTGAAAAGAGCTCTAAGGACATACTACGAACAAGAAACACGCACCCAAAATACCATACAAACTTAATGAAACACAATATATTCGTTCAGGCTTCCAGTTCAGCGACGCATCAATACATTCCAAGTTATTGTGTGTGTGTGTGTGTGTGTGTGTGTGTGTGTGTGTGTGTGTGTGTGTGTGTGTGTGTGTGTGTGTGTGTGTGTGTGTGTGTGTGTGTGTGTGTGTGTGTGTGTGTGTGTGTGTGTGTGTGTGTGTGTGTGTGTGTGTGTGTGTGTGTGTGTGTGTGTGTGTGTGTGTGTGTGTGTGTGTGTGTGTGTGTGTGTGTGTGTGTGTGTGTGTGTGTGTGTGTGTGTGTGTGTGTGTGTGTGTGTGTGTGTGTGTGTGTGTGTGTGTGTGTGTGTGTGTGTGTGTGTGTGTGCCTGCGCGCGCGAATTTCTCAATCATAGATTTCGTAGCTTCCCAACACAGCAAATAAAAAAAAAAAAATGCATAATAACCAACTGGTGTCATCCTCAGATAAGCTTATATATAAGCTTCGAGGATGAAAGCAAAGAAATTAGTTCTCATCCAAGATGTATCATATGTAACCAAATGCATGTAATGTACGTATCACATGAAAACCAATGTATGTAATGTATGTATTACGTGTAAACAAATGTAAGTAATGTATCATATGTAAACAAATGTATGTAACGTATATATAATAACTGTAACAAATGTATGCAACGTAAAAAAATTCTTTTAAATGTAAATCATGAGTTAACACCGTATGTTTGTGAGAATAAGCAATCTAAATATAATATTTAGATTGCATATGTGTAAATACGGTTGTATAATCGTAATAATCACACCTTTTCAAACTTCAAAAAAAAAAAAGAGTAAACTGCAACATGTAATATTATACAACTTATGTAACTCTGAACAATATAATTGTAAATTATTATTATGATTGTTATTAAAAAAAAAAATGTTATCATCATTACTATTTAAATCTCATTATATGTAGCACAAAGTGCTGAACCTTGTAAAATAATATACTGAATAGATGATCATTGTACATATGTAAATATCTAAAAGAACAATAAAAAATTATTATTATTATTATTATTATTATTATTATTATTATTATACAGCATAATGATATTCAGACCATAAATCGTACTCCCAGGAAGAACCAAAAACAAGGCTCGCCACGACCCGCACCAGTCATAGTTCGTCTGACAAGCAAGGCTACAAGAGGCAATCTCATAAAAGCCAGCAGACTGAAAAAATCAGTTGTCAAGGACTTAAACGCAACGCAAGACAATACAACAGTCTTTCTCTCTGAGTATTTAACACCTTTCAATCAGAAACTGATGTACCAAGCAAGAAAGCAAAAACAGAAAAAAATTATCAATTTTTGTGGATCAAAGACGGCAAGATACTCTTGAGAAAGTCACAAACTTCAAAGTCTATACGAATAAAAAGCTCGGAAGACCTGCCATAGTGAAATAAAAGACTCCAATTTAGTTCAAAAAAAAAGATCAAAACACAAAAAAAATGAATGTGAACCATCAGATAGATGTAATCACACCAGAGTACATCAGCAATCGCACTTTCGACTCGCTTGATGCATGGAAACAACACACAGTACAAGCTAGAGGTCTCTCAATCTTGCATATTAATATCAGAAGCATCCGAAAAAATTGGTTATTGTTACAGGCTTATCTGAGGAATTCCACCGGTATTATTGATATATTGGTCCTAACAGAAATATGCATAACTAATGACGAAGCGACTGCTTTCCAAATTCCAGGCTTCCAACAACATAGATCATGCCGCCAAACAAAAAGAGGGGGTGGAATATTAATATTTATCGAACATAAATTAATAGCAAAAGAAACGGCCTATCAGTTTGAGCATGCTGAAACCCGGAATACACAGCATTCCATAATACTAAATGCTATTTACAGGTCACCAAACATGATAAAATTCTTGCACGAACTCAATTGCTGGCTTTCACGTCAAGAAATATGCTCAACCGAACACCTAATGATAATTGGCGACATAAACATAAATATTTGAAACGAAAACCAGAACAACACTGTACAATACCTAGACACGCTATCCACGTATAATCTAATATCAACAATAACATCATGTACTAGAGAAGAAATATTCGGAAATACTATCACTGCTTCCTGTCTAGATCATATAAACGTCCGAGCACCACCAAACAGTTACACTGCATCAGTCATAAAGTGCAAAGTAGCAGACCATTACTTCACCGCTCTAAACCTGCACACCAAGCCAATACCCATGCAATGTCCCACAGAAGAAAAACGACAGAAAACAATAATAGACGAAGAAATAGTCAACCACGAAATAAGAAAAACAGACTGGGAACACCTGGCATCAGATTCAGCAGATATCTTATACAACAACATTAAACTCACACTGGAGGAAATATATAAGAAAGCTACAAAGAAAGTCAGAATTCGATCAAAAACAACCCAAAATCCTTGGATAACACAAAACTTAATCCTAGAAATACACAGAAAGGACGCTCGCTTTATGGAAAGAATTAAAGCGATATCCAAATAACACAGCTTTAAAAAATGAATATCAGATAAGAAGGAATCGCCTTACAACACAAATCAGAAATGCAAAAAGAAGCTAATACAGAGACAAACTATCCTCTGCTCTGCACAAAACAACATGAAACAAACCTGGCATCTGATTAATGAGATGCTAGATTCTGTTACCAACACCACTGCCTCCGAAACCATAAAACACAGCTTCATGAAAGACGCAAAACCTACCCAACAACTAGCAAATGATTTTAACCAATTCTTTGCAGACTCCATCCAAGAACTGCATAGAAATATTCCCCCAATCACATAACGTGACCTCCACTTGGACCACAATCAAAACAGACATTATGGTTCCCAGCCATAAAAGAAGCAGAACTTCTTTCTGCAATACATCAAATCAAACCAAACAAAGGCCCAGGAATTGATGAAGACCTAAAGATATCAAGAAACATGCAACTAACTTAAGTATTATCCTACTAAAATTAATAAATAAAATATTTAAAACAGGACAGATACCAAGTATGCTAAAGACCGCCATAATCACACCCATATACAAACATGGAAAAATAAATTTAATCAGCAATTACAGACCCATAGCAACACTACCAATTATCAATCAAATTATGGAGCTGATCGTACTGAAGAAACTCACAGCATACACAGAAACTTTTCGTATTATCCCCAAAACACAATATGGTTTTCAGAAAAATAAGGAAACAACATCTCTCTTGGAAGACTTTACAGACATAATTAATAGCGCCTTAGACAAAAACAAAATTGCCACGGTAGTCTTTATTGATCTAACTAAAGCATTCGATACACTCACATATCAAACATTGTTAGAAAAGCTGAGGCATGTTGGAATAGACGGGCCTCTTCACAGGTGGTTTACAAACTACCTCCAAAATAGAAAGCATATCACACGTATCGGGTCAAACCGAAGTAGAGAGCTACCAGTAACCTGTGGAGTACACAGGAAGCTGTACTCTCCCCAACTCTATTCAACATTTACACGCACGATATTAATCAGTTACCACTCAAAGGTAAGATATTCCAATACGTAGACGATACAGCAATAATACCCATCCATAATAACGCAAGCATACCCCAAACAAATATGCAAAATGACATAAAGCTGATCATAGACTGGCTCACGAAAAACTCCATACACCTAAACTCAGAAAAGACAAAATTAATGATAATCAGAAATCCACTGAATCGACCAGTTGATAACAAATATATAACCATCCAACATCCACTTTCCAACATAAACAACACACAGAACAGCAAAACCACTACAATCACTCAGGTTGAAACAATACGATACCTTGGAATTTACTTCGATGCAGATATGAACTGGAATAGCCACATAAACCATCTACACTACAAACTCCGAACAATAAGTGGCAAACTCTACAGGTTAAAAGACATAGTTCCCACACGCCTAAAAACACTAATATACGTATAGCGTATCTTAGTATATTTTGGCAGTATGCCAAAATATACTAAGATACGCTATAACAACGTATGCTTTCTGTGCACCCTACAAATCAAATAGATTAATGTCGCTACAGTACAAAATGACAAAACTGATCTTTTGGGAACAAAGAGATAATCATGACCTTATATACATTGCAATGTCAGAACACAAAATACTGACAGCAAAACATTTATGTCACTATGCAGCTTTGCTTAAACATTATTTCGATGCCAACTACAAGACAGTTAGAAGTACATACCGTATAACAAGACCTCAGACAACTAAGTATATCACATATAAATACAATAATCACAACGGAAAGGCCACGCGAAACTTCTTACATCCCAGACATGATAAACAAATTACCTTTTGAATACAGAAACCTTACAAACTGCAATAGCCTGAAAAAAGCAAGAACATGCTATGAACAAGAAATACGCATCAAAAATACGTACAAACTTAATGAAACACACAAAAAAGTAAACTACAGCATGTAGTGTTATACAACTTATGTAACCCTGAACAATATAATTGTAAATTATTATTATGATTGTTATATAAAAAAAACTGTTATCATCATTACTATTTAAATCTCATTATATGCAGCACAAAGTGCTGAACCTTGTAAAATAATATATACTGAATAGATGATCATTGTACATAGGTAAACATTTGAAAGAACAATAAAAAAAATTTTTTTTAAATTATTATTATTATTATTATTTATCCTCAGATAAGCTTACTAAAAGTTTCGAGGAAGCAACCGAGATCAACACAATAAAACAAATCCATATTCATTAAGGCCTATAGTTACAGCGCTTAAATATATTAAAGCAAAAATTGTATATATATACAGTAAACCCTCGATTTAACAGACTAATAGGGGTCTATGGGATGTCCGTTAAATCGAAAGTGCGTTAAATCGTGAATTTTTTAAAATTAAAATATCTGTAACATTATACTGCAATTTTATGAACATTACACTGTCATAACAAAAAAAAAATTATTTTACACACAATTTTTAATACAATTTTCACACTTTTACATAAGTTAATGTGAAACTAATGTTTGATGTTGAGGCACTTGGTTTAGGTAATCCTGCTTTGAAAAACTATCAATTTTTTTTTTTTTGAACTTTTGAATTCTGCTGTTTTTTTTTTTATAATTAACTCCCTAAAATTACGAAAATGTGTGTAATAAAATTGCCGCAGAAAGTCACGCACGACAAAAGAATCAATTACAGCGCGATTGGTGTGATCACGTGCTAATCATTCGCCGAACATGTTTTATGAGCGGTGACTCATTTATGTCGGTTCAATTACTAGTGTTTTTCCAGCACATGATGGCCTATTCGCGAAAATTTGTTTAAAATAACAAGAAATTAATAACAATAAATTACCCGTTAATTTAATTATAAGCAAATCTTGGTTAAAAGCATTTTAAAATGAACGGGGGGGGTTAATTTTCACATGTGACACACGGACCGGAAATTTTGTCCGTTAAATCCGAAGTCCGTTAAATCAAGGGTTTACTGTATATGTAATTTATTGTTATTGTATAAATACTGTAAAAATGTCATCTTATCCAACCGCAACTATAAATTATAACTACAGTAACTATTAATATTTTATACAAAGAAAAAAAAAATTGTATGAATTTCATTGTTAAAAAACCGAACAATATGTGTTGTAAATGCATATAATCATAATTTTAATAATAAAACTATTCATTTTTAATAGAAATCTAATGTGGAAAAGGAACCATAATCTGCAGCCCTTAGTTGCTGTACCTTGTACAATAACATGTTGGATTGTCACTTACGAAGATTATTGCATATATGTAAATATTTTGAGATCAATAAAAAAAATTATTATTATCATTAAAAAATAATATTATTATTATTATTATTATCTGAGGTCTCCAGGGAGTCAAGGACTCATCGAGAGAAGCTGTAAATCACCCAAACCAACTGTCATACCTCCCTTAAATCCATTCACACTAGAAGCACTCACTACCCCAAAACGCAAACTATTCCACTCGCTGACTGCTCTCTGAGAGAAAAACCTAGCTCTTACCCCTTTCTTGACAGCGAACAAACTTAACTTCAATGGACGCCTCGTTTCCTCTCCCCACCTTCCACATAATGAAACATTTCGTCAGACGCTATCCTATAACACCCATTCAAAGATTTATAGACCTCTGTCATGTCACCCCTCTTTCTCCTGTTAATCAGAGTCTGCAATCCACATACTCGCAATCTGTCCTCATAATCTAAATCCCACAATCCCGATATAATCTAAATCCCACAATCCCGATATAATCTTTGTAACTCTTCTTTGCACCCTTTCCACAGCTTCTTTATCCCCTTGGACCCCCCGGGAGACCAAATCTGCGCACAATAATCCAGGCGTGGTCTTATCAAAGCCATATAAAGAGGCAAAATGACTTTCTTAAAAGTTTCTTGCTGGAAATTTGTCCTGTTTCAGAAATACTGATGCGTTCTAATAAAAGAAAGAAGAGTCGTTTAATTAGAGAATTGGCGGGAAGGAAAATATAAACGTCAAATTGGACCTCCCCCTTCAGATATTCTCACACCTCGCCTAAGAGGTTGGGAAGAAATACACCTTATAGAGGATTTTTTGCTTTGATTTATTACAAAGTAATTATTCGAGTAAGAAGAATGTAAGAAGAATGCTTACATAAGATTTTATGTAAGCATAAATACAATTATTTTGGAATCATTTCGAATGCGTTTAATAAATCGGGGCATCATCCCTCTTTACTTCACTGTCCCCCCCCCATTTACATTGCGTCACCTCAACGACAGGAATACAATTTTTAAAATTGAATCTTTCTTTTTTTAATGAAAATAGTAACAAATCAAGCATCAATCATCATAATAATAAATTTGTATTGTTACATATGTATTTATTAATCCGAGGCGCCACCGTGGATTTAACTTAAACGGGCTGTGGGAAATAATTTATATATGTAATATGAGTTGAATTTGTCTTGACTGTAAAGGAATTGTAATAACAGTCATTTTTGCCAAGAATAAATATTTTCTTTTGCCTCTGTATAAATCATATTTAAAACTCGCGTATCGTTATTTCTTAAAATTTCCTTGTATATCCGAAATACAACAGCTTCCTCTTACGTCCACCAGGTGGCAGAGTAGTCAAATATTTATTCTGGAAAGCCGTACAATATTGCCGATATGAATTCGTCTTTGTTTGCTAATTGATACCCGTGTGTGTGTGTGTGTGTGTACATATGGTGGTTTTAGGTGACTTTGTAGATATTGCCCACAAAGAGTTCCTGGTGAGATTTTTACAGGATAGTTCCCCATTGCTTCCCCCCCCCCCCAACACACACACACACCAATTTTATCTGGGCTCGGAAGGCATCTGATTGGGATGTTTCATGATTGTGCATCTGTTGTAATGAACTTTCAAATTGAATATACATATATATAAGCTCTGATCATGGCAGGAGGGTAACAGCAATAGCCGAGCCTTAGTTAAAACTTCATTGGCTACAGCATTGCCATCCATTACCCTTCCTCGGTACCCATTTTAGTCGTCTCGTACGACATGCATGGGCTACAGTAGGATTAAAAAGTAAAGCCACCTCTAAAAATTAAGACGATCACCCACCACTCCCTATGAGTAGCCGAAAGATCATCCAATTCAGCGTTGATTCCATTCAGTGACGGGCTCCCCGACCACCCGAGCAGAACCGCTCATATTCCAGGGAAAAGCATCCACCGACAAGGCCCCTCACGGGCCACGCCGGAGAACACCCTCCACAGAGACTCAAAATGCTCTATCAGGCAAACCCCCCGAAATCTAACCCCCCTCCCCCTCACCGAGACCAAAATTCCGGAAGAAATCTGAGAGAGTGAAACTCTGCGTCCATTTTAGTCGCCTCTTACAACATGCATGGGTTGCAGTGCGGCTATTCTTAGCCCTGCCACCACACGGGGAAAATATCCATATAAATGATAAACTGATGATAATGACTTTTTTTTAATTAATGAAATGGTGTATCACTATAACTGAAAAAATACTTAATTTTTTAAGAGTTCGATTTCCTTTTTAATATTATTGCATGAATAATTTTTAATTCCTAAATTATATATATTAATTAATACTTTTTCATGTTTTCTTTTAACAGCAGCTTGTTGAGCGCACGTACTCGTCCATAGCAGCAAAGAATGGGATGGCATAATTAGTGAGCAATTTTCTTGAAGTGACTCGAAAACAAATTGCTCTAATGGAACCTCGTATGCAAGAGTAATTGTTTTATGCATTATAAATTAGATTTTACGATGAATACCCATCACTATTAGACAGTGGATGGATACTGTTTCAAACGAGATATCCCATGAAAAGTACACGGATATTTTAACTAGAAAGATGAATGACTCGACAACGTAATTAATATTCAGAATTACATGCTGGATACTCGCTATAATGAACTCTCTAATTAAAATCATAATATAAGCAACAAAACAAAGAAATCTTCGTTGACACAATAAGCTATTTAGTCAACAAGAAGTCTTTAAATTTGTTATTAACATCACAACGAAAAGGGCCTTTCATCTTCATCAAGCGTTACTGGCCTAATCTCGATTAATTACCCCAAGGAGGGAGAAACTAAGGAGGCGTGAGGTCGATCTTTGAAAATCAAACTGTCCATTGTTTAAATTAGGTCTCCAACAATACTTCGATTGTTGATTTCACCTCCTATGTGATCATTGTTCAAGTCGATTTGATTGTAAAGCATTTGGAATTTAAAACAGGGTACTTAAGATTCGTTTGTGATCATATACGAGGTGTTACTCGAAAGCTCGAGGAATTTGAACTGATTATAGTACCACCCGATTATAGTGCAACCTTCTGCCGCTATAAGCGGCGACCAGTCTCTTTTGTGAATCAGTATGCCAACAGCTGATAAGATGAGAGGCTGCATTCGTGGATGACGTGCGTTTTTGTAACGTGGTGTTTTATTGGTTTGACAATTTTCTTCTCCAAGTGAAATAGCGAATTTTAAGGAACAAAAAATGTGCATCAAATTTTACTTCAACTTCAAAAAAAAAAAAAATTGCTGCAGAAACCTACGGAATGTTTAAGGAAGCGTTTGGAAGTTGCCAAATTCATCGCGACTGAAAAAAGTGGGTCAAGCAATGTCAAGTTAATATTGATGTTTTTTTTTTACATCCAAGCATTGTCCACAAGGAGTTCCTCCCTCCTGGCCGAACAGTCAACGGCAAATTTTACCTTAAGTTTTGAAGCAGCTAAGGGAGAGCATTCGGTGCAAACGTCCAAACAAATGGAAGAACAACGACTAGATTCTCCACCATGAAAACGCTTCCGATTTCCTGGCTCCAAAAAACATGGCAGTCATTTTCCGTTCCACCTATTTGCTTGACCTCGTCTTCTGTGATTTTCTCCTGTTCCCAAGGCGAAATTCTGACTGAAAGGGCATCGTTTAGACACGATTCAGGAGATCTACGTAGAATCGCAGGCATATGCTCAACACAGTCACACTCGAGCACTTCCAGGCGCATGGAATCTTGGGAAAACTACTGGAATCGCAGTATACATGCCCAAAAGGAATGGTTCGCAGGAGACGATTTAAACTATGAATTAGGTTAATAATTTTATGATAAATTTCCCCGAGTTTTTGGATAGCACTTCGTATGCTACTTGTGTCTTATCATTCTTCTATCGGAACCCTGCAGAACATTTTAAATCGAGCAGAAAGTATGTGGTTTAATTATACATGAACTCTTACTTTTTTTCTTAAATAAAAATAATAAAATCTTTGACATTACCTCTCAAAGAACGGTTACTCTAAATCTGAAGGTAATTTTCACTGCGAAAATATATTCGAACGTGGTCTCTAAACCAAATATTTCCTAAGAAATAAAACGAAAGTCGAGTTTTCCCATTAATTAGTCAATTAGTGTTTACAGGTAAAGTACGTCATAATGTTTATAATGGATGATGATTGTTGTGCCAACAATGTGTGTATTGTCATCATCATTGCTACAATGGTTAAAAGTATGAGTGGGTGTTTGAATGAAAATGAATCGAATAAAATGATGAAGTCATTCTAGCCTAAACAACAACAACAACAACAACAACAACAATAATAATAATAATAATAATAATAATAAACCTGCATTTGACAATTGTTTTACATTGATCGTTCCAAGCCTAAGACAATACCATCGATGATGACATTAGTAGCTCCTAAAATTACTGAAAATCACTAATGATTTCATAGATATATAACTTTTATTTCATAGTCATTTATTTGCTAAATAAGTGGAGATTCAACTCCCATTCGTAACGTAGCAAACTTTAGGCACCTTTCCATTTTTTTTATTTAACACCAGAATATCAAACATTTCATAATGTCTTATGACTTAGATATATACCTTAGAAGTTAGAAAAAGAAGTCAAAACATTGCTTTATAATTTAAGTCTTTTCAACAATAGTTGTGACTGTTATAGAACTCCCCAAATCACGTAAGGCTGTTGGTCAGTGTATCATGTCTATCACTGCCTATTTTGAGGTGAAAAAACCCGTTTTTGGAAGAGGAACAACATTTCAACCACCATTTGAAACTATAACAAAATGAAAATAGTTTAACCTCTGAGATGACGCTTCCATATTTGCAATGTATGTAAATGAGTTTATCAATGTTCTAATTTTCATCTTTTAAATACCGTGTGTGTGTGTGTTGTAGTCTGGCATCTTTGGCACCCTAATATAGACGCATAACTGATAAATATCTTTCTTCGTCAATGTTTGTTTGTTTGCGTTTCTGAGATCTCTCAGTGGGCTTTAATGATATCGCATGCATATATCACCCCCCCCCACGTGTTGTAATGGAAGATTCTGTACTCTTCTGTTCTTTAAAGGGAAAATGAGTGGAACATTAAATTTATCTTTCGAAGTACCTCTTCCAACTACATATCTCCGTAACACCAGCAATGACATTAACATGTGGGAAAAATTTCTGGAATTTCTTGTTCATTTAAGAATATAAAGTAGTTAACCCCTTTACCCTTAAATCTCTCTGGGAAGCATTTCTAGTGATTAACACCGGACTTCTCAGAAAAAATTAATTACCAGACATTATGCTTATTACATATTACTCAACTCAGGTGACTACTATCAAGATATTTACATCGTTGGGATAAGTTGCTATGGAAACCGTGCACCAGAATACTTTCATATTAGACTATTTGCACGCTTTGTAAACGTAATATAGCGCTTAAACAGAATAAAAAATTTATGAAACGTAACAAAATAGTAAAATAAAAGGTTTTAACGCAATAAATAAAATAACAGAAACAAATTCGATGTTGAATTTGTATAGTTAACTAACTCTGGCAGTTATAGACGTGGAGATTCGGTGATCTTTATTTTCAATAACCTGTTAAGATTTTTATCTAAAGCGTGCATAAGAAATTCTATGGAGATGCCAAAAACCTTAAGGTTTGCGAAAGTGCCTTGCAGGGAAGCCTTGAGCCTGCTCACAAGTGTTTGATAAAGGCAGCTCTGACATATTGTCTCTTCTAGAAGAGCGACAGGTCGATCAATACGGCCAGTCTTCCCGCAGGTTCTATATTGATCGGACCACCACCTATCTACCTTCTTAAATACACTTAACTCACAACTAAGAACTTTCCTTTACAAACTACTAGGGGAAAAAAAATCTTTTTCTTAACAGGAATCTTTCTGAATTCAGAATTATACTTTTTTTTTTTCAATATTCAATCCACTGTTTTTTTTTTTAGAAAGAAGTTTTACTTTTTTTTCTTTTTTGGTTCTTTTATTTCTTTTTTGTTTTGGAATATTCCTAAAATATGCAGGAATTCTTTTCGTCAAATCATTTCTTCCGAAATTTTTATTTAAATTTTTATTTAAAAATGGAAATTTTACAGTAGGTTATACTTCCGTCCAATCTTTGCACGAACCAAGGAATCTTGTAGATGTCGTTTGGACAAAAATTTGGAAATTAAAGAACAACCTCTCCCCGAAATGGAAATGATAACATTTTATTAAAATATCAAGTTGCTCTAGACTCAAACAAATGACAAGATGCATCATCCTTCACTGTGGAATAATGCTAAGGTTGCAAGCCGAAATCCATTTCCATTGTTATTCTGTATCAGGACGTATACATGGATCCTCGACTGTTGACAGCAATCCATTTTAAGAACAGGTCCACACATGATTTAAACCCAGTGGAGGCTTGTGGCCTGAAATCGTGGGGGTGCTGCAACTTTCGAAATATACATACACACTGTAAGTACAGTGTACTTACAGTGTAAGTACAGTGTATACGTGTTTGGATAAAATATCAAAATTATGATAAAAATTTAAAAAAAAATGAAAAATGAAAAAAATATTGTTTATTATCGATTTATACAGTTTAGTATAATTTAAAATTACTTAAAAATAAAATCCATTCCTTTAATTGTAATTAAAGGAATGGATTTACAATTTTTGGACATTACAATTAAATCCTTTAATTGTAATGTCCAAATAATTAAAGAGACGGAGTAAACACGATAAGCACTACGAACACTCTACTACTGTCGCAAACTGCATATAAACAACAGTGGAACTGCACGACACACAGTGCCGCATTACGTTAATAGCTCGCATCTCACTATGACGTGCATATGCTTGCGCGCGTAGCAATATGACACTGTGGTAAACACAGTGCTGCTAGCGTCCTTCGTCCTCCTAAGTGTTGCAAGATGGATTTTTATTATTTTTTATACAAAATAAGAGAATTGTATAGGATTGTTGATAGTAAAATTAAATATTACAAGCAAATATAAATAAATTAATAAATATATTTATGTATCGAGAAAATTTGGGAGTGCTGCAGTTCCGCACTGCTGCCTATGCACGAGTCGCCCCTGTTTAAACCTATGATAAACTCTTACTGTAGATAGTTCAGAGCTCTCCGCAGCAGTGTAGTCAGTATGGTGCATAGGAGAAAAGTCACATGAACAACGACTAAGATACGATAGTTTACTGTAAACAGCTGAAGTCATGGAAAGAGTGGTTTGTCTAATTTTTTGTAAGTAAATCACGATTTTCTGGAGAAAATTCTCTGCTACTTCTCTTTATAACTGGATAACTCTGCTTTAGCTGAGAAGGTCTATAAATTTTTAGAAGAGATTCGAATATGGGTTTCCTCACTAAATGAATTCGTCGCTAATGAATTAGGGACAGGGTTGTCTATGTGAGGGGAAAACATGCTCCAATTAAGTGAGTTTTGCATTCCAACAATGGAATGCGAAACTCGTGGAATAATTGCTTACTGGCATTTCAAAAAAAAAAAAAAAAAAAGAAAGAAAGAAAGAAAAGAAAGAAAGAAAGAAAGAAAGAAAAAGACCCTCCCCTTTTCACCAGACTTTTTGCTCTGATTTTACTTTTTATTGGAGAAGTAGAAAATGATGAAAATAGAGGCAGTTAAATTTTTTTTGTTTGGTTTCTCCCATACAACTTTTCGTGGGTGATATTCACATAAAAATAATAACAGCTGATAGATAAAGATCTCATTTTGCCGTTTCGATTGCTTAATTTCTAGCCACAAGAAGTGTACGGTGAATCTGTTATAAAAGCTTAGTTAGCTGCACGTGGAATAGATTCTCATTTCGCTGTTCACTTCAAAATTGTTGCTTGCAATATTGAGAAATTCAACATTGCAACTTACCCACAAACTCCTACTTTAATCTTGTCAAAGTGTGTTTGTTTGTGTGTTAGCGGTTTGTAGTTTTGTCTCTGCTATTATCTCCAACTAATTTTCAAAGTGGTCTGATTTTGTTTTATTTTCTATTCACGTATATGTACAAAAGAGTGTGTAAACTTATAAAAATTATCCCAATGACTTTCACTGATGAATAATAGGGAAAATGTGATTATGTGAATCATAATTTATATTTTATTTATTCTGGAAGTGTAATTTATCACTTGTGATGTACAGTCTCTTCTACGCCACAGATCAGTACTCCTACTACTATTGGATTCATATTTTTCAAATTTTTAATATCTGTCTTCAAGTTAGCTTTGTATTTATGCTATGATGATAATAACTTGTTAATAACTTGTTTGTTTCGTTCGAATCAATGAATATTCATTAGTGACATTCATCTTAGCAATATTAATGCCACCAAAGAATTGTCTTAGAGATGTAAATTAAAAATATTTAACTTGATAAGTTTGGATGACATCCAGCTGGCAAATTCTTCTTCTCGCGTACATATTAAGTGGCGTACAAAGATAAGTTGTCTTATATCCAAGAATTACAGGTACAGTGTGTGCTTTCCCGTATCTGTCCGCAGAGATTCAATGCCTCCATCAAGTTGCCAACTCTTGTTCGAGAAATGAAGGATAGCATGCATGCCTCAATAACTTTTCCACACTTTAGATAATCCGATAAATATTTCATCCTTACATCAGACACTAAATGCCTCGCAAACCAAGTTGCGTTGCCTTTGTGACAACAGCACGTGACACTTGGGTTAGACATTTTCCATAAACAGTTCGGATGACTTTAAAGTTTGCACAAAGATTTAACGGAGAAGGTGTTATCTGTGCTTTCACACAGAACATCATGCTTGTATTTATGGCATCCCACAACGAGGTGGCTGTGCTTTACTTGACAGTAATATCCTTATATTCATTCGATGTTCCATGAAATAAGGGGATTGGGCATGACCTTATCGTAATATGTGAGTTTGGAGTTTCGTATTACCAGAAGGATGTCTTTATCTAGCAGGAGCATCATAAAAGCGACTTCGTTAACTCCTTTATTTGCAAAACTGTGAAGAATATTTGTTTGTATGGATGGCTGGTGCTATTAAACAGCGTCTTCCTATTGGTCAGTGGGTCTAAAATAACAACATTAAAAGCTGGAGTTTGAGATTTCTGTATTGGCTTTAGTCTTACGATCAGCATCCAATCTTCTGAGATTCATTGTTAAAGAAGGTTATACCCTAACCCCAGAGGACTGTTTCGGACATCTATCCAGGTCAGAAAAATAACCGATTTTGTTCGAAATTTGGAAATACAAAGAAAGAAAATAGAGAAAAAAAAAATAAACGCTGAGAGATAGCAAGAAAGAAAGATAAAAATTAAAATAAATAAGAGAAAATAAAATAAAAATAAATTAGCCAACCCACGATGCAAAATGTACTTTCGTAAATGAGAGAAACATAAAAAATTAATATAAAGAAAAGAGAAAAAAGGAACTTGCAAAGACAGAAAGAGAGAAAGAAAGAAAAGTACAAAGGGGGGGAAGGAGAAATGAACAAACAATATAAGAAATAGGAGTAAATGGAAAGAAAAAAGATAGAAAAATAAATATAGATCAATAGAAAGAGAATAGGATAGATATATCAAGTTGAAGACCTCCGAAAAACTTAAAGGCAAAAAGAAGAAAATGAGAAAGAGATGAGAGAAGGAGTGAAGAATGAACTAAATAGAGAGAGAGAGAGAGAGAGAGAGAGAGAGAGAGAGAGAGAGAGAGAGAGATAAACGAGGAGAAGAAGAAGAAGAATGAACATCTTACATATCCTAATCATGGAATTGTGTGTTTTTATATTACAGTAAGACGCTCTTTGATACTTACGTCGCCTGACAGTTTTCTTAGCAACATAAGGAAGGAATCAGTTGCAATCATTGTCGAATTCTTGTCAACAACAAAAAAGGATTACACCAATTAGAGTTATGAAATCTGTTGTCAACAAACAATGGGCATTTTTGTGTTGCGCATCTAACAATGGACTGAAGGTCCATTGTTAGATGCGCAACTGATTTAGATGAGATGAGACTGATTTAGATTTAGACACAACTGATTTAGATGAGAGCTGATTGTGCAGGCCAGCAATGTGAAAAACAAATGTGGGCTCATTCGCATCCTTCAGAAAGCTTATTTTCCTTTAAGATGAAATTGGCCTGCAACGGGAGGTGTGAAGACGTGCGTTTACGTCGATTTGTAAGAATTCCTGTTTCTCATCGCACCTTACAATGAACTATAACTTGCGAAAATGCTTTCCTGGCAGAAAGAGTAAAACTGCTGAGTTGCGAAGGGTTAAAAGCAAAATTTTGCATATTTGCTTACAGACAACAAAGAGAGCAAATTAACTGACGAACTTCAACCCGGAAAATGAGTGCAGTAAATGACCCAGATGTTATTACACGTGAAGGTGCGGTGCAATCTGTACTTTAGTGACGTGTCAACTTGATTACCTCACATAAAATTCGCACCAAAATAAACTTAAACGGATAAAAGAGAGCTTCACAGCAAATAAGAAAAAGGGGAAAAATTAAACATGAAATCTCGTCGACTTTATAATTATAATATGACTTTATAATTAAGTATTAAACTGTTTACGGTCACTGCTAAGTTGGGCAGACTTGGTTCGAGTGTTGGAAAGGATTTAAGGACCTATTTTTATTAAAAAAAACCGCTCCATAGTAGAATGATAGCCTGGATGGTCAAATGGTAAGCATATCTGCTCTTAAAAAACAGACTGTGAGTTCAATTCTGATCGTGTTCATTGTATTATTCCGTTGGAGCTGGCTTGAAGAGGAGGCGGAATTTGTTCACATTTTTGAACTCCTAAAAGTATATTCTTTGGGCGAAGTAGACTGGGGAGTTTATTCCAAAGAACAGCTCTTCTGTTCCTATCCACAGAGAAGTGGATCTATGAGAGGGGGGGGGGGGGGATCATTACTTAACCGGATTGCCCTCTTTTTTGATATCATCAAGCAAGCTTACAGAGAATTTTGGTGCTCAAAAATGTGAGCAATATTCCATGTTTGGACGGATTTGGGATTTGTATAGAGTTAGCAGCTCAGCTGTAAAGATGCCTTGAGAAGAAAAGTGCACCTACTACAGCGGGTGCAGAAGCTCTGGTTGAAATATGTTTGTTCCAGGCGAGGTTGGAGGCGCAAGTCCGTCCAAGTAGGGAAATATGATTCTGTTTGGATATCATCGAAGGTTAGGGAAAGGAATGCGACCTCTTTCTTGCACAAGACAGGACTGAGTTTTGGTGGTATTGAAGTCGTCAATATTATCCTTCCAGCACTGAAATATGGTGAGGAGATCGCAGTTCAGGATATTTGTCATGATGGATCTTGAGGGTTCTTTTGAAATCTAAAGGAGCGATGCAATGTGCTGTCAACTGCATATCCCTGGATAGGATTTAAATCTGTAAAAAAAAAAAAAAAAAACATTTATATACAGGAGGAAAAGTGGTTGACAGAGCACAGAACCATGGATACTACAGAATTGGAGAGGCAATCTGAGAAGAGGAAACCATCCACCATGACTCGTAGTGAAAGAGGGAGAAATTTGGCAATCCATTTATAGAGAATGGTGGAAGGCAGATCATAGAATAGTAGTTTGCTATGTCAAATGTAATCAAATACTTCTGAGATGTTAAGAGCGACTACTTAAGTTTCTTCGATTTTCCATTGCTTAAGTCCAGAGGTGGGTGATGATGTCGTTCGAGAGTGGAGGAATCCATATTACTGGTCATTGATTAGTTGGGGGGGGGGGGTCTCCAGGTCGTGGCAGAAGTTGGTTATTGATGACTTTCTAAATATTTTAGAGAGAACAGAAATGATGGCATTAGACGGTTAGCGGAGTTTTATCCTCTTTCTTTGAAATGGGCTGTATATGGTGTAATGTAAATGCCAGTTGAATTGGACAGCTTGAAGAGACCATATAGGATAACGCTAGTTCTAGGGCAGACACGTTTTAACACAATAGATGGGATACCATCAGCACGGATGCCTTGTTTGTGTTCAGGTTATTAAAGATTCTTCGGATTTCTTTCTGGCGGAAGAATATAGATGGCATGGAGTGAGCGATCTTGGTAAGGGTTGGGGGACTTAATCCTAGTATATTAAATTTCGTTGATCTGCCCACAACATGAGCCTCGATTGTTATAGTTCATCAAATAATAATAATAAGCTATCGGGATGAAAATTACGTAAATCCTGAGTGCTGCTAAAACTCTATTTTCTGTGTTAGGATATTTGACATTATGATTTTCTGGCAGCAACAGCAATAATTAATTTTTTAATTAATTATTTTAAAAAATTAATTTATTTATTTATGAAACGACTTTATTCCTTATCAGTGTAAACTTTGAACTCAAGAATAATAAATAATAAGGACGTTGATTTTTTTTTTAACTTGTCGAGAAACGGGGCAAAATATATTATTATTATATTATTAGGTTTAGCACATTACATTGCAATTTACAAATTTAGAAATAAAATAATAACATAAATATACAAATTGCATAATTTTTAGAAACAGCAATAAACTTCCATTACACAAACTTTTCAAAGAATAATAAATTCATAAAAAATAAAAATAATATTATTTGTTATTGGAGATTGAAATTGATAGAATTATTTAATAAGTTTAAATACTACATTTAACTTCACTTATTTTTATTTGTTATATTTTGGCTAGATGGGTGAACAAGAATGCTTTTCATATTCCCCGTTATCTGTAGAATAAATTTTGTGCGAATAGACTGTTATTGAGCTAAAAGCTCTAATCATTGCTTAATCAGTTTTTAACCTCAGTTAAAAATTGATTCCATCCGCTTCCCTGGATTGTACCAGGAAGCGGTTAACCACTTCACTTACTTACTTTGATGTTTTTAATTATAGAAACAATTATTTAAATATTGTTGGGTGTATAAACTTTCTCTAAATTTTTGAGAAAAATATAAGATAAATTATAAAGAAAACTTTTTATTTTAAGAATTAATAATAATTACAAAATAATTTTATGATTATAAAATATATATAACATCACAATTAACAGATGGAAAATAATGATTCCCATGTAGCTTCAACACAAGAACATATCATATGATATGTGTGTTGAACTTTAGCATTGTTTGGGATAATATTTGGCTTGTATGCGTTAACCTTTCAATGGAAACTAAGATTACAAGGTGGAGTTTGGTAATGGTGTGATGCAAATCCTACAGTAGTGGATGTCTTGACTCAATGGGTAACAAAATCCGTTAATGAATGACAAAAGGAAGCGCAGAATCCTTTTAGGTGTTCTCCTCTCCTCTTCCATGATTATAGGCGAACGATGTTCCTTATACAGGTGTCAACTGTCATCACATAATTTAACAGCCTGGAAAGACGCAACTCAAAACTTCAAAGATAAATTTCGTTTACGGCAGAATTTTGCAAGTAAAATTTATTTTTATTAGCAAAATAGAAAGCGTGGGAGTGCTCTGTGTTTTCGTTCAACGTAGCTCTCTTGTGAGTTCGATGTACTTTTTTTTTTTTTTTTTTTTTTTTACAAATTCGGTATTATGTTGATATGATGCTGGCATCAGCGCTATCTGGTACTACTTTTTCAGTGAGTCCGAATAACTTATTTTCTCTTAATGCTCGAAATTTCTTCTGTAGTAGTTGTATATAACTTTGTCGCTTTGTATAGCCTGATATAAGTTATTCGTGTCATCAGATCCCATGAGGCAGCCTAGTTTGTGAGTGTGAATTTGTTCTCGACTAGTCCACCAACGATGGATTTCCCAGCTGCACACTGACCTCTCTCTCTCTCTCTCTCTCTCTCTATGTGTGTGTGTGTGTGTGTGTGTGTGTGTGTGTGTGTGTGTGTGTGTGTGTGTGTGTGTGTGTGTGTGTGTGTGTGTGTTTATGATGTATAATTTATTTTGTACCCCAGTGGTAACTAAAATCTAATACCTGATGGATCGTTAGACATCAAATTACTTCTGTAATTTATCGAATAATTAATTAGAGCATTAATTTTTCGTGTGTTTCGAAAACTAAGCTTTAATATACAAACTTTCTGGTACCGAGACTATTTCCATTGTTGACTATAATAATCACAACCATTGAAAACGAGGCAACAGTTAAAATAAATAAGTAATATCTTGTTGTCGTTGTATATTTTGAAACCCTGTGTGTGTGTGTGTGTGTGTGTGTGTGTGTGTGTGTGTGTGTGTGTGTGTGTGTGTGTGTGTGTGTGTGTGTGTGTGTGTGTGTGTGTGTGTGTGTGTGTGTGTGTGTGAGCGAGAGAGAGAGAGAGAGAAAAGATACAACAGCCTTGAAGTAGAAAAAAAAATCATTTATAAATACAATTTTCTATGGAACCTTGTCGGAAATTGTCGATTTACTAACGTCGTGTGTGTATGTGTGTGTGTGTGTGAAAGAGAGAGAGAGAGTGAGTGAGAGGTGGAGTCACCGGACAGGATGCACTGCTTCCTTGCTTGTGCCGCAATCGTGGTGACATGTCACTTTCAGGTTTGTTATGCGCGGAACGTCAAACACAGCGGAAGCCCATGATTGGACAGACGATTTATGTGTTTCCTATAGGTTTCGTTAGAATGCTTGGGGTCGAAGCGACACCTCAACGTCGCCTAATGAGGTACAGATGTGTATCGATGTTGGTCTACAACTGCACGACACACACACACAGTCACGTTCAGTTCCTTTTCACTTTACCACATCGTTCGGATTGGTTTGTATCATCAATTCATATATAGGAAAGGTGTTTACATCCTTTCAATATATGTGGTTCCCATTTTTTTTTTAACTTTCATGCATGACAAATGACTTTTATATCAGTTGTGATATAATTTTATATTAATTTTAGGATGAATAATATCTACGAATTTAATTTTATATTTAAATAGCAGAACTCTATATTAATTTTAACATTCTTAAAATTAACTAAAGTTATCATTATTCCTATTATTAAATAATTCTAGAGTGCTGCCATTTTATTCGTATCAAATACATCCTCTATTTAATCGTGTGTGTGTATATATATGAGAGAAAAATCTAGCCCTTACACCCTTCTTGGCGGCCTTCATTCTCAGCTTCCAAGGATGCCCTCTCGTCCTTTTCCCACCCTCCATAAATTGAAAAATTCCATCAATTGAATTCCAGTATGACCCTTTCAGAAGTTTGTAAGTCTCAATCATATCACCCCTCTTTCTCCTCTTTGCTAGTGTCTGCAGTCTACAAATTCTCAATCTGTCTTCATAATTATTCCACAATCCTGATATCATTTTTAACACTCCTTTGCACACTCTCCAATATATCAGAATCACAACGGAAACCAGGAGATCAGACCTGCGCACAACAGTCCAATTGAGGTCTTATCAAGGCCTTGTATTGAGATAAAATAACTTCCTTATCTTTATATTGAACATTTGTTTCAGCATTGCAATTATCTTTTGGGTTGTATTTGCAACCTTTGCACACATGGCCCATGAACTTCAACTTCCTATCTATTAACACTCCAAGATCCCTAGCATCATCAGTTTCTTCTAGCCTAATCCCATCAATATAATACAACATTGGATATCTAATCATGCCGAAGTGAATGACTTTACATTTATTGACATTGAACTGACATCCATCTTCCCATGCCCACAATTCCAGCCTATTTAAAATCATTCTTCAAAGACTGCATTACCCTATCTATCTTTGCATTATCAGCAAATAGCGGTATGTCGCTTGTCAAATCCTTCCCAATATTCGTAATGTACAGATTGAATAACAGTGGACCAAGCACTGATCTTGAGGTACACTACTTGTTACCTTAACCTTGCAAACTCAGATGCACCGTATACCACTTTTTAATATCTGTCAGTCAGCCATCCTCTTATCCATGCTAATATTCTATACCGAAACCCATTTTCTCCAATTTATGCAGCAGTCAGCTATGCTGTATTCTGTCAAAAAGCCTTAGCAAAGTATCATGGTGTATCCATTCCCCTTGTCTAGTTCAATGATAACATTGTTATAGAATGTGAGCAAGTTGATAAAACATGGCCTTCCCTTAGTAAACCCATGTTGTTCATTGCAAAGTAGAGATTCACTGTCAATCTATTTCTGAATGCTGGCCCTAACCAATTTTTCAAAAATCTTCACCATCAGTTAGTACCACTGAGGTACTAATTGGTCGATAGTTGGATACATCGGTCTTTGCACATTCCTTCCATTCCTGCGGAATCTTCCCTGTTCTGAGACTCATATTAAACATCCTGGTCAAAGGAATGGCCAGTTCAGCTGAACACTCTTTTAGCACACGTGCTGATATTCCATCAGTCCCTATTGCTGAATTCTTATTCAGTTTGTGCAACAGCTCTAATACCTCGGCCTTACACACCTGCGTTTCTTCATCTAGTGAGCTCAATGTGCGTTCACCAGGTTGATAGATTTTAACGAAATGGGTACTCATTAACTGAACAACCTCTTCTGCATCTGTAACCCTCACGCCATCTGGATTTAGAAGAGTTATTCTTTCATATTCATTATTTCTTTAACTTGCAGCATATCGATAGAATTCTTGTAGGTTGTCTTTAGCACGTAGAGTCAGTTTTTTCTCATAATCAGACTTTGCTTTCCGTACAACAGTTGTGACTGTTCTAGCCTTCTGCTTATAACGTTCATAACGCACGTCATCCTTATGCAAACGGTATTCTTCCACATCGTACTTTTCTTACGAATCTCTTGCTTAAAAATATTACACATCCATTTGACTCCTACTTTATTTATTTTTCGAACTCTCTGAACACATTCTGATATCGCATCATTTAAGTATAGTTTAAATGCTTCCCATGCACTTCGATATTCTTACCATCCAGCAATCCCATTCCAATGAACTCAATATACTCCTCAGTTGGTCATAATTTCTTGCTTTGTAGTTCAGCATGCAACTTTTCTGAATGGAACATTCATAAACTTAATCACTTCCCAAGTGAGTACCGGATGATCACTGTCACCAACTGCAGGCAGAATAGTTATGTCTTTAACTGAAACGGCCTCTGACACTATAATCAAATCTAACACTCTTTGGCCTCGATTTCTTTCTGTCACAAGCTGCTTGAGGAAGTTGTCCCGCGATAGCTCAATAAATGCATTCTCATTTTTCTCATGAGATTCTACTGCTACCCATTCAATATTTAAATAATTAAAGTCTCCCATTATGATTAATATTTTACTCGTACTCATCTTTTCTATTTGGTGATGCATTTCTTAATCACCAGCAACCGATCCACCAGGTCTGTAACAAAACCCCACTATGTAATTTGTCTTATTAGATTCCACCTCACACCAGATGGCTTCAAATTCATTGCCACGTGAAACATTGTTAGCAGTATTACTATAATCATAGGTCTGAACTCTAACTGGATTCAAGTCACCCGATATCATTAAGCATGCCTCTCCTCTCCTATCCACTCTATCCTTTCTAAAAATACTTTACCCGTGACACTCGATACCAGTTAATAGGTCTGATTCTGATAGCTAGGTTTCACTAATTCCTACAATCTGAGATCGCAACATATTGACTAAAGCAACCAACTCTACCCTTCGTTTCTGCTACTCCTAAGCATTTGTGTACAGACATAATAATCTACCTGCGTGTGCGTTTGTATACTCTTGTTTGCAGTCTGCCTGACACAGTCGGACATCTTGCAGATCTCTATTCTTCTCTAATGCCTTACACATGTAGACATCTTTGCACACATATGATGGGTCCGAACCGGACGAACACAAACCCGAAATCGTTCTCGCCTCGTCAAAATTTCCATGACAAAGCCCATCCCGTCATTAACACAGTTATATACCATTGTCGCTCTTACACTCACACCATTCCTCCTTTTATAATTTAGTTTCCCTGACTCTATGTGTTAGGTCTCATACCAGTTATTAGTTTTTCCAGACTCCTGATACCAAACGCATTCAGGTGTAGGCCGTCCCTCTTATACAAATCCAATCTTCCTTCAAACTCACTCCATACATCCAAAAACTCACATCCATTCCTTCTACATAGCCTACGCATCCAATCGTCTGCCATCATAGCCCTTCTTTTTAATTCGTTTTTATCATAACGAAGTATGTATTAATATTAATGTATATAATTTAATTAATACATTTGAATTTATATAATTAAATTTTTAGTTTTTTTATATATTTATTAATCTTAATATATAGGTTTTTATGTACGTCTGTAATATTATGTACAGAACTGTTTTAATTTCTAGATTTTTAATTTGTTTCCTATTATTTATCTATATTGTTAATGCAAAGATTTTAATTTGTGTTTAATTATAACTGAATACAAATTAATAATATTAATTTATATTATATAATTTATTATTAAGTTTAATGCTTTGCATAAGATTGTTTAAATATTTTTGCTAAGCATTTTATCGGAATATTAAATTTAAAAAAAAAATTAAAACAAAGAAAATTAAATTTTAAAAAAATTAGAATGTTCAAAAAAAAATTATTCTATAAGCTTAAAATTGTGGTTTTAGAAAGCGATAATCATTGTAGATCCAGCTTTCTGTCTAAAATTAATAACGGAAAATAGAAGAAAGTGTAACTGAAATACGTATCGCATGTATTGTTTTCAACCAAAAAAAAGAAATAGAAAGAAAGGTTTTATTTAATATATTTGAAAACCAAATACTAAACAACATTCTAAGAAAACTATTACGCGCATAGGTGAGGAATAATGAAATATAAACACAACAGAACTCTGCTCTTGGAAAGAAATAAACGAAGCAAGAAGTTCGACAGTGATGTTCCCTATCTGTTGCTTTACGTAATTAAAAAATAAATAAATAAATAAAAAAATTAAAAAAAAAAAAATATATATATATATATATGATAAATCTTAAAATATATTTTAAAAAAGTAACATAACATTAATATATTATAATGTAATAATTTTAAAATATAATTTTAATATATTACGATTTTTTTCACCAGAGGTCAGGCCAGTAGTTTTAACGGTTGACTAAATCAATGTAACTTCAGCATACCACGTAGATTGTAGTTCAGCTGGTTTCTTTGTATATATATATATATATATACTCCAGATGATGATCTTAATGTGAATGTCGAAACGTCGAGTGATTATTTTAGTTTATATTAAACTATAGTTTTACTCTAACACTGTAGTTGTTTCCATAATTTTTGAAAATATAATTATATATAAATAAATCTAGGTAACATTTACTTTTATTAATTTGTATGTATTAATATATAATATATCCTGCATATTTAATTTATATTAATTTGGATATAATATTATTGATAAGTTGATTTACTTTATAAATCTGATTAAAAATAATACGATAATATATGCTAATTAATTATAATATAATAAACTATCTTAAGTTATTTTACTGTTATTATTTTGCGTATTCAACATTTGTTCTGAGACAAATAATGTTTCATTGTTGAAAACGAATGCGTTTCCTTCATTAAATGCCTCTGTATTTTTAAACCATTTGACGTTTATGATTTCTCGTAATTTTTCTTTATGCATGATTTACAATGCGACGTGGACGGTTTTAATTCTTCACTAGCTAGAAAACACATGGCTCCTTGTAATTTATGCATTGCAATAAATGGATCATAAAAAAAATTGTAGAGTAGAGTCACTTTACAAATGCTTCTTTCACTACTAGAAATAAATTATTTTTTTCTTTCTTCAAACTTAGTAATTATTTTAAAGCTTGGCTCTACGTCTATGAACGAACAAGAGATATCTAATTGGAAAGAGTCGGAATGATAAAGTTCATTAGGTTCTAGCTAAGCAACGCCACTAAATATCTTTTGGGCGACAGCCTGAAGAGAAATTCAGGGACCAGGGTAATGGGAGAAGTGTTTCTTGGCATTTATACGTGCTATAAATTGTCCTTAACTGCAGTGTGCAGTGCTGATGATAAGAAGCCGTTATTGCATGGCGGTGATCGGGGAATTTCGACCAAGTATAAAAAAGAAAAGAGTAAAAAAATAATAATAATTAATGTGTAGTATAATATTTATATGAACAATAGATTTTAATTTTACAAAAAACTATATTAAGAATGCAAAATCTTAAGTTTTCTTCCCCCACCTTTTTAAAATTATAATAAAATTTATTAAAATTCTTCCAATGTGTAACTTGGGTTTTTCTTTTTTGATTGATTTTTCATTGTGTAAAAATTAATATAATTTTAAGAGAATTTTAAGGTGGAATAAATTAAGGGAGTCATAGCATAAATGTCTGAAATGTGGTAACAAGAATACTTAATGAATCTGCGAGATACTTAGATATCACCAGTTTGAAAATCACAATTAATGGTAATTTAGACAACGTTGGAACCACTAAAGCGAAATAAAAGACTGAACATTGATCACATATCATCTTTCTAGAGGGTTCATTACTCCCAGAAGTGTACTTGATACAAATTGGAAAATTAATCTCAAGTTTTTTTCCTCTTTTGTTCTAACATTAATTCTTTTCTTAATAAATAGCGCATTGTTTATGGATACTTGAAACAAGAAAAGGGATAACTTTCATGGAAACTAGATTGTAATCACACGAGAAAATCTGAAAGAGAAGAGATGCATTTATTGTTCAAATTAGTTGACAGATATGATTATTCAAAAATAAATTAGCATTTAACAATAATACTAATGTAAAGATTTCATTGATGCTTGTATCATCAAAGAAAAATATTGGAATGAATTATTAGCCCAATTTGGTTATGCAACAGTGTACTTAACTAACCATGGTTATTAGATTGTTGCATACAAAGAATGAAGGCTTGTATTGAGATGGAATTCTATTCTTAAATTTCATTACGTGCAGTTCTTTACGTATCAAGAAAATAATGATGGGATTGTGTTGCCACTTGCTTTTACAAACAAAGATTCTCTAAGTGTCTGAAAAGCAAAATGAGATAACCTATTTCAAACAATCACTCCTGTTATTATTTTAGACCTGCCTGTATTCAACTGTCAGTTATTGACTTTAGTTTCATGAGCAAATTACCAACTGTAAACTTAGGAATGTATAATTTCTACGCAATACCATGTACAGACATTTCCCCAAACGACACTCGCCTGTTAAAGCCGCCAACTCTTTCAGTATTGGTTGGCATACAAAATTGAAATTATTGCCAAGATGACGTTTTTGTAGGTCACAGATTTTGCATATCACGCAATTGCATCCATTATTCTACAACCTGAAGGATGTTCAATGACTTATGAATTCCAGGATAGTACTTATTAATATCAATATGTATTTATTTTATAATGGTAATATGTTCATAAAGTAAGGAAGCGATTAAAGTGGGCTTCATAATTATCCTGAACGAGAAAGATAACTAAATGGGTTCTCGAAATTAATAATTTTAGCACATGCATTGTGTGCTATAATAATAATAATAACTTTTTTAAATAATTTTAACACAGTTTATTATCTTTCAAAGAAATTACGAGTGTAGGGAACATTTTGTTACATGTTGTTAAATTATTATGATTAGGAGAATGTAATACTGTAATTAACGTTAAAATCCTAATTCTAGTAATCTAACATAAAAAATTTATAGTTTTACATTGAAAGAGTTCAACAGCTATTTTGTCATTTACATTTTAATTTTACAATTCGTTTTTATTCGCAATTCACATTAATAATTACTTTTTTTTATTAATATGCAATGGATAATGCTAAATGCATTCATTTCACTTTCCCCAATAATAATTAAAATAAAAAATCGACAGCAACAACGAGCAAAAAAACTTTACAGTTCTGTACTAACCATGTGTACAATTCGGTACATGTCTTTACTTTCACTTATCATTACATCTCAGGGAATGACATGTATTTTATAATATTTAGGCAACAGTGCTATAATTTCTTACGTTACACTTTTCATCTTGATATGTTTACAATTTGCATAATGTGGAATTCATATAACAGAATAATAACGATCACAGTAATCGTTTCCAAATATAGTTCACAGCTACACAAAGTAGTTGATATGATTACATGTTGCATTTTACATTTTATTAGCTATATATTTATTTCCCTTTTTTTTAATTTGACAAAGTGTTAGTATTATCATACGGCTATTTACATTTTGACTATTCACCTATTATATTTCCGATTTAGTACAGATTGTTATATAATAATAATAATAATAATAATAATAATAATAATAATAATAATATTATTATTATTATTATTATTATTATTATTATTATTATCGTTTAAGGAATTTTGACTTGGAAATTAATTGTACTGATTGGCTAATAAGAATTATTTGATTAATCCGTGCTAATCCCATCTACTTCGAAGTTAGGGTTAGTTTTTATGAAGAGAGTGGGATTAACATACACTATTTATGTTTGGTATTTTTTATGGGTGGAAAGCAGGGGTTGCGTTGGCAAGGCTATATTAATTGTGTTGGTACAGCTTCCACAGTACGTGCTTTAATAATAATAATAATAATAATAATAATAATAATAATAATAATAATAATAATTTTCACAATGACAAGATCTATTTCGAAAAATAAATGATCTAATACTAAACACATCGATCCACATTCGAATCAAATACACAAGGACTTTCTGTTTCTAATCTAGATTGAACTGCCTGGTCTCAAAAGAAGCATTATTTTTTGGGGGGGAACATTTTTCCCTAAAACAGATAAAACGTCAATCACAATCAAAAATCTTTGTAAGTGCAGCACATGCGTTTACCTTACATTACGAAAAGTATCGAATCAAGTACCTGTGCACATAGTGTAAATCTATCTCAATGGCTTTAACAGGCCCTTAAGGCCCACAACCCTCCAAGCATGCTTGGATTTCGTAACCGAAATACGAGGATAGAATGGTCACTCCTATGCCTCGAAGTATTCCTGGCTGTATCCTGTGTGTGTGTTCACGGGGCCGGTTTGCCTGCTTGCAGGATGAAAAACACCAGATAAACTGGCGGAAAAAATCTTGCTGTCCACGCCCAAGACCGGCTGACTTGGCTATGGCTGAGGAAGATCCTTCAGCTCCTCACGTCGTCGACGGGAATCGAACCTAGGACACTCCTTCCCCAGGCTAATGGTTGCGAAGCGCAAAGCCACTAGGCTAACCGCGCGGACCACATAGTGTAAAGCACGTGCTAAATAACAGCTATATAAAACGATGTATTATTTAACGTACGTAGGTCCATCGTATGCTTCTTCAGACTCGCGCAGTCACTCAAGAAGTCTAGGAAAGTGTAGGAGTGAATACTGTGCAGAACGTTATATTCATTGAACTTCCATGAAGGAGTCAGCGTTCGTAATCAGCGATGGCTGCAGTTATTAAAAACCTCAGAAAACTGAACTTAGGACGAGTGCAACGGGTGAATCTTCTTCTATCCTATTTTCTTCAGAGAGGATAGCATTGATCTGCAGAATCATGGCGAAATCGATGAGCAGAACAACATTGTTCAGCTGTAAAGCATGGTGATGGAGGCGTAGTGACGGGGTATATGTTTCATGCTATGCAATCGATCCCTTTTTCTATATTCCACGAAAGGAGCAATATACTATTGCTTCCTGGATGAAATTGAGAATCCTACAGCTACAAAATTTTACGATGAATTTAAGATTAAATTTAATACTTTAATACACATACCGGACACTGATTAGAAACTTTTGCTTAATACCGTATTCGACTTCCTTTAGCGACTGCCAATACCGATCCTCTTCAATTCCTTGTCAAGTTCAGTGCAATTGATAGACTGTCTTAGGATCCCAGTTAAGCCTCTTAAACAAGCAGTGTGGGTTATTTTTCCACTGATTAAACAACCGGGATAACTCGCCTTTTGAGAGACCAGTCATTCCTGCTGTTTTCAAACTCGTGTCGCCAGCCAGACGGGCAGCCACAATGAGCCCATTATCGAACTCAGAAAGATTCTTTGCTTTTCCCATTGTGATCAACGCCATTGACGATCACGGATCAGCAGCGTTCTTAAGTAGTTGCCTAAAACACGTGGTGACGCACGTGATTAAGTGTTTTGCCTATACGCAGCGTGAATGACGTTTACGTACATCTGCATAAAGGTTCAGCAGCCGGCATGTGTAAGATGTACGCTTAAAAAAGTGGAGTGTACATCTAAAAAGATATCAAATTTCTCTTTTTTGTCAGGTATTCAGATACTTCTGGTAGTACTTCATTAATACACTAAACAATTAAAACTATAAACAATTAAAATGCGGCATCTACTACTTAATAGGTCCAGAGAAATTGAAAATAAAGTAAATTACAACTCACAGTTCATGGAGTTTGCAATATAACATCGTTTGTTTTATTTATCTTTAAATCGGTCTATTCTTGGTGTTGATGTTAGATTAACGTGACTTAAAATGAATGTTTTAGAGATGTAATTTTTAACAGAAAATGTTGACTTCAAGTATTCTAAAAATTATTTTCCTGAGTTCTTCGAAAGAGTCCAAAATTTCCACGTTCACAAAGGCAATTCACTTACTTTACTCGATATATCTTTATTTGGCAACTTTCATCACTCAGATACCACCTGATGGCTGTTTAAAAGGGTCTACATTCCTTTAACGGTTTTAGAAATGTGTTTAAAGTAATGGTCTAGCAAACAAAGAATAAATAAATAAAGGATAGAAAAACATAACAAAAGACATTGTAAGTTAAGAAATTTGTGGAACAGGGATCGTGTAATTTCCTTGTACAGCAGTGTGCTAAGTTGAATAAAACTCGTTGCTGTGAAATGAAATAGACAGCAACAATTTGTCACTTAGCAGTAAAAGCAATACAGTTAAAAGCATTAAGGCTTTGTACGTCACCTGTAACTTGCTATTAAATTGTGACTACAACATACCAAAAACATTCACTGACATTTGATTAATGTCAAACAGTTAACAAAAAAGAGGAAAGCACGGGAAAAAATTTTTTTTCTTTGTATATTTATTTCTCATTTTTTTTAATTTTATTTTTTATATTGCATTAGAGTTAAATAGCGAAATAATTCAGAAAATCTTGCTGAACTTAGAAAGAGGTTTCTTAGGCTTAATTAAATTTATTATAACTAAATATATTTTTGGATGTAGTTGTTTTGGATGTAATTATTTTAAATAATTCATTTTTATATAATTAACTTTCACAAATTTTCAAGCTATTTTGAAAATCATTTGTTATTTGCATTATTTATTCGTTATTAATATTAATAGAGAAAATATTCATCATTAATAGAGGAATTAATAAATTAATTATTATTAATATTAATTAAAACATTAAAAATAAATTAATAAAAATAAAATAAAATTTAAAATAATTAAAAAATTAATATTAATATTAATTTATATTAATATTAATATTAATATAAAATTAATATTAATTTATATTAATATTAATATTAATATTAATTAATTAACTATTAATATTAATAGAGAAAATATTCATCATTGATAGAGAAAATATTGCTGAACTCAGTAGATTCCTGATATTATGAACTCAGTAGAGTTCTTAAACTCTTAAAAGAACTGGCAGATGGACTGAGTCCTTTACTCTTTATCTCGTCATCTGAATGAAGAAAATCTGTGTAGATGGGGTGTTATTGAGCTATAAACTCTAGTCATGGCTGGGGAATGGCAATAGTCGAGCCTCAGTTAAAACTTCATTGGCTACAGCATTGCATTTGTTACCCTGAAAGTCCTAAAAAGGACTTTTCTTTGAACTCAGTAGTCCTTATAAGGACTGACTTAAAGGGGCGAAGCAAGAATGCTTTTCATCTTCCCCGTTATCTGTATCATGGCAGGAGAGTAACAGCAATAGCCGAGCCTCAGTTAGACCTTCACTGGCTACAACATTGCCATCTATTACCCTCCGAGGGTATTAATCACCGCATCTCACGGTCCACAGACTTGAACTCAGTAAAAGTTCTTAAAAGAACTGGTAGATGGACTGAGTCCTTGACTCTTTATCGCGTCAACTGAATGAAGAAAATCTGTATGGATGGGGTATTATTGAGCTAAAAGCTCGTCATGGCTGGGTAACGGCGATAGCTGAGCCTCAGTTAAAACTTCATTGACTACAGCATTGCCATTCGTTACCCTGGAAGTCCTAAAAAGGACTTTTTTTTCTAACCATCTCTTATCTAGTTGTTTAAAATTTAAAACTCAGTAGTCCTTATAAGGACTGGCTTAAAGGGGCAAAGCAAGAAGATTTTTCATCTTCCCCGTTATCTGTAGAGGACAGTGTAGGGATAAGGTGTTATTGAGCTATTAAAGCTCTGATTATGGCAGGAAGGTAACTGCAATAGCCAAGTCTCAGTTAGAACTTCATTGGCTACAGCATTGCCATCCATTGCCCTCCAGGGGTATTTATCACCGCATCTCACGGTCGATTAACTTTAGCCCTCTACATCATCCCAAAACTTAGTAGAAGCTTCATATGCTTAATTAAATTTATTATAGTTAAATATATAATTTTGGTGTATAAGACTAAATTAAAGAAACTCTAACAATATTTAGGAAAAAAACTATATTTTTTAATTTTATATATAGTATTTTAAATAACTAATTTTTATACAATTAACTTTCACAAATTTTCAAAATATTTTGAAAATCATTTGCTATATTCATTATTTAAACAGTCTTCTTAGAAGCGCATGCGCATATAAAAATTGTAGGTTTTATTAAACAGGAAGGAAAATTCTTTTCATTATTAATCAGAATACAGCGCATGCGCAAGCAACAATTGTAGATTAATAATAGAAAGCGGAAGCAAAAAAAAAAAAAAAAAAAGCTTTTCATTATTAATCACAATACTCGATTCTATCGATGAAATCTGCTAATATTGTACAGCTGCTGTTTGAAAATATATGATTTTTATATAATGATCGATGTCATTCAGAGGATATACGATTGTAATGATTTTTTTTTTGTTGTTTCAGGATTTAACGTTTCGATGTACACCTGCCTAAATGTATTATTCTTTACAGAAATATATTATACATGCTGTCGTTCGACTATCACTTAAATAACGAAGATTGATAAATTCAATACCGAGTTTGTTTCGTACTAAGAAACGTGGCGTCTTAAAAGAAAACTTTAAAAAAAAAAAAAATAGCAGAAGAAGAAGAAGAAACGTAAAAAAAAGTGAAAGTTTGGAAAACATCTAGCGAAAGTAACGCTTGGGCGCCATGTGGCAACCTTTAGCTGCAAATAAACAGAGGCACTCCATTATCGATTTTAGCATTGAAATAAAACTAAAACATCCCGTTTTCTACCGATGTTTATATGTGTTTTCCGTGTAATGGTAAAGACATCGGAAAAGTTTCGTCATATGGTCACAATCCGCACGCACGCACACACACACATCCAACGGTTAAAAATTCGAATTCGAAGAAATCATTTGAAGTGATGGTGTCATTACCGACTGTGACATGTTTGTGGGTGGATTTAAAATCTATTTCGAAGAAAAGAAGGAAACAAAATTCTAAGAAAATATCAAAAAAAAAAAAAAAGGTAGGGATTTCTCTAAGACAGATAACGATAATGGTTTAACTTCAGAAAAAAAGGTCTCCGTGTTTGAACACATATATTTTTTATATTTGTATTTTTACATTTATTTTTATTTTTAATTTATTTTTTATTGATTATGTTTTTGAAGGTACACGTAATAACAATAAAAATAAATAAATAAATAAAAACAAGTTTTCACCCTAATTTCCAACCTATGTGGGAGTTAAGTTAGATTCAAACTAGCAAGCCAGTACCCCTACATTCGAGGGTACAGCAGTAACTTGGTTTCCGAAGGCAAGCCGCCAAGATAGTACACGGAGCCGAATCTGTTAGTAACTCTTCGGGAAGCTTCCCGATCAACTGGCAAATCGTCCTGCTGCTGTGCTTACTTTGACAGGTTTTGCCTGTAGAGAAAGTCCGAGTTTGCTGGGGATATTGTCCGAAGTCAAGCTTGCATCGGAGTCTAGGTACTACCTGTGTGGGAGTGGTGACTACGAGTCTCCTTGACCCTCCCCCGATACATGTCCTTGCTCTTTAAATTTTCCTATTATTTTATTTGCATTTATAACAAACAGCGTAAAAAAATTCTAGGCACTTCGATAAAAAAATCTTTAAAATATCTCTAAAAATATACAAAAAAATCCAATAAAATGTCCGAATTCCATGCAATAAAAAAACTCTTTAAGATCGACTTTACCGCATCAGAGGTTCTTACTTCGAGTATCAGTGATGTGCCCCACCACCAAACAGATATCCAAAACTCATATATTATTCATCACTGAACCACCACTGGCATCATCTGTAGTACCTGAACTTTCCTCATTACACCTACCATGTAAGTACGTAAGAAGGGCTGGGCTTTCGTATTTGTCACGTCTGATTTCTCATCCCAAAGGTTATCGGACCCGGAATTTCCAATTTGTGATTTTCTTCGCCTACACACACACACACACACACACACACACACGGTACTGTCGTGTCATAGGTATTGAGACCGCTCGAGTGTGCGGCTGGTATATACAAGGATAAATAAATAAGTTTGAAAATAATTATAGATTTAAATATTGTGCTATGACACCTTACCAAAAAGCAATGACTACGTCATACACTGAAATACAGTAGCATATAGTGACCACTTTATCAAGTATGAGGAACTTGCTGTTGCTATGGAAACAGTGAAGTTATGACTTCACACCAGTTTTGGCTCTAGGAGATTTCATAGAATTACGTTATTATTATATACATTACGTGCAGCATTTTTCCGAAAAAAAAAAGCACTTTTTTGAGGAATTATATATATACACAATATAAAACAAGAGATTCTAAAAATGTGACTTATGAATTTTCTCCAGAAGGTGGCGCCAGTATAATCAATTTCGAATATCAACACCGTGAATCCTATAAAAAAAATTAAAAAAAAGCCTCAGGTTTTATTTTTCTGTGTGATTTGACATCAAAAAGCGTTGTGTTAGCATGTATTACACACAATGGCATCGTACAAGAGTCTTACTTTTCCTTATTTCAATGAGCATGTAAGAAGCTGGCCATTTTATAAAGAGAAAACCTTTTTCTATACCCTCTTCGATATATCTGCATGTATTTCTGCAGTTTTTAAAGCCTGACGCGCGATCAGTGAATTAACAGGAAACGATGCTGAACTAGTCTATTGAAATATGCTACAGTGAACTTATTATCTCCGTATCTTCGCTACTAAGAACAGAAATCCTAGCCCTAAATTTTATAAAGATATCCCTTCATGAATTTTGTATCGATTCTGACACCAAATATTTTGCTGGAGTAGAAAAAAAAAATCTTTTTTTTTTTTTTTTTTTTTTTTTTGTGGCGATCAGTGAGTGAAATCCCCTCGAGGCAAGAGCCGGAAGAAGATGCTGTAGGTTGAAGAGATTAGCGCACTGAACGATGCAAAACCACGTGACCCTGTTCTATGGCAAGCAGATATCAATCTTCTGGAAGCAGCTTCTCCCAGGCAAGTGCACTTTACGTAACTTTATTAATAATTCTTCAAGAAGGATAAGATGTGACCATTCAACCTTGATGTACCTACGAGAAAAATGTAAACCTCAAATATCCTCAAGAAAGGCTATCAAGAATTCTTCTTTCTGTCGAATTTTTTTTATATTTCTACCAGAAAATGGACTTGAATCTCGTTAAGTATCAAAATGTATTGTTTAGCACCATTCAGTTCCTTCTCTAGCTGCTTCATTTCACCTCTACTAGATGGCGCTTCAGTGAATTTACAATTTAGTCATTTGCATTCTGAATAATGAATATTCAAGATATTGGAATTATGGTAAACAACCCAGGCTATGAGGACCTGTGAATTATATTTGTATTTCCTTCTGTGCTTTGTTGGTTTCAAATGCAGAGCCTAATAAGCGTTCTTCGCACCCTAGACGAGAAAGTCTAGGTGTCCAACATCAAGTCCGACTTCCTTCACCAAATAAAAAATAAATAAAAAACAAACTGGTGGAGTTTATGCACTCCTTAGATTATCCCGAGAAGTTATTCAGGAGAATAACATGTTCGGCAATTTGAAATATGCTTCGCAAGAGGGATATCAGTGAATCCTTGCTTCAAACGAATCCTACTTGAAGAAATTCCTTTTAAAAACTCGGATCACTGTCAAAAGAATTGAAATAGCAGTGAACGTAAACTAAAACTGCAAACATAACACCTGGATCACTGAAGATGAAACCCAGTCTCCTTCAGGGAACTAGAATACACATAATGAACTATTATTGTAGACTAACAAGTAGTCGCATCTAAGTAAGACGCGGACCCTGCATTTTATTTATGGAGGATCCGCGTGTTACTTAGATGCGACTATTTGTTAGTACCACTCGCAACCGACCTGTCGCCTAGTCTGCCGCTGGGGGGGAGATATATTTTTTGGCTGTAGAAGCGTATATTTACGAGGCCAGTTTGCCTGCTTGCGGGATGAAAAACTCCAGATAAACTGGCGGAAAAAAACCCTACTGCCCGCGTCCAAGACCGGCTAACTTGGCTACGCCTGAAGAAGATCCTCAAGTTCCTCACATCTTCGACGATAATTGATCCTGGGACACTCCTTCCCCCAGGCTTATGGTTGCGAAGCGCAAAGCCACTAGGCTAACCGCGCGGACTGGCTGGCCAAATACTATAGTATGCATGTATCGGCTGCAAAAAAAAAACTCTCTCAAGCATTAAAAAATGTAGTTCATATTAAAGAGAGAAGGAATAGGAAGAAACAAATAAATAGAATAAACAAAAAAGATCGATGTTCCCACTACCGCCAGACCTAGTTCAGTCAACAGATCTATGGTTGGAATCTCACTTTGACAAAGATGCTTCTGAAAAGCTGCTTGAGTGGTGGCAGGGCAACTTCACTGGCCGATGTGAAACCGCATCCAACTACTTATTGAAGACCTGAAGTGGATTGAAAAAAGAAAGAGGGTTGGCTTAGGAGAAGGGTTTCCGTTAATCCTTTAGCCCATCCAAGTAGTATCAATTTACTAGAGGCTAATAGTCTTTCGTGGATGATGGAATTCACAGCTGAATATGAAACAGATAAGACGTGATACCTTAAGGATGTTTGGGAAACAAAATGGAGACAGCAGTAGAGTAGAGATCGGCCTCACGAATCCTGGGTAGGTAACGTAAAATAGAACATACAGAAGAGAGAAATATGCTGGTCATATGACAGGATTCTGTAGGCCATTAGTGAGAAATTACGACGTCTGTACAAAAAGGGCATTGCTCACCCTGTCATAAACTTTAAAGCTAACGAAAGGGTGCTGATAAATATGGGTCCGGAAACTCGCAATACCGAGATGCAGTCCTTTATAGTTGTAGCACGAATGCCTGCAAACTGCAAAGCAGGTAACACAACTCAATGACTTACGCGACAGCAAACCAAAATGACATGTAGGACGAGATGCGTTCTGTCTAAGTGTATATTGGTGGTTTTGCAATGCAGAATGAGTTCAGGTTTACTGAATCGGTATTTTTATTATGGATGTACCAACAAATTTCCATTTTCTAGAAGGGTGATTCTTCATCACCACCTTTGGCTGTAAACCACGTTTTGCGTAATACGAAATAAAAGACAAAGAACTGGGAAAATACTTCAAACTGAAAAACGGGTGCTCTGTCCAGCACGCAATCCATTTGCTAGCACACGAGGGGGATGCAGTGGAAGAGGGTGTTCCCCAAGCTGTTGTATGGAAGGTACGGACAGGTATCTTTGCAGCCAGGGTAACAGAGTTGTATATTTGGCTAAACGGAATTACAGGACCCATTTGTACCGTGAGTTTTTTAGCAGAAAACATCTTGGAAGATAGACAAGAGGTTAATCTATAATACTTTGCATCCTCGTTACCTAACCTAAATCCTGCCGATTTTTATGTGTAGGATCACCATTTCAAATCATCGGCACGTCTGAGCTACTTGTATATATAGAGGCTAATGACTTCATATCACTTGCCTTACTATGTATCCCATAATGCAAAGCACACATCCCTTTCAGGGTGTGTGTGTATAACGCAATGCAAATAATGGGAAGGGTCACTACCCAGACCGGTTTCGACCTTTATTGAGGTCTCTTCAGTGGAAGCCAGACCCGGGAGAGATACCAAGGTTGAAGTAATGCGGAAGTGATATATACATCTCATATACAAGTAGACAGAAGGTGTTAATAATCCCATCCAGAGATTTTTTATTAAGATACCTAAAGATACCAAATAATTTTGTATTTGGAGAAGAAGATCTCAATAAAGGTAGAATCATATCCTTATTATTTTATTACTAAGATTGTAAATGGAGCTTCTGTATTCAGTTGATATAAAGTAGTCCGTTGGTTGAAAATACCCAAGTTCGAATCCAGTCTATTAAGCGTGGAACCTTTATCAAGTCTTTTCAATCAAATGGTAAGTTTTCCGTCCCATCCGGAGGTAGAAGGGTTTTTTTGTCTTCCAAAAACTCTGGTTTTTCGTCCTTCATATTAGGCAAATAGGCCCCTTGAACGCATAGATCGACAGGCATAAATATTTGACTTGAGAGGAGTGGAATGCTGGCTGCATTAATTCGCCGTAATTCGCCACATCAAGGGACTCTACCTCTCCTTAGGGACGGGTGGGCTGAAGAAGAATAATACTATAAATGACGTCAAATCTATAATTCTTTGTTTATATTCAATTGATATGGAAAATACATTTTGCAAAATCTTGAATTAAACTTGTTTCAAGTTTTTAATTATTATTTTATTTAATAGATTTCTGATATCCTCGATGGGAACTCCAGAGATGTGTAAAAATCAGAGCATCCAATTAAGGAGACGGATAGCTCGGTGCAAAATACTCCCCTCTTTATATTATTTATTGAAATAAATAATAGTCTCTACCTAGTACTCGGAAATGAAATTTTCGTAATCCGTGCTGAACAGCCATCTTATCCGAAGACTTTCGGATAAGATGGCTGTTCGCAATCCACCTCATTTCAATACAGATGTGGTTCTTAGTAATATTTGCAGTGGAAAGACAGATCGAGGATTAATACCCTAAAGTAATGATACTTAAAACGAAATAATTATTGAGTGCATTTCACGCCATTTTATTTATTTTTATAACATGTTTGTGGAACCTGATGATCAATATGTTTTTCGTAATATATATAGAGAAACGTGTTGCCTTTACGTAACAGGGTTTAAAAACCAATCTAAAATACAGAACGCACTTGCATGCTCGCCATGCTAGGCATCCAAATGCGACTTTATCTCGAAATTGTGGCTTGTTTTTGTTTCGAGTTACAAATTATGATTTTCGTGTTACGCAGGAGGTTTATCTCCTTAAATTTTTCAAAGTTTGCAATTCTATTTTATGCAAAATAAGTATAAGAAGTCATATAAGAAACAGGCTTAGAAATTACTTTTAGAAATTGCCAAGTTCCGTCGGAATGTTCTTGTTCTTTCGAACCCTACATCGTACACACACACACACACTTACTTTAAGGAATTAAAGGATTTTCCTGAGAGATTTCCTAAGCATCAGGGGTTGGTTCGTTTTCTCGTACAAACAGTGCGGGTACGTAGAAATACACACAAATAATCACTCGAGCAAACTCCGGTGCATAAGCTGCACAAAAGTTGACTAGCCTTGTTATGAAGGACAAGCAAGCCGTATGGATTATCTGGACTGCATTCGATAGCATTTTCCTTTTTTTTTTTTTTTTTTTTTGAAGAGAGAGGAAGAGAAGGATAGAAAGAGGATTAAAAGCCTTCAAAAGAAAAAGAAAAAGTTAGTGATATATTCGTTTTTTTTTTTTTTTTTTGAAAAAAAGGGAATCCTTTAGAAGAGGGATAAAAAAAAGGTTAGGCGGAATTGCGCCCCCTCCCATACACACAAGCTGTAAATAAATTATAACATCTCCTAGCAGTATTATTAATGAATTCTCACCTACAAAACTATGATTAATATGGGATCGACCATCTATTAGAATGCATATAAAAGAGTAAATATTTCGTTCTCATGTCAAAGGAGAACCGTGGGAAGAACAAAAAAAAAAATCTTGTTTTATTTATTTATTTTTTTTTTATATATAATGTATGCCTTTAACCATCTTTCTTTGTTGCCTGGAATCTTCGGTTTACTTAACAACTACCCTAATTATACTGCTAACAGTCATTCATTATCTGAGCCTTGATTCGTCACGCGCTACTGCTGACGCCTTCGCTAACAGAATGATGTACCATAATTAACGTTTTCGAGCCATAGAAAATCTTTGATTAGAAAAGTAAGCTTTGAGGAAGAGTTAAGATTGAGGTCGTAATCTTAAAGTGGGATAAACGAAGATTTAACATCAACGATTGTTAGGATAACGAAATCGGTGCAGTGTCTGAATTTCGTGAATAATGGACGAATTAGTCATAATTTTCCCATTTTACTAATTCCTTTATAATGCTTATTTATGATAGAATAAATATAGATTACAATTTGGAAGAATTTTCTTAATCCTGCAATATGTTTTTAAAAAAATGGAAATATACATAATACACCTATTTAATGTGTGTATCATTTCATTCTTTTAGTCGAAGAAGATTAATCATTTAAGTTGAAAAACATTCAAACAACAGACGTTGCATTTAGAACTATTTACTCGACAATTATTGAGCATTCCAACAAAATACATTTAACATTCCCGTCTGATGATATCCCCCACCCGGTCACTGTGACACACACACATGTACGCACGCACATTCACAAAAAAAAAAAAAAAAAAAAAAAAAAAACGCTGCAAAATACTCTCTAAAATTCTTTTACCTTTACGAGTTAACAGTGCGGACTTGGTTTGCACTTTATTTGTGCAATTTGCTAGAAGGAAATTGAAGACCACGAGAACAATGTAAGCGACTTAATGACTGAAATTCCTCCTGTCTAGACGAAGATATAATGATCTCTTAACATTTGGACAACAAAGGATGTGCCTTTAGAAAACAGAGAAAGCAAGGAATTCCGGACTTGTGTTAGGGCAGCTAAGAATGTTCAAGCACAAATGAGAAATACTTGGCACCTTTTTTTTTTTTCGTCGATTCTCGTCTTTTTAATCGCGCTTATTTTAATGGCAATCGTGTGATCCGTGTACAAGTTAGCAAAGTTCGAATGCACTTGCTGTTGTGATAGTCAGACAACCTTCAGATTAAAGAGGAATATCTACAGGACAAAGGTGTGAGAATCGAGAAAAAGAATGTGACAAAAAAAAAAAGTTCCGTTTGGCTTTTAGAGAAAGTCAAAATCGCCAATTATTTAGCCATCATTTGACAGTTAACCAAAGAACGTAAACGTAAGCAGTGAATTTGAACCAAGTGTCTTCAATATATGAATATCGTATGCTGGCAGTCTTTTTATGACCTATCTTCACCTTCAAAATTAATGACTATTTGAACAGTTCGAATGATTATTTGTGTAATATTAGAATTACGCAACTAGACGTTATGAACTGAGATGCCTGAATCATCGGTTACTGATGGGCTTCTTCTTCCTCCTCCTCCATAAAGGAGGAGAAAGAAGAAGGGCGAGCATATTGGAATAGTGGTAAAACTATCAATAATATAAACTACAAATTGAAAAAACATAATATCTGTCATTCTAATGCATTCAACCCGGGAAAGGAGTGTCCCGGGTTCGATTCCCGTTGCTGACGTGAGGAGCTTAGGATCTCAGACATAGCCAAGTTAGCTGGTATTGGGGGGTAGCGTGCGGGGTTTTTCTCCCCAGTTTATCTGGGGTTTTTCATCCCGCAAAGCAGGCAAACCAGCTTTGAGAACTCAATGCTTCCGCAACCGTACACAATGATAAGGTGGTTATCCCTATGCCTTCCAGTGTATTCTATGTCTGTAGAAGCGTTGAGTTCTCAAAGCTGGTTTGCCTGCTTTGCGGGATAAAAAACCCCAGATAAACTGGGGAGAAAAACCCCGCATTCTACCCCCAAGACCAGCTAACTTGCCTATGTCTGAGATCCTCTTTTACCTTTCAATGAATAGAAAACCCTCGACATCGCAAGGTAAAAGAGGGGAATAGGAAGAAGAGGAAAGATCTAAATTCGTATTTCTTCCAGGATTCGGAGAACTTTATCTGATTTCTGATATTATCCAATCTCATCCATTATTTACATAGAATTAATAGACACAGCAGGTTGTAGAGATGGGCTTCATCGGTCTGTGTTCCAAAAAATTGTTTTTCTTAAAAGTCAAGTTACTTGGTCGTAATAGGCCATTCGGTTAAATGTATTTTCAAGATAAGATGAGAGAAAGTGATAAAATATGCGGCATGCGCGAAATAAAGTTAACTCTGAACTTCTTTCCAGATTAGTATCGATACTTGTAATTCATGCCACAATACTCGTATATGCCTGAGGCCATGTCGGCTATCGGACTCAGTATAACAGGTTAAGAACCTTTGAACCTAGAGATGAGAAAAAGAGAACGCAGGACTACTGAGCAGAAGGAATGTAACCACGTAGTGCAACTTCTATGGACTCTAGATGTAGAAAGTATTTTTAACTTGGGTATAGTTATGTTAAAGATACCAAGCAATTTTAAACCTGGTTTTACTCTCCTGAGATTTTTATTTAATAAGGTTATAACACCTCATGGTAACTTGTTTTGATAAAATACTTACAAGCTCTGCATTACTAAATTTTGGTATTTCTAGCCTGGCTCCCACTGATGAGACCTCAATAAAGGTCGAAACCGGTCTGGGTAGTGGCCCCTTGCCTTTAATACAAAACATCATACATCCCCTTCTTGGAGATGTGTTTTGGCATTAAGGGTAAATATTAAGATTAGTGATCAGAGATTGCTCCACCTTTACCACGAGTTGCCTTGGTCTTGCACTACCTGTGGGATCAGCTAGTCTTGCATCAATTGCAGGCGCAAACTTGACATTTTGTCTGTTTGCTTACTTGGGAAAAATGGAGTAAAACCAGGTTTAAAATTGCTTGGTATCTTTAATATTCTATGGACTCCTGTAGTGTGTGAAATCCCTGACCTGCTACGAAGTAAGAACAGAATTGTTACGTGCACAAGGCCACAAATAACTTTGCGAGTTGCATTTGAAGTAAGGCTTAAAATGAAAATTGCGCTATAAGCCGTTTGTCCTACATAATATGCTTTAAAATGCAAATGTCCTTAATTCCCAGATGGCGGCTGCGTCATCGTATTCTTCATTTTCCCTGACAATTTCCATAAACATAAAATAAACAGCTGAATTAATATCTCAGTAACGTCTCATGTGCTAAACGAAGTGTTTAACTTTAAGAATATTTTTTTTTTATCGTAATTTGCTGTACCTGTCGTGTCTCTGGTGATCGTCGAGTTACTCATTTCTTTATTTTTATTTTGGTTCAATCGAGTCTTGACCGACTTTCAAGTCTTGCATGTACTTGCCACTCAATTTTTATGTTCTTATGCACGGCGAATCTTTTTTTAGGCACAGAAAAGTCTCAGAACATTTACTTGAACTTGTCAGATTTTAGGAAGAAAAAGTTTTAAGTAATTATTCTTCAAAGGTGGACAGTAAACTTCGGTAGTTTGAAAAATAAAAACCTTTGATTAAAAAGAATGCTCCTTAATAGAGTGCTGTTCTTTTCCTCAAACTCCCAGCACGAAACATCAGTGGGAATTTTTTTATGGTGAGTTCATTGCAGATGATTGGTTTGACATGGAACAACAGCAATGTTCAATAAATTGTGTGATACTTGAGCTGCAATTCGGCTCACAAATCGGAATTGCTGGAATTTTTGTACTTTGAAAGATGCTCCATTCAAAATTGATAAAATCCTAATTTCAAAGCCAATCTTTTAATAATGATTCAATAATTTCGCGTACTTTTCGAATCATGTAATCTAAGCAACAGTGTCTTAGTCCATGAATATTATTTCAATTTATTTAAGAGTATGCAGCGTTGTCTTGTGATAAAGTACACGACGCTACACTGGCCGAAGAAAAGTAGCATTCCGGTTCAATTCTTGTTAACTAAAAATGAACGGGACTGATTAAAATTAAGTAATATTTAACGCAGGCAAACTGAAAATTAGCGGTAACCTGGAAACTCAATAAAATCGAGCTTAATATACACACTATATTAAATCAAAAGAATATACTAATTAGGATTAGGAACACAATATGGCGATACTAGTCTGCCATGTTATTGTTTCACTTTTGTTTCTGTATGTCAGCGTAGATCACATTAATATTAATCTTCCAGCAAAAGGGGGGATAAGCCAATAACTAATCTGCAGGGGAAAAAAAAGCTAAAAGAATGTCACGAATTCATTCTGATGAATTAAAAACCGTAGGAGATATTTTGTCACAATAGACCAGGAGCAGAGATGAAAAAAATGAAAATAAAATAAGGGTAATCATACCAACTTCAAGGTTTTTTTTTTTTTTTTTTTTCGAGAGCTGACATTATTTTTGGGAAATATTGAAGGAGTGTTGAACTAATTTCTATTATGGAATACCCTGCAATCCTATCATGAAATATGGTTACCGAGACGCTGAATTTTAAATCATAGAACTGTACTCTTAAAGCACACGATATGAATTAATGAGATTATTTCTATTTAAAGAGAAACTATTTGATTTACATAAAGTAACATATTTAGAATTTTAATCATCTTGGTGTCTAATATGATACGTGATTCTTACGAATCTGAGTGATGATGTCTTACGATATAAAGAAGTTTAATCATATATTTAAATATGGAAAATACCTGAAAGATTTTATTTCGTAGAATCAGTTCATTTTTAAATTATCTATATGGTTTTATTTTATCGTTTGAATATATTTGGACTTCGTAGATTTCTCTTATCAAGTCATCCACATAAGTTCTGCATTAAACACTGATGCATTTCGTGTTTTTTGATGCAGATTTTGTTTCATGATGCTGACATATTTGTTATAGTTCATTCTTAAAATTAATTAGAATGTATTTATTCATAGTTTACATGAGGGTGCACACACACATACGAATGCAACAGAAACGTTGTTGTTGTACAATTTAATTAAATTCCTTCGAAAATATTAATTTTGCGCTCTCTCTCTCTCTCTCTCTCTCTCTCTCTCTCTCTCTCTCTCTCTCTCTCTCTCTCTTTGTGTGTGTGTGTGCGTGCGCGCGCTCCTTTTCATTGCAATCAGATTTTTCAATTACATTCTACATGACTGACACATGGCTTAAAACTAATATTTTATATTGAATAAAAATAAATTTCCAGATAATCAGTAAAAAAGCAAGGCAGTAAGAATAAAAAAAAAGTGCATTATAGAGAAAATGGAAGCTTTTTTAATTCTTAAACTCTTACGCTGCAGAAATTAGCATTCGTTTCTTAAGATAATAATAATAATATCAGAATCTAATTACTTTTAAGATGAATTGTAATTTAATTAGTTTCTGCGAATTACTGGTCTTCGGTCGTAATAAAGCATCATGCAACCAGTCTAGAGAACTGCATTTCAACTACTTCAGACAGCAGTTCGTACTAAATCGAGAAGTGTGTCACCCTGCGTAGTAATAGCTCCCTAGATGTGTATATGTTGTTTGTTTGTTTGTGTGTGTGTGTGGGGGGGGTTCAATACTCATAAGTCAGAATTCAAATTCCTTCAGTTCTGCTGACTCATTACAAATACTTCCATTAACACACACACACACACACGCGCGCGCGCGCACGCAGGCACGCGCACGCGCGCACACACACACAATGAAAGCTTTAATCATTTATTAGTTTAGTTTTGTGCATTGTTTGTTCGTATATGCATGTAAAAACATCGCCCTGATTGCTTTAGTATTTTAAATAGTTAGCCATGAGAAGTCATTTCGATTTTGTTTCAAATCTGACTTTTAGTGACAAAATCAAAATGATTCGATCTGAAATAGAATTATTTATTTTATATGGCAATAAATAAATGCCGTAACAAAGTACCTTCTATAATATTTATGCGAAAAAACAGTAAACAATTCAAATATTATTAAAAATGGAGATTTAGTTATGATTTTCTACGATCAGTTCCTACCGTATATAATTCATCTAACATCCTTTATCCTCTCCTTGTGGAGAATAAATAGAATTAGATGAATTATGGAACTCATCTATCCCAATGAATCGTGGAGTTCCATTTTATTTTATTTTATTTTTATATATTTATTTATTATTATTATTATTTTTTTTTTTTTTTTGGAAATCGGCAGGGAGCCAGTGTTCCATCCTTAGCCGTCAGCGATAGTTGAGCTCGTAGCCACTGATGATTTTGAAGACATCGGGACGAGAGTGTGGTAGACATATGATGAAGCTAAGGCAGAGAAGGCAGGTACGCAGACATCTGCCGCCATCTCGTGGTCTTAAATCTTAATTTGTATTACTGTCTGAGAACTGTGAGTTATACGGTAGAATTTTCGCTGTTGCAGGGTTAAAATAATTTCCAAACTTATCATTATTACTATTGTCTTAATATCAATTTCGAATGCCATTAATGAATATGTTTAAAATCCATGATATTAAGATCAAGATTGCTATATCGTGGATTTTAATGTTGAATACGTCGATAATTAAATGGATGTTTCAAAATTATGTATGCACACATTAAATATGCATATTTTACGAATAACATGAGGAATTTAAATACGATTTCTTGTATTTTAAAGCTAAATCACATACACTTTTCTAATATAAACCAAACTTTGTGGAGATGCTTGAATTGTCGACTTCAAGATACATGAGCGCCATCTCTCTTAAATAGTTCATAAACTGTAAGAACAAGTAAGGTGAAATGCTTCTTGCTGAATTGTCCTCCACATTTTCTCCGATGTTCGTATAGCATAGGACAGCGCTTCCCAAACTGGGGGCCGTAGGTTTTGTTGAGGGGGGGCCGTGCAATAATGAAAACAAATTTAAAATGGTTTAAGAAGTAGATTTTTTATTTTAAAAGAAACGTATTTAACTTTTATTATTTATTATTTCTTTTTTGTTATTTTTTATATTTTAATGGAAAAATGCACACATTGGTGTTGGTTCACAAACTTTGCTTCCTGCGTATTTCGGAGCTTAATGAATATTAGTAAATATTGCTCATAATCAATCAATCGTTCCTAATCAGGGACTGTTGATATTGACTTTATATACATATCAAAACTCGTTTTATATTATCACCGTCATCCGAGCTAGTTTTCTGTTACCAATAAAAGTTTCGCATATACTTCACACATGAAAAAAAGCTTAAACAAGTTCATGTGGGGAGATAGTAACTCGCTTGCAGTGGTAAACAACATGCCCTCCCTGACAGCCACTATACTGCAGAGGCAATAAAAATAAGTACTTTTATTATGCCAGTGAATAAGGTATGAGGAGTCTGTGTAATATATTTCTCAAGAAATAGTGCAATTAGAGACAAATGGGATAAAAACACACTAATTAATGAATCACATGTCCCCTCATACAGAAACTATGCTGTATAGACTGAAACAAAACCACATGTTGCATGGGCAAACACAGTATCTAACTAAAAACTATTGTTATTAATTAGATGTGTGTGAGTTCGATTTCCCAAGTCAGCAATAAAATTCAACTGAACGTGTTAAAATTCGTAAAAGTGTTAAAACTAAGTAATATATACATATATATTCATTCATTATATATATATAATGCCATAGCATTCATTATATATATATATATATATATATATATAATGAATTTTATGGCAGTTTCACATATGGAATTCGGTTGAAGAGAGTTAGCATTTCAACTCAATTGTCAGCTATGCTTTTATCTTTCGGTTGCGCGATCTTTTATTAATTAATACCGCACCAATCATATGCACGTTTTAAAAACCTGCCTTTGCTGTCTGTTTCGCGTTGGGCTTAATTACCGTAAAGGTAGAAAAGTCACAAAAGAGAAAAATGTTCCTGGTCCGGGGATTCCCTTATTCAGGTAATATTCACTAATTTCATGTTATCAGTCTGTGGTGTGCCAATATTGGTAAGTGGTGATATTAGTTGATCTATTCTACGTTAAAAAAATTTAACCCTGAGATGGGTAAGTGGCTGATAAAAAAAAAAATCCCGCGAGCAATCAGAAGAAGCAGAAACAGACTAAAAAAAAAAAGGACAGTATTTCATATTTTACCAGAACAGCCCGCATCGTCTTCAGAACCAAACGGTAAGAGGCAAAAAATGTAAATATATGCATTTGATTTTTGCAATATTCGCTGTGTATGTTTTGTATTGAATATAAATACAATAAATATTATAATAATATATCTCTCTATTACGATTTTTTTTCGAGGGGGGCCGTGAAATATTTTAATTTTTGCAAAGGGAGCCCTGACATCCAGAAGTTTGGGAAGCACTGGCTTAGGAGGCTTCAAATTTGATTTTTTAATTATTGAACAATGAAATATGATGCAAAGTCTTTCCATCGTATCCACTGGTATCTTTTAAATATTAGTTTAATATAATGAGTTGCGTGTGTTTTATTTTTAAAATACAAAAAAAAAAACATTAAATTATTCATATTCTTCACGCAGTATACATTATTTTCAAATGTGTATACATAATTTTAAAAATACCCTATATAAATATAAATAGAGGATATCATGGAATAAATTTGAAGTCAAATTGAATGAATGTCATCAGTGCACAGTGCATGTAGATAATCTTTTTTTTTTTTTTGGGAGGGGGGGAGATGGACTGAGTCCTTGACTCTTTATCCCTTCATCTGATTGAAGAAAATGTGTGGATGGGGTGTTATTTAGCTATAAGCTCTGATCATGGCTGGGTAACGGCAATAGCCGAGCCTCAGAACTTCATTGGCTACAGAATTGCCATCCGTTACCCTGGGTTATCTGTTACCCAGTTCTAGATAATCTTTTTTTTTTTTTTTTTTTTTTTTTTTTTTTGCAAGATGGGTGAAGCAAAAATGCTTTTCATATTCCCGTTATCTGTAAAGAAAATGGATGGATGGGTAATATAAAGTTATAAGCTCTGATCATGGCAGGAGGGTAACAGCAATAGCCGAGCCTCAGTTAAAACTTCATTGGCTACAGAAATTGCCATCCATTATCCTCCCAGGGTACCAATTTTAGTCTCCTCGTACGATATGCATGGGCTACAGTGGGGCGATTTTTAACTAAAGCCCTTTCTAAAGCTTTCGACGTCGTACGAAGAACATGCGTCGTTTTACAAATGCTGAGATGGCAGACATGCACCTCGTTTGCGGGTTAGCTCATGGTAATAGACGAACCGCTGTACGAATATATCGCGAAAGGTACCGAAACAGACGTGTACCGCATCACCAAATGTTTGCGCATTTGCATCAGAATTTGTGTGACTATGGATCATTCAGGGATTGCAGGCATGATAGTGGGCGGCCACGATCGACGCGAAATCCCCGCCATGGAAGAGGAGGTGTTGCATGCGATGGACAATAATCCAGAGACAAGCACACGTGCCGTTGCCTCTGCTATAGGAGTATCTCGATCCAGTGTATTGTGGTGCGTTTTGCAGTCTGAGTCCTTACATCCATTTCATCTGCAACGGGTCCATTTGCTGATGGCCGAAGATTATCCTCGACGTGTGGAATTCGCGCAGTGGTTTCTGCAGAAAAGTGCCGTAGACCCGGATTTTCCAACTTGTGTTTTGTTCACGGATGAAGCTTCATTTACCCGCAAAGGGTCTCCAATCACCACAATGCTCATGTGTAAGCCCATGAGATCCCACACGCTGTGCTATCACATGCTGCACAACATTTCGCCATTAATGTATGGGCAGGTATCGTCGCTGACTGTTTAGTCGGCCCATACATGTTACCATCCCGACTGGACTCCCAGAAGTATCGGACCTTTCTGGAAAAAATTTTGTCGGATTTACTGAAGAATGTTCCAATGACTGTGCGTCGGCAGATGTGGTTCCAACACGACGGGGCTGCAGCCCATTTTGGCATTTCTGTGCGTCAGTATTTGGACAGGTCCTTTGCGGCTCGATGTATTGGACGTGGTGATACCGTCGCATGCCCCCCCCCAACACCACCACCACCACGCTCACATGATTTATCAAGCATTGATTTCTTTCTATGGGGGATCCTTAGAACCATGGTGTACGAAATGCCTGTTGCCTCTGACATGGATCTCGTGGCAAGAATCGCCATCGCCGCTGCTAATATCCGGGAAACTCCAGGTATTTTCGAAAATGTGCAGTATGGCAATCAATGCGTCATCGGTGTCAGGCATGCATCACTATTATTGCATCAATATTTTTATTACACACACACACACACACACGTGTGTGTGTGTGTGTGTGTGTGTGTGTGTGTAATAAAAATATGCGTCGCGCGGTTAGCCGAGTGGTTACGCGCTACGCAACCATATGCCTGTGAAATGAGTGTCCTGCGTCCGATTCTCGTCGCTGACGTGAGAAGCTAAGAATCTTTCTCTGACATAGCCAAGTTAGCTGGTCTTGGGCATGGACTGCAGGGTTTTTCTCTCCGGTTTATCTGGGGTTTTCCTCCCTCAAAGAAACAGGCAAACCGGTCTTAAGAACACAACGCCTCATAGATAACTGCACATGGTTGAGCGTGAGGATAACGACCCCATCTCGTAGTGAGTTATGAAACCCAAAATTGGGAGGCCAGGGCCCTACATGGGGTTGTAGTGCCGAAGAATAAAAATATGCAAATTATTTTGCAATATTTCTATTGTAAAGTTCCTTATTTCAATTACGTTTTCAGTTTCCGTTAGATTTCAGCTAATTGTATTGTCCTTCATTTAATTAATAAATACTTTAATAATATTTATTTAGAGAAATATTTCAGAAATTTATTTGAAAGTTTAGACTAACTTCCTTTGACTGAAAACTATGAAAAATTAGCCATCTTTCTCTAGTGGCAACGCTTATTAATTTAGAGGCAAGTGGATGACACTTACATATTTCTTTGCGTATAAATGTAACTTTACTTTTGGAAAGGCTAGTTTAGAAATGATGACAACTTTGACAGGCCATAAAATTATTAGTTGGTGAGCTGGACTTCATACCAAAGATATATACATGGAAACTGGGAACAGATATATCATATCTGCCCACGTAATAAATCTTAACTTTGCATCTCGCGTTCTGGGAATAAGTTGACTGTTTTGTAATGCTAAATAATATTTAGGCGAATAATCTACAGAAATGTTTTTCAAGTAACCCGAATGTTTTGCTACATTTAGAAAGAAACAAATATGGAATAATAATACGGGCTTATCCCAAGAGCGCAATGAAACAGTACACGGAATTATTGTGTTTACCTCCAGCTAATTTTCTAGCTTAGTTCAATAATGGGAAAACATTAGCTTCATAGCAAATATAAAAGCGAAGTGCTAGTGAGATATCAACAATGAAACATGAGCACTCGTTTCCTAGCAACAGAAAAAAGTAACAACAATGGGAATAGCTGTGGATTCTCGCATGGCCAATTATGCAGTAACACTGCAATCTGCTGGTAAGAAACGCCTGTTTATGTAAAGCTCTCTTGTGTAGACATAAATAATTGGTTCTCATAATTGCACCATTATGATAATTAAAGTCAGAGGTTGAAATTATTTCAAAATTTGTTATTATTGTGTTTGTAAATCCAAATTATCGCTATTTCAGAATGTATAAGTAAATTCCTTGAATAGTTCTTTAAGGCCGAATGACTCAGTTCATCAATCAAGAAAAAAATAATTATAATTAAGCGATTCTCATCACAGAAATGTAATTTCATAATAGTTAACAATTATGAAATTTTTTTAATTTATTATAATATTATGAAATTAAATTATTAATGGTGTTTTTTCTAAATTTAGAATTTTAAAAAATATTTTAAAATTATTTTAATTAAATACATTTACTTTTAATTAAAATATCAGTTACATTTTATTTGTATAAACTTAATTTATTTTGTTTGTTAAATATTTTCATAAACTATCCAATAGTATATTAATGACTTAATTGTCCGTTTAGAACAATCTAGCATACGATTTTTTTGCATACACACAGAACTTTGGAAATAGGTTTCTTACAGTTGGTGTGCATTTGAACGCAACCTTATCAAAGTCTCTTGTATGATGAAGCATTATCGCCATACATATAAATCATTTATCTTTTTGATGTTCCTCTGCTGAATATTTAACCTGTGTATAATTCCAAATGCAATTTTCTTCATCCACAGAATTGGGCGAAGTCTACATTGAGAAAACGAAGGCAGAAACTGTTTGTTGACTTACGAGATTCTAAGCTTCTTGGCTCATTAATCATTAGCGTATCATTAATCATCACATATTCATTAATACACCGAAAAGGTCTGCGGTCCTTTCTTGGATAATTATATATTATTGGGAAATAATCCGACATCTACCACATAGAGGGCTGGTAGTCATAATCAGCAAGTCTTCTATATTTCTTTGTTTCTCTACTCTTAAAGAACATTTTGTACAATCGCAGTTCGTATATTGAAACATGAGCAACGAAAAAAAATTTTTTTTCTTTTATTTTCCTTTTTTGATTGATTTCTTTGACTACTACAATTTGTTAATAAAGTTCAACAATAAGGAAGCTCCGTTTTCGCATCGTTCTTTGTTGTTAATCGCGATCCGTTTGATTGGTTTTATTTGTGAAGATCCATTTGGGGATTTGTTACGGCACTATAATTGTGGTTGGTACTTTTCGTGTTGCTTCTTTGAACTTAGGTCTTCTTTCTTAATTTTCTTTTGTGCGTACCGGTGAACACTTATTTTTCCTTGCATCCTAGGATTAATTGGTTTCTTATGTCCGATGTTATCTTTACTTTTTATCAGGCCAGAAAAAAGAACAGAACTCTAACATGGATAGCAATACAAAGTAAAGCAAAACAAAACGCGATGAGATAGGTTGGATATTTTGTTATATTTCTACAGCTACCTCTCTGCTAAATAAATGAGAATAGATAAATGAATAAATCGGCTAAAAGGTGAAGCTAGTAAATCATATCCCACTCGACAAATATTTCAATTCAGACAAATAGTTAAGAATAATTTATTACATTTTTTTTTTTGTTTGTTTGTTTAATACAAGTGAACATCAACTTTTCTCGTCATAAATCAATAAACAAATCACTCAATGATTTATTGTCTTTAATCTCGTTTTCAATTATTATTTGATTCTTACTGTCTATACGATTTAAGCAAAATGCATAATTTAGATTTATTAAATTTTTTTTAAAAGTACATATACTTTTAATTAAAATTTAAATAAATTATTCTAATTACTAAACAAAATGACTTAGTTTTTCTAAATTTAGGATTTTATTAGTATTTAACTAAACACACCATATTATATTTCGCATAAACTGAAATATAAAATATGGTTATCTTTTAGTTTGTGACAGATCAATGCAAGTTAAAATAAACGGTACTACATCGTCCCAGCGGCATATCTTTGCTGGAGTGCCGCAGGGATCTCTACTGGCTCCATTGCTGTTTTCTGTATATACATGTCAGACATCGCACACAATCCGATGACTTCCATTTTAGCACTGTATGCGGACGATACGGCAATACTAACCAGATCTCTCAAACCCCACTTCGTTACCAGAAAGCTTCAAGAAAATCTTCTAAAGCTGGAGGGTTGGTTCTCCAAGTGGAGATTGGAAGTCAACCCCCTGAAAAGCTCAGCGGTTCTCTTCTCAAAAAGGCCAATGTCTCCTGCAGGAGATGTATTACTATTCAATACTAAAATTCCCTGGCAGAAAGAAACAAATTACCTGGGTGTGATTCTCGACAAAAAGCTATCTTTCAACCAACATATCAAGTCTGCATGTGCAAATGCATCTAAAGCCATAGCTCAGATCTACCCGCTAATTAATAGAAATAGCAAACTCAGCAACAGAATCAAATTGCAGCTATACCAGATGACGATTCGTCCTATAATCACCTATGCCTCTCCAGCCTGGAGCCACACCTCTAATACTAACATTATTAAGATACAGCGAGTGCAGAACAAGTGCTTGAGAATGATTTTGAACGCCCCGTGGTATGTTAGAAACAGCCAACTCCACAGAGACACAAATATTCCCTATATTCTCTCTTATCTACAATCCTTAGCTTCCAAATTTTTTCTAAAGACGTCCACACATCCCAACGATTTGGTTCAACAAGCTGCAGCATACGAGCCAACGGACATATTTAAATATAGAAGACCAAAAACTATATTAGCCTCCTATATACATAATCTCCATGCCCATTCAGGGCGAGCAAACTGCTCGTAAATTTTACCCTCACTGTGACCACGACAGATAGCGGGGAATATGAAAAGCATTTTGCTTCACCCTTAAAGAATAAATGTCAATTGTCAATTGTCAATTTGTGACAGGGTGAGAAGGGAGATCGGCTGTTGAATCGACCGTGAAATGCGGTGATTGATTTTATATGAGATGCCCATAACGGATGGCAATGCTGAACCAATGAAGTTTAACTGAGGTTCGGCTGTTACTGTTATCCTGGGTTAATGAGTTCGCTCTCTTAGGTTTTGCCCTAAGGGAGCACTTTGAGTCTCCGGGGAAAGTGTTCTCCGGCATGGCCGGCTGAAGGGTACTTGCCGGTGAATTATTTTCCTCGGAATATGAGCGGTTCTGCTCAGTGGTCGGGGAGCCCGTCACTGAGTGGAACCAACGCTGAGATTAGGACGGTCTTTCGCCCACTATGGAGTGGTCTAGAGATCGTCCGTATTTTTGAGATTTCATCTTTACTTACATAGTCGGTGATTAATACTCTTGGAGGGTAATGGATGGCAATGCTGTACCAATGAAGTTTAACTGAGGTTCGGCTGTTACCCCCTAGGACGCAGAGATTCGAGAGTTTTCAGTTCGCTCTCTTAAGGTTTTGCCTTAAGGGAGCAATTTGAGTCTCCGAGGAAGGTGTTCTCCGGCACGGGCCGCTGAGGGGCTTTGTCGGTGAATGATTTTCTTCGGAATATGAGCAGTTCTGCTCGGTGGTGGTGTGTGGGTGGAAGGCCATCAATGAGTGGAGCCACCGCTGAGATGGACGGTCTTTCGCTCACGAATGAGTGGTCTAGGGATCGTCCGAATTTTTAGAGTTGGCTTTACTTACACATCGCCAATGCTGTACCAATGAAGTTTGACTGAGGTTCGGCTGTTGCTGTTACCCCACCCACTGGGGCGCTGAGATTCGAGAGTTTTGAGTTGGCTCTCTTAAGGTTTTGCCTTAAGGGAGCAATTTGAGTCTCCGAGGAAGGTGTATCTTCATCTCACCTACGGCGCTAATATACTCTAGGTACAATCTTTCGTGGGGAGGAGATGCATATAAGATGGAACATATTTTGTTTTTTTCTTTATCTGTTATCAATTTACTTTAAATGGAATTTACTTTCAAGGCAAAGAGTTCTAGAGTTAAAATAGTATTATTTTGGAAAGGAAGTGATTTTTTTAAAAGGGTTCGAGATTTTTAAAAAGTGTGTGTGTTTTAAGTCCTTTATCTGAACTCAACAAGTATGGAGATTCCCTATTCAAATAATAATAATAATAATTTTTGATAATAAATCAAACTTTATTATTATTTATATATAATCTTTATAATACATTACATGAACACAATTATGCATATCATATAATAGCCTGGTTGGCAGAGTGGTTAGCGTATCCGCTCTTCAGCCAAAAGGCTGTTGGTTCGAATCTCGACGTGGGTATGGATGTTTGTGATTGTCTGTGAAAGTACTAGTGGTGGTAGTCAGCGATAGATGATTGGTGTTAGATGATGAAGGTTGGTAGAGCAGTGAGACGAACAGTTGTAGGGTAGATGGCCTCCCTCGATGAGCCTTTGGACTCCCTGGAGGTGTGATGTAATAATATACGTATTAATATTTTTACACAATAATAATTGTTTACAACATACATTATTATTAACAATGAATTATTACAGATTTTTTTACATTTTTACAGCATATATATACAATAACAATAGATATAATTTTTCTATATAATAATTTTTGAATAATAATCATTTTTTATTATTATCATACAGAGTATTTATATATGTACAATTAAGACATATTACATTTTCTGCTCTGTACAAAATTCTGTACGCAGTTTAGATTATCTTAATTTCTTTTTAATATTTTTTTCTTGAATAATGCCAATACACCGTATTGACATTACATTACAATACTTTGCAGTCTATGATTATGAGGAGCCTCTATTTAGAGGAGTTTCTATATACGAGTTGCCCGGTCCTGAAGACGCAAACTTTGTTTAGTTACACTTGAATAAAGGATTAAACTAAGAATATAATTTCTTGGCATCTTTAATTTAAGGTATAACCAAGCGGAAAACTTCCATCATCTACCTCTAATATAGTCTATCTCTATCTCCAATAATAACGATAATAATAATAATAATAATGAATAAAATAAATGAAAATATTCACATTTAAGATTTTAGGGACACAAACACACGTGTTGAAATGATTATTTTGCTAAATATTAATAAAATAACAATTGACGTTTCGACTCCTGTATCAAGGTCATCATCAGAAGGATACATGTGTATAGGAGAAGGATACATCAGAAGGAGACATGTGTACCAAGCTACATGCTGTTGCACTCTAATAAAGGTAAATTAAAACTAAGTTGTTAACTAATCTTTTTCTTAGCCTGACCTCTAGTGATAAAAAAAATTATATATATATATATATAATAAAAATAATAAATAAATAAAATAAAATAATAAAAAAATAGATAAATAAAAAAATTGAAAACTACAATAAACTCTGCTAAAGTCCTCAGGTACTAAGATTCTTCTGGAATTGTACAGTTCATATTCTTATACTCAGATTTTCTTCTGGATTTGTACACTTCAGGTTGCTATTGAATGAAAATAAATGAAAATAAATTTAAAATCGAAAATTATATATCAGATTATACTGCAACGTTCAACAACACCCACTATAAGAACCAAACATTACTTTTATGTTAAAATAATATTGAAATACTAATTATTATTTGCTTTTGTAGAAGTCCAGACTTTATTTTATCACTTAAAAGTTCACCCAAACAAGAAAACATTAAAATAAAAATCAAATATAGTTCGATTTTCTAAATGTCTCCCTGCAAGTCTCTGTCGCAGATATAATTCTCAAGGATGTATCTCTAAGAAACATCCCCTACAACTCATCTATTATTCAATACCTGACACACACGCACACACACTCGAAGACGCTTTTTAACAGAAGCAGTTAATTTGATTTCCGATATGATGCAAGAATTGAGATGCAAAATGTTGATCAATAATACCGACCAGGCTGCTACTAAATGCAATGTTCGGCTGTCTGCCCATGCTCAGATTTCTTGTAATCTCAGAGTGTAGCCATCCGCCTCTTATAGCGCTATGCATGTCGCCTTGTCACTCAAGAATGGTATTAAAGAGGCAGTTAAGTAAAAAATAAAAAATAAAAATAATAAAATAAAATATATATATATATTTCTCATTCCACCTACGCTATCGACCACATCAGAGTGCAATGATTTTTGAATATCAAATGCGTTTTGAATTTCAATGAGGTTTTCAAAGTACTCTCCGATTGAAGGTATAATTTTAAAATAAAAATGAATTGTTACACCAATTAGTGTTTTTCAGTCACTTTGAATCAAAGGGATTGTCACTCGGATGTTTTGTGGATGAACTTGCAGATGTGATTTAGTAAATCACCACTCTTCACACACAAAATATAATAAGGAAAAAAAAATTCTGGGAGAAACAGTTCGTCAGATGTAATTGAAAGTGATCAATAGGGAAATATTGAAATTGTCGATATATGATAATTTGAGGGGGGGGGGAGTTATTAAACATGTATGGTTAATGCTTAGAAATCGTTTTGTTTTTGTTTTCACGCTCTTTGTTTCAATATTTTTGTTTATTTATAATAATAAATAATAACTCCCGTAAGTCATTCCTAGTTAGAAAAGTAAATAAATAAATAAAATCCATTTAATCATGAAATGTATATTTCGCGTTTTCACGTGCTACATTATTTAGAGTGACGTAATGAGAAAACTGCTGTTAAGCAAAGCTCGTGAAAGAACTTGTACTTTGCAAAATTAATAAATAAATGACAGTTTTTAATTTATATATATAAATAAATAAATAAAATAAATAAAGTATATATTTGATTAAAGGTGTAAGTTTCCTCTGAGCTCTAGTTTATAAATAAATGAATTGCTTTAAAACAAAAATAGCAAAAATTGATCTTTTTAATGGTTCCAGCCATTAAAATGTTCAAGTTCTCTTACCATATTGCTAATAATTGCCATTTCTTCATGAATGTACCATGCAAGTATCACACTTCTTAGAAATTAATCTCACATTTTGTGTATGTGTTCATATCAATTTAAGAGGTAATCCTGATTTTAAAAAAAAAAGATAAATGTGAGGTTGCTTAGCAAGAACAACAACAACAACAACAAAAAACGCCTTGATGAATTTCTAATTTTATTTTAAGAATTATTTTGTTTTACATATTTTCATACTTTCGTTGATCATGATATAAAAACTAAGAATAGATGCATTTGAAATTTATATGTTATTTCTAAAAAAAAAGAATTTCTTAGAAGAAACTTCGAAAAGTTGCAACTTCTATACTTCAGACTTTAATAATGTGACGTTTAACTCAAATAATACAGGCAGCTTCAAGATCACCGGTGTTGCCAACTCTGACAATCCACGTTTGAGTCAAACCGCGTTTTAGTACCTTCCACGCCTTGTCTCAAGTATTTATAAATTATAATACGTATAAATGTACTTTAATAATTATTCCCTTGTCTGTGGTTTAAACTGAAGAATCTGTATCGCAACACGTGCAAATACCAGCTTGGTTGAGTGGATAACAGTTTCAGTTTTCATCCAAAAAGATGCGAGTTCGAATCTCAGATACTAATATTTAGTTCGAATTGCTTGGATGTCTTGAAAAATCTTTCTGTTGTGCAGGAATGATCCCTTGGTTACACTACTTGAAAAGGAAAATTGATTTCTTATAGTCCTTATAAGGACTGGCTTAAAGGGACGAAGCAAGAATGCTTTTCATCTTCCCCGTTATCTGTAGAGGACAGTGTAGGGATAAGGTGTTATTGAGCTATTAAAGCTCTGATCATGGCAAGAGAATAACAGCAATAGCCAAGCCTCAGTTAGAACTTCATTGGCTACAGCATTGCAATCCATCATCCTCCAAGAGTTTTCTTATAAGGACTGGCTTTGCCAACGTATATATATATATATATATATATATATATATATATATATATTGGCATTTTATACACTTTTTCTTGGTGTTTATAAGGAGAAACTGTTTTCAACATCATACGAATCTAAATCTATATTTCACTATAAATATATATGCTATCATTAATCTTACCCACATTAATATATTTAAAGTAGGGGGAGGAGGTAACTCTATGTACCCGTATAGGATTAACTTTATAATATATATATATATATATATATACACCACCATTATTTTTCTTCGTGCACACCGTCAGGTTCGATTAGCTATAAATGTGTATAAATGCATGGCGTCAAGTGAGCGAAAGAAGAAAAAATAAGGTTAGAGAAAGAGAGACATTGTTCATCGATCATAAGGCAAACCTAATCTGCAAGCATCCTGGAAGCGACGCTCTTTATTCCGCGTTCCTCAACGCACCTTCTTCCATGATGAATTGCTTTGCGTGTGTGGGCTTCGTGAAAACCCCTTTCTCTCCCCTCCCCCTCTCTCGCTGCACCTAGTGTGATTTTCACCTTATCTTCTACTTGTATACGGAACAGGGATAAGTTGTGCAGGAAGGCTTAATGTATCCATTAAAGGCAACCCTAAAAGAAATCAATGGTTTACACATTTTAAAGGCCCGCAATTTGAATGTTCAATGCCCGCCTTCTCAAACTATGTGAAATAAGACAGTTAATTCCGATACTCTGTTGCATTGCTAGTGCCATATTACTAAATAAATCATTTAGATAGACACGATTTCCGCCCAGGTTGGAGAAAGTTCCAATCCTATAATTCAATATTTATACAAATATTCTTGTATAAAAATATTATTTTGTATGTTTTCGTCTGCCTGTTTAAAGAATAAGTTTGCTGAAATCATTTTAAAAATTTCTGGTTTTCGAAACTAAATTCTAAGTTTTTTTAGAACACAGAATAGAATAAATTGCTAAGAAACCGAAGAAAGATGCTGATTTTGTACTTCTCTTAGAAGAGAAGCACAATGTCTAAGATTTTGTTTCTAAGTTGGTTTTGTTTTCTAAGTTTTGTAGCTAAGTTAATAGTTAATTCTTTAGTTCTTTACTAAATTAATTCTGTTTTCTAACTGTTCTTAGCTAAGTTAGTTTTGTTTTCTGTTTTCGTAGTCAATTCTGTTTTCTAAGTTTTGTAGCTAAATTAATTCTGTTTTCTAAGTTGTGTAGCTAAGTTAATAGTTAATTCTGTTTTCTAAGTTTTGTAGCTAATAGTTAATCCTGTTTTCTAAGTTTTGTATCTAAGTTAATAGTTAATTCTGTTTTAAGTGTTCTTTACTAAATTAATTCTGTTTCTAACTTCGTAGCTAAGTTAGTTTTGTTTTCTGTTTTCGTAGTCAATTCTGTTTTCTAAGTTTTGTAGCTAAATTAATTCTGTTTTCTAAGTTTTGTAGCTAGGTTAATAGTTAATTCTATTTTCTAAATTTTGTAGCTAAGTTAATAGTTAATCCTGTTTTCTAAGTTTGGTATTTAAGTTAATAGTTAATTCTGTTTTAAGTAATCTTTACTAAATTAATTCTGTTTTCTAACTGTTCGTAGCTAAGTTAGTTTTGTTTTCTGTTTTCATAGTCAATTCTGTTTTCTAAGTTTTGTAGCTATTTTTAAGTTAATTCTATTTTCTAAATTTTCTTAGCTAAATTATTTGTTTTCTAAGTTTCCTCGCTATTTTCTGTTTCTGTTTTCTAAGTCTGAGATGATGTTTTCTAAGTTTTCGAAGATAAATTAATTATGTTTTCAAAGTTAATTCTCTGTTAAACGTTTTCATCGCTATTTTCAAAGTTAATTATGTTTTCTAAGATTCTAAACTAAATCGTAGTTTTCTTAAAATACACTGTTTTCTTAATACAAGAATATAAGCACTCGTGTGATATCATTCTTATTTTATATAATGGATGGATAGAAAGAAAATCCAAGTGTTCATTTTTTCAGAAAGTTTTTTAAAAAATCTTTCCTCAGAAAGAAAGAAAAAAGAAAAATATTCCAGGAAAAATTAAACATCAGAAAAAGGTGTTTACATGTGAATAGGGATATGCTCAAGGTTTTCATTAATTTTTTTTAAAATTTGATTAATTTAGTTTACTTTAAACTAAATACTAAATTTTAGTATTATCTTACTGTTATACAAATTGTACGATATCAGCGTGCTAACAACTAAAACACAATTATTTAGAAGTTTTTTGTCTTTTTGTTTGACTCGCGTAAACGAAGAAAATCCCATTTTCATTTTGAAAATCGATATAATAAAAAAAAACTTAAAATTTTCCTTTAAAACATGATTAAACTTAAATATTAAAATATTAATATAAAAAAAAACCATCTAATGAAATGTAATGGAAGAGTATATTAAATCTTGTCACTGGGTCTAATAATTATAATTTAGGGACCAAGAAGTTTGAAAATATTTCTTAAAAAATGTTTGATAGATAAAAAAAGTTTAAATTAACACTTATTTTCATTTATTTTTCGATATTCGCTTGAAATCATAATCATTTATATTTCGAACTTTCCAATTAAATTAAACATTTTTTTTTTGTTAAAATAATCAGCAAATCCAGAGAACCTCGCAACATAATGAAAATTTAAAGAAATTTCTCCTCTGATGACATAAAGTCTGACAAGAAAACAGGTTGATAGATGCCATTGGAAATGTGCTCGTCCATGTACTCTTCCAGATATCTTACCGCCTCCATCAATCACTTGTAATGACACTTCGTTTTTGCTAGAATATTTTCCCCCTAACGCTTCTCCGTTTTCCGTTCTTGTCATGCTAGCTACGAATAAACTTTCTATTGGGTAAAAGACAAAATGATAGCTTTTACACTTTCTCGAATAATTATTTGCATAAAAATGTTTCACGATAATGGCATATTGTTATTAATGACCTCATATTGTTATTCGGCACATTTCACTTAAAACGCAGTGTTCGTGATACGATTCTAAAAGTAATTTATAAACAGATGAAAATGTATGCTTAGAATTTAGCATTGGATAAGATAATAAACCTACAATGGAAGTTTTTAATTATAATTTTATGAATAATATTTTTCTCTGTGTTGTTATTCGTTTAATCGTCTGGTTGCTCACGAGATTAATTGTTGAAACATTCACCTGTATGTTTCATAGTTCATTGTTGAGACAGATTTAAAAAGAATGTAATTTCATAACACGAGCGAATTCCACGTGACTGTTTTGTTAATTTCAACGGCTGACGTTAATAATTATTGAAATTTACATGAATGCAATAATTAATAATGCTCATTATTATTTCATCAATACTAAAGTGGAAAAAATGGTCAGATTAATATTGCTATTATACTACTAAGTTCCTTCTTAGATTGGAATCATTTCTTATTAGACCAATTAATTTTCTTAACTACCTAACGTAAGAGACATTTGCGGAGACAATCCAATATGTTAGCCTCGTTGTAATAGCCTTTCCAATAAAATGCGGTCACTTTTCTTCATCGCTCAACGATTAACTAAAACCCCTACTTGCCATACTCTCACAAGGACACACAAGGCAACGCAAGATCGAGCGGCTAATCTCAGCAGTTTTCGTAACAGCTGCCGTAAATACCTCCTGCGTGACAGTTCAAGATACGAGGCAGGGTTGTCCTCAATAGGCTGGCTCAAGTCGCTTGTCTAGCGCTGGCAATATCAAGCGAACGTTGCCTGCTTGCTACCAGATTAAGTGTTATACTATGGATAGGGGGGAGGAAGGGAGCCAGTAGGAGGGATGAGTAAAATCTCTAAGTATCGCCTTTCCGAGATGCTTACTTAAAAATCACTCCGTCCTTTCTTGATGTACACTGGAGTGTTTTCGAGTGGCTGTCTGGAGGGATTTTACTTCAACAACGCGCTTTCGGAAAGTTAGGAAGTCTCTTCAAGGCGTACGTAGATAGAAGAAAGTGATAAGATCGAGAAATTTTATAATTTGAAATAGTTGTTAGGAGATCTAACTTCGCGAGTGTGTGAACAGATAGCGAAACGCAGATTTCATTTCTTGTGGATTTCCAGTTGGTTACTAAGCAACCAAAGCTCGCGTTTAAGCTGTTTCAGTGTACATTATTTTAAAGGTAATTGCTGGTCTATTTCATTTATTTGTGGATTTCCAGTTGGTTACTAAGCAACCAAAGCTTACGTTTAAGCTGTTTTCATATGCAGTATATTTTAAAGGTAATTACTGATCTATTTGTCAGACTCTTAAGGTTATATACATATGGTAAGGAATATATCCGATTCCTTGCATTGAGACATGTGATAAGATGATGCTTAGAGTATGGGTGATCGCCAAGAGAGAGAGAGAGAGAACGGGACCGAGAAATTTATGAGATTTAACTCGGAGAGAAGTATGACATTTCTGCATCTCTCGTGATGCATTTGCTCACGTGATACGAAGTAAGAAAGAATGCGAAATACATATACGCCGCCAGTGAAATAGGCTCAGTAGGAAAGAATACATTTCAGTTCGATAGTTTGAAAGTTGAAGATGTGTTTATGTTCTATTTTGCATAAAGGATTATTCCAATTATGGTTACCAAATTAATTGTATAATGAAAAATCAAATAGAACATAACGGATCCGGTTCGATCCATATAAATATTCCATCTGAAAATCAGAGATATTTCCACTATTGAAACATCCATGAACAAAAACAATGGACTAGCAGGAGTGTATTTTCTTAAGAGTAACTCTCAAGATTTTATATACACGTTATCTTTCTTCACGTATTGTAATAGTACCCCCTCCCCAACATATACATTGCACGATAGGCGAAATAGTTCACTTTTTTTTTTTTTTTTTTTTCAATTCACCACGATTGACTGATGTTACTGGCATCATATGAATTTAATGTTTGACATCTCTATAAAAATGCAATCCAATAGACTAAGGCGAGGGAAACAATGTTCAAATAGGACCACCCGATTGTCTTCAATTTTCGGAGTATGTTAATTTCTATAGCGCGTGATTATAGTTCAGTAGTTTGTTTAGAGTAGGGCGGTTTTCTTTATTTATTTTAATTTTTTTTTTGTCTCTTTCGTACCCGAAGTAGACCACAGCACACACACAAAAAAAATTAACTACTAACCAGTCAGTGTTCGGATAATTAAAGTCCCTCATGGTGTTTGGTACCCATGGGGTTTATTTAGCGATGCATTTCATTGTCACCAGCTGATCCACTCGGTCTGTAGCAACACCCTCACCATGCATTTGATCTCGTTAGACTCTCTTTCACACCAGATGGCGTGAAACTCACTACTACTTGAAAAACTGTTACGAATATCGCATTCGTAGCCATCTACCTTAACTGGGTTCAAATCACCAGATATCATTAGCATCACACCTCCCGTCTTCTTTCTATCTTGCCTATCTTTCATGTCCAACGATCCTTATCTTCCTTATTATCAATAATTAAATTTCCAACTAAAATATTTATACTTTCTTTTAAAAAAGGAAGAAGATGATGAAGAAATAAGACAATTCTATTCTTTCTTTCTTTCTTTATAAAACTTAATGCTGTTTTCAAAACTACTTACTTCGACTTAGTTGCACTGCAAACAACTTTGCTGACTTTAGACTTCCTTTTTTATTTTATTCATTCAGTTCTGTTCTCGTTCGTTTGAAGTCAGGAAAATAATATTTGAATAAAACTAAATTAAGAAAATAATAACAAATTATTAAGATAGTAAAATAATTGGAAAATATTACATAATTATATAACCGATTTTTTTTTGCCTTACTATCAGAGTATTATATATAATTTAGCTTACAATTACAGAACAATAAGGCCTACTGAACCACATAATAAAACAACTGTTGCGAATTATAATGAAAATAATAAAATCGAAAAAAAAACAAATGTTCAAATGAATTTATGGGGAAAAAAATAGAAGAACAAAAGAGAGAGAGCGAGAGAGCGGGGGGGTTCTTTCGTTATTAGAATGATGCCAGAAGGAAACTTAGAAATGTAGAATGCAATGAAGCATTTTCTAGTATTCATCATAAGAAATTATTAGAAATAAAAATATTTCTATTCATATGGCGGATATCACAGGAGTTGGAAAATGCCCAATAGAGAATATCAAAAGAATAAAAGTTGTAAAGTCCATCTAAGATATCAAGATCAATAAGAAAACAAAATTATGCCAAGCTTAATTAAATGTTTTATATGGTTTAGTGTTCTATGGAGCTGAAACACGAACAATGAATCAAGTTATTAGAAGGATCAACGTTTTCAAAGTGTGGACATATAAAAGAACACTGAAAATTTTTTACGTCCAAAGAAGAAAGTGGAATAACGTTTTGGAGAAATGACACACACACACACACACACACACACACACACACACACACACACACACACACACACACACACACACACACACACACACACACACACACACACACACACACACACACACACACACAGAGAGAGAGAGAGAGAGAGAGATGAATGTAATAAGAAAATTAGCTAACATGAGGTACGAAAATTTTCAAGCCGATTTAAACAGGGGAGAAATAACGGGGAGAAAAGGTAAACAGTGACACGAACTGAAACAATATACAGACCAAAATCCGACGGAATAGGGTGGTTAATTCTTATTCCTGTATGGTCTTATGTCTGTATATCGCGTGTGTTCTTTGTCGGGTTGTCTGTTTTGAGGGATGAAAAACCCTAATTTCTAGGAGAAAAGCCCTCCACATAAGACCTGCTAACTCACCGTTTGATTGAAAATACCTGATAAAGGTTCGTCACGTCACAGACCGGATTCGAACCCTGGTCCATCCAACCAAAAGGCTCTTTTACACTAACTGAGCTACGTAGGCTCTGGATACGAGATTATAAATAAATATGAAATTCTAATTAACCTTCCGACTGGAGACAGCACCTGATGAATGGATGATATTCTTAATCTTGCATACTCCGCCGTCTTAATATAAGTATTTAATAAGCTTAACTTGCATAACTGAAAGGGGCGTTAAGATTAGTTTTAAATTAGGGTTAAAGTTTTTAAATATTTTAAATTTCGATTTATATTTTATTAGGACATGTAAAGATTATGTCATATGCGCCATGGTATCAATTGTTGGATGGGACGAATATCGACAGTGCGTGGGAAGCATTTAAACAATACTTAAACGATGCAATATCAGCACCTGTCCCGAGAGTTCGAAAGATAAATAGCGTAGAAGCGATAAAAAGCGTAAGATTACACATCAAAGATGTGTAATCTTACTGCAGCAAGAGATTCGTAAGAAAAGAATGATGTGGAAGGAACACCGTGTCCACAAGGATGATGTCAGTTATGAAAATTATAACCCGGAGGCCAGAAGAATCACAATTGTTGTACGCAAGTTAAGTCAGAGTATGAAAAGAAACTGGCTCTGAGTGCTAAAGACAACCTACAAGAATTCTATCGTTACGTTGCAAGTAAAGAAAGAATGAATTTGAAAGAATACCTCTACTGAATGCATATGGTATGGTGTAGGCTGATGTAGATGTACTGGTGGCTGATGTAGAAGTGATTGTTCAACTAGAAATGAGCAGCCATTTTGCTAAAAGCTCTCAACCTGGTCTATCAACTCACAGCTACCTCTTCACTGGACGAAGAAACTCCGGTGTATGAGGATGAGGTATTAGAGCTGTTCCACAAACTGAATAAGAATTCAGCATTAAGGACTGATGGGATATCAGAAAGTGTGTTAAAGAGTGTTCAGCTGAACTTGCTATTTCTGTGACCAGGCTGTTTAATATGTCTCAGAACAAAGAAGATTTTGCAGGAATAGAAAGAACGCATGGTAATTCCATTGCACAAGAATAGTGCAAGACCAGTCTATCCAACTATCGACCAATTAGTATCTTAGGAGTGGTGCTGGTGAAGATTTTGGAAATGTTGGTTAGGGCTAGCATTCAGAAATGGGTTGACAGAGCATATCAACTTTGCAATGAACAGCATGGGTTTACTTAGGGATGGTCATGTTTCAGAAACTTGCTCACATTCTATAACAATGTTACCATTGAACTAGACAAGGGAAATGGATACGCCATGATGCGTTTGGATTTTGCTAAGGCTTTTGATCAACTAAATACAGCATGGAAGACTCTTGCATAAAATGGAGAATATCGGTTTGGATTATAGAATATTAGCGTGGATAAGAGGATGGCTGACTGACGGATATCAAAAAGTGATATATGGTTGCGTGATTCTGCAAGTGGTAAGTAGTCGTGTGCCTCAAGGATCAATCCCTGGTCCATTGTTATTCAATCTGTACATTAAAGACATTGGGAAGGATTTGACATGCGACATACAGGATGACAGGCTAATCATGAGTGTTGCTGATATGCAGTATGATTTGAATAGACTGGAATTGTGGGCATGTGAAAATCCTTGTCATTTCAATGTTAATGAATATGAGGTCGTGCAGTTTGGTGGGATTCAATACCAATGTCATATTAAATTGATGTGATTATGCTAGAAGAAACTGATCAGGCTAGGGATCTTGGAGTTTTAGTAGACAGGAAGTTGAAGTTTGTCAAAGATTGTAAATACAACTCAGAGAATAATTGCAATGCTGAAACGAACGTTCACATGTAAAGATAAGGATGTTATTTTGTCTCACTACAAGGCCTTGATAAGACCTCAATTGGACTGTTGTGCGCAGGTCTGGTCTCCTGGTTTTTGTTGCGATTCTGATATATTGGAGGCAGTACAAAGAAGAGTGTTAAAAATGACATCAGGATTGTGGAATACTGATTAAGGCAGATTCAGAATTTGTAGACTGCAGACACTAGCAAACGGGAGAAAGGGGGGGGTGATATGATTGAGACTTACAAACTTCTGAAAGGGTCATACAGGATTTCTATTGATGGAAATTTTTCAATTTACGGAGGGTGGGGAAAGGACGAGAGGGCATCCCTGGATGCTAAGAATGAATGATGCTAAGAAGGGGATGACGGTTAGATTTTTTCTCTCATAGGGTGGTGCGTGTTTGGAATGGATTGCCATTGGATGTTGTGTGTGTGTGTGTGTGTGTGTGTGTGAGAGAGAGAGAGAGAGAGAGAGCAGTATAAATGCATCCAAGAACAGGTGTGACAGCTGGCACGAATATTATGGCTTCCTTCGATGAGTCTTGACTCCCTGGGGGGTCTCTCTTAATAATAATAATAATAATAATAAAGATTCCATGTACATTTCATTAATAATAAAATAACTTTATATATATGTGGAATCATAAATTTCACTTATAAACCAGAATATAAGTTAGAAATTACAGCAAATAACGTTCGTTATTGTAGCTCCGACTGTTGCTGGTTTTCGGTGAGCTGTTTTTCTGTCTGTCTTATTTTTTTAATTAGGTTTTGTAGAAAGTATATTCAGAGTCCACAAGGAGGTTCGGATTGTGGACGAAGATGCAGAATTGAATGTTGAGTTGATGAGAGAGTTCCTTCCTTTTTATTGCTTAATTAAATATCTACTATATATTTTTAAATTAAATTAAACCAAAGACGAGTTTATTAGATAAACTATATGGTTACTTTTCAAAGGAAACTGTGCTGGTTTTTTTGAAAGAAATCCAATAGTTGATGATCAACAAATTGTGGGCTTGCAGACCCAAATGCACAGAAAGTATGTGTGTGTGGTTTGCCTGTTTTGCTGGATGAAATACCCAAGTGTTCGTCATCTTCGAAATCCGCAAGTATCTAGAATAATATACTAAGTGATATTTTGGGATTTTTTTAAATCAGATTTCAAGACAAGAATAGAAATTTAATACTACAATTATGATTAGATGTGAATATGCGTTATAGTTGATAAATGATTCGTCAGTGTTGAAATCATTCAGTAACTTCGCCTGTTAATAATCATGAATTTGCGGAAGGCTATCGTTACGTATGCGGCATTAAAGTACAGATCAAACCTTACATCACGTTTTAAATCCGCTGAAATGTCTTTTATGGGCATCCTAATTTCAAATGGGTCCTTCCCTATATCCGCTTATTATCTGAGAGTAGATGGATAGAATTCGAATAAAAAAAACTGCTTATTTTAAACGTTCCATAAATAATTCTAGAAATAATAATTGTAACGTTTTATTCCCAAATCTCTGCAAAAACAATCTTAATAAATGCACGACTTATAAATTACGTAAAATAACTTCGAAATTAATTCACCTTGTTACACGAAAAACTGCAGCGGACCTGAAGGAATTCAAACGATTCTTTATTGCGTAAAATATTGCTTCAGAACTTTTATTTCATTAGAAATCTCCACGGTTTGTAGCACTAGAGGTGATTTATGAAAGGCCTTAACAATAGCTATGTATTTCCCATAATTGCTTCGCTATCTGAATATAAATCGCCATTATTGATTTTTCTCCATACTTCAGTGGGTACACAAGATGGATATTCTCACAGCAATCTGGTCCTTGCATATCAAAGAATACTCTAATTACCAGCATTTCCCTACAGACTGAATTCTAGTTTGGAAAACATAAATAAACTGAAGAAATAAGTGCTACGTAAACATAAAAGTAAAATTTATTACTGCGTAAGTAGCGTATATAATAATGAAGTAAAATTTCGATGAAATATCTGTCCCGCACAGATAGGATATTAATTTCAATTCAAATAACAATCACGTTTTTCACCATCCCTTACTCGATTAAATCTCAATCCATTCATAACCATTTTCATTAGTGTACATCTTTATTTATTTATCGGTTCTCTTTATATTTGATTAATTTTTGCCTCAGTCGACCAAGAAATCAGAATGTAATTAGGTCAAATAAGTCAATATATTTTAATGAAATGGCTGTCTCGTGACCTCGCACGTGTCTACATTGTTCATCCAGTGTGACCTTCCCCAATGTTGTTACTGATATGGACCATGTTCCCTGATACTAGCTTCACTATATTGACATTAATAATAGCTTCACAATTTCCATCGATGCCAACTTCCCTATATTCACACTGAGAAAAAATCAGTTGCCATAGTAATGGGAAAACGTGACATATAAATTCCTTAAGAGAACCAATCATGCTTCAAATTTACTGACGTCATTAATTATTATAGGGAAGCATAGCGTAAACAGAAACTGCTAACGTTTCAATTCACAAAGGCCTATACGTGCAACGGATTCTATTTCTTTCGAATTGGAACCAGTTATTATTGTCTCTTCAGTGATGTGTGTGACAGCCTTTTGTCTGCATCCCAGTACATTTCCATAAGCTCGGTGCATGCAAGTTTCTCATTGGCATTACGGGAGCAACCGTTGTCAAGGTTACGCTGCTGGGTGAGGTGGGAGGTTTCCCAGATGGAAATCTATCTTATTAAGTTGTTTCACAACGTGGTTGCTAATGCGAGCCGCACGAAACCGTGTCCAGTTTTATCAGATTATTACAAGAGAGAGTGAGGGAAACATAAGGAAGGCGGGAAGATTGTGTTAGTTCTTTCTTAGTTGTATCCCCTGAAAACGAGCCTACGTGAATGACAATTTATTTGGCCATTGCAAGTGATTGGAACTAATAGGTTTGGTTCAGTTTGTATTATGGAAGAAACTTGTTTGTTATGTGATAATCCCAACCGCGAAAGACTACAAACCCAATCAGTTTGGTACCATGAGCGAGTTAAGGGATGCATAATTCAGAGATCTTGCACTAGAAACCAAACAGGGAACTTTCTCAGACCTCCTATGGAGTTCCCGTACCACCCACAGCTATTCATAAATATCCATACTCATTGTCGCATTCGTACCCACGGCCAATTGGACAGCAAGCAGAGAACTATCCACCAGACATGAATTTTATGTGTTCACTTCAGCCGATGCTTATTTTAAGGGTCAGATGAGGGATAAAAATCTTACACTTCACTATGAAACCGACTAACTTAATCTTTATCTTTAAAGCTATATGAAGGACACAAAATGATGTAAAGAAGGAACAGAAAGAGAGAGAGAGAGAGAGATGATGGAGAAGACAGGTAGAGAGAGAGAGAGAGAGAGAGAGAGAGAGAGAGAGATCGTGATGATGGCGAAGATACACAGATCGAGAGAGAGAGAGAGAGAGAGAGAGAGAGAGAGATGATGGCGAAGATAGATAGATCGAGAGAGAGAGAGATGATGGTGAAGATAGATAGATCAAGAGAGAGAGAGAGAGATGATGGCGAAGATAGATAGATCGAGAGAGAGAGAGATGATGGCGAAGATAGATAGATCGAGAGAGAGAGATGATGGCGAAGATAGATAGATCGAGAGAGAGAGAGAGAGAGATGATGGCGAAGACAGATAGATCGAGAGAGAGAGAGAGAGATGATGGCGAAGAGAGATAGATGGAGAGATAGAGAGAGAGAGAGAGAGAGAGAGAGAGAGATGATGGCGAAGATAGATAGATCGAGAGAGAGAGAGAGAGAGAGAGAGAGAGAGAAATGATCGTGCAAAGAGAGAGAAAATTAAAAGAAAACAGGGGCCACAAAAAGAAAGAATAAAATGCGATAGTAGAAATATTTTGTTCTAATTTTGGGTTTTCAGTCTTCAATCACCTGAAAACGAATCACTAAATTTTTTATTATTATTTTTGCTGAAAATACACTTCTTACAAAATCTCAGTTCTTTATGCATAAAGAACTGTTTTTTTCTATTGCAATCTCTTATTTCATGAGTTTTTCCATTTGCACAGTTTTTGAATCACGTTTTAAATCTTCCTTGAAAACTGCCAACACGTCCCAAAGTAAAAAGAAGATAATTTGGTAGACATTTCTAGAACAAGCAAAATCGCTTTAGCGCTACTGGGTGGGTCGGAATAAAACAGATGGAATAACAAACCATCGAAATAAATGACCATAGTCAAGTTGTTAACCGGAAATGCCAAATTTAAGTAGCGTCTTAGTAGAAAAATAACCCTTTTAGGAAACTGAAGACATATCTTCCATCTAAACAGCACCAACGATCACACCAAAGGGCCAGAGAAAGAAAGCCAACCCATTTTGTTTCATGCTGACGGCAACATTACTCCGATGTTATTTTTAGCTGAGTGACTTGTAGGGAAACAAGAAAACAAACAGGAACATTAGAGAGAAATATCTGTCTTTACTCCTCAGGGGAATGCGGCTTGCAGTAAATCGACACCGCGTCTAGTCATCTGATGAGATAGAAAGAAGTTGGAAAGAGAAAATGAGATTGTATCCAAGTTTATGCACTCTTTACTGAGAGCCACAGAGACGCAGTTATTATTCTTCAAGTTCGAACATCAACTGACAGTCCCACAGAAAGTTCTCTGTTTGTCGAAGTTCCTAATCTACGATGAAGAGATTAAAATACGACAATGGAAATGAAAAGCAGACAATTTAAAATGATATGAACTTCAAACAATGAAAAAAAAGTTCACTTCCAAAGAAATGGTTTTTAAACGAAATTGATCTGATTGTTGCAAAGTGCAACAGAAATTAACTGTTTAACAAAGTGAAATTAACAAAGTGCAACAATACATTCGCACTGAATTCATATCTGTTAAGTTGTAAATATTTGCTTAATTTAAGAGGAAAACTAGTTTATATACTACTGTTATCCCACAGATTCACTAGTTCGCCTTAAATATTTAAAAAAAAAAAAAAAAAAAAACGTTAGAAATTTTTTGGAAATAAAATAAATTAAAAATTCTTCATTGCTTAATACATTTTAAATCCTTCCCCTCAGTGTCACACGTCTCTTTTGCTTCAAGTGCATTGTGTTATTTATGAGCAAGCCACTAAATGTGTTCCAAGTCTTGCTTGTTTGTTTTCCGAGAAAATAAACCGCTACATATCTCAGACCGGACAACCTAGCCTCGCTTGTAAGCGCCTAGAAACTGTTCTTTCTATATTTGATATAATTGAACAATAAAAAAGCATAAAATTCCGAAACATTTGTAACAGATAACATTGTTATAAAAGTAATTTGTAACCGAATATATCAAGATATTATTTTAATTCACGAAGAACTAAAGTAACTAATCCTTGCATCTAGCGATATACATTATGGGAGAAGGAGAATCTATAGTGCATATCGCTAGAGCCAAATACTTTAGGTCTTCATGAATACAATCGGTTATGATACAAATAATTTCGATGCAATATCAATTATATCATAAAAATACATTAAAACTAATCGGATAAGCTACTTCAACGATGGCTGGTATATCGATTTGTTAGTAATCCAAGCGTAAACATCTATAAGCTGTCTTCTGCAGCCCAATATAAACTAATAACGATGTATTCCTTTGTAATCTTTTTCGTTCGTCGCACGTCGTTGCATGCTAATTAAATCAAAAATGACTTTGGACATCGGGAAAGTGATTTCAACTGTTTCGGCGCATGGTCAGCAGTCTCGAGCGAACAAATTAGGCAGTAGACAGCTAAGTGTGATCGAAGCTCCTCATGGGATTTTGACCTCATGACGGTATATCAGCGGGGGTATTTACTGCAGCTGTTACACAAGTGGCGAAGATCAACTGCCCCGACCTAATCTCCGCTGCTCACCCAAACTTACACTGATCGTGTCTTTAGACGATTAGATGCGATCGATGGCAAAAGCGAGACACTCGCGCTAGCAATCCGATAACGCAAATTCTCATTTCCTATCTTTCTTGGTTAAAATGGGAAATGTAAGTTTGCTGGAAAACTATAAGTTAAGACATTAGTGTTGTTGGCGAGCTAATTGAACGTTGTTAAATCTGGACAAATGGATTTTCCATGCACTTTAATGACAAACACTGCTTCGTTTGCTGGAAGGTGAAAAGATATAAACGCATCGTAGTTAGAAAGCAAACCAACCCGTATGTGGACCAAAGAATGGATTGAAAACAAAACAAATCTAAGATGAATCATTAAAATGGTTTGAATCCGAATTAAATTATATAACTGATAATTAAAAAGAATTGAATTAAATTAGCCGATCCAGATTTCTATTTGGATTCAGAGTGTCTAAGATGAATTCTTAAAATGTCTGAAACAGATTAAGCTACTTGGTTTTTTTTATTATATTTTAGTTAATTTTATATTTTTCTATTATTTATTTTTTACGAAATCTGTGCTCTAAAGACCAAACATGGAACTTTTTAAAACCGCTTCAGGCCTCCAATAAACATGGAAGTAGTGTCACACCGGACGATGAAAATCATCTTCCATCTAAAGATATTCACAAACATCCAGGCCCATGGCGTAATTCGAACCCACCGACTGTTGGTTGAAGAGCGCGTTAACCAGGCCGGATTGTTTTTTATATCTCCTAGCTCCCGTCGGTATTGATGATAACCTTTGGAATGACCTGGGTTCGAATCTCATCTAGGATGCAAGAACTTTTATTGTGACTTTTTAGTGAAAGGTGGGTTAGCTGGTCTCATACGGAGGTGGATGGATTTTTTTCTCGGTCAGAAACGTTTTTTTTCTTTCTGCAATACTGGAAGACTGCACAGAGGAACACACACCATTTTACAGACATAACAGTAGTCTCATGGCCTTAGTTGCTTCGTTGTTTCGTCAGTATATCCGAAACAACCAACAAACAAAGCTATATCGCGTCTTAGTTTATTTTACATTGAGAATATCTTTGCTTACTGAATACACAATCTGGAAAGAAAATGTCAAATTTGTACAAAGAAAATGATGCACTAACATCGTGTGTGTGTGTGTGTGTGTGTGTGTGTGTGTGTGTGTGTGTGTGTGTGTGTGTGTGTGTGTGTGTGTGTGTGTGTGTGTGTGTGTGTGTGTGTGTGTGTGTGTGTGTGTGTGTGTGTGTGTGTGTGTGTGTGTGTGTGTGTGTGTGTGTGTGTGTGTGTGTGTTTATATTATATATAAAAATATATTTTTATATATAATATAATATAAAAAAATATATATTTGTTTCTGACTATCTAAGAAGTCACACTATAAATTTCACGTTTCAACTTTCGAATACTGTTCTGATCCAATTCTCTAGTTACTTTATGTTCTAACTTTATCTATTAGTTTTTCTGGTTCTCCATCTAAAGATAAACTTGCATTGTTTACCGTGAGCAGTTACAGCATTGAAATACACGTGATCTCTATTCAGCAAACAATGATAGAGCAACAATGCATATTTCTCCATAAACAATTCTTTGTGTTCAAGCAGATTTCGTCTGTTTACAATGTTTTATTTGTTTATTTCGTCACAATTCGTTTTCGTGTTATTAAATCCCGTTTCCATGGGTACCAGATCTCAAAACAATACTGAAAGATTTCGATTTGCAAGTGTTTTCCCAGCATCCCCATCGTTCTTCAAACCTCTCCAGATGGCAAAAGACAAATGTTGACTAAAATCCATTTAAAACGAATCTGCAACACAAATGGGTGCATATATCTAATGGGAAGATGAAAGGAGAAAAAAAAAAGAGCTGTCTAGCTATTGTCATCAGGATTAATGGTAGAACCTGCCTAACTCAATTAGGTTTCTCGATGATGCTAAAAACTTCATATATGTGTGCACTCAAGTGTCTGTCACTAATGAAGTATCTACGCGTATTTACGCAGAACTTTATCGAAACTGCTCTTTGAATTAGAAAATTCATTAAACATAAAAGCAGACATAGCAGATTAAATGGACTTTATCTTCTTTTTTTTTAAAAAAAAGAAAAAAAAAACGAAGACAGTCTTTCGTTACTAGTATAGTTTGACGATGAAAGGAAATATTTTACAGAAGTTAAATTTTTCATCATATGCAGATGAAAAATTAAATTAATTAAATATTCAATCATTTAAAGGGTGTGAGTAACAGAAGCAAGAATGATTCGTTTAAAGTGTTGTTGTTGTTGAGATATAAGTCCATCGAGGGTGATAAACAGAATAAACTTCACGAGTTTATTTAAATTTACTTAAATAAATTCGCAAAGTTTTAGGAAGAAATATTCCTTTTGGGCAAAAACTCTGCCACCTCCATCTGAGACCGGTTAATCAAGCATTTCTGAAATATTGATCACGAGATCAGTGTAAAGTTTGGTTGTAATCACGATAATTTACAAAATAATGTCGTTATGGATTGTTGGAAGAGGTTAAAAAGATATTTAATGAATAAATAAATATATACGGTACATTTCGTTCTATTTCGAAAATATTATGAAATATTTTCATTTCTTCTTTACACATAGTAATAAAAACTCGACGGTAGAGAGAAAAAGATATGGTTATTGCCTTTGCGTGCCTTACAACAGTGTTTTTAGGCAAACATAAAACCATTTACAGGATAGTAAATGTTCATCTTTTTTTTTTTTTTTTTTTTTTTTTTTATGAAAAGCGAACATTAAATCGCTTAACTTGTTTGGTATTTCATCTTGTGAAGTAATAACTAATGCAATGAAGAGCATTTATTATTAAAAAAAATTACCCAGAACCTTCGTGGAAATCTGTTTATTATATTATCTCAGAGATCCCAACTATAAAACATATGTAGGTGTAATTCAAGACATTTTTATTCTTATCGAAATTAAACTTATATTCTAAGTAAGTACAAAATTGGGATTCAAACGATGTATAAAATAGGTAGCTAATTATACGAGGTGTGGCTATTAAATAACGAGACTGGTTGCAAATATATATATATATATATATATATATATATACCATACATCAGCTCGCTCTCCACGAAACTAAGAAGAATTTTAAAAACCTGCTTCTGTACTCTTCCTAAACTAAGATCGATTTTAAGCAAATACAAACAAGCTCACAACCATCTACAATTCCCAGGAGTGTACAAAATCACGTGTGACTGCGGGAAACAATACTATGGCCAGACTGAGAAATCCATCCTCCTACGTCTCGAAGAACACCAGAGAGACATTGCCTACAAAAGAACTAGAGCAAGTGCCCTGTCAAGCCATGTACTGTTTTGTAAACACAAATGATGAAGGCCGTCAACATGAGATAAACTGGACAACAACTTCAAACCTTCATATATGCCATGACGAGGTGGAGCGCCTCATAGTCGAGTCTAAGGAAATTGTTATGGACCCTCATCACATAAATAATAACCTCAGCTATAATCTACCGGACTCTTTCAGCTCTGCTATCCGATATTGGCACACGCGTGAAATCAGACGCACGCAGCTGCTTAACAATAGAACTTCAACACGGACTGTAGGTACAGTTCAAACTGAAATTTATAATAGTCATTTTTATAGTGATACGATGTTTCTTATAGTGTCTTTTATTTGCTTTCTATGTTCCAACGCCTGAAGAAGTCGGACAATCCGATGAAACATGTTGCGTTTTGAATAAATTTAATTGTTATTCTAGTTCTCGGTTCTAAGTCAGTATATATGAATATGAATATATATATTTCCAGTGCATCGATTCTCTCTCTCTCTTTGTTTCTGGATCGTCCTGCAACAGTTTCAAACTCCCTCGATTTCTTCAATTTCAAAAGGAATTTGAGATTAATGCGCTGCTCGAGTTTAACGTTGCACATTATTCCGGCAAAGCGACTTCACACATGTTTCTTTTATAACTTCCTACAGACTAAGTACGAGCGACAGTGAACAATGCTTATCTCAACTGCTTCTAGCACTTTCAAGGTCATTCACGGCGCAAGCGTATCCCACTGCTACAAGTACACGATTCACAACGCACCTTGTCTCGTAATTTAATAGCCAATCAAAATCAGCTAACCCATTTTTGTATTCCCGTATATAGGGAGTAGGCGAGGCCGTTTTAGCGCTATCTAACTTTTGGAGACTGAGTGGGAAGTTCAATCTCCACTGGTACCCAATCAGAGATAGCTGGACCAAGGCTATCATTAATTAAACGGCACGTAGTGAAGATAGACGGCTCAACAAGTGCCACCATCTCGTGATCCCTAACACTAACACAATTTATTTAATGTCTGAAATAATGTGGGTTCGACGGTTGATTTTTTTGAGTTTACGGGACAAAAAACCCGTGTTTCCGGGAGAAAAAACCCGCTTGCCTGTGCCAGAGATCGACTAACTCGGGAACTGGTCGAAAAAAGGCTTAGAAAAATTTCCACTAGTCTCTGACTAGATTCGAAAGCAAGTCTTCCTTCGTGCGGTCAAGCGCTGTGGTGTGCAAACGCTACATCCACTGACCTCGTATAAATATATTTAGAGGTGTTCCGTACCTCAAAAATCTAGAAATTAGTTTAAATCTGATTATGTAATAGTTGACAGCGCCATCTAGTGTCTTTTGTTTCATTATTACGAAAGCCTAGGGTACCTATAGTCTTGCTAATGGATGTTATCCTGATCTCACTATTATTATTAATATCCCTGCATAACAGAGAAAAGTCATTCGTGATCAGTGGTATGGATTTCACCACTCTTGTTCCCTCATCAGTCCTCCTACCCATTACTTATTTTTGGACAGAAGCAAGGAAAAAGTTTGATGAAACTCTTGAAATTTCCAAGGCATTTGATCGAGTTTGGGAATTGAAGTTTTCATATCGTTTTCATGTTATGGTCTTTCCCTTTCCTTTTGTAAGTGGATCAACTAATTCTCTCCAGTTTAAAACTCCAAAGCTCTGTGCTTTTGCTCACACTCTTCTTCCTGTACATTAATTGCACTTACGTTGATAACAATATTCTCTACTCCTATAACTAATAATGTCTTAAACGCCGATCGCCTCGGTTCAGCTCCAAATTTATAAAATCATCATCTTTCATCCATCTAACGCCTCTTTCATCTAACTCTGTTCTTTGAAACAACCTTCCCCATAGTGTTTCCCCGATGACTGCAGCCTGCATCTCTTCAAGAAAAAGCAGATTAACAGATGCCTTCAATCTATCTAATCAACCATCCCCATACTGCACTATTGTTAATAAGTTTTGTGACCTCACGTGTGTGGAATTGATAAAAAAAAAAAAAAAAAAAAAAAAAAAAATCATCAATGCTATTTGCTTTTCTGCTGACAGGTTGTTATGTGCGTGCCTGTTTTAATAGAAACAGTAAACAAAATACAATTATTAATAATGGTTTTAGGGTGCGTATATTTCTGTAAGTGCATCTCCGGTATGTTTTTTTTATCAGCCAGTCATAACCAAGAGGGAAAAACTGACGTGCCTGGTGTTAGTACATGATATATTTTATTATCTTAGTTGAAACAGTAAGCTCATTTCGCATAAGGAATGGGTTATAAAGAAGAAGAAGTGGAAAGAAAAAGAAAAAAATAACTTGAAAATGGAAGAAGTAAATAAGTAAATAAGTAAATAAGTAAGGGCCGTGGTGAGAAATAGCAAACGTATGTGAAGGAAAAGAAAATTTTTGAATGATCATTTATCTTAAATTACACAAGAATATCATTATAGGCTTCTCGATTGCAGAGATGTAAATAATCTTTATGGCAATAAGACACGGAAAATCATATTCTTCTGCAGTGAATAAATAACACCGCCAAACAAATTGCATCCCACATTACATGACAGTTGCAATTTGTTGTAGGATAAAAATACAATAAATGTGTGCAATACATTCTGCAGATCCATTAGATATTCCCCCTGCAAGGACGGTGATATATATTTAGATTTGAACACTAATCGCTTTGGAAAGAAAATAAATAAAAAAAAATTCTTCGCTGAGCTAATATTATTATTCTATTATCGTAGTCTTAAGCTTACTGGTGTGGTACTGATAGAAGGACGTCAATATTCATTTCCAATTCACATTAAAAACATCTAAAAGGGCAATTTGGAATAAATCTTAACGAGATTTTGAAGTTTTGAGTTTTCGAAGTTTAAGAAAATTTTGTTTGTTTGTTTTTCTTTCCTTTCTAATTTCAGGACGCCAATAATAAATAATATATGGGGTGGTTGGACAGATTAAAACGATAATGTGCTATTAATATACTGTAATATTAATATGTTAAGCTTGCTGTAATATATTAGGATACTAGTGTATTATAGAAATCTTCTTTCTATAAACAGAAGTATTTTCGTGCGTTTCTTAAACTGAATAAACGTCTGAAAAAGCACAATAATAAAAATATTAAAGAGGTTCTTGTTAGCTACGGGAACTTTTGCGAAATCTAAATTGGTAATCTCTAATTCATCGTCCTTAAACACTGACCGGTGATGTATCAAGGGAAATGAATGATTTTATATGAAATTATTAGTTCAGATTCATTCTTATCAAGACGTTCCTGATCTTTATTAACGTAGCTAATGGCTTATTTCCTGTGGACTGTAATCAGTTCAAGTCCTTTGGGGAATTAAATACCGAAGCTTTAAGGGCTTAGGGCTTATTCTTTATTATTTGGTAGCACAGTTCATCAGAGTGTCTACTAAGTCTAGATATTTTTTTTTATTTTTATGGTAGTTTTTTCTTCTCTCTCTTGCAGTTTTTTATTTTTTATTTTTTTATTACCTAAATCAAGCATTCTTGTTTTTCACTAGTCAGGTAAGGACCCTCATGACTACTCCAATAATACTTCGTTATAAGACTTTCGTTGCTCTAGCATTTTTTCTTCATTCTTTCTTCTGGTGGTCATAACAGTTACAGTAGTTCCCCCCCCCCCTTAACCGAGAGGGATAAGTTCCAAGACACCCCGCGGAAACCTGAAACCTCGGATAATACCGAACTCTATATATACTATGTCTCTTCCTATACATAAATACCTATGACAATTTATAAATTACGCACAGGAGGAGATTAACAACAATAACCAATAATAAAACAGAACAATTATACCAACATACTGTAATAAAGTTATCTGAATGTGAATGGAATCTTAGCAACCACAGCATGTGTGTAGGTTTCTCCACCTTTGCAACGAGTTGCCCTGGTGTTGGACTACCTCTAGGATCAGCCGAATTGCTATTACTAAAAGAAAGACCCAGACAGCTTCATTTCGGCGATGTAAAATTACTTGGGCATAGTGGATATTAGATCCAACATTATTTCAAAGCCGAATGTTTGTAGACACTATGAGAGTTTCGTAAGTTGCCCTGAAGATATCTTACGAGAATACAATCATCGACACCCCTGAGTTGGCGTAGCTTGCACTACCTACTTGACTGAAGTAGCTAAGGCAACTCGGGGATACCGATGATTGTATTCTCGTAAGCTCCCTTCAGGTCAACTCACGAAACTTTCATAGTTTCTACAAACATTCGGCTTTGAAATAATGTTAGATCTATTATCCACTTTGCAGAATTATAAATTGTTTATTTCCGTAATTTTCCATTTAATATTTTCCGACCGGAGTTGACCGCGGATAAGGGGGAACTACCGTAATTTCTTTTGGCTAGCTATGAGGTATTATTTCTCTTGATTAGGCGTGTCTAACCTTGAGTTAAAAAGAATTGACAAAAGTCCAGAAATGGAAAATAAAGTGCCGCATTCTTCGCGACTAACGATTCAGTGTCGATAATAAAAGGTGTTCCATATATTTCGACTGTAATAAAGCTAAAGGGAATACCCGAAAAAGAATCTATGGTAAGCATATATTTTAGCTTTCTGATATCAAAAACCTTTTTCATTTTGGGGGCAAAGTGCACTTTATCCTTTGCGATGTCTCCGATCTTATACGTTTCATCAATAGAATTAGCATTCGTTAGGAATCTCAAAATATAAATTTCCCTCCCGCATTTCTGGAAACAGCTTTTCTATTTGTTGCCTCGTGGGATGATGTATTATCCTCTCTTATCCTAATAAAACCAGATACCTCGGTTGTTAGATAATTTCCGTTAAAAAATCTTTTTATCATAAACAGCTATCCATTACTCCATAATGAGGTTAATTACATGTAGTGCTGGCTTATTGACTAATGAGCATTCGATGAGCCCCTTAATAAATTGCCTTGGATGGTACCGGAAGGAAGGCAGGTACACTTAATTGTATCTTTAATCGACTTCTCAAGAAAACTGTTACTTCTGCCGGTGCAGATTATCCCATCATTTTATGACCTCACCTTTGAGAGGAGCTAATAATCAATTAAAACTGAGGTGAGACCAGAACAATTAACAGCACGGATGAAAAAAAAAAAAGTTGACAGATGAAGTGAAAATTAAAAACTTAAATTTTCTTTCTTTAAATGTTTCTTTTAATTAAAAAAAAAATAATAAAAACCTTCCGTATGCAGTCTAAAATTAACTAAATTTCGGTTCAAATAAATACACGCAAACAGAAAGGTGAAACCCAGCGATTTATACGAAAACCTTGTAAGATCATTTATTAATTTATAAATTTAAATTAAAAACTAATAAAACTTTAACATTTAATTGGTATTTATAAAATAATAAAAATAATTTTTAACTAAATAGATTTTTACAGAATATTCGTTAACTTTTTTCCCTTAGTTTTAAATACACCCTTAATTTATTTATTAAATCTGTTATTTATATTCGTAGATTAATAAATTAATTACTGATAATTTCTAATTTTCTGTATTGCACAATTACAGGACAAAATTATTATTATTACAGGAAATCGGTTGCAGACAGTACGAAATTATATCAAACTGAATTTTTAAAAAGAAAGGATATGCTGTAGACAGTAGAAAATTATATAAACTGACTTTTTAAAAAAGGATATAAGAAGATAAAGAACGAGAGAGAGTCTATGATTGCTAATATGCATAAGTTGTTGGATGGCTAATCTGGTGTTATTTGTTTTCGAGAGACTGAGTTACTTTATCTCCTGCTTTAAAATGTCGGAGTTGGTTTCTTTCTCCTGATGCTCCGGTTTTTCCTTTATAAAAATCAAAAACATTCGTCTGTAGATTTAGAAGCTATTTAGACAAAAAAGTAGGAAATGCTAATCAGTGAAATTCATTCGTTTGCCAGCGTGTGTAGATTTACGCCTCTATTATTGGAGGCCAATAATAATCAATAATAATAATAATAAATGTTCAATGAAAAGCTACATATATAGAGATACATGATTAATTGATATTAAAAACTATCGAAATTGTCAATGAAATGTGAAGCAACTGTTCAGAGTTTACAATAAAATACACTTTTAAAGTATTCTCAATATATGTTTTTCACATGTATTTGGAAAAGTAAGTTACACTACTAACTGGGTCTTCCTAGACCACCAGCAGCTTCCACCAATACGATATAAGGTCACTTCTACTGTTTAGAACGTCAAAATGTACTTTCTGATAAGGAGAGGGGGGCAGTCATATATTCTTCCCCTTATGTTTACCCAACTATCAGGTTTTCATATTTTCATTATTATTAAAAACTAAGAAATTATTTTTCTTTTTAGTGAAAAATGACTTCCCAGTAGAAGAAACTGTTCAATATTTTTTTCTGTGTTGCCTTAGAAACTCTTTTTATTTAACAAACTCCAAGCAAAGAGTTCAAATAACTCTTTGTGGTTACACCTTTGAAGTATGTTGAAGAGTTTTCTACAGTTTTCTTGGTAAATAAACTTCGATGAAAAGACGGACTTCTCTATTTAAACATTGAAAAAATTGTCGAAGTACAAACAGCCTCAAGTCTTTCCAAGTCCACTATGAATCTTTATAATCAGAGGAAGTTACAACGCTTTGGTTTAAAATTAAACTTCTCTGGCAAGGAAACTTTAAAATAAAGATTTGCTTGCTAAAGAAACTCTATAATGACAATGAGACAAAACACCAAATATTGGTTTTATATTCGGGATTATAAACGATACTTAATATACCCTTGAAAGAATAAATATCTTTAATTTCACTGCCAAAGTGTCTTTTGTTAAAGAACGTGGAGCGTGAAATTAATCATCTCATACTTCTAGGATATTTGTATTTATGATAAAATATCTGTCAAGAATTAATGGGAATTTAAACCCTACAGGCAACAGCATTTATGTAAAGGACGAGATATGTTCTGGTAAGTAAATATGCGCAAATGATATTGTAGCGCCTTGGATTATTATCATATAATAAATGTTGTACTCGTATCTCCCCAAGGCAAAATAAAAACAAAAATCAACTCATAAACCTCCTTCCTAAATGACTGATATTTTGGGTTTGTATTCGGTGGGCTTATCCTAGCAAATATTATGCCCAATTTTAAGATCTTTTTACTCCATATTTAAAATCGAGACTTCTGTCTTTTTTTAACCAACATGTCGTGTTTATGCAATGTGGATGATTGACCAGTTTGGAAATTGTCTTTTACGACTTTTTTGAGACTACTCTAAAACCTACATAAGCAATCCTTCGGACACATACATTCAATCAGAACCATCCGCTATTCTAAGCATCTGATCCTATTTCACATAATCAAATACAAACTTTGTTCGACTAAAGTTGGGCGTTGAAACTCGTAGGCAACACGAATAACCAACAACGTCAAACTACGCATGCGTCATTGCAAACAAGTGACAATAATTGACCAATACGAGGACCACTTGTGTATAATGCTGTTATATTTGTTCCCGAATCCTGTCTGTCAATTCTTCACTCATTTAATATCACCAAAAAGAGAAAGTTTAGCTCTTAATTTGATTTGTATGGAAAACTGCGTAGTGAAATGAATTTCAACTACAGTTGGTGTTCATCCAGTAGTGGTAATATGTTTAACGAGATTTCTAAGCATGATCACTGATCCAAAATGCCTGACTGTTCGACTTCAGACCGGCATGTCTATAAAGATATCCTGATGCTACAAAACATTCACATCACGATAATAGCAAACTTTGCAAGTATAATAGATCCTCTTGACCTCATTCTGCTTAGAATATTTAAAACTCCTAAATAAGCGAGTTGCCCTGAGGATATCGGGATATATATTTGATAAAAGAAACAAATTCTGGCACTTGAAAAATTAGTTGATGTTCTTCGAATCATTTCATCCATGTAATTCTCATCTGTCTAAGATGGACTGAGTCCCTGATTAGGGATTATATGCTATTAAGGCAGCCTGATTGTCATTTCGCTACTGCCTCCCCTAAGGGAGTGTATTTTATGACTTTTTTTTTTTTTTTTTTTTACGTGTGTGTGTGTTTTCACGGGCTGGTTTGTTTGTTTTGAGGGAGAAAACCTTATGGAATTTCCGGGTTGGAAGTCCTTCACCTCCGTTTGTGACCAGCTAACTTCCCTTTAATCAAAGGTTCCTCGTCATAGACGATATTCGTACTCAGGTCTTTGCAACCAAAGATGATGGTTTCAATGGAGATCTTTGAAAGGCTTCTATTATAAGAAATATAATCTTTCTATGAGTCTTAATGATTCTATTGGATACCTATAATTTCTACGTTTAATGGTAAACTCTGATTATTAAGCGTTGTGTTTTATTCTCTCCTCAGTAAAACAGATTGGTCGTTGCCTAGTATCAACATGGTTGGTTTGTAAGAATGAATTAGTGCACACGGAAGTAAATAGTTTAATCGGTATAATTAAAATCCATCCAAGGAAACTAATGCTACATGTATGCAGAGATGCATTTAATGTTTGCAACATGATGGCATATCGCTGATGGCCCGTAATGCTCTTGTAATGAGAGGATTTGTTTGACAGATCATTCATCTGGAGGCAAATCACCATTGCTTCCGGGTAACAATATTAATTACATGACCCACTTTGTGCATATCTTCTGGCATAATTCACTTACACTGGAGAGGAATGAATACTTCGTGTGATGCTAAGTTCTGCTAGTAGGTGGCGTAACGATCAATTGAACGTAATAATTGAGAAGACGCTAACGTAATGCTTATAATTAAAGAGTAACTAGTGCCCTAGTAACCGGTACCCTAAAGAAACAGAAAGTTTGAGAAACAGAATTTTTTTTTTTTTTTATTTCTTCCATGGAAACCCTGAGCAGTGATGGATACTTTCTTTATCAGGCCTTCAAAGAGAGTACTCGAATGAAATGGGAAGGCAAAATTGATGATCCCCCGTGTTCTCCGTGGATTCTGTGGTTCTGGCCTGATCTTAAAGGCTTAAAAATTCTTTTAAAAATGAACTACAAATATCCGACTTATGGAGAACAAAGTTGAACTTTCAAGACTTAAAAGCAATCATTTTATGGATTTGGGCAACGATATCAACCATCTGGTTCCATCGACACTTGAATGACTAAGTTTCAGGTGTTATAGGTTTAAAAAATGTATAACACCTAAAACTTAGCCATTCAAGTGTCAATGGAACCAGATTCATGATATTATTATTATTTGATATTTGAAACATGCAACATTTCAATGAAAAAATGTGGGATGGGAAGAGATTAAATTGCATATTTCGATTATTAAAAAAATCCGTGGGATTTCTGATTAGAATAATTTGTTATATCAGCTTTTTTTAAGCACATCTTGGCTTGCCCCTTTTATTTTTTCCTCATCAAGCATCCAAAATTCTGCTTGTGCATCTCAAGACATTCAAAGCCAAACGGAGTGCGCTGCCAATTGATGCAGTCGTACTTTCTGCATGGTTATTGCGCTAATTTTTATATATCCGATGCGGATGCTTTTTATACGCCAATACATTTGGCCCCGTCTTCCAGCATTCCCTTCTGATTAGTTAATGATGTTGAACGTTCTTCATACACAACTACTTTTTGTTCTTGCACGTTTGCCTTTCTCGCACTCATCATTGCTCAGCATGTTCCTTTCATTTTTCTCGCTTACTTTATTTCATTGGGTCGTTTATTAACCTTATTTGCATATGATATTTGCTGTAAGATGTGGTGTTCAGTAACTGCTTTCGTTCTTACTGGATAGTTGTGATTTGTGAAGATGCTACAACCCATTTATGACTGACGACTCCTTCATGAAGAATCCCTAACTATTTATGGCTAATTATTTGCAATTTATCTTTTAATTATAACATTTTACTGAACAATTTTATTATAATTGATTGCTGATGACTGAATTATTTTCGATTGATGATGACTGATTTATTTTGATTAATGGTGACTGATTTATGGCGAATACTAAACACCAAATGTATGATGATTAATTTATTTTTGATCCACAATAATCACATTATTTTTTATTAAGAAGATCGGTTTAATCTATTTTCATTTTCTCATTGATATATTTTCAGTTTATGATGACTGATTTATTTTAGATTTAGGAGAAGTAATTTAATTTTGATATAGGAATTGATTTACTTTTAATTTATAATAATTGAATTATTTTCGATACTGTTTCTTTTAATTGATGATGATGATTGCTTTACTAAAATATTTGTGATTAATTTATTTTTGATTTATAATTATCAATTTACTTTGATTTATCATTGTAAATCGAAAGTCATTTAATCATGACTTTACTTTTGATTTATGATGATTAATTTATGTTCATCGCTTTAATTTCATTGTTGCTGATTGATTGACTTTTGAATTATGATGACTGATTAAGTTTTGAATTATGATAATTGCTTCACTTTTGATTCATGATGACTGATTTGCTTTCGATTTATGATGATTGATTTATAATAATCGCTTTATTCTGATTGATCATGTTGATAAAATTTTGATTTATTCGTTTACTTTAGATTTAGGATTATTGATTTATTTTTGATTGACAATGATAGCTTTAATTTCATTTATGATGATTGATTTACTTTGGATTTATGATGATTAATTTATTAATCCCTTTACTTTGATTTATGATGGGGAATTTATGATAATCGCTTTAATTTTGATTGATAGTGATTGATTTAATTTATGATGATTGATTTATGACCATTACTTTTTTTTTTGATTTATGACGACTGGTTAAGTTTTATGATAATGGTTTCATTTTTGATTCATGGAGAGTAATTTGCTTTTGATTTGATTGATTAATTTTTGATTTATGATGACCGCTTTACTTTAGATTTAAGATTATTGATTTATTTTTGACTGATTTATGACGATCAATTTATAATAATCGCCTTACTTTTGATTTATGATGATTTTATGATTGATTTATGATAATCGCCTTTGATTTTGATTTACGATTATTGATTTATTTTTGACTTTCAGTCATCGCTCTAATTTCATTCATGATTATTAATTTACTTTAGAATTGTGATCCTCTTGATCGTCTACTTTTATGATGATCAATTTTTACCGATAAAACCAGATCGCTCCTTCGAAGCTATGATCATCAAGCAAAAACTGTCATACTTCGGAGATATTATGCGAGCAAATGACAGTCTGGAGAAGATGATGATGCTTGCTAAAGTTGATGGAAGCAGAAGAAGAGGAAGACCAAGAATTAGATGGGTGGATGGAGTTAAAGAAGCAACTAGAATGCGCTTGGAAATTCTGAAAGACATGGTCAGGGACAGATCTGAATGAAGAGTATGTTCGTGGGATCACAAGGAGTCGAAAACGACTCGATGGAACATAACACACACACAATTATATCGTTATCTTTTTCTTCCAGAGTTTTTCAACTTCTGATATTTTAGAGATCAGTGAGGATGAGTTTACCGCTATCACTTGTATCGTCATCATCATCATCATCTGTGTTTTATGGTGTTCTAATGGCACTAATTCAAACTGGTGTTATAGCGGACAGACTACGCTGTGTGATGCATGTGAATTCAGTGAATAAATATCAACTTATGATTAAAATTTAAGCAGGGAAATACTATTTTGATTTGATCAACCGAACTTTTAAATTTCTCGAAGTTGTAGTCGTGAAATGCAGGGCCAGATGTTTACGCCGGAAGAGCAGCAGAAGAAGAAAAAAAACTGTTTATTGATGTAATATTTTTGACATCTTTGCATTTGCCCACATAAAGAATCCTCACTTTTGACGGCGAACGGTGAATTTCTTTAGAAATCTAATTTTTTTTTTTTTTAAATGGAGAACCCAAATAATGGATGCTTTGAGTATTTAAATTCTAGTTATTATTTCAGCTCGTGCGTTGGAGGATAAATAAATAGCTGAAGAATAGAGTTCTCCAGAAACAATCAGCATTTTTGTCATGCTTTCTGCGATAGCAAAATGTTGGACTAAGTACTGTGCGTGCTATGATGACATGAAGGTAACCTTCTTCGCCGAAACATCCTTTAATGCCGTAGAAGCATGCAATAATGTCAGGTCGAAGCACACAAATGCTTTATAGTCCATTCGAATGTAAATGTACCATTTCTTCGAAGTAAACGAATTAGGAAATAAAAGCGTCTCTCAATTGATGATAGAAAACTTTTGTAACCACATGTAGAAAATAGAAACATCAAAAATGAAACACTGCCATCTGGTGCCAATTTCTAGTTAAAAAATAACGTAAAGAACACGAATCAAAATAGCCAAAAATGTCGGCTATACGTAAAACAATGAAACTTCAACAATGGTAGCTGAGCAAGCGCTAATTGTTACTGAAGACGAAACAATCTATTTACATTAAAAATTATTGAACGCAAAAAAAAGTGATATATGGCTAGAAATTTTACTAGCTTATTATAAAAATTTTATTATGATAAAATCAAAATAAAATTACTTTTAATGCTGCAGAACGAATTTCATAAGCATCATAAAAAAGTGAACATACGATGCCTTAAAAATATCCCTCGGACACTATCATTGTATATTTTTTTTTACTACCGATCGTATATTATTCCCAAGAAGACATTTTTTAATGGTTTCTTGTTGCAAAAAGACATACGACATCTTCACCTTGGAGCGCCATTCCTTATCCGTAGCTACACAAAGATGTCATACCACTTAGAAACTTTTGTTCTCTTTCGTTTTATGGCAGAGGAAGGGATAATATCGTTTGTACGTGACTAGAATCGGAGAAGCTACTCAAGGAAGAAGCCAGAAATTGAAATGGCGGAGTAAGATACAAAGAATTAAATCCTGCTTGCTCGAATCTGGCACTGTCAGATTTCCCTGTGTTTATGTAAAGTACGGAATATAAAAGAGACTTGGGGGAATTTATATTGCTAACTTTATCTTCGTTTTTTATAACGATTTTGGTAGAATCAGAAGCGCAGATTTGTGCTATGTAATGCCCGAACTCAATGTGGCCGAAGAAATTGAATTTTTTTTTTTTCGAAAGAGATTTAAGTTAGTCAATATTTGCATGCGAAGGTACGGAAAACGTAGAATGACTTCCGATTATAAAAGGGGTACATCCTTAGAGTTTTGGGAAGCGTTCAGGGGCTAATTAAGCCCACTGTGATTGTTATATACTTCGTTTGCTTTTCGCTATTATTGTACTAAGCCTTTTTGGAGTTGAATGGAATTCCGTATGTTAGACAATAAAGATCTTCGAGTAAACGCATCTGGAAATGGGTTCTATGTATTCTTCGGTGATGGACCAAATAGCGACACATAAGTTAACCTTAATGTTTTCCATCGTTTTCACACATCGCGAGTGCAAATTGCTTCGTTCTTGACTCACATTCGGTAAGACATAATGTCGACTGTTTGTTGTCGAAGGTTACGTTTGCCATGTTTACCAAATATGTTAATACATATACTAAAAGATAAGAGGAATGCGTTGTATCTCAGCATCTTAATGCGATAATTATCCTCTGTGTTTGGATGACAGCACAGAGTGTGCAAGCTACGATTCGTTCATAGCAATATTATGCCTGAAGACATTCTTCACCGGTAGGTTGGCAATCTCCGTTTCTCATGGCGAAACACACATTGCGCGAACAATTCGCGTGTTGTCATCATGAATGACAGCTACTGGGATCATAGAGGGATGCCTCATTAAGGAATTCGCAGACCAATGCGAAAATAGGCTTAGATTTCGGCGTAGAATGTCTTATCTCAGATCTGTTATTATTAGTAAGTGCTTCGTAAAATGTGCTAAAATGTCCCTTGTAAACACGGAACTTGCAAGGCTGCTTTAAGTGATTCAAGTGCATTCTGATAGAGGAAAACTTCGATATAACAGACGACAACTTGACGTTATCACCAGACGTTATACCAAACTTCGTTATAAAATTGTAGTATTTTGTGTAATATAATATTTATTCTGACTGCTTTAATGGCCCCTCCACTGATAAATTCGTTGAATACGGTGAAGGGACGTCGAAGCTTTGGATGATTGACAACTTCAGGAGCGAATTCTCCAGGCTTGCTGCGCAAGCTCATTAATTGAGAAAGAAGTAATATTTATTTGTTAATAAATGCATGCATTTATAAGCATTCCATTTCGGCTTTTATTTTTGTAGACAGAAGACGCCTTGAGCTTGTGCGGCAATAATTGAGCTTTGCGTTGTGTATCGAAGGCCGATGCTTGCTCGTCTAGTCAAAGCTGCTACCTTGGCTCCTTGGCTTGCTCGATTGTAGGAGCTTCCAGGTCCTCGCTGCGGCACTGTGATTTCATGCGCGCGTACAGCCATTTCCGCTTCCTTCACGTCGTCTTAAACACAGGCCATACGCAGTCAAAGTAGCTCTAGCCAGTGTGCTTCAGTCAACCTTTACAAGTGTGCGTGTTGCTTGGGAAAATTAAGTTACAACCAACTTTTTATGACGACGTTATTGACCAGTTCATAAAGAAGAACTGTAGGGTAGAATTTGTATTCAAGTAGCTAAACAAGTAGAATATCATTTGTAAAATAAATGTTGTATTTGTACGATTAATCGTACATAAATTTCTAAATATGTAGTTTTAAATGGTCAGTAATTCATTATTACTCTAATCAGACTTCAATCACACCTCTCACTCCCTGAATGATAACAAGAGCAAACGTGAATTTCAAGACCAGCATTCGCCTCTGATACCCTTATTAGGTTTAGTAGAACTACTTGAATGCTTACCTCACCTTAATGCAGTTCCAAGAAACCAGACTCCACTCTCCAACCAGCAAAATGCGCGTTTAAATACTGACATATTTAGTGAGAGTCTTTAGGTTGAGAAATTGTTGATGTTGAAAAGTATCAGTTTCTTGACTAACGAAAGAATTAACTTCATCTTTTACTTCGAAGAAGATAATTAAATAAACCCTTCAGATAATCACCACAGGAGGACACTGAAAGAGAACATTGCAATTCATTAAAACTGTATGTTATAACAACGTTTTTCTTTATTGAGAAAGGGTGAATAATGGAAGAGTGGGAGTTGTTAAAAGGAATCCTCCGTAGTTCAATCGGTATGTACGAAGCCCGTTGGTTGGAAAGACATGAGTTGTAATCCCATCTAGCACGTGAAAGACCTTTATCAGGGATTTTCAAGTGAAAGAAGGTAAGTTAATCGGGCTCATACGGAGGTGGAGGGTTTCCCTCAGAAACGTGGGTTTTTCATCCCACAATCAGGCAAGAAGAAAACATCCAATTTACATACAAAGAACACTCATAGGTATAGGGATAACCAGCCTTGTGCTAGAATTATAAAAGATAATTCTTCTTGTTCTTCACGCATTAGATGTGATATCTGTTGCGACTAAGACTTCATCTTCTTTAATGCTGTCTTTTAGTCGTTTTCTAGGTCTTCCTGTTCTTCTCTTATTCTTTGGTCTCCAACTGTAGACTTCTTTTATTATTCTATCTTCACTTCTTCTTTCCACGTGTTCCATTCTTTTTATTCTTCGGGTTGCTACCCAATTGTTTATTGCTTGTATTTCACATTGTTTTCTTAGATCTGCATTTTTCATTTTATTTAGTCTAGTTTCATTTATTATTTTTGTTAATATATTCATTTCACCTGTGTTCAACATTTGCCTTGTTTTCCTAGTGTCTGGTCTTGTTTCTGCATTGTATGTCACCTGATTACCACTTTATAAATTCTGGTTTTTGTCTTTACTCTAAGATGTATATTTTTCCATATTGTTTCGTTCAAGCATCCTGATCTTCTTACATCTTTTGCAACTTGTTCTCTGACTTGTAGATGTGTTCTTCCTTCCCGGTTCAGTGGTATACCTAAATAGTTTAAATTTGTTATTTCTTCAGCACTTCCCAATTCAAAATTTGCATCTTTGTAGTTCTTGTGATATTGTCATACATTTTGTTTTAGTTTTTGATATCTTCATATTATACAATTTTGCTGCTTTATTAAATGCATGTAGTAATATTTGCAGCTGTGTTTTATTTTCTGCAATTAATATTACATCATCTACATAACATATAGTTTTTATTATTTATTTATTAAAATCATTTATTTTCACTCGTGTATTTTGTATTTTATTACATTTTTGTATTATTTCATTCATTATTATATTGAATACTGTTGGGCTTAAAGAGTCTCCTTGTCTAATAATAATAATCATTTTTAATAATAATAATATTGAGTTATCATTTCTTATCATTACATTATTACGTTACATTATAATTTACATACCGTTACATTAATTCTTTCAAAATGATAAAATTGTGAAACATGTATGACATCAATTGTATGACATCATGTGTATAACCCAAGAGCATGAGCTCATCCGGATTATTACAAGAAGTGTAACAATATTGCATAACATAAATAGGACACAAAATATTGACATAATATATATATACTGTAATTATTTTTTATGCAATTATTCTCAAGACGCCCGCTGCTTTTCTTCAGAAGTATCTTTTGTAATACTTATGTACTGATCATTAGGAAACGTATGTTAGGAAATGAAATATATAGTTGTCTAAGTGGAAGGATATTTAAGGATATTTAATTTAATTTTAACGAACATCTATATTTAATGTTCGTTAAAATGCGTATTAATTTATTGTCTAAAGAGATTAATGGTGTGTCTGTGTAGTGTGATATATATTCCTCCCCAGCTTAGTATATCGTACTGCATAAAAGTTTGAATCCAGGAGAAATACAATGTTCTTAACATTGTCAGAGTTAAGAATCTCTTTAAGAAGAAGACTCCAGATAGCATAAATCTTACTTTGTTGAACACCTCTGGAAATGTGGTTTCCAGCTTAAGTCGTTGTCTGTTTTTATTACTAGGTAGGTTAGAGTATTCACGTTTTCTACCTCCATATAATTTTGCAGTTATGTAGGAATATATGGATGGAAAAATTGGTTTTACTATTAGGTGTATTTTTAGTTTTAAAATTATAAATTTTGTTTTTCCCGCATTGAGAGTGAGGAAAGACATCGTTAGGAAATCCAAAGATACTTGGAAGATCGGGTGCTTAAGAGCTATTAGAACCATTCATAATGAACATCGTAAGTGATTGAAATGATGAAGAGAGGTGATCGCGGTTCTGTTTGATCATCTTTATTGCTATTTTCGTCTTGTAGGATTCCTCATCTTTAGTTTTAATCTTTAAAATATTCAACCCTTAATTCGCATTCAAATGTGCTTCAGAAAGTGATCTGCTCTTTAAAATTTAATTTTCCATTATTGTGAGATTTCAGTCCAATTTAAAAATGAAATAAAATTAATCAGGATCGGATTAGGATACAAGGAGATAAATACATTCTTTTGTAATCATTATCACCAAATCTCATTTGTAATTTTATCGCACAATGACTTTTATGTCTGTCTGATTGTCTTCATCGATTTATTCTTCATATTCTCATGGGTTCTCCATTACTTTTCATTTTTAAATTGTTGAAAGAGCTGGCTCTCTTTTTTTTTCTTTTTTTTTCTTTGTGTGATGGTACATTTTTGCTCTGATCTGCTCTTACCATCGAGAGTTAATGGCCGTTAGGTGCATATAGGTATTGTTCAAATATATCATTGCGAAAAGTGAAGAAAATTAATGTTCAATTTCTTGACAGATGAGTACTTTAATAAAGTTAGGAGGTTCTCGAGAAGCTCATAGTTTCGACATTTGTCATTGTCCCCGTGTGGCATTGATGAATGGTTACAAGTTTAAATTGACGTGATCGTATCCAGACGTTGTTAAATTTATAGAAAATTTGACACCTGTATGCGAGTCAAAAGATTGCAAAAAAATTAATTGCATAAAATCCTAACTAGTCAAATAATTGACATTGTAAATAGCAGTATAAAAATCCTCTTTATGTAACAATCCGATGAAACAGATCACAAAAATATCTGTGACGTCACAACAATGAACTCCATAGCTTCCTAATTGATCTAACAGCTATTTCATATTGTTTAGCTGGTTAGAATGTTTGTTATTTTCTATGTATTCTTGCGAAAGGAACTTCGATAATTGTAGACAGCAGAAGGGTCGGCGCATGCGGAGATTATCACTTGAATTATAATGTCTATAAAACAAACCCTGTTTAGTTATTAGATGCTCATTTTTAAACAGGATGGAAAGAATGCAGATACTCTGAAGGAACGCATCCAAAAACGTTATTTGAGTTAATGTTTGTCGACTGGGACGACAACACTGGGGTAGATCTGCTACAGTCATCCGTTTTGTCACGGTCTACTATTGACCTCGAGGATCCTCGGTATTTATCTTATTCCCCCACGAACGAACTTCTTGATTCAGTTACCCAAGATTAGCCGATTATCGAAGGGATTATCCTTGGGCCATCTGCTGTTTTTGTGCTGATAGCACGTACTGCAAACAAAACGAAGCTTCCAGAGGGAGAGTAAACACTCTCTGTTGATGCGTTGAGGGGAACGAGAAAGCCCGTTCTAAAAGTCTTACAATCGAGTGTGAGTTGCCGTAAAGAATTCTTAAAATAAACTTCAACAGAAGATGTTTGGGTGTTTTGTTTGACTACTATTGCTTGTTTCCGGAGATTGGATTCTGATTTCGTTTTTGTGGTGTTTATTTATGTTTATTGTTTATTCATTACGTAATCTGTTTTTATCTCCATTTGATTCTTATCTATTCCCTTAATCTTTGCTATGCAACCCCGTTATTTAATCGAACGAGATTGCTTTGAATTTAATTTTGCATTTAAATTCGATCCTGTTAAGTTTGTATATTTATTCTTTAATCAATCTCTCCGTATATATATTTCTCAATTCATCAATACTTAAACTATCTAGCCTTGCATGTTTCCTATTTAATTTATAGTGTTCATCAAAGAATTCGCCTTTTCGGAATATTGCATTGAATTTCTATCGGCAATACGACCCCGAATAAGGCGCATCTGATAGGCTCCAAAGCCATGAATAGATCTATACGTCTATAATAATTTTCTGCTTGACAACTCACATCTTGGACAAATAATTTAAGATAAATTTTGATTATCCCTTACGGGATAAAGGATCTGAACCGCTTCTGTCGAAATTAAATATCTCCTAGTTTTGCTTACTGTAAATAAAGAAAAATAATTTTTTTCTTTATTTACAAAATTCTTGTCAAAAAAAAATTTTTTTTTTTGGCTTGTCAAAACTTCATTGGCTACAGCACTGCCATCCATTACCCTCCCTGGGTACCCATTTTAGTCGTCTCGTACGACATGCATGGGCTACAATAGGACGATTTTTAAGTAAAGCCCTTTCTAAAAATTAAGACGATCGCCCGGACCACTCCCTACGAGTGGCCGAAAGATTGTCCAACTCAGTGTTGGTTCCACTCAGTGACGTCCTCCCCGCCCCCATCACTGAGCAGAACCGCTCATATTCCAGGGAAAAGCATCCACCGACAGGGGCAACGCCGGAGAATACCCTCCCCAGAGACTCAAAAATGCTCTCTCAGGGCAAACCCCCAGAATCTAAGCACCCCTCACCGGGAGCAAAATTCCGCCCATGTTAGTCACCTCTTACGACATGCATGGGTTACAGTAGCACTATTCTTATCCCGACCACCACACGGGGTGCCAATTAGACAATGATAACTGCATAATTTAATTAAGATTAATTATATATAAAATTTAAAGGTGTTCTTAAAGTTTTTAAAGAAAATTTTTAATATTTTATCACTTTTTAAATTAAAATAAAGGTTTAAAATAGCTATAATTAAGTGTATAATTGTATGCATGAAGTTGCATTAGTTTGAAACCATCAAACAAAACATTTGATAGCAGGAATAATAATTCATTTCATTTGGTAATCGATCATATATAATCGATTCAGACATTTCTTTCCAATTCAGTTAAAATACCTGAAGCAACTTTAAGTCGACATGCACTGACATGCTTCTAATTTCATTTATAAAATGCAGATAAAGGGAATTATCGTAGTCTGTTTGTTATATCTGGGAGATTATAATATTTATTACTGGAGAGATTAGTTTTCATATAAATACGCAGAAATCAATCTTGTTTTTATAAATTACGAAAGAATTTTACTACCACTGAGTTAATACTAATTGCAAAGGTTTGTTTCATAATCGGAGTCTTAAACACGCCAAGTATTTCTTTGTTTCTTTAGGCACGTTTAGGGGGGGGGGGGAATGTGTTTGTGGTTAATCTTCAAAATATATCTTAATTTCGTAATTTTCCCCCCGTATCTTACGTAGTGGACAAAAAAAAAATATACGTTCACGTTTGCTAAAAGCAAATTTCTGTTGTGCTATTAAAATAAAGTTTCGGTTGGACTTTGACTTCCGCTTTCTTGTACTGCTGTGATGACCTACTACTTATCGAACTTTTCCTTCTTCTCAAGGAGCTTCCCGTCCTCTGCATCTCTTTCGACGGCGTATTATCTTCTCTTCACCACAGAATACTTGGCTTCCATTCACCTAGAAAACCTATCTGTCCATTTTATCTTACAATAAAGAAATACCGTTTTTTTCTTCAACAAAACTATCATTACTTTATCCAGGTCTGTTGGCAATTTTTTTTGTTCGTAAACTGGTATTGTTATGTTTTTATTGTCGTTATTTTAACAATATAATTTCAACAATATACCAATAACAATTTATCAATATTTTACTTGAAGAATACATCAAAAACGAAATATCGATGTCTAGGTCTGCGTAGCTAGAAAGTAATTTTCATGATGAAAGCCTTACAGGCCATCGACCAAAGGAAGTTTTCGCAATTTTCTTTTGCATCTGCCGATTTCCAAGGTCATTGATCGTTAGAGTAGTTAAGTAGGTTTTCTTTTTCCCTTTCGGAAAAAACTCGGATTAAATTGTAGAATTGACCGTAGAATATATACATGAATACATCCGACTAAATACTGATTAGGATTAGCACACTCGTTTGTTATCTAGAACGCCGTGGAAATGCACTCAACTTCTGCGATGGTGAAAAAGGACACCAGATGTCTACCAATTTGCATCAACTTAGGGATGAAACGTGTAATTCCAACCCTAATTAAACAGAAAAGATATTACAGTATTATACCAAGCACTTTAGTTTTTAAGTTGGGCTGTCGTTTAAATACTGGTAGCACATTAGAATGCCATAACGCGAGCCGGAGGGGCTTTGAAGAAGGCAAATAAAAATGATATTTATTACCCTCTTCTTTAAAATAGCTTCCACGTTGAAATAAATTAATGTTTTAATTCATTTAAAAAATCAACTTTACATTTTAAATCATTGTTGAAAAGCAACAATTAAAATGGACTTTATATTTTTTAATTATTGTTGAAGGGCAACACTTAAAAATGACTACATATTTAATTATTGTTAAAGAGCAACAATTACCGACTTTATACTTTTTTTAATTGTTGCAAAACATTTAATTGTTACCAACTACAACAAAAGTTTGTAAAGTCTATAAGCAAAGTTTGTTGACAATGTTCATAATAACGTGACTTTCCATGCAATAATTAAATTTTTAATCTTTAGTATGCCATCTTCTAATCAACTGGAGAAGTCGTTTTGCTCGCGTCACTAGCCACATCTGTATATACAATGCAAAAAAAAAGTTATTTATTTCAAAACTTTCTTTAATTATGCATGTAAATGTTATCCTTTAATAAGCATTCTCTCTCTCTCTCTCTCTCTCTCTCTTTTTCAACGACGTAAGTGGAAGGCCTGTTCCCCCCAGACCACTTTCCACACTCGTTCGCAAAACGTCAAGAATTTTGAATTATACCAAAGGAAAACAAAGCGATATTTTTCACGCGGAATTAAGTAGTCACGCTTGATTTCACCTCTTACTACATTCCAGCAAAAGATTACGAGAACATGCAGTTAATTAATCGCCAGAAAACTTGTTCGTGTAAAATCTGTTTTCTTTTGAAAAAGAATTGTTTGTACATATGGAAGTGTCTTGGGATTACGGGGACAGGATTAGTCTGATTTTCATCCGAACCACGATCTCTGATGCAAATAACAAGATGCGCTTCAGAGGGTCGACACAATTGCACACACAAAAACCGTTGACGTTCGTAATAAGTACACCAATTAATTAAGAATATCTCAAGAGAGAGAAACACTTCCTTATGCATATGGGATATCAAAAGTCGATTACATTTTGCCGAAAAGAAAATATCTCGCGTCGTCTGAATTTCTAAAAGAGAAAGGAGAATGATCATTGATGTGACAAGACAAAGAAGGACTTGATAAAACACGAAAAAAGAAAATGCAAAAAAAGATAGAAAGAAATAATACAAAAATAGAGAAAACAGAAAATTATAAAAACCAACGTAAAATATAATTAACATTTATCCAGAAAAAATATCATGGAAGAATTATATAAATCAAGGATATTAAATCCAGCATTATTTCAATGCCAAATGCAGAAACTATGAAAGTTTCGTACGAAATTGGACCAGAGAGCTTACGGGCACACAATTGCCGGCCTTTACGAGTTGCCCTACCGCGGACCTTATAGAAGACATGATTGCTGCCCAAGCGTCCATACATTCGCCTTCTATTGATCCATTTTGATAAGGTTTCGCTGGCCTGACAGATGTTTCGAACTGGTTGGTTCTCCTCAGAGGCCAGGCAGAAACCTTAAGAGAGCAAAAACTCTCGTTCAGTACTAAGGAACTCGAAGTGTCGAAGAGGTGTATTTTTCGTAAGCGAACTCTCTGTCGGTGCGTCAAGTATTTATTAAAATAAAGAGTCAAAAGGCTGCATTTCGGCGATGCAAAATGATTTATATAATTTTGCATCGCCGAACTGAAGCCTTTTGACTCTTTATTTTAGTAAATGAAGAATTTTTAAAAAATTACGATGAATTAGGTAGTTCGTAATTTTCGGCCACGAACTGGGAAAACAGTCATTCAGTGAAATTCCGATTCCGTAGTCAGAAGGTCACATTTTTATGAGTCGAATAGCGGAGTGACATGTTCTCTCAATAGAAAAGATGAAGTGTTTGGGAACACCTGAGACAAGCAGAAGGAAGTTGTTCTTAGCTTTAATAGAGGCCCATAATAGATCGGAGTATCAGTGACAAAAAAAAAAAAAAAAAAAAAATCAGAGAGAAAAAAAGGAAGGTGAAGCCAATTTATTAGATGGAGAGAAAAACAGAATCAGTGCAAGATAATAATAGAATTCTCTTTGCCTCCAGTGGTTCAGAGAGAAGAAGGAAGGGTAAGAGAAATGGTCACAATCACAGAAAAAAAGAAGGAAGGAATAGAAAAATCAAAAAGAAGACATAAATAAAAGAGTCACTTGAATAGGAAAAAACCGAGAGAAGAAATGTGAGACAAAGAAAGAGGAGTTTGTTGGGATCATTTAGAATTATTCTCAGATATCGAGCAAACTATAAAATGCCAACAAAGTCAACGTTAAAACTTTTCAAAGAAAGCGGCCGATAATAATTTGGATGGATGCCTTGGCACTTATTCACATCATTACCTTCATACCATCCAAGGAACGAGAAAGCAGTCGTCGATACTTAAAATGTGGGTATGGCGTGGGATGGGATAATTGTTATGGCTGCCCAAGCCCATACCTCATTTTACTGTTTGCCATTTTTATTTAATTCCTCATTAACCACCGAATCCTAGAGGGAATATCATGTCTTATTATGCATAACTCCCACGACGGAGTAATAACTAAAAGGCTCTTTAATAGCTCCACAGTGGCTTCGTAAAGTACAGGGGGGGGGGGTAGAGAAGAATTTTACGATCTTCTATCTCTTAAAGACCACGCAAATCTAATATCAGCATAAAATGACCCGAAATAGCCGCTTATATAACTTAATAGATTCTACTAAGCCTAATGGTGTGGATATTTAAATTATGCTACATTTTATGAACACGTCACAGCAGTATTTTATGAATTCTATTAAAATTCAACTTTCTTTTATTTCGCCAATGATTTAGGACCTAAATGAGTTGACTCTCTGTCACAATAGACAAAATCTCGCTTTTAGAATTAGCCATACGACTGCAAGTTAAAAGACCGAAATAACATTTGGCTTAATAGTCAATGGAGGTGGCACAAAGCTCGTGTAAAGTGAAACCTAAGGAAATTAAGACGTGGTGAAAGCAAATAAATCTCCCATTATAAGAGAGGTTTACATTGAATCTGACACTGATAGAATAATTTCTACCCAAAGCGGATAAAGCCTCTGGTTGCCATAGAAACACACCTATCGGAAACAAGGCATAAAGCTTAACTGTTAACTACAATTGGAAGTGAGTATTATTAATTTTATTAATATTATTAAAGGCTGATGATATTACCGTACTGAGGTTTAAATTATACGTTAAACATAACGCGAGTTGTGTTGGATACTCAGTGGAATCCGATTCTACACGCGAATAAACTGCAGCTTTGAAGAGATGTGACATATCAGCGGTCGAGTTGAAAAGATTTAAATAGTCGTAATTAAATAGGGTGCCTCAAAACGAATCATACAAATCTCATATATTGTTAACCTTACACTTATTTATATTCCATTTAAGGTAATTCGTAGGGTCTAAAATAGGATATTGTCTTTTGAGCAAAGCTCTTAAACAAGATTTAATATCCTCGTTTTCCCAAAGTAGATTATCATTTCTAGTAACAATGCAATAGCGATCGTTGATTGTTAATGGCTTTCTTTGTTCCTATTGTTGCGAATAAGATCGCATTTATCATTGACTGAAGTGGTTAATGAGAAATAATCACATTAAGTTAATTGCGTATATGTTTGGTTATTATAAGCTATGTTGTCTGGGAATTAAGACTATTGATCCTATTAGGTACGATGTTGGCACTAAGAAAGCTCGAGCTATTAACACTATCATCGCTTCTAATAAGGCATAGAGAGTACGTAATTTGCTTAAATGATTTATTAAGAGTTGGAAGTTATTAAGAGTGAGTAATATAATTTGCATTGTTGAACATGTTGGTCATGGGCGGCTCGTGCATTGGCACTGCGGAACTGCAGCACCCCCAATTTTTCTAAATATATAAATATTAATTCATTAACATGACAATTAATAAATATATTTATTAATTTATTTATATTTGCTTGTAATATATAATTTAATCATCAACAATCCTATATAATTCTCTTATTTTGTATAAAAAAATAATAAAAATCCATCTTGTAGCACTTAGGAGGGAGAAGGACGCTAGCAGCGCTGTGTTTACCAGTGTCATATTGCTACGCGCGCAAGCATATGCCCGTCATAATGAGATGCGAGCTATTAGCGTAATGCGGCACTGTCTGTCGCGCAGTTCCATGTGCATTGTTTATATGCAGTAGTAGAGTGTTCGTAGTGCTTATCGTGTTTACTCCATCTCTTTAAATATTTGGACATTAAAGACATAACATTTGTTATAGTTTAGTTTTAAATAATTTTGAATTATACCAAACTGTATAATTTTATCGATAATAAAGAACATTTTTTTCATGAAACAAAACAAGAAGAATATATTTTATTTTTAAGTAATTTTGAATTATACTAAGCTGTACAAACAATATTTTTTTCATGTTTATTTTTTTTTTTAAATTTTTACCATAATTTTGATATTTTATCCAAACACACAGTTGTATGTATATTTCGAAAGTTGCAGCACCCCACGAGCCGCCAGTGATGTTGGTATTGTTATTATCATCAATAATGATCAGTTGATGTTATTAAATAATGTTAATGTTGAATAAAAATTGGTATTATTTTTTTCCTACTACCTTTACTCGTCTAGTAATCAGGATCGGGGTTTGATTGATTTGTGAGCAGAGGTGATATCCACTTTTCCAATTGGCTTGCGTAGAGTTTATGCAGTTTTCATCCAAGATAAACGCCTCCTAGCGGAGAGTTAATAATAATCATGATTATCTTTAATCAATTGCATACTTGCTTATATAGTTTTAGATGATTTATTTAAATGTTCTGTAGTCAAATCAGTTTATAAGGTTTTGGGTGACGAGGGTGGATTCCATTTGTTCGGAATGCTGTCTAAAAAATAGAAAAAAAAGGAAGAAGAAAGAAAAAATGCCTTTCAGTCAAAAAACACGTCTGGGTGTGTTAGTGAAAGCAAATAATAGCAAGAAAAATTAAGTAAACACGCGCTGTGATGCGTAATGATATCCCTCCTGTACGGAAAATCTTGTTACGTACTTCTTTCCCTTATACGGAAGTCCCGCGCAAGTCGTATAAATGCACGGAGTTCTCCGAGATTCTCGAAAATAAAGTTCTGAAACGAATGCGCCAAGTTCACCGCACGAATCTCCTTTAAATGGATAGAACGAGAGAGAGAGATGCAAAAGATCGATGCCGTACCTCAGGCTGGAGACGAACTTACGGACGAAACGATTGTCAGCCTTCATGTCGACACAGATGTGTCACACGGACGCTCGTGAAAAAGAAGATTTTGCGGAGATTGGACGGCCTAACTCGTGGGGGTAGCTGCACAGATGTTATGGCATGCGTGCAATGGCTCGCAATAGCTCTTCGACGGTCTCGCTTGTCATCGCTTAAATAATGAAGCCGAACGATAAGGGTTCGTCATAACGCCGCACTTAATAGGCAACCCGACAAAACAGATGTTTTTCTTCGTTTATCTACCGAGAAAGTCGTCTAAGCAAAGAGGGTTATTTACATACTCACGCGTCCCATCTATTAAGGGATTTGCACTGTTCTGTAAGAGATTAGATTTTTCTCTTTTGTTTGTTGATTTTGTTTGTGTGTGCCAAGAAGATCATTTCGCCAACCCTAAAGAATGCCCTAATAAATATCTTTCGCAAAACTCTCTCGTGAGAATTTCCTTTTGAAACATCGCAAATTATTTATCGCATTCTAGAACTGCAAATGTGGGAAACGAGCAGCAGAAATGTTTTCCAATTGTTCGACAAGCCACTGAGCCTAACACGCAATGAAAGATGGGATGGAACTGAACTCGGCTTAGATTATTATTAATTTTTCTTAATGTTAATTATTGAAGTTTATTCAATGTAAATTGTTATTACTAACTCACAGGAAGTTCATATTATATTATTAGAGTGTATTTATTATTAATTTATAATTATTATTTATTTATTTGTATAAATATACTTGTTTATTTATTTTACATTTATTACTTGACTATTTAATATTCATTTGACTTATTACTTTGAATATATTTAATCTCTATAATTTAATTTAATCTTTTAATTCACTTATTAGTTTACTATTTTCTCGCATATATCATTTTAATAAATTTATTTAAATGTACAACTTAACAATTATATACCAATCAGCATTAAAAGAATTAGCGTTATGTTGATTTGTATTAGACAACCAACTGTTACGTAATCTTCAACTATTGTTACGTCATCGTATAGATTGACATGAGTTCCAGAGTCTCTCATTTGTGTATAATATCTGCAGGAATTCACAGAATATTCTTAAGGACTCTGTATTATAAACATTTAAAAGAACGGGTAGCTTCTTATTGCTTGCCTTGGGTGTTATTGTAGCCATCAGAAACGTATTGCCATACCTTGGTGTTGAGCAACGTAAGTTGATTCTCATGTTGCTCTGTTATTCTTCTTTAGTAGTGCCGTAGCATTACCATGCAATGTCGTAAAGAAGAAATATTTGTAACATAATTACTTCGCACAAACATTTGAATATCATTTGTGATGTTGGATGGAACCATGCTTGTAACATTGCATAGTTTCGCTGCGATATCCCTTACGAGTTTCTTTTCAAGGTAGTTAATATGCCTCCACTTCATATCGTGATAGCCGAGGTATTTTATTGCGATCCGTTTTATGGCAGTACATCTTCCCCTACATTGATGCAATCTGTTTCATGGTAAATGACTGGCAAGTTGTGTATTATTAACCAGCATCGTACACGCGTCTTTCATCTGCTGAGGGAGCAAAATTGTTATCTGAAAGTTGATTTTTTGTTTTACTGAGAAATGTTTGTTCTGCTGCTTCTTGGAGGTTAGTATGGACTACAATCAGTGCTCTGTCATCTGCATACTGAAGTAAGGGTCAGTATGTGCAGTGTGTGGATTTATGTATGCAAATACTGAACAGCGTAGGAAACAAAATGGCTCCTTGTGGACAGCCACAGCAAGTCTATGAGTATACGGTTTCCCAGCCCTGCGCATCGATTTCTTACTGTGAAGTACTTCTGAACCATTTCATTCATTTCGTCTCCGATTCCACTTGCTGTTAATTTTCTAATTAGAATGATGTAATCTACTGCATCCTTGTTCTTGTCAAGAGAATTATTTATTTTGTCTGCAAATTCCTTGACTAAATCGATTGCGCGTCTCTCTGTCTGGACATTCAGCGTTCAGAGACTGGAGGTGGGACAGTAGTTTTCGTGTCCTTTTATAAATGACAGCAATGATAGCAATTTTTAATTCAAAAGAAACGTTTCTTGTCTAAAATATTGCAATAATTGTGGAGTATAAAAATTACGCAAGCCATCTTGCTCACATGACAGATATCGGGGTTGGTTTTGTTTTAGTTTTGCAATATTATTAATAAATGGTTTGTTGAAACAGTTACAGATTTTAGGTCTGAATTTTCTTTATGAAATATATGTAGATTTTGCTTATTTGTTAAATTTCATATATAATGCTATAAAATAATGATCAGCCACTTTTCTTTCAATGATGTAGACAGTGTACTTCCTGGTTGCGCAAATACGTTGATTGATCGATGTCGCTAAGTAGACGAATTTGCTAAATTTCTTCTGGAGTGTCATCGACGCAGAATGGGAGTCTTGGTCCATTATCATGTTGATGTTAATATCATCAATCATAAGTTGATTATTAGGATTTAAGTTGAGAGTGCTTCGACCGTTTTCTGTTTCGTAGGGGGAAGCCATGATGCTTATTAAGTGAGTGTCTGTTCTCGGATATCCTTGCTCTATTTTCAAAAGATTATATTCTCCTGCTGTAAGTGGAATAGTTCGTTCTGTAATCACACTGCAGTTTATTTTAGCAACATAAATGTCGTCGCAGAATTTGGCGTGATCATGATACGTAAAAGTTTTAAAAACATAGCATTTTACTTCCTTAAGGTATTAATGGTTGCAGTCCATTTATTTCTGATTTCATATGCATTGATATTAGCTTGTGGACTCATAAACCGTTTTGCATCCTCATTCCATACAAACTGATATTACTGTTTTTATTGTTTTACTTTCCACTCTTGATAATAGAGGAATATCTGAAATGTGGCGTTAAGTATTCGTGAGATGAATATCGGTCTTTCTGGCTGGTCAATATTTAGCATCGCAGTTGTTTCTCAACTCATTGACCTTTAGAATCGAATCTGTAGCTTACTTGTTATAGTAAAGTTTATTGTATTTTGGGAAAGGATGACTTAGTTTGTCTTCTTGTAGCTTTTATGTTGTGTTGTATGCTGTGGGTTCATGTTAAGATACTCCTGCTTTAGTTGCTCTATTGCCAAAGGGTATTAAATTATTCATTTCGTACGAAGTTCTTCAATAGGAAGTTTACTTAGCGATATGCTATTAGAAATATGAGGTCCTCTGATATCTCTATTAGTCTGAAAAACTGACTCGAAGTTTAACATTGATCGTATCATATGCTCCATCGTCACTGCCACCTGCACGTGTGGCGCTTTGACCTACAAATAGGTTCTGACAAACCAGAAACTTGTAATTTACGAGTTGCTCAAGTAACTTTGGCAAGTCATGCAATCTAATTCAAATGGGAATCGTTTTCTAAGCAGCGATAGCAATCCACTGTTCAAACTGTTGTAGAATTTCTCGATTTAATTCATTCATAATTAAGTAAAAAAGATCATTTATATATAAAAAAAGTGTTCTAATTTGTTAGAATTTTTTTAATTTTTATTAAAAATTACCATAGCACAAGCACGATATCATTCGACTTTTACTAGTAGCCTCGATACCGGAATAATATCGTTTTGGGTGTTGATCTCAATGACTCGTCACGGCCACGACTACTTGGAAACCTAATTAACGTTTTCATGGGATAATTAATGTTGTACGCATAGTATATTCTGTTGGTCAATTACGTGTGTTCTCCTGCTAGTTTTCCTGTTTAGCGGATTAAATTTCTTCTGTGGAGTTTCCAAGAGGAAAACTCTGCGACTTCCGTATAAATCCAGCTAACTCACCTTCAAACTTAAAAGCTCTTATGAAAGTTCTTCGAGTCCTAGACAGGATTCGAAGAACTGGATGCTAGATAGCTTAAAAAACCGAACTGAACCTAGTTGCAAGACAGTATCAGATAAATACTGGACCAATAGATATAAGAACAGAAGCTCGTTGTTTTCTATCCATTATTATATATTATTGTTCGAGAACTATGTTGCAAAATGTCAACAATATGAACTTATTGTAATAAACGCAACAACAAAAATTCACAACAATTGTTGTATTTTGATTGTTCTTTTCCGGATGCCGATGAAATATTTAAGTAATGAGAATACAGATAAACTGATCTCTACGTACGTATGAATTCTGTTTGGCTCGGCAATAAATCAGTGCTGTCTGATGCTATATTTTGTAGAGAAATGTTTGGAACGGTTTTGTTCAGCTGATGTAATTTTAGAGCTTAAAGATAAGTCATTTAACAAAAAAATAAAATAAATAAATAAAATTCTGTGTACGTATGACCATTTTGAGTTTATCGTTTATGAAATTTGAGTTTCGCTTCTTTGAGTCGGACAAGAATAAATCTTTAAATGGCTCCGAGAAACATGCCAACAAAACTCATCGCTGAAAAGTGAACACAGTCGATATTTCTATCGGAAACTTCAAACCATTACAAACAGGCAGCTACCAGCATAGTGGGCGGGTGGATAGTCACATAAGAAGACTCCTACTAAAGAATACATCAAACAACAAGCGAATGCTATACCTTTTTTTTTTTTATAGAAAAAAAAAACAGATTTTGCATTCCGGTTCAATAGTTGCGGATGTTCACATGTAACAGATGGTTGACATCGATTTTGTATTCTCAATGTTTGCAATAGGGATTGACAGGTGTTCTAAGTGTAGCAGATCGATTAGCGGGTGGCAGATAATAACAGAAAAGATACGAAAAATATGATGATGTAAATATCAAACTTTAGGGTTGATTGACGAATATTTTAGGAATCAAATGATTTAATACGCGAATGTGTTTCTGTTTCTAAAATTTTTTTTTCTTTCTTTTTTTTTTTCTTCATGTGTTTGGAATAGTAATTATTTCGATCTACGTTGTTATGTCCTCGCTCAAACTAATGAATATCGCACAGCATGTGAAATAATTCAGCTATAAAACACAGACCAATAACTTCCGAAAACGACCCCATTTCTGTGATATGGGGTCGTTATATCAGAATGCCGCTCTATTGTTTCTCGACCTATTTAGTCCAAACAAAAATACAGTAGCATTTCTTGACAATTACATTATACGAGGGCGGACTGAAAAGTTCTCGACCTCGACCATAGATGGCAACACTATCGGCAAGAGATTTTTCTAAGTGATACATCTGTCATAAGCATCCATGTGAAATTGCAAGTCATTCTATCAAGTAGTTTGTTTTATACAGCTGTCTGAAGTAAACGTGTTGTCTGTATCCCTTGAAATGGATAAAATTGAGTATCGTGCGGTTATAAAATTCTTTCTAAAAGAAGGTTTAACGCCAAAAGAAATTCATTCGAAGTTCATTAAAGTTTATGGACACTCTTCTCCTTCGTTTTCGACAATTAAGAAATGGCTATCGAGTTTAAAAGTGGTTGTACCAACCTTGAAGATGATCCACGGGAAGGACGTCCAAAAAGTGTAACGACACTAGAAATCACTGATCAAGTGCACGATATGACACAATATTGGATGACGGGCGAGTCAAAGTGCGTGAAATTTCTGAGACTATAGGCATTTCAAAAGAACGTGTAGGATATATTTTTCATGAAGAATTGCAAATGAAAAAGCTTTGCGCAAGATGGGTGCCTCACTCGCACGAAAATCTCTGAACAGTGCTTGGAGCGTTTTAACAAGAATAAAACTGATTTCATGCGTCGATTTATTAGTATGGATGAGACTTGGATTCACCATAACACACCAGAATCCAAACAGCAATTAAAACAGTGTACAGAAACTGGTTGTTCAGCGCCAAAGAGGACAAAGTCGGTTCCATCAGCAAGAAAGGCCATGGCATCGGTGTTTTGGGATGCGAAAGGCATTTTGTTTATTAATTATCTTGAAAAGGGCAAAACAATAACCGGGGAATATTATTCCGATCTTTTAACCAGACCGAAAAAATTTGTAAGAATAAGAAAAGACCCGGTTTGCAGAAGAAAATAATCATCTTTCATCAGGACAGTGCACCAGTTCACAAAGGTGTTTTGGCAATGGGAAAATTAAGGGATCCCAACTATGAATTGTTGGAACATCCACCCTATTCCCCAGATTTCCTCCCTCTGTCTTCTATCTCTTCCCAAAACTGAAACTCTTCCTCGTTGGTCAGCATTTTTCTTCGAATTAAGAGCTGCAAAGGGATATTTTGCAGATCTTACTGAGAACCACTGCAGGGACTTGATAATAGCGCTGGAGCATCGCTGGAATAAATTATTAGCCTTAAGGGAGATTATGTTGAAAAATAAAAATAATCTTGAAATTATGAATTCGTTTTTTTCATTGTTAGGTCGAAAACTTTTCAGACCATCCTCGTTAATAGGCTGCAGCATGAGTGGTAATGTTATTGGATTCCATGGTGAGACAGTATTTTGTCTTTAAATGGATGTATTTTCTCATCCTCAGAATAAAAATACATCTTTGTTAATGATTCATTCTCGTCTTGTAGAATCACTCATCACGGCTTTATTTTAAGTATATGATTTTCAATTCTAACAAAATCTGCGTCTATTTTAATAAACCATGCATTATACATTCGAGCAATCTGAATAGAAGTCTTTCAACAATGTAATCAGTGTTGAAAGACATAAATAACAGAGCCCATTTACATTAAGTCTAAATTAATTGTTGGTTTTTATTGTTAGCCATAACGTCTGCGATGCGTTATTCGAAGATAGTTTACTGATGTTAAATACATCATCCTTGTGGGCATCCCATAAAAGTTTTCTCAGATTTTATAACTGGCTGTACCATCGGAAATCGTTAGCAAGTTGCTGACGAGCATGACAGCTGAGACATATAGAGGCAGACAACACGACTAGATGACGATATTACATTCGCATTTATTGTGTGCTTTTGCAATAGCCGTGTCCTCTGCTCGTCCGCCATTATGATATATGTTTTGCAATTTATTAATACGGTTGCACTGATAAAGATTTTTCCCCCGTTCTATCGGAATAATTTCTTCCTCTAACGCATTTCCTATAAATGGTATCGTTGATAAATATGGTTGGAAAGAATGTGGCATGTGAGATCGCAGATGACTTATCGATAATAAATAAAAGTGAGCATTCGTCCAATACGCTTATTAAACTTTTTTTTTTATTTTTTCTCAGCCTACTTTACAACCAACTAGAACGATGTTCTGAACCGTTATTTCAACTGCTAATAAAAATGGAATCGTTTCGTTGTTTAAAAAAAAAACGCCATGTTTGCATTTTAATATAACAAAGCTGTTGTGTTGTTACCATAGCAACGATATTACATACCGCACTCTGTTCATTGTTAAGTCATAATATGTCATGTTTGCATCATAATCAAGTTGTTAAATACGTATCTAATGCTAATATGCTGTAATAATATTAATTTCTCTCCAGACACGCACGCGATATTAGCTATAACGATACATTGCAGTGGCGACATCTGGGCAATTGCTTTAAATTTTAAAACACTGTTACAACCGAAACAGCATTTTGTTCTTGTACGTGTTTACATTTCCTTACGAGAGATTGCATTCTTGTAACAATGTACAGTTTCTAACAATGTCAAATTGTCGTAATAAATTAATTTTATGCGCTATTCAGGAAACTAGTTTTATAAGACACGCCTCTAAAATCATTCTTTAACACCGAACTACCACTTGCTAAATGACTAATAATTCAATATCTCTTATTCAGTTAAACTCTAAATATGCTGCTTCAGTAAACATTATACATTCCTTGACGTTCCTAAAGCTTGCATGCATATTACTATTTCTAGCCAATTAATTTAGTTTTTTTTTTTTTTTTTAGTAAATGTTGACGTTTAGATGACTTTTGTACGTTTGTCTAAGAATACAGCACTGTGACTGGAGATGATAATAATTTTAACATTGTAATAGGTACTAAAAAGAGTTTCCATAGCTCAGTCTATTCCAATGATGTCGTTTGAGTGGAAAAAATCAGGGTTCGAATCCTGTCACGTGAAGAATCTTTATCATAGCTTTGCAACTGAATGTGAGTTAGTCGGCCTCATATGCAATCATCAGGGTTTTTTTTTTTTTTCCCGCCTGGAAACTCGAGTTTTTCATCCTGCATACAGCAAACCGGTCTGAAGAACACAGGCACTAGACGTACAAAATAAATTTATAGACATAGGACTAACAACCTGATTATGAAATTCAAGGATATATGGAATATCTATAGGCGTTTAAAGGCCCGTTAACACCATGGAAGTAAAATAATACGTACTAAAATTTAATGATATATTTCGTTTTGGTTTAAATTTGAATAAACACAAAAAACAGCTAGAAAACAGCATAAAGTTACGATGTATTGTAGACAGAAATTATCTGCTATGTGCAGATGCATTCTGTAAATATTCAGTAAAATTTTGGTTTATCAAAGCCCCCCCCCCCACCCCACAAAAAAAAAATAATAATGAAGTCTGATCAATCTTTATAAATTCAAAATTGTAAGCCACTGTTAGATCCTGAATGGACGAATTTTAAGAAATTATTCATTCAGAATCTAACATGAGAATTTGGCTAACTCAGATAATACCTGGTTAACAGCACACAGTTCTGAATCTTTGTTGTATAGGACTTTGTGTAATAACATGTAAATCGCACTAGAAAAATCTTGTAGTTGAAAACTAAACTGAAGGATTATCGGATTACTGAATTTGTAATAAGGAAATAGTAGTATAATCTTATCCCGTTAAGCTGTCTTAAACTTAATAAGTTGCCAAAGAAGTTAAGAGTATGAGTGCAAAGGTCGAGTTACATACGCACGTATCGGCCGTAATGCGTCAAGCTACAACGTATGAGGAAGATGACGTAAGCGGGATTCCCGAGAATACAGCACCTAAACGGTAGCTAGGACTTGAGGATCACCTTAAGGGCATGAAAACGAAGGGTTTTCATGGGGGGTCTTTTTTCTGGTTGTTCCTGAAAACTTCACCTCGAGGATTCCTGACTAGTGGACGGAGTAGAGACGGGCGAGAGGATCCCATAATGCCAGATAGCGGACAGGCATTCTGAGTAAGCTGAACAAGATTCGATGACGAGCAGCACGCGAATCATCGGCCCACGCAGAAATTGTGCCAGTCGCTGGATGTCCCACTCAAGTAGGAGCAGAGACAACACTGCATCGAGGCAGTGAGAAGAGTTCGAGTCCGGAAGAATGCAAAACGAACGGCGTAGTCATAAACTTATTGCAGAAGCAACCGATCGAAGGAGGACCCGAATAACACGTGGCCGTTAACAGACCTTCGGAAAAAGATTTGTAGATAATCTATACCAGAACAGTAACGGGTTGTGAAATGTCTTTGAATATAGCATGCAATAAGAGTTTGATTTAGAATAACATAGCTAGCTAGTTTTAATGTTTTATAGTCTGTGTGTGTGATTAGCAATTTGATCTGTGAGTGTTTTGTTAAATTAGCATTGAGTAACTAACTTAGCAAGAGATTTTGAAAAGCTTAGTATCCTATTCCAATTATAGTTGTAAAGTGTAAATTGTTCCAATATACATGTTTTGTTGTATATGCCTGACTTCAAGAATTCAAATTACCACTTGCAAAAATTTAGAACCATAGTGGGAGGGAACTTAATGAAAGTGTTTGAGTAATAGATTATTGGCCACGATTGCAATTAGTACCAGTGTCTATTTAGTGTATATTAAAATGAATGTCAATTAACCTAGGAATATTCCCTGAATTTTGAATAAGCTCATATTATAGGACTCTGGATGGCGACAATAAAAAAATAAATTTGCCAGTGTCCGAAAAGGAAGCATTCCTGGGTGGGGTTGAGTAAGGCACTCTTAAGGAAGTATATTATATCAGTGAAGAAAGTAAAGAAAAAATAAGAAAATATAAGAAAAGTAAGTAACGTAAAATAAATAAATATAAAAGGAAGAGTGAAAGAAAGATACAAATAAATAAACAATAACAATGGCACAGATAACAAAAATATATATAACACCCCTTATTCCTACAACAATAATTAGAAATCTTACTATATTAAATCTATTTTACAGTCTTTGTTGCGGTAAATAGCCAATTTTGTCTTCGTATAGAATTATTGATTAATATTTGCTATGATGGAGTGAACAACTTAATAGATCTTTAAAATACATCGCATTTATGTAAGAATAATTTGCTGTTAAGCACGAACAGTAAGCATTCCCTAGATAAACATGGAAATAAATTATATGAGCGATGAGAAAGAAAAATATATATACGTAAACTACAATTTGTGGATGATCCTTGCGGTAAATTTAATTGTTATTATCTCCTTACTAAAATTATGTTGGTAACAGCCGTCATATTAATTAAACATAGTCTTAATGGTACTTTAATAGACTTCTGTATCGTCTCATCCCAAGCATTGATCCTAACTGCAAATAACCGCAAAGTTCATCAGAAAATAATTTGTGACACCTGCACTGGAAAGGTATCATATGCCTGGGAGATCATTATCATGCTTAGTGGTAAAGCAACGCCTAGTAAACGCGCTCGTAATGACCCCCAATGATGAGTTTGTGTCGCGCATTAATGGGAAAAGACAACGTAGATTTGATCGCTTGGTAATCAGACCCAACAAGTTCTATCGTTTGGAGGCTTAAAAAAAACAACTACGATATCGGATCAATAAATCTATATGGCCTGTATTGTATTGTTCTTTGTTAACGATTTTCTAATGTGCAAGTTAAATAATGATATTAGTAACAGACAATAACTTGCTCGCGTTTATTTAGATGACGTCACAATTAACTGATGAGATGCTTTTTTGTTTTTTTTTCATGAGTGAAAAAGAAACCATAGTAACCGTATAGGAAATATACACTGGCGTGTATTGTTGGATGTATTACGTCATAATGAAAATATTAACCGTAATTTTGGTATGCAGACGATTAAAAAGAGGATGGGTATTATTACGTAATTGTAGAATGATGTTTACTTTTTGAAACCATTGTTTGCTTGAGTTTAAGAATACACTTAACACTTAAAAATATTCTAACGTTCTTTAAGTGTTAATGATAATTTCGATTAAATTAATTGGAGAAAAAACTCTTTGTGGTTAGCTGAATTTCGCTATAATGGAAGCATTCTCATCTTAAATTCAGACGTTCAACAAGAAAAAACTAATCACTTTAAGACAGATCTACCTTTTTGCCAATCTCATTCTCATTCTGTACTGTTCAACCATTTTTCTGTTTCATACACCGCCCGCCATTTTTTCCCGTCTTCTATTCTTGGACGAAATTCTAAAACCTTCGTTTTATTCTAATGAAATGCGCAATTTCAACTGTCTTTTAAGTTCTTTCGTTTACTTTAAGTGTCGGAGCTGGTCTTTAGCTTTATACTTTTTCAAACGACTTTACCTCTGAAGTGAACTATTTTTCTTCCCGAATGGCCCCCTGCCCCTCATCATCATCATCTAGCCTTTAGGTGAAAAAAAACCCAACTTGAATACTCCCTCGTGCATAAATAAAACAGTTAACCAAAGGCTGCAACGTCTCAGTTTTCCTTTACACTTAGATCGTTATACAAAAGTCTTTAGAATTGTTTTAATACAATTGAAATACAAAGTATTTTTTTTCCGCGTTATGTCAGACACAGACTGGATCCACTTTATCTTTTATTTACTTGTATCTGAACCAGTATCTCATATCTTACTTAGTAAATGAGTAGGAATAAAATTGTCTTCTACAAGATTTTTTCCTGTAATATTCTCCTGTAAAGCAGCATCATCATTTAAAAACGTATTCTGTTTACCTTTATCAATTTTGTAACAACTTTTGTAAGGGTTAGATGACGTCACAATTAACTGATGATGTTTTTATCGTGAGTGTAAAAGAAACCATAGTAACCGTATATGAAATATACACTTGCGTGTATTGTTGGCTGTATGACGTCATAATGAGAACACTAACCGTAATTTTTGTATTGATATCTGCTTACAATACAATATCTTACAATATCTGCCTGGTTTACCTCGTGAAATAAATAATGATTTTTTTTTAATTACAACTACAAATTATTAGTGCAAATTCCTGTCATTATTTCAGCTGGTATTCAAAAGGAACACCGAAATTGGGCGATGTTTTTGTAACAATTATTCCTGGCTTATTATAACCATTGCGTCGTACTGAATTAACGTGCATTGTCATACATCACCTACAGGGATGAAATTTTGCACCTTCATAGAAGTAATTCATCATAGTGCGAACAATGTGAGAGGAGTACGCGATCGAAGTGACTGCCATCATAAACTGTTTGATGCCTTTTGGATGTTAAAACTATTATTGACTTCTTTCAATAATAGGGGACCTTCCTTAACCTAAACTTTGTCTTCAGAGACAACAAAGCCTTCACATTAATGTATTATTGTTCGTTGTCGCAGGTGTGTGAAAACGAACAATGCATTAATAAAGTGAATATGTTACGTGACTGGAATATTCTAGTTTAGAGGCGCTTGTGAGCGTTACATCTGTTAGTGCATACATACGAGGTGCTACCAAAAAGTTCGGGAAATTTGAATAGCGCGAGCAAACCGATTGTAGTACGACCTTCCACCTCTATAAGAGAGAGTGTGGGGGAGGAACTGTGAATTAGTATGCCAAAAAGCGGGCAAATTGAGAGGCTGCCGTTTATGTACATTTTTGTAACGTCGTGTTTTAGTGGCTTGAAAATTTTCTTCTCCAACCGAAATGGCGAATTTTAAGAAGAATAAAATAGCAGTCGTCTCAGAGGACTTTAAGAACATTCAGAAAGATCCATGCCAGCTGTGAAATGTGAGGCCAATTTATTATGCTATACGTTGTGTGTGTTCTATGGCCTGTTTGTCTATATTATGGAATGAAAAAGTCGATTTTCCTAGAGGGGGGGGGCTTTTCTCTTCATTAAGAGATTGATTAACTCACTTATAGTTGAAATGTTCTCAAATAGATTCATTTAAGATCGTAGACAGGACTCAAATCGAAATCTTTTCATAGGTTGCAGGGAAGTGTCGCGAATGATAAAACATGTAACCGTCAGTGTTACATGCTGAGGTATGCTTTGTATGTGGTATTGACCTCAATCTCAAGTCTTTTCACGACATCACAGAGGGTTATTCACTCGATAAATATCTAATAGTAGGCATTAATGACCAATGCCTACTATTAGTCGTAGGCATCAGTCGATCAGCAGTAGTCTCAGTCGATCCTTTTAAAGGATCGACTGGGATGCCTATCATAGACGCCTTTCTATGTTTCCTACTTTGTCTAAGGGCTCACACCAAAAGAAGCTACAATGAGAAGCTGCTGTTCTTCCAGTATGCTGATTGACTACGTGTATTTCGCACATTAGATTGAACTTAAAATTAGCATTATGCAAATTTGCTTTAATAATCCCTTTAGAAAAAGATATTGCAAAATTGCTGTTAAAATAAATCCAAAAACAAGTTGTAAATATTCTCGAGATCAAATATGCAACAGAAGAAAAAATAAAGGATCTACAAAACTAATTGCGTTGGGTAAAAAGTGTACCAGAAGAAGAAGATTAGGAGGAAATTGTTCAAAGTATGTTTTCTTAATTGAAGGAACGTTTGTGTTAAATTGAAAAGATACATTTTATGTTTGTTCGCAAAGATTTTTTGAAACGTATTCAGACGTTAATTAGTTGAGCAGAAAGCACATACCTTTTTTTTTACTTAGAAGTAAGAAAACAATGTGGTAAGACGGTAATAAAGGGTTGAATACATAATCCATTCCATTCACTGCTTACATTTTCTGGAATTTAAACGTGCGGATTAAGCAGATATATAAACAACCATCTAAGATAATTTTCTCAATCTAAAGAACGTCGTCTTAAAAATCTAAGAATTAACTAGATTTACTGAACTGGGTTAGATAATATGAACAACAGTTGATCTATTAGTAGGAATTCTTTAAGAAGTTTCGTATTTTAAAGCAAAAAAAAAAGTAATAATTTTGAGATGTTCGTCCATTGTAATATTTAACTTGTATGCATGTTAGTTGAGCTATGAGATGAAGTATTTGCATATGAAAAGAAAGAGAGTGTTGTGACGGTAATAGAGGTGGGAAAATAAAAACGAAACTTTTCTAACACGAGAAAGTTTTAATTAAGAAGACGAATATGAAAAACGAAGTTAATATACATGGCGCATCAGCGTATGAAAGTATACACAATAACCAGGTAGAAGGACGTTTTATAATAACCTTAAACTCCGTAGGTAACAAAATGAGCAATTTCCATCTTGGAAATGCCCGAGATGATAAAAATAGGTAGCTGTTTTATACGTCATCCCAATTTATTTTAACTAAAAATGGAACTGACGATGTCCATAGCAGCCTTGCTGGTTTCATTTACCACCAAAACAAACGAGACTATCAGGTCAATGTATTTGGATGGAAAATCCAGTTTTCTGGACAAAACATCCATCCATCACCTCCTTTTGAGAGTGGTTTAATTCACCTACATCTGAAAATCCCTTATGATAAATTCGTCATGTTGCAGACAAGATTCGAACCCAGATCTTTCCAGCAGAATTCTTAATTCAAATCCTGGATTTTAAATGTAGGATAACGAAGTCGAATTGCCTCTACAAGTCTTTGATAGGACCTCATTTGTATTGCTGTGCACGCACAGATTTGGTTTCTTCGTTTCTCAAGTGATACAGTGGAAAGTGTGCAAAGGAGACTGCTAAAGATGATGTGGAAGATTTTGAGGATCGACTGAGAATTTATGGACTAATAAACAGGAGAAAGAGGAGACTTAAGAAGTTCTGAAAGATCATACAGAATAATAGTAGATGGAATATTTTCATTTTATGGTGGGCGGGAAGAAAATGAGGTGGCATCCATGGAAAGATGACAATAGATGCAGTCAAGAAAGGGGTGAGTACTAGATTTTTTCTCTGAGTGGTGAATGAGTTTTTGGATTGCCTTTGGAAGTTGTAAGTGCGTGAATGAATTTAAGAAGAGATATGAAAGCTGGTGTAGTTGATATGTGGTTTCCCTCGAAGAGTCCATGACCGCAAGTAAGTCTCTCTTAGTAATAATAATAAGAGATACTGAGCACAAAATTGACGTGAACAAGACATGGCAATGGCTACAACACGGATACATTAAAAAAAAAGAAGAAACAGAAGGATTTATTCTAGCAGCTCAATAATAGGCATTGCAAACTAATGCAATCAAAGCAAAAAAAATTTTAACATCAATAATAACAGCAAATGCAGATTATGCGATCAGAAAGATGAGACTGCAGAACATCTGATCAGTGCCTGCAGCAAAATAGCCCAAATTGATTATAAATACCGCCATGATCAAGTGGCCAAAATAGTTCATTGGCATGTATGCAAAAAATATGGCTTTCCTACTTCTGATAACTGGTGGCAGCATAAAATAGAAACAGTATTGGAAAACGAAACAGCAAAAATTCTCTGGGACTTTAGAATACAAACTGATTGGCATTTGGAACACAATAGACCTGACATCACAATTATCGAACATCGACAGGTTTGGATTATCGATATCGCAGTATCCAGTGATAACAACATTAACAACAAAGAACTGGAAAAAAAATTACTAAACATCGAGATTTGGCAATCGAAGTTAGCCGACTGTGGCTTAAACACACTAAAGTCATCCCAGTAGTTATCGGTGCACTTGATACTACTTCAAAGAAGCTAGCCAACTCTCTACATCAATTAAACATCAACGAAGTGACCCCTATATGACCTACAAAAAACAGCATTACTTGGAACAGTCCATATTTTACGACGCTACCTGACGGACTATTCTTAGATTCTTGGGCAGAATCTGAATTGTTCTGTATCACCAATCAAATAGTTGTTTAAATAATGTTGTTTAGATCTTTTTTTGACTGTGTATCAATTATGTGAATAAAGTAATAATAATATTCTTATCATTTCCATTGGTATCCTATGCTAAACGGAAGAATTTTCTGTATAGTCGATGTATGAATTTACAAATTTCAGAAGAATAGTTCACTTACTTTTCTTAAACAAGAAACTTATCATTTTAACCAACCAACTTATCTGCGAACGTGTCTTCATTGCTGTGTGAAAACTATAACCCATGCGTGATCACAACACTACCCATTAGCGTCCAGTTAAAAGATTCAGTGTTCTACGCCAGCCACAAAGAAGAAACGTTTCGAGTTTTCCTAATTAATCTTCTTCAGATCAGTCTTAAAATTTTGCGACTACTCAAAGCTCCGTATTATTATTCCGAGGTACCTTTTATCCTTCTCGCAGCTACACAATTACCCAAAGAGGATTCGAAAAGTAGCACGTACTCGTTCATGTAAATCATCTCACGTATTTTTCGACAATAAAAGAAAAAAAAAACTGTGCGAAGCAAACCATTTATTCCATTAAAGTGATCCCGTAACGGAGAAGTTGCTGAAGATACGCGAAATTGCATTTTGCCAGGGCGATCCACGGTCACTGGGTGCCTCGTTTACTCGGTCCTGCCTAATTATAAGTCCCGATATGATGGCAGCGAAGAAGCAAGGAGGGATGACGGTGAAGGGGGGGGATGAGAGAAAGGAGTCTGCTTCCTTTTCTAAAAATTAGGTCGGTGGTTAATCACGTATAGCTTGGCGTGCTCGCGAATATCTTAAACACTGCAGGGTACAATTAAAGTGTGGCCAGAAATGATTGCGTTTAAAACTTTCAAAGCAAGTTCTCATCTTTTACGTCTCTTTGGAATGCATTTTTGTAACTGCGGGGATAAAGCGCGTAAGAATTAGCTAAACACGACTCGCTTGTTTATGTAATTGGTCTGAGTTTTTTAGTATTATTATGTAATTTGCTCTCCTTTCTTTTGCTTTGGTGAGAACGGAATTGGGAAAGATGAGAGAGAGAGAGAGAGAGAGAGAGGAATGGCTTTAACAAATGAAAAATAGCAACAACTGTTTGAATAAATACAAGTAGTAATTGCCCCAGGATATGAGTGCAACAAAATTTAGCACTGTGGTGAGTATGCCCTCCCTCCTCTAACCAACTTTGTTTAAATGAGAATAAACAGAAAGAGAAACGTGTGGAGAAAAACAGAAGGTAGTAGCGGAAAAAGAAAGAGAGAAAATTGATAAAGTAATAGTGGAAAAAAGAAGTTTAAAATTATGTGATGGTACATTTAGCAATAGCATTGCTTGTATGATAGCGTAACTCTCATTATCACAACAACCTAGAAGCAGTTTTTGGTATTAATGGCAGTTCATCATCATCATCATCAGCTAACACCTTTTTTTTATTCCCATATAGAGAGTAGGAGAGGCTGTTTTAGCCCTATCTAACTTTTTGGAGACTGAGTGGGCAGTTCAATCTCCATTGATAGCCAATCAGTGATAGCTGGCCCAAGGCTATTACTAATTAAGCAGCACGCAGTGAAGAGACGGTTAACAACTGCCGCCATCTCGTGGTCCCTAACTCTAACACAATATTTTTGATGTCTGAAAATAGTGTGGGGTTCTACGGTCGATTTTCTTGAGTTTACGGGACGAAAAACTCGAGTTTCCGGGAGAAAAAACCCGCTTGCCCATGCCAGAGATCGACTAACTCGGGAACCGGTCGAAAAAAGGCTTCGAAAAAGTTCGTCTAGTCGCCGACTAGAATCGAACGGAACTAGAACGTGATGCTCTTCGGGCGGTTAAGCGCTGAGGAGTATAAAAACCATTTCCACTGAGCTACACAGGCGCTTATGAAAGTTCATTTCTTTATTAATTATGAGTATTCGTAATGTGTAATATGGAGATTCCGTGGCTCAGTTGGTATTGATGAGACCTTTGGTTAGAAAGACCCAGGTTCGATTCCGTTTATGAAGAGAGGAACATGGAGAGTTAACCGGTCTCATACGGAGATAGAGGGTTTTCGTCCCTCAAAACAGGAAAACGATACGCATGAAAACCCAGATCTACACAGATAAATATTTCTTCCTAAGGAATATAAGAGATGAGTGAGTGTTGATTAATTCGTCTTAACCATAATAATAAGACTCTACCCCTCCTAAGAAGCAGTTGGAGTGATGAAGAATAATCTATACATTATTCTTCATCACTTCAACACATGCACGTCATCCTGCGAACTACGTAGCGTAGTTCGCAGGATGACGTGCATGTATTGAAGATGAAAAAACACCCAGGTTCGAGTCTCATAACCGAATATGAATTAACCTGTTTCATACGAAGGCAGCAGTTGACTAGAACATCCGGGCAAACAATCCCAGTGGTAGTAATAACTGGCACGCCTAACCAGGATATTGGTTAGGAGTACCCTCGATCCAAAATCCCAACCCAATTTCCTATTCCCCCCCCCCCCAAATCGGGGTGGGGATAGGAAATTGGATTAGGATTCGATAAATACCTGTGTAACAGATCGTAACTGACCCAGAGACTACTTCAGAACTAGCACTTCCCCACGTAAATGACCAATTTGGGGCATTTCAGTAGTGAATATTGATCCACATGATAGCCATTATGAAATCCGAGTTTTTAACAGCACTCTGCTCTAGAATATTACAGTGTGAATTTAAGAGCTTGATGTGATCCTTTAGATCCCACCACCTCCTTAGATTCAAGTTGTCACGTTCTGCTACAAACGAATATTGGATAGATTGATTTTTAGCTGGAAATAATACACTTTCGCCCCACTTAAATTTCGGTCCATTTTTTTTTTTTTTTTCAAAGGATAGGCGATGACCTAATAGGCGTTTACGCGTTTTGCGAAATATGTGTGGAAAGAAATAAAAAAAAAAGAGGAAAAAAAGTTAAAATAGAAACGTGAAGAAAGAAATTTGAAAGTAAAGTAAAATTATAAAGAAAGGAAAGGGTGAAGAAAGAAAGAAAAAAAAGAAAGACAGAAAGAAGATTGCAAAAAAAAGTAATAGAAAGAAAAATAAATGAGCTAGGGAAAAACGAAATTAGGAATAGAAAGAAAGAAAAATAAAATTAAATATTAATGAAAGATGAATAAAGAAAGAAAGACAATTATGAAAAAATGAAAGAGGAAATGAACGAAAGACAAAAAAAAATTAAATGTCAATGGAGAAAACTCTCTTAAAAGTCTAGTGAAAAGTATGGGAGAAGTCGAACAGCCCATTCATTCGATATATAATAGAGACTTGTGTCAGCAAAGCTAGAAATTTATCTGTAGATTGTTGTTAGTCAAAGAGACAGAAACAGTTGTAAAAGGATGATAGAAAGATAGTGTGAAACGAAGGAAAAAGTGAGAAGGTTTTGGTTGGGAACATAATACCAATAATGGCTGCTGGTGCGTGTGTGCGAATTGCATGACGAGTAACGAAAATCACACATACACGGAGAGAGAGAGAGAGAGAGAGAGAGAGAGACGAATTTCGCAGCAGTTGTATGTAACACGAACATGCACATTTAACATCCTACAGGAATCGGAGCCCTGTTTAATCAAAAATCAGGAAACGAATTGTAATTTCAATTACCCGTTATTAATTATCATTTCAGGAAGGTTGGTCCGCTATCACATTCACGGTAACTTGAGGAAACGAGTGATTACTGTCGGACCTCCACTAATATTTATGATGTCCTACAGGTTTGACTTTGTCAACGTACACGCATGTTATTAATAACATTACGTTTCTGTTCCAGTGGCAGAAGGACATCGTATCGTAGGGCTAAGATGCGTGAATAATATGCACAGTTCTGTATTTAATACGAGTACAGTTAAAGCGAATAAGTCAATCTTCTAAAGAATTTTATTTCTAAAGGAAAATGTGACACAAATCAGTATACTGGAGGCAAAAGGTTTGCTTTATTATTAATAATCTTTTGGGCTAAGTAATAAAACAACTAAAATGATTTTAGTTATTGATTGATTGGCGTTCGCATTTGGTGAACTAATTCTGTCTGACTTATAAGTTTCATCTCATTTGGTAAACGCATTAAAGCCGAAAAGGGCCAGAGAATTAACTTTCTCATCGGGGAAAGCCGAAGACTTTGATGTGTTCATCAATCAACGTCTTTCGCATTCTAAACATTAAATACTTAACTCCAAACCAATTGGTTTCAGTTTTTAAACTTCCTTTCGAACTTTTAAGCTGTTAGTGCATTAATTAAATTATTCAGATGCCGTACGAGGGCTATAGGGATCGTATAGTGATCACAAACAACAAATTTATTTATTTTTATTTTAATAATGAAGCTGAAGTAGTAATAATCGCTTACGAAATTCAGTATAAACCTCTTTGTATGCTAATTTCTTATCCTTGTTAGGATCGGTTGAAATTTATTTTAATTTCCTAACGAATATTGAAGTATTTAATATTTTTAGGGAATGCATTTATTCAATATATTTATCGTCTTTTTCACGGTTTCTTCTTAGTGTCAAAGGCTATTATCCTATTTCTTATAATATTAACTTCACTATCTCTTTTCGAAGGTTTATAATTATTGTCTTTTGAAAGTCCTTTAATTATTTTCTTCTCGGATCATTTTCTTATTGGTATTCCCATAGTATGTGCTTATATTCTTCTTAGAACTATCCACTATCTTCTCAAACTGCAGTAATTATTGCCTCTTAGAATAATGAAATGCTTCTTATCTTCTTTTCTTAGCAGTCTCAAGGGCAATGGGACATTTGTACTTTGGTTGAAAGACCCTTGTTAATCAGAATCCCATCTAGGATGTGCGGAACTAAAAAAAAAAAATAGAAGCTTTTCCACTGATGGAGAGTTAGATGGTCTGATTTACAGGCCAAAGAATTTTTCTATAAACTACACGCATTTATAGACAGAATAGCAAGCCGTACCTCAGTCAGTAGAGACGACGCCCTTTGGTCGGAAAGACCTGGGTTCGATTCCCCTCCACGATGTCAGGAACCTTTATCTGGTTTCTTTCGACTAAAGGTGAGTTAGTCAGTCCCATACGAAAGTAGAGGGGTTTTTCATCAGGAAACTACAGTTTTTCGTAGTTCAAAACAGGCAAACCGGCCCCGTGAATACACAGAGATCTACAGTCATAAAATACATACTTAATCTCTCATTAGGTGGCTCAACCCGTCCTAAGGGACGAAGGAGGAAACGGGGGAACCCTATTCGAAATAAAATCGTTATCATAGTCTTAACGGTTTCAAAATAGTCATTCCATGTAATGTCAATGAAACTGGGGAGAAATCATGATCTTCTTTCATATTTCTGTCTTTCTTTCATCATCTTTTCAGAGTTCTTACATATTTAATTTCTTCAAATTCTAATTATGATCTTATTCTCAAAACATAATGAGAAATGATTATTAGTATTAAATTTCGGTTTTACCACAATTAAAAGTAAACAGTTATTGTGGTTGTATTTTAAAATCTGTTGCATTTTTTTTTTATTGAAAACATCTCCTACCACCTTCGAAATAATAAGCTTTAATATTGTTGATGGTTACAAAAAATTATGTTTGTTTTTTTTGGATTAAAATATACGCAAATAAAGTCCATACAGAACAAGACTTATCGAATATTTTATCATAATTAGATCTTTGTTAAAGTGAGAAATCGGTGTAGATCTTCATTACGTACTTAATCAAACCAGGTGTTTCTTTCTCATCTGGCAAAGAAATGAATTATTGTATCTTTTCTTAGACTTTCATCATAAAAGACTTTCATCTTTACTAGCCTTATTCTTTCATCTTTGAAACACCGAAAGAAATCAGGGAGGAACAAAAAAAAAAAGTTAAAAGAAAAATAGCTAATTTGCAACGCAAATATTTTCCGTCCCATGAATATAAATTTCATTTTGGTGCCTTGCAATCGACATGCGTTTCAAGATAATTTAGTTCAACTTTTTTTTTCCTTTCTTTTAAAGTGCTGATGAAAGATGTGAAGATTTTGCTCAAAAATCTTGAATTTACAAGATATTCTAAAAGATCTTAAAACTCCATTGTCTACGGTATTCCAATACATTTCTGATTTTAAGATGCAAGCTGTAGCTGAATTTATCGAAAGACATTAATCTATCGCATAGATACGTTCCCATTTTTCATTCTTTTATTTCCTATCCCAAACTTCGGATGGATTTTTTGAAAATTTATAACCAGCTTTTCATTTAAGACAAATTGACTTACATAATGAGCTCATTAGCATACAATGCAAATCAAGTAATTATAAAGCATCTCATTAATATCTTTCTAGCAGTGATGCAGAGTTATGAAAATAAGGAGGGAATCGCTGGAAAAATCTATTTCCAGCGATTCACTCCTTAGTCAATTAGCTTTATGCAAGAAGATTGAAAGAAAGTGTAATTTTGATCGTGAGGAAATTTTGTTCGGCTAATCACGTAGTTTTATTAGTCTAGAATTAAATATTTTTATTTATTTTTTTACCTATGCATCTTGTTGATTCATTTGTATAACGGACCGTCAATCTAAAGGGCAGTGCACAGTATTTCATTGCACTGTATAAACATTATGTCATTCAAAAGTAAGCAGAACGTAATTTTAGGTTTAACTTAATATTCTGTTTAACAATTCCTAAAAAAATTATATATAAATTATATATATATATAAATTATATATAAATTATATATATATATATATATAAATTATATATATATATATATATAAATTATATATATATATATATATATATATATATATATATATATATATATATATATATAATTTTTTTTCTCATTCTATGAAGCACCTGAATTAGGTGCGAAAATTATAAATTAGCCGGTTTGCATGCCAAAACACAGTGCATAATATAATAATATTTTATGATTTCTATTATAAAATTATATTTAAAAAAATAAAAGGTGTATTAATAATATTTAAGCTTTTAAAAATTTTTTTGAAAATTATGAAAAAATAATTTAAAATATTAAACTTTATTTATATTATCATTATAAAAATAGAATGTTATTATGTATAGAATATTAAAATTACAAAATCTCAATATTACTCAGTATTGATGATTTTTTTTTTTAAATTGATTATAGAACCTCTGACAATGTGATAGGAGTATTTTCGTGTATGAGAGAATATCAGCGATTTAGTTTAATAATACAGTGCCCAAGTACCCTACAGACTAATAAAAAGCCTACAATTAAAAAAAAAAAAATGAAAATAGTACGCATATATGCGTACTATTTTCATTTAAAATAAAAATCAGCTAATGCCTTCAGTAAAAAAAAAAATCAGCTAACGCTTTTTTATTCCCGTATAGGGGGAGTAGGCGAGGCCATTTAGCCCTATCTAACTTTTGGAGACTGAGTAGGCAGTTCAATCTCCACTGGTACTCAATCAGAGACACATGGCCCAAGGCTATCACTAATTAAGCGGTACGCAGTGAAGAGAGAGACGGCTCAAATGTGCCGCCATCTTGTGGTCCCTAACCCTAACACAATATATTTAATGTCTGAAATAATGTGGGTTCTACGGTCGATTTTCTTGAGTTTACGGGATGAAAAACCAGAGTTTCCGGGAGGAAAACCCGCTCGCCCGTGCCAGAGGTCGACTAACTCGGGAACCGGTCGAAAAAAGGCTTAGAAAAATTTCCTCTAGTCGCCGACTAGACTCGAAACCAAGTCTTCCTTCGTGCGGCCAAGCGCCATGGTATGCAAACGCCACATTCACTGAGCTACACAGGCTTCCGCATATATGTATAATCCAAATAACATAGCCAATAAATACTGATTTTTAAAACTACCATCCTGCATATTAGATGCATAATTGACTTTAAAATATACTATTTGGATTTCGAGCAAGACTTCCGAATTATTTATTTCAGCCCACAAGTAGTAACGATAATCCTGCAAAACATTTGTCAATGTTTTGCAGGATTGTCGTATAAAGCGCAGTCAACATAACGTTTTATATACATTATACACACCACTTAAGATATATAATAATATTTATCAGCTTGAAGTCCCTATTAAATAAATATATAAATAAATATAAATATATATATATATATTTTTTTTTTAAAGAAATATTTGCAGGATTGTCGTATAAAGCGCAGTCAACATAACGTTTTATATACATTATACACACCACTTAAGATATATAATAATATTTATCAGCTTCAAGTCCCTATTAAATAAATATATAAATAAATATAAATATATATATATATATTTTTTTTTTAAAGAAATATATATATATATATATATATATATATATATATATTTTGCAGGATTGTCGTATAAAGCGCAGTCAACATAACGTTTTATATACATTATACACACCACTTAAGATATATAATAATATTTATCAGCTTCAAGTCCCTATTAAATAAATATATATATATATATATATATATATATATATATATATATATACATACATGAAAAGAAACCTATGCTGCTTTTAATATTTTTATATAAGTATGAGGAGAATGCTTTTTTTCGTTAATATCAGAGCGCTTAATGCCTCTTTCTTTAGATTAAATTAAACTAGCCGCATCTAGGAAAAGTTGAGGTTTGTTAAGCATATCGATTTCGAAAATTTAATTTCTTTAATGAATTTAAGAGAACTCTATTAAACAAAGTATAAAAGACTGTGGGAAATCTACGAGTATAGTTTGGCCGAACTTGTAGTCAGCTCATTATTTATTATTGTTATAGAAACCTGGTCGATTTTTAACAGGCTATATTGTGGCACAGCTGTTGGCAAAGTTTGTTGTGATTATACATGCTTGTTTTTCAGAGCATTTTTTTTTTTGTTATCCTTAGATTTTAATTAGAATATTTTTATGCAAGAACACTATTAAATATTGCTAAAATGGGAAGTAGTATTCGTGTTAATATTCATTTCATAAACGAACACGTAAAAGATATAACACGCAGACTAAAGGATTGTAATCGATGATCTCTAAACTCGACCTAATACTAGGTTCCTACTTAACTAACCAAACACGAGTTGAAAGACACCAACGACACGACCGATCAAATTCAAATTTTGACATCCCCTCACGTACATTAACACCAAACATGAATCGGGGCAAAAGTTAAATGGCCATTTTATGAGATAAAGCGCCATTCAACTGACCGTGCATGATACAGAGTAGCAAACATCGTAACAAAAGCTGACATTCTCTTTATCGTTGCCACCCCCCCCCCTCTCTCCCTGTGAAATAATTCCGTTTCATTAACTCATCGTTTTAGGTTATCCCATTAAGTGTGGAGGAAATCGATGTGCTTAACAAACCTCACTCAACTTTCCCTGGATGCGGCTGATTTAATTTAATTTTCCCCAATTCAGTTAGAAAAGTGAAAGCATGAAGATGTTACCACAACTATCAGAGAATTTCTCAACGAGTGAGTCAAAGTTTTGTGGCTACGGATATTCTGCAAATTACTTGAGCTTGCCAAAACTTTGTGAAGACTTCCTTTGATAACATCACGCTTCTGTTCCGAAGGTGCCACGCGGCAAAATTACTTTGACTGATAAACATGAACGAAATGCCGATTAGATGTGTGGTCAGCAGTCCGTGAACGAAAACTGGAAAGTAGGATGGATTAGCAGCCTCGTGTGTGTGTGATAGAAAAATTTCAGCTTCAAATGTCAAGGCGTTGCAACGATATTTCTCTATCAATAACTAATTGAAAACTTACTGTTTTGATCGTAATATGTTTTTGTTTCTAAAATTTTTTGATATGATACTGGCAATCGTTTGCGTGCATTTGATGTTTCTTTGCTTTTAAAAAAAACCAATAATACTCATGAGACAGTAACCAATAAAAAAAAAAAGGATTTCAAATTGAAACTATTAAAATTGTATGTCAGGTGTATGGCCTTACTAACGTAAATACTCTAAGGTATGCTTAACAAAAAAAGTAAAAGACAGTTACTGATTCTCCCTTTCAGTCCTTTCCGACCCCGTAGGTGACTTTGTACGCTTTGCCCACAAAGTACTCCTGGTGAGATTTTTACAGGGTAGGTCACCATTACTTTCCCCAACCGCCCCATTTTATCCAGGCTCGGGACCGGCATATGGCTGGGACATATTCATGACTGTAATCCATGTGTGTGTTCACGGGTCCGATTTGCCTGTTCTGGGGGACGAAAAACCCGAGTTTCAGGGTGACAAAACCCTACCTCCGTATGAGACCAGCTAACTCACCTTTAGTTGAAAGAGACCACCGATAAAAGTTCCTCACGTTACTGATGGGAATCGAACCCAGGTCTTTCCGGCTGAAGGGGTTCGTCTATAGTCCATAGGTTGCCAAATGTTTTCGGGCCACCGCCCACTTTGCAAGACATAAATTTTGTAAGGCCCCTCCCCCCATTATAACGGTTTGAATAAAAGCATATTTCAAATATTTGAGACTGAATAAAACCATATTTCAAATACTCAATACTGTACTGTCGACATTTCTTCTTATATAATAAAGTAATAAAATTTGCAAAAATATTCACAAAATAAAAGATTTAATTTACACTTTGTATGACTCCACTTATCTATCACACTTGCGACTGATGATTGTTGGCAAAGCACACAAAAAATAATGAAACTTATTCCTAAGCCACTGGTATTTATAGATTTGAAATCTAGCCCGAATTGACTTGTTTGCGATACCATCGTACTCGTGCTTTGAACAAGTCACTGCAAGCACCCATATTCCTGTCAAAACATGCTGAACTGAGTGAATTACCTACGTAATAGTTGACCGACATACTACTAGTTAAGACTCATCTGCTGCGTGGATAGACTAAAGCCTGTGTATGGCACGATCAATTTTTACAATAGCAAAAAATGAATAACTTTTTTAAGTATATAAAAAATAGAAGTTAAAATATCCTGTATGACACGTTCAATTTTCTCATTGACATAGAAAATTGACATCTATTTCTATCTGACATGGTAAATTTTCAAAATGATTAAATAATTGAAATAGAAAATTGATAAAAAAAAAAGTGATCGTGTAAGACGGGCATAAGATGAATTAAAATTCAATATTTAAAGTTTAAATGATTATCTAATCGCAAAATCACGAAAATAATTAAATTTTAAATACATTATTAATTTCTTCTATAAAGAGCCACCGACCCTTAGACCGCCCCCAAATGCTTCCGATCCCACTATAATCCCCTTAGAAGGCTTCAGCGCCCACTGGGAGGCGGTACCGCCCACTTTGAGAACCTATGGTCTATACTGACTGACCTATGGAGGCTCAAAGATGTCAGGAAACTGATCTATATTATGCATCGCTTACCATTCAAATAAAAGACTTCAGTTTAGCCTTTGTCACTTATGGTGTAGTGGAGAGCGACCTCGTTACAATCGAAAGTATTGTACTCGACTCTCACTGTGCTCATGAGTTTGTGTAAGTCGTGTAAGTTGTGTTGTAAGTCTTTCCAACAATCATTGTAAGATCGCCATCTTGCTTACTACTGTGACGTACCAAACTTTATCTATAATGTAGAGTATTACTGTGTTATGTACAACACACATTTTACCTCAAGTTTTAGAAATCAGTATCAGCCAGCTTTTAATTGTTCGTCATTGTTGCAGCTTGAGTCTTTATCTGTGATATACTAGGTGAAAGGCTACGAGAATGTGGCTGCACTAACTGCTATTGCCATCTTGTGTTCCTAATCCTAACTAGCATCGTATGCAGAATCGTTTGTGTTTGGGGATTAGGTATTTGTTTGTTTGAAGGATTAAAATAAATACTTGACCTGCGTCAAACATTGGCTAATATCTTGAATCATTTAAAAAAAAAATAGGCTGTAAAAATTCTTATAAAAATAAAGCTCATCACTCCACACTGATTCTTATTTGTTACTCTGATAAAGGCATAGCAATAAAATATAAGAAAGGCTTGGCGATGAAGTATCTGGGAGAAGTATTATCACTCAAAATAGCATATACCATAAAACCAGCACTGCGCACAGGCAAGCTTCATTGCATGCAGGGGTTAGAATGCATACTAAACTATAAAAAAAATAAGATAATTAAACAGATAAATACCTCGTCACATAAATATTAAATGATATAAAAATAAAAAATCAATTATTTCATGATAATTGATAAAAACACAACAGGATAATGGCAGCTCTCCGTCTTTGTTGATGATAAAGAAATAATTATTAAAAAAAATCAGCAATACGTGCATCAAAGTAAAAATGCTTGCTGTGATTATAACTCGCTTACACCAATTTACGATCCACAGATTTTAAAAATTTGCATCCCCTAATCGACACTGGAGCACCAGTCCGTCCGCCGAAAATGGAAGCACCGTTATTTCATCGTTTGTTGACCTTTCTTTGCTTTTACAGAAAGCTTTATAGCGAAGAAAAATATTCTGCAGCCTGCTATTATCTCCGAAGGAGAGCAAATCTTTTCAAAATACGACAAGAGTTTAGTCTACCTTGTAGTAATTACTCGATTTACCTCATTAATCTTATTTATCAAAAAATGCGAAACGTGAAATTGTACGCAGAGACAATATACAAAGACATCGGTAAGGCTTAACACTTTTAACTGGATAGCATTCATCACAGCTTAATTTATAATGCACAAAACAAGCACTCTACCCTGCAACACCTATTAAGCTAATTTGTGTATGTGTGTGTGTGTGTGTGTGTGTGTGTGTGTGTGTGTGTGTGAGGTCCTGGAGAAACCGCTTGATTAATTATGTCTGGTATCCTTTGTCCGTTCAGTTATTCTGCACAGATTTAGTGAAAGGCTAGTTGTCGATGTTAATAGAAAGAAACGGGACGATAAATCATTGTCTTGTAGAATTTTTAAAATCCCCAACATAATAATTATTAGCAAGAAGATATTTCGATGCAAAATTACCTCTGAATTCGTGTCGCTTGTCCCAAGAGGTAATTAAAATGCTCGCTGGAGAAAACAACCTCAATTGTGGTCCACCTACTAAACACTGATCGATATTTTGGGTAGTTGGTGTAGTGTGTGTGTGTGTGTGTGTGTGTGTGTGCGTGCGTGCGTGTAGGTGAATATCTATAACAGCTAGAATAGTTTCATCCAAAATATTAGTGTTATGCAGATTCAGGTGTTTTTTGTTTTTTTTTTCTGTTCTTGTCTCTTTTCACTACCCTTACTAAGCTAATGCATATAATTATACATATAATAAAATTGTATGAGTTGGACTTGCAAATCGGAATTTATATATATATATATATATAATAATTTATATAATAATATATAATATAATAATATTAAAATTGCATACGTTTTTGTGTGTGTATGTGTGTGTGTGTGTGTGTGTGTGTGTGTGCGCGATGGATCGAGTCCTTGATTCTTAATCGATTCATCTGATTGAATAAAATGTGTCGAAGGAGTGTTATTGAGCTAAAAGCTCTGGTCATGGCTGGGTAACGGCAATAGCCCAGCCTAAGTTAAAACTTCATTGGCTACAGCATTGCCACCGTTACCTTGGAATACATCCTTTGACCCTCATAAGTTGGACTTGCCTTTATATAAGATATCAATTAATTTTATAAGTTTAATTAATAAATTGATTTTTATCAAAAAAGTAGAATTTTTTTCCTTGTGAACTAAGCATTGTATTTTACTTAAAAATGAATTATATATTTATTGTCTAATTTTTAATTAGCATTACATAGCAACTTGTATAATTAATAAATTCAACCTGTTCTCAATATACAAGTACGTGTGATGATGTTTATTTTTTGTTGACGAATTTCTTCTAAGCATAATTTGTGAATTCTATCATTATAACATGTCCCTTGATGGCAATGAGTAAACTGATTTTTACCCATTGCTACTACTTTTTATTCATTCATGGATTAAAAAAAACAACTGAGCTGCTTGAACACATTTATCTGTGCTTCTCCGTAAAAAATGCTTGGCTCTGTAACGTAATTTTTTCTCTTATTGATCGTAAAATAATAATGAAAAAAAAAAAAGACGTTCAAGACCACTCTTGCTCCGAACCTGACATTTGTATCCGGTAATGATCTTCACCACCCAATGTGAGACTACTACTTTGTTTATTGTAGATATGAAGCAGCTTTGAAAAAAAAAAAAAAGACATGTTCGAGTGAAACTTTGTTACTAAAGCATGACGTCATTAAAACGCAACAATAGATAAATTCTCTGTAGCTTATATTATTTATAATATAAGAAATGTTAAATATGCAAATTGGTTGGGGAAGAGTTGAAAGTCGAAGCACTTCTCATATAAAAATCTTTGAACTTTGCGAAATTGTGTAAAAAATATTAACAAAAATAATGATTTTATTAACTAAATACTTCCACCAGAGATTAACTTCCTATCTGGGGAAAGGAAAAAGAAGAACCGAATAACAGCGCATGGATCAGAACAGGGAGAAGGCTTAATTGAAATCACCGTCTCATAATGTCAATGTCTGCTGTATGATCGGCATTAATCTTCCACTCGATTCATCACTCCGTAGTTTTTATGAAAACAAAAAAAAAAAAAAAAAGAGATAATAAAAATAAAAAATCATTTTACTACTTAAAGCGATAATAATCCAGCAGGAGATAGATCCTTCTAGAGCAGATAAAAAAAGAGTTAACAAGATTAAATAAAATACCAAGGGGCGTCATTTTTACGGGGTTGTGCGAGGCACAGGCAAGTGGTTGTAACACCTCTCCTTTCTTTGCAATTAATCTACGCAAGGATAATTTTTAATACGGTTCCGCTTTAGAACAATTTAAATTTGCTTTTAAAGGTATCATTAAGGCCAGTCTACTGACAATGACTCAGTTTATTCGAATTTGTTAAAGGAACTTATAATGGCAGTGCAGAACAAAGAAGTTGTAGTCTATTATTTAGGTTCTATCAAAGGATTCAGGTCATTTATAGCCCTATAAATTCCACTTTTCCTTTGCACAAGCAATGAAAATAGACAATAATAATACATAAAAAATAATAGTAATATAATATTAGTGCTGACTTAATGTAAAATTTGTTCAGTATAATGCATAAATATAGTAATTTATTTTTTAAAATAAAGACACCATTTTAAAATAGTAATCTATGAAATACAACAAAACAGTGCATAATACTTTATGAATGGTGCCATCTTAAATTCACGAATCGTTAATTTCTAAATTTCATTTTTAGTGCTTTAAATTATAAAAATTATTCACAGGTATTTTCACTGTTTCAAACAAAAAAGGTTATTATTCAAAAATGAATTTCAAATCGATTGTTATGCATATTTAGTTTCACTATAAGCAAATTCTTATTGACTTGTACGATGGACATTTGGGTGTTTACATGTGGTTCCTTACCCACGGAATGATAAACAAGCTTACCGTAAACGAGAAAATATGTCAAAATTAGAAAATATGTAATAAATATGACTAAAGTTCCAGATAAAATTATGTAAACACTTTTAATCACAGTGATTTATAGCAGAATATATACTCCATCGCCCTTACTGTATATTACTAGAGTTTTATAATGTTCCGAACTAACTAAGAATGTATTAGAAATGGACGATAAATCTTTGTATACACTATGGTTACATGACTAAATTTCGATATAGCTTTTATGTAATAACTTGATGATTTCATTCCTTATAAATTGCTACATACGATACGAAGCGTTGTTTCACACACTCACTCCATTCATATTATTATATACAAACAAACTCTCAATATATATGGTCAATTAAATATATTATAAGAAGTAATAAATGAAAAGGTGTGTTTAGAAAATTAAGAAACAAGAAAGTATTATTTAAGTAAATTAGTTTAATTCTTAATTTTTAAACTGAACATTAATCATTCCCTTTGTTTCTATTTAAAAATTACGAATAAATCTAAGTTTTAAGACGTTATACATTTATTCATCTTCTTAAATATATATTGCTTTATTGTAAACTTCTTTCATTGTTATTCATTCTTTTAGTAACGAATATTCATGGATTTTTTGTCTAATTATTTTCCGCCTTTCTTTTTTAAATAAGTCGATGAAAAATACGGTAAAGTTATTTTTTTATGAAGAAGATGCGAAAGACTTTGGTTGAGAAAAGAAAGCTGATTACGTTTTGTTAAATCACAATGTTCGCTTAGTCCCGCTCATTTAATTTATTGTTTTGTATTAACGAACTCAAGTTAGCTATTGAATGTCAGTCTTCGAGTTTCTTTCTTTTCATATTTATGTGCTGAACATGAATAATAAAAATAAAAAAATAAAAATAGATTCCGCTGAAATTGAAGATGTAATGAAATTCATTTAAGCACTTCCAATCCTTCTTTCATTACACGCTCTGTTAGAACTCTTTGTTTCTGCCATGTGCAAATTTCAAAGAAAAAAAAGTTACTCAATCATCTGCCGGCAGATGGCGAAAGCTATTAAAATAAATAAATTGTTGTGAATGAAATTATTAATATTTTTAATTAATGACTGAATTCTAGGGAACGTAACCAAAATTAAATTTGCGCTTTATTTTCTAGTTTTCTGTTGTTTTATTTACTCAAGCGCGTTGCATTTTATCGAAATAATTATCTGAAATTACAAGTCTGGAGTATATCGTTGAAAACATGCTTACTAAACAGCGTGTAATGTTAAAAATAATAATAATAAAATAAAAAATAATATAAAATAAAATGAGAACATAAAAATAAAATAATAAAACAAAAATAAAATAAAATGATACCATAAAAATAAAATAAATTAATAAAATAAAGAATAAAAAATAATACATCTTTGCATGATACATTTTTCATTTGAAAGTACTGTGTATATATATATATATATATATATATATACACAGTATTTTTTTTAATTAATTTAAAAAATAAAAATAAATGTTTTAAGTACATATTTCAGGAAGAAAAAAGAAACGAGAAGAAAAAGACAAGATCTAAATATATTATAACAATTATATTTAAAAATTATATATTTCAGAAAACCTGGTCCATAAATATGATAATAAAAAAAAATTGAAAAAAAAACATCGTTATGATTACTGGGAAAAATATTTAAGATTTTTCGTAATACATGAGTAACATTACTAATAGGTTATCAATGTCATTTTAGCAGAGATGCCCGCCAAGATTACGAAAGTAAAAGTAGCTTACCTTTATAATCGAGTCCCCAGGTTCACCCTCTTTCGTGTTGGTTGTCAAGCAACATTTAGTAAAAGAAAAACGACAAGCTTTGAGAAAAGAAAAGACATTTTGATATATTTTAAAAGAAGGCTTGATATGGGATTGTTTCATTATGTAAGGAGATAAAGTAAGAATTAATTTTCCACATAGCCATTGCAGGAAATTATTTTCATTCATATTCATTATCGTTTTTCAATTTAAAATAACCAAGAAATTGAATGAGGAAGAAACATCAGTGAAGTGCAAAAAGGTTAGGGCCACGCCCTGCCGCCACTGATAAAGAGATGGATGCATGACAGATGGAAAAATGACAAGCTGAACAAAAAAAGTCAGTAGAATGGAACATCTGGTTTTCTTGAGATTGTTAAAATACAAGTCATATCTTAAATTCATATCATTAAAATACAGGTCAGAAAAAGGCAAGACTTTTATCCTATTTCTGCTATAACTCAATTAGATCACTTATGTATACTTTTACGGCACATTCTTTAAGTACACCTTATGTAATTATCAACATCTTCATGTTGTTTATAATTTCGAACCATTTTCCTTTTCAGTCCTTCTGTTACTGATCTCAAACCAAACATCCTTCGCAATTTTTTTTTTTATCTCCGATTAAATTGTATACATTCGAAACTGGAGGCAATCGCAACCAGATGCCGCTTAAGAAATGTTAATTTATTTTATAGGCGGATTTCTCTTTGCTAAACAAAACAAAAATCAACAAAATGCTACTCACTTGTTAGTATAACTACTCAAGAAGCTTTTGCAAAATAATTCAAATATTGCTAAGTTAGACCCTGCATTTTAAAACGAAACGATGAATTGGAATTCTTGTTAAAAGCGTAAAAAGCTAAAAGTAATACAGAAGCATTTGCATAAAATCTGAAAGACTTTCCATAAGATAACTTTGACTGATGGATTAGGTTAAGATCTAAATGTCAGATGTTAATTTTATTCGTAAACCAAACTGAATGTTGAAAGCATTTTATCAGGGCAAATCGAAGAGTTGTCTGCATTTCAAATAATCCGATGAATATATTAATATGCGTTATCTAAAAAATATGTAGAAAGATGTCCATTCCATTTTTCCTATCAATTGAACAACTGCTGGTAGCAGCACGAGCAATCCATAGTTCTAATCAATATATATATATATATCATGCATAGTTGGTATCTCATCCATACTAAAGAAGCTCCGAAGTAAAATCAGTTCCTTTAAGGCAAAGCAATTTTCGAAAAATAACATTCCTTTGTATTTTAAATGAATTATTAAACTACGGTGATAGTCTTGATTTCATCGAAACTTCTTTCATGAATTATTGAAGCATATGATAAGGAAGGCAGAAATGTCTTAGGAGAAAAGGTTGCAGTTATAGAATTAAACAAAAGATAGGAAAATAATCTTTAAAATTTTTCCAATAACAGCATAGTTTGCAAAAGTTAACGCAGAAATTAGAATTTGTATAATTTTTCTGCGTTTTTCGCAACTGTTAAAAGTACTTACTATTCAGATTTGAAAATTATAAAATTAAGTAATTTATTTTTCTGGTACAATATTATAAATAATCGTATAATATTGGTGGTGGAAGAGATATTAATAATTTGAGGTATGCAGATGATATCACCTTGCTAACAGAAAGCAAAGAAGATTTGGAGGAACTTATTATGAAAATTAAAGAAGAAAGTGATAAATATGGCCTTAAACTTAACCTCAAAAAGACAAAAGTTATGGCAACATGTGAACTTAATGATTTTGAAGTAGATAACAATTTTGTGCTCCTGGGATCCCGAATTGATAAAGATGGGTATTGTACTGAAGAAGTTAGAAGAAGATTATTACTCTAAAGAAAGCAATGACAAATTTAAGCAAGATTTTTAAAGATAAAGATATTAGCCTCGCAACAAAAATCAGAATCGTGAAAGGAATGGTATTCCCTGTGGTGCTGTATGGATGTGAAAGTTGGACCCTGAGAGAGAGTGAAAGAAGGAAGATAGATGCATTTGAATTATGGGTTTGGAGACGCTTACTAAGAACACCATGGACTACAAAGCAAACCAATAAATCAGTGATAGACAGCATAAAGCCAGATTGCTCCCTCGAAGCTATGATCATCAAGCAGAAATTGTCATACGTTGGACATATCATGCGAGCAAATGACAGTCTGGAGAAGATGTTGATGCTTCCTAAAGTTGATGGAAGTTGGAGAAGAGGAAGACCAAGAAGAGATGGGTGGATGGAGTTAAAGAAGCAACTGGAATGCGCTTGGAAATTCTGAAAGATAGGGCCTGGGACAGATCTAAATGGAGAGCGTATGTTCAAAGAATCACCAGGAGTCGAAAACGACTCGATGGAACATAACACACAACAACAACACATAATATTGCTCTTTATAACTGCTAAAGTTTCAACTGATAGGTTGAGACTAATCACATGGGAATTCGATGGCGTCATTATCATGTGATCATGCCTAACTTGGCACATGCGCTTACTGGTGAAAATTCGGATATCGACAAAATACGTGTTGTTGATGACGTCATATCGTCACTCTGACTTACCCAATTTAAATAAATTAAAATTAAATAAATTGCGTAAGTTGAATCGATTAAAAATCATTAAAAATCAAAAAGTTGAATCGATTAAAAATTAGCAATAAAAATGTATATTTTAATTATACATTATAGGAATAGTCACTGCATCGTATTATCCCCTGTTAAGGATATTTTATTTTTTATAGCAACATTCCTTTTCTGTGATTACAGTTAATGGACTGAACAATTATAAACATAGGAAGGGATGCATTAATGCGTAACAAAATAAACAAATGCAACACATAATACACTAAGTGGCCAGCGGCGGTATTATTTGCATCCGACATTACTTCACTTTGCTCTCAAACAACCCACTATTAGCCAACATGCATACCAGAAGATAAAGTTATAATGAGACACTGATGTGATAGCTGTTAATGATATAAATATAATTATTTCTGTTTATAAATTTATAATGTTCGTATGAGGGAGCAGGTTTATTCCTGATACGTACCCTCAGGTGGGGTGTACAGGATATTACGATAGTACAACATGAAGAATTTGCATCATCACTAACTTCCTCTTGATAATTTGTTCCAAATTATTCTGTCAGACCTCCGATATTGTACGATTTTATATGTCGATTTTCCAATGCAATTCGAACCGAATCTACCCATTGAGATATTTGTCTATGTCTGTGTTTTTTTTTTAAAGCCATATCCGAATTAAAGGTCTGCCTTATTAATCTTTCCTCTACCATGTTGTTTAAGTAACTGCACTACCGCTCACATTTCCTAAATGCTAACGATTTTTCTCTGTGATCAACTGTGCTTTTTCTAGTCTGGATCTCGGATTCATATGTTAAAATTGATTTCAACAGTATGTGTATACTGCAACCTAAATGTTTTTACTGATTAATTTATTTCTTATTCCATATAGGGGATACGTTTCGAGACATCCTGCGGATAGTACCGAACCCTATATATAAATATACTCTGTTTTTTCCTATACATACATATCTATGATAAAATTTAATTTATAGATCAGGCACAGGAAGAGATTAACGACAATAACTAATAATAACAAGAACAATTATAACAGCATATAATAAACGTTATGTGAATGGAATCTTAGCAACCTCAGTACACGTTTTTTTTTTTTTTTAGACTTCTCTTTGGCATATTCGAATCGCCAGCATCACTACTTTGGGGCCATTATTAAGTGAAATAAGGGTTACTTGAACACAAGCACTGCGATGCCGCGACAGTCGATCTGATAACCGAGAACTACTCAGAATGGCGCGCAATTCAAAATATTCCTGATTTCCGAGTCGGCAAGGTGCGTACAGCTTTCTCCACCTTTGCAACGAGCCTCGTGCTGGACCACCTCTGGGATCAACGGAATTGTCTATTACTAAAAGAAAGAGCCATACGGCTTCATTTCGGCGACTTAAAATTAGATAGAGAAAGTGGATACTAGATCCAACATTATTTGAAAGCCGAATATTTGTAGAAACTATGAAAGTTTTGTAAGTTCTGTAAGTAGGATGGCCTGAGAGTTTATGAGAATTCAATCTTCGGCATCCCCGAGTTGCCTTAGCTTGCACTACCTACTTGACTTCAGTAGCTAGGGCAACTCGAGCATTGAATTCTCAGTATCATTAAAAATATATGCCATAGACAAGCAGTCATTGAACTGATAGAAAGAAAATGATCGAATACTAGTTTTGTATAAAACGACTGACAGTAATTGTTTCTGATAAAAATCTGCATGTTTGTTAAGGAAAATATTCATATTAAATTTCTTAATGATGTGAGTAACACAATCCTGTTTATATGATTATTTATTACAAAATATTTAACGAATTAAAATGGTATTATTATAAAAAAATTAAATTAATAAGAAAATTTTTTAAAAAAATTATTTCGAATAAAAATTTAATATAATTAACACGTTTAGTTTAGTGCATATAAAATATCTTATTTCTGTTAAATAATTAAAAATTATTTATTATTATTATTTATACGGGTTCCGGTTTTGAGGATACTCGTGAAAGACGAATTTTGTGTTTCTGTATTTTGTAAGCTTGTAATAAAGTAGAAATTTAAATTACAAAAAAAAAACACTAATAAAATAAATAGAGAAATGTTGATCTAATATTCCCCAAGCTTGGAAATGTTAATATTTGGTACTGAAAAAAAAAAAAAAAACGTTTTTCATACTTGTGGAGTAATATTGAGAAATCATACAATGGTCTGAACATTGGATTTTTTCCGCTGCAAAGAATAATCAACCAAGTGAAGGAGATTGTGTCGTAAGGCAGTCATGTCCATGGAACACGCACTTTAAATGATCAGGCTACTTGATGGTCAAAGGTCCAATGCAAATGAAAGCTGGAGTATCGATATAGCATATGCAGAAACAAATACAATGGACACCCAAATGAGAGGATTGGATGATATACTGCAAACAGATCATCTAAATTTCGATTTTAACGTTGAAAGAGAAGATAATTTAAAAAAAATACATTCATAAACTTTTCAGGAAGCTCATAAGCGAGAGAGAGAGAAAACATTTTCATGTGTAGAGCCAAATGTGGACATAAATGTGGCCAGCGTACTAATAATGTGTTATAATTTTTTATTTTTTTTGACGATTTTGACGTACTTGAGGAATTAATGTACAAGTGCTCACAGAAAACTATGCACAGAGACAATTCAGTAGGAATATTCACCGCTAACTGCAAGGTCTTAATCTTCAGAGCAAGATTAAGGCCTTGTTTGTTTTCTGGAGGGGAATTTCGAGCATCAATGCGTTTCCCTATTGCGTCCCAGGCGTGTTATGGGGTTTAGATCTAGAGAATTTGGTGGCCACTGGATTTGATTAATATCCTTGGTCTCCAGAAGTAACTCCACTGCTCGTGTACGATGTGGTGGGGCATTCACCCATAAAAATGAATTCTTCGCGTACAGCACTACGGAAAATCGAACACGACGTTGAAGAGCTTCGTTCACCACTTACAGTTCCTTTTTCCAGCACTTGTAGCTCGGTGTGTCCTTTAAGCAAAATGCCACCTCACACCATGGCCTGAACACTGCCGTATCTATCTCTTTCAAGAGCATTCTTGCGATGGTAAGCAGCCCCATTTTCACGCAAGATCAAGTGTCGTCCAGAATCGGAGGAAAGACCAAAACGACTCACATCTATAAAGAGTACATCAGTCCATCGGTGTCTTGTCTAATTTTTATGTTTACAACATCACTGAAAACGTGCTTCGTGATGAGCTGAGGATAAAGGGATACAAACTACAGACCTTCGGACATATAGGCCTCCTTGTCGCAGAGTCTTGCCAAGTAAGTCCAGATATCTGCGTATCTGTGCTTGAATGGAGCCAACTTGCAAGTTGACCTGCTGTGGTGCGGCGAATATTTTTTGCTTTTGTAATCAAAAATCTGTCTTCGTGCTCTGTAGAAGAGTCTTAGTAAACGTCTAGAAAACATGCCATTGGTTTGAAACGCTGTCCAGAGTGGATACAATGCCATGTGAGATACCCAACTCTCTGGCAATATCAGTAATTCTGCAGCCTTTTTCAAGCTTTCCAATAATTCTTTCCTGCCTGAAATTATCTAGCTGATGTCTTTAAGACATTACAAGACATCTAAGTTTGCGACTTTATTCCTTCACGAAAAGAGCTTCTTTCGTGAGGGAATAAAAAAGGCTGCGCTAAGCGAACTTCTTCAGTTCGCTTAGCGCAGCCTTTTGCCTTTTATCATGTTCAGTGCTACCACGTGACCCCTTTGAGAGCAACTGCGATATTCATCTCCGAACATTTCACGCCAAACTTCAGAGATTTTTGTTTACAATTCTTTTACACCACCGATTTAAAATCAGCAAAGGATGTTATTAAGAAAACTAACGAAATATTGCAAAACACCTCAAGAGAAAACAAGGTAACCAAAATATGTAACTAGAAATCAAATAGATATGCACTTAAGGGAGAAAAATCTTATACTTACAAAAGTTTTACGTATGATGATTACCAATCATACTGACAATATTTATGATACTAATCCCAACCAACTTCCCAAAATTTAAATTCAAATATAATTCAGAAAATTGAATCAATCTGCTATTCGCTTCAGTATTCAAAGCATCAAAGAGCATTCGCTAAATTTCTAGGCTTCTCTCGTCAACATGTAGTTATGTTTTAATCCCAATAGAAACCGTACGTATAGAATGGGAAACAAGTAACTACTCAATGAGGAGCTAATGTATTCTCAGCGAAAAACAACAAAAAGAGGAGGTAGAGTGCATGTTTATGTTAAATCAGTCTGCAGTGTTTTGATGGAATGAATTATTCTAGTACTAAGCTTTTGAATCTTTTCTTTTAATGTTATACAGTGATCAGCATTCAATTTTGGTAAAATTATGGAGGCTACTACCGTGTTAGAAGTAATCACTTTAACTTTCCTTTAACTTTAATAAGTATTTGAAATGTGAGCAAGGATAAGTTACGCCTTTGGGCGTGATGAAATTTCCAACCGTATATTATACTGGAGGGTTTACGCTACCAGAAATTGATGAGGCTAGGATTGGAGTCGTAGCATATAGGATATCGAAGCTCAAAGGTCACATAGCAAACATGCGAATACAATTTAGAGGATAATTGTGATGTTGAAACGCAACCTGACATGTAGGAATAAGGAAGTGATTTGACCTCTTTACAAGGTGTTGATATGACCTCACTTGGATTGTTATGCTCAGATTTGGTATCCTGAGTTCGGAGGAGATAAAGACGTTGTCGAAAGGAGTAACAAAGATCATGGAATGTAGATTATGAATAGAGATGGAGAGTACGTGGATATCAGACACTAGTAAAGAGGAGAAAGAGGGGTGATATAATAGAGGCCTGTCAACTTGAATAATAATAAAAATAATAACTCTCATGTTAGTAGGATTATATCGTTATCCAGGCTTAAACATAATCTCTTTCCTGCAGGAAACAAAAAACTGGCTCAACAATCTCACATTAACCCACCTTGATTATTGACGCTACTGCCATTGTAAATGTCACCAGACAAAATATTAAGAAATATCAGCTCATGTATCAGTCGTATCAGTGTATGCACTCTAGCCTGTGAGTACAGCTGTACTAATAAAAGAGAATCATATCTCATCATTACTTTATATCATTAAATATGAAGCCTACTATATAATGAACAAGAAATAGGAAGTTCTATACATCTTCTATGTTAAATGCACTTACAGTGAACGATCTCCACCAATGGAAACCTTAAGAATATCCTATGGACTCTATAAGATTTAAAAATGCACGAGACACTTGGGGAATTTTATCATACGATAAGATTTAGTGATGATAAATTATAAATTTCAATTACCAGTTTCTATCTCCAAAAATGATATCCAAGTAATTTCGAAGGTATCAGCTAGAATCGTGATTATAATAATATTTTCTTTCATAAATTACGTCGCATAAGCAACAATGACTTTCTTGATAACTTTGATACAAACCATCTCTCTAATCCTTCAGTGATGGATTTTGTGCATAACTATGAAGCAATAAATGTAAATATTAATAAAAGTATTATTAGTTCAGCATTCTGCTAGGAGAGTTATCCATCTAACAACAACAGTATGAACTCCAAGAAGCATTCAATCCTAAATCTGACTTCAAACACATCTAATTGCATTTATAATCAAGTATAAATTCAGATAATTCGTGCAGTTCATATCATTGCCGACCACATCTCGCTGAAGACTGAAAATAATAGTAATAATAATAAATTTGTGATTGAGAGAACTGTTTTTTGTTATTATTCTGGTACAAAGCTTTTCCCAGTAATAGGTTTAATAACTTTTATGTAACAGTCTCTGGATAAGGAGTCAGCCATTTTGTCCGCAAATCCAGATCATTCTGGTACTAAGAAAAGTATTTCAATGTAGCTCTTTAAAGCCAGAGTGGATATGTGGTAACCATCTATGTGGTTTTTAATCTTTTTAACAGAACTATTATACAAATTCAAAAAGATTATACAGACACGTTTTTCTGTAAACGAATTAGAACGCACATCTGATGACAGTTAAGATAAATAAAAACTGTACTGACATTATAGGAAATTGTTCGTTTAATGTGATTAATCTTCTTGTTTTCCATAAACAAATAACAGTAAAAGAACCTCTCTACAAGAAGAAGATTTGTAGTTCTACTTGTAGTCTTGAATTTGGACCGTAGATAACCTACAGATCAAATTCCAGACTAGGAGCCAGGGTATAGATTTCAACTCAAAATAAAGGCATCTCCAGTAATCCACAGATGTATTTTGCAGATTTTTAGCAACTGTTTTCAGAGAGTGATTTACAATGCCGGTTTCTTTAAATGTGCAATAGATTAAAGTAAATATCTAATTGCTGCTTATGTTTAAAACATAATTATGTGAAAACTTGAGGATCTGCTTGAAATTCTCTTTCTGATAACTAACGGAAATCCGATCAAGGATATTGACTTTGATTTTTATCTTGCCATGCATCTTTTAGATGGGTTGCTTGTTTCAGCTCAGAAGGAAACATTCTGAATTTAAAAAATAAAAAAGGGAAAGGATTTTAGCTTAAGCAAAGAGCCCTTCAATAGTTATATCACTACCCACATAATTATTCCTTAGAGAACGTATCGAATAGTTTTTTTTCGTCTTAAGACTGTCTTAAATTTCATTCATTTCGTCTTTCCATTTATTGCTTTGTGCTTAGAAGGCAACTACTTTTATGAGTTTTTTTTTTACTAAGTTCAAAGAACTCATTTTCGCTTGCTTTGGCATTGTTTTTCGTTGCTAGGAAACTCACTAGAACAAAGAATGCAGTGTTCTTTGTAGACAGAGAATTAGTTTCAGAAAGTATGTCCTTTAAAAAAAAATTGAAGATATTACGGGGGAAGTGGACATGTAATTAAAAAGTCTGTCATTACAAGCAACGTAGGAAAGTGAAAGTTTTACCGATGATTTTAAAGTATTTTATTACGTTTCGCGTGTCTATGTTAATCAGTTCAACTCACTTTATCTCTTCTTTAACCAAAGCATTGTGATAATTACACATTAAGTTACTGGTTAATCATACACTTATTTCGCGACATTAAATTCAATGACTGTTGTTAGAAGTGCAGAATTCATTTTTTTTATTTGCAAAACATCCCCTGTTTTTTTTTTTTTTTTTTTTTTTTGTTCTACAAATAACGTACACTTGTTCACATTCCCCTATGGCTTTGGGAATTTTATGAAACCCAGGGAGCCTCCGTAGCTTAGTTAGTTTCCTCGACGCCCTTCTGTTGGAAAGACCTGGGTTCGAAACCAGTTTAGAATGTGAAGAACCTTTATTGGACTTTTCAAGTGAAGGTGAGTTAGCCAATCTTACACGAAGTGGAAGGATTTTTTTTTCCACCTTGAAACTGAGATTGAGCATCCGAAAAATAGGTAAACTGGCCCCGTGAACACACACACACACACACACACCACACACACACACACACACAATCTACCGACATAAAATGCTCAGCCGCAGGATGCAGGAAGAGGAATGGCAAACCAGCTGACATTGGCTGAGTTCCCCTAAAATCCCTAACGAAGCGGTCTTACCTATCTTCGATGGAACGAGATTGGATGGATGATGATGGAATGAAACGTCAAACAAAACAACTACATCGTACAAAATAAACACATTATATAGTACACACACATCAATTAACTATGATATAACAATAGGATAATTTATATTAAACTCATACACAAAAGGTTGCAATCCCTATAACATATCAGTGTTGTGTGGGGACAATAACAACTAGACAATTCAAAGACTAATAAACTTCAATATGAAAGAAAATATGCAATATAATATGAAAAAATTGCTTAACATCTTATGATGACGCGAAACAGCTTCGCAATCCCTGTAATCAACCACTGTTAATATAAAATAATGTCCCATAACATTAACCTATCAACAAGTCACCAGCACTATTTTACTCCATTGGTAAAAAAGTATAATAAATAATATTGACGATATAATATCATATGACAATACGTTTTTGATTGGAAAGACAAGGTATCGAATTTCGTCTATGAAGCGAAGAATCATTATAAAGGTTCTGAATTGACGGTGAGTTAACCAGTCTCGTGCCGAGGTAAAAAGTTTTTTTTTTCAACTCTGGCTTTTTATCCCGCAAGACTTACATAACCAGAGAATACCTTTAATTAACACACAGCACATATAAAATGGATAATCTGTTTTAGAGTGTGTAACTGTATATACGAAAATACTACGTGATAATAATAAAGCACTGTAAATTTAATAAAACATAATAATACTTGGTAATTTCCCAGGATTCATCGCAGGAGGCCACACCACACTCAGCGTATTCCACTGAATTATTTGCCTACTCCAGAATCCATCCCATCACCTCCCATTAAGTTTAGTTTTTGTCCGTTTGCTGAAATAAATAACTTTTATTTTTAAACTTTTATAACATAGAATATAAAATAACTTTTATGTAGTTATATTTTATTTATATCACAGAATTCCAATAAGGAAGAGTTACGTTTGTGTGCAGATTTATTAATTAATTTTAATCTCATTAAGGGAAATGAGAAGCACGTTTATGTTAGATTTATGAGTAAATAGGCTTAAATGATTCCCACAAAGGTAATTTGATTTCGTCTAGAATAAAAAATAAAATAAAATAAATAAACTTTCTCTAAACTAAGATCATTTGGAAAGAATGATTTACAACGCAACTCTCCAAACATCCCTTAATAAATAATTTTCCCTGTGTAATACTCTTCCACGTTTATCCACCACAATGTACCGAAGATAAATTTACTTCATAAAGCAAAAAAGAGAAATTAGATTCATTTTAGTTTATGGGAATTCCTGATTTATACTGCGGTAATAAATGTAAAGAACGTAGATTCCTTACAAAGAAAACTGCAGTAATACATGGCACAGTCAAATGGGTAGCTTGACGTCTTTCGTTTTTTTTTTTTTCTATGCCTTCCAAATATCTTGAAGCGTCGTTACGAGCTACAAAGCAAAGTTAGAAGGATTTGTGTACGATTTATTTATATTATATATATTAGATATGAACATATGTATACGTGTGTGTGTCTGTGTGAGAGAGAGAGATCGTATATACATATTAAAAATTCAAAGTCACGTGCTGGTCTGTGATCATAAATTAACGAAAAAAATCTTTATTTTAATACAAACACCATCAGTCGTGCACTGTCTGACCAATATTTATAGGAAATCTTTTTTAAGATGACTATTAACGTTTGTGATACTGTCGATGCTTCTTGCATCGCGCAACCGATCAGTGTGTGTATGTAAAAGAGAGAGAGAGAGGGGGGGGGTATTTTGTGGCCACTTCAACAATGTATTAATTATTCTACATACAAAACATCGAGGGGTTATCGTTAAAATCATGAAGCCCAGTAGAGATGCTTCAACTGGACAATTGACGACCAGGCTGATAAAGAAGTATATTTGAACAGCCCATTCGTGGAATACTTCCAAAATTGGAACATACCAGTTAACGACCTTTGAGTGTATTATGTCCGTTCATCCAACAAAAACAAGCTTCTCCGAATTACACGGATGATGAAACATCAGCATTTGACACCAAAGGAGGTTTGTGCCGTTTGCTCATATTTTGGGAAGGGAACTTAAAGTCCTACTTTTCGTAAAGGAAAAAAAAGCCTCTGCCACTACTTCAAGAGATTTGCTAAGTCATATTCGGATGAAAATCCTATAAATATCCTTCGCTTTATAGATGGGATTCGAATCCAAATTTTTTTTCCAGCGAAAGGACTACGGACATTGATTGAGATACGTAGGCTCGCTGGGATTTCAAAAGAATGGCTTGGACGGCAACTATGTCTCAAGCTCTTAGCATCATTTACAGTCCAAAATTCGTACCAGATTTCGAAATTAATCTGCTTGGTGTTCGGCTAATTTTCGTCCTGTAATGACTCTCATCTCTTATCTGATTTATCTTTTATCGTTGTAAACGATTTTCATTATATTAAACGGTATCGCTTTTTCATTTTTATAAAAAATGTTCAGTATGCAAGACTAAAGAAATGGAAAGAACACTTTTGTTTCGCGAAAAAATAGAAAGGAATATAGTAAATAAATAAATAGAATAAAGCATTAAAAAATAGAATTACGTTAAGCAACTAAAACCAGGTAGCAGTGATGGAAACTCTTAAGATGCCGACACTGTTTGTGTCGACAGCCATGTTCTTATTAACTGATGTTGTAAGTGGTTCTATGTCCTTCCCCACTTTCTGCTGCAGACATACCTCGTGATCCTTTCTTTGGCATTTTCTGCAAGGGTTTCTGCACATACAAAAACCCGAGATCAATTGTAGGCCTTCATTGGCCGGGATAAACGTAACCCCAATTCCAAAGTGTGGCCCGTTCCAGCAAAGTTCCTACATTTTGCACATGCACGTTCTGCGCCCAGATGGTGATACGATCCTCACCTAAAGCATTGCCTCCTGACCGCAGAGTTGTTGACATAACTCTTGCAGAACCGATGAATACGAAATTGGAAACAGGGCTCTTCATCCTCATTGTAGATGTTCTCTCGCCTGATTTCCATTCCGGGCTGTCGTTGCCAATACCTTTTTGATGTCCTCTACAACTAGCTATTTTTGAATTACATCATCGCCAATCTCAATATAAGAAAACTCTATTGGTTTCGATCGCTTTTAATAAGCTCCCAATCATAATTGAGGATCTCTGAATGACAATCGTATCATCCCCCCCTCCTTCCTCTTCGTAAGAAGTGAATCCATAAATGTTCTCGGATCCGGTAGCCTCGAAAGAAGCTCGACAGTATTCTGTTACAATTTTTCGGAGCATCATCAATCGTCACTGGAAGCCTTTACTTGCAACAAAGAGTAGAATAACGTTTTATAAATCGTTTTCCACCTGAACACAGAACAACAACAACAACAACGTTACTGGCTTGCTGGGTGAAGCATAAAATGCTTTTTGTTTTCCCCTTTGTCTGTGTCGAGAAGGTTGATGGGGGAGGGGGGTTGTGAGACTTACGCTCGCACTTTGTGAACTATGAAGTTAGCTCTGTTCTACTGAGAGCAGGATTGCCTTGGATCTTTTATGTTTGTGATAGTCATGTTCACTATAACTGAAAGCTTGTCTAATTAGTGGGTTGGGATGAGAGTGTGCCTTGCTGAAAAACTTTTCCGCATGGTCATGAAGGAGAGAATGGATGTCTGGGGTTCCGGTTTCTCTGTGGATCTGCGTGTTTCTGACGAACCATGGGGAGTCCAAGATCATCCGCAGGCATTTATTTTGTATCCTCTGTAATTTCAGGATGTTAGATTTGGATGTGAGACTCCATGCTGTGGATGCATATGTGATTACTGGTCGTATTGCCATCTGATATAGTAGCAGCTTGTTGCGTGTATCCAATTTGCTGTTACAGTTGATAGAGTTGGACTATTGTTCTGGATGTCTTTGTGCCTATGAGCTTGATGTGGCTGTTGAAATTTAGCTTTTTGTCTAGCTGTACTCCAGGGTATTTGGTTTCTGTCTGCCATGGCATCTTTTTTCCGAGGAGTTGAACGTAATCTTGGATGAAGGCTTTGCGTCTGGTGAATAGTATATAGCTGAGCGTTTGATGGGGTTTACTTGTATTCTCCAGTCCGAGAACCATTTCTCTAGCTTTGTAATGGTGTCCTTGTGACGAGTGATCGCCAGGTGTGGCGGAAGTCCTTATAAGGACTGGCTTAAAGGGGCGAAGCAAGAATGCTTTTCATCTTCCCCGTTATCTGTAGAGGACAGTGTATGGATAAGGTGTTATGGAGCAATTAAAGCTCTGATCATGGCAGGAGGGTAACAGCAATGGCCGAGCCTCAGTTAGAACTTCATTGGCTACAGCATTGCCATCCATTACCCTCCAAGGGTATTGGATTCTGTACCAGTTCACTCGTGTGGCGGATGTCCTTATAAGGACTGGCTTAAAGGGGCGAAGCAATAATGCTTTTTATCTTCCCCGTTATCTGTAAAGGACAGTGTAGGTATAAGGTGTTATTGAGCTATTAAAGCTCTGTTCATGGCAGGAGGGTAACAGCAATAGCCGAGCCTCAGTTGGAACTTCATTGGTTACAATGAAGTTCCAACTGAGGAGGATTCAATCCAATACCCTTGGAGGGTAATGGATGGCATTGCCATCCATTACCCTCCAAGGGTATTGGATTGAATGAATCAATCACCGTATGTGTAAGTAAAGGTGATAATCTCAAAAATATCGGACGATCTCTAGGCCACTCATTCGTAGGCGAAAGACCGTCCAAATCTCAGCGTTGGTTCTACTCAGTGAAACTCGAGTACCGAGCAGAACCGCTCATTCCGAAGAAAATAATTCACCGGCACGTACCCCTCAGCGGGCCGCGACGGAGAACACTTTCCCCGGTAACTCAAAGTGCTCCCTTAGGTCAAAACCTAAGAGAGCGAACTCATTTACCCAGGATAACAGCAACAGCCGAACCTCAGTTAAACTTCATTGGTTCAGCATTGCCATCCGTTACCCTATATGGGCATCTCATATAAAATCAATCACCGTATGTGTAAGTAAAGGTGATAATCTCAAAAATATCGGACGATCTCTAGGCCACTCATTCGTGGGCGAAAGACCGTCCAAATCTCAGCGTTGGTTCTACTCAGTGAACCTCGAGTACCGAGTAGAACCGCTCATTCCGAAGAAAATAATTCTCCGGCACGTACCCCTCAGCGGGCCGCGACGGAGAACACTTTCCCCGGTAACTCAAAGTGCTTCCTTAGGTCAAAACCTAAGAGAGCGAACTCATTAACCCAGGATAACAGCAACAGCCGAACCTCAGTTAAACTTCATTGGTTCAGCATTGCCATCCGTTACCCTATATGGGCATCTCATATAAAATCAATCACCGTATGTGTAAGTAAAGGTGATATCTCAAAAATATCGGACGATCTCTAGGCCACTCATTCGTGGGCGAAAGACCGTCCAAATCTCAGCGTTGGTTCTACTCAGTGAAACTCGAGTACCGCTCACATTCCGAGGAAAATAATTCACCAGCAAGTACCCCTCAGCGGGCCGTGCCGGAGAACACTTTCCCCGGAGACTCAAAGTGCTCCCTTAGGGCAAAACCTAAGAGAGCGAACTCATTTACCCAGGATAACAGCAACAGCCGAACCTCAGTTAAACTTCATTGGTTCAGCATTGCCATCCGTTACCCTATATGGGCATCTCATATAAAATCAATCACCGACTATGTAAGTAAAGGTGAAATCTCAAAAATACGGATACGGACGATCTCTAGGCCACTCCATAGTGGGCGAAAGACCGTCCTAATCTCAGCGTTGGTTCCACTCAGTGACGGGCTCCCCGACCACTGAGCAGAACCGCTCAAATTCCGAGGAAAATAATTCACCGACAAAGCCCCTCAGCGGGCCGTGCCGGAGAACACCTTCCCCGGAGACTCAAAGTGCTCCCTTAAGGCAAAAACCTTAAGAGAGCGAACTCAAAAACTCATCGCCCAAGTGGGTAAGAGCAACAGCCGAACCTCAGTTAAACTTCATTGGTACAGCTTTGCGTTGCTATCCATCACCCCCAAGGGCATTAATGAACCAATCGACCGTATGTGTAAGTAAAGGTGATATCTCAAAAATATCGGACGATCTCTAGGCCACTCATTAGTGGGCGAAAGACCGTCCAAATCTCAGCGTTGGTTCTACTCAGTGAAACTCGAGTACCGAGCAGAACCGCTCACATTCCGAGGAAAATAATTCACCGGCAAGTACCCCTCAGCGGGCCGTGCCGGAGAACACTTTCCCCGGAGACTCAAAGTGCTCCCTTAGGGCAAAACCTAAGAGAGCGAACTCATTTACCCAGGATAACGGCAACAGCCGAACCTCAGTTAAACTTCATTGGTTCAGCATTGCCATTCGTTACCCTATATGGGCATCTCATATAAAATCAATCACCGACTATGTAAGTAAAGGTGAAATCTCAAAAATACGGACGATCTCTAGGCCACTCCATAGTGGGCGAAAGACCGTCCTAATCTCAGCGTTGGTTCCACTCAGTGACGGGCTCCCCGACCACTGAGCAGAACCGCTCAAATTCCGAGGAAAATAATTCACCGACAAAGCCCCTCAGCGGGCCGTGCCGGAGAACACCTTCCCCGGAGACTCAAAGTGCTCCCTTAAGGCAAAAACCTTAAGAGAGCGAACTCAAAAACTCATCGCCCAAGTGGGTAAGAGCAACAGCCGAACCTCAGTTAAACTTCATTGGTACAGCTTTGCGTTGCTATCCATCACCCCCAAGGGCATTAATGAATCAATCACCGACTATGTAAGTAAAGGTGAAATCTCAAAAATACGGACGATCTCTAGGCCACTCCATAGTGGGCGAAAGACCGTCCTAATCTCAGCATTGGTTCCACTCAGTGACGGGCTCCCCGACCACTGAGCAGAACCGCTCAAATTCCGAGGAAAATAATTAACCGACAAAGCCCCTCAGCGGGCCGTGCCGGAGAACACCTTCCCCGGAGACTCAAAGTGCTCCCTTAAGGCAAAAACCTTAAGAGAGCGAACTCAAAAACTCATCGCCCAAGGGGGTAACAGCAACAGCCGAACCTCAGTTAAACTTCATTGGTACAGCATTGCATTGTTGCCATCCATTACCTCCACGGGCATTAATGAATCAATCACCGACTATGTAAGTAAAGGTGAAATCTCAAAAATACGGACGATCTCTAGGCCACTCCATAGTGGGCGAAAGACCGTCCTAATCTCAGCGTTGGTTCCACTCAGTGACGGGCTCCCCGACCACTGAGCAGAACCGCTCAAATTCCGAGGAAAATAATTCACCGACAAAGCCCCTCAGCGGGCCGTGCCGGAGAACACCTTCCCCGGAGACTCAAAGTGCTCCCTTAAGGCAAAAACCCTAAGAGAGCGAACTCAAAAACTCATCGCCCAAGTGGGTAAGAGCAACAGCCGAACCTCAGTTAAACTTCATTGGTACAGCTTTGCGTTGCTATCCATCACCCCCAAGGGCATTAATGAATCAATCACCGACTATGTAAGTAAAGGTGAAATCTCAAAAATACGGACGATCTCTAGGCCACTCCATAGTGGGCGAAAGACCGTCCTAATCTCAGCGTTGGTTCTACTCAGTGAAACTCGATTACCGAGCAGAACCGCTCAAATTCCGAGGAAAATAATTCACCGACAAAGCCCCTCAGCGGGCCGTGCCGGAGAACACCTTCCCCGGAGACTCAAAGTGCTCCCTTAAGGCAAAAACCTTAAGAGAGCGAACTCAAAAACTCATCGCCCAAGAGGGTAACAGCAACAGCCGAACCTCAGTTAAACTTCATTGGTACAGCATAGCATTGCCATCCATTACCCCCAAGGGCATTAATGAATCAGTCCACCGCATCTCACGGTCGATTGATTCCATCTCCACCCCGTGTGGCGGATGAATGCCGCCTTTCCTATTTAAAGTTCATTAAGTGTGATTTTATATGGTGTTCAGTACTCTAACTTCAGTTAAATTGTGATATAAAATAATAATAATAATAATAATAATAATAATGATAATAATAATTTTAATGCTTTTTATAGCTAATTGCAATGATTTCATATAAACAGTTTAGTCATTTTTATGCAATTTATGTCTTGTACTTGTGGAACAAACAACAAATTCTCAATACTCGTAATAAATAGCACACTTGAGAAGTGAAAAAAAAAACCCAAGTATATGAGCTCTGAATTTATCCTAACATTTTTTCATAACAATCATTCTGGGAATTTATATATTTATATTATATAAAAACTAATCAGTTAACATATATATTCTGCATATTCTCAGCTGCTTTTGGACAGTAATTTTTCTTTCTGGATTATAATGCCACAACGTTGGATATTCAGTCACGATTTTAACCCCAAAATGATTATTTTTGATCGAATAAAAGATCGCATCAGTCATCACGTTTTAGCTTTTTTTTGTTCGAGGTTCATGGCAACATGTTTACAAAAATTTCCACCATTTTTAAACTTCGATATCGCTTGTTTGTGACATTACTTGATTATCGCAGATTTGCCTTAATTTGTAGACTTCCCCATCTTCATTAAAAATTTATTGGAAAATATATATATATATATATCCATTTCGAAAACAGCAGATATCGTTTTCTAAACAGCATAATTTCACTAGAGATCCACTCAGCAAACAACCTGAACGACTTGTTTACCTTCGATTGTCAACTGGTTCATATTTGATTTACAATCCCTACACGTACGCAGTTAACCAGCTAAATTAATTGCATCAAGTTAAATTCGCGCTGTCGCTGCCAATACAGGACTTGCTACAATTCTCTTTAATATTTGAATCTGCTGGGTTATTACAAGCGTTGTTTTTCTTGATCACATTTTTATGTGCGTCGGTTCCTTAAAGTCCTTAAAAGGACTGGCCAGATGGGCGAAGCAAGAATGCTTTTCATATTCTCCGTTATCTGAAGAGGACAGTGTAAGGATAGGATGTTATTGAGCTATATAAAGCTCTGATCATGGCAGGAGGGTAACAGCAATAGCCGAGCCTCAGTTAGAACTTCATTGGCTACAGCATTTCCATCCATTATCCTCCCTGGATACCCATTTTAGTCGCCTCGTACGACATACATGAGCTACATCCTGGCAACCACACGGGGAACGTGCTTCCGTTTGGGCTCGGGTAACATTATACAGGGGATGTCCCAAAATTCACGCAAGAAGTAATTTTGATAGAAAACACAGGTTTTTAATTAAAAATTGTAATTTCTTATTGATTCATAAAGTATACAGTATAGGGTTATGCACGAAATAGCATAAATGGCCTCCACGGCTTTGCTGGCACATACGCACTCTTTTGTCGAAATATTCCATGACCGTTTCGCATAAATGTGGCTGAATTTCGTTGATACAGCGCTCATTTTCCTCCTTCAAGGCGTGGGTGGTCGTAGGCTTGTTGGCATAAACCTTAGACTTCAAAAAACTCCAAAGAAAAAAGTCCAACGGCGTTAAGTCTGATCTGGGCGGCCAATTCTGATCACCAAAATGGGAAATTACACAACCAGGAAATGACTCGTGCAGTAATTGAATTATTTCTCGAGCTATATGGCATGTGGCACCGTCTTGTTGATTTTCTGAACCCCAAATGCGACAATTTTGTCGATTAACGAAGCCATCAAGATGAAAATGAGCCTCATCGCTGAAGATGGTTTTGTTCGAAAAATAAGCATCCGCTTGTTGTTGTTCCATAATCCATTCAACGAACTATCTTCGCCGGGTGTGGTCAGCAGGCTTCAGTTCTTGAGTCAATTGAACTTTGTAAACAGAAAGATGCAAACCCTTCGTGAGAATACGCTGTGGAGGGCTTCTCGAAATGCCCAATTCAAGACCACGGTGCCGAATTGATGTTCCTGGACTCTCAGCAACACTCTCACGAACTGCTTCGATGTTTTCTGTTGAACGACTTGTTGAAGGACGGCCAGAGTGTATAAGATCACTAATTGATCCAGTTTCCTTGAATTTTTTAATTAATCTTTTCACAGTTGATGAAGTTAAATCACTATTCCGACCATATTTTGTACGAAAATTGCGAACTGTAGCTGCCAAACCTTCATTATTTTTAAAATATTGCTCAACAATGAAAATGCGTTGTTCTTTCGTGTAGCGCTCCATTTTTAATAACCCTGAACTGTCAGCTGTCACGCTGCCTTTTTTTTTTTTCTCGTTGGCAACACTTTATCGCACAAATGGCGCTAAATTTAAATCTTGCGTGAATTTTGGGACACCCTATATAATTGCAGCAAGTTAAGTTTAATTGCAGCAACTTAAATTATGTGCATTAACAGGATTTGTTATTATTTATATTGTAAGAGTTTAAATCTTTTAACATTGGCCTGTTATTGTTAATATTTTTTATTAGAAAATGTCTGAATGCGAATGATGTTCAACGTTTAATGGTACCGTTAGTTATAAAGGGTTAAGTTAACCGCTTTTCTATTCCCCGCTGTCTGATTAAAGAGATACATTGTTAAGGGTAGTTCGTGAGCATTACGCATCCCTGTGGGGGATGTGGGAGTAAGTAATCTTCATTATAATCTGAAGCTTGTTTGATCAGTTGATTTGGGTGCTTGGCCGCATTTGAAAAGAAATTTGCTGCTAGAGAGTGAAGGAAAGAGGGTATATATGGAATATTGGTATCACGGTGAATCTTATTATTGTGGAGTATGTTGGATTTGGAATTAAGGCTCCAAGCAGGCGAGGCATAAGCAATTAGAGGTCGTATCACCATCTGATAAAGTAATAGTTTGTTTCTTGTATTTAAGTTGCTGCGTCGATTAATCATGAGATAGAGTTGAGCGATGTCTTTGGTGACTTTCGCACAGATGAGCCTGCTATGATTATTGAAATGCAGTCTTTTATCTAGTTGAATCCCGAGATATTTAATTTCTGTTTGCCATGGGATTTAAGTATCAAATAGTTGAATATTCCCTTTAGGGGATGCTAGTCTTCTTTTGAAGAGTATGGCTGCACTTTTTTGAGGGTTTAATGAGTTTGTATAGGAGACCAAAGTGCCAGATTTTATCAAAGCCTTCGCAATGTCCAGGAATACAGCACTAGTGTGTTGTTTCCAGTTGAATCCTGTAATAATATATTCTATAAGTCGATGGATTTACTGGACCTTACTATGGTTTCAACCAAAGCCAAATTGTTCGTTTGGAATGATGTTTAATTTTGACTGTTGATTCTGGCAGTCTAGAGAGAATGATTTTTCCAGCAATTTTCCTCGATTGGACAGCAGGCTAATGGGTGGGTAGTTTTGAGGTAACTGTGGATCTTTGCAGGCTTGTGAACTGGTATAAAATCCGCAATTTTCCAGGTTGCAGAGGTATGGTATTCATTTATAATGTTGACAAGATGCATTATAGCTTTGTGTAGGAGTAGTGTGATGATTTTGTTTGTGACTCTGTCCTGATCTGGTGCTTTTTTGTTGTTGTTGAGATGTTTGATGGCGTTAATTATTTCTGATTGGAAGTGAAATCTGGACAATAAAATTAAAAGACAAAAAAGATTAATAACAGCTGAAATGAAGTTTATGAGAAAAACTGCAAAGTATACTCTGTTTGATCACAAAAGAAATGAAGAAATTATGAAAGAATTAAACCAAGAACCAGTAATAGAAAAAAATTAAAAAAATATAAACATAAATGGATGGAACACGTTGAAAGAATGAAAACAGAAAGATTACCAAATCAAGCCTTAAATTACAAGCCATTAGGAAAAAGAAAACCAGGACATCCTCTTAAGAGATTCAACGATGACTTCTAAGGCCGGAACAGGCCATGCTAGGCCTAAATCCTTGACAAGCATGATGATGATGAATTATTACTGATGACGAAATAAGGTTGATCAGTTCTAATTTGTTATTTGGTTGTTTTAATTTATGTCTAACATGCTAGTTAACCTGGCAAACGAGGTTGATATTTATGTTTTCATATGCTGGACTGCACTGTTTTTCTAGATTACTAACTATAGCTTCGGCTTCCTCAGCATCTGTGTATGCTATACCGTGCTCACACTACATAGGAGGGAGGGATTCATGTTTGTTTCGGAAAGTTTTCAAAAATTTCTAAATTGAATGATCTTGAGGATTAAGAGATGTTAAATTATTTTCTCATCCTTGATTTCTATAGTTTCTGAGAGCTTCTCTAACTTGATTATTAAGTTTGTTAAGAATTTTTCGATCCTGTGGAGCACGTGTGATATCTTTTCCTGGCTTTCTTCTTTTCTCTGATTACGTTCATAATATTATCCGGGAAACGATTAGACATATAGTCTTTGTGACTGCTGCTAATCCTTTGCTAATTTGATTTATGAAGTTTTCTATTGCTTCGTCTGTCTCGTCCTTTTTATGTATGGTGGGCACTGGACCGATGTGTTCGGAGATTACTTGGGATAATTTTTCCCAAGCTATGAAGGAAGGAGATGGGGAGAATTGTTCCTTAGTGCCTAATTTGAGTAAGATGGGGTTGTGATCTGATGACAGCTCATTTCGTCGTTTGTAGTTGATACTGGTATCTGATGCTCCATATATCCTATATCTAAAACATCTGAGCTGCCAAGAGGACCATGACGAGTAGGTTCTGTGGTACCCGCCACTGCAATGTAGCTAGATCCCATATAGTGCTTGGCATTTAAGTCCCCCAGCAGGGATCTGTCAACAGAAAAGTTGAGGCGGCATAGACTTTGAGTTTACCAGCATTAGTGGTGTAAACTTCAATGCTCGTAATCGCTAAGTTTATGGATGGGTGGGGGTTGGATATGGTATTATGTTTAATGCAGTTTTAATATAAATGGCAGTGCCAACACTAAAATCAAGCCTATCATTTCTGTACAACAGGAATCCTCTTAATTTCGTATTGATTGCAGGGTAAATGCCACACTGGTTAGTAGGATTACATCTGGGTTGTATCTTACTTCGAATTTTTGCAGTTCATCATAATTTTGTTGGAGAGGCCTTTGGCATTTCAAGCGGCGATTAGCAGACAGTTTCGAATAATATTGTATATATTAATTGCTAAGTTCAGTTAGTTAGAATGGGGTGTGTGTTGTAAGAATCTTTTTCATAGCAGGGTAGCCAGTGAAGCGGTTATAACCGCAGTCAGGTTGGAATTTGCTTGTTCATGGAGTGTCGAATTCTTGGAACGTGCCGCCTTGGCGTGTACGGTTTATTAGGTTGTAGCCTTTCTTCCTGGTTTTTAGAGTTTGATTGAATTGGAGGTGTTCAGTTTTCTTTACTTGCGTGGAATGTTGGAAAGAAGTTTGAGTATTTCTTGTCATTCGGATGGAAACTACATCCTCTGTAATTTGCAGGATGGGGGCCATTGCAACGGGCACGTTTAGCAGGTATGGTTCTTGGTTTGATACAGGAGTTAGTTGGGTGATTTCACCACACTTCAGAGATCTGTAGTCAGCCCTGCACAGTCTCTGGGCATGCCCGAAATTTCTGACATCTATGACATTGCCCTGTTGGCTTTCTTTTTCTCAGGGGTTCTGGTGTAATTATTAGACCCCAGATCGACGATATCTCATAGATATGTTTCTCTGTTTGTGGACCTTCACTAACACACGTGGCATCGGTCTTTTGTAAGCTCGGTACATCCGACTCACCTTAACTGGAAGCAAACCGAGATTGTTAAGATCTGTTTCAATCTCTTTAGATGTGATCCTCAGTGATTCCTATATAAGTACCACCTTTAAATTTCTTTCACTACTCAGGGGGAATATATGATATTGTAAGGTAAGATTATCCATCAAAGACGTATCCGCAGAGAATTGAATGCCTTTGGTTACCACGGAAGAGCTGCTGCGAACAAGCTGCACATCATCTTCCGCATTCCCAAACGACGTTTGGACTGGAAAGTCCAAATGTCATCCACATATCAATTCATAGTGTCCCTAGACTGTAGACGATTGCAAAGGGTTCTGTTTAGCTACGAATCACTCTTCCAAATGTTTCACTCTGATGGGCGTGTTTTGATCTGGAGATTACCCTGGGAACGGTTCCGGCAGGCTTACATCATTCGAGCTGTCAAGTTTGGTAGAAGCTCGTTAATGGCATAGGGATGTTTTAGTTGGATGGGGCTTGGTCCATTGGTGCGTGCCCAAAACCATTACTCCTTATAGACATTGAGGACAACTTCATGCGTCTGAAGCTGTGGAAATACTTCAGCACGACAATGCTCCATGCCATACTGCACTGCGTGTCCGAGACTGGTTTCCACAAAACGTTGAAGTGTTGGACTGGCCGGTTCAGAGTGCAGACTTCAACCCAACCGAATATCTTTGGGATGAATTAGAACAGTGTTTCTCAAAGTGTGGTACGCGTACCCTCCCCCCGGAGTACCCGAAAAGTCGTTAGGGGGTACGTGGCAATTTTCGGCTATGCATAATTAAAGGATTCATTATATATTTCAATTAGAGACAACCAGAATAAAACGGCACTAACTAATGAATCACATCCCCTCTCCAACAGAAACTGTTCTATAGACCAAGCAAAACCATATGTTGCCGGTGGAACATATGGTTTTGCTTGACACCCCCCCCCGTCGTTAACGTGTTAAAAGTAAGAAATATATAGTGAATGTGTTTCAGATATTATGGAATTCGGTTGAAGGGAAATAGCATTTCAACTCAACTGTTGAAATGCTAATATGTCTTTGGTTCGCGCGATCTTTTGTTAATACCGCACCAATCATATGCAGTTCTTCGCTGCTCTACGTATCTCAAGTCTTGTAAATTACTGGTAATTTTTGCTTCAAATAATGGGAAAGAAGATGACGCTATTTGGGTAGATGACTTTGACGTTGCACACAAAGAAACTGTTCTCGATGCCAAAAGTAGTGATAGCGAGTAGGAGCTTCTTGGTAAGTCGCACCATTTTCAGTTTTTTTTTCTGAAAACTTTAGTTTCCGAAAATTCCCGCACGTATCTCGCAACACGATTTTTTAGCTTTAATTTTGGGAAAAAAGTTAGAGTTATATTCGAGTAAATACAGTATTTTTTTTAGCTTTCAAATTCTTACGTATGGATCATTGGTTAAAGATTGGATTTATAAAACCCCCAAAAGAGAGCAATATAGCAAATGCAAGTAGCTGTAAGCAACAAGAAAACGTTTATATTGCATCTGGATCAAATGAAATTGATGAGTGTGTCGCCTGACATCTCTAGAGAACCGAATTTTAAAAATAAATCATATTTTTTGTTTACATGAACATATAAATTCAAATAAAATAGATATTTAATTTTAATTAATATTTTAAATTAATTAACTTATTTTATATAATTAATTTTTAATTAGTTAATTTATTTTTAATTAATTAATTAGGGGATACTTGGTAATAATGAAAATTTAAGAAGGGGTACGCGGATATCTGAAGTTTGAGAAACACTGAATTAGAACACCGAATTCGCTCCAGACCACAGCGACCGTCATCAGCGTTAGCAATGGGGTAGCTTTGCGCGAAGAATGGAAGAATATTCCTGTTGCGACGTGTCAGAAATTGGTTGAAAGCATGCCATCCGAAGGGTAGTGCTGTCATTTGGGCGAAGGTGGTCCCCATTGGGTACCAGAAATGTAATTAAAACGCATTTTTTTTTACACAACTAGGTGCCTAAATACTTTTACTTTTGTAAAACTTATATATATATGTAGAAAGTATTTTACCTTGGGTATAGTAAATCTTAAAGATACCAAGCTATTTTAAACCTCGTTTTACTCCATTTCCCAAGTAAGCAAACAGACAAGTAAGTCAAGTTTGCGCCTGCAAGTATTGGAAGTCTAGGTGACCCCACACGTAGTGCAAGTCAAGGCAACTCGTTGTAAAAGTGGATAAGCTCTGATCATTATTCTTAATATTTATACTTAATGCAAAGCACATCTCCTCCAGGAGATGTGCTTTGCATTAAGTGTAAATATTAAGATTAAATATTAAAATAAGTATAAATATTAAGTAAATATTAACTTAACACTTTACATTAAGTGTAAATATTAAGAATAGTGATCAGAGCTTATCCACTTTTACAACGAGTTGCCTTGACTTGCACTACGTGTGGGGTCACCTAGACTTGCAAACTTGACTTACTTGTCTGTTTGCTTACTTGGGAAATGGAGTAAAACCAAGTTTAAAATAGCTTGGTATCTTTAACATGTGTGTGCGGAATTCGCATAAATTAATTGTACTAGAGGCCAATGTAACCTAGTATAATGAATTTATACGAATCCTAACAGTAAATTTCCTAAAAGAAGAGAAAAATTAAGATGGTAAGAAGAACAGTAAGAGGCGACAACATGATCAGAAACATCAAACAAGAAATAGAGCCGAAAGCACAGAACCATACAATAGGAAAATCATGAAATTTTGATCAACACAAAAGAAATACGAAAGAGATAGATAAGATATTGCTCAGAGTTATATAAGACAGGTTAATTGATAGACTGATGGAAATGTCACTGCCAAACACATAAGGAGAGACAGATGTATACTGAGGAATAAGATTATCAAGGCATTAAAGCATCTGAAGAGCCATAAAAGCCTGGAAATAATCAGACCACTGGGGAGATTCTGAATAACGATAAATCAAATACACTGGTTGTGCAGCATTATGGGGGGATGAAGGGAAAGCACCGAAAATGGACAACATTAATTATAATACCCATTCACAAATAAGAAACAAAAAAAGGACTGAAAAAATTACATAATAGTTCTCTGACGAGTCATGTGGGAAAACTATTTATGGTAATATCAACAGAAAGAATAAGGAAACTAATGGAAGAAAATTTAAAAGATGCAAGCAGGATTTAGAAGAGACAGAAGTACCTTTGCACTAAATATTAAGATTAACTCTGCTTAAAAATAAAAATATTTATGCTGCTTTATTGACTTCCAGGCTTTATTCAACAACGTACATTAGAAAATTGCATGGGATATGCTTGAATCTTATATGGACTGGACAGGAACGTTGTACGTGATATGTCTGTTGAAGAACATCAATGATAATGCAGAAGCCGCTGTGAGAAATTGTGGAGAAACAAGAAAATGGTTACGGACAACAAGAGGTGCAGACAAGGAGACTCAATATCTCCGAACATCTTTATCGTGCTTTGGGAAAGAACAATGGATGCCATAAAGGAGAATATAAGGGGAATTTCAGTTCAAGGTACAAAAAGCAATAATTTACGATTTGTAAATGACAATCGTTATTGTACAAATGAAGAAGTAGAAAGAACCGTGTTGAAGATAAGTGAAGAAGGAAAGAGATATGGGGTTGATAATGAACATGGATAAAACTAAGACTGTAACATTAGTAGAAAGAAAGGATGAGAAAGCAATCAAAGCTCAACGGATGAGATGGAAGAGATTAGAAGCTTCACATATCTAGGGAGAAACATGACGCACGATTTAGAACTCTAAGGAAAGAGATAAGATCTCGGATAACAAAAGCGAGAATAAACCTAGGCAATGGACAAGATCTGAAAAAAGTAAATCTGTGAGTCTTTCCATGAAGCCGAGACTGCTGGAAACAAGCATATTCACACTTTCTATCTCTCTCTGTGTGTGATTGTGAGACATGAGTAAAACACGAGACAATTACTGGCATTTGTAGGAACAGGTTATCAAAAGATTCTGTGAATTAGAATGGATGCAAAAGGTAACAAATGAAGAACTGTATAAAAAGTAAAGTATAAAGAGAATCTAAAGATAAAAATAATTCGAAGAAAACCTAGCTTTTTTGGACATGTCTACAGGATGACAACGGTAAGATGAAAACTTGTGTGGTTTTTGCAATAAACAGAAGAGGACGAGCAAGACGGGAGTAGGTAGATGATGTGAAAGCGAGTACTGCATCGGACACCAACGCGTATTGAACCCACTGATGACAATGATAGCATTCTGTAACTAAAAAACAGTTCCCAATTATTAGTGTTTGTTTTCTTAGTTGCAAAAACCAATTGTTCTGAATATAGCGAAAATGTATGGATTTTGTCGTGCAGGCGTGTGTGTGTGTGTTGTGTAAATATTTCGAATGATACTAAACAAATTGTAACTGTAGATAACATCGACTTTTATGGAGATATCAACATAAAAGAATATTTATTTATACTTCAAATAGCTAAAAAGTATTGCTAACGCTGTCGATGTTACAAAGGCAATATCAAGATCATTAATAAATCGTCATGATTTTTATTCAATTTGGATCAGCTTGGTGCGAGTTGAATTATAACGTCAGAGCAACTTCATAATACAGACCATCATCTGGATCTTTTCTTAACCATCCTTCCTTTGGAATATACTCTCCTTTTGATAATTCAGATCGATTCTCGATTGCAGTGAACCTCATTCACATAACTACTCTCGGTCTGATGTCTTTTGGTTACAAAGTAAATATTTCGCAGAGTGTATTCCTCCTTCTCTTGATATGAGTACTGTTTCTGCTCTCTGGAATCAAACAGCTGCTCTGAACGAATAAATAAAATAATCATCGCTGGAAAGACCTTCTTTACTTACTCCAAACTCCCAACTACCTTCTCAGCCAGTTTTCAGTCAGTATACAAGCGAAAAGTAGAAAACAAACTTATTATATCACAACTAGAAACCTTGCTCGATGCTGTCGAAAAGGATATTTTACACGTTGTTACCGTCTTATGACTGTTTCATATGTATTTTCAGGTATATTGTTCTATTATCATTCTTCCATTCTCTTTTAAGCCTGTAAAATAGGAGCAGCTGCTGGTCGATATGTATTGAGATGAAAGAGGACCACGAGAACCAACATTTCGTGGTCCTCTTTCATCTCACGTATTCTGGCATGCCAATTCTCAATAAACAGTGAAAATTCTCATCTATTATCCAATATCTAATTTTTAATTTATTTATCATTTGTAAATCGTGTTTTCCACAAATTGTGGGCTACGCACTACAATTGAGAAAAAACAACAGATTTTTTTTAATTGCATTTGGTCGAATTAAAACTGTTGTTAGGCCGTATCATCAGCGTAAGAGATAAGTTGAATACGCCTGTTCCATAAGATTTGGTGTTCATTAAAAAAAAAAGATTAATTATTTAGCCGTACAGGAATTTCCTTTATAAAATTTCCCCTCCTTCTGAGATAACAAAGAAAATTAAGAAAAGATGCATTCACCGTTTAATAAATGAGATGTTTTTGCTTTGAAAAGCGATACGTATTACCAATTTATTGTCTTCTAATACGTAATGATTATTTTTGCATCCCAGCTACTTCATTTGTAATGGACACCCTACTTTTCTGATGCGAGGAAAATGTTATAAGACTTTAAGATTCTTTAATACAAGGGATTCACGGAAAAACGTTGGAAGAAATTATTGATATTGTATTTAATTAAGCAGATAAAAAGTTTTGTTCTAAACTACAAGGGATAACGGAAGATAAAGAAACTTAGTTCCGCAACTTTGAAGGTTCAACCGTGAACGGATGGTTCGTTGTTAATGCACATCTTCAAGAAGATTTTGAAGAACGTAGAGGATTAAGGGCCTTACGAAATCTAATTAAAAATGCCTGTGGATGCATCTACGGAAAATGGATGATTAGGGATAGCAGTAACATCCCCCCCCCACCACACACACACACCCAAAAGAGAGAGAGAGAGATAACCAGAATAAGCGTATTCAATTGAGAAGTACGAGTATTTTCTAGTTAAAAATGACTAAAATTGGTCATTAATTTATTCATTGTTTTCTTTCTATATTCTAGAAATTCTAGCTCCTTGTTTTATTTCTTTATTTTAAATCAAAATTTATTTATATAACAAGTATTAATAAAATATTAAATAAATAAAAAATAAAATATTAATACTTGTTATATACAAATATATAACAAGTATTAATAAAATATAAAGGTACACCACTTTTATTTATTAATGTTAAAGAAGTACAGTCAGTTTGTTTTATAAATATAAATATATTTTTATATATTTTTATATATTGAAGAAGACAACAGATATTTTTATATATTGAAGAAGACAACAGACCGGATATTACGATCTGGGAAGTTGTTATTCAGATATTTATTTATAAATATATTTATAAATATATTCTAGAAATTCTAGCTCCTTGTTTTATTTCTTTATTTTAAATCAAAATTTATTTATATAACAAGTATTAATAAAATATTAAATATATACAATTTATATATATTGTATATATTTATATAAATATAAATATATACAATATATTTATAAATATATTGTATTTATTGTATTTATAAATTATAAAATATTTATAAATATTTTTTGTATTTATAAATATAATTATAAATGTATTTATAAATATAAAATATTTATAAATACATTTATAGTTATAAATATAAACAAACTGACTGTACTTCTTTAACATTAATAAATAAAAGTGGTGTACCTTTATATTTTATTAATACTTGTTATATATTTGTATATAACAAGTATTAATATTTTATTTTTTATTTATTTAATATTTTATTAATACTTGTTATATAAATAAATTTTGATTTAAAATAAAGAAATATAACAAGGAGCTAGAATTTCTAGAATATATTTATAAATATATTTATAAATAAATATCTGAATAACAACTTCCCAGATCGTAATATCCGGTCTGTTGTCTTCTTCAACACTTGAGATATTCTGAGAGTTTTTTCTATCTTAGGTTTCTTCCGATTCTGGATCCCGATGAGAGGTGGGGGTGGGACTTAGATTTCACGGGATTTGCCTTGAGAGAGCGCATTCTGGCTTGGCTTGTGGGAGAGGGCCCTGTCAGTGGATACTAATTCCTGGAATACGAGCGGTTCTGCCCAGTGGTAGGGTGAGCCTGTCATCACTGAGTGGAACAAACGCTGAGCTGGACGATCTTTCGGTCACTCGTGGGAGTGGTCAGGGGGATCACCTAATTTTTAGAGAGGCCTTTTCTTAAACACAGGCCTGTCTTCTTCCATTTCGAAATCTATTTCTCGAAACAAGAACAGAAGAAGTAGAAAATGAATCCCAAATGTTTTTTAACTCACAGTCGGGCTCGTGAAACAAAGTGAAGGTGGTGAGAATTAAGTGACACGTGATCTGATCAGTCACGTATGAGCGGTGTATATAACTTCCATTTCTCTCCTAAAGACCCACAAATACCCATGACGACTGCGGAATTTGAACCCAGCAGCCCGTTGCTTGGAGAGCGAGTGCGTTAGACATTTGGCCAGGCTGGCGTGATATTTTATGTAATATATTATTTCTAAATGTGAATATTATGTTATATTATAAATTCCAAACAGAAAAAGATTTAGTGAGAGGAATATGATGATCATTTATATAATCCTTGTAACAAATGTTCGCTAACATCACTTATAAACATGAAAGTATTCGCTACTTTCATCTAGAGAACGTGTACTTCACTGGATCCCTAAGGTTTGATTTCCAAGTGCGTCATCGATGATACTGCGTTCAGGATTATTAGCGGAACCAATTTCCAGATTAAAGAAAGACAGATCCAATTAAAACTACAAAATATTGCGTAGATTTAAAGGAAATGATCAACTTCATATAAATCGTAAAAGTCTATGAGCAATAGCAAAGATATCTGAACCATAATCGTAATTGGTTGGTATCGGCTTACTAATACCAGAGAGAAAATATAGAACATGGAGGGAATCTGAGTGTTAATCTGGAAATGGTGGTTGGAGAATTCAAGACAGCATCTATGAAGAAACTTCACTTCCCTAAAGGTAAATTGACTATAAAAGAATAATTTCGTAAGGAATTTAAACAGAAAATATCTAAAGTAGCATCGTAGCAATCAGAGATAATTGCAGAACTGAAAGATGATTCCAAGAAAGTAATGACATCCATTAGTGATAAATTACAATCGACATTCTCAGTTTTAGGGGAGTTATTAAGCTCTGAATCAGAAGCTAATGACAAAACAATGGTACTCAGGATTTATAAGTGGTGCCTCCGGGAACAGACAAACACGCAGTCACTCTACAATGGTAAGAACGTTTTTATTCTCATTCCCCAGTTCTGGTAGCTTTTGCTAGAAGCAAATTATCACATTCAAATCTGTTTCAATACCAAATGATAGATTTTTTTCATCTGGCTATTTTTCTACTCCAGTATTCTCCCTCTACTGGATTCTTATATCATACAAAGCATCCTGAGTCTGCCCTGTAAAAGCCTATTAGACAATTGTAGTGGCATTAAGTATCACAAATCAAATCCACATAATGATTTGTATGTATATCTGACTTTTTGCTTTCTATAAATGATATTGGTTAGGCAGCTGGTCCTGGTCACTCTGTATACATCCAAACTGCATAGCGATCGATCCTCTTGGTACATACTTTACGATGGGCAAATTCTTACCATAAGCTGTCGTTTACGGTTTAAGCTATTCCTGGTGTATACACTTCTCCTTGTTGCCAAACAACCTCCATCTTTCTTGCATCACTAATCCAAACCTTTTAATAACAGCGAAGCAAACTTTGAAGATAAAATTCCTGACTGAATATGCTGTCCAATTAAAAGACGATGGTTTGCGATTCATCGGTGTGTTGCGGTAGGCTGTGATTCATTTAACAGTAATATGGTATATAATGAGTAACAGAATATTTAGTATCCTTTAGCTCTTCTTTTTTTCCAACGAAGAGAGGAAATTAATATATGTATTAAGCACCCAGGTGGTCGCGTATGTATAAAAATGTGCAACTGTCTAGTTTAGACCTGAAACGGGATATATTACCACCTTTAATATGAAGGAATCTACTTTGTTACTTAAATCGTTATATGGATTTATTATAAAAAATATTAAAATTGAAAATAAAACTTTTTTTCAAGTATGGTATAGTCTAGTTTAATAGAAATATTTCTAAATTTATAAAAAAATTCTTATTTTTTTATTAGAATACATGAATACACCCTTTATTTTTATAGAGAAGAAATCTATTAATTTCATGCTATAGAAAATCTTAAAATTTCATTTTTTTATATTGGTTTTTAAGAATATGTAGTCGGCCATCATAAGGGAAAATTCAGAATTCTATTTACTGTATGTGTAACTATTATTGATTTTGTACGTTTTTATTTCATCTTGCACAATTAATGTACAATTTTATCATCATCATCGTAATGATGTTCGTTTGATTTTACACCAAGGTAGAAGGGAATTGACCTGAACAAACACGGGCTGTGAAGGCAAGCATCGAAGTGGTCCCACCAGTCCTTTTTACAACCATATCTCCGGGGGTAGGTCTCTCCAGATTTTTTTTTGTTTGTTTTTATTGGCTTTTATTCTACGTTATAGTAGTCTTATACAATCTTCAATGTTCTCTTTTTATTTTTATTCCCTTTATACTGGTTTTAGGTGTTTTTAGTATTTTTTTCCCTTTAAAAAGTGAAAAGTCGAACGACTATTTTAGAGCTCCGTCAATAAATAAAGCTTGTCAACTGAAGCCTCTTTTCTCTCCTCTCTTTACTATTCCCAATTTGCTTTTCGTTCTTCCTCTCCTGTTCCTGTCTCTGCTGAATCTCAGTGCAACCTTTACAGTGTAAAGGCCAATGATGAGTAACTATCATGACATGTAAGCTGTCGATAGAAAAAAATCAAACTGTAAACGATGAAAATAATTCAAAAATAAAACGACAGAAATGTGCAACTTTCATCGTTTAATAACATGGCACACATACAGGGAAAATAGCACAAGCCATAACATCGATATCAGTTATACGAGTACAGTAAAAATGTGAGATATGCATACACATAATCAGCCACAAAAAGTTACTCTGAATAAAAAAAAAGCTACGTATAATTTGGGAAACGTTGGTATATTCCACAATGCGTTCATTAGATTTCAGATCAATCACTTTTTCTGGTGCTGCGACAAATTACGTTAGAATTATATACATATACTGCTTATTCTCAAGTATGTAGAGATAGTCATTAATACATTGTATTCTCAGAAACATACTGGCCTGTCGATGAGTGGATAACACTTCCACTCTCCAACTAAGAGACTGCGGGTTCGTATACCACTGTGGGAATGGATGTTTATGGATAGCTTTAGATGTAACAGACAAATGGAAAGAGATTATCGTCCAATTATTGGAGGTCTGAAGTGGCTTGAAAAAAAAGTTCAATATTTAGTCATTACAGCATTTTTGGATTAGCTGAATTTTATCCTACTCGTACCAATGCGCGATGGTTTACAACTTTTCGTATGATTTAAAAGAAAAATAAATAACTTAAAATGATACTTACTGGACATGCCCATTAGAGAACACGTTTTTCGTTATATGAGATTCTGGACTAAATAAAAATACATAAATAAAAGGCGAAAAAATATTAATAAAAAAATTAAAAAGAAATCTTTAGTTCACCCACGTTATAAAAATTACAATCTTTCTTAAGTGCGTACTTCCTGAAATAAGCTGTGATGCGAATCTCTTTTCTACCGGTTTTCTCGGAGATTTTATACGTCTGGAGAAAAATATTGATTAGTAATGGACACACACACACACGTATGAGAAATGAATTATTTTCTCAAATTCTAAAGTAAACGGTAAGGATGCTAGTAACTCTTTTCCTAATTCTAGCTACCCCCCTCTCTCTCTCTCTGCAACATTATTTTGCAAAAATGCAACATTATTTTTTCTTCAAAGTTCCCATGTACAGAATGGCAGCTGCCTACCATCTGAAGACCTGCTCATCTGTTCCTGTTCATATATTCCTCTTCCAAAGGCAATGATGTCGTTTGGAATTACCGCCAATGCATTGAGGTCACAAGACTAGTTCATTGCCGGTTAACTGCGTTTATTATTATGGTCACTTTTTCCTGTTTTGCGTGATCAGACCGACAAACTCACCTTCATATGAAAACTTTATGAAGATTCTTTACGTCTTAAACGGTGTTCGAACCATTGTCTTCCAAGCCAGATTATGATCCATGCGAAATGAGCTATGTTCAAAACTTTTCCCAGTTAGCGTTTAAATAAGCCTTGTGGATATTACAAAATATTTCTCTGCATTTGAATTGTTGTTTCTTGAAGATATTGAGTTGAAAAAGCTGAAACCTTATAAAGAAAGATTTGAAGACTTATATGAAAGCAACTGCAGATTTCACTTCATATAAATCTCTAGAGTTATAAGATTAATTTTTTCAACCATTTTGCTCTCTCTCGTCTGTGTGAAAAATCCTTAGTATCACGAAATGGAAAAAAAAAAAAAAACGTAAATCTGTACTACTCTAAAAGAATGGTTATTCCTATCTCTTTTAAATATGCTGCTTAGAATTAGGATAGAAAATGTATAGACGACACTTGAAAGCAAGTTGATGTCTTTGTTAACCACTCACACTTTGTTCTCTACTCCAAGTAGTTTTAAATAACTGAAAATGTTGTGCTTATGACACACACACACACACACACACACACACACACACACACACACACACACACACACACACACACACACACGTTGTAAGCTTAACCGCCAGTGTTTATTTTAAAACTACTTGCTTCCTGTTTCCGGTCAGTAATTAGTTGCGTAATTAGCAATGAAGAAAAAACTTAATTACATCTAGCGGGAATTAATTTCCTTAAGCTGCCAGCTAGTTGTACAAACGTTTTCTCAAACAGCGTACGTGGTCAGTTAAAAATAATGTTGGGGGAACACGTGTTAAGACTTAATTCTTAGCAGTCTGAATTATAGTGAGGGATTTTTTTTTTTTTTCGGTTAGCATTACTGACAAAAGTGTTTTCGATGTTTACAGAGCAGTTTACGAGATCAAAACTCCATCGAGGTGATTTTGCTAATTATTTAGAACGTCTTACAAGTGATCTGAAGTTATTTGAAGAACATTAAAAAGATGTCCGTACAAGCACGTGCATAAGTTGTCTATAATGAGAGATCTAACACTGAACCATATTAGGAAGGAGAAATCGATGATAGATGAAAGTGTTTCCTATTTGAGTAATCCTACACATTTTAACATACTTATGCACCGCTAGATGGCGTATTTAGCTTAAGTTGGTTTCATGGTCTGTGCCTGCATCAATATTGGACAGATTAGTTATTCGAATTAGTGTCTGTATTTAATTTGCATTTTTTTTTAAAGATATCCTTAAACCATTGCAATTTTTTCTGCACTTTTGACTCTCTATTTTTCTCACGAAGTGTCAAGGAGTTTTTTTTTTATTTTCCATATGAAATAAAGAGCACACACACACACACACACACACACACACAAATTTATTGTCAATTTATATTTACTGTTAATAAGAAAAACTCGTCATCATGGTAACCCTACTTCCAACAATGTGGTTAGCGGTACACACTGATATGTAGGTTCTAATCGTCACTCGAGGCCCACACTTCTATATAAGACAAAATGATAAGCTTGTGGAGTCGACCGTATGGCTGTACTGTCGGTGACTCGCGGAGAACTTATAGATTTTTGAAAACAGTGTTAAAAGGTGATAGGTCACTCATATGTCACCCAATGTGTTTCTGAAATTATCGAAGGGCTGCATCATCCAAAATCATTTGTAGGCAACATCACCAGCCAATGGAAACGTGAAGATGTCACTTCAGCCAAGAAACGTACATCAAGACGCAATAAACTTAACGCCAAGAGTTCAAAGTATTGTCGCAATCATAGTATCGAAATTTCGTCAGTCAGATGTGAAAAACAGAGTTCGTATCATTCGTACGCATGCTCGCTCATGCGGTCGAGCCTGCCCTGGTGAGTGTATTTGAAGTTGTGTGCGTGTTGTCATCATTTTGAGAAAGTCTGATTCTTTCAGTTAATTGTTACATTTCAAACTTAAGTTTGCTATTTTTGATTTTTGGTATTCACTTCCTGATATTCTACCAACAACCATATCTCGCTGAACCTCTACAACGGTATCAGAATTCAGGATATTAGCAGTGATATCAATTGAAACGAATACGAAGTATTAGCTTTATACTGCATTATGTTTATATCAGTTCTTCGACACAATTTTTTAGCCAGAATTGAAGTACGATATTAGCATGCAGTTAACGAGGCCCACACTTTGTTATTATTATTTAGCCAATATCGAATTTATTAAGTATCTTGCATAAAAGGAGATGAGAAACATATTTTTGGTAATATTTGGGCCATGCACTCAAAGAAAGAAAATGCTAAAATAATTTTTGAAACTTTTGTTGCGTTTTCATTCCTATCACCACAGACCTATTTATGGAATGAGTTTAAATTAGCAATTTCCCCTGACAGTGTCCCCTAGAAGTTCACGTTGGCTTTTCTCTTGATTTACTGGTATCAAAAAGTGTCATGTGATTAAAACGAAGGTGACTTTATCGCAACTTCGTATCTATTAAGGATTTAGCCAAGCCTTAAGGCAACAAGTGTTGTAATCATCGTATTCGGCAAGTTCTTAAAGAAATAACGATACTTCAACTTAACAAAAGAAAGATATAATCTCTGGAGTCTTTCTTTTAGGCAGCAATCACCTTTCTTCTTTGATGAGAACAATATTGTTTCTTACTCAAACACTTTGATTTCTTTATTACTTATTTTTTTATAAAAACTTATCAAAAGAAAAAAGTAAGAAAAATTAATCAGATTTTAAAATTATATAGGGGAATTCTTAGAAATAAAAAAGTTTTATGTACACACCTTTTTAATTATATGATTATTTTTATCTAAGTATTTTATGTAATGCATCGTTTGTCAGAAAACAATGCGTTTTATACACGTTTTGTGTTATTAACTACTAAACAAAGCCTATGTACATTCTTTTTCAACTTTATTATAAGATAATATTTCGTTCAGAAAATGTAAGACTTTATCGATCCACTGCAATGCTCTTGATTTGTTTGGGCTTCTCGAATTCTATTGCAAAGTCCTCGTGAAAAATCATGTGCCAGCGGAATCTTTCATTGTATCGATGGTGGTCATTGAGATTATGATCTTCTCCGGCAAAACAAAGCCGCAGACGGAAGGCAAGAAGTTTGACTTACAATAGCATAAAAGAAAATTGACAAATTAATCCTATCAGTTAGTGCAAGAGAACAATGAATGTTTTGGCACCTTTTGGTCGGCTTTTTTTTTTTCTCTCGCTTATCTATTGCTGCCATGCATTTTCTTTTGAAACCATGACAACTGTCTGGTTATGACAAGAGCAAAAAAAAAGAGACGTGAAAAGCCTGAAAAAAAAAAAAACATAAAATCCAGACGAATTGCATGAGGGTATTATTCTCGTTCAGTGAGGCGTAATAGAGGCACATACCACATGTTTGTTGGCATAATAGAAATATAACCGGATGCAGGTATCTGACATCGCTAACAGATATAAGAAACTTTGTAGAATAAAACCAAATGCAATTCATCAGATCTGTCCAAACAACTGTAGTTTATGTTCGTCAGCAGAGTAAAAATACTACGCCAAAATAACTTTCTTTATCAGTACTTGACTTTGCTTTTTTGTTGTGTGAGAAAAAGTAGACCCGGATATATTATTAAAAATTTCTTTCATATAAAAACATATCGCATTCCCTTTGGTTATGGTCTTCTAATGCAGTGATCATATTTCTATCACTAGCGTATACATATCATCTTACCGCAACCAGTGATGTACAAGAAACCTATCTGGATAATTCAAAAAGCTATTAAAAAATTTGTCACTAATGCTGGAAGTATACTTGACAAGGAATTATATTTTGATTACTCAAACAAGAAATGTAAGTGCAAGTAAACAAAGTTCGCGTGTGAAGTATCTTCACGAGTAGTCTGTTTGCATATAGAGGCTGTTTTGACTTCGCATCAATTGCTTCATTAACCCACGATGTAAAATACACTTCCTTTCAGATAGGTATATTACTATGCATTATTGGAAGACCGGTTTCGAACTCTTTGTAATTAATGGAGTCTTCTGTAAAACTAGGCGATCTTTCGGATCATTCTAACCTCGCTGAATAACTTGAAGGATCATGAATTTTCGACCACTAACAACCAAAATCTACCACCAAGCAGAACCTGGGGCAATCACCCGACGAAGGGGCTCTGAACAACGGCTACGTCAGTAGAATACGTACGGGGTGACTCTCCAAAAACTATGAGTATTTTACAAGATCACTAAATTACTGAGTGACCTGGAAAGACCGCCCCCCCCATAGTTCCAGTGATGGGAAATTCACGCTGTGGTGGTCTATACGACATTCTAATCGATTCTGACAATTAAATGCTTCCGACTTTATGTCAACAGTTCGACGAAGGCCATTTCCTGTATTAATACGATGTCTTCGTCCACAAAGTGAAGTTTGATGAGATGGATGTTGAAAAACTTCACTGGTCGGCACAGAGAGCTCATCGAATACTTATGAGATGAACCGGAACGGCAACTGCGATCCAGACTGAATCGCCCAAATAAGTGACAGACCTCATTAATGCTCTGCTGGAAGAATGGAAGGGACAGCAACATACTAAAATCTAATGGAAAACCTTCCCAAAATATTGAAGTCTGTTAGACCAGCAAAGGATTGACGAACTCTATATTAATATTCTTCATATCAGAACGAGAGTGAAATGAGCAGGGGTCTAGATATTTTTGATCCGATGGCGTAGTTGACTTTGGGACTACCTGAAAGAAAAAAGCCTAGAGTTTAGAGAAGGATAGGCAGTCCAAATCTCCATCATTGGACTCTGCTTTAAACCCACAGTAGTCAACCACCACACCACCTGTACAGATGATTGACTTATTTAGGTTGAATAAGTCCGCGCAGTTAGCCTAGTGGCTATGCACTTCGCAGCCATATGCCTGGGGGAAGGAGTGTCCTAGGTTCGATTCCCGTCGGCGACGTGAGGAGCTGAAGATCTTTCTCAGACATAGCCAAGTTAGCTGGTCTTGGACGTGGACTGTAGGGTTTTCCTCCCCAGTTTATCTGGGGTTTTTCCTCCCGCAAGCAGGCAAACCGGCCCTGTGAACACAGGCAGCTACAGCAATAGAATATCCTGGGAGGCATAGTCACCTTATCCTCAGGACGGGTACGACTTAGAAGGGCTTAAAATAGCTCTGTAACAGGCCAGTAGGCCTAACACGTAGAAGGGAGAAGAAGAAGAGTGAATAATGTCGGTTAAAAATATAATAATTATTTATATCATCAAATGTAATAACTGGTCGATGTTTCATTTCATCGCCTGGTTGGCTGAAAGGTAAGAGATTCTTCTCTCCAACCAACCTGTCGAGAGTTGGAATCCCACTGATGTTTGTGATTGTCTTTAGGACTCACACCGGACGATCAAGATGAACATCATCGTCCGGTGTGAGTCCACTATCTCGTTTATTGAAGGTGTGAAGTGGATGAAAAACTTTTCCATGATTAGATAAGGGTTTCTGGACTATGTAGAGAAAAAAGAAAGAAAACTAATGAAAATAATAATAATCTTTCTTTCGTTCAAATTTTCCATGCGAATGGACTGTAAGTTTGATTTTCTAAGTAACAGATGTTTTATCGTACGTATAATGCTAGAATCCCTAAATTATATTTCTATAGGGTGAAAACAGCATTTGAGTAAAAGTATAATCAATTTAATGTTTTCAAACAAATAAGTTAGAAGCATTTTTCAAATAAAACAAGATCACAGAAAATCAATAAATAAAATTACGTCAAAATAAAAACTGTGTCACATTCTAAAGATAAATTTTGATCAAGATAATAATCTAAATATCCGTGTACCTTTTAGCATTATAAAAATTCGTTAATTTGAGAGCCAAAAAAAGAAAATTGCATCACGTGATCAATTGGATTTCGTAGATAAATAAGACTTCGTCTTTTTTTCCCTTCCGAAGCGCTGTCATGCCATATCGCTAGAGATGATGAACCTCAGGGAAATTTTCCATCGATTGATGCTTTCTCATTTATTTTTGCCATAATTGATTTTGTTAAGGAACTAATTAAATTTCTGGGATGTATATTCTTTAGAAACAACCTTTTTTTTGGTAACATAAGAAATGTTTGAATATTAATTTCTCTAAGCATAATAAAGGAGAGAATACGTGCGAGACTGGTGCGGAAAAGTCTGCAAAAATTTGAAGTGTGAAAAATTGGCTATTTTACTACCTTGATGAGGTCAGTAAATGTTATTGTGAGAAAGCAATTGCTCATAATAATAGCTAATAGGCTGTAACTTGATTACGAAAAGATAATTGTATCATTATACATCGATTATTTTAATGGTTTGTGTAAATATCGGCGATCTAGTAGTAGAAAAATTGGGGACTTTCTCCAATATGGTAGGTGAGAGTGACGATGTTATATTATTCGATAGTAGACGTTTTTAATATTGAAAAAAAAAATTCGATATGAGATACCCGTTAAGATATGTTTCATTGGTATTGCAAAACTAATTAATTATAAACCACCTGTTATATATATGTATGTGTGATGAGTCCTCATAGAATGAGAAAATTATACGAATATTATAAATAATAAATCTAATAATTATCTAATAAATAATAATAATAATAACTCGAAGTATCAAAGAATGTCCAAACCTACTATGATTCCTTATTATTCTAAAAAAAAAAAACTTGAACAGAAATAATCTTTAAAGGACTTTTCAAATGAAGGTGGTCTAGCTGGTTTCATGCGGAAGGATCTGAATAAGGGATGTAAGTGCTGACATATACAATTAGCGATAATTTTAATGCCTTCCTATTAGAATAAAGTCATTATTAATTGCATACTTCAATACTAACTTCCCTTATTTCTTAAAACACCATATTATTTTTCGGAAAGGTCCCCAGTTTCAAAATAATAACATATAGATCATCATAATTACTTTCGTTAATCTCTTAAACAACTAAGTTCACACGCCATGTCTGAAAAATGAGAGGGATGAAGTCAGTACGATGAGAGAGAGATGGTGTTACCCCCTGTTCGAGCCACTGCTTATATACAATCTATGCGAATCTGCGAATCTATCAGCGGTGTACACTTTTTCTTTGTATGCTCCGTGTCTCCAACCAACGATGTCATTTCATAGTTTTGCCAATGATAGCACTCTGTATAGCTTTATTTCAAAAAAAAAAAAAAAAAACCTTGAAATATACCGAAAACATTTAGAGGATAAACATAAACAACGTCATCAAAAGTGCCTCGGTATTTTTTCATTCGAACTACAGAGGTACTTTTGATGAAAAAAAAAACTTGAATAGAAAGAATCTTTGGAGGACTTTTCAAATGAAGGTAGTCGAGCCAGTTTTACGCGGAGGAATTTAAATTTTACTCCTTGAAACTCATGTTTTCATACCATAAACCCGAAAAACCTGTTAAAAAATAAACACAGTTGCAACGTAAAAATACATTAAAAGAAATAACGCTGGGTCAAACAGTCTTGGCCTGATTCTGTTAAAACATGAGTAGCAGCTAATCACCACCCATTCCCAGTCTCCAGCCATGAACTCACCGAAGAACACTACTATAATTAGACTGTATAATGATCCAGAATGGTTTGTCGGTGTTTATGAATTTGGTTTGTTGATAATGAGCGCCTCTTGAAACTGCATTGAAAAAAAAATTGACCTTAAAATTAATACACACTGGCAAATTATGAAAATTTTAAAATTCTTCAAGTTGATGTTAGGCGCGTTACTACTTTCTGGTTTACTTTGATGGTGCCCCTTATATCAGCTAATTTGTTATATTAAATATTTTTCCTGTTTTAAAAAAAAAATTCTATATCTTTCTCTCTTACTACTTGTTACGGCAGACTATGAATGCAATAATTCTCATCAAGGTGATGACAGAAATAAAAAAAATAAATAAATAAAACGAAAAAACAAGGTTCGGTACTTTACAGATAATGGCTTCAGTTTGCAGTCATTTTCCGTGAAAGAAAATTAAGAAATTACTCCTATTGAGAAGTGGCGCCTAGATGCGTATTATAGAAATAAAAACAGTTTGCTTTTAAATTCCTCCTATTACTATGTGGGAAAAATCCGACAAGAAAGACACCTAATGGAAAATCAATGTAATTATTTTCAAATTACCTTCTTTCAAGGGGGTTAATTTACTGTGGGTACTAAGGGAAGTAATTTTCTAGAGTGAAAACGCTACTGAAAGTCATAGTTGCAGCATTATTTAGTACTTAGAGTAAAGAAGATCCGAGAAAGTACAGCTTTGGCTTCAAACACGGAAAAACAATCCACAACTAGATTGCGTCACCAGTTTACGCAGACAACCTCCCCCCCTTTTCTGTTTACTGTGCATTATTGCTACTAATGGAGTTTTTAAGATGTCGTCTGGACGAATGCTTAGAAGCCAACAGATCCAAAATCTTTCGATGTGTAAAGTTTCAATATGGAGTTATAAACAGCGACGTTTCGACGTGGTTTGATTAGCCTTCATCAGAAGGAAATAGCAATATATTAAAAAATGGATGAAATATCATTGCGTTCCTTTAATTAATGAATTCCTTCAATCACTCTGGAAAAAAAAAGTTCGCCTCGTCTATGTTGATTAGAAATAATGAAAAAAGAAAGTCTCCTCATTTGTTTTTCCATAATGAAAATAAATATATTTAATTGAAATAAAATGGTTCACCTTTCTTGAATTTCATCCTACAACACTGGGCATTTCTGGGCTTCATAATTGAGTAAATGTCTGCCATCGTTTTTACGCTGGTAACGGACGCACACACACACTATACACACACACATTATGTGATCATCATAACGACTTTCATTCACCGATGAATATTACTCAAATGAACGTTTACAAACATCACAAGTTCTTTTACCCATATCAACACTCTTTAACCGTACCCCATTTTCACTACTGTAATTCAGAGACCTCTGATGGCAGAACTTGGAAACTTCACATTGTTGTTTCGTGGGTAAAAAAAAATGCCATAATTCGCATTCTTTTAATAAACCAAAGCCTAAACACGCAAATTATGATTAATAGTTTATGAGCATCTCACTAATAAAATATTTATTCCATGTTTTGGAATACGTAATTAAAATATTGCATTGATGCCAACGCTAAATATAAACCTATCGTATTTATCGAAATATCGTTTCCTAATCATAAATAATAATGGAAAGACTTATTCTTTACGTTGGTAAGGCTTAGAAATCGAACAGTAATTCACACTTCCAAAAGAATAATAATCCTGGCTTGCACTTCCTAAATGGAAAATGAAAAGGATTTGATAGGCTTGTCTGGTAATAGTGGAATTTCATGCAGGCGTGTCAATAGAACAGAAAAAATAATGGAAAGAATCCAACGATGCATAGAGGAAAAAATCATGTATATGATCGGATTTGAAAGCAGATTTTACCTCATTTAAAATGCGGGAATGGTATTCGGTAGTGAGATGGATGAGTCTTCCTGGCTGAGTCAGAGAGTTTGACTTTTGGTTAGAAAGACGAGAAAGATCTGCGAGGATTAATTAGCCGTCTCATAGTGAGGTCGTACGAGAAATAGAACATCATCTGTAAGGATGATGACGTAAACTCGCTCTTTATTTGATGTTTTATATTCATTTAATACTTGCTCAGTTACGTTGATATTTTAATATATTCACTCAAATATCATAGAAAAGGAAAACCTAAAAGACAATAGATGAAAGACAAACCTCAATTTTTATGCCCCAATCAGTCGCTTAACAGTATTCGGATGAAACAGCAGACGACGTTATTAGGATTCAAATCCTGGTTGATATTGTTTACGAAGTTTCAATTTAACGCCTGGTGGCTCTTTCTGAAAAGAATTCATCGCTGAATAGAAAAAAAAAGTTTTTGGTTTTGATCACAAAACTTTATGTTTAATATAAAGAATCAACGATGGGGATTCTCTCCGAGTATTTCCATTTAAAGAATACGTTCATTTCTTTTACTGATTAGCATTACACGAAACGACACGTCGAAAAACAAAATCGTCTTGAACTGATCGGTATTAGCTGTGCATCAATTGCCCAAAGGAATTTCAATAAATTCTCTTTGGGTAACGGAGCGCAGTCTTGCATCAGTAACCATCCTTTACTTCTTCCACCAGTAAAAGAAAAGCCATATGGCTAGACTTGCTGCTAATTTTAATGCAACTTTCTATCTCTCTTTCAAAGGAGAAGATTAATGATATTTGATTCATCTCTCTTTTCCCGAGGCAAGAATATTGCTTGGTGTCTATTGTATTGCTTCTGTACCTAATCGAAATGGCGCGCGCGCGCGCGCGCACACACACACACACACACACACGCACACACACTAGCATTTCGTTAATGATGAGCTGCAACCTCTATCTAGTTTTCAGAAATTTGTTCTTGGAATAGAAGTGTTGTGTCTTTGTTATTAAGAGTATTTCTCAGACATCATCTAAAAGTAATGAGGGTTTCTTTCTGTGGTGAATACCAGGAAAATTAAATAATACGATTCGTTCATTTTGAATAAAAAAGCACAAAACTATTCGCCTTAAATATCTTCCCATATGAAAAGATTAGTTTTCCCCCCTTAGGTTACAATTCACAACGAAAATAATTCCAGTTATTTCTTTAGAAAATCCTGTGGGAGTAAATTAGTTATGTATAGAATGTTTGGAAACGATAGTGGTTTTTTTTTCTCTTTCATTTTCTACAGTATATTCCATTTGCGCGTTTCTGATACACGGTTTTCTAGCAAGAAAAATACATTCTCGGCGAAAATTACTTACACTCTCCATCTTCGGTGGATAAAGATTACACTCTTCATCTTCACTTGTCTGTACAGTTTCAAATAGCTTTAGATCACATTGCATTTCTATAATTTAAGTCCCGAAAATTTACTGGGTTCAGAAGTGTTGAAGGATTCTTCTTGTAGAGTGCAGTACTCGTCAATAACCAACACGCTTGGCGCTGGGTATTATTATAGTTTCATTTTTAGGAGCCATATTGCCTCATCAACAATTTACAGGTAAAGTTAGACTAATGTGTGATGTGGGGAAGCTATATTTCCAGGTGCAAATTATTTTAAGGTTCAAATTTCGAGTTAAATTATGTAAGATAAAAGGTAATGGAAGCGATGCTTTGTGTATGATATTTTAAACTAACAATTACTTATAAATAAAGATTAAAGTATGTTAATATGTTAATTTAATTAATACTGTTTGGAGATTTTCAATGAATATACTTAAATTTAATTTATTGGAATGCAGGTTATAGAATCACAACTAGAATATACTTAATAAAAGAAAACTTTTTTTTTTTAATTTTCATCCCGTATGTGAGAATTTCTTAAAAGAATTTGAACCGAGTTTTGATATGATGCGATAGTTATTTACGTAAGGGGAATTATAGGGACTTGAATCAACTGCACTTGAATGCGTTTGGTGTCAGCAGTTCGGAGAAAATTATTTATTAGTATGAGACTTAAGATGGAGAGTGAAGGAAACTGGATCGTGATGCGAGCAATGGCGATAATCTTGGCATAAGAGCGAATGAGTTATGGAATGGTGCTAATGATACCAAGGTGCTTAATCAAGGAGGTGATTATGACGAAAAGATGACTGCATGTTCATCTAGCTCGTGCTTATTAAGAATGTGCTAAGATATCGTTGTTTAAGAAATACTTGTGCCATGAGAGGTTTCTTGTAATTAACACGAAAAACACAAGGAATAAGTAAATAAATAATATTACTTATTCCTTGTGCTTTTGAGCCATATCAGAAAATTCAGTGACTATCTCGGATCCTGCGATTCTATATTCTTCCCATTTGTTTGTTTGTGAGTGTTGGAGTTTTTGTTCACTGTTGTCGTGGTTGCTAATCCGGTGCTGGTTGTAGCAATTAATATATCTGCTGACATTATAAGTGACCTACTCTTTAGGACACTAAAGAAGAAAGGCGTATGTCGCTTGAATTTTCAATTTTATTTTCAAAAATGAAAACTAATTTTCAAAATCGTTTTTATTTTTCGATTTTAAATCTAAAAATCATTATGTGAAAATAATTCATCTTGACCATAAACTAAAACATTAAATTGAAATGTAATATTATTTACCCTATCGAATACTTACCATTTAATACACAAAATAAGGTATTAATAATATAATAATAAACGAATGATTCGATTTTACATTGTCGAAAAACCAAGATGCAAATTTATGCGTTTATCAAGTGTAAGTTATTTACATGCACATTTGAAAAAATGGCAATTTTTCAATGATTACTTGTGCAGTAGTTGGTGACTAAGCCCCAAAAATAACAGGTTGCCGAATGGAAGCAATGCTTCCGTATCTAACCTATAAAATAAAAAATAATATATATATATATATATATATATTATGGATGTTGATTATTCAGGTGGTCTATGAAGTGATTCATGGCCGTGTCCCCAAATTTAAAAAAATGTCATCTGTGTATCTTTTCCAAATTCTAGGTTTTAAAGGGAAGAAGGAGATAGTTTTCCCTTCAAACTCCTCGAGGTAGCAAGTACTGGTGACAGTAGGTTTTCCATAGCTAATTCAGAATTTTGTTTGTAGATAGTATCTCCAAATTGGAAATATCCTGAATGAACACAGTGAGTTAAAAAGGCCATGATATTCTTAGATAATTTGTTTTTTGGAAGTAGGGGAACTTCTTTTGTTGGAACAAACATTAAGGAGACTATGTCGAAACTGGCCACGAGTTCTTTTTAATATTAATATCTGTAAGGCTAGAGATAAAATCCACGGTGTTTTTAATAACAGATAATGATTTACCAGAGAAACATTTTAGAGTTTTAGCAAGAAATTTTGAAAGGTTATAGTTTGGAGAATCAATTCCTTCTACAATTGGTCGTAGAGGAATGTTCTCTTTATGGATTTTAGGTAATCCATATAATCGAGGGATCAGGATGAAGAGATAAACGTATGTTCCTGGGGAATTCTGTTGTTGTTCTCAGACGGTTGTTGGTACGATTATGAAATTCGCGGGTAGGATCTCTTTCGAGGAAATGTCAGTTTGTATCAAGTCTAGCATCTTGTGATAATCTACAGAGTTGAGCACAACCGTAGCATTGCCTTTGGGGACAGGGCCATGAATCTCTTCAGAACTTCCTGGACACACCTGAATAATCAACATCCAAATATAAAATTACAGCTGAGTTAGAGGTTAATGGTTCTCTTCCTTTTTTTGGATGTTAAACTGACTCATTCAGCGGAGAAATTGAAGATTTTGATTTACAGAAAACACCACACAAACAGATATCTCCCACTAAATCCCACCATTATCCCCCACAAAAGTTTGGAATCATTTCTACACTTGGACATCGAGGTTAGCTCCCTTCTTTATGACGAAGAAGAACTTAACAAAAAACTCAAATTTCTCCGGACTACCTTCAAATGAATGGCTATTCTCAGAAAACTATTAACAAATTCCTGTTTAATCCACTCCCTCGCCATAACGAGGATACAGGTGTTAAAGGTAACGTTTCTCTACCCTACATCGGCTCCGTCTCTCCAAAATCAGCCACGGTTCTCGGAAAATATAACCTACGGACTTTATAACTTTACCCATACTCCGCTCTTTACTCCTTATAAGGGCTGGCTTAAAGGGGCGAAGCAAGAATGCTTTTCATCTTCCCCGTTATCTGTAGAGGACAGTGTAGGGATAAGGTGTTATTGAGCAATTAAAGCTCTGATCATGGCAGGAGGGTAACAGCAATAGCAGAGCCTCAGTTAGAACTTAAAAAGGTATATATATGTATATAATATATATATATATATATATATATATCCATTCCAGTTTACTACCCCCGCTCTTTACTGAGTCGACCTAAAACTATACATAACAACCTATCGATACAAAATTAATAACGGAAAAACTCACGTACAAAGATTATTTAATAGTATAATTTTCGCCTGTGTGTCACAGACATCTTCAGTACATTAAGCTCAAATTAAACAATAACTGACAATTCAAAAAAGCGCCACCTGAGTAGCTGGTGTAAGATAACTAAAATGGTCAATAACTTTCCTAAAAATAAAAATAAAATAAAATAATAATAATAATAATAATAATAATAATAATAATAATAATAATAATAATAAATAATAAATAAATGAAACAAAAAAAATCAATACAATAAAAAGTTAGGAAAGATTAGCTGATTTGTAAAGTACTATCTCCCATAAAGGGGATAGACGTAAGCCGTCGGATCTGTTTAAGTTAGGAGAATGAAGTAGAGTTTTACATGTTTCTTTATAAAGGCGTTCCATGAGAAACTGACTTTTGTGAAGAACTCTTGTCTTTCTCCAATGAACTCTGTGTCTAGTGAAGATGGCATGTTCTGCAAGTCCAGAATTTTCAGGTTTAAAGTATTCAATATAAGATTGGTGTTCTTCTAGCCGAATGGAGGCAGATCTTCCCGTTTGTCCGAAATAAGATAATCCACAAGACCACGGAATCTGGTAGACACCTGGATGATTAAGATGTGGAAGCTTGTCCTTAGGAGAAGTGAGAAAGGTGGAGATTTTTCTAAACGGTCGAAAGGCAATAAAAATATTCAATGGTTTTGAAACTTTTGCTATACGTTCACTGATGCCTTGTACATAAGGGATAGTAATGCGCGTTATTTCTTATGTGTTTGAAGAGGAAGACATATTAAAACTACTCAAAGTTCTTTTAATGAAGCAATTCTTATAACCATTAGATAGAAAGGAAAAAGTTATATATTGTAGTTCTTTCTATAAAAGATCGTGTCTGTAGAACAAAAGGAGTGGGCCCGATGAACCAGTGTTTTAATAGTTCCTGCCTTTTGACTGGGATGGTGATGAGATTCCGCATGGATATAATGGCCTGTATGAGTCTTCTTTCTATAAACTGAGAAATGTAGGTTACCATCTGGTTGGCGAAAAATTAGAAGATCTAAAAAGGCTAACTGCTTATTTGATTCTACTTCTAGGGTAAACTTTATCCTACGATAAAATGCGTTTAACTTAGTGAGAAATAGATTTCTTTTAAAACTTATAACAACCTAATATATATAAATATAAGGTATAAATATATTTTTAAAGTTATAAATAAAATAATGAAATATATTTGTTTATTTTTATTTATTTAAATAAATATTTATTAATACTATAAATTTATAAATAAATAATTAGTAAATATATAATTTGTATATTTATATTTGAAATTTACAAACATAGTTGAAGGAAACGGAGCTATCAATCAGACCTGTAATGAACGTTTTACATATTGGATTACAAGTTCAGAGGATTATTCTTTGTTCTGTAAGAAAACCAGTTCGTGCAAAGCTGTGCTAGTTTATGCATAAACAGAGAAAAAGGCAAAAAGGGAAAAGAGCAAAAAACTGGAAGAATAGAAGAGAGAATGATAAAGAATGCGATAAAGAGACACACCCACACACACACAAACATTCTGGAAAGAAAGAAAAAAGCAAAGAATTGCGATATACAGATATAGAATATATGAATATATTGAGAACGAACCTATAGATAGACAGACCAATAAATGGACTGGACAGAAAAAAAAAAAAAGAAGAAAAGTCTAAGAAACTGAGATCGCTGATCAGCGGGTTACCATAGAAATCTCGTGTTAAGGTTGCGTAAGTGTTATTGTGTTATTCCCGAAAGCGCATCCAATTTCTGTGAAATTGATGGTGTAAAGAATGCATGACCATCTAGTCGTTCTCTTATGTTCAGCAACGTGCCAGCAATGTGAGCAGAATTCCATGAATGCGACTGCCATTCTTAAGGAAGAGTATCCGGTAGCTCAGCATGTCTTATTCTCCCATTCAACGCATGCTAAGGCGATTTCTTCCTAATACCAGCGCTACCCGTTCACCTTTTAATATGTTCGACAGAGTTTAGAATTCTCTCCGATACAAACCAAACATTTATTTGAAGTGCTTGCTTGTTTAGACATTTTCAGAAGTGAACAATAGCTATTAGTTTTCCCTTTCTTGCTTTCTGTCCATCCATTCGCACAAAACTAGCAAAAACGAATGACCGATCTTTGATTTACGACTAATGATGGCAATCATTTGCATAAAAATCAATTATCGTGGGATTTTAATAGACATTCGATGGTGATATCCAATCAAAACACGTTCTTACTCATACTTGATTCACTATTTGTGTTTATTCTCTCCACAAAAATTTGTCACTCTGAGATGCATATGGACAAGCATATAATTATCACAAATTTTATTTTCTGTTTATAAAATTTTAATAAAATAATTACAAATCTTTCATTTTACTTAGATTATAATAAACATCTTGAAAATATAAATTAACCAGTTTAATACTTTTAAAATATACATACACCTTTTAATGTTTTATATAATATTTTTATTTAAAGATAAGAAATGGTGGTTTAACACGTATGGTATAATCTCTACGATATGCTTGTTAGATAAGATGTTTCTTCTGTAAGAAAAAGAAATCTTTACCAAAGGATTGGCTAGGCTAATTAAGGAATTTTAGAAATTTTCATGTAGTTGGTGCCTAGAACAGAACCTCTTTCTTCCGTTGATCAGGCATATCACGGAAATGTCCAATAAGCAATTCACACCGGAAGTATAATATAATGAAAATTATAATTTTTAATGATAATTGCTTTGCAATGCAAGTTATAATGAATATAAAAGTCTCTCTCTATATATAAATAAAGATGATGCTCTGTTTAGGGAATTAGATCTTGTTCTGAAAGTGGAATTTTAATGTTCTTCCCACAATTTAATGTAAAAAACTGTTCAACGAAACTTTATTTTACTCCAATGTAAAAAGGCAGTCTCTTTAAACGAACTGCAATTTGGTAATAATTCCATAAAGAGGATTTTAGATCTTTATAGTTGGTTAAAGCAAGACGCTTCTTAATTAAACAAGTGGAAGCGTAACCAATTCTTTTCTGCTTAATTCTCTGGTAATGCGATTGTGTAACCGAGTTTTCAAAATCCATCTTCAATCGATGACTTCATTCAGCACATCTTTGCTAAAGAAACGTATCTTGAGAGAACAGCAATTGAAATGCTTGAACAAGTTTTTATTACGATGATTACGATTAAGATGTCAAATTAATGAAAAAAAAAAAGGAATAAAAAATTACCAGTAATTACGACAGGTGGCGGAGTTAAATGCTTGCTAAATGAAGAAATGCCTAAAGAAAAATATCGCTTCTTCGAATCAGATCGTTTATTTTATTTATTTATTTATTTATTTATTTTTGCAGAATTTCATCTTAATTTAGTTTTTTAATGCTGTTCATCCTCATCATCATGATTATTAAAGACCTCTAGGGAATCGAGGAAGACTCTCACACCTGATGTCATATCTTCTCTTACATCCTTCTGGATGCCCGCATAAACTTCAGCAAAGCAAACTGATCCACTTGAAAGAAAAATCTAGCTCTTACTCCTTTCTTAACTGCGCACAAACTTAACGCCCATGGATGCCTCACGTCCACCTCCCACATAATGAAACATTTCATCAACCGATATCCACTAACACCCATTCAGTAGACCCCTCTTTATCCTGTGTACAGTCCAGATACTCTCAATCTACCCTCGTAATCTACATTACATAATCCCGATATAATCTTTCCGGATTAATTACTATATATTTGAACAACATGGTCCAAGGAGGGGCATTAGAATTAAATGAGCATTTTACCTAAAGGTCCTCCATGTATAACCTTGTGGTGATGTTTTTAAGTTGTTAATGATAGAGCTGAAGAAATACCGTTCTACGTTCAGTTTCAGTAGCCTGACTAGATTTTTTTTTTCACTTGGTTCCCTAATTTTTCCCTCAGTTTAATTCAGCAAGTGAGAACAATCGACCATGGAACTTGTGATGTTTCCAGCAACACCAATGCTAGAATTAAGATCAAGAAATAGAAACAGTTTTTTCCTGCTGTACTCTCTTCCCCGAATTTATCAAATTCGTCGGCCAAATTATCGGTTACGACTAGAGAACGGGATAGGCTGTGTACCGATTTCCAAAATAAGTTAATATGATTAAAAATGTTTCGCCTACATTTGAAAATAAAATAAAATACGTTATAAGATGTATTTATTTATTTTATTCTTTTTATTAAGCTGAATAAAAGAAATCAATTATAGTCTTTCTCATTAATAATATCCTCTTCCTCTCTCTATATCTATATCTATCTATCTATCTATCTATCTATATATACAGTATATATGTTAAAGATACCAAGCAATTTTATAAACTTGGTTTTAATCCTCTTTTCCCAAGTAAGCAAACAGACAAGTAAGTCAAGTTTGCACCTGCAGGTAATGCAAGTTTGAGGCAACTCGTGGTAAAGGTGGAGTAAGCTCCGATCACTTTCCTTAGTATTTTCCCCTAATGCATAGCACATCCCCTTGCGGAGATGTATGATACTATGCATTAAAGATAAGGGCCACTACCCAGACTGGTTTCGAACTTTATTGAGGTCTCATCAGTGGGAGCCAGATCATAAAAATGCCAAGGGTGAAGTAATGCTCCCACTAATGAGACCTCAATAAAGGTCGAAACCAGTCTGGGTAGTGGCCCTTACCTTTAATGCATAGTATCATACATCTCCGCAAGGGAATGTGCTATGCATTAGGGGAAAATACTAAGGAAAGTGATCGGAGCTTACTCCACCTTTACCATGAGTTGTCTCAGATTTGCACTACGTGCAGGCACAAACTTGACCTGTTTGTGTACTTGAAAAAAAGGATTAAAACCTAGCTTATAAAATTACTTGGTATCTTTAACATAGTATATCCAAGTTAAAAAAACTTTCTACATGTATGTGTGTGTGTGTGTGTGGGTGGGTGGGTGGGTGTCGAAAAGGTGTATATAGACACACACCTTATCAGTGTTTTAAAGGACATCTTTTGAAAAGCTTGTAGATACTTTCACAAATTATCTGCAAAATTTAATAACTATCACCATATTTCTATAAATAATATTTTAGATGTAATTCGTCTTCTTTTATTAGTGGATTCAAAAATTAACTTTAATTTTGTTATATTAAAGTTCGTTTTTTATAATTGAATGGGAAACACAATTAAAAGTAGCATAGAGAGAGAAATAGACAGCTGAAAGTTTTTCATCATTATTATTATTATTATTATTTTATTGTTATTGTATACGTATTATAATAATGCACAAGTGCTTATTAGAGCTGCTTAATCCCCTTTCCTTAGTGAAATATATCGAGCACTTTCAGTTTTTGATTTCAATTAAAAGATTTCTTTATTTAAATTATGAAAAACTATTCAAAAGTTACACATTTCAATCTTGTGAAAAACGTCTAAGACATATAATACACAGAGATGGTGAAGTTTGTTGTGGTTAATTAGTAAAGTGATTGATTATGATAGTATTGCATTGACGCGATGTTTGCCATATATTACATTAATCCTTTCTTTCATTATATAATTTGTGTATTCCAGTCTACTGTTGTGGGTTACCTTCAATAAGCATTTGTAATATCTTTAGAATTACCGTCTGAGTCGGTATAGACGAAGCCCTTAGGTCAGAAAAACCTGGGTTCGATGCCCGTCAGTGACGTGAGGAACCTTTATCTGGTCACTTTCGACTAAAGGTGAGTTAGCCGGTCTCATACGGAGGTAGAGGGGATTCACCCGGAAACTCTGGGTTTTTTTGTCCCCCAGAAGAGGCAAACCGATCCCGTGAACACACGCATCTACAGACATAGGACAGACCGGAAGGCATAAGACTAACCACCTTATCCTCGAGTACGGTTGCGGTTACAAGAATAAAAAGCCTCGACACCATAAAAGGTAGAAGAAGGGGAGGATTAAGAAAGAAAAGAAGGGCGTTTTTTCTTTAAATATTGTAATTTTCAATATAAATGTCACTAAGGAAAGGTCGTAAACCTATCGTATGTTTAAGTACCGTGGTTTCTACGCGGGTTAGATAATCCGCTTCTCTTGCTCTATGTAGACTAATCATGGAACTTTCCGAAAGCACTGTGATCGTGAGTAAGTGGGATGTAGTTTCATACAAAGCGATTAAATGCATATACCATCTAAAAACATTCACAAACATCCATGCCCAATGCGGGATACGAACCCACAGCTGTTGCCTGGAAAGAGTTCGCTATCTTTTCCTCCATTTCGCAAGTGTTTTTGCTTTTTACGAAAACATTAATATTTTTCTCTAGGAAAACAAGTTATAAAGCAGCAATAGATGAATATTGTACGATTTTAACAACGAAAGGGCAGCTAAAAAACGAATGGAATTCGATCTTATATAATAGCTGTTAAAATAGCATGAATTCAATAGTATGCAAGGATTCTTTGTAGTTCGTTTCCGTTGTGATAACTTCCAGAATTGCTTTGGAGTGACCTCAACACCAACAATGCTGGATGTCTCGAGGTCAGTTATCACGACTTATTTACAACTTGAGTGCAGTTGTATGTAATAAAAGGGAAAAATGAGTTTGCTTAGTTACTGTTTGCCAATCCTTAAAAAAAGAAAAATAGTTAAGAACTTATCAATCGACGTTCTTAAGATGGTTATCACACACACACACACACACGCTATTTATTTTTGCTTGTATCATGCCAAACATTATCATCAATAAAAACATACCTTATAAAATAAATAAACGCGTTTCGTAATCTCCCTTAGACAGCGACGAATGTTCCGTAAGTGTCATCGACGAGGATTTTTGAAACATTTTATAAAAGAGTACGCGTTTTCGTGCGGGTGACCTCCGTGCTAAAACCCTAAAGAAATAACGCCCATTCAAAAACGTACAACGAAAACAAGACGTCAAAATAAGTTTTACAAAGTCATTCATCTTGCTCGGAATTCTACGAGACGAAACCTGTCATGCATTTTTATCTCGTGAGCGTCGTATATTTGCAGCGCGTGAAGAAAAATTACCCTCCCACTAGGTTGTTATTAATGACGTTTGATTTATGCCTTCGGATTTTAACTCCTCCCCTTCCAAAATGCCCATTTCGGCTCGTATTAAATGGTAATTTGAATATTTTTTGGCTTATTTTATAATCAATATTTTATTTCATACTAAGTGCCCCAAACGCAAATATTTCATAAACGGTCAAATATAAGTAACAAAATCTTTAGTCTAAATTACTTTAGTAAGCGCCCTCCTTTGCAAATTAGATTTTCAAAAATTTTCGTAATTAGTTTGCCCAGCGGGTAGCTAAAGGCTTTGGTAACTTCGATGTTTCGATCCATTTTGCAGAACCTTCCTCAATGGAGAAACTCTAACAAAAAAAAAAAAAAAAGAAAGAAAGAAAGAAACCATCATTGTTGTATCCACTTATTATTTCTATTTAACACTGAAGTATTATACTTTCAAAAAAATTTAAGAGTACGTCAAGGTTCGTTTTTGTCCCAAAATTAATTGGATGTATTACAAAAAAAAGAGGGCGAAATTACATATTATGTAGAGTGATTCGATTTACCATCACCAGGTGGCAGTACTGCCAATCATGATGTCATTGTTGGAGCATATTGAATTGTGCATATTAGAAAAAAAAAAGTTACATATGTGAAGTCATTCCGATTTTCACCACCAGATGTCAGTACTGCGAATCAGTTTATGACTGTGTAAGTTTGATAAAATTGCTGGAAGGCAAAAAAAAAAAATGTTTACAACATAAGTTAACAACAGATTTAGCATATATTAACAAAGTTTTCTACCAAGTTCATTACTAGCAATCATACTGCAAGCAGCGATCCCCTCTTCTTTGCCCCAGGGCTACGACGTTATCCGTTTTGGATTTATGAATATTTAAGGAGTGACTCATCTGTATTTCTTAATACCAGATACGTGCGTGGAATTTCACTATAAACGCTCATAAATATTAAATGTTTTGTATCGTCTGAAGAGATAGAGTTTTCTTTTAAGAAGTTTCCAGTATGTATAGTTCTTTATTATTTCTAGAGAGTCGATGTCACTTGTTCTCACTTCGGGGATGTTTAGGATACTTTTGTTGTCAAAATTTTAGTCACGATTTATTAATTTACAGTCTCCTGTCACAACAACGAGAGACAAGTAGTGTCACCTGTCGGCTTCCTTACCGAGAAAGAAAAAAAATTGATTTTTCTAATTGTTGAGTGCAGCAAAACATAACTTCTGTTTCTTTCCTATTTTTAGTGTGTTTGCAATACCAGTGAATAGAATCGCCATCTTCTTACCATTCGGTTGTCACTGACTCATTACAAGGGTAACAATTGACTCAATATTAATGCGTAATTCGGAAGTGATAGATAATCGCGTGCCTATCTAAAAGCGAGCACTCTCAGCAAAATAATTTCAGGATCAAAAACGTGCCAAAGCACACATGGAATCGTTAATAGCCGGTGAGTTGGCGAAGTAAGCAATAACGCCGAAGTCTTAACACCACGGCTTCGGTTCAGTCAGTTTAAGAGGACACAGGGTAGACGTTAAAGCTCTAAGGATGTTAAATGATTCAACATGATGTCCATGGAAGATTTTTTTTTAAATGGGCAACTTTTTTCTTCACGTTTCCACAGCCCACGTTTTTATTTATTAATATACTTTATACATCTCTCTCTCTCTCTCTCTCTCTCTCATTATTCGATCTGTTCTTTTCCCTCTTATTCTTTCTTTCTGTCTGTCTTGTTTTCCCCAATCTTTCCAATTATTTAATCTACACTTTCTTCTTCATTTTTTCTCTTTCGTTTTCCCCATTCTCTCCAATTATTCAATATGCTTTTCCTTTCCTCTCTCTCTCTCTCTCTCTCTCTCTCTCTCTCTACGAAGTAACGTTCAACTGTCTTAAGGGAAACAACATACCGAACTGTTTAGGCTTACAGATTCTTAATTGAAGTCAACCTTTTTTTTTTTTTTTTTTTTTTTTTTTTAACTGATTAGTTCCGATTCCGTCTATGACACTGCAGCAGTTGCCAGTGGGCTCTTTCTAAGAATACCTGCCAAGAAAGACTAATGAGAAAAGTGGTTCACTTCCGCTCAATGAGCTATGACGTGATTACATTACCATCAGTGGATCTCAAGTGTTCCTGATTGGTCAGAATCTGATGTCTTAATATTGTATTAAATTATACAAAGCACTACGGTTGAAGAAAATAATAAAAATAAATCTTCTTTGAACTACTAAAACCTGCATTTTTTTTAACGTGGTTTGGTTTCCAAAGGAACCTCGAAAAACACTTTAACATAAATTACTTGTCTGGCAATCACTTTACTGTCTACCTTAAAAGAGAGATTTACTTATTTGTTTTTACTTCTGAAGTCAGAATTTTACGTTCAAATGTTCATCGAAGTAAAAGAAAAAAGAAAAAAAAAACTCGGAAAAGATCGTGAGGATAAAATTGTTTTTCCTTCTAAACTTGTTAGCAAAGTTAGTATCCGATTGTATCAGGGTTGTCCTGTAAGCCTAAGCAGTCAGAAGGTGATAAAAAATGGACTGAGAAAAAAATAAATAAAAATAAAAATCCTACACACGAATCTTTCATTGTTGAAATGTATTTTTGTCTTGCGATACTATATTAAAAGTACGAAATGATTATTTAACATATAGGTTCACTAAATAACCTCCTTATGACCTTTTTTCTTTAATAAAAAGTCCCACTTTATTAGCTACTGCAGAATATATAACTAATATTTAACGAAATCTAAAATAAAGAAAAAAATACAAGTTATAATATAAAACACAAACGTAAATAAAACTGGCAATTTGCCAATTGTTAACAAACAATGTAATCTGGCACGTAGTGTATGACGTTGAGAGCAAATATTGTTAGTAACACGCACTAGTATGTTTAGAAAATAATGTAAATATCGTTGGCAGATTGCCAGAATTGTGACGTTACAAACAATGCAAATAGTGTTGGCAGATTTCCAGTAGATGATGCTATATAACAATGCAAATAGCAGTCCGTTGTATATTGTTTGCGCGTTGCATTTGATCAGACAATCACATGACATAAAAATGTACTGAGGAATAAAAAAAAATGGCAGTTCTGTTATCAACTTGAAATACCACGAAAAATATTAAGAGAAATAAATCAAATTATAAAAACATTACATAACTCTCCGTTTACTAGCTCGCTCCAAATAATATCGATAAGTTAGAGAAAGATACAAGTACATACTTTTAAGAAGTACTTTGTACCAGAAAGAATCTTTGAAAACAAAGAGGTCCTTAGGTGGATTGTTGTCTTTCACTAGCAGCACTTAATCTACTCTCCACATGACTTACTTGAAGATATTACCCCGGAGGGGACAAGTGAGTGTAGAGTTACTTTTGAGACGTTCATGACATTACACGATCCAAGGCAGTCTTTACAACAGCTGTTACATTGAACTATAGCGATCAAATTTTCCTCCGGAGTCCTCAATTCCTCTGAACAGAATCTAGGTTGCGACATTTTCAAATGGCATTTCTAGTAATGTCCTCGAACTGTGTTCTTATTCGGAGACGTTTGGGTGCCTTTAGATTTATGGCTTTTAGCATTCTGTTTAGCAGTTTTATTAGAAATCTTAGTTGTAGGCTGTATTCCCTAGCACGTTTATGGCACTACGTTTGGAAGACGTAATAACCAAGTAGCTAACATAACTATTTGTCATTGCCTAATGCAACTAGGAACTGCCTCGGTTTATTCCGTGTTGTAGAAGAATGGGAAATGGCTGAAAACTACCAACTAACATTCAAGGTCAGCGTATGGAAATAGGTCGAATCTCTTCAATAATATCTGCTCTTTGCATCTGTTTATTTTCTCGCTTTTCTTCCAGATCTCTCTTTCTCTCTCTCTCTCTCTCACGAAAAGTCTGCGCACTTAGATTGGAAAGACATGAATTCGAATCGCGTTTAAATCGAGGGAAACCAAGATACTGTGAGTTACCCGAACTCAGGCTAAGATAACAAAATTTTTCTTCCGTAATCTCCGGTATTCGGAAATCAGACACCGGTCATAATACGAAATTATAGACATATTACACCGACTGTCTACTTGTCTTAGTCGCTTCGTATGTAATTCAACTAACCTACCTTTATTTAACCAATGTTTTTATGTGTTGTGTGAAATCGTTCAACTCTAGAATGTAGTTTATTAAAGTCGAATTGGATATAATTTTAAATTCGGATCAAGACTAATTCAAATGAACGTACAAAATACGATTGCTGATTTTTTAATTTAATTTAATTAATTTTTTTAATTTAATATTTTATTTTATTTTATTTTTTTTTTTTTACTATCGAGAGGAAACACAGTGAAGTCAGAGGGCGCTGCTTTACAAAGTTTCTTGCAAATCAAACATATAACTAAATGAATCAGTGGACCCAAGCCCCCCCCAAAAAGAAAAAAAAAAAAAAACACTAGAAAATTTTCCAAAAATCTTTTCCTAATTAAAATTTTTGTCTTGTCTTCTATACTACTTATGACTTAGCGGTCACATAAGGTGGAAATACCGTATAGCTCTCGGGAATCACGACCGCTGTGAACGCAAGGCGAACAAGGTAGTGCTCGGGCGGACCGAGCGCTACTTTGTTTGCCCAAACCGGGCCAGAGGAGATCACGAGATTCATGTATTGGCGACCACTGCAGATGCTCAGTCATCGGTCGTATGCGATGCGTAATGTCTATTCTAAAATCGTCTACTCAACACGGCCTCCTCCCCCCAAAAAATCCTGAATGCTCGTCTCCCCCTCTCCCCAAGGTTAAATCCTGAGTGAGCCACTGAAACGTAAAAATAATTTCGGAAAAATGATATCAAAACAGAAATAAATACAGTACTTTAAATGCATAATACGAAATTTAGCTATTTCATTTGTTGATAAAAGTATGATAGTAGAACTCAGATAATCAAATACGATAATAAGATATAATTAGATGCATAGACAGGCACTTATTATATCCGAAAAAACAAAGTTTTAGATCAATTATAGCTTTAAGCTAATTTTTTCCATGACATCTGTATGTGCAAACGAACGGTATCATGGGAATAAAAAAATGTCAGCTAAACTAAACAACGCAACAATTGCAGTGGTACTACATTGTTTAAAACAACATAAGAATTACTGGGATAATGACGCAGATTTCAAAATCACATTGTTTGTATACTTTTATAAATAAATAAAACCAATACTTTTACATCCTACCTAAAATTAACATCCAGTGTTACTGGTAGATAAAACAATAGATTATAATAGCGATTTATTTTTAATGTTCTTGCCGGGGACCCACAACAAACTCTTTCCGATGTTTTTATTTGTTGCATTCCTAGTAATGTTCTATTGGAAATTATGACCGCCCCAAATATTTGAAACGAGCCTCTTGAAAGTGTAATTTTTATTTTTCCATTACTCGCTGGCAACATTCACCTCTTTCATCGTTCGATTCTTACTTAAGATACGTGTCTAAAATTCCCATTTTTATATTAAAGGGTGGAAAAGTTCGAAATTCGGACCATTATTTTAACGACTTCCATTTAAGAAGTGTGTGTTGAAGAACAAGAATTTCTTATCTGGACTTTTATCTTTCCACGATCAGCCAGAGAAGGTAATTTTCCCTTGATAGTGTGTAACCTTTCCAGCAATCACTTCAACACGATGTCAGAAAGAGTTCTTTTTACCCTCCCAAAGGGCGCATTCATTTGATAAACTAGCGCTCTCACAGAGAACTCTGTAAGCCTGTTACCCAACTTTTAATGGGCAGTTTCAATTTTAACTACGTCTTTAAGTTGTATCAAGAAACTGGTAATGGTGTAATGAAAACAGTTTCAGTCAACTCTCATATTTGCCTTAGTTCATTATAGTCCTATGCTGGTTAAGTCATTGCTTGTGGTCTGCACCGTTTCATTATGCGTTCGTTCCTTCTTTTTACAAACTCGTTAAAGAAGTGAATATTACATTCATCAATTATTTATTTTTACATTTAAATTCCGTACTTAAAGCTAGAATACGTAATTATTATTATTTTTTAAATCTTATTCTAGAAAATAATATACAAAAAATATATAGAAAGCTGATATTAGTCACATACGAGAGATTGCTTGTATTATCTGTAACTGTGTTCTAAGGCTCATTTATCTGTTTTGCAGAAAGATGACAGTAGTTTCTCGGACTTAAAGCATACACTCCTGAATCAAACCATTGTGACCACCTACCTAATAGCGTGTTGGGCCTCCTTTGACCAAGATAATCGCTTGTATGTGACTTGGCATGAGCCTCACTACACAAAGGAAAGTGTCCTGGAGTATTGTGGACCAACTTAACAGAATAATTGCCCATGACTTAGCGAGGCACTTGCGTCGATTAGCAGATACTGTGTTCCACATGATCCTACAAATACAAATGTTCGATGAGAATTAGGCAGCCAGGGGAGCATGGAACGCTAAGCTCTTCAAACTACACTTACCCACTGCGAGCTTTGGGACACAGGGCATTGTCTTGCTGGAAGAATTCAGATGCATCGGGACCAGTAGCGCACTCAGGATTTGATCTTGGAGGGGGCCGAGCACTCAAGATTTAATATTGAGGGGGGGGATCGAGTTGAGTATACGATTTGAGAATACACACTATGCATTGTATACGAGCTATGACTGAGCATCTGCAGCGATCGCCAATACATGATATCCGTGATCTCCTGTGGCCCGACTCGGGCAAACGAAGTAGCTCCCGAGCACTACTTCGTTCGCCTTGCGTTCACAGCGCCCAGGATTCTCGAGCGCTATAGGGTATTCCCACCTAATGTGGCCGCTAATTCATAAGGAGCATATAACGAACATAGAAATAGAAGACACGATCCAACATAAATTTAAAAAAAAAAAAGAATTTTAATTAGGAAGAGATTTTTGGAAATTTTTCTGGTGTTTTTTTCTTTTTCTTTTGGGGGGTGCCAAGGCCCCTTAGCCCCCTCCCTGGGTGCGCCAATGATCGGGACACATTAACACCATATACGGTACCTGGGATTGTTTCTAGTTAGAAACAATCCCAGGGTAATGATCAGCTGTCCAATGGGGATGAAAGTACTCAGTGATATCCACGAGAACAATTATATCAGGATATCACCTCCACCGGTCTGTTGTCCGGCCAACAACGCAGTTTGGTTGGCCAAAAAAGGCTGGTGATCACAATGTTTTGTCTAGTGAGTGTATACATTTTTTTACCCAATCACATCCTCTAACAAACAATGAATTAAAAAAGAAATAATTATAAAAAAAATCATTCACGTTATTAAGAAACTTTCTGGAGGGAGGGTAAAGTTCGGTTTCTTAGTCATTTAAACAGGTTATTATAGCAGAAAAATTACATTTTTCAAAGGTTTGCATTATTTATCAAACAAGGTCTACATGTAGACTTAGGAGAACTGACTTTTCATTTTATCTTCTTTATCTTACCTTTGTGACAAGCACCGAGAAAATATACGTAATCTTCTTATTGCTTCAAACAATCCAATGTTCTCTACTAGATCTAATTAATCAAGATTAAACCAAGGGAACGGACTATACTTCACATATCGAAGTTTAATCTTATTAAAGTAGTGGTAGATAAGTCACTCGTGTGCTATTTACAATCCTATTTATTTCTGCCGGAGTAGCTTCGTTTCGACATTAGCATTAAACTAACAAGGATGCCAATAAGGACCTTGGAAAACTCCGGTAATGTTGATTCAGCTTGTTTGGTAGAAACTTCCCTTGAGAGATAAACCTCTCAACTGAATTGGATTGTAAGAAAATTTATTTCAGATTCAACATCAAGATCTGTAGGGTATTTATAATTAAACAGGCAGATTTTGTGTTTAAGCAACAACGAATAATAAAAAAAAAAGAAGAAAACAAAAAGATTAGTGCAAAATAATGAACGTACGTATACTGCTTAACTACATCCGCTCACCCAAACATGCACACCCACACGCAGGCGCTCGCCAGTTTTAGTTGGTTGAGTGGACGGAGTATCCCATCTCCAACTAATATATGTTTACAGATTATATATATAAAGAAACAAGATTTACTCAGAATGTTCGTCTTTTATTAGTGCTTAATTACTTCAGTAATTGTTCATATGCCTACCCAGAGACACTTATGATGAATTTGATTTTCTAACGTGGAACTGCTACGATACTGAACACAGGATTTTTCTGCCTTTAGTTTTTGCGTAGTCTCTTGAGAGCCAACAATTCTGAACAGTTGTCAGCCCATTGAGGCGAATTTAAGAATTAATAAAACGCGAACATACGGGATTCTGCACAGAGCTCGCGCCTTTTAAGTAGTAAAAACCAAGGCTACTCCGATTATCATAGACGTTTTGATAAATGTTTAAACTTTCTTAAGTTTCTTTTTGTATTTGGCTATAAAATATGGATGGATCCATAATATAGTCCATTTTAAAGCTTATGCCAAACTGAAACTCGGGCTCTATGTTTAGAAGTACTGTCCGACCACAGATGCGAGATCCTTAGGCTGACAATGTGCTAAGAAGAGTCATGTTGAAGGAGAGAAAGAAATAAGGGCGATGTACGAATTCGTTAACAACAGTCGAAATCACGTGCTTTATACGTAAAATTTTTCAACTGTCGTACAAGCGGAATAGTTATCACTTTAAAAACTAGAATTTTTATAAAAGAAAAGCTAATTTTCCGACGTGTAACAAACACTCATCCCACGAAACGCATTGATTACCCTATTATCGGAATGGATTCTTCTTCTGACATGCGCAGAAGTGTCGAAGGGTCTCGCATCTCTGATTGCACAGCACATACCACTTATTAATGGTTAGATAACAGTTAAAGGGACTGTTCGATAAAAATAACTGCAATTAATTCTAGAACAGTTTTATATGAATGACGTTTTAGCTACACAAGATTAAACGTTGAAATAAAAAAGTAAAACTTCGTAAACATAAGTAAAAAAGATAACTTTTAAATACAATTCATAGCATGCACTTTTATTATCTTTCTGTCTGTAGCTGATTCTGTGGTCAACACAGAATCAGCTACAGACAGAAATTAAGTCAATCACCGGATGCCTCACCCAGTCTTAATTGTAGTGATTGTACGATATCCTTGAGAGCAAGTTAAATTCGTTATGGACTGGTGATTCCGCTCGCTGCCTCTCGAGTGATATGCGAAACTGTGACACTGAGCTATAAACGCTTCACTTGCGGGCTAATATCATTGCCCGCTATTGAGCCGATGAGCTACAACTCATCTTCAGATTCAGTAAGTCGTGTTTTATGATAGCATAAAAGAAGTGAAGGGGTGCCTGGCTGGAAGTTATTGCTTGCTAACTGAACCAGACGGATATGAATTTGGCAACAGACAACCAGAAGTCTTTTTATTGCATCGTCAGCATTCTACTGCAAATAGAATCATCTGTATTCGGTGTTATTATTAAGCGAAATTATTGTTGTGAAACGTTTGACAACACACTAACAATGATGATGACGATTGGGTATTGTTGGTAATGGAAATCAACAGACGTGACTTCACAAAGATGCACATGATGTCACGCTAATAGAAATCACCGTGTCTGTTTGGAATGTTTTTAAATTGTTACCACACACATGCGCGCGCGCGCGGGCGCGTACTTTGCATACGTAAACCGACTAAATTGCCCAAATGGAACATGTATCACACGGATTAATTACAATTTAATTGCATATGTCGTAATTGGGTGAGAGTCACATAAATTTTTTACCCTTCTAAGTATACCTTCCACTATTTTATAATTATCCTAGTCAGGTTAATTTGGATCATTCTTCCTTTATCATGATGCCCACAGTCGATGTGCCCATTGTTTGATTCACTGGTATGACCAACATTACATTTCCTCCCAAAGATATCCTTTGATTGAGATCGGGAGTTTGTAACCTGGAGTACGACGGCGTGTGTTGTCCTGTAAAAAGCGACATGAGTCTGTTTTGCCCAAAATTGGAACAATGTGTAGGAAATGTTGCCTTCCAAGATGTACTATGCATTTGCTGTCATCTCCTCCATAGAGCATTGGTGAGGACATCGGACATTTGCACTTCGGTTGCGAATACCTAGGTTGAGATACTAAGGACTAAGGGTGTGTTACCGGTTTTCTACGGTAATTCTAAAGAAAACCCAAGTAAATAGAAGACTCGAATATATCGGGGGACTCATTATTAATTTCGAGATAACGATGACTCCCTACTGCCCCCCAAAAATCACAAAACATTATCTTAAAAATTGGAAAAGTTTAATAGCGTTGTTATAATTTTAGCATTGTTTAGGAAAAACTGGAAAATTTCGAGACAAAAAAAGTAGAATAATGGATTCTCCAGCTTTTCGTAATATGGATAACAGGAGAATGGATCATAATTTGCATCTTCCTCCTAAACATTTGCTATGAGCTGATTATTAGAGTTTACTAGGGTCATCTAGTTCGCTAAAAGGATTGCTCTCTCAATAGAACTCAACAATTGAGATTAAAAGTATTAATATATATATATTTATTTATTTTATTATTATTTTTTTTTCCAAGTGTTTATTCAAACACTTGAAAAAAAAAAGAGTAAAAAAATATTTTGATAATAAATTCTTTGTAAATACGCGAGCGTAAAACTCAATTGCCCAAAACATATTATTGTGACAAACATATAATGATTAATTTTTTTTTGCTAGATGCGTGAAGCAAGAATGCTTTTCATCTTCCCCATTGTCTGTAGAGGACAGTGTAGGGATAAGGTGTTATTGAGCTATTAAAGCTCTGATCATGGTAAGAGGGTAACAGCAATAGCCAAGCCTCAGTTAGGACTTCATTGACTACAACACTGTCATCCATTATCCTCAAAGTGTATTAATCACCGATGTTTAAGTAAAGGCGAACTCTAAAAATTCTGACGATCTCTAGACCACTCCATAGTGGCCGAAAGACCGTCCATCTCAGCGTTGGTTCCACTCAGTGACGGGCTACCCCACCACCGAGCAGAACCGCTCATATTCCGAAGAAAAGCATTCACCAACAAAGCCCCTCACCGGAGAACACCTTCCCCGGAGACTCAAATTGCTCCCTTAAGGCAAAAACCTTAAGAGAGCGAACTCAAACTCAAACTTGGTGGGTAACAGCAACAGCCGAGCCTCAGTTAAACTTAATTGGCTACAGCATTGCCATCCATTACCCTCCAATAGTATTAATCACCGCATCTCACGGTTGATCATGCTTCATGCCACGGTCGATTCTCCCAACTCAATAAGTAATTTTACTTATATTTTCCAGACATTTTAAGAAAATACATATTATTCAAAAATATAAGATGTATTAAAATACTTAAAATTATAAGTCTTTTTTTTTAATTACTAAAATATTTACATTTTATTATTTTTATTTTAAATATTGCCATAATCTTATATATAAATTTATCTCAGACATCACTTATAGCAAATTCTTTCACCTTCCGTTTCTATGATAAATAAATAAATAAAAATAGTAGTAATTTAAATTGAGGAATTTTCCTTTCCCACATACAGTTAATATATAACCTGAATTAGATATTTGAAAGCAGCATTTCGTATTTGTGCAAAAATAATTCCTCACAAAGACTGAATACTGCTGCTTAGGGGGGAGGGGGAGAGAAGAATAAAGCGGGTGAGATACGTAAGCCCATTATTATTTCTATCATCAGGAAAGAACACTGGGAAGATTTAATTAGTTTCTTTAAAACTGAAGAGAAAAAGACATCTGAAAAAAAGACTGTAAAAACGGATAAAAAATTGCAAACGAAAAATAAAATGGAATTCACTTGGATATCTTAGCTCCAAAAAATCCTCTCTAAATGCAGTACTTTAAGTGAATCACTGTTCTTCTTTCCAGTTGCGTTCGCGATTCTGTATCTTAATGTGAAAAGCCGGCGAGCGTGTATATATATGTGGCTTAGAGAAGGTCTCCATTTGTACAAAGCTGTGGTAAAGTAGGCCCTATTATCCTGCAGTGACAGAGAGAAATATGCAATTGTTGGCAGCATACAGTTGGAGAAAAATTATCCCTGTCTCTTGAGCTTTTAGTTTTTTTGGGCTTCATAATAAAAAACATCATTTTAGTGGGAAAAAATGAATCTTTTTTTCATCCTTTTTTCTGCTTGTCTCAGAGAAGCAGATAGACAGGATCTTTTAGGATTAAGAATGGGAAAATGTATCTGAGTTCTGTGGAAAAAATGCTTTTAATTCTAAGGCATCTGTAACTTCGTGACAGAATTGGATGATAGATGTGGAGAAAAATAACTGTTATAGATTAGGAAATGGAAAAGTGTTGTTATCTGTATAAGAAGAGAAAAACATTCGTGGTAAGCACAGGTTCTTTGCACGGTGAAGTAAACAAAAATGAATCTTTTCGTATGCTGTGCTACAACTGCGAAAAATGTTAAGGTTTCCTATTTAGGATGTCACTTTATCTGGAACCGTAAATGCCTTTATGTGCAACCAAGTTTTTTTTTTTTTTTTTTTTGCTTCAACCATTCACCGCATTTTTGTGGTGGTGTATTCAACGATTGCTGTGGGAAATGCATTATCTGTCTATCTGGATTTTTTGTCTATCTATTTCTCTATTTATGGAGGACGTTTCTGTATCTATTTTCTGTCCTGAACGATTTTTTAACTTTATCTATTTATTACCAATTTATTTGTGAGTCTGTCTCTTTTTTTTTCTTTTTACTTCTGTAGATGGATAGAAAGAGTGAAAAAAATACAACATTTGGTTTTTAAATTGTCTATACATCTAATGTTTTTGTCTTTTTTATTCCCATGCATATAATGAGTTTTATATTGACTGAATAAGTTTTGTTTGCTAAACCTTTGAATTTTATAAAACTAACCTAGTGGTTTAGGTTAAAGCAAACTTGCAACTCTATAAAAGTGTTATCTGTTTCTTTCTGTCTTGGGTATCACACATGGATTGAGTTATTTTTATCTCCTGATCATCTTCTAAGTATGATTGCAATTACGTGTACAACAAATACGAGTTTCCCAACTTTTACATAACAAGATTATTTTTTGTGATCCAAACAGAAAATGAGAATTATTTTTAATCATTGAAGTTTATATGTCTCAATAGCACGCTATTTAAACAGTATTTATGCAGTCATTTACGCACTAACAAATGTGTCAAAAAATTGGAATTATCTGCGCAAGGATGAAATATTTTAAATGGTGTAGGAAATATTATGAGTGTTCTTTTCTCTAATAATTAACTAAAAGCTGGAACTCAATATATTACAATTATTACTTTTTATTATTATTTTATATTTATCTCTATATATTATTATCAAAGAGTTATATTTATATTTTTGCCTTATTCGTTTGTGTTCTCATTTCGATTTTTGAAACTGTTTCGCCATTAATTTTTAGCGAGTTTTGCAAAATACGCATAGTACTATTTGATTCATTTTATCTAATTACATGCCACTTTTAAAAATGTCACCATTCAAATGTTCCTCAAATACTTCGCATTAACCTTTACGAGAAATTCATTCAAAGGCTCTCACTGGAAGAATTTACAAAATTGTGTTATCTTCAATCAATTAAACTAGCTCTTGTGCAACTTGAAATTTAAAGACAATAAATATGCAGTCTATAAAAAATCTACTTCCATGAAGGCAATTTAAAGGGGGGAAAAATCAATAGAAAACTGGAAAGTATGCATTAAGTTGAAACATTTTCCCAAAATACTGACGGTTTCTTTAAAAAAAAAAAAGTCTATAATCTATACATATCTTCCAATGATGCCCAGACCAATTTTAGCTACAATAATACGATTTTAGATCTCAATATTGCGAAAAGAATTGGTGATCTTTAATTTTATTACTATTTCAGCGATAAATGAAGTTTTTCGATCAAAGAAAAGATCCGGAAAAATAATCTTTGGGGTCATAGTTGTATCGAAAGAAAATCTAAGCAAAAAAAAACTCCAATGACAATAAGAAAAACCCACTTTGTGGAATTGTGCATACATCTGTACAAATTTCATCTTCGTCTGAAGTAAACGTCTAGCATGTGCTAAGGAACATTAAACACTTCCTGAAGAGAATCGAGGCAGTTATTTAAAGGATATTTAAAGGACAAAGTCTTTATGTGAAATCCACTCACGTTAGGAAAACTTAGGGAAGCCATTGATCATGACGTCTACACCATTTCCCAGGATATTGCGCAAGTCTTACTGGAGAATATTACAATCTCCCACAAGCCTTCTTCGCATACAAAGGAGAGATTCTCTACACAACTCGCTAAAGTGAATAAAATCATTCATATTGGAAATTTCGTTCAATATTTTAAATATATAGATTAAAGTTATTTTAAAATCATAAAAAATTGCAATAATTTCCCGAATTTTAAACGAAATTCGTATTTATTTTTTCCATCGTTCATTTATTCAGTAAAGACCAGGATATTACTAATCTAAATAAACATGTAAGTAGTAGAAGGATCCGAGAGTACGAGAAAATGACTAAAGAAAGACAAAAAAAAGCACGAATAATAAGAAAGACAGAAGAATAGAAAGAGAGAAATATGAAAGAAAGAAAGAAAATAATTAAAGATAAAGAAAGCGCTCAAGATGGAATAAGTGAGAGAGAGAGAGAGAGAGAGAGAGAGAGAGAGAGAGAAATGATGAAAATGGAAAAGAATGCTAAACAAAGATAATCATAATTAAATATTTCGTAATGACGATTAAAAGAAGCATTTAATTTGGAAACTAAACACTGTGTTTTTTAATATTTCATTCGTTGATTTAATAAAACATAATTCTTATGAAATTAATGAATCTCTTTACTTAGAAAGAAAAACAGAGAAAACGAATAATGTTCAAATTAAATCCATTGTTATATTGTTATTCTTTTTGGAAACGCTGCTATATACGAAGTGGCCATGAAATCCAACGGTTTAAAGTTAGCACCAGAATAATCATAAGGATCACTTTTTTTTAAAAAAAAAATTCTCATTCTGAATGAATGAGAGATTTTAAAAAACCAGTATTTAATACGAACAATGTAACTGGTAGTTGAGTACTATTGTACCACAGACTCCTTCACCGAAATATAAGCAGTAATTGTTTTTTAATTTTATTATCGTAAAAACAAAACTACGTGAGAAAATTCACTCATATAATAGAGTTACAAATAAATAATAATTTATTTTATATATATTAATATATAAAAATTTACCTTCCTTAATTATTTTAAATATATTTGATAATTAAAAGTTCTCACACCTTCTTTTTATATAAATAATATTGCTTAAAATAGGTTACAGTAATTTTTTTTCTTTTTGAATCCAATACCCTTGGAGGGTAATGGATGGCAATGCTGTAGCTAATGAAGTTCTGAGGCTTGGTTATTGCTGTTACCCTCCTGCCATGATCAGAGCTTTAATAATAGCTCAATAACACCTTATCTCTACACTGTCCTCTACAGATAACGGGGAAGATGAAAAGCATTCTTGCTTCGCCCCTTTAAGCCAGTCCCTATAAGGTTTTTCTTTTTGAATTTTCTTTTAATTTAATACAGTTTTAATCTGCATTAAAAATATAAATAAATATACTTATTATTTAAAAACCGATCTTTTGATTTAGAATAAATATTTACCTCTTTTAAAATTAAAGAACATTTCATTTTCATCAAAAATATATCGCAATCCCAAATGCAGTACTTTCTAGCAGAAATGTAAATTATTATTAATTATGATATCTATAAATATTTGATAGGCTGAGATATATTATTCACGCTTTACGTTCCAAATAATGCACTTATTTAATAATTCGTCTACAGAGATCTCTAAACTGCACGCACTTATCGTAATAACTTGCTAAATGACGTTACTGAAACTCTCTATGGAATGTTATCAGTGTTTATTCAATATTCAGTTTCATACCTTTCAAAGTTTTATCCGGTGTATTCTTATGTCTGTCCTGCTTCCAGTGCATCGTCCTTGTGGGACCTGAGATGACAGTGCAGTGCTGAATGTGAAGTCAAATTCATAACTTTAACAGAAGGTTCATTTTCTTTCTGTTTCTTTCAAATTTTCATGTTTTGAGACTCATATTACTAAAGTTGAGTAAGGCGATGTCATATTACTTCTTATTTACTTGAAGATCTAATACCTATTCAGTTACTGGTTTGTTAACTCATAATAACAGACACGAAAACGATTTAATTCATTGTTAATTTTAACATTAGCAATATTAATGCTAACTAATATTAACTAATCCCGCTCGGTGGAACAAGTATCAGTGAACAATTGCTAATGAGAACGAATAATTTCAATGTTCATTTCCCAACAATGTATGAACACTGTGAACATCTCCTTGGTCTGATGCATATAATAGTTCCAAAGATGCTATAGTTTTGATTTAAACTGGAAAAAATTGAGGACCTAAATTATTCAAATTATTTGAGAAGTAATATGAAATTGCATTTTAAGTAATAAGTGCCATTCAGTTGTAGAAGTCAAAGTTGTTTTGCAATATTTGTTTCTGTGGCGAGTGAGGGTTAATTATATTTGATTAGCTAGAAAGATCAATCATCCAAATATGACGTGTGTTATTCGTTTAATACAAAATCGGGTCTATCACGAGTTATCGCAAAGGAGAGAATACATCGAAAATGAACCAGATTCAGACTCCATAATTAGTTTAAAGAGCAAAAAAAATTTGTACTTCAAATTTTTTTATGGAAAGTTAATGTGATCATTTTATTCAACAATTCTTGATTATTAAAGAACGGAAACGACATTGACAATTGACATTAATGTCTTTAGGGGTGAAGCAAGAAGTTTTTCATATTACCCACTATCTGTTACGACTACAGTGAGGGTGGAATTTTATGAGCAGTTTGCTCGCCCTGGATGGGCATGGAGATTATGCGTCGCTACAGGAAGTTAAAACAGCTTTTGGTCTTTTATGTTTGAATATATCCGTTGCCTCGTAGGCTACAGCTTTCTGAACTAGATCGTTGGGGTGTATGGACGTCTTGAGAAAGAACTTTGTTGCTAAAGATTGTAGGAACGAGAAGAAGTTGATTATTTCTGACGAACTATGGGGCGTTCAGGATCATTCGCAAGCACTTGTTTTGTACACGTTGCAGCTTGATAATATTTGTAGTGGAGGTGTGGCTCCAGGCTGGAGAAGCGTAAGTGACTATGGGACGAATCGTCAGCTGGTATAAAAGCAATTTGATTCTGATGTTTAGCTTGCTGTTCCTGTTAATTAAGGGAGAGATCTGGGAGATGGCTTTAGATGCCTTTACACACGTAGCCTTTAAGTGTTGGTTAAAAGTTAATTTTTTGTCGAGCACAACACCACGGTATTTTGTTTCTGTCTGCCAGGGAATTTTGGTATTGAATAGTAAGACGTCTCCTGCAGGAGATATCGATCTTTTCTTGAAGAGAATGACTGAGCTTTTTGGGGGATTTACTTGCAGTCTCAATTTGGAGAACCATCTCTCTCTCTAACTTTAGAAGGTTTTCTTGAAGCTTTCTAGTAATGAGGTGTGGCCTGAGCGATCTGGTTAATAATGCTGTATCATCCGCATATAGAGCCATGATGGATGATAATGGGCTGTGCGTAATGTCTGACATGTATATAGAGAACAGCAATGTAGCCAGTAGGGATCCCTGCGGTATTCCGGCAAAGATGTGGGCTGGGATGAGGTAGCCATTGATCTTGACTTGCATGGTTCTGTTCTGTAGATATGATCTAACTAAACGTACCATTTTTAGTGAGATACCTGCTGAGATAAGTTTGTGTAGCAATCCAAAGCGCCAAATTTTGTCAAATGCTTTGGATAAATCAAGAAAAACAGCTCTCTTCTATTGACGCCAGTTGTAGCTGGTGGTGATGCATTCCACAATTCTGTGGATTTGTTGGGTAGTACTATGGTGTTGCCGAAAACCGAACTGCTCTTTAGGAAGGATGTCTAGTTCATTTGCTGATGCTTGAAGTCGTGAGAGGATAACCTTCTCCGCAACCTTACCCAAGTTGGACATGACACTGACTGGACGATAATTTTGAGGCAGATGTGGGTCTTTGCCTGGCTTATGAATTGGGATCACTTCAGCTTGTTTCCAGGTGGAAGGAAAATAGTGAAACCTTAAGATTGCATTTATTATTATGGTCACTATTATGTATACTACAGCTTTTCGGGGAAGCAGTTTGATCACCCTATGTGAAATGCCATCTGGACCACGAGCTTTTTTGTTCTTTAACTTTTTTATAATATCATATATTTCAGCAGGTGATGTGGGTGCAATATGGTCAGCACCGGTATCAGGAAGTTTTAATGAGTGTCTGAGCTGTCTGTGAATTTTATTCAAGTGATCGAAGTCTACGTTTTCATATGAAGGTTTGCACTGCTCTTCTAAATTTTTTCCTATGGCTTCTGCCGTTTCTACGTCTGTGTGAACAAGATCTTGGTCAGAGAGTATAGGGGAAGGAATCTGCCTTTGTTTCTGATATTCCTCAGTAGTCCCCAGATAGAGTGATCAGTAAGTGAGATAGAAGTTAACTTTTTTCTTCCCATAATGGATCTCTGTGAGCTTTGAGTGCATCTCTCACTGCCCCATCTCTCTTTAGTTCACAAGACAAACCAGTTCTTACGGCGCACGAGTGTTGCGTAATCTATTCCTGGCTCTGTTTTTTTTTCTCTGATCAAGTGCATATTGTCTTCGGGCAAACGACCAGGCTTGGGGACAGATTTGTAGGAGGTGGCTACCGTTATAGCGGAATTAATTTGTTGGGTGAGGCTTGTAACTGCAGATTCTACATCTTCTTTTGTACATATATGAGGAACAGGTCTAATATAATTCCTGAGTACTTTTGACAATCTTTCCCACGATATATAGGAGTAAGAGCGAGGAGACAGGTATTCTTGTTTTCCCAGCTGTAGCAGAATTGGGTTGTGATCAGATGATAAGTCGTTTAATGATTTTAGGCTGTATTGAAGTTTAATATTTTGCAGGATATCTATATCCAAGATGTCAGCAGTGCCAAACGTACTAAGATGAATTGGTTCGGTGGAGCCTGCCACAACAGCATAGTTTCATCCTATGTAGTTGGAAAGGATGCAGCCATTCTTGTTGGTGGTTCTACAATTCCAGGCAGGGTGCTTGGAGTTTAAGTCTCCGGTAATAATGGTGGACTCTCTCACGCCTAAGATGCCATTTAGGTCAGAGTGCAGTAGAGTTTTAAGGGGTGGGTTGTATGCTAGGTAGATTTTCAGTCTGCCAGCCGAGCTGGTGAATACTTCGACGCCTGTGATCTCAAGGTTAGTGGTTGGAGGGTTGTTTACAGAATGGATGCTTGATGTAATTTTTAACGAAGATGGCAGTGCCGCCGCCTCTGTAGATTAACCTGTGATTTCTATACAGGAGATAACCCCTAATTTTAGGGTTGTCTGAGGGTCTTAGATGTGTCTCGCTAATTAGTATAATATCTGGCTGATACCTATAGGTGAAATCTTGGAGCTCCAGAATTTTGTTACTGAGGCTATTTGCATTCCATGCAACGATCTGAAGAGAGGCTGGAATTAGTTTGTTTCTACTCATCTATAAGTGCTGTGAGGATGACCTGAGTTTCGCGTAGGAATCTTTTAGTGGAGGTTGCTGAAGGGTTTGAAGGGCTGAGGCCTTGTAGCATGTTTGTTAGAGAGGACGTAATAACAGCTGTCAGGTTTGTAGCTGCTGTTGGCTGATTCTGTTCTGGTGTTGATTTGTTTGTACGAGCCACATCAGCATACCTTCTTGTTTTCCTTTGGCTCCCTCTATCTTTGAAGGTCTCCGACTGTTGTTGCCGAGCCTCCGGGTGTGTGCAGGGGCCCTCTGGTGTTCTTGTACTAGAGGAGGAGGAGGACTGTTTAGCTGTCTGTTCTTTGGGTGCTGAATACATCCTTTATAGTTGGCAGAATGAGGGCCACCGCAGTTGGCACATTTAGTCGAGGTGGTTTTCGGCTTTGTGCAGATATTGGTTGGGTGGCTATCCCCACATTTCAGACATTTGAATTCAGCTTTACATAGTTTCTGGGCATGGCCAAACTTTTGCCACCTGTAGCATTGCCCAGAAGATGCCCTTTTACGGAGTGGTTGTGGTGTGACGATGAACCAGCAGATTGTTTTTAAGTTGCGGATATCTTTGTAAATGTTATGGATCTATACAAGGACTAACGGCATGGGAGTCTTGTCGGATCTGTACATTCTGCTGACCTTAACAGGAGGCAGATCCTGGAAGTTAAGATCAGTAGCTATTTCGTCTGTATCAATGTCTTCACAGAAGCCACGGAGGACCACTTTTAAATTTTTTTTCCGAACTGAGCGAGACGGTATGATATTGAATACCTCTGTCGTCCATTTCTTTAGGCAACCTTCTGTAATCTGTCACCTTTGCAGGTCGTATCTTTATACCCTCATCCACATTTTTGGCCTTTATATAGCCAATGTGTGAAATGGACATTGTAGATCTTAGAGCTGCCCATCTGTGTTTTTTCTTAGTATGATCGGATGCACCTTTTCTTTGGAAGAAGCAGTGGAGTCCGAAACTTGACCGTCCTGTTCCATTTCGTTGTCTTTGAGTGGTTCTGCTGTTTTTCGAGGGTTTTTGCTAGCGCGGACCTCTTCAAACTCTGAAGGAGTGAAGATCACCGATTCTAACTGACCTTCCATTTTCTCGGCGTCAACGTCTGTGACAGTATCATAAAGTTTCACCTTTCCCGTCCAATTGCTGTTACGTAGCTCGCCTAGGTTAATGAATTCACGATATACCTCCTCAAATATCGTCTAGTATAACTGTTTTTCCATGTCTTTCAGTGTGAAATATCTGAAGATGGAGAAGGAAAAGGGGGGAAACTCTTACCGTGTAGTTGTAGCCTGGCCGGCACTTCTGCAAAACTCGGAATTTTTTGGGTAAGAGCACTGATATAAAGTGGCAGGATCTTCAGAACTCATCTGCAACAAGCCAATATATACGACAAACTCCACAATTCAATTTCTACATCTCACTACTCCAAAACCCTTCATTCAAATCATTCACGACCTTATCTTAACTATTAACTACTCTACAGTAACATGTGTCACGTGAGTCACGAGCAAATGCTGAAAACAATCCAGTCAACGACTATCGGCGAAAAAGAAAACTATGCGCCAAACAAATTCCACGAAACATCTTGTCGAGTAAATATATAACATATTTATAATTTTAATAAAGGTGTCAGAGTACTTATTTATATTTATAATTTAAACAAGATAGATATTGCAATTATCAAAGAAGATTTAAAATACAAATGTAATATAATAAAGAATAATTTATTTAAAATTTTGCATTAATACTTAAATATTTAAATAAAATATAATACTTAAATAAAATATAATATGAAATATAAAACCAAATGATATTTTCATGTATTTAAATCTATAATGCCTCTCCGCTAGATGGAGCAAGTATCGGACTAATTGGATGTCCTGGCAGTTAGTTTACAATTAGCTAACACAACATCAAAGTGGTGAGGTCTTTAATAACATTCGTTAATATAAGAATATATTGGAAAAATTAATTAATAAAATACATTTTTCCATTTGCACGATCTTTACAAGATCAGAAAACGAAAAGCCGATAGTGCCATGTTAATGTATCTTCGGAAGAGTCTTTACAACCTTAAGAATGGCATCTCCGTCAAATACGAGGAAGATGCAACACCCCAACAATCCCCTAAAGGCAATTAATTGATGAAGATTATTTTCCGTTTACATTTTAGTACAAGACGTAGCAAAGCCACAGTAATGAAATGCTATTAGCACTCTAATTACACGAGTCTGCGACAGCCAAGAAAGAAATTTAAATGCACGTGAAATAATGTTCCACAAAGAACTTGTACGAGTAAAAGATTACAGCCAGAATTAAAAGGGATTTTTATTTCGTCTTCTGCAGCGGTAATTGAGATGTCTTGTCGCTTAGTCAGCTATAGCTAATGACAGCTTGAATAACTGAAAACACAAAGGGCTTCTGGACATTTTCTATAAAGTTCTTAGATTAAAAGAAAACAAACAGACTTTCTCCCCTTGTATGTGTGCGTCAACTGCTTTCTTTCTACGATACTACACCATCGGCCTATTAAAAACCTTTCAAGTGCCAAACGTGTCAGTTATCTTGAGTTTCTTGACAGCCTGATACGAAAGGCTTATCTACCTTGTGTGTGCGTGTGTCTGTATGTCAGTGCATCGAAGAAGAATGGTGACATTTATGTGGTTTTTCAAGGTATCATTTCATTTTGACTTCAACAGTTCGGGTCTTTTTTTTTTTCTTTGCACAAAGAATCAATTTTTTCCTTATACAAAGAAATAAATTGTATAAACAATATATACAAAATGGGCAATAGCTAAGGATTTCGTTTTTGTGTTTGTTTTTCCAGCTAAAAAGAAAATCAGCTAAAATTATGTTCGGTTAAATAGCTTCAAAGAATATTACATCTAACGTTAGTTGCTAGCTAAATTTTGTACATTATTTTTTATTCTTAGCTGATTTTTTTTTACTTATTTTGAAATTCAATAGTTTTAGCTATAAAATTAAAATTTAAACTACATATTATATTTAATTTTTATTTATTTATTTTAATTAATATTTATTTACGACATCCTCCATAGCTCAGTTAGTATAGACGAAGCCCTTTGATCGGAAAGACCTAGGTTCGAGGAGGTAGGTTTTTTTTAACCGTCCGGAAACTCGGGTTTTTCGTCCCCTAGAAGAGGCAAGTCGGCCACGTGAACACACACGGATTACAGTCATGAATAAATGCCGGATAAAATGGGGGGGGGGGAAAGCAGTGGTGAACTACCCTGTAAAAATCTCACCAGGAATACTTTGCGGGCAAGCCTACAAAGTCACCTACGGTCGGGAACGACTGAAAAAGAAAATCAGAGTCATTTATTTATGTAATTATTATTTATTGCAATTTATATTATTATTTTTATTTATTTATTTTTAATATTTAAGCGAAATTTACGTTAGCTTCGGTGTTTTTCCAGACATATTTTAGCGGTTTTATGTAAGTCGTCCTTTTTATTTTATCTAAATTTAGACGGAGATTTTTACAAAAACAACGAAGCCACAGTCATCCACAAGCAATATAAAACAAATATTTAAATAGATAAAATCGTCTTCAAGCGTATTTGTAAGCTAAAACTATATCTGAAACAAAATATTTAGCTTTTGGGCGTTTTTTTCTGCCATTTCCACGAACAAACAGAATTCAAATGTGTCTTTACGTTATGCAAGAACTCTAAAATCCTTTTAGATCCATTTATAAATATCTTTTCGGACTTCCTACAAGACAAAATTTGGAGTTGATATTCATTGCAATTTTTCATCTCGAAAGACAAATATCTCTCGTCGACTCCGGCTCGGATATGAGACTTGCCATTAATATCCATTAGACCAACATTAGTGTCGAAAGACGCGCACTGTTATTCCACTGTCTAAAGCAATATGGGTGTCCTAGACTCGTCATCTAGATTAGTGTGACGTATACTCTGGAATCTGCCTTTGAATAACAATTGCGTGCACCGAACGAGTGTATATTTTAGGAACAAGAGAATGTAGAGCTTCCACGAAGTGGATCATCGCTATTCGACCTTTATTTTCCAGGAACTCCTTTCATAGTTGAAAGGGAAATACCACGTTAAGGGAAACGAGTCATCAAGACTAGAACTACGATTAAATCGAGTCAGATTGGGCAGAATCCATTGTTAAGAAGGACGCGTGCAAACTCAGACACTTTCTCTTTGTGTTCTGGACAGTTAACAAAGTCACACAGAGAGAAAAGTAAATTGGATAATTCCGTATCTATTACGTAATATTAGTGGTTGTAGCAAAGCAATTTGGTTGCTGAATTGCAACTACAAATGTACTTTCATCATTTTTAAATATTTGATTTTAAACTAAACTTTATTTGATGCAGATTTTAGAAATATCTATTAATTGTACGAAATTTTGATTAAATTAAAAAAAAAAAAAAACTAAAACAATATTCATTTAAATTTAAAAGTGAAAACAAAAAATTTTTAAATCTTAAACCAAAATTAAATTATAAATCTTAATCCAAATTTAATTATAATTTTCAAATAAAAATAAAATTTAATTTATTTTAAAATTACAACCAAAATTTATAAGCTAAGAATTTCCGCTGAAAATTATTTTTTAGTCTAGATTTTCAAGCGAAATTCTAAAAGTAATTGTTTTAATATATTTTAATACTTTATTTATAATAATATTAATATTTAATAATATTAAAATTGATAAGAATTTTAAAAATCCGCCTTAAAATTTTGAAGCATCAATAATATTTAAAAAATGGTTCTTAATTTTCAGAATCCAAAAAAATTAATACTGAACTTACATCATTATTAATACAAAAGCGTTCACAGACTTAGTTACTTTTTTTGGCTAGATGGGCGAAGCAAGAATGCTTTTCATATTCCCCGTTATCTGTAGAGGACAATGTAAGGATAGGGTGTTATTGAGCTATGAGCTCTGATCATGGCAGGAGGGTAGCAGCAATAGCTGAGCCTCAGTTAAAACTTCATTGGCTACAGCATTGCCATCCATTACCCTTCCTGGGTACCCATTTCAGTTGCCTCGTACTACATGCATGGAGTGGAGCTATTCTTATCCCGGCCACCATAAGGAAAACATAGTTACTATTTTACTGATATTTTGAAATATATTTTCATTTTGTTTCAATTTAAAGACTAAGTATTAAATTGCCATAAAATAGAGGTATAAAGCTTTAATTTGTTATAAGTAAATGAAATAATGTAGAATATTATAGATCCAATAAAATTTTATAGTCAAATACTAAAATATCTTAAAAATGGTTTACAAATTTACTGGAGAAATCATGACATACTGGCTTCGGTAGGATTACTTTTAAGTAGTGCAAATCAAGGCAATTCCAATGACGAAGTTATTCAAGTAATCTCTGCACATAGTACTCGCATAAATTTCGAAACATTCTTAATTTTTTTAAATATTTGAGTATAAAATATGACTGGATCTATAATATGCTTAATTTTTACAATCTTATTTTTTTTAAATTTAATTTCCAAATTTTGTAAACAAATTATCATGGTATTCCTTCCATGAAATATTTCAGGCTGTAAACTGATTAAAAAGCTCATTTATTTCGTAGGACATCTTTTTATCTAGTGGAAAATCTTTTTTGTGTAGATTAAAACTGATTTGTTAGAGTACTTGGTATCGAAGAAATTGTCTAAGTTAGTTTTTTATTCGATTGCTTTGTGTAAAATGCCAAGTAGGAGCATAAAACGTAATTTTAATTACTTTTACCGTCTTTTAATTACTTTCTTTTGCTACCTGAAGTAAATAAAGAAGCAATATATATTCATTAGGGTATTTACATCTCCAAGCAACGCTGATTTGTTTGTAATTTCCTCGGTGTTTTTTGTGCTATTATGAAAAAAATTATACATAATTAGATTACAAAAAAAATCTTAATAAAACAGACTAAAAATGCTGAGAACGTGCTCAGATGAATAATATGCAGCTTTATCTAAACAATGAGAAGAATTAAAAGTCAACAATGGTAATATGACGTATGATAATATGGAGCGCCTGCTTTATTCCTCACAAGTATTGTTAAACTCATCTTTTGGTTTTTATTTTCATATTGAATGGCTCGTTCTTTATTATTTTGTTTGTTTTTCCTTCGTTTTATGTAATTGGTTTTTCTTCATTTGAAATGACCAAAAAAGTACAATTTCCTATTTTTCTAAACGCAGATGTATCGCTACTAACTAAGTCGAAGAAAATAACTTCAGTTACCTACCTCAAGTAATGAGTTTGAACCGAAATCATCGAAAAATAATGGAATCAACTCCATTAGGCGGTAAGTAATCGCTTGGCCTAAATGATGCGAAAAATTGGTGGAAGCAACAGTGTATTCCATGGACGTAACCAGCTATAAAGTGTTTATTAGAGAATTCTCGACAATGTAAACGGATAAAAGTTTCTTCTAGTAGGGGCGTTTTTCATGAAGATTAATGAGAAAAGTGAAGCTTGAGTTAGGAGACGTGACCAGTAGATCCCTGATGTGTTTCTAACTTAATGTAAGACACCCAGAAGAAATACGGAAGCTAACGAACTATTTGTTTCGATAGGAAAATGACTGATATAATAGATGAACTCGTGTACAACGCAATAGATTCTGAACGCAATGATGTATAATGATGGATACTTCTTATCGGGAATGGTGTTGTAGGCTCGTGTCGAATCCGTTAAAGATAAAGAACTGCTCCTAGCTATTTTAGGTAGTGGAAACCAAGTTTTGTGTACTACTACGGTACTGTTCGCTGTATTGCTAAGAATAAAAGACTTTAAGAAGACTTTGTCTTTGTGAGTTATAGTTGTTCAAGGCTCATCATTAGAATCGCGTTGTCCAATTCCCTGAAGAAACTGTTCTTCCCCTTCCTCTTTTTTATGATGTTGCCTAAATATAAATAACAGGAAACTGTATGTCATCATGATCATCTTTTATATATGAAATATTCACAGACAGTGAGTCATGTAAGATTTTTTTTTAATTTTTACTCCAAACCCAATATATACAGTTAAATACTTATACAGGACTATGTCAAGAACAGTTTAATATATCTGGGGGGGCACACGTGAAACACTTGTTACTCGAGTGCACTCCTAGATGAATCCTGTTCAAATAGGAGTTAAAAACTTCATAAAACCTCTTGCATCCTAGATTGGAAGTTAAAACGCCTTCAGAAAGGCTCCATGCTTCTCCTAATCCAAACAATTTCAACTAATGTTGCAAATTCTTAGTAACTGAGGTACGGAGCAGTGTTTTGTTTTCTTTTCATTTGTTCTTACTTTCAAATTCTAAGATTTTTTATTTGAAACTCAAACTTTTTAATAGCAAGAGGCAGTCGCGTAATAAGTATTAATACTTGATAGTATCAATTAATACTTGATAGTATTAATTGATAAGTGTAATAAATCACTTATCAATTAATAAGTGATTTATTACGTCACTTATTAATTGATGTAATAAATACATCAATTAATAAGTGATGTTTTTATTAACCCTAATAAATACATCACTTATTTATTAGGGTTAGAAGTATCACATTTATAGTTTTAAATAATAAACCCGAAAAAATCCTGTATAAATATCATCCAATATCTGTGTCTAGTTGAATAAATATTTATGTTTATTAATATTAAATTTCCTTTACCATTTTTTGGGAATTCATTTCCAACAATATATAGATTAAGCCTGGCGTAAACAAAATTTGCATGCTATTAAAAATGAATAAAAACATAAATGAATCTTAAAGATTCTTTGAAATAAATTAATTAGAAAATGAAAATTATTAAAATATTAGTGTACAGTCAGATTTCATCATTTGATAGAGAAATAATATACAATAAAAAAAAGAGTTTGTATTTTCAATGCTTTCAAAAAAAAATCTGCTGACGCATGCGCGAAATACAACATTGACTGCTCATTGTTGAAAGAGACTATCTAAAAAATATTATTTTACATTAGACGTTTATCGTCTCGCTAAAAATTATTAAATAGTCAATTTCCATTACAAATAAAATAGCTTTCTTGAATTATTTACAAGAAAAACGGAGACTTTTTACTCTTAAAATAATTGAGAAATATACCAACCCTTAATCTCTAAGAGAAGTCTTCATTCGCGGTACAATATTATGCATTCAATACCCAAAACACAAAGCTATTTTAGAGGCAAAGCCTGATATTTTAAACTAACCTATCTCGGTAAATACTTCAAGCTCTACAATAAACAACGTTCTCCTAACATAGTGCTTGCTTTTTTATTTACAGTAACATGCTCTAAATGTTCATATAACGCAACAGATTTGTTTTCTTTTTGTACAACATAATTCTCATTTTCAGTTTTTTTTTTTTTTTAAGATAGAAAGTTCAGTTCCCTGTTAGTAAGATCATTATGAATAATGGTTAGAGCGTACCTCTCTTTTAGAAAGTTGTTAAACCCCAGAACACACGTCTGCTTTAGTTTACTTCTTAATTAATATATACTGAGCACTGGAACACATTCGGGGTTAAAAAGGTCGCTACAAGCTGTAAATATTCATAGAAACATAAGGAATACCATATAAGCAATGCATAACTAGAATTTCTGGATATTTTTTTTTTTTAAATTCTCAACCAAACTGTTTGCTGCCTTTGTCGTGTACTGACACAGCTTTCACTTATGACCATCCTCATCCAGAGGGAATCACGTCTAATTTACTGCAGTATAAAAGTATGCTTATCATCATAAGGTAGCAGCGAGTTTGTTAGCTATAAGATTGTACTCATTAGGCTCGTGGTAAAGTAACGATATCACTGGGTTCAGAAAGGGCATGATGATTAGTGTCGGACAACTCCCTGTCGCATATGGCATGCATTGTTGTCTGTTTACGGTCAACTGTGATTTAGAATGTACACATTATGGTGACACAACAGGAAAAACGGACAGAGATGCTTGCGATGAGCAAAGAGTTGTATAAGGGCTAATTGGCCAGGTGACATCTCACACTACATTGGGAATATGAACACAAAAGTTATGGAACCTAAGTTTAACAGGACACCCACTCATATCAAAAGTCATCGTCAATAAATGGAGTAGTAGAAAAAGATCTATTGAACAATCTATTGCCAAGATCTATACCTTCTGTCCAAAAAGAAACCGAATTCTTCGAAAATAGAAGAAACTAGTGGCCCCACCTGTTGTATCTTTTTGTTGTCGACAGCGGCAATCTTCATTAGTGTCGTGTCAACTGTTTATGACATTTGTTTCATTAGAAGCCGAGTTATAGTGCCAAGAGTGACAGCGCATTTTGAAGAACGGTCGGAAAATGAGTTTCAAACAGAGAGCTGAGATTGACTTTTGTGTTAAACTTGGTAAATGTTTCACCGGAATGCACCAAATGCTTCAAAAAGCGTATGGTGATGAATGTTTATCCCTTACTCAAGTTTACGAGTGGTTTAAGCGATTTCAAAGAGGTCGTGAGACGCTTGAGGACGACGAAAAGTTAACATCCAAAAAGTGCCTGATTTCATCGATGAAAACCCGAAATCGTCCTTGAGATTGAAGATGAATTGGGGATTCCAAAATCAACTGTGCACAACATTTTGACCGAGAGTTTAGGCCTTCGTAAACTGAATTCGCGATTTGTTCCCCACAAGTTGACCGACGACCAAAAAATGTATCGAATTGAACACTGCGAGGACCTCATTAAAACCGCTTGTAAGGATTCACTTCCTTGAAACGATCGTTACTGGTGACGAAACGTGGTGTTTTGAGTATGAGCTAGAAAAAAAGCGCTAGAGTGCTGAGTGGAGACCACCGGAAGAGGGGCATCCGAAAAAACGTCGCTTGGAGAAGTCAAAAGTAAAGACAATGCTGATTTGTTTCTACGATTCCAAGGGCATTATCCACAAAGAATTCGTTCCGCCTGGCCAAACGTGAATGGTGAGTCTTATATCGAAGTTTTGAAGCGAGTGATAGCGAGAATTCGTCGCGTACGGCATGAATATCCTGACGACTGACTGTTCCTCAAAACGCACTGTCACTCTTGGCACTATAACTTGGCTTCTAATGAAACAAACGTCATAAACAGTTGACACAACACTAATGAAGGTAGTCGCTTTCGACAACAAGAAAGATACAACAAGTGGAGCCACTAGTTTCTTCTATTTTCGAAAAGTTCGGTTTCTTTTTGGACAGAGGGTGTATTGCTCCATCCTCCATACAGAGATTGTGAAATGCTCTTGCAGACTTCATGGCTACAAACTCACACCGATGCCACTGCACATATGGCAAGTATACATTTCTAAATAAGTGTCAAGGGCTTTTAGAACACATGAATAGACACTTAGTTTGCGAAATTCGATAAAGGTGTTTCTTCCACCATTTATTTACAATTCCTATTGGTATGCAAATCTTAATAAATAACACTCGAAAATTGAATTTACATGTGAGATTGCATTCAAATATCCTTTCTTCTTAAACTATATCCTTTCTTCTTAAACTATATGAATCTCTTTATAGAGTTTTTACGTCCTTTAGACTGTATACCGTATTTTTTTACTTACGTAAATATAAATTTAAACTATATCTTCCATACATTCATAACAATCTTTGACTTCTGGCTTGGATCAATTAACCTGATTTATCTTGAGCGACTGACCTCTAAACCTATAATTTAAATAATACCAAACTATTTACTTAATAAATAATTCCATACAGAAGAAATAAAAATACTTTGGCTTTACGTGTGATCATTTTTTATTTTATTATTTAACTATTCTGTCAGCACTTTTCATTCTTTTAGATTGCCTTTGCCAAAGAGATATATTAAAAAGAAATGTTTTTATCCGAGAAGGATTGCAGTCGCCTAAAAATCATCTTTGTTAGCGAGAACACAGTTCAGAACTTAGAGTTTTTTCAACACTCCCAAACATCCTCATGGAGAGGAAAGAGAATTTTTTCAACACTCCCAAACATCCTCATGGAGAGGAAAGAGAATATTTTTTGTGGGAAGTTGCGATTCTTCCCCAAAAAATACACAAACCAAAGAGAAAGAAAGAGAAAGAGCAAACGTAGTTAATAGATATAATACACAGAACTTAGATACTTTGTTGGAAAACCAACCATAGTAAGGGTAAAACTGTCTCTATAAAAACATTGGTAAGCAACTATGAGAAATAATTTCAATAACTGTAATATAAAGTTAATTTTCCCCTTTTTTTCATGCTAGATTTTAATCCACATTCCAAGTTTAAAAATATCCTATCTCTACCTTTTCTTGTATTTATTCCAAGCTGCTATGCATCGGTGCATGAGAAATAGGCTTAGGCCGAAGGATTAGAATTTAGATGGATCAATTAACCTTTTTATAATCTTGTTATTATTAAGACGATTATCTTCTGACTATTCAGGATCGTTTAAGCTTCAGACGAGTCTAAGTTTTAATTATCAAACAAAATGAGAAGCAAATCGATCGCCTCTTTCCTATAACTATTGTAATGAATTAAAGGAAAACCCGTTTCATGGAGGAAAAAAAAGTCGAACCAGATTTTAAGCACCTTTTGGTCGTACAACTAGCTGTAGTCATAAAACTGTAATAAATTATGTTTTCCTACAGTACTTTCGCATTACATATGAATAAGGTATAAAAGCTGTCTTCACATATGTCAATTTCATTACCATGGATGGACAAGAACTGCGGTTGCAGTGACCACAATACAAATTTCATAAACGGCGATAAATTACAGAGGAATAAAAACAGCGGCAAGAATGGTGCATGGTTATAACACGTGGAAGCGATAAATATTACACTAGAAGACTAATAAAGAAACTTTGAGTGAGATAGCAGTTTGCAAAGGGGGGGGGATCGAAAAAAGTAGCGCGGTCTAACTTTACTGCAAATAAACTGTGCTTTAATATTTATCAGCGGGAGAAACTTCTCCCAAGTTTCAAGGTACTAAAACGTCGACAATACTAATCTTAAGTGTGACTTGCTATAGCTTTTCTTTTGAACAAAAAATTCCCAGTTATAAGTAATAAAATTATCTCCATTAATCCGATGAAGATTATGAAAAAGTTAAGAGTGTTTAAAACAATTTAATTCCGAATTTTTATTTATTTTTAACGGTGAAATGTTTGGCCTTTTAATTTTTAGATTTAATTAATTTCTAGCTCAATTTTTTTTTTAGATTTTAATTAACTTTTCGTTTTAATTTTATTCTTTTTTAATTTTACTCCTTATTTTGAAATATTTAGTTTATTCCAATATTTTGTTTTTCTTTTTAAGTATTTTGGTTTTTTTTTTTCCAATTTTATTTCGAACTTTATTTCGAATTTTTTCCCGTGATATTCTTCCACTTCTCAACTACGAAAACAACAATCTGCATTAAGATCCAAGTTCTAATTGGCAAAGAGAAATAAAATTTTTAGGTTCGTTTCGGCACAAAAGATGAACTACAATTTATATAGTCGATGACTGTAAAGGGAAAATGCGAACATTAAAATTCGTAACAATTAGCATTGGTTACAACAGAAAGAAAGAAAGCGTGTTGTGTGAAAATGGAAATAAGGGAACGTTTACGAAGATATTAATATACATTTGTGCAAATGAAGAGTAATTTTCGCACAATATTTTGCATACAGCGCGTATTTACAGTTGACAATAATGACTATAAATAGCTGTTGCCTAGTTACAGCCACGCGGCAATGACCATTGTTACGTTTACATAAAGATGATTATTAGCGCTCATTACAATATTTGTTGTTGGTTTTTTTATTATTTATTTTATTTTTGAATTAAGCTTTCTGACTGAAGAAACGTTTTATGGAACACTCCGACTGTATAGTAAATATAAGAAGAAGAAAGAAGAAAAGAAAATGATCATTAACTAGTACAGGAGACTTATGGCTTTATGAAAGAAAAGGAAAATGCACTCCATGATAGTAAACTGATCTTCGGAGAAGAAATTAAAGTTTAACGATGTGAAAACCTAAGCCATAATGCTTCTAATCCTTCTTTTCATTTCGCTACCCGTTCGCCAAAGTGCTTCGGTTCTTGGACCTATCAGTACACAACAGATATCACGTAAAAAAAGCAAAAGAAATGTAATGTAGCTTCCTGCTTAAAAGTTTTCCACCAAATATGGCTCACAACACACACACACACACACACACACACACACACACACACACACACACACACACACACACACACACACACACACACACACACACACACACACACACACACACACACACACACACACACAATGTCTACCCATACATGGCCAGGCTAGCGTAACGAGATACCTTCGTTAAGTTGCTTGGCTGCATTATTTTAACTGTAGTAGAGAGTAATTGGATTTATTCGATAACAGAAACATTGCACTGAGAGATAAAAGAAACAAGGGAAGGATAAAAAAAAAAAAAGAAAAAAAGTCAAGAATGAATAGGGTTTGAGAGCACATTTCAGATTAACCTAGAAAGAGAAACCATAGACGATGAAATGGATGGATGGATAGAGAGAATAATTGAAAACCAACAATAAAACCATAATATTGCAGCATGACAAAGGTTACAGTGTTATACTTTCAATGATGTCAAAAGAATTTTGTAATGTAAGAACCGAGATTTTTAACCTCCTAAGAACCCGAATAAAATAGATAAGATACAATAAAAAGACTTTCTTAATAAAGCTACGCATTTCTTTCTCGAATTTGAGTTGACTGGGCAGAATATTCGTTTGATCCAGTTAGAGATAACTTGTTTTTATTTAATAAAGCGAGCCTATGCTAATTAATGATTTTTTACGCCTGTAGAGGTGTTTTTACGGACTGCTTTATCCACCATGCAGGGAAGCAAACAGTCAGGGGTGAGTGTTGCAGTACAGATAACTTAGTGGACGTTTATAATCAAAGATAACTTTATTAAATTCTTCACAATAACTTAAAATGTTATGAGGGAAGGTTATCAGGTATTTTATCACGGATGAAACCAGAGTTTAAATATCCGTGATTTTTTGAACTTTGATTTCTTTTCTAAACAAGTGATGCGATAAAAATAAATCACGAATGGAAGTTAACGTCCATTTTAACTTCAACAGTGTAAACCTAATTTATCATAATTTTGTTGTTTCTCTGTTAATGAATTTATAAAATGAAGGAGATTACGATAGCTAAGCATTTATATAATTGAACTGAATCAAGGGATAGTTTGAGAGCTCTTGCAAAAAACAGTAGCTTTTGAAATATTTATTTTTTTCTTAATTTTGAAAAAAAAAAAAACAGGTGCCGTCAAACATACTTTGAATCTATCTTTTCTATAAGTAGCACATAAATGGAAGAGGAATATTCTCAGAATAATCTCGGATTAAGCAGAGAGAGAGAGAGAGGGCATTAAAAAAAAAAAGGTAAAACACATTATGATTATTTTGATATTTGTACAATGGACAGACTCGATCCCCAGTGAGCTGATGAATGACGTGATAGATTGGTTTACTTAATGGAAGAGTTCTGTATCGCATGCTTATCTTTCCAATGAAGACATTCGTGGCTTCCCTTCTCGATATTTTTCCAACAGCCGACATCGCACTATTGTGATCACTTATCCTCTTTGTTGACCAAATAAAGGCTGGATTCTACTTGGCTGTAGTCAGCTAATCAGAAGCGTTCACTGACTAAAGTTGATGATGAATGAAAGACAGTAATACAGATAGTAAAGCAGCTATTAGCTAAAATCTAACTAAAAAATACAAAACTGTTTTTCTGTTCTTATATTTTGCAGTGGGAAATATAATATGTATACAGTTGTCCATCTTACCCAATATGTAGTTTCTTTTTTCTCTCCATCTTCTTCTTTATAAATAAACTACTGCTGGGTGATTTGTTTCGAAGTCTACGTCTTTCTGTATTGAAAACGCTATTTTAAAATAGTCCAAAGAATAAAAAAAAGGAACCTCGGAAAAACCATCAAATGAACAATTCAGTAGTTTTTGATTTGTCTTTTCATTTCCACTTGAAATATTTATTCCTTTCAGTTCTTCCACGCGAAGAATTATTTACTCGCGCTCATCCAAATGAATAACTTGGGTTGATCGGGGATGCCCTTGTTGCCGATCAACATCTCCAATGTAATCCTTAGTTCGAGGTTTTGTTGCTAACAGATTTTCACTGATCAAAGATGCCACTGCATCCCCGAAGTCGTTTTTCTTGCTGATTGATGAATGTTGCACTTCCTGCAGATCACTTTCAAAGAATACCTGGAGACTTCGCCCGTCTACTATCTTCCATCTTAAGATGCAGAATTGTCTTCAAGTATAAAACTCTATAAAGTCCCCCGGAGTGTTTGAAAATAACATGAGTTTATGAAACTTTTTTACCTCAATGAAAAAAAAAGCGTTTTTTTTCGATATTTCTTACTTTATAGAAATAGCCCTAGTTTCAAGAATAGTTTTTGGATACATTATAGATGAGAAATTTTAATTTAATACTATCTGTGGCGCCTATCGTGAAGCTGACTCCATTGTGTATCTATAGCTTACGATAAAGAAATTCAGTATTCATAACTAGATCGAAAATTGTGTATTTTTAACAAACTTTCCTGGAAATCGTGCATTTTATACTTGGATTTCATATCTATCTATCCTTCCACCGTAGTGAAAACAGAAAAATGCAATGAATTCTATGAAGAACAATATATCAACAATAGCGCACTCTAGCGTGAATGAGAGATCAATCATGTCGTTCTCAATGTGATGCATGCCTCGTAACAAATGAGATACAGAAAAAGAGAGTTATTTGAGACAAAGTTTTGTAATACATAAAACCTGACAGGTAAGATGGCTTTAATCTAACTCTGAGATCTCTCGTCTGGTTACCTCTTACGTACGATCGCTAGACGGAAACAAATATCTTGGAATATTTTTGGTGTTGTTTTTTGAATATGAAACGAGACTTGAGAGAAGTTATGCATACCGAGTTTTCCTAGCATGTCTGCCCAAATAAATGGAATCTGTAATGGAAGAAATACCATGCATCACGTGCGATTTGTAATAGGGGTGTTAGAGATGAAACTATGTTTGTGTGTAGAATGTATCATCAGACGTAATTCGGATGACTTGTTTGCATTTTTCTATTTTATTGAACGTCTATCTATTCAAAAGTGACTCAGTTGTATTTTAACGATACAAAGAGAATAAAAAAAAAGAACTTTCGAATTCCAAAGAGGCTTACCTAAGGTCTGATATTTTCTCGGTTTACATTTAAATGTGATTTACGGGCGTTTGGGGATCTTGTTTGGGGATATCTCATGCAATAACTAAGGTTTATCGGTGAGCATACTAAGTCAAATATTCGATTTCGTTTTAGTTCCAAGAAATAGAAATAAATATATTTGACCTTCTGAAAGTCAAACGATTCCCAGTTCTTAATAAGGATTTATGGAGTTTCGTGGTTTGTGTAAAACAATTAGAATACGTACACACACACTGCAGTCAAATAAATAAAAATCAGCAACTGGAACTAGACATACTAGAACCTTCGTAGCTCATTCGCTAACGAGATGTTCTTTGGTTGCAAAGACCTAGGTTCGAACCCCGTACTGTATGTGAGTTAGCTGTTCAATTCACTATGACGTGTTAGCCAGCTTCAGACAAGTTTGGAAGTGATTTTACACGAGATTTGTAATAAGTGACCTTAATAAAGATTACTTGTTAAGATAGTTTCAGAGATCGATTTTCTTAAACCTAGACTAAGAATAATAACTGGGATCTTTGGAAAAGTAAGATCATAAAACTGCAGAGCACCTGAAAAAAAAAGAATACTTGTACACCAAGGACTACGCACTGTAGCCAGTGTTCCTTCTTTACAGAACAACCAAAGCAACAATGTCAGAGATAGACATGTTGTGTGCATGGCATGCTATATTACGAAGAAATGGGAAATATCGTAATGAATTTTACCACATCAATAATGCATTACTGAAATAATTTAACGCACGTGTTTTCATTCATTTAGCGAATATCGCTTGAACAGTTGCAGTTTATGATACGCAGAAATGAGAGCAATTCTCAAATAGTTACAACACCCGTACGTCTAATGCAAGTCTGATTGTAACTACTAAAATTAATTAAATATTATACGTAGGTCATTATCAAAGATATTTTCTTGAGGTAAACAAATAGCATCATGAATATTATGTTGTAACTTTAATTTATTAATTCTTCAATCTTTAATTTATATTCTTCATTAAAAAATGAATTAAAATAAATATTCTCATTATTTATGTTAATGTGATTATAAGGTAGGTATTAAATATTAATTAAGGCATACGTCAGATCCATCATAATTACTTTACCAAATTTATTATTGATGTTTATATGATGAGTACGTAATTACTTTTTTTTTTTTTGCTAGTATGTGAAATTGAATAATTTATAAGCGTAACTTTACGGTGCTGTGCTTTAATTCCATTTGGAGCCTGTTAATAACCAGATTTTCAAATTACAAAAATAAATAAATAAATAAAAATGCTGCATTGCAGATTTCGTACAGGAAGTACTTTTTTGTTCGTGTATTAATTCGTTATTTTAAATTTTCCAGTTTAATGCTTTTGATAGCGCAATAGAAAGAAAGACGTTGGTTCGAAGACTCGAACTCAATGCAGTTTTGAAGAAAGGTGATTTTAAAATTACAGTTTTGTTAAATCAGCTAAACAGTCTCGTGTGATATTTTATAGTTGGCATTATTGTCTCTCAAAATTAATAATTTTAGTAAATTAAAAATATATATATTATTAATAAGAATATTCATATTTTTGGTGACTTCAAGTTTTGAAGACTTTCTATCTTTTGTATTGTTAAAGATCTGCTTTGGTGGGGTCCTATTAATACGAAAGTCAACTCCATTATTATTATTATTATTATTATTATCGGCAACTCTGACATTCTTGCGTATATACTACCACTACCAAATGTGTTCGGATGTGGTTTTATGTTTAAAACAATAAACAATATTTTCATTTTTACAGTGGAAATTGCAAACAACTATGATTGCATCACTTTTGAAAAGTGTTAGCAGGCAAAACGATGTCATACAATATTATAAATATTACTAACACGATTGCATTCAAAGAACCCGTATGTGTAGCCAATGTTCGTGACAACCAATGAAAAACACGGTTAGCTACTGCAGCAGGTACTTACGTAATAATGGTAAGGTTCTTGCGAGAAATGTTGCCATCACTTCAGTTACGTGTAGTTTTAATAAAAGTGCATATTTGCTCCATAACAATGGTAGAGTTGGCAATGTTCGGGACATTCTATTGCAAACATTGTATAATAGCAAACGTTTTCAGTATATATTTCACGGCATACTATTTAACGGATAATATTTTTTATTAGCTTTTTATATATGTTATATAGCTTTATACGTCTTTTAAGTCAATATTTAAATCATTTTCCTCTAAACTGTGAAACGTCTTATACTCTGCATTACGTAATCCTACAAATCATCTTAGATTGGCTTGATTTATCGCATTTGTTGCAGACAAAAAAAAGGAAATAAAAAAAACGATCGGATATAAAAGTAACAACATACATGGAATGCCAATAAGGTTTTCAAGAAACTGAACTAAAGATTGCCTAGTGTGATTCGTCGTTAATCTTGTGGCCATAATACCATTGTTACAACCAAATAACAACAACAATATGAAGAACAACAAATAGAAAAAGAAGATAAGTAGGGGACCATCTTTTTGGTGACTTTTTCCCTTCTTACAAAAGTCAAGCGAACATATCTATTTGTTATTCTCAAGGGTTAGCCGGCTAATATTCCTCGAGTAAAAACACACACACGCACACACATATAGTGGATAAAAATGGCCTCTGGAGAGACAGATGCCCGTTTTTTAGAGTACACTCACATATGGAAGAAATAAATGGACTCTTGATGTGTCTTCTAGACCTTAGTAAAGTTCGTATGATCTGAAATTCTTATCGTTCCTCGGAGGACGACCCCCGTAGTAATACGTTAGTAGCTGTCTGCAATGGTCGTCATTTAGCGTGTTACTTATACAACTCTGGTGCAGTTATCCTTTTCCATATCCGGCCTCAGTCTCATGTTACCGCGACCTTATCGATACCACACTGCGAATACGAGTCTGTAATGTTAGTTTGGCACTGAGAAACTATCCTGCGCGCGTGCACGATACCAATCCTACCGTTTTTCGTGTCCTTCCCCCCCCCCCCCGTTTCTTTGCTATAAGAAAAAAAAAAGTCAACAAACTCTTAGCTTCTGCCTGGACTCTTGTAGTTGATGTTCACTTTCCCAAAAACTTTCCGAACGCTAATTTGCTCCGGAGAGTTTACCGTAGAAATCGCAGGAATAAACTTTTCGAATTCTGACTTCGTGTTTCAGAAAGTTTTATGGAAGATGCTGAGCTTCATTCCTTTCATCTCCCAGAAAGCTTGGTCATTGCTCTGTTCTATGAAGATTTGAATTTTATCGAATCATTATTTTCATATTTGTTTCTTATAAAGTGATTATTTAATTTTTAGAATGGTGTCGGGAAAGAGTTTGCAATAACTCACCAGAAATCTTACAACTCATAATATATATAAACTATATATATATTATGACTATAAGTCATAAATTAATCTGTTTGACAATTTTATTCCTTAAACATGATAGAAGTGTAAAAAAGAAATTAAAACGTCGGTTACAGTGTTATAGCATATCCCATATTGAATTTTAAAATGTGTGGTGTATAGATGTATGCATCACAAAATTCTCTCTCTCTCTCTCTCTATATATATATATATATATATATATAACAAATTTTTAGGATAACCAAGTTATTTTATAAACTTGGTTATTTTAACTCCTAATCCCAAGTATGCAAACAATCAAGTTTGTGCTTGAAACAAAGTTCAAGTCTAAAGATGATACAACACCAGGGCAACTCATTGTAAGGTGGATAAAGATCTGATCACTATTCTTAGTATTTTCCCATAATATATATATATATATATATATATATATATATATATATATAAATATAAATAAAGCACATCTCACTAGAAGATGTATACTGCAATATATATATATAAAGCACATCTCACTAGAAGATGTATACTGCAATTCATTATGGGTGGGGTCACTACTACCCAGACCGGTTTCAACCTTTATTCAGGTCTCCTCAATGAGTAGCTAGACCCTAAATGTCAAGGTTTTAGTAATACGGAGGCTTATCAACTTTATCTATAGAAGTTGCAACAAGGTGTTTTTATTTTTAATAAAAATCTCTGGAGGAGATAGAGATATAATAAATTTTTTAACTTCAGAATATTGTATATTAGGATAGCCAAGTAATTTTATAAACTATATATATATATATAGAACGAATAGTAAAATAGTAAGAAAGAACAGGCCCGCGAGAGAGAGAGCAAGGCAAGTGAAATATCCTTATTTTGTATTAGACGGGTTAATCCATAAATTATGGAGGTCTTCTGATGTCTGGAAGAAGGTCAAGGTTTGGTGAAAGCAGATCAGAGCCCCATTCAACTGTATAGCTACATTATAACAAAGTGCAGGAGATACTAGAAACTCAAACGCTAGATTTATACGCATTTTACGGCACAATCTATTCAAAACCTTAATTAGATCAGCTTATCCAGTTTCGTGTATCTTCGGAACAGTTCCGAAGGGACACGAACAATATCAAGAAATGAAATTTTCAAGTGTAGTCCACTGCGGATTTCTGCCCACTATTGAGCAAGGATTCCTTGTTGGCCATGTTACTATATAAATGAGTTATTGTCGACTTTAATACCGGAACACCCAATAAAGTTCGACTTTTGTAAGCTGCAAAGCTATGTTGTTTTTTTTTTCATTTCCCACTTTATACCATACGGAAAACTTCATGGAAAAGTTTTTCCAGACACTTTGCACTGGTGCGCAGAGAATAATATCGCTATTGCGTGTCAAGCATGCGAAACTGCAACCGGGTGGTTATCGCGAGAAGAATTCAAAACGAGAAAAATTCTGCTGAAAGAAACGAAAAAAAAAAAAAACTAAAAAGCCACTCGGAACGTACATCACTGGCGAGTAACAGGTTTGAAGTCGGACATGCCGTTTCTTTTCAATTTAATGTTCACAGCAGTCCGCATGTCAAAGAAAAATTGAGTGTGTGTGTGTGTGTGTGAGAGAGAGAGAGAGAGAGAGAGAGAGAGAGAGAGAGAGAGAATTTTTAAAAATAAAAACTATCGGAAACTGAATAATTGTTCATGTGATGTTACTATGGCAACAGGTGATGCAATTGTTTCGTATTTATATAAAACAAGTCAGTTATCGATTGTTAGCTCTGTATGACTTTTGCTGAGCTGTTATTCCTTGGCGTGCTTTTCTGATTTCCATGTTCTTCTCTCTCTCTCTCTCTCTCTCTCTCTCTCTCTCTCTCTCTCTCTCTCTCTCTCTCTCTCAGCCTGGGAATATTAAATCTAGTTAAGCATAAAATCCAGAAAAACAAACCGTTGTGGGGGTCTTTTACAGAATTTTTCTCAGAAAGGATAACAAGATATAACACCTTCTTGAAAGAAATCAAAATATTAGATTTACGTTTTTATAATTACTTGAGATCGATTTAATTAATCATTAATTTCAACAGGCAGATTGCTTCATTAAGTCAATCAGGAATTTATTTTATTGATGAATGTAAAACTTTAATTTCCCATCAAACAGAGATTCTGGCTGGTAATCCGTGTGCACGCATCAGTTGTTATTTGAAAGAGAATTCGCAGGTTGGTAACGAATATCGTATAATCCTGGGAATTTGTCTTCTTAAGTGATTACGAGTGTTATTGGTTGAATGATTAATTATGATGCAATAGTCCCTTGAGCGAAGATAGAGAATATATAATTAGAGTGTATAAAGGTTCGAATAAATACATAAATGGAAGGTCTTATTTATTCATCTGGTCTTGTAATCCAAGATGGCTGCGAGGAATGTGATTAGTCAGCAACTAACCTATCCGGAAACGCTTGGGCGGTGCGGAATTAGTTAGGACGCTACTGGATACAGCTATGAGATTGTCGTTGCTTGGATTTTCGTATGCTGGACACCAGTAGCGGCTCGTGGCTTGAAATCGTGAGGGTGCTGCAACTTTCGAAATATAGATACACACTGTGAGTAGAGTGTATATGTTTGGATAAAATATCAAAATTATGGTAAAAATTTAAAAAAATTAAACATGAAAAAATATTGTTTATTATCCATAAAATTATTCAGTTTGGTATAATTCAAAATTACTTAAAAATTACTATAACAAATGTTATGTCTTTAATTGTAATGTCCAAATATTTAAAGAGACGGAGTAAACACGATAAGCACTACGAACACTACTACTGGCGCAAACTGCACATAAACAACAGTGGAACTGCGTGATGGACAGTGCCGCATTACGCTAATAGCTCGCATCTCACTATGACGTACATATGCTTGCGCGCGTAGCAATATGACACTGTGGTAAACACAGCGCTGCTAGCGTCCTTCGCCCTCCTAAGTGCTACAAGATGGATTTTTTTTATTCTTTATACGAAATAAGAGAATTGTATCGGATTGCTGACGATAAAATTAAATATTACAAGCAAATATAAATAAATTAATAAATATATTTATGTATCGAGAAAAATTAGGGGATGCTGCAGTTCCGCAGTGCCTATGCACGAGCCGCCCCTGCTAGAGACACATTCAGTTCAATTGTAAGCAGTGTTTGGAGCTCTCACTCAAATTAAGGCAATAATGCATCCTGGTTGGTCGAGTGTTTGCATTGCTACAACCCTGTTATTCTCCAAGGATTATAAGATCAGTACTTGAATGAATAGAGGGAGGAAATGGATTGATAATGCTACGTGTATGTATGAACTTTTTTAAAGTAAAGTTTTCGGATCAGTCGTGACAGCCTCAGGACTAAATAATTAATATATGCTTACAACCTATTTTTGGATGGAATACATGTGAATAAATAATTATAATGATCGTTGTGTAAAAGTTAAATTTGTGCTTTTTATAAATGAACGTAAGTCAGGGATCTAATATTCCCCTGACAATGATGCTTTATAGGCCCACAAAACAAAACAAAAAAAAAATCGGCCAGAGACATGTTCAGTTAACAGACCAACACTCTCTTCAGTGGTTAATAGTAGATGGTATAATGATGAATAGTACAAAGTGATCTCCCATGATGAGTCTTGGACTTGATGTCATGTAATAATAATAACAATAATTTCCGTGATGTTCATCCAAACACATCTGACTTAAAAAACTCATCTCATAAGAAAATCGATCCAAAAGCATATAACTTCTGCAATTCTCTGACACTTCTCTTTAAGTGGGCCACATATTTAAAAACAGCAGCAATTAAGAGATAAAACTGGGTTGGGGTTGTTTATAACAACGTTGGTTGACAGCATTCCGTTTTATTGATTTATGCAAGGATTTGACAACTCTACAAAACAGCGCCTCTGCTACGCAGTGGTTAAGCTTTATAAATCCCTTAGTTTGTAAAGGCGTGGGTTCGAATCCTGCCTAGAAAATGAGGAACCTTTATAACCCCCATTTCAACTGAATGTTAGTTAACCAGTTTTATACGGTCAAGTCAGAGTTTCTTCCTGAAAACTCGTTTTTTTTTTTCAACCCGCCGGGGTAATGCAACTAAGATAATGTTTTCAACATTACCTTAGTTGTTTTGGATCGTAATTCAAAGAAATCCCTGTTTTCACTTTATTCTTCGGAATGACTCGGTTCGCATAAAAAGCAAAGAAATGAAAATAACATTAATTCAAAACAAACAGATGTTAATATTTTTTGACTAAATGTCGAAACGTTGAAAGAAAACGCATTTCCAAATGAAAAGCAGTCTCGAGATTGTCTTTTTTATCAATTAAACCAAGCAAACACTACAGAAATTTTATTTTAAAAATATTTCGCTGTCCATAATGTCCTAACTTCATGCAGCAGCATTTAATTATTCAAACTATGAATTTTTAGTACTACTTAATTGAACAAAGCACTAGGTGTCGCTAGTAGGCATACCTCTATTTTTTTCAGTTTTTATATAGTAATCAAAACACTGTTTTTCAGAGCATTGTCAACCAGTGTCTCTATTTCCTTTTTCTCTTCGTTTTCTCTAGATAGCAACAACTTTTTCCACAATAACGAACCACGTGAACATAACAACTTTACTTTTTTTTAGGTAACATTCTTAATTTCGTAGAATTTCTTGTTGCAGGTAAAATTTAGGTACATACGCGGGGAGGGAGGAGATGATGTTTTGTTCTCTCGTATCCCTCTCTACCCTAGCAGATGCGTAGTGTTGCCCATGCTCCAACAAAAAGAAAGTTCTCCAACCACATCACAGTTCATTAACCACAAAGCTATTCGCTTTCTTTAGAAAAACGTATACAGAAAAGAAAGAAAAAAGGACGTAGAGTAGCTAAGAAATAGGATTTGCAAAGAGTGACATCTACTTGGCAAAAAGGTACACTTCATTTACGTAGTGAATATTTTGATGCAGACTTGACTCAATTCTAGTTGGAGTCAGTCACAGACTTTTTCTTTTTCTTATGAATGATGCAATATTTGTTTGCAGTATAATCAAGAAATAATACAGACTTTTTTTTTTTCTCTGAGCATTTTCTTTCTCCATAAATGTTCGAAATAAAAACTCTGTATTTTTAAAATGAGGAAGCATTTTTAAAGGTGAACTATATAAATCTGATAAAAACAATTAAAGTTAATTTTTTTTAATTATTTCATTATAAAGCTTATTATAATAAAAAGTTCTGTAACAAACTGATGTACAAATTTAATTGGAAATTTGATAAAATCAAGCTACATTTTTTTAAAATGGATAAAAAAAGTTGAAGTTTAAAATTTGGAAAAAATGCTAACAATAACATCGCATGTTTACATAATTTTTTATAAATAAATTATTTTGTATGCAATTCTTTTAAATTAAATTCTTTTAATGTCGTTTCGGCAAGTATTTCTTGATATCATCAGGTATTTTTACAATATGTTCTTATAAACTACAAATTCACACCAAATTCGTTGAGAATAAGGATTTACGCAATCTTTTCTAACCAAGGACACCCCCGAGAGTGATTTCGCTTCAATCGCATCCCATGTGTCGTCTGATTGCAATGGCTTTTTTTTTCTCCCCCGGATGTTGTAGTTCATTGTCTGTTTACTGGTGTGCCCTGCCTCCAATCGATCGATTGTTTTGTGATACTTCACCACGAAAACTCGATATAATGAAACTTTCTTCGTACAATTCCATATCAACATCAATCTACACCTGTTTCTTTCCCTTTTTTTTCAACCGGTTTGTCTTCTATGAATTCAACTGGTAGAAATCTGAAAGAGCCTTCTTAAACTCCAACGAAATACGGTTTATTCATTTAAAACTACTAAAAGACACTAGGAAAATGGCACTTCGTTTTATTTAAAAAATATTCCGTATTTTATGCGTATTTGTTACATTAAACATTATGAGAAACATTTACGGTGTTCAATCAGCTCTCTAACTAACAGGTTACGGGTTCGAATCCAGAGAGATAATTTGCACGCACACCCACTATTTCACATACTACTTAAGAAGTAATAAATACCTCCTTACCTTAACCCTACGCTCCTTACCTTAACACTCCCTCTTCTGTGTTTTCTACGGTGTAGAAAACACAGAAGAGGGAGTGACATTATGGTCTTCGTTAAGGTAGGTTGGAATGTTGCCGAAATTCCAATGAAATTTGAACAAGCAGAAACATTAGTGTTTCGGTTTGTGCTAAAGAATATAATTATTAAAACAATATATAGATCTCCGGACACAGACCTTCGCAATTTCCTCCGTGAATTAGAAAACTGGATGAACAGTATCACACTCGCAGCAGACCTCTATATTCTAATAGGTAATCTCGACAACAGTACGCTAAATCTTACCTCTACCGCCATGATTACATACCTACACCCTCTGTCCAAAAAGAAACCGAACTTTTCGAAAATAGAATAAACTATTGGCGCCCCCTATTGTGTCTTTTTGTTCGAAAGCGGCAACCTTCATTAGTGTGGTGTCAACAGTTTATGACATTTGTTTCATTAGAAGCCGAGTTATAGTGCTAAGAGTGACAGTGTGTTTTGACGAACGGTCGGTCATCACGATATTCATGCCGTACGCGACGAATTCTCGCTATCAAAACTTCGAGATTAAACTCACTATTGACAGGCAGAACGAATTCTTTGTGAATAATGCCCTTGGAATCGTAGAAACAAATCAATCCGAAAAAAACTCGCTTGGAGAAGTCAAAAGTAAAGACAATGCTGATTTGTCTTTACTTTTGACTTCTACAAGCGACTGTTTTTCGGATGCCCCTCTTCTGGTGGTCTCCACTCAGCACTCTAGAGCTTTGTTTCGGGCTCATACTCAAAACATCACGTTTCGTTACCAGTAACGATCGTTTCAAGGCAGTTGGAGTCCTTACGAGCGGTTTTAATGGGGTCCTTGCAGTGTTCAATTCGATACATTTTTTGGTCGTCGGTCAACTTGTGGGGAACAAATCGCGAATTCAATTTACGAAGGCCCAAACTCTCGGTCAAAATGTTGTGCACAGTTGATTTTGGAATCCCCAATTCATCTTCAATCAATCTCTCGGACGATTTTGGGTTTTCTTTGAAGAAATCACGCACTTTTTGAATGTTAACTTCGCTCAGTCCAGTTTTTGGATGGCCCGGCTTTTTGTCGTCCTGAAGCGTCTCACAACCCTTTAAAATCGCTTAAACCACTCGTAAACTTCAGTACGTGATAAGCATTCATCACCGCATGCTTTTTTAAGCATTTGATGCGTTTCGGTAAAACTTTTACCAAGTTTAACACAAAAGTCAATCGCAGCTCTTTGTTTGAAACTCATTTTCCGACCGTTCGTCAAAACACACTGTCACTCTTCGCACTATAACTCGGCTTCTAATGAAAGAAATGTCATAAACAGTTGATACAACACTAAGGAAGGTTGCAACTTTCGACAACAAAAAGATACAATAGGTGGCACCACTAGTTTCTTCTATTTTCGTAAAGTTCGGTTTCTTTTTTGGACAGAGGGTGTATTCAAATACCAAACCGTGATTTAATTATCAATGGTCAAATATACCGTTTTTTTAGGATCTCTAAGTACATTGATTGGACAAAGTATCTATCTCCAAACAATTTGAGAGACTTCTTAAAAAAAAAAAAACTATGGCAAGGCAGTCAAATTATCACATATCTACAGACGTACGGAACATTAGCTAATAAGTCAAAAATCTTTTCAACTCTTAGAAACTTTTCAACCAGCAAAGGTTATCAATTGAAAGAAAAACTTCCAAGAATAAGACGATCGAAAGAGTAAAGTAAAAATAAGCACAGACTCATATAACGGAAGAAATATTGGTTAAAGTTCATAGATCTCTTTAGCTTTCATCTTTTCTTCTTCGTGTTCTTCTGTCTCAATGGAACTAAAGAACTTTTGTTCGCTTTATAGATTTGTGAAGGTCTTTTGATAAATCGACTAATAGTGTACTGCGAACTAAAGTCTATCTAAAATCAAATAATTTTCTCAAGGCACCCGTGCCAAAAAGTGTAGGCATTTATCAACAGAAACGTTAAAGCACTGCAAGAGTGTCTTCCACAACAATTTTCGTTTTCTTTTATGCTGTTGATTGTAGCTTGTCTAACAGAATTCGCTAAAAGACAAAACGAAACGCTAACGACTGTTCCCTGTTTCAACAGGAGTTCTATAAAAATCAACTGCACACAGTTTAATAAATGATTGGGCTTCAGATTTATCAATTCTTTTCATAAATCTAGCAAAACTGTTCCTTACAAGTGTTTATTCTTTTATTTTTCATTAATCACTCGTAAAGTCAACTGGTTAAGATGAAATGAAAGAAATGAAACAAAAAAAAATAGCAACAATGCGAAATAATATAGATTAATTATTTTCCTTTGGCAACAATGGAAAATGCGTAACAATGTTTACTTATATCAACAATACAGTAACAATGTACTAATATGCGTACTATTTCTACTTTGTAGAAGTCTGATATTTCACATAAAATTTTTATTATATATCTATACATTATCTTCAATCATCCACTGACAATTTTACAAAAGTAGAAACGATATATACAAGTAGTTTTAATCAAAGAGCACTGAATATTCATTACAATGGATAACTTAATATTGAAATAGGAAGCAAAATAATGACAAGCTTGTAATTAGTGAACGTTTTAATTGTAACTATAATGAGTTTATTTTTTTTCTAGTACATTTTGTTGAATACAAAAAAAGGTGAACATCGTAAAACACCCTAAAAAGAGTAATTTTTAAAGGACATTCTTTAACTCAAATTCTTTGTAATCTACAGGGATGTTTGCAAAATCCGTTTTTTTATTCTTTTCCTTTTGAAACGTTTTTATGCATGTTTATGTCCTGTAACAGGAGACAACAACATGGACAAGAAACAAAACAAGCATTTAACTCCTACTTACTACTAAACAAATGATCTTAACAAACCTTAAAGACTTTCTATCGACGTAAATAACAAAATACGGTTGTAAAAAAAACGTAAAAAATTGTTTGAATATGCAAATATTAAAGAATTCACAACAATTTGAAAGCTTGAATGATGGCAAATGACGTCACAATTGTTTCTGCAAGAAATAAAACATGTACGTTTCAAACAATTGATGACTGTATAAAAGTTCAAATAATATCAGTGAAAATGACGTCACAATGGTTCTCAATTAGCAAGAAATAAAAGATGTACGTTTCAAACTCAGAGCAGAAAAATTGATAAATTCAATAATGTCAGTGGAAATGACGTCACAATGATTCTCATTACCAGAGAAATAAGACATGTACATTTCAATAAAACTTTGAGGCAATTGAAACAAACTAAAACTACTTGTAACATTGAAAGTCTTAAAAAATTATTGAAAAATCTGTTTGCTACCGAAAACTGACAAATACGGAAACGCACTGTCCATTTCTTTCTTCGAGAACTTTAAATTTTGTTCGGATTGCGAAGTTCTTCGAAGTCCTCAATGAGATACGAAAACGCAATCCTGTCACGCTACTGACATACAAAGTAGGGAGGCAAAAGTATTGCAAAAAACATAACAGTTCTGCACCATTTCATTAGGATCTATAAAATGGAGTGTGTGGTTCCTAAAAAAATCACCAATAACACAACTTTGTTTTTACAGTACGCAACACACAAAACTATGACGCAGAAATTTTTCTACTTGTTTACGAACAGAAAGTGTCTGCAACAATTTAAGTTTTGGTGATATCACACGAAGAAAATTGAATTATTTATCAAGGTATCATCCTCTTCTTTTTCTACTCCTTTTCTTTTCGCTAAAGGATAAGGATTTGAGAATCCGCCAACCGACTCCACACTTGCTGTAAACATTTTAGAAAAATGTTTATGTGTGAAAGTTTCAATTTTACCGAGATTAGTAGTGAACAAAAACAAATTCTGTTGTTTCGAGTACTATGTTTCATTATTTAAAAAAGAAATTCAAATTTTCTTATATAAAATTTTTTAAATATTAAAAGAAAAGTAAAATGAAGTATTTAAATAGATTTTTAAGGAAGTGAAAAATATATTTAAAAATAATAGTTCATAAACCATTATAAATATTATATGTTACTTTTATGAATAGTTATCATTTTGATACTTATTTTTTTTTTTTTTTTTTTTTTTTTTTTTTTTAGGTTTAAGAACCGAGGAAAAATAAAATCCTGTTTAGAACCCAGGGTAACAAATGGCAATGTTATAGCCAATGAAGTTTTAACTGAGGCTCGGCTATTGCCGTTACCCAGCCATGACTAGAGCTTTTAGCTCAATAACACTCCATCCACACAGATTCTCTTCATTCAGATGACGGGATAAACAGTCAAGGACTCAGTCCATCTCCCAGTTCTTTTAAGAGCTTTAAGAACTTATTTTTTATTTATTACTTTTTTTTAAAGAACAATTATTATTCTTTATATATATATATATATATATATATATATAAAGGGTGTCCCTAAATCACGCAAGATTTAAATTTAGCGCCATTTGTCCGGTAAAGTGTCCAACGAGAAAAAAAAAGACAGCGTGACAGCTGACAGTTCAGGGTTATTAAAAATGGAGCGCTACACGAAAGAACAACGCATTTTCATTGTTGAGCAATATTTTAAAAATAATGAAGGTTTGGCAGCTACAGTTCGCAATTTTCGTACAAAATATGGTCGGAATAGTGATTTAACTTCATCAACTGTGAAAAGATTAATTACAAAATTCAAGGAAACTGGATCAATTAGTGATCTTATACACTCTGGCCGTCCTTCAACAAGTCGTTCAACAGAAAACATCGAAGCAGTTCGTGAGAGTGTTGCTGAGAGTCCAGGAACATCAATTAGGCACCGTGGTCTTGAATTGGGCATTTCGAGAAGCTCTCTACAGAGTATTCTTACGAAAGATTTGCATCTTTATGCTTACAAAGTTCAATTGACTCAAGAACTGAAGCCTACTGACCACACACACAGCGAAGAGAGTTCTTTTAATGGATTATGGAACAACAACAACAAGTGGATGCTTATTTTTCGAACAAAATCATCTTCAGCGATGAGGCTCATTTTCATCTTGATGGCTTCGTTAATCGACAAAATTGTCGCATTTGGGGTTCAGAAAATCCACGAGTGATTGTTGAGAAACACATGCATCCACAACGTGTCACTGTTTGGTGCGGAGTTTGGGCTGGAGACATCATCTGTCCATTCTTCTTCGCAAATGCCGCTGGTAAGGCAGTTAATGGTACTCGCTATCGCGACATGATAATCCAGTTTTTTGTGCCTAAATTGCAAGTATGGATGTGGACGACATGTGGTTTCAACAAGACGGTGCCACATGCCATACAGCCTGAGAAACAATTCAATTACTGAATGAGTCATTTCCTGGCTGTGTAATTTCCCGTTTTGGTGATCAGAATTGGCCGCCCAGATCATGTGACTTAACGCTGTTGGACTTTTTTCTTTGGGGTTTTTTGAAGTCTAAGGTTTATGTCAACAAGCTCACGACCACCCACGCCTTGAAGGAGGAAATTGAGCGCTGTATCAACGAAATTCAGCCACATTTATGCAAAACGGTCCTGGAAAATTTCGACAAAAGAGTGCGTATGTGCCAGCAAAGCCGTGGAGGCCATTTACCCGATATGCTATTCCATGCATAACCCTATATACTGTATACTTTATGAATCAATAAGAAATTACAATTTTTAATTAAAAACCTGTGTTTTCTATCGAAATTACTTCTTGCGTGAATTTTGGGACACCCTGATATATATGCAATTATTCTTTATATTTATATATATTTGCAATTATTCTTTAAGTCAAACAGTGAATTCGTCGCAACAGGCCACCTAAACATGGATAGGATAGGAATAATTTTTCTTATAGGCATCCGCCTATATGGAAAAATTGCTATAGCCAGTTGAATTTTTGCTATTTCTTGCAATACGAAGAATAAACCCGCAGGCGTACATCCACCAGTCAGAAACTAGTATTTGATTTCTCTCAAGAATGCTGGGAATTGTTTCCAAGCTCCATATTTCCAAACGAAATCGAGTCATTCCAAAAAATCGACGAAACGTTGGTCATAACATGCAAATATCTCTGTAGTCATGGTTTCATCATATTCCTTTTTATGTGTTTCCTGAGCATTGTTGTAACCAACAGATAAGCAAATCCATTGTTAATATTTTTTTTTTTTGCACGAAATCATCCTTGCTTATTTAAAAGTGTTAGCGTACTATAACATCGGGGGAAACAGCCTGTTTAAGATCAATGCTTCCTTTCTTTGTTCCTTTATTTTCCCTTCATCTTTTTGAGCGATAATTCTACGTGTTTGCTTCTTCATAACAAATAAAGCATACACCAGAAACGTGCAAATAAATATCTCCAGATTCAGTCAATAAAAATAAACTTATAGATAATGAATTATAAAGTGCTGTATATTAAAATATGATTATGATTATTAATGTTTAAAAATAAATCGTTAGGCTCTAAATAAAAATATAAATTTTAATCTATTTAATTAAAAATCAACGCAGCAGTTTATTTTATTTAATATCAGACATAGAAGGAATTAATTTCGGTGTCAAATTATTGCATTTTATTCGCTTTTAACTCAAAATGACTTCAATCGTCTGAATAACCGTAGCGACCTCTAGCGATTACTAAAATTAACTTCTTATGATATCCACTTTGCACTTACATGTTTTAATCAGTTTTCAAATAAGACAGATGACAACCTGCTGCTCCCTAAGTGACACTAATCTCTAATCCAAACGAGGACAACGCGCTACTCCAAACGAACTCGTAGAAGCCCCCCAAAAGAAGTGTTTTCTAGTCGTTATTACTCTGGAGTCGAGAGTACTTGTCTAGTAGCCTGAAAGATAAATTACCTGTCGTAATGAGCTCTAATTTGGACTCGGGTCTTCCAAGCAAACCGCTCTGCGATCACGTGGTTAAGGAAGATGTCGGCAACTGTTTGCCCTGGAGTGTGTTATTCAATGGGTTCTTAGCGAAGGTCAGAAGGCGAAAGTGCGTTACTTGGCAGTAAAATTGGACGCTGATCGAAACTGAGTTTTGATGAGATGTTAGGCTTAACAGGAACGCATGGGGAGGAATAAAAGTAACGAGACAGGCAGAAAAGAATCAGAAAAAAAGAGAGAAGAAATATTAAAGTGTGCCGATTTTTTTGGTTTAATTCAGTGCTAAAAATGAACCGTACATGTCAGCTCTGTTTAATTCGTGTCGAACTCTGTTTCTGTTTAAAGAACTATGACATTAATTCTGTCGTAATTCAGTGAAGATAACACTTATCAATATTTTGTTCGAAACCAGTAGTGTCCTATGCCTGTACTCGCTGGTGTTCGTTTTTTTTTTATTTATTTTTATTTATTTATTCGTATGGAGTTTCCTTCCTTTTGTTCCCCGTCCCTATTTGGGTGGATTGAACCCCCCCCCTCTCAAGAGCCTCCATAGCTAAGTCAGTATTGGCGAAGCCCTTTGGTCGGAAAGACCCGGGTTCGATCCCCCGTCAATGACGTGAGGAACCTTTATCTGGTCTCTTTCGACGAAAGGTGAGTTAGCTGGTCTCATACAGAGGTAGGGGGTTTTTCACCCGGAAAAACTCGGGTTTTTCGTCCTCCAGAACAGGCAAATCGGACCCGCGAACACACACACATGGATTACAGTCATGAATACGTTCCAGCCATATGCCTTTCCCGAGCCTGGATAAAATAGGGGAGGGGGTTGGAGAAAGCAATGGTTAACTACCCTGTAAAAATCTCACCAGGAGTACTTTGTGGGCAATGCCTACAAAGTCACCTGCGGTCGGAAACGACCGAAAGGGAAAATCATATCAAAGCCCCTCATGGAGGATAAGTATTTATGACTGTAGTATTTATGACCCTACCTCCGTATGAGACTCACCTTTAGTCACAAGAGACCAGATAAAGTTCCTCACATCCGGACAGGAATCGAACCCAGGTCTTTCCGACCAAAGGGCTTCGTCTATATCGACTGAGCTGCGGTGTTGTTTTGATTGAAAACACCTAATGAAAGGTCCTCTCGTCAGACACAGGACTCGCACCCAGGTCTTTTCAACAACGGGTTCGTTTGACCAACTGAGATCAGTTATGGAACCAATAAACTAAAATTTAATCAGCATAGTTGAGACTTTGTTCTGCTACAATAACTTCCAAATACTAGTTCCAAACAAGAGAGAGAGAGAGAGATAGTAATGATAGAAAGCACAAATAAATGGCTTCTCTTAAATGTCAAAAACGCAATGTTTCGTTTGCAAGTATTTCCTATAGAAGTCGCCATTTTCTATCTCGCAAAGAGCAACCTGCTGGAAGATTTGGACAAAGGGCGGTTGTGATTGCTAACTATAATTGACATCTCGAAGCCTAAATGTCAATATCACGGTAATAGAAGTTGATCATTGCGTCCCAGGATAATCAATGTTCTTATTTACGTCTCTCATAAAAGTCCATAAGGATGTATTGGACATATAAAGACTGTTTCCTACAAATATTAGTTAATCGATGGTAGTAAGAATCGAGAGACACTTAAGAAGATAAATGGCTTTTATGAGCGTTCATCCAGAATATACTCCCAGTTTTGGATATCGCTTATAAAAAAGGAAAAATAATTTAATATTGGGGGAGTGGAATCACTTCGGAGAACACAATTATCAATCTTCATTCTACAGTAACAAGTCAAATAATCCCGTAGTTCTTGACAAAATCTACTCTTTTTTTTTTATTAGCTGAATATTTTCTTTTTTTTTTCCGATTTTGTTTTTTTAGTTAATTATTTCCTCTAAAAATTTTGAATTTTGAAGTATTTGAATTCAATATTTGACTTTTTTTTTATAAGCCCAGTAAGTAGAGAGTTACGTTACCCACTGTAATGAGATGTAAATTTATCCAGAATTAAAGATAGGTTAGGATACGTTCTAAACCGCAATTTGCATATACTGTAATTAAAAAAAAAAGAGTCAAAAGTAGAAGAATGGAAAAAAAATCATTAAAATATATTCCAGATTATGAGGAAAAATGATTGTCATTTGGGTGAAAATTTTGGTTCGAATTCTGTCTATAGATGCATAAGTTTATTCAACAGAACTGGAATCAGTGTCTTAATATGCTGGCCCATCTCGTAGCCTTAGCTGCTTTCTTCTGTTAGTTATAGCCAAATCAACTCATCTTGTCTACTCGACCAACCGGACGAATGTTTATGAAATTTAGAAAACGAAATATTTACTAAAATGCTATGAATTAATTCAACTGTAATTTAAATTGGACAATTTTAATCGCTATAATATATAAAATTGTACATGGTATCCCAACAGTACTTATTTTTATGGTTTGATAGAATGGCAATATAATTCCTGGAATGCTGAATGAAGATAATTTGTAAGAGTGACGTCATCACGCTTTATTGTCGCAGATACCGTGAGACGTCTTGTGGACCGAAAGAAAACGTACTGATATTATTAATAGTAGTTTAAGATGGGTCACCCAGTCCCATATATTGAGAGTAGGTAGGATTTTCTTCAGAAACTTGAGTTCTGTATCCCGGAAAAAGGCAAACCAGCCAGCGAACACACATTACAATCAAAATACATGCACTGCCTTATTCCGAACTTTAATAACAATTGATTTCAGACAGTAATGGCCATGTTGGTTCTGTTCTAACTGCATTTAGTTTTGTCATTTATCTAAGATAGAAGACTTTTCGCTAAAGTCTTACCAATGTGGACTGCTTCCACGCATGCGTTATGATATGCATAAAGCGACTTTTTTTTTTAATGATTGCTCTGTTCATTGTCGACCTTTCAAAGCATCCACCAAACACATTTCCTTATTTGGAAATTAATCGCGTGCATTCTGTTTACCGAAATCGATCGTTTGCATGTCTAGATAACTACATAGAATAAATTGCTAAAGAAATGGGACTTCACGTTATTGTTGCTATTGGCGTGCATTCATTGTCCAATACTCTCACGTCTTCGACAATATTGACTTCAACTAGAAGAAGGAATTATATGATACCCCTTATTGTACAAAGAAGTTACATAAGTTTGTCTTATTCTTTCTGGAAGCGTGGTGCAAAATGACGTTTATTATCTGCTTCGAAGCCGTAAAAACCCCCTTGAATCATAAGATCTGATGAAGCAAACTTTCGCGAACTTTCATAATAAATGTCGACATCTCAAGACCTTGTTATCGTCAGAAACGCGGTCATAACTACCACAACATTGTCACGTGATCATCCTAGATGGAGAAAAAGGCGAGAATGTGTCAGTTTCTATTGCAATAGCAACTCTCCGAATCGCAGAATCCACTGTAAGAAATACAGTTGCCTAGCAACACACAGTAAGACTCTAAATTAACGCTGAGATGCGTAAAAAAAAGTATATATTCCAGCAAAGTCTTCTGAATGGGTTCGTATTGAAAATGGACTACCCTTTGGATTCTATGAGATAAAAATGTATCAAAAGTTGCCCTTTTTCTTGTTTCAATAAAGCAGTAAGAATTGATCTTACCATGAAAAAGAATATATGCCATAAAGTCTCCTGATTTGATATATTTTATGATTTGGAACTGTATACGATTCGTCCGAAACCTAATCAAATACCAATCATTCCCAACAGTGCACAAATATATCACACGTATATTAGTACTGATGATATTCGACAGATGGCAGCACCACGGATATGGAGTTTAGCGTACTCGTAAATACAACAATACATACACTGTTGTATGCACAATGAATATTCATGGTGCATAAATAACCCAAAGGTAAAAATTCTTAAAAATGGCTGATCTGAAATTAAGAGAAAGGTTTCGCAAAAACTCCGAAACAGATGAAAGAATAAATTAAATATTCCATTATACATATCGTTAACATTAGATATTAGTATTCATTTTTTGCAAGTGCTTTTTTGTTTGAAGAATATCGACTTTTTTTTAAAAAAATTATATTTGAATTTGGGATATAATGGATACATCAATATTTTATAGCCAAAGTTAAAAATAAACTTAAAAAATAAAGTTAGAAATAAACCTTCGGCATCGGAGTCACTACTTAAAAGACACGAACTCTGTTGAGCTTTTTATTCGTGATTAATTTAGGTTTTGCTGACCTAACAGTTGGGTTTTATCAAAGAATAGGAAGAAACGTAAAGAAGCAAAACTTTTCTGTTCAGTAACTTGGCAATCCTGGATTCTTTTTATATTCGGCTATAAAATATGGATGTATCCATAATATCCTTATGCCAAATTGAATGAAGGCCATTTCTTCCATACTTTAATAATTTAATTTTCATATTTTTAACATTTAGTGAATTTCTTAAAGTAGTTGAATTGTAATCCCTAATGGCATATTTAGGAAATCTCTGATTTTTCATAAAAAATGAATCTATGTATTATTTATTTAAAAATTAATATTTTTGAAAAAATCGAGTTAATTATCTTAATAAAATGAAAGAATTTTAGTGACAAAACCAACAACCCCATTATATCTCTACCGTCTTCCTAAATTAAATGTAGATTTACCCCTAACCCAATCTCATCCTTCGAGTGAAACGTCTACCCTTTAGTTCAGAGGATAAAGTCACTGAAATTTCCTATAAGAACGGTACAGACATAGCTTCTCCAGATCAATATTGTAACAACGTCTTCAAAAAAAGTTACCATTTCGGTAGTCAACGAAGTAAATTCTAATTCTATGATTAGTAAAAAATTCCATTTGAGTTGAAGCTTCTAATTAATTCCCATACAGGCCCACATATGAGAGATAAATCTATCAGCCTTTGACATCATTTTAAAGCGTTGTTTTTACCCACAAAAATCTAACGATGACTTAGAAAAGTTAGAAGTCTCTGAAGTAATTTTCTCCATAAACAAGCAACTTTAATATCGCGAACTAAGATAAGATAAATTTTTTTTAAAAAAAATTACATCACTTACAAAAACAACTTAAAATTCGGTATTCATTTAGAACAGTGACAGAGCCCTGTCAGTTTTTCTTAGTGATATAGAGGGCGTTGAATATCCGGAAGCAATGTAAACTGCAAGATAGAGCAAAGAGGTTTCCCCTCCCTCTGGTGTAGGTAAACGTCTCTATGGACAAAGTCAATAGTGTACGGGAAGAAAGACTTTACCACATTCTCCTTCGAATAGGACATCGGTGCTTTTACTGAGCAACGAATGAACTTCAGGAAACTCTTGCGCTTCTGTGAGTGGCGTTGAAGGCTGAACAAACAACAGGAAAAGAGAAGAAGCCCTACAATAAAGGGATAAATTTAAGAGGAAAGGGTTACGTCGGTCCGTAATAAAAATTCATGAAGTTATTCTAATTCGGGAATGTTTAAAACTTTATATTTATTTATAAATTTGTTTATTTTGTTTCTTTTTGAAAATTTGTGTTTTATTTTATTTATTTATTTATTTATTTTGGTTCCGCATGTTCATTGGCATGCGATTCAACATATCTCAGTGAAACCACTGAAAATATGCATAGAAAGGTATACGAAAAGTACAAAATGGGATCTGAGGATTACATATGATCTGAAAATAATCGAAACCGTTCTCTACTGGCAAAATATGAACTTCTGTCAAGCCACTTCAAGCCTCCAATAAGCATAAGGTGATATCACACCGAGCGATGAAAATTACCTGTCATTGAACACTTGTTATGCTACAAAAACCCAAATGCTTGTTCAGCAGATAAAAAGATAAAACTTATAATATTGTTTCGAATAAAAAAAATATCCGAACTTCTTGAAATGTGCAACCCAAAAGATAAGTTACGATAACTCTATGGATCCAAATCGATTTGTCAATAATGTATCTTTCAAAATTATTCCTCTATTTTATACGCCTCACGCCATCTGGTTTTTCAAACTAGAACTAGAACTAATAATTTTAATATATTCGCAAAAATAAAAAATAAAATAAATAATAAATCGAATGAATAATAAAAACAAACTTTTTTAAAAAAGATAAAAAAGTTCAAATCTATTATCAGTTAATTACTGTTAATGTATTAAACAAGTAATATTTAAAATTCGTATTCGGTTGTAATATTGGATTTTAATTTTGCGGCTGTAGTACACTGAAGGTCGATTTAAAAGGTTCAGGCCCACATCAGCGAAGCAATCCTAGTAATATTTTAAAATGCGATAGGAAACTGTCTAAACATTTTAATGCTTAACAAGGAAACTGTTTTATTTGGTTATCAAAAAGGGAAAAAGGAAATTTAATTTCTTTGAATAGATAAACCACCCTCTACACTTCTTAAGACATCTTTTGACGGATCTTTGTGTACCAAGAAAACAAAGTTGGAAGATGGAAAAAGACTGGAGCGAAGTAATTTACTTCCCTGTCCAATATTAGATTAAGGTGTTCAATCTTCTTCGTTCCGATTTACTTATTGGGGAAAAAATAGAGTTAGCACTATCGTGAATGAATCGTACTGGGAAAAATACTTGAAACCCTCTGTGTATATCTCAATCCCACATTTTCCATATGTGTAAAAGAAGCCCGGGCCAGTCATTTATTTTGAGCCAATTACATCAATTTTAAAACTTTTTTTTCCCTTTGATAATCGGCCTTCTGCATAAAAGTTTGTACACGTGCATACATTTTGTGATTTATCATCAGAAATCTACAACCGGGTTCCAATTCACGCGCAAAGATTTATAAGGCAGACTCATTTCGAAAAATGCGAATACACGCGCCACTGTTTATAACAATGGAAGTGAAACGAAATGCCATTGCACGCCTTGCTGTTTATATTTATGAAAATCTACACCAAATGGCAATGCGCGCGCCTCATACTGTTTGTAACAAATGAATTTATACTAAATGGCAAAAGCGCTCGTTCCTTTCTTTGAAATATAATATGCAGTAAAATATTCATAATTCTTTTATTTTTCCCTGCATGCTTTTATCTGAAAATAGATTTTATCGGAATACAGATGTTTTTTCCGATTATGACTATTGGGTTTCCCGTTTTTTGCTTTAATAAGAATTTAAAATAGTTTTCCAGCAAAAACAAGAACTGCGGTAAAATACCTACTGTCCACGCCCAAGACCGGCTAATTTTCCTATGGCTGAGGAAGATCCTTCACCTCCTCACGTCACCGACGGGAATCGAGCCCAGGATACTCCTTCCCCTAGCTTATGGTTGCGAAGCGCACAGCCACTACGCTAATTTTTTTTTTTTTTTTTTTTTTTTTTTTTTTTTTTTTTTTTACTACGCTAATCGCGCCCAGTTACTTAGCTAATTAAAATCATAGAAAAAGTTCCTCTAGTCAGCGACTAGAATCAAACTGTGAACTGTCTTTCTTCAAGAGGTCTAGCACTCTGGATGCAAACGTCATTTCCAACACAGGCCTACATAAAGCATCACGTAAATTTAAAAATCATGATTTTTTTTTAATATTTCAATACCTAATTGCAAAACAGGCAAGAAATTTAAGAATAATATTTATATAATGCTTCAAATACTATCCTGAAAGTATATAAGAAAATAAAAATATAAAATTAGTCAACCAAATTAGATTACTGATTTAATTTATTATATTTATATTCCCTATATTTATTTTGATGTTTGCGCAGTTAAAATAAACAATAATCACCCAATGAAACATTCAAGTAGAATATAGAATCAGATGATGAGATTCGACTTAGGGGGGCGAATCAAAGGAACACTCAAAGAAAAGAAAAGAAAATCAATTAGCTTGAACAGTTTCTAGGCGAAAGCAAAGTCTTTCTAATTACAAGCAATGAACAGAGTGGCTGGTAATTATTAGGGCAAAGTCTTCACGCTCATTCTTACCTTTCCATTTCCAATCACTACGAAAGACTGATGAAACGATCTAAAGTTTACTTATACGCATCAGGGAATTCACCAGATTACGAACCTTTGACAATTTTCCCAATTGGTTGAAATTGTCAATTTCCCCAAACAGCTTTTGACCAATTTTATTTCAATCAATTTCATTGAAAACAGGATTGGATATTTGAAGTGAAACTCACATTCAATGATACCACATGCCGATGCTAAGAAAACTAATTTTTTTTTTTCATATATCACCGTTTTTATTTTCGATTTAATAATAAAATTCGAGAATTAGGAGAGATTGTGACTTGTTTATTATGTCTGTTTTAGTGAAAGGCCTTGTCATCTTTTTTTTTACATTTGATTGTTTTCAATATTTAATTGTTTATTTCGAAACATGTCTGTTGAAAACGGTGCTAATAATGGAATCAACGGTAGTGAACCAGGTTCGGCTACAGAAGGTTTTTTTTTATGCCTAATAATATTGAAAAACACTCTGCAGCCCAGTCAAACGAAGTTAGATCTGAATTCGATGTGAATAATTAAAAAAACATACTCTAAATCAGGAAACAAAGTCATTAAGAATAAACAGAAACATAAGAATAATACGATTTAGTCAATATATTCATGAATTTATATTTATGGTAAACACGTTTATCTGTGATAATAAACGTGTATTCTAGACAACATGTATTCAGTGGAATACGTTTTGTCTACATAGTTCGAAAACCATGCTCAGCAAATACTTGAAGAGGCTTGAAGTATTTCAAACGTGCAGTTCCTATCAAGCCATTGTAGACTTCTGATAGCCAGCGTGTTGGATCACACCGGGAGATGAATATCATCCACCACCTAAAAACGTACAGATGATTTCGAATAATGATTAGGAGGAGTTTTTCTAAAATACCTACAGCTTTTATTTAAATGTATTGTTTTTTTTTTAATCCATAACAGTTAAGAATTTTAATACAATTAGTCAAGAATTGCTTCCACGTAGTTGGTACTGGTAAACTAGCTAATACATTAATAAGCTCAATTAGAGTAGTATATGGGGGATGTATACAAGAACGTTAACAGGAAAGAAAAAAAACAAAACAGAATGCATTTCTTCAGTTAACCTCTGTATGCTTCGTGTAGTGGTGTGTTTGTGTGTGTGTGTCATACAAAGTGTGCATCATCTTAATCAGTTCGGCCGTGTGGCTGGGAGCAAGAGTAGAGTCTTAATTACTTTATCACTGGCCAAGTCTTCCTGTCCCTCATGAATATAAATTTAATTTGCCAGACGAGGTAAAAGCTTCATCAGTTTCCTAGCTATGTTATTCTTTCCTCCCTCCGTCACTCTTTTCCCCTAAAGCTTTCTTCTTGACTTCACTCAGGAGGTTGCTTATGGTTAACTTGCTTCCAATTCCTTATATTTGGTGCTGACAATGTTCAAGTCAACCTTATAGAAATAAGCAACAGTGGAATGTGACTTGTATATCATCATGGGTTACTATGGCAACTAAGCTAATTACAGTAACAATTTTTACATACATCGAATTCCTGTTTTTATTTCAACATGCGTTTTTGTTTTTTTTTTCTTAGAAATTACAAGGCACAGAGAGTGTAATTATTACTTTCATATTCCGTTGCAGTACCCTTCTTAAGGGCGAGGTAATTGTTTTTTCATGTTTGTATTAACAAGGTCATAAAAGTAGCATCATATACGGTGACCTACAGTTGTTTCGAGTATTAATCCCAAACAGGTCACTCTAGGGGATTATGAGAATCTTGTTATAGAAATGAGTTTTCTCGACCTCATGTTTTATTCTACTATCATGTAGCAATTTTAGCTTTCATGAAATTTTGAACAGTACAGTCGTAAGAGTCTCTAACTTCTTTAAGTGTTACGAGAAGATGCCAAAGAGCATATACTGGAATGCTTATTATACCCCGTTCCATTATAAATATACAGCAAAAAATAAATAAATAAATAAATAATTCCAAATGAAATATAAGTTAAACTATTGCAGATGACTTTGTAGATTTCGTAATATAATTAAATGACTAGTTTTCAGAACTCATTGTTGAAAAGATCACTGTTTACGAGAATATTAATGGAATTCATAGCTACATTAGGCAATGATAGCATCCGTTTATTGTTATAAGGTTCATTATTGCATTCATGCATTGTTGCATGCATGAATTTCTGCTGAGATTGTATATTGTTGAAGAGCGATTATTGATTAGGCCTATTGTTACCAAGAGCTATTATACAGAATTACTGTTCTGGAGCCGATTGTAAAGATTAAGTGTAGTACACATGAATTGTTACTGGAAGATATGTAGTTGTGTCTACTACAACTGGAAAAATTTTATGACAAAAAAGTTTCCTGCTACTGACTTTATTTGATTAAGTCTAATATTGTGATTAATATTCTACAACAGTTGAGGAAAAAGTAATCCATATGGTCATTTGCCATGCGGATATAATTTAATCACTAAGTGGAAATTCTACTGCAAAGCAGCATTTGGGAATATCTTAGTTTTAACATAAAATGCGTGTATGTTTTTTTTTATTTTCTTCTTTTTTCATTTTTTTCTTTCATTTTTGTTAGTTAAATTCCAACAACTTTTGTAGTCACATGACAGGAAATATCTGCTTTATATAAACAGTATAAACAATATATACGAAACGAATAATTCCTTGCCTTTTCTTGATGTCAAACTGACTCGCTCTTCTGGTAAACTAAAAATATCGATATATAGAAAGCCCACACATACCAACAGATATCTGCATAGTCAGTCCCATCACTTCCCTCCTCACAAGCTTGGAATAATTTCCACCTTGGGACATAGAGCCCGTTGTCTTCTGGATGACCCAAATGAACTTCTTACAGAAATAAACCATCTCAAAACTTCTTTCGAAGTTAATGGATATTCCAAGAGAATCATTGAAAAATTCCTTCTTAATCCTCCTAGACATCGCTGAGAAGAAACAAATAGATTCAAAGGCAATATATCTATTCCTTACATAAGCACTGTTTCACATAAATTAGCAAACGTTCTAAGAAAATACAATATCAGAACCTTGTTCACTCCACTTCCAAAGATCCGTTTCTGAATAAGCCACCCAAAACCTTGTCATCATCAACTCAAATACCCTGGTGTATATAAAATATTGTGTGATTATGATATTCCTTATTTTGGGCAGACAGACAAATCTGTCGAATTGCGTATGGAAGAACACATGGGGGACATTACTTACAAGAGACAGCGAGCCAGTGCATTATCAAGTCATATCCTTTTCTCGGCTAATCCTAATGATGAAAACCAAAGTCACAAAGTCTGCTGGGAAAAATCTACTAACATCTTCCGTTGCAATGATGAACTAGAGAGAAAAATCGTGGAATCTAGAGAAATCATCTTCAATCCTGTTCATCTAAATAATAACTTGAGCTACAACCTCCCAGATTGTCATTCAGCTGTAATCATGTACTGGCGTTCACGAGATGCTACTAGCACGCACTTTCCCAACAATACAACTAACGAAAGAACAGCTTTAAATACAACCACAACGATTTTGTGTCAATTATGTGTAGAAACTCTCTATGATTTCCATAGTTTATTTAAGCTTCAGTGTTTTAGTGTTTTTTCTTTTATAATGTCACCTGATGAAGGCTGTTACAAGCCGAAACTAGTGTTTTTATATTAAAACCTTTTACTTAAATCTCAGTTCTAGTCATTCAATTCTTTATATAAAAAAAGATATTTATTTGTCTATGTATCAATTCTTATTAGATTACATATATTAGATAATTATTTCATGTTTAAAAGATTATAAAATTTATTTAATGCTTAATTATTATAGTGTGTGTATGTGCGCGTGCGGGGGGGGGGAATCGCTTTGTAGACATATTTTTAGACTAGAAAATAATATTACTCTCTCAGTCTGCCCTCGTTACTGACAAAGATATTACTAATGTAATATGGCTAATGTATATGATAAAAATGATACCCTCTACATGCCACACGCACAATCTGATTTTTGGCAATGCTACTACTATTTTCCCTCAACACAAGTGTTTAGTTTCAGTAAAGTAGATGTTCTTTCTGGATTCTTTCGTATATTAACAAGAATTAATGTGAAGCATGGTTTTAAACCACCCAGTAAAGAAATCCTAAACGGCATCTGTAAAACAAGATAAGTAGAAGACTCTAGGATAATTTTTTGTAACTTACTGGCTGGATTCGATAGCGAAAGAAGTTAAAATTATGGAGTATTAAGAAGTTTATAGTAAGAAAAGCAATCATCGCAAAATAAGGAAAAACGCATAAAGGATAAATGATCTACTTAGTAATAAAAAAAGGTAACACTTTTACTGAAGCTTGAAAAAAAAAAGGGATCAATTTGCAATAGTGTGGTATTGGGTAGTTGGCTGTAAGGGAGAAAAATGTTTTTACGGAAGGTAAACAGCCAAGCCAAAGCAAAATGAAACGGGTGGTTGCGAATGGCGTAAAGCCAGCAAAGAAATATCATCAGAGTATATGCGCTTACAAATATATTCACAAAAAAAGCTATCAGATGAAGTGGCCTATAACTCATTTTGTGATCCCTTTATCGTTCCCCCCTGCAAACTCATTTTTCCTTTCTCGTGACATTTTTCTTTGCCAGATTTACTGGGAATGCATTGAGTTCGAAGAACTTACAAATTTCTCAAATGGGTTTATCTTTTGGTCTTGATTGATACGGAAAAAAAAAAAAAAATCGGGGCTTTCGTTTTTAGCAAATGTCTCAGGCCATGGAGACGATCGGTATATTATGAGAAATAGAAACAGATGTCGCTTTTCAAAGAGTGTCCATAGGAGCAATATCTCATAAATACAGTATTGTCACAATAGCAAAAGACAACTCAGGAATTCCCGTAACTTTGTACATATAACAATTCGCCGATAGACGATAGTTTGAGGAAAAGTTGGAATACGGCCAAGTGGGCCTTTCTTTGATCTTTTTTTTTACTACAAACCGGACATTTGAATATGCTTTTCTTTTGGTACACCCAAAAAAACTTGAAACGTATATTTTAACCAGGAAACCAGTCGCTGTCGAATGAACACGTTAAAATACATCCACCTCTTTTACAATTCAGTTGGAAACGTGCATAACATAAGTGTATTTTCGAAAGGAAATAATAAAATATGTATACTATATTTTATTATTTCGAAAGGAAATAATAAAATATGTATACTATATTTTATTATACTTAAAAATTTCCTTATTTTCTCTTATTTCTAAATCCTTTTAAAGTTTTTTTATAAAATTATTTGACACCTTATTTAATATTTCATATAAATCTTATAAATAATATCTAGTTTATATGTTTAATGTATATATATATACATTTTATATATAAATATCATAAATATATATCATAAATATATTATATTATATATATATATATATATATTTATTATAAATATCAAAAATAGATTACATTATTTATATATATTTATTATAAATACCACAAATAGATTATATATATATAATATTCATCAAAGCTTCATTTGCTTCCTCAGTCTTAAGTAAAAGGCTGGTTATATTCCACTAATTCGAGCCCTACCCAAGGACCTATGAGTTGTGAAACTACTTTCTAAAAATGAAAGCTGTGCCGATAAAAGCGGCCTTTTGCAGTTGTCCAATTTTTAATCCATCTAACTCGAGTGCTTCTAGGTGTTCTTTCAATGTTTTAGGGATGGCGCCTAAAGCACCTATTATTATGGGAACAACTTTCGTTTTCTTTTGCTATATATATATATAATATGAAAGTGTTTTTACCTTGGGGATAATATATACAGGGTGTTCGGGATAAATTTGACATATTTATAATTAATTATATTTTTCCGTAAGTTACATGTATTAACACACACTTCTCTTCATTTAAAAGTTTGGACCCTTCTTCATTCATATACAAGATGTCAGAAAGGATGGATAGCTGGAACCCACCTGAATCATGGAAGAGAATAACTTGTATCATGATGATTCGTGCCCGCCATCAAAATAAGGATATTACGACTGCTGCCCAATGCTCCGTGAATACAGTAAAAACAATCAGGCATGAACTAGAGACTTGCAATGGTGACTACGAGGATGTAGCAAGAAGAAAGATCCCAAGCAGACGATCTGATTGCGTTCGTACAGCAGAATTCCTCGCAAATCTGCAGGAACAGGTGTTGAAGAACCCTAGCATTGGAATTCGGGCTTTGTTCGTGGAGTTGCTAACTGTAGTCAAGCCCTGGATAACAAGGGTAGCCAATGGTAGGCCGTATGTATGGCAGCAGGATTCGGCCCCTTGCCACACCTCTGGGAAAAGTCAAAAATGGTTGTCTGAAAATTTCTACGACTTCACCAGTCCAAATGTTTGGCCTCCAAACTCCCCAGACCTTAACCCCATGGATTATTTTGTATGGGGCGCAGTTGAAAAAGACACCAATCGCACTTCCAGTAATACAAAAGCCCAGTTAATGGATAAAATTAAAACAGTTTTTGCGGCCCTTCCCAGGGAGACTGTAGCATCAGCTTGTTCGAGGTTCCGAAGCAGAATTGAAGCTGTGATCGATGCTAATGGTGGTTATTTTGAGTAAATCTTGTTGATAGTATTGTAATTAACTCTGCCTGTAATGTTTTTTTGTCAATTCATTAAATTTAATAGATACAAAGAAGATTTTCTTTTTCCTTACGAAACTGTCAAATTTATCCCGAACACCCTGTATATATATAATATATATATATATATATATATATTATATCTGCTTCGGAACCTCGAACAAGCTGATGCTACAGTCTCCCTGGGAAGGGCCGCAAAAACTGTTTTAATTTTATCCATGTATATATATAATATAATATATAACAAAAAAAAACAAGTTTATAAAATTACTTGGTATCCTTAATATAGTATATATATTATATTATATATTATATTAAGGTCGATTGATTCCCCTATCTCTCATACCAAGGTTTCCTTATATCCTTATAAGGACTGGCTTAAAGGGGCGAAGCAAGAATGCTTTTCATCTTCCCCGTTATCTGTAGAGGACAGTGTAGGGATAAGGTGTTATTTTGAGCTATTAAGGCTCTGATCATAGCAGGAGGGTAACAGCAATAGCCGAGCCTCAGTTAGAACTTCATTAGCTACAGCATTGCCATCCATTACCCTCCAAGGGTATTAGATTCAATCAATCTCCATCATAGTTTTTTTTAGTAATACAGAGCCTTATCAACTTTACCTATACAAGCTGTTACAAGGTGCTTTAACTTTGAATAAGAAACTCTGGATAAGATAAAGATATAAAAAGTTTTTTACCTTGAGGATAATATATATTAAGGATAGCAAGTAATTTTATAAACTTAGTTTTTTTACTCCTTCTCCCAAGTAAGCGAAATAGTTAAGTTTGCGCCTGAACTACGTTCAGCCGCAAACTTAAATTATATATATAAATATCATAAATAGATTATATTAAATTATGTAAATTATTATATTATATTATATTATATTATATTATATTATATTATATTATATTATATTATATTATATTATATATTAATATTTTATTTTATATATATATTATTTTATAATATATTTTTACATGTTTATTTACCATTAATTGTTTATTTATATTCAATGTTTTGTATTGTTTTTTGAAAGTTTTATTTCAGAGTAACTTTTTACTCTCATAATAAAGTCTGGCATCTGATAATGAGTGTAAAAGAAAGCAGGTCAAAATTCGAATAGTTTAGCGCTGTGTGCTTGGTCATGTAACATCGTTTCTCATTCTGAGTACAGGGATCCTCATAAAACTTTCCGTATGCGAATCTTTAAGTCGCACTCTGAGCTGCGTAGTATTATGGGCATGTAAAATAGGCTACTCTTCTGATTTCACGAACCAGTGCCGATAACGAGGTAATGTGACGAGTTTCACGACCCGTCAGTTGCGCCTAATCAAAGGACAGAAGGTAAATCCGTAGCTTTTATGCATCCCTTGATCAGATTACCAAAGCGAAAAGCTAAATTACGTCAAAGGTAAACTTTATGTGTTTTTTTCCCCTCTTATATTTCTTGTTGTATAACCGGACGATGAGGTTTTTTGCAGTCTTGATAACAAAGAACAAGAAGGAACAAGAAAATCAGCGGGATGTTACTCCATAGGATAATATCTTTGCATCCAATTATAAAGTAGAATATATTCTTATCAGATACTTGTCAAGAACTTCGTGGTTGTCGAAAAATATCTTAGTTTATTTTGTTTGTTCAAGAAAAAAAGGTTATTTTGGGGTTTTTATTTCTTTTTTTTTCTTTTACTTGCATATTATTATTACAAGCCGAACTATACAAAACAATGTGCATTTAACAAACAAGTTTAAAAATGTTAAGAGGGTTAGGCAGGTAATATAAGTTTATGTACTCTGCCTGGCAAGCCATTTGTGAAAGAACATTCAGGTGGTTGAACATCATGAAGTCAGGATCTATTAAAAGGCTTAGGAATGCAAGCCAAGCTCTATTTTGTCTTTGATGGTTCAGAGCTCATTGCAATTGGACTGTAGATCGCTGGAAATCTGTGGTATACAGCTCTGAATTACGAGTATAATCTTCACATCAGTTAGGCTTGTTTGGATAAAAAGAACGTTATTTACCAGTCCAATCCACCTAGATCTTGATAGTTTTGGGTTTTTCTCTGCTATTCTGGTACCAAATATCTGTTTTACTGGCCTTTCCCTTGATGCCATCTTTCTCCTTTGACAAAACACACTTTGCTAAACAAATTTGTACATATTTCATTGTTGGCGTGAATTTATTTGCTCTGCTCATTTCTTGTATATGTCGCGTGTGTTTTTATACCTATTGAGAACACAAGTGAATTGTATTCACAATGCAAACAAACAAGAAAGGGTGAAAAAAAAATACAAAACAGACGGTTTTAATGATCTCGCTTTTTTGCTTTATAACCAGCCAATTCTCTTGAAAAAAAAAGTTAAAAATTATACTCTGTACGTTCAAAAGGAAATGTATTTTGTCCTAGTCAAACAGAAGCAGGGCAGTTTAGCAATACATTACAAAAAAGGCTTAGTTTGCATGAGAACAGAGATGTTTATGACTTCATTAATGCTGTGAATTCAAAAACTACATTTTTGTAGGCATTCCTTCAAGCAATGTTTTGTTTATTTCCCCAAGAATATAACCTTGGAAATTAAAGAAAAAAAAAGTGCAGTAAATTAAAATGTTTTCGAGCTTTGAAGTTTCTTGTCCGCTACTTTATTGCATTTGGCAAATGTTTTTAATTGCGTCTTCGCAAAACGCTTTTAATAATCGCTCCCTGTATGCATATGCCTGCCAATTTAGTTGCATTTTCCTGTTTGAAATTCTTAGTTTTGTTTATTTTTTATTAGAAGGACGTCATTAGTACAAAAAAGTTGAAATATGAAACTGTCTTCACTTATTCTCTTGAAAACTTTTAATGGATTCTCTGGATGTAAATGGTAAAGTTTTTTTTCTTTCTAATTATATATATTTTAGTTTAACAAAATAAGAAATTTGTTTTCCAAAGAAAAAAAAAACTTTCTTGCTTAAGAAAATGTCAATATCTTTTAAAATAATGCATCCGGGAAGTTACATTAGTTTGGTAATTTTCTTGCTTGTTTTTCTGTCTAGACGTTATAACTTCACTTTATGGGAAAAAGTAATCCGGTGTCAATTCAATGCCTTGGATCATGTTCTCCAACTGTCTGGAAGACTCACGAGGTCAATAATGAATGAAGAAATAGTTTTACTTATAGTTGATAATGGATGACGACAATGAAGTTCTTTCTATCTACTCCCAATTATCGTATGAAGAGAAAGTTTTCTGACGTCACTTCGAAGAACCAAAAGTGCTCATCTCCGAAAATAAGTACAAATCCATCTATTTACAGTTGCTCTTTCCGCTAAACAGTGCATTTTTCTCTCACATGCACTATCTTATTTTACGATAATAGGACCTATCTTTCTTTTTTTATTTAATATTTGACTTTGTCCTCATTATCCTTAATTATAAGGACGAACCCTTTATTAGGTGCTGTTAATTAATGATGCGAAACTAATTTTTATACCTAAGACTTAAAAGGAAAAATTGAAGCTATCAACTTACCCCACTGAAACGAAGTTTGGATCCTTTTCTCTAGACTGTAGTTTCATGTTTCAGTTTGCAACTTTGATTAATAAAACATATTTGTTATCTTTTAAAGTACAGGCGTAAAATAAAATGCATCGTATGAAATCAATAAGAGGTAAATTATAAGGAAATGAAACTAAAGTTGATAAATAACAAAGACATATTTTTTTTTTTTTTTTTTAAATGGTCATTGAAGAATGTTTACATGAGTCACAACAACTTTTTATGACAGTTGATTACACGGAGCTGTAAGATCATCAGTTGCTTGGCCACACAATTCAAAGAGATATCAGTGGAGTGAATGAATTGAAGATTTTACATCCCTTAGCCCCACTGTTTGCAATAGGCCTACATGTTCATGTTTACTTACAAGTCTACGATCATCATTTGATGGAACTATAGAAATTTATTACATCCGCATTCAGAACAGTCTTCACATGTCCTGCATATGCAGGCTGTTCGGAAACTACCTGCTTTTAGGTGGTGATAAACTAACCATGTACACGAATTATTTATCCCCTGGTTCTGAGATTTGTTTTACCACTGGTTTATTTTTTAATATAATTCGGGTTTATATACTTTACATGAGTCTACTTTTTAATGAGTCTACTTGACAGAAGGTTAATCTCTTTATTATAAGCAGATTGAGATTCTAATGTTTATTCAGATTTAATCTGGATACCTGATCAGTCTTTTTCACTGTCGATATTTTATGATTTTTAGCTCGTTTAATAAAATATCAAAAATTAATAAAAAATATATATTTCGGCATTCACGTCCTTCTCTGCGAACAATAGTAAAGCGTAAAAAAACGAATTTGTTTTTCAAAACCGTTCTGAAATAAATGTTGAAGATTGTTTTTCAAATACCAACCAAATATAATTAGCAGTTTAATTTGAGAAATTTACTCTGAAATGCTCGAATCACTAGCAACCATATTAAGGATTTAATTACTTTAATCTTGTTTTGATATGTATATCTAATACGCTTAGATCTACTGCATCTTAACTGAGTCTATCTCTTTTTTTTATCCAAGTGTTTTATATTTCTCTCCATTACCAAAATTGCTAAAGTTTGGTCATAGAGAAGACCAAGTACAAGCAGGACCGTGTGGAAATATAGTTAGCCTTAAAACTTCCATTATTAATCTCTATAAAAACAAGGTTTCTATAAATAATATTACTGCAATTGTCCGGTTCCAGATGAGAGAGAGAGAGAGAGAGAGAGAGAGAGAGAGAGAGAGAGAGAGAGAGAGAGAGAGAGATCGCATTTAAGCAGGCTCTAATTCAACTCACTTCATTCCGAGACTTTTGGGAAGGGTTGGTGTTGACTGTAGGCCTTATCTCTTCCCGTATGTGTGAGAATATAATTATAATTGTATAAGCGTAAGCTTACACAGGATATTGTAATCAATCACTGTCGTTTCAACTCCCTGATGCGTAGTTCGTGCAATTAATTATCAAATCGTATCGTCTGGAGTACAAGAGAGTTCACAAAATCGGCAGTGGTAAGCAGAAATAGCCGGAAGAGATTGCAAGATATGAGAATATTCATCCAAGCTGAAAATCTGTAGGGGGAAACAGGGCGTCTTGCTCCAATTCTGATATGCGTTAGACCCTTGTGTAAAAGGACATCGATATATTGTGCTATAATAAGTAGGGATAGCGCTAACACTAACTTACCGAAAGAATAAAAGTGACCAAGTAATTTAATCTGATCATAGACTTCTACTGGAGTAGCTGTCTTATCGCGATTGCGACATAACCAATGAGATGTGGCGGCATGTTTTCCATCGTGGATGGTCATCTACTTTTGCATAAATACAGCTTTTGGCCACTCAAATGTTGATGCAAATGTAGGGTCATGTAACTACAACAGAGTTGGTGTTTTTTCCACGTTCTGCTTTCTTCAATTTTAAACTAATCAGAAAGGGTATCCGGAGAGTTCATCGAAAAGGCCATTCATCGAACGACAATTCGTCGAAAATGCAATTCATAGAAAAAACAATTCACCGAAATTTTTAACTTTTTGAAAATGTTATGATAAAAGTGATCCATTTAGAACAAATACTGAACCGTGCGGAGTGAGATAGCAATGCTATTTTTATAGGGAATAATTATAGAACAATATGGTTTCTTATAGTCTTTCTTGTCCGATAACTGTTTCAATTATGTTCATGGGACTGATTTGCCTGTTTCCGGGAGGAAAAGCCCAGCCTACGCAGGCTCCATTATTATTATTGTTGTTGCTAGTAGTAATATGCGACTTCAATACAGCAATTATTATGGGATGAATTTTACTCTGATTCGCTATTTGAAACTTTTACAAGAAAATGTCGAACCGTTCCAGTTTTCAGTTCAGCTATATTCGTGGCAACAAAGAAATCACGTGTCCAAATTATGTATTACAATAACTCTCTGACTTTGTGGAATTAGTAGAAGTTGTTGGTACAAGAAGCTGTCTGCACGGTTCAGTTTTTGTTCTAAACGGACCACTTTTACCATAACATTATCGAAATTTTAAAATTTTCGGTGAATTTTCATGGAACCATCAGAAAGATAATCTATGTGATATCTACTCGATAAGACAGGCTACTTTTGTAGTTTGATAGTGTAGTTAAAAAAAAAAAAAAAAACTTCGGATAAAGAAGTTTTGGATTTTTGAACGGTTTAAGATGTTTGAATTGATGTTTGGAACAGGCCACTTTGAATAAAGATTATTTGGAACCAATGGAACAGGATGTTTTGAATAAATACCGACTACTTCGAAGAAATATTGCTTTGGATAAAGATTGTCTGAAAGAGATTATTTTGAGTAAATGTTACTTGAAACAGCTCGATTTTTAATTTCAATGTGTCGTTTGAAATCGAATTCTTTCCAAAACAAAATTATTTGGAAATGTCTGAATAAAGGCGTTCAAACAATTTAAATCCAATTGTACAAAGTATTTTGTACAATTGGATTTAAATCAATCTTTGAAAAAAAATCTTTTTTTTCAAAGAAATCATTTCGAATACTTCATAATCCAAGCAACTGAAACACCATTAAAATAATCCAGACAATCAAATATAATATTCCAAACATCTTTTTATCTTAATCTAAATAGTCTTCATTCCAAATCTATACTCCGAATAATCTCAATATCCCCATTTTTGTATATAATCCACTTACAAAATCCTTTTTTAAAATTTCCAGTCCGCTGTACTTTATTAGATTTAATTGTTTGGGTTACGGGCGAAGTAACTCAGGCTGGGAGGCCCGTGCCGAATTTACGGGGAAAAAAAAAAACCGGAATTTCAGAAATAAAAACCTTTAGCGGAAAAAATCTCTCATAAACATTCTTCGCAATCCTAGTTTCAAACTAAAGTCATCCCAGTTAAAGAGTTTCGTCGAAACGTAGAAAACGCATACAATTTTAAACTGCAATGTTTAATTAACACAGAACACAATAGGCCTTGCCACGTATAGTGGGGATGGCAATGAGCTGTTACTAATGTGATATAAAGTGATCCAAATCACGTGCAAATTAGCCCTCCTTAGTGAACGATTGATAAACAGCTGCTCTGTGTTAAAGTCAACACTTGTGGGCTGGTAGCGCCACTCTCTTCGTGTTCTTCTAACACAGGAGAACAAACAGAACATAAAAAGAGCGGGGTGAAGACGATCCCTTCACAATGTAAGAGAGAAAGAGGGAGCAAGGGTGGGGTGGGGGGGTAGGAAGGGAAGGATGGTGAAAGAAGCATCAAAACTTCGTAGCGACGAATAAACACAGGAAATATGTGAAAAATTGCTAACTCCGGAATATGCCGACGCTTTTTGAGAAAACAAATAGTGTGCGAACGGCCACCAGCGACGCGAATTCACCAGACCGTAAAGTACAATCACAAGAGCGGAAAGGCCGCGAACAACGAAAACATTCTCACAGTCGAGAGAGTGGAACTACCGCTCGCTGTCTCCGCTGACGTAATCGTCTGTTTTCCTGAGATCTTCCTGGATAAAAAGGCAATGTAGAATTTTTTTTTTCTCGTTCCTTTTCCATTTCTACTTCTTTTAGTTCGCTTAAGTTGCAAACACCATTCCCTCCTTCACTGGGTTACGAAGATATGCAACCTTCTGAATATTTTTTTTAAAAAGCGACTTCAATAAACGCTAACTGCTTATTTAGCATGTTGGAAAAATTTTGTCTTCAATGCATGCACCGATAGCGAATCCAGTAACGACTTTTTGCATTTAGATTGGAAAAGCTGTTTACCTTCATGCAAATGACAGACAACAGTAAGCGATAGTAATAAAAACCTATTTTTAAAATTTAAATAACACCGAACGTAAAATATTAGTTTTTTTTAGGAACTTTCAACCACGCATTTCTTTTTAACGGGTTATTTAATAATATTACTTGCTTGCTTGGAATAATTTAGTATTTCAAACACGCCCCCCCCCCCAGAAAAAACGTTTCTTTATCCGACTAAGGATTCTTCAGGGAAAAAAAAAATTAATGTTTTGCTGTTAAATGTGTAACTTTGACTAAAAGTAGCTTAGTTAGCTAAAGCTCATTTTGATAGTGGGAGTAAATACTAGCGAAAATTTGTATTACATATTTGTAATCCCCACTCTATTTATAAATCTTTATTGTTGTATTTTCTGTTCATCTTTCAATTCTCTAATCAATCTCTATCTGATCTCTCTTTCAATAACATAGATATTGGATCAGAAGTAATGACACGATCAAAGAATCCGCATTCATTTAGTTTGCCCAATTATAAATCATTAACATCCAACGAAATTAAACTTAGTAATAATAATAACAATAATGGAATTGCAGCGACCATTCCGGCAACTGCCCAATCAGTTCCTGTCCATGGCTGTATTAATCTCAATTGACTTTCCGCCCTGATTGACCGAGTTGATAAGGTCTCCCTTCGATCATCAAGCTCTGGGTGGCCGTCAATATCTTGTGTGACCGAGTGGATAACCTTTCCTGTTCAACCAACAGGCTCCATGTGGATAGCGATGTTTTGGGAATGTCTTCAAGTATGTGGATGACGTTCGTTGTCTTCTGTTAGACCCTCTACGTATTGGAGGCCAGGAACGCCTTTAAAAAATTCATGTTCGATCTCTAGAGTAGGGTTTCCGAAGTATTTAACCCTTATCTCACCCCAATATTAATGTATTATTATTTTAGAGCCTTTTGGGTAGAATTCACATTTAAAAAAAAATCTATAGATGAATTTTGGTTTGCAAAATTCTATTTGAATTCCAGTAATATAAGAAAGTATTGATAAGGGCTTTATCTGTTCTGTTTCTACTCATCTTTCGTATTCTCTAATCAGTCTCCATCTGCTCTATCCGAAGTAATGAGGTCAGAAGCATTGAAATGAGATCAAAAAAATACTATTCAAATTAGACACAAAACGTCTTCGGGTCTTGATGGCATTCGTCCAATTGTTCTGAAAGTATGCACACCAGAACTGACTCCTGTCCTATGTTGCTTGTGTATACTCTCTTACTCCACCGGTTCTATCCAACAGCCTGGAAACTGGCCTATATTCGATCCATTTTCAAGAAGGGCGACAAGTCATTGCCGGCCAACAAATGCCCTACCTCAGTCCTGTCTAAAGTAATGGAAAAAATCATCAATTCCCAACTCACCAACCCTCTCCCTGCTATATATCAATGACCTTCAGTTCACCTCCAACCCAATAAACAGTTTTTGCAGATGACAGCACGTTGCACTCCTCCCTTTCATTTGATAAACCTTACTCTACACAAGTTACCTCAACCTACAGAACATCAACCACCACCACTCTCAATTCTGATCTCCAAATCATTCTTCAATGGAGTTCAGATGACCTCATCAATTTCAGTGCTAATAAAATCCCATTCTGTCCTATTTCTCATAAAAAAGAACCATTTTTCCAGTATTCTCTTCGACGATACCCAAATTTCCAGACAGTTTGAGATTCTCTTCGACGATACCCAAATTTCCAGACAGTTTGAGATCCTCTTCTTGGAATTACCCTGACATCAAACCTCTCCTGGCATAAACACATCACAACCATTACATCCTCAGCTTCAAAAAAACTAGGATTTCTTTTTCGCTCAAGACGTTATCACTTCAAAATAGCTGTTAACCTTATACACGTCAAAAATCCGCCAAACTATCGACCCTAAAAGTGCCCTCAAAATGTTTGACTCATTACAGAGGAGAGCCATTAGACTTATTAATGAACCATCTCTTACCCCCCCCCTCCCACTTTCGCACAGACGTTTGATTTCCGCAATATGTATATTCCAAATATTTACATGGGAAACGCTCATCTGAAATAGCATCAATAATTCCCCCACTCTGTACTAAGCTCGTTCAAACACGTGCAGCTGCTGCTCAACATCTCTTCAAGTGCCCTTTGAAACCCAAAGAACAAGTTTCCTTCCCTCTTCCTTTACTGCAACTGCTGTATTGTGGAACAGTCTTTCCCAAGGAATTTAAATCAAATGTAAACTAGTTCCTCCTTTCCCAACTCAACCTCTCGTGTATGGGCTCAACATTAAAAAAAAGGCTTTACAACAGAGGATCGCTCAAATTCATATATAGGTCTTAGGGTTTCCCTGTATCTTGGAAACTAGACAGACAGTCTGGAGAATCCAGCCACTGCTAGACAGAGAAGAACATGAAATAGAAAATTGGTTTTATAGGGAAAAATCCATAAAAAAATCCATGATCAAAGCAAATCATTAGGTCTAATACGTAATAGGAAGGTGGGATTAATAATTTACGATAATTTTATTATAACAGTTGCTGTATTAAATTCCCTCAAGAGAATAATACATAATACTCCCAATCATCTAATATCTTCGTGTGTAGATGATTTTAATCATACCTCAGGCAACATTGAACAAATTTCAAGTATTAATCTTTCTAGATTATAAGTTTATAATCCGGAAAAGGTTTGTTAGGACCGAGAAATAGCTTTTCATTAATTACATAACGTTTTCTTTATCCAGTTGTTATAGGTGAGCTTATAATGAGATGGTCATAGATGAAAACAATGGTTCAAGTTAACGGTTGACACCTTCTAAGCCTCGTTTGATATTGTTAACCTCCAGGATTATATTTCGGACTGTGCAAACGAATGCGAAACTATGACGTATATAAACAGAGATGACCACCGAGTGTCACCCGTCAGGATATCGACATCGGCTTAGAAGATGAAGTCAGACGTGCGGAGTTAACGATTTACAAGAGGATTTAAAACAGAATTACAAGAGAAGACAAGGGATTTATACGCTTCACCGATTTGACATGGAACGTAGATTCTAAAACTAATTACGAGGATAGAAGTGATGCAGAGGATTTCAGAGAGGTTGAGCAGGGGATTTTAAAGTTGATAGTACAAACCAGGCATCGATTACATCACGCCAAATGCTCTAACTGACTTTTCGTACGATAGGAATATTTCTCGAATCTGTTCATCCTCCATCATAATTTTAGGAAACATTCAATAAAATGAATCCAATACAAACCGTTTATAATGGCTTTGAAAAGCTATCGGATAGGTGACCTTCCTGATTAAGGTTGCTTCAAAATGATCGAAATGTTAATTTATCAACAACAGCTAAATTCAGTTAGGTAAGCAATAAATGAAAGTAATTAATATTATAAAAATTGGAAAAATAAAATTAAAATAAATTAAAACTAGAAAAATGGATAAAAATGAATATAAAAAAATCAATATAAAAATAATATAATAAAATTAATATAAAAATAATTTCAATCACCGATTTCAGCGATTGGAATTGATTATATCGAATTCGAACGAATATTGAAGTCAACTACCATATTTGAATATCAGTTATGGGGATTTGCTCACATAAAATGCCAGTTTGTGGTTAGCTAGACTGCGTATCTTACTAGCTCAAGCACCTATTAGTTCAGAAGGAAGGATTTTGCAGCCTATAGTGGAGTCACTAGTACGTCAGCCTCCTCCATGAGTTCTTCAGTCAGGCGAACGTTGAAACTCTATCTTATAGCAGAATTAAAGATATGAGTTCATGGTTGTGAATAATTCTACGATATATGTTTTTCCTGGACGGGTTATTTTTGTGTTAATTTCGAGATATTTAACTGTTTTTATAAAACTGTTTTTTAAATCTTTTTTTGCCCTTAAAGGTCTATTAGTTCTTGCTGATGTTTACTACAGTATTTTCGTTAATTACACTCTAAACTTTTCATTTGAATTTTATGACTTATATTGCTTATACGATAACTGTAATTATTGATGAAATGTTACATCAATGTTCTTAAAATGCATCTCTGCTTTCTGAATCAGTTTCTTGAGATGTCTATCAGTGCTGACTTACTTATTTTTATTTTTATTGTTATTTATTGTAGCCATAATTGAATCTGTATTTGGGGTGAAGACTTCAAATTCCAAATCGAAGAAGTACAACAAGCCCCCCCCCCCCCCAATATCATATTTATAACATCACAGTAACCTTTCTGTATCAACTGTACCAGCAAATGATTGAAGTATTTTAATATTTTTAAAAGAAACATAAATCAGTTGTTGCTGTAAAAGAATGCCTAATAATAAACGATTAAAGACAGCAAAAGAAGTTTAGATGAATAAGAGTCCGTCTACGGTAACTTTGAATGGAATACTTAGCAAAGATAATTGTGGCTGATTTTGAATATCTTATGCAGTGGTGGCTCGTGGCTTGAAATCGTCGGGGTGCTGCAACTTTCGAAATATACGTACACACTGTAAGTACAGTGTATACGTGTTTGGATAAAAAATTATGATAAAAATTTAAAAAAAAATTAAACATGAAAAAATATTGTTTATTTTCGATAAAATTATACAGTTTGGTATAATTCAAAATTACTTAAAAATAAAATCCATCTTCATAACCCCAATAATCTTATACTGGAACCAACAGCTTATACTGGAATTGTGATGAATGAGGTAGAGGTAACTAGTCTATTACAGAACCTCAATGTCAATACATCTGTGGGATTGGATGGTATACCAGCTCGTGTCGTACGTGAAGCGGCCAAAGAATTGTCAGTGCCCTTGACCATTATGTTTAATTTGAGCCTCAGGACTGGGTCAGTCCCAAGGGGGTGGAAAGAGGGGAAAATAGTTCCACTGCACAAAGGTGGTTCCAAGGCTGCTGTTGAAAATTACCGGCCAATCAGCATAACAGGAATCATTATCAAGGTCTTAGAGAAAATAGTCAAGAGGAAAATACAAGATTGGATAGAAGAAAATGGGATACTGTATCGGGGACAGCATGGTTTTGTGAAGGGTAGGTCATGCCTCAGTAACTTGCTCACGTATTATAACACAGTGACGGCTGAACTGGATAAGGGTAATGGGTTTACAGTGATTCTGCTGGACCTTGCTAAGGCCTTTGACAGGATACCACATGGAATTCTAATCAGTAAATTGCAGCATATGGGAATGGACATAGGGTTGGTGAGATGGATAGGAGGGTGGTTGACGGAGAGATATCAGAGAGTGGTTTACTCAGGAGTAGAGTCCACTAGACGGCCTGTGACTAGTGGTGTACCACAAGGATCTGTTCTTGGACCACTGCTGTTTAATTTGTTCATAAATGATATAGGAAAGGATCTGAGAGGAACAGTTCATTTGTTTGCGGATGATGCGAAGTTGGGTAGGGCAATAGTGAATGCAGATGACGTCAAAATTTTGCAGGATGATTTGGATAGATTGGAGGTCTGGGCTAGGGAGAATGGATGTCAATTTAATGTGGCAAAATGTAAGGTTATGCATTTTGGGGTGAAAAGATGGGAGGCAGTTTACTGCATTGGTGGAACCGTGCTCCAGGAAATTGATGAGGCACGAGATTTAGAAGTGTTGGTGGATAAGGAATTGAAATTTAGGGGACACATTGCAAAAGTGGCCAAATCAGCTCATCAAATCAATTGGTTGCTGAAGAATACGTTGTCAAGCAGAGACAAGCAGGTTATTGTTCCTCTGTATCGAGCCTTGATAAGACCTCATCTCGACTACTGTGCTCAGATTTGGTCACCTAGGTTTCTTCTTGATGGGGAGGAGGTGGAGAGGATCCAGAGGCGAGTGACCAAGATGATAGCAGGTCTGTGGAATGAACCGTATGAGAACAGGTTGAGGATTTGTGGGTTGCAAAAATTGGTTGATAGGCGGAGGAGGGGAGATATGATTGAGACATTCAAATTACTGAAGGGTTTCTATAAAATTAATTCAGAAGATATTTTTGAGAACAGGGCTGGTTGTGGGAGGACTAGGGGACATCCATGGAAACTGGGCAAAAGTGTGGTTAGTAAAGGTGTTAGAGCTGGGTTCTTTACTTTTAGAGTAGTGAATGAGTGGAATGCGCTCCCTGAGTCTGTAGTGGATGCTGTGACAGTGAATGAGTTTAAGGCGAGGTATGATAGATACTGTATGAATGTCGAATAGTTGTGATGAAAATGATTTGGGGCCTCCCTCGATGAGTCTAATGACTCCCTGGAGTTGCCCGTAATAATAATAATAATAATAATAATAATAATAATAATAATAATAATAATGTTCTAAAATAAAAACTATAACAAATGTTATGTCTTTAATTGTAATGTCCAAATATTTAAAGAGACGGAGTAAACACGATAAGCACTACGAACACTCTACTACTGGCGCAAACTGCATATAAACAACAGTGGAACTGCGCGACGGACAGTGCCGCATTACGCTAATAGCTCGCATCTCACTATGACGTGCATAAGTTTACGCGCGTAGCAATATGACACTGTGATAAACACAGTGCTGCTAGCGTCCTTCGCCCTCCTAAGTGCTACAAGATGGATTTTTATTATTTTTTATACAAAATAAGTGAATTGTATAGGATTGTTGATGATAAAGTTAAATATTACAAGCAAATATAAATAAATTAAAAAATATATTTATGTAGCGAGAAAAATTGGAGGAGCTGCAGTTCCGCAGTGCCTATGCACTAGCTGCTCCTGATCTTAAGAATGAGAAAACTCCTTTAAGGCGAAGTATCGCTCTCCTTAAAACATACCAACTGTCTTGGGCAAAAGACTGGATGTCTTTTAAGGAGTGCAATGTGTTATGCGGAAGCAGCTCAAACCAGAAGTTACGCATCTTTTATGCCACAGATATTTTTTAAATTCTTTAAAGTTTCTAACATTGTAACAAATAAAATTCGTTGTTGTTTTATTAACACAGGAGACTTGCAGGCTAAATGTTTGTTACCTCAATTAAAAATTCTTTAAATGCACTATAAAAATACAGACTGAGTCGATTCCTTTAATAAGGACGCATTTAATAGGAAATCACGTGACCAAAAGTTCAAAAGTAACGTGTTAGTAAATTCGTTTTTTATGCTTCGGAGAGAAAAAAGGAATTCATCCTCCGCATCTTTCTGATCGCATTCTTCTCGTAGCGATGTAGAATTTCCGTAAACTAAGTATAGTAAAAAATTTTCTCGAAATTTTCTTTAAAAATGTGGCTTTCAACTGGAAGAAAATTGTTCTTCTTAGCTAGAATAAAACGTTCTGATTATGTTAAATTACCCAGAGTTTGCCTTGCTATCCGATATTAGCGTACAATTCATCCGTTCGTCTGTAATGACGTTTTTGCAAAGACCGTATACTGCTAGTTTTTTCAATGACGCGTATACAAAAGATGGAAGAAGGGAACATTGTGATAAATGAATCTTTACGAACAATCCTTCCACTTGAGTTATGTTCCGGAGGTTTAAGATCAGTTCAGCACAATCGTTCACAGATACAGCCCGAGTGGCCAGATGGAAAAGACAGAAATTCCAATAATGACCACTTACTAAAGCGAACTCTCAGATGGTTTTATGCTGCGATATGTAAACCTTGAGTTCGGAATAGGAAATAAGAAAAATAAATATGAAATAAACAAATAAACTTGAAATTGAAAGAAACCAATTATAAAACACTTCGTTTTGTTGACAAAAATGCAAGGGAAAATAATAGAGAAAAACTATATCAACTAAATAATGAAAAAGGACTCCGTCAGCTATGGAAAAGCTTGTGCTGAACTCAGAATAAAACATAAAAAGTAAGGAATTATATAAAAGGAAAAACCGTTAGATAAAAGTAAACATGGAATTTCTCAGGAAACTGGGAAAAGAAAACATGAAAAAAAGCCAAAGCAAAATATAATTGAAAAAAACAACAAAAAATAGTTAAAAAGCACAAAGAAAAATAAATAACAATTTTATTGGTCGAGTGGTTAGCGTATCAGCTTTCCATTAACAAGCTGAGGGTTCGAATCCAGCCTTGGGTGTGGTTGTGATGCTCGTGATCATCTTGAAGTAGGAGATAAATTTCATCGCTCGGTTCAACACCCCCGTTTATTGGAAGCTGAAGAAAGTTGCATCTTTGATCTCTTAAAGCAGGATTTACGAAAGATGTAATTTTTTTTTTTCATTTCATGCTTCTAAAATTAACAAAACCCCTAAAATAACAGAAATATAAAAAGGTGAAAAATTAAAAACGAACAACAATGGGAGGAAAGGCCTAAACATTAAAAGCGTTTATATTAATGGGGAAAATAAGAGAATAGAATGAACACGGAAAAAAATGCATAAAAGAAAGATAACGGATAGGATATAGAAAATAAAAAATAAACTAAATTATTAAAACGGAGAGAAAAAAATTATAAATTAATATAAATCAAAATGTAGAAATTAAAGATAAAAGAAAGTAAAAGAAATGAAAAACAACATAAAGGAAATGTTAGAAGAACATGAACGTCAATAAAACAACAAAGGAGAAAACTTGAAGGAAGAAAGTAATCAAAAACGAAATGAGAAGTTAAAACAGAGAAAATGAGCAGCATTGTGGACCAATGGGCAGAAAGAGGCCGTTGTCTACGGATAGATGAAAGAGAGAAGTGGGAAGTGTACTATATTTTCAATAGCAGAGAACACAGGAGATGCCAATTTTGTAGGTTCCCAGTACATAAATCCTTTCTGTCATAATGGAGAGTCCGCGAAGTGGAAATTTAATCAGTAAACCCATAGAAGCCTTTTGACATCTAAAGCCGGACCTTGTGGAAGAGCATCAAGAGAGAGAGAGACATTTGGTGTGTGCACAATAGCTAAGAATGAACAGCAAAATCTTCAACCGTAAGTCTAAATACACATAAGACGTATAAAAAATATCTATTTGATTCTACTTAGGAAAGTAGTGAAGAGAAACAACTTCAGAGAAAAATTTCTCAATGCTTTTGTACACTTATTTAAGGAAGGACAAAATGCGTCATTTTGAAGAGACCTTAATTTTTTTTTTTTTCAGTTTAAAATAATAACATCGCAATAATGCAGCGAAGAAAGAAAGAATGAAAACAACAGCTGCGTTTCATTTCTTTACTTTTATTCCAATCTGCAAGGCCATTTCCCGAAAACAAAATGATGTCTGATGGATCGTAACATAAAAAAGAAAAAAAAAAGTAATGTGGCGAAGTTCAAAGTTAAATAAATGCTCCCCTTTAGAGCTCCGTACAACCAGTCACACGTTGCCATTTTTAAAAAAAGGGGGGAGGGGAGGAAAGAGTGAGGAAAACAGTTGTTAATTGTGATCTGATAACGAAGTAATTAAAGCCAGAATTAAAAAGATAATTAACGACTGTCCACTTAACCGTGAAATGAACGCATGAGGTGAGCACTCACCCGTAGCTGTTGATGAGAAGTGCACACTGAATAAATGGAGTGAAGTCGTTGTTTGCTTTATCAAACACTCGGAGACCTGCAAGTCAATTTAATAGTACGCAATTATGAATCATTATTTGGTGTTTGTGTAAAAGATCGGCGTATTCGTGGGATTCAAATCGCATTGCTTAGAATAGCATCCTAAGACTTGGGTGTCTGGTAAGGACTCTTTCCGTTTATTGAGGTTTTTCGTTTAACTTTTCTACCGGAAGCCTTCTACTTTTATTTCCCACGATTTTCACTTCCAATTATCTTCGTTTCTCAAGACATTTCCTTCCTTATCTTAATCGATTTTTCCTTCGCATTTTCAGCGATCCCTATCATCACCTTTTTTTATCTATTTCATCGTCATTTTCCTTTCTTGATAACCATCCATTTCAGCTCTAATCATTTCGGTTTTTTCCCTTATATTTAGTTAATCGCCGAAGTTATTAAAGAATATTATTTAACATCGGTTATTAAAGAATGCACTCGTTTTTCTTTAATAACGTCAATCATTACGCTGTGTAATTATTTATTAGCACACAAAATATCGAGATATGAATATTTAGTTATTAACGTAAAGAAGAATAAAATTATTCAGTATATTATAACTAAGGCTTACAATTCCGGAATCCTGTTTTTTTTTTCTTTCTGGTATTGATATAAAAATAGCCGTTTTCGGTATCAATTAAAATAAAGATTATAAAACTGACGTCAAAAAATCATCCATAGGATTGAATTTGTAACTGATTGTTACGTAAAGGAAATCTGAAAACGTCATGAAAGTCAGATGTCATTCACTTTTGCACACAAATAAAAGTAAATATCGCGCGTTAATAATTCAGCAAATGATTTGTTTTTGAAATGTTGATATTCATTGTTGAAATGTAAAAATCTAAAAATGTATATTTTGTTAGGATGTTTTGGATGCTTCGTTGATTTTAAAGGAAACTACATCGTTGATGACCAATGCATTGAAATAGAATGCAGAGAATTAGCCATAGCAATTATCAAGAAAATATTCCCTTAATCTCATTAAAAATTATAAAAACTAGCTGAATTCTGTAACCACATACGAGAGGGAAAACCAAATCAAAATTTTAAAAGAAACTTCAAATTTCTTTATTTTGTTGATTGTGTCGGTTAAGAGTAAAGTTCAGATCCACTGCTTTCACAAATCTTTACAATTCTTTCCATATCTGCACTATCCCTCTTTGCTTTTCTGTAAGATGTACTCACTGGTCGAAATCCTTTCTGATTTTTTTTTCATGTTTTGATTGAACGTTAGAACTGTATATTTTTTGCAGGAACACAAATCCCCGAATCTCCCAGTACCTCCTCATTCTGAATAAATTCGCCTAACGCATACAGAAGTGGTAGAGTTTTTATCCTACAAAATAGGCAAACCGACCAACAAAATATGCAGTTTAGACATGATGCGCTGCCCATTCATACCTTAGTTGCTTCTGTTATCATCTCAAAAAAACAACTTCCCATTTTAAAAAGTGATAGAACACTCATTAAAAGCCTGTCATTGTGAATCCTCATATGATGCATCCTTCTTCATATATCTTTTCTTACTCTTCCATCTTCATCAATAATTTCTGTCAAAAACATTTACAATTTTTCTTCTTCATCCTACGTTATCACACCAATGTCCTTTATATTGTACTCCTTTTTTGTTATATTCTTTCTTTTTCTCACTCTCTGACAAGGTGGTATTTTAAAGGCAATCGTTCATTTTAAAGGCATCTCACGAATATCCAAGATGTGAGATACAGGTACCTTCATCACTGTTTTTAATTCTTCATCTTGTGGTCTCCTTCACTGGGATTTTCTTCTTGTGTCAGTTTCTCTGTATCCATTTTTCAGAAATGATGAAACCATTTTTCAATCCAATAATTTTAGATTTCTATAAGTATCAGATTTTAACAGAACAATCAAAATTTGTGACAGCATCCAGAGAGAAAAAAAAACATGCGAAGCCATCAGAAACCCTGATGGATTCCTTCTTTTGAACTTTATTGATTAAACATTCATTACATAGATAAAGTCATGAAGGATTATTATTTTTTGAAAAGAACAACAAGAAAAAAACAACAGTTTAATAAGAAAAATAAGCATATCTTAAAAATGCATTAATTTTTTTTTCCTGAAAAAATTATTATTAGCTGATTCGCAAGGTTATTATGATTATTTATATTAAAGTAACACGTTATTGTTACTTTATATTAAACATTATTGTTATAAAATGACTCTCTTCGTCCTTATAAGGACTGGCTTAAAGGGGTGAAGCAAGAATGCTTTTCATCTTTCCCGTTATCTGTAGAGGACAGTGTAGGGATAAGGTGCTTTGAGCTATTAAAGCTCTGATCATGGCAAGAGGGTAACAGCAATAGCCGAGCCTCAGTTAGAACTTCATTGGCTACAGCATTGCCATCCATTACCCTCCAAGGGTATTATTAATCACCGCATCTCACGGTCGATTAACTCCTCAAAATGACTCTCTGACTTTAAACATTATTGTTATAAACTCATTATTTAATCTTCTGTTTGGTGTTATTTAAACATCGTATTATATTATCATTTTATTTAAGTTTTCATTAATATCTGTTTATTTTATAACTGAAGGCTATAGTTGCATACATTTTGTTTTAAAAAAATATGGTTTATTAACTATTTTTGTCATAAACTAAATTATTTATAATTGATGAAAGCTCAAATATGCTATTGAGCTGCAAGACAATACTAAATGTGCAATACGATTATTGCACATTTAGTAACTTGCAACATTTACTTGCGTTTCGTGACATAAAAACATTGTTTAATTGGGAACACCTTAAAATATCTCTTGGGAAAACACAGATAGGCAAGAATCTTTTGTTTTTCCCAAGTTCCTCAATTTAATTTATTTAATTCGATAATCTGATATCGTATTCGTAGGTGAGATCATATGAAGAATACCTAATAGACATCCCAACACAAATATAAGATCTGAGATCCCAAAGAGGGTGAAAAGAAGATGAGATGAGATAAAGAAGAAGATGAACATTTCAAATCTTTAATTTCTATTTCCCCACTACAAAATCTTTACTTTATTAATGTATTTAAAAAAAAACAACTAACGTTTTTCTATAATGGATTGTCTGCGAAAGACTATAAAATATCATCCGATGCTTCCCTTTATTTTGTTCTCACCAGTGTAGACACTTCCTCGTTGCTTTCAGAGCTTTACTTCTACTCTACTTAATGCATATTTTTTTAGTTGAGTGAATCCACTTGCTGTAGTGAAGCGGAAATGCGTGCATTTTTGAATGGATCAATGTTAGCATTTTCTTCGTATCTTCTCGAAATAATTTCATTGTAAGGCAGAATTTCTGGCATTTTCAAGGAGATCAGTGTTATACAGGCAATAAAGCAGGCTGCCTTCAAAGATATTGTTCTGCATCCTCTAATTATGTGAATGGCCATGAGGCGTTGGGCCTTTCTTAAACTTGTGTTGATTGTTCTTAGACTTTAGTGCCATTTTCCTAGCGGATACAGCATACGTCATCAATGGTAAAATAGCTTCTGTGTATACTGTATATCGTGTTCAGTACTAGATGGCCCTAATCCTTAGTTATCCTTGCCAATTTCGCTAGATTTGCTACTTGCAAGCTTTTGCGAGTGACATATTAGATACGCTTGTTAAAGTTGAATTTTTTATCTTCCTAGGCAGTTCTACAATTTTCTTTCTTAAAAAAATCATAACCCGCTGTTTTGATTGCTTTTGTGTGTGTCTGAAAAGTTCAACAAAGAGGTCTGTGAGTTCTTTTATGTAGGGGGAATATTCGCACGAATCATGTTTGCTGTAAGAGTTTCCCCACGACAAATCCCCCAATTTCTAAAAGATCCTCAGGTCTACATTCAAAATCAGACTTCATTTATTTTCCAATGAAAGAAATAAACCCATCGTATTTATTTTTGTATTTCTCCTTTCATGGGCTATTGTTGTTGTTGATGATGATGTTTGCATTCAGGACCAAAAAAAAGGCAACTAAATCGATTGAGGAACGTACAATGTTACCACGTATTATGTTTGTTAATTTTGTGTATTATTCAGGCTGCTTTGTGTGTTTCGAGGATGAAAACCAGAGGAGTAGATATCATAATGAAAACTCTACCATATCCATATATGAGACGACTAACTTACATTCATTTGAAAAATCCTCTTTAAATAGTAAGCAAACCTTTGATTGATTCATTCTGTGCCTGAAGAGATACTGAGGCATTCCGGTTGTCGGATACTACGAAATAAGCACGAGATGATTTCACAGTCATTTCATGTCTTGACAAGTATCAACTCAATCATTACTGGAAAAAAAAAAAGAAAGAAAGAAATTCCGATTGAAATCCTTGTCGTTATTGAGAGTCTGGAAAGAACTGACCAGTGGTTTTTTCAAGTGTAGATTAAAAGTTATACGCGATTTGAGGACTCTAATGAGGTGCTTTTAGGCTAAAAACTATCTTCGGTATCATCAAAACCAAATTCAAAGAAATACACTACTTCTCACTTAATAGAAACCAATATCAAAATCCCCTATTTCACCAAGGTATTCAAATGATTGCCAACATTGTGAATGTCAAAGTGCTTCTGTAAGGGAATATCGATCTTTTCATTCTGTTCTCTGTTTGTTGCGTATTCTGATAGAAGAACTTCAATTTCTGATAATCCCCATACACAGAGTAATATGGAAATCTCAATACTCCTGCGCTTTCTACTTCTTTACTCTTCGTCCACTCTAAATTAAAACGAACATACACCACATGGGTACTACTAGAATATGCAATTTTCCATTTTCCTATTTTTTCGTAAAAAAATAAAATAAAATAAAAAGAGATTTGCTCATCACATGATCACTCCTTGAATAACTATGCTGCCATTTTAGAATTATAAGTAGCTCTCTCTGTGATATCAAAATTCTAAAGAATGTAGTTCGTCATGTCCAGAACCTGGAATAAAACTGTGATCTCTGGTTTTGATAACGAAAACTAAATACGTTTCTTTCATTTAGAATACATACTTTCAGAATTGTCTGTCTGAGAACTTTTGCATAAATTTTCTTTTAATAACAATAATACGTATTGTAGAGATTAAACTTCCCATTAGTTAAATTCCTTTTTCACTCCAGCACTTTGGGAACAAAAAGCAACTTTGGCCTCATATCTTCAATGGGCGAAATTTTTACGATGAATTCTTCGGTATGTTTAGGATAATAATTTTAATAGTTTTGTTAAATTTTTCATATGAAATTTGCGTGTTTCAGCTAACTCAGTGATGTTCGATATACTGCTCAAAAGTTCCGGAACTAGGTTTACAGTGATACTGCTGGACTTTGCTATGGCCTTTGACAGGATACTACATGGAATTCTAATCAGTAAACTTCAGCTCATGGGGATGGATATAGGGTTGGTGAGATGGACAGGAGGGTGATTGATGGAGAGATATCAGAGAGTAGTTTATTCAGGAGTAGTTCAAAAGTTCAATTTGTTCATTAACGATATAGGAAAGGATCTGAGAGGAAGTGTTCACTTGTTTGCTGATGATGCAAAGTTGGGTAGATCAATAGTGAATGCATGAGAATGTAAAAATTGTGCAGGATGATTTGGATAGTTTGGAGGACTGGGCTAAGGAGAATGGATGTCAATTTAATGTGACAAAATGTAAGGTTATGCATTTTGGGGTGAAAAGATTATCAGCAGTATATCACATTGGTGGAACTGTACTCCAGGAAATTGAAGGAGCCAGAGATTTGGGAGTGTTGGTGGATAGGGAGTTGAAGTTTAGGGGGCACATTGCAAAAATAGCTAAATCAGCTCATCAGGTCACTTGGTTACTGAAGAATACTTTGACCACCAGAGTCAAGCAGGTTATTGTTCCTCTTTATTGAGCCTTGATAAGACCCCATCTAGACTACTGTGCGCAGATCTGGCCGTCAGGGTTTCTTCTTGATGGGGAGGAGGTGGAGAGGATCCAGAGCCAAGTGACCAAGCTGATAGTTGGTCTATGGAAGGAACCTTATGAGAACAAGTTGAAGATCTGTGGGTTACAGAAACTGGTTGATAGGCGGAAATGGGATGATATGATTGAAACATTCAAATTACTGAGGGGTTTTTACAAGATTAATTCAGAGGAAAATTTTCAGAACAGATGTGGTGGTGGTGGGAGAACTGGGGACCGTCCATGGAAGCTGAGCAAGAGTACAGTTAGCAAGGGTGTTAGAACTAGTTTTTTTTTTACTTGGAGAGTGGTGAATGAGTGGAATAAGCTGCCAGAGTTTGTTGTGGGTGCCATGACTGTGAATCAGTTCAATGCAAAGTATGATAGATATTGTGCGAATGCTGAATAGTTCTTGACATGATGTTTAGGACCTCCCTCGATTAGTCTAAAGACTCCTTGGAGTTGCCCGTAATAATAATAATAATAATAATAATAATAATAATAATAATAATAATAACTTTTACTTCACTAATAGAAAAAAAGTATGTAGACTTGACCTAAGTACAGATTACTGTTAGTGTTTCCCTTTCTAGACAATTCCCTTGCGAATCTGTACACCTATCACCAAAAGTAATGTTAGTCTATTTCAATATTTAAAACAAATTCTTAAAATCATGCATTCCAATGCACTGTTGGTTATCGCACGTGGGAAAGATATAAATATAAACAAAAATCAATGAAAATTGATTTTTGTTTCAGAGAGTATTTCAGAGAGTATAGTATTATACTTTGAAATAAATCGTAGCTTGTGTTTTCTAATTGTCAAAAAAGTCATTGACAACTTTCAACGATTACTAATATTAAAGTTTACGAATATTAAATTGAGGGGTGCAATTTTAGTTCTAATCCTCATCCTCTTCCATTAAACGTCATCGAAAATATGATCAAATATTCAAAATATTATGCAATAAAGCAACCACTATAGAGATGTTTTCTTGATTTCATAATTTAAGAAAATACAGATACTTTTCTTTGGAATCTCTTACCATCAATATTAATATACAATATTCTTAAATTGTGACAGTTGTTTTTGAATAAGATAGATAAAAACAAACATTTTAGTATCAATAAGATATTTTTTCTGTTCCCAATGAAGAACAGAAGTACGTCATCATGCATGATTTATTAAAGAAATGTTATTTCTTCTCGATTTGTTTCGAAAAAATGCCAGAATATCAGTATACATCATTCTGTTAAAGTATCTAAGAGAAAAACAGAAGAAAAACATCATCTTCATAAATGACATTGGAAATCAAAGAAATGTATTAATAATATTTTAGAAATCACTGAAAAATATGAGAAAAACCCTCTTCTATAGACTTACTCTTTCAATCCACTTGAGGGCTTCTAGTACTGTGAGTAATGTGATGTTCTCTATATCCTCGTCTTCAGTGATATTTGAACTCACAACCTCTTTGAAGGGGGGGGGGGGTACACTATCCACTGAGCCAACCAGATCAACAATTAAAATAGGATTAATATATCTGTAACAAGAACGTGCTATGAAAGCAAACATTTGTGGATTAAATATTAATTCCTGAACCAACATTCAAACCAGCTATCCTTTTTTTTATATACAGCAAAGAGGACAATACAAATATCATTTTTCTAAGAGAGTTTGACGGTTTATCTTAGTACAACTGCCATAGATTAGCATTTCGACGATCTAATCTGAAGTTGAACTATAGCTAGAGAAAAGAACAGCGATCTTCATTCATCTCCTCAGATTACATGCAACCTCAGAGTTCGTTATCCGTAAGTTACCATCGGCATCTTATTAGAATTGTCTTGTTATAATGAAATTTCCAAATCCCTTGCAACTAATTACAACCCTGATAAGGCATTTCTTGATTGTCTGGCTGAATTAGTAGTGGCGATAAATTTAAGTCTTGTTAATTAGTGAAGAAACCTTAATTATCTTTGATTGGTCAGATAAGATGGTGAAGTTTTATCCACTCAGCAGATTTGAGCAGGTTGATAATTACGAAGAGACAGGAAACTCTACGATTCTATAAGACTTTGCTGGTTTCTTTTTTTTTTTTTTTTTGGCTTCTTTTGCTCCTTTCTTAGGAACGTATTTTAAGTAACAAGGATTACAGAAATTGAAACACTTTCCTGTGTCACTAAAAGATATAACATCCCTCCTTTTTTCCTCCCTCCTTTGGGTTGAATGTGTTCATTTGTGAAATCCGTAAAGAGTGTCACGAAATCTGGTTTACATCGTAACAACTTGAAAGCAACTATTTCCGGGAAATGATTTGCGTAATCGAAAGATTTTTGAGGCAGGACATTCCAAAGGTTTCCGATGTAAGAAAGATTACATGGAGGCATTCTTTGTAAGAGATGGGGTTCTGTTTGATGATAATTTCAAGTGACAAAAATCCCACTTCTTAGGATGTTAGCATTTCCGAGTCGAAACCTACGCATAATAACTTGTCACATCTCGCTCACTTCCAATGAATCAAATTTGTTCTACAAGCATGACATGTTTAACTCTCTCCCTTTGTCATCCAACGTTGTCGAAATCATTGATCTTCCGACTGTGAGTTAGAATTTTGTAACAAAAGACACGAAATTGATTCGTTCATTGAGTCCATTTCCGCTGATCATTTTTGTGTAGAATGGCGTTCAAATTTAGTTTTATCCCAGCCTCTCTCTATAGTTTTATCCTCCTCCCCTCTCTCAATAGTTTTATCCTCCTCCCCTCTCTCAATAGTTTTATCCTCCCTCCCTCCCTCCCTCCCTCCCTCGGGAGGGAGGGAGGGAGGATAAAACTGTATAGGATAAAATTATATACTGTAGACTGTTAACCACATAACGCAGGCTGAATTTTCTATCTGCAAGATTAAATAAATGAATAAAAATAAAACTAGTAATCCACGCTCTCCGATCTTCCCTTAGAGATTACAGGACTTACTTCGGTACTCCAAGACGTTCCTCGAATATTTGAGTAATTCAAGTTATTATGACTAAGAGGCACAAATGCTAACAACCGCGTGACAGAAAACGAACTTAAGAATACTCCTATCTTGTATTATCTTCGTGTTGAATTGCGAAAGAGTTGAATAAGCCATGAATCTTAACTACTATCATGAAAACAAGATAATGGAGGAAGATAATGGATACAAGGATTCACACGTGTTGTTTTTGAATAAATGCAAATCAATTTAATAATGCTATGTGTTTTTTATATTCGATATATTTACTCATCACACAGAACATTTGCCGATGTATAACAATGTGAATATACGTCGAATAAAATTCAGGACTCAAGTTTTAGCATATGTTCAATGTTCAGAGTCGTTTTAAATTATATTTTTGTTTAATTCATACACTTAATTATTTAAATTATTCAGACAAATTAATAAATGCTTAACTAATAGAAATCTGTAAACATAACAATTTTAAATACAACTTAACAAGTGTGTTTACGATTTTATAGACGGCAAACCTGCTAAGAAAAACCAACACTTTACTGCAAAGAACATACTTAGACGCAACATTAGCAGTTAATACTAAATTTATGGTTATGAAAGACACTCTGGCAGATTGTTATTGACAGATTGCTGGATACTTAGTGTGGATTGTGTCTACCACTTTCGAAATACCATTAATTCTGTATTGGAGTTTTTGGACAGCAAATTGGACTCTACGTTTGCATAAGGATTTATGCAAACGTAGAGTCACTATTTTGTAGACGTTGAATACAATTAGCAAACGAATCCACTGGAGCGTATATATTCATTTTGGTTTGCAGATATTTGCTTTTTTTTAACCACGAGTAGAAAAGCTCATCGATTTATTTTGCCATGGAACAGTTTTATAATAGTAGTTTGTATATGAACGTGTCTTAAATGCTTTTGATAGGTCAATAAAACAATTTGTTTGCTTTTTATCTAAAGCGACATCGATTTGGTCCTGCGATATCTTCCAGCAGCGATGCCATCTTTTTTTTTATTTTTTATTTTTAACCAATGACATGTCTTTAGAATGATGTAGATTTCTTCATAACTTGGTTTATCACCAACAACACAGCGCACAGTCTGTGTTAATATCGAAACCATAATATCTAACTGCATGTGGATTTCATGGGGATCATGCTTTGTGAAGAGAATCATTGTCTGTGTTTCCAGTATAACGTGCACAAGATGATTATTAAAATAATTCACTCAACCAGTTAACACGAGTAAATGGCTCCCTTGGTAGAACCGCAGGAGTCAATTGTTCTCTTGGTAGAATATTACAAATCCAATGCAATTATTATCTCACAATGTACTTGCATACTTCAAGGATGGTATCACTTTTATATTCTCGAATGCGTCGTGAAACAAATGCACTGCGTCCCCCCCCTCCTCATTGAAGGAATGTGAGATGTTTTTCAGACATCATGAGTACAGATCTAGCACGACGTTGTTAGCCATCTAGTGGAATCAATGCCATGGTAGTACACATCATCATCATTTTCGCGCAACACTTTGTTATTCCTTTAATGTAGATACACATGCCATATAGGATCACCGTGTTTGATACCGTGACATCCAGTGAAGTGTCGCCACCTACCAGAAAAAAATATAAATACACAATAAGATAGATTTTTATTTGTATCTTGTGAAATGTATATCTGATAGAATTTTCTATCGAATGTACCCTCGTAAGATAGGAATAACTCTTGATCACATTTTATGTCATGTTTTGTTAATGAATTCTTGATTTCATCGATCTGTTATGAACACAAACACAGAGAAAGAGAATGAGATGAAATAAATCGTGTATGCGATAGAGCACAAGCGATAGAGTTGGACGGGGACCAATATTCACAAAATAGGAATGAAATATAGGGGGAAGAGAATATTTTATGTGGGATACGTATAAAATATGCTTTTGGCATGCAGATTATAAATCTTCAAAGGGGAAAACAGAGTCGTAAATATGCAAATTGAACATAGCATTTTGGTTCTCCTACAGTCATAGTACGAGACCTATTTAAACCCACGATCTGTAAGAATATTTTCTTGAGTAGCAGAATAGAATAACTGGATGAACTCCCGGTTGTTGTTGTTTTTAAAACTCTGGAAGCAATTCAAAAGGAGAAATAGATTTCCTCGTGGCTACGATGCAAACGTATGTTTGTAGTGCTCGCGTGGTGTAATACTTGTAGCTTGTAAACCGCATAGAAAGTATCATTAAGTCTGCGTCCACAGTCGAGAATATTCAAGGGACATTCGGTTATGAATTCCGTGGTTTCGTTCTTCGGTTAGAAAGATTGCACGTCGCCCAGTGCACGTACAATTTCTTCTCTTTATTGCCTACTTAGCCATTATTCTTTTGCATTCTGCTATAAACCTGACATCGGGTTTTAGATTTTGACGTTGTGGGTCGTTTACGGTTGGACGAAACAATGAACTCCGGTGAGGGGCAAAGGGTGGATGTTAGGAATGTCTTCTGACAACAAACATCTGCACGGATAGCAGCCGTTTCGGACGAATATCTTTGTGCATCATATTTGAAAGAAACAACCTCATATAATTCTTTCCTTTTTTCTTCTTCTACCATATCTTTTTCTATTTGAACGAACTTGGCCTCTTTGTTTATACGGTTTGGATGCATTCCTACCACGTCTTATCTCCTTTAACTTTATGTGTTCATCATCTTTTCTTTCTTTCTTTTTTTTCCGTTTTTTTTTCCCAAAGTTCTTTCTTCTATTTTATTACTTTTATCTTTCTGTAATTTCACATCCACTTATTTCCTGTAAGATTATTACTTCCTTTGTTTCTTTTTTTTTTCTCGTCTCTTTCCAATTTGTTTTCTTATTTGGTTTTATCATCTTAATTTTTCCGTCTTCGAACGCTTTTTTTTAAATTCAAATGCGTTTCATATTTTCCTATTATTTGTTTCTCTCATTGATCTTTATTGCTAATTTTATTTTCTCTCTCTCTCTATGTGTGTGTGTGTGTGCGTGTGCGTCCTTCATCTCTCTAGCCGCGTTATCAATAATTTACTGGTAGAACATTCTAGACATCAAAACTCCCAAATTGTACATCGACAAAAATAGCCGGTTTGTGCTTTTTTATGTGTTTTTATCCTCGTATTCTGTTAAACAATCTACATCATGCGCAAGTGGACTTTTGGCTGCTTACCTTCCTCCTTTTCAGTGATTTTAAATTAAGGAAAACAAACTCAGCTTCCAACGTTTAAGACTTGGTTATATTCATGGAAGCTTCTGGAACAGAAACCTATGTAGACACTGTAACTCAAATAAATAATTTACTGAATAAAATTAATTATTTATAAGCCAACGTTTCGCTAGTTCAAGCTAGCATTATCATAGGCGCTTTAACAATACAAACTCCGTGAAGTACACAAAGCAAAACAAACAAGGACAGTCATCTGCATCGAGGGTGACAGCGGTGCTCCTTGCGGTGATTCCAGTTATTAATGATGACGGGTAGATAGAACGGTGCGACAAAATCTATGCAAATTCATACCATCAGTTCTGTTACTTAAAAGACACGGACTTCATTTATTTGGTTTTAAAATGATGACGAATATTTAATGTCCTCTTTATGTATTGCTAATCTTGCCCAAATAGACGCCTTCTAAGCTCTCTATCTGGTATTAAGCATTTATTTAATTCTTTTATGTATTATGCTATTATATTTATTCTTCATTCATTCATTCATTTGCTTTCACTTTCACCCGATTGGTTCAATATTTTTGCAATAACTTTAACCTTGTAATAATCATATTCTTAATTTAATTTAATTTCTTAATTTAACCTCATTAGAATGAAATCTTTCATCTTATCCGCCTTCTTTATTTCTTATCATCCTCATTCATCTCTCTTTGTTTGTTTGTTTGTTCTGCAAGCGCTATAAATAAACTGACTAATGAAATAAACCAGATGATAAATTTCATTACTCGTTGTCCATCCTATACTAAACAGCGTGCTAATATATAAAACTAATTACCTAATTGTAATGATAAAAAAACATATCCAGCGCCACTTCCGCATGCTATTTCAAACTCCTCCATAGTGAGCAGACTGTTCTGAGGTCTTCAAATTCTTTGCAAGCCTCAATAGATGAGTGGAGAGCCCTTCCGTCTCCAACCAACAGACTGTCGGTTGGAATTCCACTATAACAATGAATGCATTTACGTAGTAGATGAATTTCATTCCAGTGTGAGGCAACCATCACCACTCTGCGTTTTGAAGTCTGAAAGTGACCTGAAAAAAAATAGTTCCTAGTTGGGCCCTTGCGGTGGGATAACCAGATTATTTAACCCTTAATATTCTGAAGATGATATAGATTTATCACCATTTTGTGATTGGGGTTGTCGTAAAAATAGATGGCCCATTCGCAGAATCGAAAGGCTTATTTCAGAATAGGCTTTCCAAATTACCATGGCAACGCCTTCATTTAGACACCTTATCTACAGCAAAGGAAGAAGTTCGTGACAAGTTTCATTAGCTGAATAAACGAAATGTTCATTTTCTTATGCTTCGAATTTTTTTGATTTCATTATTTCTTAATTGCATATTTTCTTTTACTTCGTTCCCTTATATTTCCTATTTTACGTTCGCACTATCCATTTCCATAATTTTATAGCTGAATTCCATATACTTATATTCTCTCTTTCTCTCTCTCTTATTCTTTCTCTTCTGTGTGTACGTTTTCTTTATTTCATTAGCTATTTTCTTCTTAGTTGTCCCCGACAAATTTATGCGCATTCTTGACATTCTTAAAACGATATCAGATAACAAAACCAAGTGTTATTATTAGAAATGAGAGAAAAATTGATGCAATGGATGAAGAGAAATATCTCTCACTAACAACGTCAAATACTTGAAGACGTTGGTTATCTGAGACATTGTTGTTTGTAAGAATACTTCCTTGGAATTTAGTGCAGAATGTTGGTATAAGATAGACTTTATGACACAACATTTTACGACAGTCAGCTTTGATTGTAGTCTTCGGGTAAACAGTCGACCGTTACAATATAGCTGGCTGACATGGCCATGAACACGACTTATGATCATGTGTGCAGTCATATGACGCAACATTATCAATATTGTTGAATGTACAGGATGTAAAAAAACCAATAAATATCAGCACATATGTGAATGAAAGTCTGAAAATATCGCTGATAAGAACAAGAAGGGTGTATTGAAATAAAAAAAAAGAAGGCGTTTTATGGTTCTTGTTCGTTTACAAGTTTCAAACAGTTCTTATATTCGTTTTCTCTCTTTTATTCTGTCTTTCCCATATACTGTATGTTTTCGTTTTATTTAATGAAGCAATTAAAAGTTTTTTTTTTATCATACAATATTTTTACATCTCTTCTTCTTCCTGCATTCTTACTACAAACTGAAAAGGTTTTCTCTCTCTCTCTCTCTCTCTCACTCCCTCCCTGGCATTATTTTTCCGATGCACGAAGCACACCGACGGACACGTAAAAGATTTTATTCCCTACACCAGCCGTTGTTACGATCGAGTATTGATGCTACGATCATAAAATGGATTTTTGTTTTAAGCCCTTTCTGTTCTTTGTCTGCAAATTTCAATATTGTAAACGGTAGACTCAGTCAGTAGAAATGATTGATTTACATGGCCACTCTATCTCAGGCAATCCACTTGTAATCAAAATTTTAATTATTTTTTTTAAAAAATCTTTCCTTTCTTCCAACTCATTGCCGTATCTTTCTATTTGTTAAGAAATTTTTATTGTACGTCGGTGAAAGAAGAATAAGCCAAACGTCTAACGTTTGCGTTTTATTTTCGAAAGAGTTTAACGATGGTATAGAATACAAAGTATTCTCTGTTTTTATGTGAATTAACATGCGAACTGAAGATGGCAGCACTACTACAATTGAAGACTTCCGTCCACAGCGCCCTCTGTTGAGATATTTGAGAATTATCGTTTTCCACTTTTCTGTTTGTACTACCATATTGCTAAATATTATAATTGACGTTTTCATCAGTGCTTATTATTATTATTATTATTATTATTATTATTATTATTATTATTATTATTATTATTATTATTATTATTATTTCATTGGCATTGTGAATCTTTATATTGGCGAGAGCATTTATACGACGGAAAGATATATCACAAAAATATAGGTAAACAATTTTATGTTCGGTTTTGTATACGACCCCTAACTTTTGGTGATAGTGCATATTGTATCCTTTCTAAAACATCTAAATATTCTAAAACGAATACAGTGTATTTATAACCTTTATAAACCTGTCATAGTAAGAAACAGATGTGCCATAATCCTGGTATAGAAGCAGATGGGAGAATGTTCCACACGTATATCATCCTTCAGGAGTAAAAAGACAAGCGTCAATCGTATATATAAGCTGATTTCCGGCAAAGAAATCACGCTTGATAAATCCGGAAGGGTTTGGTTTTTTTTTTTTCAATCATTTATTTTTGTTATTCTCTTGAAAAATATTCCTCAACTTACTGTTCAACGTCAGTAACAATTTTACTGTTTCCTTGAAGTACTTTTATAATTTTTTAAAGGAATACAAGTAAGGAATTGAATACAAAGAACAATTTTTGTTTTGGAAAACGAATAATCAAATAGACTACTCAATACGAAGTGTTTTATTGATTTCGATTTCCCTTCTGGTTATAACACTATTTTGTTGATTATTTATTCCCAATATTAGCAAGAATGGCTTCGTATTATTCTGATGTAGTGTATATATTTCCAGTCCTGTTAACTTACACTTTATTTCGACTAATAGCATTGGTGGTTAGGACGAAAACATCGCAATGGCCTGAGTTCGGTATACCACACAGAATTGATCTGTGAATGAAAGATCATGAGTTACACAGCGATATTCTGAACTCTGAATGAAGGTCAACAAATGACACCGACATATAAATGAAAGGTCGGTGTCACTTTTTGACCCCAGGAAAATTAGTCTCTCATAACGTCACCCCAACTGTTGTAATATCATAATGTAGTTCAGTGAAATGTTGAAATCAACAGTGTTTGGTTTAACTTCTTGGCAAACTGTTCGCTATCAGTAAACAGCGTCCTTTCTGCACACACATGACGTCCCCCCCCTCATCCTCTCTCTCACACACACACACACACACACACACGCACGCATTTCACACATTGAAATATATTACTTTAGTCCTTATAAGGACTGGCTTAAAGGGACGAAGCAAGAATGCTTTTCATATTCCCCGTTATCTGTAGAGGACAGTTTAAGGATAGGGTGTTATTGAGCCTTATAAATAAAGCTCTGATCATGGTAGGAGGGTAACAGCAATAGCCGAGCCTCAGTAAGAACTTCATTGGCTACAGCATTGCCATCCATTACCCTCCCAGGGTAATTTCTTCTCCACCAACTATCTGCGAAAAAAGGACTGGTTTAAAAGGGGCCAAGCAAGAATGCTTTTCATCTTTCCCGTTATCTGTAGAGGACAGTGTAGGGATAGGGTGTTATTGAGCTATTAAAGCTCTGATCATGGAAGGATGGTAACAGCAATAGCCGAGCCTCAAGTTAGAATTTCATTGGCTACAGCATTTCCATCCATTACCGTCCAAGAGTTTCATCCATCGCGAACCCGAAAAAATACTTAAGTTCTTAAAAGAACTGGGCGATGGACTGAGTCCTTGAATCTTTATCCCGTCATCTGAATGAAGAGAATCTGTGTAGAGGGAGTGTTATCGAGCTAAAAGATCCAGTCATGGCTGGGTAACGGGCAATAGCCGAGCCTCAGTTAAAACTTCATTGGCTACAACATTGCCATTTGTTACCCTGGAAGTCCTAAGAAGGACTTTTTTTTGGAAAAATACTTTGAAGTTACAACACCAATTATATATAATATAAGTTTTTTTTCGAAAATTCGTTACTCTGGAAGTCCTAAGAAGGACTTTTTTCAAAAAAATACTTATAGTCCTTATAAGGACTGGCTTAAAGGGGCGAAGCAAGAATGCTTTTCATCTTCCCCGTTATCTGTAGAAGACAGTGTAGGGATAAGGTGTTATTGAGCTATTAAAGCTCTGATCATGGCAGGAGGGTAACAGCAATAGCCGAGCCTCAGTTAGAACTTCATTGGCTACAGCATTGCCATCCTTACCCTCCAAGGGTATTGGATTGAATGAATCAATCACCGCATCTCACAGTCGATTGATTCATCCACCTCGAAAAAAAATACTTATATTCCTTATAAGGACGGGCTTAAAGGGGCGAAACAAGAATGCTTTTCATCTTCCACGTTATCTGTAGAGAACAGTGTAAGGATAAGGTTTTATGAGCTATTAAAGCTCTGATCATGGCAGGAGGATAACAGCAATAGAACTTCATTGGCTACAGCATTGCTACCCATTACCCTTCAAGGGTATTAATCACCACATTTCACGGTCGATTCCCAAAAAAAACTTAGTTCTTATAAGAACTGGGCGACGGACTGAGTCCTTGACTCAGTCCGCCAGTCGTCAAGGGCGGGATATAGAGTCAAGGACTCTATATCCCGCCCTTGACGGGATAAAGAGTCCTTTACTATTTATCCCGTCATCTGATGAAGTGAATCTGTGTGGATGGAGTGTTGTTGAGCTAAGAAGCTCTAGTCATGGCTGGGTAACGGCAATGGCCGACCCTCAGTTAAAACTTCATTGGCTACAGCATTGCCATTTGTTACCCTAGAAGTCCTAAAAAGGTCTTTTCCTTTCTATATATATATATATATGCATATTCATCCCCCCCCCCAAAAAAAACCTAGTCCTTATAAGGACTGGCTTGAAGGGGCGAAGCAAGAATGCTTTTCATCTTCCCCGTTATCTGTAGAGGACAGTATATGGATAATATAAGGTGTTATTGAGCAATTAAAGCTCTGATCATGGCAGGAGAGTAACAGCAATATTAAGCAATTAAAGCTCTGATCATGGCAGGAGAGAAACAGCAATACTGAGCAATTAAAGCTCTGATCATAGCAAGAGGTTAACAGCAATAGCCGAGCCTCAGTTAGAACTTCATTGGCTACAGCATTGTCATCCATTATCCTCATAGGGTATTGGATTGAATCTTGTTCCTCAAAAAAAAAACTTACAACATTAATTATATTCTTGATATTCAGGATTCGTTAAGGTGTTGCTTAGTATTAATGCAACTTCCTCTCTGTTGTATTCACTGCACAACGTATTTTCAGTTTGAGTCTGTGAATATAATAAAGATTAAAAGATAATAAAGATAATAATAAATTGAATATAATAAAGACTAAAATATCTGTCTGCATGCATTCGGTAGTAATAATAGTAATAAGGTGCAAGTAATAAGTTGTTGTGATTATATTAAACTGAATTCTTACATTACAGTGTATTAAAGCCCTTTATATGCTATAAAATCCATTACTTATATTTCAATTATATAAATATAATTTAATAAATTATTAATAAAACAAAATTAGTTAAAGTATTTATTTACTTTGTAATATATTAACAAACATTTTTATTCATATATGTAATTTAAAATAATAAATAATTGATGTATATTCTGTTTCTAACACCCTTTTCTTTTTTTTATCCTATTAGTATATTAAATAGATACTTTGTAGATAGCAATCACTAGAATGAGAGATTGATTCATTCAAAATATAGCTATCCATTACCTTGGAGGGTAATGCTATAGTTAATTGAGGCTCGGCTATTGCTGTTACCCTCCTGCCATGATCAATGATATTAATGAGCTTTAATAGCTCATTAACCTTATCCCTACACTGTCCTCTACAGATAACGGGGAATATGAAAAGCATTCTTGCTTCGCCCCTTTAAGCCAGTCCTTATAAGGACTTTAAAATAGCAATCACTACTGGACTGTCTCGATGATATGACAATCCTTCAACCGCTTCTCGGCCTTTTGGCTTAGATGAAGTGTGTAGTATAGTATAGTATATAGCATATATAGTTTGTAAGCTATAAAGTGTATGTATAGTTTCTGTTCTTAACCGTTAACATCGGTACGAGTTCCATCGGGATTCACGATATTTAAACGGAAATTTACAGAACTTCGTAAACCCCGGACTGGGGAAATAAAAATAAATATCAAACACTCAGTGGTGGGAATAGTTAGGCTTCCTCATCTGATCATGGCCTCTATCTATTCTGCCGCGTGTGCGTACCCTCGGAATTGAGGTTGACGCCACAATACCAACAAGGTTGATGGCGAAAGCTATCATAGACAGCGTCGGCGCAGAGAACATTTTTGGATTTTGGATTTACCCCTTATGGGGGAGGATGATACCAGGTAGTGACCAAAAATATGGACACCAGAGAAAAGCTTCTCAAAGGGTTCGACTATGGTAAAGTAAAAGTATCTCCCTTCATGGTTGGGAGCATCCTGAGAACCCTTAAGATACCACGATTTCCCCTAGGACTAGAATATGCAGGGAACAACGATATATAATTCATAGCGTATTCTCTAAGTGGGGAGTTGTACGGGAAATCCAGGTTCACAATGACGCAGACAATCCTGAGTGGAAGTCAGGGGAGGTAACAATCTCTCTTAAAATGAGGACCGAAGTTCCTAACTTTGTCCTCATAGGATCTGCCCGGATAATGATAAATTACCCAGGCGTCAAAAAGCAGTGCTTTAGATGTAGTGCCTTCAATCATCTTGGGGCAGACTGCCCTCGCATAAAATGCAAGAACTGCCTAAAAATTGGCCACAACCAAGAAAAATGTGAGGCAGCTTGTTTGAAATGTGGGCTCACTGACCACAAAGTCGACACCTGCCCATCCAGAACCCTCGCAGAGAGGATGGGTGGTGCAGTCACATCAGCAACAAAACCAAGTAATGAAAAGGTCACAACACAGGAAGAGTTTCCGCCTCTTGAGGCCACTCCTGATCATGCCGCCATGTCTAAGACAACGAAAAGGTCCCGTAAGGGAGGGAAACCTACCAGAATTGCAGAAACCAGTCATACGATCCCAACAGAAGAGATTGACAATGCAGAAACCATCATGGTAACTCCCACGGACGAAAGCGAAGCTACCACTGCCAATATAGACATCGCCAATTCAGATACAGTAGAAGAAGCTGTAGTAGGGATGGAGACGAACACCAAAACTTCCAAACGGCCATTAAGTCCGCAGGAAGAAAAGCTGACAAATCTCAAAACTGCAAAAGTATCTGAAACCGAACACCCAGAAGTCCCTCATGCAAAAGCAGGGGAGACTCTAAAACATCTCCTTAGAGGTATGCCCGGGGTGGTAGAAAAGTTTAAAGAGGCAATAGATAAAGTAGGAGAACCTGAACTCCTCCTCACAGGGAAATATGGACCCGACATCGTCAGTGCAAAATGGGGTGACCTCTTCGTTGATGACATCAGCAAAATCACCCCTGAGCAAGTAGAGGTAGCCCTGGATATAGACGAGGAGGCAGCTTCGGCGTTCTACATTGCTCTCTGCAAACTAGACATGGCCAAGGGAAGGGAGGTGGCCAAAAGAATCATAACAGCCCACAACAAAAGAAAGGAACAGTAACCACCTTGTGGATTTCTGTACTCAGCTTCACTGGTTTTTAGCTCCCACAGGTGGGGGAGGACCTGAGAACCCGAGCGGCGAAGGCTTACAGCGAGGCGGTGCAGTTCCTTGTGAGCTGCATCACTCGGGCCAGATCCTTCCTCCACCTCTAAGTTTACCTTTCAATTTTTGCTTTTCTCTGTACTTTTTTTGTTTGTTTTGTTACATGTTTCCTTTTTAGGATTTTTCCTTTTTTTTTTAAGTGAAAAATCAACGACCGTTTTAGAAGCGCCCCTGGGGGGGCAAACAGCTAAAACAGGTCAACTGAGGCCTCTTTAACCTACTCTACAACTATGCACTCTATCTTTATTTCCTCTCCTACTATCTGCTGACTCTCAGCCTATCTTACTCTACAGGCCGATGATGAAGATTTGTTGAACTCACAAATTAATTACTAGATACTATACTATCCGATGGCTGGTTATTGAAACCAGAGATCACATAACGGTCAGATTTTAGGGAAAGGCAACGTATACTTAGAATATTAATTAAAAAACTTTAATTAATACCTCCTATATATTTTGCTAACGTTATATTACTATCTTCAGGGATCACAAAATAATGATGTGCGCAAGCAGGAACTAACACTAAGCAAATATGGCTGAAGAAAACTAAAATCGGTCCTGAAGGTGCCCCTGGTGGGCTAAATTGGGTTGTCTTGGCTATTTGGGCTTGATTTTCTTAGAATGCAAGCTTCCCATATTTGTGGCAGTCTCATGCATCCAAATTTGTTGAGGTTTGGAGAGTGTTTTAGAGCAAAGGCTGATTCCAAGAATAATCACCAATGCAGCCACTCAGGACTTGCTGAGTGGCTGCATTGGTGAAACTGGATATAGTCCTTGTGTTCAGATATCCTGATATTAACTGTCCTGCCTGTTTGGCCGTAGTAGGACAGTTTGCAACTAGAAGAGACCTGGTATATACTCCAGGTAGGTCTAGGGGAAGTGGCTGGTCTTTGTTGGAGCGGTAAGAGATGCCAATTTCTTATATAGTTTGTAGCAAGTTGTCAGGTCATTTTTATTTTATTAGGATTTTTGTTAGCTTTTCAGAAGTACCCCGGATATAAGGAACAGTGATAGATTTAGAGTAATCTCTGTTATGGAGGGGGGGGGTGATTAATAGGTTTTAACATTTTTTGGGGGATTGTAGCCATTGGCTACGAAGGCGTTAAGAACATGGTCTAGTTCAGTAGTTAGGACATTGTTATCTGAACTGATTAATTTTGCCCTATTATATAGGGTTTTAATAATCCTATATTGTTGGGAGGGGGGGATGATTGCTGGTGAATGCATCTACCAGTATGTGTAGGTTTTCTGTAAACAGTTAATATCAGGATATCCGAACACAAAGACTACATCCAGTTTCACCAATACAGCCATCAGGACGTGATGACCATGCTTTGGACACACGCCACAAAATACACTGGAAGAAAGCTACCTTACTTCACCACAGCAAGTATAAATATGAGAGATTATTCCTGGAATCAGCCTCTGCTCTAAACAACTCCCCAAACCTCAACAAATTTGGATGCATGAGACTGTCACAAATATGGGAAGCTTACATTCTAAGAACATCAGCCCAACAGTCAAGAGAACCCAATTTAGCCCACTAGGGATCACCTTTAGGACTCTAGGACCGACTTCAGTTGTTTTCTTCAGCCATATTTGGTTAGTGTTAATGCCGGCATGCACATATCATTATTTTATATATAAATGTTCCCCGAAGACGGTAACGTAACATTACCGAAATATAGGAAATATTATTTAAAGTTTTTAATTAATATTCTAGTATACGTTGTCTTTCCGTAAAAGCTAACAGTTATGTATTAGCAACGTATAAGTTTATCTACAAGAAAAAACTAAGATCATAATATAAATGCGTATGTACAAATAAACGATATTCAGGATTAGGAATATGGGCTTTCCTTTAGCACGCCGTAGAAATGTACTCAACGCTAGCGATGATAAAAAAAGAGGTGGAAACTGGTTATATATCGATTTCCAAAAAAAAAAAAAAAAAAAAAGAAGATTAAAAGTGTTCCCTTCACTTTCAAATAAAAAGCTGTTAGAAGACATGTTTATTGTATTTTTTTAAACATATTTAAATGTTTTTATTAAAATGTATTAATATAAATTATAAATATGAAAGGATGATATGAAGGTGTTTATAATTTTGTACTCTGTTGTGATCAATATGCATTTCATCAACTGAATATCGTAGAAAAATATATCTTATAATTCTCCAAGCTTTCAGGGTTTGCGAAGTAAATGAAGGCTGACTTGAATAAATATCCTTGTCAATTTCCAGATGTATGATCAGTTTCTCCAAATGTTTATTTAACTTCACATTCGCTATCTGACGGTATTGTTTTGCCAAGGAGCACATTTCTCTTAAGTTCTGTCAAGAAACATTCGATAAATCTTCCGTTAGAATAGGTGGTTTGGTTTGTGAGCCAATCATCTGTCAAAAGTATAGGCCGAAAGTTCTACCCCTTTGGCATTATTCATTATTTATATCTATAGAGGAAATCTTTATCGTTTCTGGCACACTTTGTTGTATATTCGTTCTTCGCACAAAAGGTTTCCTTACTACTGTTATGCGTTTTACGATTCGAGAAAAATAACTTCGTATGCAAGTGAGACTCGCCTCAGGTTTAAAACTTTCACCTGATTGCTAACGCACATAAATTGGAAGAAAAATAAATAACTAAAAGAAGCAAGCGTTCGTCTGTATTCATATTCATGTTTACGTATGCCACTGCACATAGAACACTGAGAAACTCACGCGAGACTGTCAATAATAATTTTTCGTAACAATGGTAAACAATTTCGCAGTGCACTTTGGGATAGCTGAATCTTTATATTTGTGATTCATTTCCTTTTGTTATCCAGCATTATTTCCTTCTCTCGGTATCATTGTGATAGAATATATGAAATTTTAATACTTTGGCCATCTGTTCTTGAATTGGTAATTTTTTTATAGCATTTAAATTTCAATTTTATAGATATAGATAAATTATTCCTGCCAAGAAATTATGTATTGTTGCTTAATCCTTTACTCAAGTGCAAGCTAAGTTTGTGAGCGAAGTATCCTCATCATTAGGGCTACTTGAACATAGAAACTTCTAATTTGAGACAACTTCCTAAAGGCACACTTCCTTCTGGACTTAAATAAATGGACATTATCCTTATAAGGACTGGCTTAAAGGGGCGAAGCAAGAATGCTTTTCATCTTCCCCGTTATCTGTATCTGTATCTGTAGAGGACAGTGTATGGATAAGGTGTTATTGAGCAATTAAAGCTCTGATCATGACAGGAGGGTAACAGCAATAGCCGAACCTCAGTTCGGCTATTGCTGTTAATTGCCGAAATGGATGGTAATTGCTGTTAACAGCATTACCATCCATTACCCTCCAAGGGTATTGGAATGAATGAATCCATCAAATAAATGGACATTATATTAATGGATATTAATTAGTAATTTTATATACAAGTAAAAAAAAGGTATATTCAGTTATTATTAAAATACTCTGGATTAAAAGAAATATAGGAAAAAATTTCTAGCAATTTAAAAATAAATTATACTTAACAAAATATTATATTCATTTTTATTTTTTTAGCTAAAGTTTCTACAAATAAATAAATGTTTTGAATTTTTTTCAATAACACCTAAAGTCTTAGGGGGGGTAGAATTCACTGTTAGAAATCATTGAAGTTAATATAATTAGCAAAAAATTGTTTACAAAATCGGATTAAGAAAACGTAAATCACATAGAATGAAAAATCATTAAATGAAAAAAATAATAATTAAAAGACTAGATAAGTGTGAGTTATATCTCTCGAAGTATCACTAAAAGATGAAAAACATGAAATTGTTCTGAAATTGAATGTGAAATGCGTAGTAGATGGTATATTTGGAAACCGATGAATGAAGATAGTATAACTATTTTGTTTCTTTCGTATCAAATTGCTTATAATCAAGACAGAAAAAAATTACGTCACACATTTTTTTATTCAATATCAACTGAAAAGTCGTTTTTGTTTCACTATACACAGTGCAGGGGATAATTATATAGCTTTAAATGTTCATTTTGTCCAACTGTAACATACGAAACACTAAGCTGGGCTTCAACGATTGGGGAAAAACGGAAGTCTATTGTTAAGAAGTACTTATCTTTCTATCTAGCCCGGAGATGATTTGGAAAAATGCCAGATATGTGTCTTCCAATCATTTATCTTCTCTCCACGGCGCACTTTACGTGCTCCCCCCCACCCGTTGCAGTTGAAAGTCGTATAAAATTTTACTTTCTCGAAATTCGTTATTAATAAAAAGGGAACAAGTGTTAAACCCTATAAAGCAGGAACCACTCCATCACTACCGCTGGAGGGGGTGGCGTACATTTTGCTAATAGCGGTAGTTCAAAAGTTACGACATAAATCTCCGAAGCAAGAAGTAAGAAATATAGCAGAAGGCATACTTTTGGCATCATACCGGAAGTGTCACAGAAGCCAGGGCTTCATGACAGTGTTGAGAGAAAGAGTAATAAATGTCTATTCGGGGTCCCTGTTGACCGCCACAGAAAGACAAGTACTTCGACCAAAAAGACTGAGGTAGATCGTTGACCTCGTCGGCAAGGCGATGACAAACTAGCAAAGCCATAAAAGAGATGACACATATAAAATATGGAGCTTGAAACAACGAAAAAAAATTGGGCTTGGTGGTGACAAACGCAGCATTCTTTTTTCCCTTGTGGCGTTAACATCCGGGTCTTTAGATGGCATTCGGTGGATAGCGGCAATTGTCTGAATGAAAGCGGGAACAGAACCTATCTAGAAAATAGCATTTTGGTAGGATTATTTATTGACTTAAAAATAAATTAATTAATTAATTAAATAACATCGACATCAAGTTCTCTAACGGAGGTGGATCCCTAAGGGACTATGCCTCCCTTAGAGAGCATGTATAATACTCGCCCCCCCCCTTCCAAGGGAGAGACATCTCCCACTTGGAAACTTCGGATTTAGTAATTTGTATGAATTTCTTTCTGTCCTCCAATAGTTATGGTAACGTATATGAAATAAGAATAGTTTTTTTATCTATTTAGTTTTTTTTTTTTTTTGCAGCAGCTCTTACTATCAATGAACATTTCAATTCAGAGTACAATTAATTAGTTCATTTGACTTTAGGTTGTTCGTTTCAGTTCATATTATTAGTTTTCAGTTTAGATGCTTAGTTCGGTTCAACTTATTCAGCAAAAGATTCAGATTGTTCAGTACAATCCGTAACAAGAGTTCAGTTGAGGTTATTCATTTCAATCTTAGCTCCGGTTGTTCACTACTTGTTCAGCAAATGTTCAGTTCAGGTTGTAATTTCAGTTTATTTCAGGTTGTTTTAATTCAGTTGAATTCCGTTCAGTTCGGGTTGTTTTTGTTTCAAATCCTTCAGCTAAGTTCAGTTCAGTTGAAATCTTCAGCTAAGATCAGCTAAGCTCAAACTGTTCAGCTAAGTTCAGTTCAGATCAGATTCAGTATTCAATTCAGTTCAGTTCAGTTCAGTTCACATCAGATCAATGTTCAATTCAGTTCGATTCACATCCAATTGCTCAATCCAGTTCATTTCTAATTGTTCAATCCAGTTCAGATACTGTTCTTCAATTCAATCCAGTTCATTTCCAATTGTTCAATTCAGTTCGTTTCTAATCGTTCAATCCAGTTCAGATACTGTTCTTCAATTCAATCCGGTTCAGATCCAGTTCTTCAAATCAATCCAGTTGAGATCCAATTCTTCAATTCAATCCACTTCATTTCCAGTTGCTCAATCCAGTCCATTTCCAATTGCTTCAATTCAATTCACTTCATTTCCAGTTGCTCAATTCAGTTCATTTCCAATTGCTTCAATTCAATTCACTTCATTTCCAGTTGCTCAATTCAGTTCATTTCCAATTGCTCAATTCAGTTCAAATCCAGTTCTTCAATTCAATTCAGTTCAAATCCAGTTCTTCAATTCAATCCAGTTCGTATTCAGTTGTTCAATTCAGTTTAGATCCGGTTCTTCAATTCAATCCAGTTCAGATGCGGTTCTTCAATTTAATCCAATTCATTTCAAGTTGTTCAATCCAGTTCATTTCCAATTGTTTAATTCAGTTCAGATCCAGTTTATACAATTCAGCTCAGTTTATTTCCACTTGTTCCAATTGTTGAGGATACAGGTTGCGCCAGCGAATAATCAACGTTACATGTGTGCTCCCGCATTTTATCGTAACGGCAAGCGTTTTTTGTACAAAATAAGCAGCAAACGGAAAAGTAGCAGAAGGTACTAAGCAACCGATTACTACAGCAGAAATCGTAAGTACCCATAGTCCATTAAAACTGCTATATTCTACAACTAAAAAATAGCCACGTGAAAGCGCTATGCCTACCGTCCGAAATAAAGATGGCGGCAACAAAAGCCAACAACGGAAGACTACCTCGAGTCTCGTCAGCGTAGCGTCACCAACAAACCGAATCACATTAAGAAGTGCCGCAGCGGTGAAACAGAAGTCAAAGAAGGGAAAAAAGGTATGTTGTGCGATTTCTGCTGCAACTGGATACATATTTCTTGCGCGAAAATAAATGAATCGGCGCACAAGCTTTTCACCGATCTAAACCAGCCCTACTTCTGCACGACGTGCCTCCCTTCCGTAAAACAGATACTAAACCTGGCAAAAGAGTCGCAAACCTCGAGCAGCAGCTTGATCGGCACCTTCTCCTCCAAAATTGGGAAGTTGGAAACTAAACTCGAGACGCTCAACGATCAGCACCCGACCACAAGTGCCCGCGTGATTGCTAACGAACTTCGTGACCTAATCACATCATCGGTACGTGAGTCGCTGGAGGCCGAAAATAGGAAACTCAACGCTGTTATCCTGAACTTTCCGACCGAAAACGGTAAATCCTTAAAAGAAGACGTCGGCAAACTTGCAGAAGAATGCGATTTCGATCCCAGAAACATCGCCAAATGCCATCGTATCGGACCAATCAACAAAAGAAAGGACGGAACAAACTATCCACGTCTCGTGAAAGGGACCTGCGACTCACCAGTAAACACAACCAAATTTATAACAGCGATAAACAACGAGCTAAAGGACACTTTCTCCCAGTCGAGCATACGTGCTCGACCTGATTTAACCTTTGCCCAGAGAGAACAAAGATGCCAATTCCGAAGACAACTAGAAGCAAAACGCCAAAATAGAGACAACAGTTGAGTGATAGACTACAAACAACCCAAACTAGTCTAAAAACCAAGTGACACCAGTAGCCACCAAGAACACTAGTATGCAGGCACTGCATAGGAAACGTGCAGGACCCTTGGGGTCAAATCCATGCCTTACGGAAGCTTGCATATCCAATTCAACAACATCCGTGGCCTCAACTCTAACCTCAACAGCATCCAGTACCACCTGCAGTCCACCAAACCCCATCTACTCATTTTAACAGAAACTCAAATCTCACTTCTCCCAGCACTATTCATCTCAACTTTCCTAACTATGCACTATTTAACTCCTTTCGATCCAAGGGTGGCGTCTGCGCTTATATCCGCTCTGACATACCCTGCCAAAGAACAACTAGTTTGGAATCGCCCGACGTCAACCTTCTTTGGCTGAAGATATACCCCCCCTCCACTCAGTCAAATTCATCTGCTGTCTCTATCGCTCTCCTAACACCACCAATCACTCAGAGTTCTTTCATTTCCTCTCCTTAAAAGTTGATTTTTTCCAGTCCCACTCCCCAAACAGCGAAATCATCCTCCTGGGTGTTTTCAACGTCCATAACACCAATTGGCTTTCCTCTTCCTGTCAGATCCTGCAGGCAAAGATGCTGAAACATTTGCAGTCACTAATGACCTCAATCAAATTGTTCAAAAACCGACCAGAATACCAGATAACCCAAACCACTCCCCAAATACCCTAGATCTCTTCCTTACTAATGACCCCTCCAAATATGCAGTGAATGTAGTAAAACCCCCGGGTATTTCTGACCACAACTTAGTGCTCATCTCCTCCCCCATGCAACAACGCCTACACAGTTACTCCCACACAAGAGTAGCTTGGCATTATAATAGTGCCAAATGGGACAGTCTCCGAGACTACTATGCTTCATTCCCGGTCTTCCAGTCCACACATATGCACCGAACGCATCACCAAAGTGATCCTCCCTGGCATGAAAGCATATATTCCCCACACTACTCAGACCTGCCGTCCCCTAACTAAACTCTGGTTCTCCAAAAAATGTGCCAAGGCTGAACAAATGAAAAATCAGGCATACCACAACTGGCTCAAATGAAGAACCCCACCCTCATTCAATGCCTACACTGAATCCCGAAACAAATGCAAGAAAACTATCAATACTTTTAAAACAGATTTTGAACGGGCAAAAAAGCAGGAAGCTTGCAGCCTGTCCAAACGGAAGCCGCTCCTTTTGGTCCCTTGCCAAGGCAATTGGCCGTAACTTTTGCCCTACACGATTCCCACCTCTATCATACCCAGATGGCTCATTTGCAACATCGCCCATAGAAGAAGCTAACCTACTGGCATCACACTTTGCCTCCAATGCACAATACACATAACTGACAATGGCAAATGCCCTCCAGTCATTCCAACTGCCCAACATACAAAGCCCCCTGTATCCTTTTGCCAAAAAGACATCACAAACCTGCTGTCTAAATTAGACACAAAAATGTCTCCTGGCCCAGAAGGAATTCCTTCAATTATTCTGAAGGTCTATGCATCTGAACTAACTCCTATACTATGTCACCTGTACACACTTTCTTACCGCACTGGTATATATCCCAAAACCTGGAAACTGGCCTATATTCAACCCATTCCTCAAAAGGGTGAAAAAATCACTGCCATCTAACTACCGCCCAATATCACTCACTTCTCACTTCAGTGCTATCTAAAGTAATGGAGAAAATCATCAACTCGCAAATCCTAATTTACCTTGAAGGTACCCAGCTATTAAGCGACCACCAGTACGAATTCCGCCAAAGCCGTTCAACAGGAGATCTATTCTCATACATAACCCATCACTGGACAAGCGCTATGGAGAATTTCGGCGAATCCCAAGTAGTTGCACTTGATATCTCCAAAGCCTTTGACCGACTCTGGCACAAAGGCATACTAAGCAAACTTCCATCATTTGGACTGCCTCAGGGCTTCTGCAGATGGATTTCCAGCTTCCTGTCTGGACGCACACTATGTGTGATGGTAGACGGCTCCCTATCCTCTCACCATCCAACTAGTGCTGGGGTCCCTCAAGGCTCAGTTCGGTCACCGACCCTCTTCCTTCTATATATCAATGACCTACTTCAGTTGACCTCTAACCCAATACACAGTTTTGCAGATGACAGCACACTACACTCCTCACTTTCATTTAACAAACCCTACCCTACACAACTCACTTCAACCCACAGAACATCAACCACCACTGCCCTTAATTCCGACCTCCAAGCCATGCGCCAATGAGGCTCAGATAACCTCATCAACTTCAACGCTAGTAAAACCCATTTCTGTCTTATTTCGCACAAAAAAGAACCATTAGAGTTCTCAGACAAGATGAAATCTTGTCTGAGAACTCAAATTCTCAGACAAGATGAAATCTATCTTCTCGGAATTACCATGATCAAACCTCTCCTGGCATAAACACATCACAACCATTGCATTCTCAGCTTCCAAAAAACTAGGTTTTCTCTTTCGCTCAAAACGCTACTTCACCTCTAAACAGCTGATAACACTATACAAGTCACAAATCCGCCAAGCTCTCGAATACTGCTCTCACATCTGGAGTGGAGCTCCAAAAAGCTCCCTCAAAATGCTTGACTCAATACAGAGGAGAGCGATTAGACTAATAAATGACCCATCCCTCACCAACTCGCTCCCCCCATTTTCAAATAGACGCTTGGTCTCTGCAATCTGTATATTCTATAAATACTTTCACAGAAAAGGTTCATCTGAAACAGCATCAATAATTCCCCACCCTGTACTAAGCCCATTGGAACACGTACAGCTGCCGCCCAACATCCTTTTGCAGTACACCTCGAAACCCACAGAACAAGTTTCTTCTCCTCTTCATTCATCCCTGCTACTGCAGTACTGTGGAGCAGTCTTCCCCCTGACGTATTTCCCCAAGGAATACAACATACAAGCGTTCAAATCAAATGTAAACAAGTTTCTCCTTTCACAACCCATCACCCATCTACGGTACTAACGCACTATAGGTTGATCAGTCAACGTCCTGTATATGGGCCCAACATAAAAAATAAATAAATAAAATAAAATAAATTTTAATTCAGGTTTGAACAACCTGAGGTCCAATTAAGGCTCGTTTCAATTCTCGCTATTTTCTTAGAGAATGATGTTAATATTAATATCGATACTTAAATGTCTTGAGAAACACAGAATAGAATGAAGTCAAGAAAACAAAATATTCATGCAAAGAAAGAAATCGAGCACATCCTGTCATAGCAGACGTCGGTCTCCTCTTAATGTATCAGCATACTCTGTAATCACATGGAACGAGTCCTCGCATGAATATGGAAAGAATTTCAGAAGTTGGTGTTTTCGTATCGAAATACCGTCGAGTATTTTGAATAGCTCGGAAGCTTTCTGTTCTCCTCTTTATACACCGCATAAAGAACATTATTTTAAAAAGATTAGTCTGGATGCTCGCTCGCATTGTGAAAGGATCTCTGTTTCTTCGGCATGACGTCACATTAAGTTCGTCTTTTTTCAAGGACATACACAGCCTTGAGGAATCTTGTTTGGTAGTCCTATTACCGCTCCGACATAGAACTACGGCTGCAAGGGGAATAGAGAGAAAAATTTGCATAAAACTCCCAGCACGAGAGGATTATAAATACGGAGCTCAATGATGTGGTCTCAAACAAATTCCCCCAAAGGGATTCGGCAGTTACAATATGGAAAAGTTAGCTGCGCGTCATCTTCAAAATGCGCAATAGGGTTACAAAATGTCACGCGATTAAACAAAATACACATTTGCTAGACTAATAAACTACGAAATAATTAACTAACAAACATAAGATAATGTTTTTTGCTTAGTACTGAGTTGGCCAGTTTCAAGATGCCAATGCCTGTCCTTCCTCCCTAAGATTTTCTATTTTTTCCTGCTATCTAGAAGAATCGTTTTGCTTGAAATGAGGAACCATACCCAAAATAATTAATTATACGAATTAAACCTATTTCCGCAACTAAACTGATTCAAAGCTATTTCATATATATAATGCCAACGAAACATTCTTTCTGGATTATATAAGCAAAGTGGATCCAGCATTATTCAAAGCCGAATGTAGAAACTATGAAACTTTCGTAAAAATAAGTTGACCAGAGAGCTTACGGGAATACACCGCCGGCATTCACGAGTTGCGTTAGCGAGGATCACTTTAGAACGCTGTCCAAATGTCTATATATTATTATTCCACGAAACCTTATCAAAATGGACTAATAGAAAGCGAGTATATAGACGCTTGGGCGGCGCCTATGTCTTTTAAGTAGTTCGCGCTAATGCCGTGGAGTATTCCCGTAAGTTCCTTGGTCATCTTACCTTACGAAACTTTCATAGTTTCTGCATTCGGCTTTGAAATAATCCTGGATCTAATATCCACTTTGCTAGTATAATTTTGCATCGCCGAAATGAAGCCTTTCGGCTCTTTATTTTAGTAATTCTTTTCTGGATTTTTGTAATGTGCGTGTTGCTTTCAGTTCATCATTTGTTAGTTAAAGTACTTTACTTTCAAGTTTTCCAATGTAAACCCATCAAATACACCTTTGGAGTACAGTTTACAGTTGAAAAAGTGTAGCTCGCAAAGATCCAACTCTCTTCACAGGAGACCAGTGTCTTCAACGAGAGTGGGTGCATTAACTCAGACCAGGCTGTTCAAATCTCCTTTAAGCAATAAAATGAAATTAATAAACCAAAGCTAGGTGACTTATTCTTTCCATATTACCTTTCTTAAGTGCATTTTTAAATTAAAGTGTTGGGTCCTTTTTGAAATAAAATCCCCAGCGATTTACTTGAGTAGTTGTTTCTTTTCAGATACTCAATTAAATTCTTGTAAAAATTGGAGTATTTGCAATATAATTTATTGAGTATTTACTTTTCCGAACTTTTTATAAGCTTCTTTTGTGCAAGGGCAATTCAGTATGTGTTGGACTAGTATAGAACTATTAAAATAATTTGAACAGATATTTATAGCAAAAATACGGCAACTGCTGAAAGCGTTGTAACTGCAAATAAGAGAGAGAATGAAAGAGGAACTGCCATTTATGCAAACATTAAATAGCCTGAGTTTTATCTGGAAAAAGTCATTAATTATTATTAACCTTTAATTATTTATTCAGAAATGTTTATTATTTCGCTAAACTACTACACAATATCTCGTTGTTTTTTCCAGGATTACTTACTGATATTTTCTTACTTATATATCATGATTTTTCCCTTGTTTTAAATGATTAGCAAACTAATCTGTTGTTTTAAAATGCTTTGAACTTCCTATCACAACCAATATCCTTCTCGATGTGTATTATTTCTTCAACGGATGGCATATGATTTTACAGATTCTTCTAGACAATTTTTTTTTCATTGTCCCCTCTTTCGACGACTTGTCACATTCACTTTTTAATCCTTCATTACTTCGTGTCGTGTCTCATGGTTTTATCTTCGTTAATCGTGGCCGACTTTCCACATTTAAGCTCATTTAGAATTTTCAACGTCGTCAGCATTTTTCAGCCATTTTCCTTCTATCTTTGAATCTTTCATGACCAATGCGTTTCTTCAGCCATCAAACCTATTTCACTCTCGTCGGTTATTGCGTTTAGGAGAAAGTAGGCATCACGCAAGCCGAAATAATCGTGTGAGAACGATGCAATTTCGCGATATTACCCACACCGGTGTTCACACTTTATCCGGAACTCCATCATCTCGAGGCAGTTGAAGTGAGGCAAAAATAAGACGACCCTTCCTAACTTCGAGCATGTAAGGAAGCTTTCGCACTTCTAAACACTGATGATAAGCGAGTAATTCTGTTAATAGCGTCTCTTAGCTACGACATTAGTTACGGGTTTAGTACCCTCAGAGAAAATATCATCCGCTGGCGTGTGTGTCTCTCCCGAGCCACATGATAAATTTCTGTAATTACGGAAAATGCCATCACAGCATGTGTGAGTCTGTGGCCACTTTTCGATGATTATTTTATTGTAGCAGTTCCGTTGCCTACAGAGAATCAACGTACTTATCTTCATTTAGCCTTAAATTGCGCGAATAATCATTCGGCTTTGTGGCTTTCTCTCTCTCTCTCTTTTCAGTTTAATTTTATTTATTTTTGCTTTCTTTCACTATTATTATTTCCTTATTTTATAGCTCTTTTCAATCTCTCTCTCTCTCTCTCTCTCTCTCTCTCTCTCTCGCACTTTGTTCTTTCCATCTATGACGAACATTTTACTAACCAGAGCATCAATACTGTTTTTAAGTAGTCTGCTGATGTACGTTTCAATTTGAAACACATAAACAGGTAAGTCACTCAACTGTATTATTCCATGATCTTTGTTGGTACGAAAGCAATGTAGTTAGTTGGCCCCGATTGTGAATTGGTTGCTAGTGGGGAAGGATAAAATAAAACAAAAAGAGCTAAACGTATAGAAGAGAAGAGAAGATGGGATAAGTCTTTAAGGAAAAAATAAATGAAAAAGGTTGTGCGTAGGGTTCTTGACACTGAACACACAGTCATTGTGGCTTTGAGGTTTTTAGGTTCATGGTTTTTAGGTCATTGTTAACCCTCCTACTTTCTTCCTTATCATATCTTAACGTCTTTTTTAAACCCTATACACTAACAGTTAAATAATACACACTGTTTTGTATCAATAAGGATCATACACACATCTGAACGACCTTTCAAATTAAGTGTAGTTGGAATTAAATCGGCGTTTTCGTAAACCAGTCGCAAAGGCCATTCTGATAAAGCTGGCCTGGGTATATGCTAATTAATAATAATTAGATACTAATATTTGAATTACCTTTGATCAGATCCCAAAGAATTCGGTTTATTGCTATTAAATACCTCATTAATATCTCGTCAACCGTACTCTTCGCATCCCGCAAAGCACAGAATTCAACAGAGTACTTAGTTTTCATCTTCATCACGATAAATACAGAGTTTTCACAACTTTGCATCTGTTAGCCTGTTAAATATAACACCATACACCTAAATAAACATCTTAATCCCCTTCAATGTTTGTATTCAACGCAATTGCAAATAGGTTCCACTAATTTGCTTAATGTGTCACAATTATTTCAAGTAAATGGTGTGTGTTGCGAACATTCTCACACAGCGAAGCTCATGAATTTTATTCGAAAAGCCTTGGACTACGATTCTTCTTTTCTTAACCATAGGATTATCGCTTCAGCACGCAGAGTTCATGCTTCTGAAGAGAAAAGCTGGCGTGTCCCGTTGCAATAAACAGATCACACGATATTTACATCAGCCTCGGCCATTTCTGAAGATGCCATTAACGTGTGTGTGTGTGTGTGAGGCTTATAGCAGAATAACGTGAACATAGTTTGGTGGCAAAAAAAGAATAAAAAAAGCAGGAAGAAAATGGGAGAGTCCAAAAAAAAAAGAGCACGAATATTACTACTATTCTCTAGTCCTGAGAAGATAATACGCAGAATTTGCACGCGTAAGTCCCTTCATCTCTTTTACAGTTTCATGAAAAACGACACGTCAGATGTACCGGGAGAATGCAATAAAAAGACAGCTGGTTGGGAACATGGAACAGACAGGTAGGTTATTTCGTATCCGAGATTGCTTTTCAGTCAGCTTTCTCGCTAACACACCCCAGAAATATTCTAGAAATCTTAAAGATGATCCGATCTATAGTCTCATATTGTGTTAAACAACAACAGAAAGTGCATATCGGATCCCACAAGAGAAAAAAAAAAGTAAAACTCCGTATTTTTATTCTAAATATCTTATGAGATCCTCCTGTCTATGAGAACTTTTTAAATATAAAGTTTGTGTTGCTGTGTGCGTTTAATAATTATCCTGAGAATCTCGTTATTGATTACCACCATGCTTCATTAGTTTAGATCAATTATTTGGGCACAATAAAAACAGTCCAATTTCTTCCTTCAGACATAGTTTGGCTATTGATTCATAATCTCGGCGGCTGCAGTTTATTTAATTATGTCTGGTTAGGCACGATGTTTTAACAAAACACGTTGCGATTTTTCCCCATAGGAGGATAGTAATTGCTTTAGATAGTAAAACTCGGCAAATGACATCGCGACATGGAACAAACTTTGCTCTCATTATAGAGGTAATATTAAAATTTATTATAGTAAGCGACATGTCTATTTGGTAGCAGTAATAAAATATGTGACACTAAAACGTTTATGTCATGAGTAAGTCAAGAAATAATTAAATAAAAGATTTCTTTAAAAATATTAACATTTTTAACGCGAAAAAAGTAAAGGAAAGGATAACGAGAAAATAATTTGTGAATATATTTCTATGTTGAGGTTGAAAGAAATCCTGCCAAAAATTTAGCTATAAAGCTTCTGTATAAAATATACTTAAAAATGTAACTGTATACAGATTTTCCATAACAATAATATATTATTGACAACAACGACACCTTTTGTATATTTAATATAAAATAAAATCCTATATTTCAACTCTGAATATTTAAAATAAAATAAAACATAAAAAACAAACGATAAATGATGATGTCCAAACCCTTATGTATCGTTGGATTTCTTTTTGATATGACTAGCTTATAACTCTTCAAAAATACCAGTAAAAACAGTAGAAATGAAAAATACATAAATAAAAAGAAAGTGTAACGTAACACTAGAGTGCATTCCAGATATGCTACTGCACACATTTCTAAATGGGCCTCATCTTTAAGTCACTTATCACTGTTAATAAAGATACCGATTCTCCCTACTGTTGCGTACTTTCCCACAAAGATAAGAACAGCATAATTTATAAATAATTTTAACACATGTGCAAGTTACTTGGAAGTACTACTGTTGGCATGATAGTTTCATTATTATTTTGTAAATTATTTTTATTTTTTATTTGTTTAGTTAGATGATGAGCCTCCGCAGCTCAATCGATGTAGACGAAGCCCCTTGATCGTTAAAACCAGAGCTCGATTCCAGGTCCATAACGTGAGGAACCTTTATCTGGTCTCTTTCGACTAAAGGTGAGTTAGCCTGTCTTATACGAAGGTAGGGTTTTTCCCAGCCGGTTTGCCTGTTTCCCCAAAAGGCAAACCCGGCTTCGTAAACACACGCATCTACAGACATAGGACACACCGGGAGGCATAGGACTAACCACCTTATCCTCGAGTTACGGTTGCGAAGCCCAAGAATACTTGGAAAGGTCGTGGGCACTTAAGTGCCTGTTAGGACCACTGATAGATAGATAGATAGATGTTACTGAATGATATTAAATATTATGTTCTGCATATACCGTACACATATATTATATTATGGTTATGAAGTTTTTCTCATTAAATGTAGCTCTGAATATCCTATTATTCCTAGGCCACTGTGTATACAGGGTTGCCATAATTAAACTTCCCCTATTCAGAACTATATGTAGCTCAATATAACAACCGGAACATCACCAGATTTGCTAGAAGGACTAATCGAGACATGAAGGAAGGGTTCTGAGAGAAAATTTAAAAAAAAAAACATAGTTCAAAAAGTCACCGATAGGGGGAATGTGGCGCTGTTTTTAGCCAAGGAAAACGAACATTTACATAAAACGAAGTTGAACGCTTGTTTTGCTGGCATCACTTCACAGAAGTGATGCCGTAGAAGCTGCTGTTCCGGTCGTGCAATGTCGGGAGGTGCTCCATCTTTCATAAAAATGGTCTCGTCCAAATATCGTCGTTGCTGAAGTTACGGAATGGCAAAACTGTTCACCATATCGCGATATTTCCGTGCGATAATGGAAAAGTACTGATCCTGTCGGAGTTATGTCCTCAAAAACGAATGGCCCTATTTTGAAATCTACTGTGAAGATTTCAAAATTTCAATTACCGAACGGTAATTTTCGGTGAATGCAATGGGAGTTGCTGCAGCGAATGGGGTGATTCGGAATCCCAAATTCGACAATTTTGGATGATTGCGGTCCCATTCAAATAAAAATGCGCCTCATCTCCCAAAGAATTTTCCAAGGCCAAGCATCGTCGACTCTCAAACTGATCGGAAATGCCAATCGCTTGTCGTAATCATCGTGTGGCATCTGCTGATCTCGCATGGATAAGTAATAATTTTGCGCAAGACTTTCCATACTGTAAAATAAGGCATATCCAACTGCCGTGCTACTCCACGGGCTTTGTTACTACCAGCAACATTTTCGGGTGATCTGTCGACAATCGAGGTGGTAACTTTTTCAATTACCCATGGCGGCACAGGTTTCTGTCCTCTGTCAGGTCGAACTTCCAAGGATCCTGTTTCTTTGAACTTCCGAACTATCGATCTAACTGCACTAGCTGACAGTGGACCTTCACGCAAGTTCTGGCGGGTTCTAAAGTCCCGAATAGCGGCTGATGCACGCACTCGTTAAGCTATTTACAACTTTTGAATTATCAATAGGAATTCGTTTGTGAAGTTTTCCTTTACTTTATAGCTCTTATGATGCCAACAAACCAGGCGTTCAATTCGTTTTATGTAAATATTCGACTTCCGGAGCTGCAACAGCGCCATATTCCTCCTATCGGCAACTTTTCAAACTTTTTTTTTTTCGAGGAATTTTTCTTCCCATGTCATGATTAGTCCCCGTGCCAAATTTGGTGATATTCCAGTTGTTAGATCGAGCTACATAAGGCTCTGAATAGGTGGAAGTTTAATTATGGCCACCCTGTATATGAACATCCCTTCCTCCTGCACTTGCGGATATCGCAAAACATTTATTTTATTTTTTTTTATTATTATTTTTTAACATAGCGTCCATAACTCTAATACTCACAATATAATTTAATTCTAAGGCATAAATTTCACATTCTTGTTTTCAGTTTTGTTTTGTTTTGTTTCAAAAACCAACCATAGCTCCCTCTGACATCATGAGACGGAAATTACGAGTAGTTTGATAGGAAAAAATAAAAAAATATAACAATGGATATATACAGATTATTGAAATTGAATACAAAATCGTAAAAAAAAAATTGTTACACGTACTATTGAGAAAACGTACGTATAAAGAACGTTGAAATGGATTATAAAATAGGGAGAAATATCATTTAGTTAGCAATTTGTAGAAGTTTGAAATACTGTTTGCCATAACTAATAAAAACGTACTGTGCACCTGCTCAGAGGGATTTGCTAGAATTAGACGAGTTTTTATTATACCTTGAAGAGAACCATAAACGTAGCATTCAGTTGTCCTCTTCTTTCCTCAGAACAAGAAAAGAGTGGACTTTAAATTCGACAAAGTATTAATTCGCTCACAACGCACGCCTCGCAATCTGACCTGTGACGTCAGAGACGTGAGAGAGTCCCGCGTTAAAACAGAATGTATTTTCTGAAGTTCTTAAAATAAGACTGTAATTAAGTAGGGTGGTCGTTTCACGCATTTGGCTTAGAGGATATTAAATTATATTTTAGGTCTCGCCAAATGTGAAATTACGTGAGTTAAGTGACAGTGAATAATGAAGATCACTTCTATGTTAGTGTGTGTACCTCCTTGACACTTGGAGAGTAATTTGTTGTCGTCTGTTTTAACAGAAATAAAATATTGTCGCTTTTGGACCCCTTAAGAGACTTAGTCACACCTGCAGGCTTTTCGTGTTGTGAACAAAATAGAACCCAGGAATGGAAGCAACATTTAAAAGCTCTGAAATGCGTGATGGGTATATAATACGCTATATTTAAAATAAATGATTATAAATTAACTTGAATTCGCAACGAGTACAAACCCTGGATTTGAATAGATTATTTCGTTCTCATGAATATACGCAATTTCTGATTTAAAGCTGTTAGTGAAAAAATCCATCAGAGGGCGCCATGTTCATTTTTTCGCGCTAACAATTAACTGTAGGAAGGCAAGTGAAGCAACAATTAAGTGTTAACCATGTTGGACTCGCGCAGATGTTTCCAGACATATTTCGCTTCAGTGAATTACGAAAATGCTTTCTCAGCCTTCAATAATGGTTGAGATTTAGTCTTTTAATTACACGCTCTTAGCAGTTAAAAAAACTTAATCAAGGAATGTAGTGAAGGTTCATATATTTATTAAGTGTTTACATGGAGATTCGCAGATAATCGCTCTGTTCCGTAGAATTTCTGGATAATAGTCTGTTACACTTCACCTCACGCTAAGTCTAAAATGATAATTTAAATTTTAATGAGCTCTATACAGAGAGAATTTTGGTGTTTACAGGTAGCGTTGCGCTTTAAGATAATGAGTTTGAGATGAAGAGAAAGATGAAAAATAATGGGAAATAAATAGCTTGAAATTTTGTTTCAAATTCATTATTAAATGACTTTATTTGGGAAATGGGCTTCTGAGAAACCAACTAAAGTACTCGAGCGGCTTTCTTTTAGAAATACTTCTTAATATAAAAGTAAGGTTTAACCGTAATCTCTTAAAAAAGAATTATCTGCTGATGTTGGGGATGTAATTGAATGTTCGAGAGAGTTTATAGGAAATCCCATTCGATGAAACATTAAGGAAAGAGAGAAAAAATGAGAGAAAGAGGGTGAACATGGGAAACACGTTGAACTAATAACTTTTTTCATCCTCCAGTGATGGCTTTAGAAATTCTAAATCTTATTTTGAGAATGTTACGATCGTTAGTGATACTTTCCAAGCCCTCCACTATCTTTGGAGCATTTGAATTAAATATTTTCTCAATTTATATAAAGAAACGGCAGTAATAACTTTAATTCGACATCACAGATGACAAATTAGTTCCAGCAGAACTTAAACATGAAAATAGGAGTCCTAATTATAGCTGGATTTATACAGCAACTGCCCCGACGTGCTAACTCCCTTGTCCAACACTTGCCTAATTTAAATTGCAGCACCATGACTCATAAGTCCTGAAGTAATTCCTGCATTTGTCTAATGGGAAACTGATTCTGATACTGAACTGGAAAGTTCGACCATTTCTGGTTTCTTTTCCTTCAAATAGGCTTCCTTGTTTTAATTATCTTTCAATGTTGTCTTTTCTTAGAATCAAACAGATTTAACACTTCTATATAATGAAAGTGCTCTAACAAAAGAACCATCAGTGGAACCCCTAATCTCCACAGCTACCTGCGATGCCCTTTGGATGGAAATATCTCTGTACGAATACCGTCAAGAATGTGAAGATTCTATTTTAGTTATTTTTCTTTTTTCATCTAAAGGTCAGTTGGCCGTCTCATACAGACATGTAAAGATTTGTTCAAAAAATTCGGTTTTTTTTTTCCATGCCATAAAACAGACAAACCGGACAGTAGAATACGCGCAATTAATAAACATTGGCATCATAGCTTCAGTTGTTTCCCTTATAATTAAAAAACAACCTAATACAGTTGACTTCAAATATTTAAACTATAAATAATAATAGTTGGGGTCCTTAAGAGCCAAAGCTGTATAACTGGGAGAAAACGTCCACATAGACTTTAAAGGAATGCGGAGAACCGACCAGGGCTTCTGACCTAATGTCCAGTCCTCACCTTCTCATGGTGCACCACGAGAAGAAACCTGGATAGTGAACGGAGAAGAAACCTGGATACTAAAGAAACCTGGATACTGAACGAGGACAGGCTGGCAATTCTGGATTTAGCCGACCAAATTGTATTCTTGTTGGCTTACCAATATACGAAATGATGGGACAACATGATAAAATTTCATGCCCGCTGGAGCATCGCCCAGATAAACAAGGCCTCCATTGTTTTCGCCAGGGAACCAGGGCGAACAGCGAAAAGTTAGCTACTGGAACAAATCTGAAAACACACCCCAACTCAACATCAGAACCAGAGTTAAAGATCGGTAATATCAACATAAGGATCCTGAATGGAGAACAAAGAAAAAGAAATAGAGCTGGCTGAGGAATTAGAGTACCAGCTCGACATAATAGGGGTGACTGAAACAAAAAAGACAAAAACTGATGAGATCTTCCTGAGCAATAAACACAAAATGTTATATTCAGGCAATGACAATCAAGGAAAAGAAGGAGTAGCCATAGTATTCAACACAAAATATGAGGCTAATCTTCTTGAATGGCAGGCAGTCTCAAGTAGAGTGATGTGGGCAAATATGAGAATGTGGGGAACTGGACAATGAGACGTATTTGTGCCTATGGTCCCACAGAAGGTTCTACTAAGGTAGAAGTAGAGGAATTTTTTGAGGCTTTACAGAAAGCAACTGACACAATGAAAAAGGAAAAGTTGGTCCTTGTTGGGGATCTAAATAGCAGAGTAGGAAATGATTGTGAGACATACAAAAATATTTTGGGAAAATTTGGAGAAAAGAGCAAAGCTAATAATAATGGCAAATACCTGTTGGATTTCTACTCAGGACATGCACTGGTAATTACTAACACCATGTTCCAACATAAAAATGTGCACAAATTCACATGGAGAGAAGAGGCAAGGAATCAGAAAAGTCTCATTGACTATGTTATTGTTGATAGTGATGTTTTCTCCCTGGTGCAGAACACTAGAGTGTATTTGAAATTGGAAGTGATCACTATTTAGTCTTGAGCAGGATAAAATTGAATTCACATTTCATATTGAAAAGAATAACATGTAAGAAAGTTTTAAAGTGAATAAAAGTTGAGCAGCTCTCAGATGTGAACTGTAGATTAAAATATACAAAGTTTATTGAAGAAAAAATGAAAGAGTTTGAGAACAGAAACCAAACCTTGGAGATTCAGTGGCAAGCCTTGAAGAAAACACTGATTAATTCAGCCAGAGAGGCATGTGGTGAAGTTGTCTGCAAGGATAGAAAAATTAGAACTCCATGGTGGACACAGGAAGTTAAAGCGGCAGTGAAGGAAAAGAAGAAAGTATATCAAAAGCTCCTGGCAAATAAGTCAGCTTGTGCTCTTAGAGAATACAGAGACAAATGTAAGAAAGCGAAACACTGTGTAAAACTAGCTAAACAAAAGTCATGGGAGGATTTGGCAAGAACATAGAAAATAAATATGAAGAAGGTGGCAAAATATTCTGGGGGTTGTTGAAGAAGCTTAGAAATGGAGGAAAGAGTGCTGTAAAAGGAGTTAGAGATGATAAAGGTGACATGAAAACAGGAGAAAAAGATATCCTTGAAGTATGGAGTAATTACTTCGAAAAATTGCTAAATCAAACAAGCAGTGATAGCTCAGTGGTAAAAAACACTCAACTGGCATACAGTCAGGAATACATATCCATACTTGAAGTAGAAAAAGGCTTGAAATGTGGAAAGGTAGCACGAGTAGATGATATTCGACCAGAAATGCTGAAATATGGTGGTATAAGAGTCTTACACTGGCTGCACTGCATAGTTCAGAAAGCTTGAACAGAGGGACGAATTCCCGATGTTTGGAGTAGAGCTCTCATAGTACCCATATATAAAAAGGGAAATAAAACTGAATGTGAGAATTACAGAGGTATTTCCCTACTAAGTGTTCCTGGCAAGATCTATGCAAGTATACTTGAGAAACGGTTGAGAAGAATTGTGGAAGAAAAGCTTGGCGAAGAACAAGCTGGATTCAGGCTAAATAGAGGCTGTCAGGATCAGATCTTTACTTTACGACAAATAGTCGAGAAAGCATGGGAATATAACAAAGATCTGTATTTAAGTTTTGTCGATTTGGAAAAGGCATATGACAAGGTGCCAAGAGAGAAGCTATTCAATACGCTGCTGTTATTATATGGTGTCGATGGGGCATTATATCAAGCAATACTTAGTCTTTGTTTGAGTTGTAAGTTAGTAGTTAGAATTGAAGGAAGTACAGGGAAAAGGCTTAATGTTAAATATAGTGTGATACAAGGATGTACATTGTCCCCTCTGTTATTCATTATGTATATGGATAACATTATGAACGAAAGTGGTATTAAACACGATATCAGAATTGGAGATGTTAATGTCAGCTCTTTGCTTTATGAGGATGATGTTATACTTCTAAATCAGTGGTTCTCAAACTTTTTTGTCTGGCGGCAGACCAAAATCAATAAATAAATTTCACGGCATCCCTAGTATTATTTGCTTTTTATAGAGAGTAAAGTGCCGATTAATTGATTCTGAAAGACTCGCATATATAACCCATAAATAAACTGATATTACAGATACTAAAGGTATGAAGGAAAGCGTGTTTAAAAGAAAACAGATTTTATTTAAACTAAATTGGTTTATTTTCAAACAACCCCCCAAAACATACAAAACAAAAAGATGTTAAGTGCTTTGAATCCTATATCGGGGTACTCCTTCATAGTTGTTATCCAAAATGAATTCAGACACATTTCTGAATGCTTCAATCTCAACGTATGATCGTTACTTATATCAATTAATTCTTCGGCTTCTATAAGACTTAACTCACTCATTGCTGATGTTGACTCTACAAATGGATTTCGAATCTAATCGTATAAATTGACTGAAATGTCTGGAAAATAATGGTCAATTTTTTCTTCTAACGATGTTAAATAACTATAAATAAGCTTTTGCAGATCAGTGTTCTTACATTTTCTGGAGGCAACTTTAAGGAACATTTCTACATTGTTGGTGCTTAATTTTATCTTCCAGATTTTTATTTTATCTTTAAAAACTTTAATTTTATCTGTAGATGTCAAACTATTCTCATTTCTTCCTTGCGTGTTGGTGTTCAGCTTGTTCAGATGATCGAATATGTCTTAAATAGGCTAGTTTGGAACACCAAAAATCATCTTGTAATAATTTATAGAATTCTGGTTTGTCTTCATTTTGAAAAAACATTAATATTTCTTCTTTAAGTTCAAAAAAATGATCCAATACGCGACCTTTTGAAAGCCATCTTACTTCGGTATGAAGAAGAAAATTCTTGTAATGAGATTGCATCTCTTCACATAGTCCTGCAAATATTCTAGATTTTAATGGTCTGGCCTTGATATAATTAACCATCTGAATGATTTCTTCTAATACACTTTTTAATTCCGAGCCTATTGTCTTTGCACCAATGATTCACGATGAATGAAGCAATGAGTCGTTATAATGTTCTCATTTTCTTTTCTAGCAAAGGAAATAAACCCTTTTGTAATTCCAACCATAGAAGGTGCACCATCTGTACATATACCCATACAAGTTTTCCAAGATAGACCATTTGTATTAAAATATGTGTTCATTATATCAAAAACATCTTTTCCCGTCGTAGTTTTTTCGAATTCCTTGCAGCATAGAAATTCTTCGATAATTTTATCATCTTCAATGAATCGAGTAAAAACAAGTAAGTGTGCATTACCACCGATATCACTTGACTCATCTAACTGCAAACTGAAAAATTTTGATTCGATTATTTTGGTTATAACTGACTTTTCAATATCGACTGACAGATCATTAATATGTCTACTCATAGTATTATTTGAAAATGGAATCTTCTTTATTTCTTCTTCTGCCTCAGTACCAAAAATTGTTCTCACAATTGCTGAACAGGCCGGACGAATCAAGGTTTCGCCGATAGTATGAGGCTTCATTTCCTTCGCAATTATTTCAGCGACTTAATAACTCGTTTCTTGAACTCGGTCGGAAATTGTAAACTTTCTTACAAAACTTTTACTTTGTTTCTCTTGTAATCTTATTAACTCTTTGAAATATTCAGGATTTTTATTCGACAAGTTGTCAGGTTTTGTGGAGAAATGTCGCAATAATTTGCTAGGAACCATAGCCTCATTGGATAGAACCAAACCACAAAATACACTTAGGTCTGGGAATTAATTTATCACCACATTACGTAAATCCCATTTTTAGATAGCTCTCTTGATATAAACGAGTTTTTACATTCTTTTTCATTGTTCCCTTTTTACGTGAACTTATTCTTTCTGTTTCTGTTGTTTCATTAGTGCTTTTTTTTTGTTGCTGAACGTTAAAAATAGTCAAATCTTCATTAATGCAAATATCAGTTTTTGATAATTTATTAGTGCGAATGGGTTCGTTAGCTTTGCTGCAAGTAGACATTTCTTGATCGTCATAATATTCACTTCTTCTTTTTTTAAGGAAAAAATTATTCATGATTTTGAAGGGCATATGTAACTTTAATATTTTATTTTAAAATTTATTTCAAGTAAATAATTTTTTTCCGGATGGAAAAAGGAAACATTTGTTTACGATGTCTCTCGTTATAGTTGGAATATATAACAATAAGAAAAACCTCTACTCGCTGAATTTAACGACTTTAATATCGTACTTCGTTTATTCCCACCGATGAAAAAAGACTCATGATTTTTGTTTAGGGGAAATGATCATGTATAATACTTGTCACACTGAATAGAGAAATACTAAAACAGACAGCAGGACAACTAACCATTCATTAGTTCATTTTTCCCAGAATTTATGTGCCGTCACATATCTAGTTACTACGACACGCGGTGATCTAATGAAATCCCAGGATATAATATAAGAGTGATACAAAAAATGATAATTTTTATATACGCTTCATCCATTAAAATCAAAATATATAATTTTTTTGAAGAAGATGCCTCCTCGTGGCCTCTACTTATATGTCATTCTGATGCTTCAGTAGCTCTGCTGTGATTTGAGAAGGGCTGTTCATCCTCCGGGTTGCATTACAACTTTTTACTCCTTTCCCAACCTGGCTTGAGACCTACTTTTGCGGAGTTATGCATATATAAGTCGAGTTCGAGAAGAAAGAAGTTTGAAGTCAGACTAAGAATGGATGCTGAGCAGTTACTGATCATATTATCATAAGCGTAGATGAAAGTGGAGGATTTTCTATTCACTTAACCTCTACCGCACTTTAATGATTGATACCATTAAAGTGGATCTGGGTTCATGGAAGAATCCTTAGAAAAGACATGAAATGGCAGGTAAGACAGTCTTCGAGATGGCGGTTGAAGTGAATCAGTAAGTTGGGGACTCATGCAGTAACCAATCTCTTCTCTTTTGGGAAGCACGAAGACATGGGTTCGATTACCATCTAGGACACGAAGAATCTTTATAAGCGTTTCTTCATCTGAAGGTATATCCGGTCTCAAATGGTAGTAGTGGCAGGTTTTTTCCTTTCTTAAACTGAAGGTTTTTCAACCCACCAAACCGACCAGAAAAACATACGCAGTTAACTGACATAATAGACGAAGTGTGTTATGTCCTTAGTTTCGTGTGCACTAATTATAAAAAGACAAGAACATTATCAAGAATTTCTGAGTATCTTTTTGGTATATCTCACCCATATAGGAATTATTAAAGCTAATAGAAAGTGAATTTTGATTTTTTTTTGTGTGTGAGAAAAAAAAATGCCGGATTGTTTTATGAGAGCACTGAAGATAAAGTTTGTCTTCGTTCACATTGAAGAATTATATGAAGATCGGTTTAACACATTAGTTCTTGCAGGCTGGGATATTTATGCATTAAAAGATAGCAAATGAGTAGCAGAGACAACGTGTACTTCTCATCAGTAAAACTATTGATCATTGATGTCCAGGAGAATGTTAGTAGCTGATGATAAAACCCTTGAAGAACTCCTGCATTTAGACTCATTGATTTACCTGTAACTTAGTGGATTCTATTTAGGTAAAATGTTTGTGTTTTGCAATAATTTGAAGTTATTTTTGAGGAACGTTTTAATTTCTGTAGTAATATAATTGTTTTGGTTTTCTTTTCATAGTTCCTGGAGAGCTTAGAGAATACGGACAAGCAGTAGGTAGAGAAATGATCTTGGATATCCGGGTAGTACAGAAATAATCTACTGTGTTCCATAATGTGACCTCAACAGGCTTCTAGCATAGTAGTTAGAAGAAAGATTATGTACCAGATGAATGGGTCTGATGCATTACCATTCATTTTAATCCCATGTTTGCTGTCTTGCAGAACTATTTTATCGCTGTACCGACAAAGAAGGAGGTTCTGGATCTCCACAGTTATGTATGGCATGCACATGAAGGGATTTTTCACACTATATGAAAAAAGGGAGAATTAGTAGCCCAGAATGAAGGAGATCGAACATGGTATCTCATCTATCACCAGTAGGTGAAGGAGTAGTGCACATTTTCTTCCACTAGGACGATATCCCTTTAGAGTGGGACTGTCGATTCGCTAGTCCCTCGTAGTTATGTCACAAAAAAGAGGAGATAGCAATTGATTAGGCACTGATATATATTGAACTTTGTGAATAATTAGTGGCCTTTGCCGTTATCTCAATGACGTCACAAAGTATCATATGTGACAACAACAACCCATAATATTATTAAGAGTTATATATATACTGTATATATGTATTATGTTGTGTAGACTCAAAAAATATTAGAGATTACATTTTGAGCACGTAAATACTTAAGAAACCTCGTATACAACCTCTCTCTCTCTCTCTCTCTCTCTCTCTCTCCTTTAGAAACTTATCCTGTTTTGTCGTTACAAGACATAAAAGCAAGAACTGACGTATGAAGGAGATTTAAAGTAGCCTCGCACATCAAACAAATACTTTTCAAATACTTTAGAAGTTGTAAGGATCACTGATGCTTCCGGGCATCCTCTTTATAAGTATTTGTATTTATAAAATAACTTTGCAACTCTTTTCATAGATATCTGTAAGTATTTTGCTTATGTATACATAAGGGAACAAGAAAGTATAACATATAAAAACTAGGATTCTGATATCTGAAATAATAAACTCGAATTCATTTCAGTGGCTACGCAGAAATTCTTTTGTGGTGTTTTATTAAGATGGTTTTACCCGTTCTCTTTCCAGACAAAATCTTTTACGATCTGAAACTTCAAACAAGGCCTTTCTTTCGCTCACACTAAGCCACCAATGTTTATTTTTATTTCGTTCATCGCATTCATACTCGTGGTTCTATTTTGTTTTGAAGAAAAACATTCTTGGTTCCATTTTTTTTTTCTTCTTCGAACAGTGCAATTCATCCTGTATTTTCTTCTGGTGAGATTCAATCTAAAGCAGAGTTGGTGAATTTATATTTAGGATAACAGTAGCATAACGTAAAACAACAATGGAAAAGAGTAGAGGTAGCAAACAATAATAATATAAAAGTGATGGAGACAGTGGACAACAATATAAAACGTTATAGAGTTCAACAAAAGGAGAACCGAAAATATATAAAATGTCTGAACGAGAAAATATAAAGAAGCAACTGTATAAAGAAAATCGGTAGACTGAAATCTATTATAAACGATCATAGCAAACAATCAATATTGCCTATTGGGCAATAAAAAAGAAAAAATGCATTTCTTTGTATTCACCAACAGTCATAATAATAATTTATTATTATATCATTTATATAATAATGTGTGTGTGTGTGTGTGTGTGTGTGTGTGTGTGTGTGTGTGTGTGTGTGTGTGTGTGTGTGTGTGTGTGTGTGTGTGTGTGTGTGTGTGTGTGTGTGTGTGTGTGTGTGTGTGTGTGTGTGTGTGTGTGTGTGTGTGTGTGTGTGTGTGTGTGTGTGTGTGTGTGTGTGTGTGTGTGTGTGACTTATGCATAGGATAAAGTAAAGGAACGGAAATTATATTTTTTTGAAAATGAATTGATGCCTCGAAGAAGACAGTGGGATTAACGATTAACTTAACTTTCTTTTTAGCGTTTGTTGCTAAGTTTACCATGTTTATTGTGAGACGTATGGCAACTTTTGCAGATTAAGTGTGCTGATACAATTTCCACAGTGCGTACTTTAGTGTTCTGTAACTATTGTGATATTTTGGATTATATAGCAAGTTGTTGAGTAGTGAGGGTATGAGATGCTCTCTCATTATCGCTCCATACAAGTTGTTGTTGATTTATTTTCTAAACAATAAACAGAGCATCCGGAAATTAAAACACATCACTTAAATTTTTCCCCTTTAGTTTTATTTGTTATTTATTTGATAATACGTAATAATGATATTAAGGATCCATCATCTTTTGATTATTCTTCTGTATATTACCTTCAAATTTTACTTTAAATTGAATTAATTATCCTTAAACTGAATTTAATGTTAAGCTAATTTTAAAGTCATAAAATATTTTCATCCAATTAAACCCAAATGTTAATTAAATTCATTTAAAATGAGCATTTTCGGATATTAAAATGTTAAACTGCGACTCTTCCTTTGACTCTTTAGACGTAAGCAAACTCCGTCTATCTGACGCAACCATAAGGGTGCTTAGTCCATATCCCATATGGGAGCGTAAGAGCCGTGGAGGATGGCAGAGCAAATTCCCTTCCTGCTGGCTTGTGATAATTTGTTTTCCTGTCTCATAAAGTCCTTAACTATGAAGCGAACGTCACCGGCCACGAGGACCGCGAGTATGTTTGTGCAAAGCTTTAATTCATCACTCTTGATAAACATCCTGACAATGTGTGGAAACGGTGAGCACATATTTAACAAGATCTGCAAAATTTAGATTGTTGAAATCCTTCACACAGAGAGAAGTTCTGGTTTCTGTCTGCCTGCTAAACAATGAATGTGACATAGTAAAAGATAATTAGCTGCGTGAGGAACGAGCCTGGATTCGTCGCGTGCCATCTGTAAAGGGAATCGCAATTCGCTGCTTGACCATGAGTCGGTAGAAAACGGTTCTGCGAACAAACACACGGATCCTGCTGGCAATTAAAAGTTCCACACTGGCTGCACCTCGCGCAGTTAAATGCTCGGATTCATTTGCGAGTATTAGAAAGGACACATGAATACAAATCACTGCTATTCAACGGCTAAAGGAATTCTCTCTCTCTCTCTTTCCTGATCTTTTGCCCTCCTTCTCTCTCTCTCTCTCTCTCTCTTTCCTGATCTTTTGCCCTCCTTCTCTCTCTCTCTCTCATCTTTTACTCCTCTTATTAGATTGATTATTCTCTTCTCTTCTCTTTAAGTTTTTAGTTTTTTTTTCTTTGCCCTTTTTTCAGGTCATATTTCTCTTCTCTATTCTTTTATTTATTTCCATTCTTCTATTAATATTTTTTATCACTTATTTCTTTTTTTCTTGTCAGTTCTCTTCTACTAATTTATGCCACTATAGTTTTCTTGTTCTTCTTTCATACTCTACAGACCGTCATCTTTGTCAGAACCGGAATCGTTTCCTTATATCATTTTGGAGTTTTGGAATCAGTTATTTGTCTGGAATTAATTATTTGCGGAACAAAATAAGTATTACTGAGCCGCAACATTAAAAGTATACACCCTCTGTCCAAAACGAAACCGAACTTTTCGAAAATAGAAGCAACTAGTGCCACCACCTGTTGTATCTTTTTGTTGTCGACAGCGGCAATCTTCATTAGTGTCGTGTCAACTGTTTATGACATTTGTTTCATTGGAAGCCGAGTTATAGTGCCAAGAGTGACAGTGTGTTTTGACGAACGGTCGGAAAATGAGTTTCAAACAGAGAGCTGCGATTGACTTTTGTGTTAAACTTGGTAAAAGTTTTACCGAAACGCACCAAATGCTTCAAAAAGCATACGGTGATGAATGCTTATCCCGTCCTCAAGTTTACGAGTGGTTTAAGCGATTTCAAAATGGTCGTGAGACGCTTGAGGACGACGAAAAGCCGGGCCATCCAAAAAACTGGACTGAGCGAAGTTAACATCCAAAAAGTGTGTGATTTCATCAAAGAAAACCAAAATCGTCCATGAGATTGATTGAAGATGAATTGTGGATTCCAAAATCAACTGTGCACAACATTTTGACCGAGAGTTTGGGCCTTCTAAAAATTGAATTAGCGATTTATTTCCCACAAGTTGACCGACGACCAAAACATGTATCGAATTGAACACAGCAAGGATCTCATTAAAACCGCTCGTAAGGACTCACACTTTATTGAAATGATCGTTACTGGTGACGTGGTGTTTTGAGTATGAGCCCGAAACAAAGCGCCAAAGTGCTGAGTGGAGACCACCAGAAGAGGGGCATCCGAAAAAAAGTCGCTTGGAGAAGTCAAAAGTAAAGACAATGCTGATTTGTTTCTACAATTCCAAGGGCATTATCCACATGGAATTCGTTCCGCCTGGCCAAACGGTTAATGGTGAGTTTTATCTCGAAGTTTTGAAGCGATTGATAGCGAGAATTCGGCGCGTACGTCAAAACCCACTGTTACTCTTAGCACTATAACTCGTCTTCTAATGAAACAAATGTCATAAACAGTTGATGCAACATTAATGAAGGTTGCCGCTTTCGACAACGAAAAGATAAAACAGGTGGCTCCACTACTTTCTTCTATTTTCGAAAAGTTCGGTTTCTTTTTGGACAGAGGGTGTACGTTCAGTAAGAGTACGCAAGTTGCAAAGTGAAACGAGGGAGTAACATCGGACCGAGTGTACATAGTTCAATCAAATATAGATGAAAAACCACATCAACCGGCTTGTTCTGCACAGAATTTGCTCTTTACTTCTCTTAGCGCCTCTACTTGCATCCAATGCACGAGCAATGAAGGGACGAGTGGTCCTTCTCGTTTCTAGGAGTAGTCAATTGCTATTATGACCATCCTTCCACAGAGATCTCTACAAATTCTACGAAGAGCTATGTCTTCCATGGTGAAAGAATTCATTCAGTAATCTAGAAATTCAGAGTCTCTCCATTATGATAAAACTGGGTTGTTTCTACTGCAGCATATGAATTTCAGTTTTCTTAATTAAACACTGAAAATTATCTAAAGGAATCCTACGACAGTAGATTCTGTAGCTCTGCAAGCAAAGTTAATTCCGTTTCTTGGTGGCTCAGTTTCGACAATACTGTTTGATTGGAAACATTTTGGGTTCGAATCCCGTCTATCGCAAGCGAAGACCTTTATAAGAGTTTTAACAAAGAAGATGTCTCATATGGGAATGGTCAGGGGATGTTTCCTCTCAGAAATTAAAGCTTTCATCTCAAATTACTGGAGTGAAAAATACTCAAATTAGTGGGATGAGCACGTGCAATTATCAGAAATGACACGCTAACCTCACAGCTGTAGTTACTTCGTCCATAATTACAATCACCATCAACAACAACAAATTCCAGACAACAGCCAATTCTGAATGAAAGATCGATACGTTTTTTTTTAGTTATTATATTTAAATCTGTGGTGGATCCGGACTGAGAACATTGAGGTTATCATTCCTCCATTTTTGAAAAAAAAAATGAGGCTGTCTATATGTATTTTGAAATTATAAAATAAATTAACATTTTAAAATAAATGTTATTAGTAAAAAAGTAGAGTAAATAATATCAATAAAAAAGGCAAGAGATGTTTGTTAATAAAAGAAAATTTCTCAGTCCCCAATTAAGATCTCAATCGTTGCTTCCAATAATGAAGTCCAGGTCCAGAGCGATATATTCGGTTTTTAAATAACTAAAACACTGTTTATCATTATTATTAAAAAACCGAATATATCGCTCTTTAGAACTTCTAAATTTTCATAACATCGAAAAGTGAATTTGTTTTTTCATTTTTTTTAAATAAAACTTCCTCAAGTATGTACAGAAAATTGCCATCTATTCATAGTTCATCTGAAACTCACTAAACACTCACTTAATTTTAATTTTTTTCACCTTTAGCGCTTTTTTCCACTTCATATGCATTTCTTAAAAATTATGTTACCGTCTTTGTTCCCCAAAAAAGTATTATTCCTCTTTATTTAGTGAACTGTCTTCCAAGAGAATTCTAAGGAAGTGGTCAATGAAGTTCACTTACTTTCCAGTAATGATCAAACAAGTTGGTGTCTGAAAGCTAATGCATTTCCTCTTGGTTACAACCTTCCGATCCCCCCCACCTTTAAAAAAAACACTTCAGAAGACCTATTTGTTTACTGTCGTTAGGCCTGGAAGAACATTAATACAAATAACTATCAGAGTAAGTGACGCTATGGTCTACCAGTTTCTTTTAATTTTTTAAAGGCTCCAGCCAAAATATGATTACAGTAGTAGATCACATTAAAGCAACTAAAGTTGAGACGAATTTATCTCACCTTCAATTCGTATTTCCTTGACTATTCCGGAGGAACAAACTAAACACGATACGGTTACGTATCATACCCCTAACTCACAATCCACTGGTAACAAACTATTCAAAACTGATCACCGAATCGCTTATTGGGATACTTTTCAGTTGATCAACACGAAATATTACTGAATACGAATCGATATTGTTTCAACCACGTTTTATTAATTAGCGATCTTATTACAATACAATTGAGACTCATTGACCCAAAGTAGAATGGTAAGATCTCCGGCTAAATGAAATTTTTTCATATTGTTAAATGCTTTATCGTTTTATTTTTCGGCTCTTGATCGAATGATGGTCCCTGATCATATACTAATGTGTAATAATCAGTAGTTTAATACTAATTAAACTACAAATATCTTCAGACTATTCGTGAATTTTTCAATCCACTGAAAACGGAATATTAGTTCATCAAAATATCCTTAATCTCGACTAGGCTGTTTATTATTATTATTATTGCTTTATTCACACAATTCAAAAGACAATATCATTTAAACAATAATTTGACTTGTGATACAGAACAATTCAGATTCCGTCCAAGAATCTAAGAATAATCTGTCAGGTGGTTGCCATTGGAATTAAAAATTTTACTTTCTTGGAAAATGTTTTTATAATATTTTAAAGAAAAAAAAATATTTGGAACAGCTATATAAAAGTATGCTAGTTATTATTGTACAATCTTAAATAGATCAAATGTGAAATTTATAATTATCATAGGAAATATTGCGCACTAGTTTATTCACCGTAGACTATTAGGATTAGGCGACTTTATAAAAGGTCACAGATATTTAAAAATAATTCATGTATAAACAGACGACATCATCGTGAAAAATCTCACAAAGATTAAAACATGGGACACACACACACACACACACACACACACACACACACACACACACACACACACACACACACACACACACACACACACACACACACACACACACACACCGATTGTTGCAGTAGTTCCCTAGGAGTCTAGCATAAACCTTTTGTTTCCAACGAGAACCACAAAATTAGGTTACAGTGGGACACGGAGCAGAATAATTGTACCAATGAACACTACGAGACGTATTATACGGTCGGACGAATCGAGGTTTACCGAGCTACGCCAAAATGTTAGAGCAAATGTATGGCGATTTCAGCATGAGATCACAAGCGCTTTTATGTCCAGTGAATACAAGTTACGTCGATTTGGGTAGTGTGATAGTTTAGGCGAATCTTTTAGAAAGTGTCTTAGAAGGATTTAGCTGTGAGAGTACAACAGTTGAATCACTGAAATAGTTATTCATTATCCGACACAAATATAAGCCTATTATAAGCTGAATATGAGCAAATTATCCCAAACGAATATAAGTTATCTAAATCAGTTAACCGATTGTTCCGAATATTACATCTGATAAGTTCTCGTTCACTCAATTTCTGAACTAGGCACTTTTTTAAATTTTTCCTAGGGATGTTTCAATAAGCCATAAGATTCCTTGTATTGTAACGATCTCATGGGAACTTTCCTGGTATTTCGCACCAGAGGGAGTAGTTATGACTCTTTTCCAAACAACAACAATATATGATTTTTGGAATTTGAATAACAAAACTGCGTTTTTGTAGACTTCAACGGATGTGACGTTTTACGTCTGAGTTTCCATAACAACAATAAGTTCCACTTGTACATAATAATGAGCTATAATGTTCATAATAATGTTTATAAAATTATGTAATACCATTGGACGATATGGTTCGCAAATATGAGCTTTTATGGTTCTTTCCATGATTTAGCTACTTGAAAGAAAACAAATTTTAATCTTAATATAAAAACCTCTTACTTAATAAGTTCAATAACTATGAGAGCTTTTATAAACCGTTCATTATGGGGTAGATAAACAAAAGGAGAGAAAACATAAATTCTTGAGATCCAACAAGTATAAAGTCATTAATTATAGCCGATGTTCGATTTTTCTGATACCAATTTTGATCAGGAAGGATAATTAGAGTCAGCCATGAAGGGTGTTTGGTTTATATTAAGTAAAAGTTGAGGGTATCGGGCATTTTAATTATATGTGTAGCCGATGCCAACATAGTGAAGGAGCAATGTTAGTTCTCAGCATCACCCCGTAGGGAGCCCGTGGTAAATGAAGAAGTAGATAGCGATCTATTGATCCACATCCCTCATTAAGGCAGTCCCTAAGTACTTTGCCCGTCTGGAACATCAGAACAGATTTTACTCGGTGGCTAACCAATAAATTCACAGAAAAGGTTGTTTCAACTGCCCCCTTTCTTCTCCCTCCCACTCGTAAAAAAAATCTATTGACCATTTGATTTAATGGCACCGACATATCGTCTGTTATACACTCACCACAGATACGGAAAAAAAGGTTTCGTAGACTACTTCAAGAAAAGTAATTTTCGGTTGAAAATTCGATTTTTGCTGTGCGAACTAACGAGAAATCTTTAGCTTTGTTCTATAATAAGTGGGAGATTTCAATGGTCATAAAACTTACGTGATAGGTCTTAAATGAATGAAGATAAATGGGACCATCTTTGGGACAAGCCAGCTTCACTTATGATGCGCACAAAGTCAAGAGTTAAAAAATAAATGATCGAACAAAACTCCGTCAAGTATAAAAACGGATGAGAACGTAAAATATTGGCCATGGATCACCTGCAGATGATAGTTTGGAGAAGACTTGGAGAAGATCGTTTTATCTTGTTAAAAAATGGTGTTTATCCCTCATGGGCTTCTGAATGCGACACATCCAACGTCCGCCTCTAAAAGATCACGATTTTTTTTAACTAAAGAGTTTTGTTCTATTTCAAATGGCCTGAACTCGTAATTGTTTAGATACGGGTCTTCTTGTAGAGCTTAATAAGAAGATTAATTCTGTATAATCAAAATGCAGAGGGCCCTCTCATACATACATTACCGAATCGTACTTTTGTATATGGCTGATTTTGTCATCATATAGTTCTGGAATCCAAGTGAACGAAATATCTGTCTAGCCATGTAGCCTTACGAAGAAATACCAACATAGGTTTGTGCAAAAGCATTGAAAAAGCGCATTTTAGTTTGAAATGGCTATCGTTATTCACTTTAAGTGGTATCCACTTGGATCAAGATTCGTCTTTGGTCTGTGTAATGAATCACTGATGGAATGAAGTGTGCTAGCTTAGGTGTGATCAACGCAATATGTCTACGTCATATCAAGAAATCAAGTTTGTCTTCTGGTGATGTTCTACTGCATGCCAAACACGTGAAAGCTAAATTAGTTAGATACAGGATCATGACTATACAAAAATAAATAAATAAAAATTAAATAATAATAAATCCTTAGGACACTAACGGTATTAGTGTATACTAATATTCTATTTTTAGACGAAATGTAAAGACAGAAAACAATCTATAATTAATGGTATCCGTATATATTAAATGTTCATGCATTTTAAATGATTGGGTATCATGAAACAAACGTTCGTTAAAAATATATTGTTAGAATCAAACTATTCAATTCTTGCAGATAAATAGAAATTAAAACCTTCTCTGTTAAAGATACCAAGCAATTTTATAAGATAGGTAAACTTTCCAAGCAATTTTATAAGATAGGTAAACTTAGAAAGTTTACCTAGGTAAACTTTCTAAAACCTACTCTGTCTCTGTTTTTTTTTATTTTCCAAGTACAACAGATATATTAATTTAAAGGAAAAGGCTATCTTTATATCCAGAATCCTTCTTAGGCATTATTCGTTTTGCTTTTCTTCTAAAATTTTCACAAAGTATGGGTGAGGACCGTATTTATTTTTTTTTAACAGACGTAGTCCTTCCTATACATCACAGCATCTTAGAATCAATAAAAATCTTTCGAATTGTCGATCTTCTTTGAAAAGCTTAAATCCGAAGAAGGACATCAGCTATTGTATTCCCTCAAGGAAAAGACTAAACTCAACATCGCTTCTTACCATTTTCAATATCTTTAGCAAACAGTCCGTAGACAGGAATAACTGTTTTGATAACGTAACCGAACATGCAAATAACAGCATTTCAAGACAGCACCATAATATTTGCTGTAGAATGTATAAAGTTATGAATGTCATATGTAGTCAAATTTGCTTAGAATTGCCGATCCGTGGTGATTTTAGTTCAACCATATCTCAAGATACGTTTTGTTTAAACTATAGACTGTAAGGGGCTCTCTCTCTCTCTCTCTCTCTCTATTTTGCGTTTCGAAATAAAAAACCAGAATGTATTTGGAAAAATATTTTCCCTATGTCCTGAATCCAACCAGTATAACACCAACGAGCAACAAATAAATAGTTTAAAAAAATTCGAACCCAGATCTCTTTGCTTGATACGAGTCATCTATTCTGCTACTATCCTACAAAAGAGGTCTTGTTTAATATAAAGACTCGATTTCGGATTACATATTTACAATCACGTATTTAAATTGCAAATAGTACATTAGTAGGGAATAATGAATATTTTGCACTTATTGGAAAAAGATGGTAACTTGAGTAGTTATGAATGAAGTGCGTGTATGCCGATACATCAAACCTTCTGAATACATTACCATTGATACAGGCCGTTCCAAATCGGACTTATCAGAAATGGGTTGAATAGTGAAAGGGAAACTTGTTGAGAAATCACAGAAACGGTGTTTTTTTTTCTGAAAGCAGCATTCGGAGAAATAGCTTCTTCGATCTAAAACATCCGGACAAATGTCAACAACTATCCATCAACTTCTTCGAGATATATTTGCTTTTGGAAGCCACTTCTCAAGCCCTGATCATTCAGGAATACTTATGAAACCACAGCATCGAGATTCTCCATCACTTTATTCATTATTTTGGTTTTTCTGTGCGGCATTATCATCTCCTTCTCAAGCCAAATAAATGCCTGAATAAATTTAAAAGTTTCTCCAAGAGGTATGCCTGAAAACGACACCACACCATCGCTTCAGGATGCTCCAATAGACAGGTCTTAGAGATCTGTAGAACAATGAAAGAATCTACGTCGAAGCCATAATTGTAAGGAAGTATTTTCGACTGAAGATGATTATGAGTTGGCTGTTACATATGGAACAGCAGAGTTTTCCACCAGGGAATTCAGTTTTATCTTCATCAATAAAATATGCTTGTCCGCCTAGTGAGTTTCTGTAGCAAATGGTGTTCCCAATTTTATTCATAAATTTTATTCATAAATTTTGGTTTATTTAATTCAATGAAGAAGAAAGGAAACTGTACTTACCACTGTACAACGGACTGGTTTCGAAGTCCTCGTGAGCATAGATGTTTGAAATTGTTTTTAGGTGAGAGATGGATCTCTTCGCTCGATATGGGACCGCCATATTGGTTACTGTCGGCTTGAAAAACTGCCATGATTGGTTTCGAAAGCAGGGTTTCCAGCTAAAAATAATAATACAAATGCTTGTGCTATAGGTTTACGACCTTTGGTGGATGTGTGGGTGGTAGTCGCAAAAAAAATAATAAATAAGATAAAATAAAAATATTTACGCAACCTCTTAGAAATCATCCTTTGGTAATGTCTGAAATCTTGTCCCTTTTAAGAAATTAAAGTTGTTCAAAATTCCCAAGTAAATTCATTTCTATTTTTCAATCTTCTGTAGCAGAGGAAACAGATATCCGATCTTTTTTATATCAAGGGACAGTACCTAGAAACTCTTTTACAAGTTAACCACTTTTTTTATGGATTATTTTATAGTTTAGTGATATAATTTATTATCAGTAATTTCTGAAATATATAAAATTTAAACGGATGCAATATGGAGCACTAGTTTAGAATGAAAAAAAAAAGAATAAGAAAGAAATTTCGTACTCCTTACCACTGACAAGATCAACACAGTCATCTGTGCTTACAGAGCCACTGTTCCCGAACAGAAACATAACAAGCCCACAAGTAGCCAATATATTTTTTTTTCTTACGTTGAAATGAGCAGGAATACAAAACTACCATTCTAAACACCTTGTCGGATATCACTTCAGGGAATTCGAGTTACTATTGGAAATACCTTTGAACCCATTCTTCAACTTGTATCATCTGAAGCCTCACTACTACTACTGCTTTTTGCAAAATTCAAGAAACTATACAACTCCTCGAGTCATTTTATTCAACCTCATCAGTTGCAAATCCATCCATCTTCATTCTCTGCATACCTACACGCATACCTGCTACTCAGTTGTGGATGTATCACCAATAGAAAACAAAGCGTATCAGACCAGATGCACACATATACGGTGGACGCTTTGGAACATGTTGCTTCAATTAATCTGATCTTTGTTTCTCTGCAACATCGCAAATACCTTGGAACACATATCTGACGCAGCTTGCAAACAAAGCGAATATCGCCTATGCCTTTAAAACAATGTATTTAGCATAGACAACCACACAGAGAGCCACTACTACATACAGCTAAGAAAAGGCACAAAACATGCCACTTTCTCTTCATGTGAGACAAAGCTGTCATTTACCCATTCTACACCGAGATGGGGCAACACCTCAAGTGAAGCTTAGGCAGAAACTACAAAGCAAGCTCATCCATAAATATTACTATCACAAAAAAAAGAGGAAGTCTAGTGAAATTCTTCAGTTGGTCTCTCTGTCCGTGTTGGAGACAGTACACTTCCTGTAACTGAATGCAGTCGCGAATTTGTTTCAATTATTAAAATTGTCTCTCTTCTATTTAATTATTTAATAATTCATATTTTCTTTCAAGAGTAATTACCTAAAATATAGTCATTGTAAAATAGTAATTGTAATAACACGCCTTAGAAAGATGATAATGCACTTGATAGTGTTATCATTATAAAAATAAAAATGAACTCAGTATGGGATATTTTATAAATTAATTGTAACTTTATGATATAAAACATTTATTAGTGTATAAGATATTTGTAAAATTTCCAATAAAATCTATTAAATTTATTTATTAAAAAAAATGAAATAAAATTTAAACCATAGTTTAAATATTTTTATATAATGTTTCAAAATATTTAAACATTTACTTCATAGTTTTAAGTAAAATATGTTACGTTATCGTTTCGAGAGACCATCAAATAAAACATTTTATGCTTACAGAGACCATGCCGTTTCGTCCATGTTGAATTAAGAAACCTGAAAAAAAAAACATTCTTATATACTCTTAAGATCGAGAGAAAATGAACAAATGAACAAATATAGTCTAAAAAATAAAATTGAAATTGTTTTATTTTCCTTTTTTATTAGTGCAGATATTCTTCAAACTTAAGTAATGGATCATGCATCCACTTTTGCTACGCTGATCGTGCAAGTTCGTTACAGTTTGGAAAGAACTCTGGGTTATACAATTTTATTTCACCAGTAATATGCAAATCATCATTTCGCAAGATTGCAATAAATTAAAAAAAAGCGTATAAAAATTTACAGCTATAAATCATACTACAGTTGTTGAATTAATCATATCAGAGGAGTAAAAAAAATCTTTATTTTTTCTGGTTACTGTTTATAAGTTGGTGTTAAAAATTAAAGAAAGCATTTCTGAACATCTAGCTCGGAGAACAAATATACGATGCACAAGGGTTGACAGCCGCCAGTGACTTACTTTAATTCCACGTATATAATTGACATAAAGTTGTGGTGGTTCTTCTGAGTAATTTGATACCAAATTTAATCTTTGAAGTCTGGCCTTATTGCGATAAGGAAAGGCTCGTAAGAGGTAGATATAATGGCCCCATTTCTTTTGTTGGTTTCTATGGAGAAATATATCTTAAGATCTTAACTTCATGTTTTAGAGTACGCAAGATGAATGTTCAGTATGACAGAATCCCATTCCAATTCGGTCTAGGATGCAAAGATGGGCTTTTCTACCGAAAATAAGTTAGCTCATACGATAGAGTTTTGCCTCCTGGAAAGTCTGGTTTTTAATCTTACAAAAATAAAAGTTCACAGGCATAACATCGTGGCCTTGTAGACTTTATTGCTTGGGCCATAATTTCATATAACAACAAAAGCTGCAAGTGAATTGTATTATGTCTGTGAACTGCGGATTCAGAAGGGGGGGGGGGAACTCTACAACTTTTACATCTTCATCGGAAAGGTTCGCTATAAAGGTTCTTCTCATTCTAGGGATTTGAACTGAGTTCTTTCAAACAAAAAAAAACCTCATCAATACTGACTGATCTATGTAGAATCCAGAGTTTCAGTTGAATTTTGTTTCTTGGAATATCTTATAAAAATACAACTCTAAGAAATCATCTACAAACTGTATATTCTGCTTGTATATTCAAGTATTTAACTTATTGTTGCTTTACTTGTCATTAAAAACATTATTTAATAAAATTGTGTCATTTGTTTGCTGATATTTCAATTCTTTAAGTCGAAGGTTCTTCGAATCACAGACCACCTGTCCCTTCTAAATCATATGATACTCGCACTTTAGTATTTGTTCTCTATAATTTTGTAAACTACTATATAAATATTTTAGCTGTGAATATTGTAAGTCAACGTAGACGTTTACGAATTGATCCCATAAAATAGACAACTCAGCAAACTTTGCTACAAAGTAGGCAGTTTTTTCTTCTCCACTGGCAAACATCCAAGAAAGACGTGTGAGTTATCGCCAAAAAAGTTTTGATTTAATTCATTGGACTGCAGGGAAGTGTTTTTAAAGAGTCAATTAACGTAGCCATTTGCAGTTAGTATTCCTCTCTCTGTAAAAGATAATGAAACTGAAAAAAAAAAAAAAAAGAACAAATCCAAACTCTTCGAAAGCATACAAAAATTCTTATCCTCCAAATGTCCTTCAGACAGGAAAGATTCAAAGCCACGTGCATTTGATTACATCGGCTGTTGGTGTGACTTGTAATAAACAAGTGCACCCACAGAAGTGACCACGCGCGAACGGCTGTCTAGTTTAACTCTCCCATCAAGCTTTCTACTTTGTATTTTTCCTTTTAAAGGAGTTCCCCGCAAAACCCAAGAAGAAAAACAACGGCACAGCCTTTCTTTCCGGTCTAATAGGTGAGTCACGAATTTCGGTTACCGATACCCAAGGATTACTTCAGTGCACGCTTTCTCAGTAGCACTATCGATTTTTCCCTCAACCACCCTTACTGTGCGCCAGTTGTTCGGTAATGACGCAGTTCTTTCTCACTTCGCTAGCCACCAGTAAACTGATATCTTGGCTATATTGGGTCCCGAGACTTGTAGCCACACATTGTATTCCATTTCAGAAGGAGGGGAGAGAACGACCCTCTCTCTCTCTCTCTCTCTCTCTCTCTCTCTCTCTCTCTCTCTCTCTCTCTCTCTCTTTCACTCTTTCTCTCGCTCAGAAAGCAGAAAACAAAGGGAAAATTCTCTTTATTGCTTCGTTTTTGCAAGCATAAAAATCAAATGGAATAGTTTAGTAAGTTATAAAAAAAGTGTGGATTTAAATCCACAACTTTCTTTGTTGTGGGGATTTCAATCCACACCACATCAGAGGCATTGATTAGATTCACGTCTTGTTCGTTGTAGTTTTAATCCATAATTCATTCGGATTTAAATCCATAACTTGCTCTGTGTAGATTTTAATAAACTTTTGTCAGTGCATGTGGATTTTAATCCCCATTTCAGTAACATTCAATCCACATATTTTAATCTACATACACTGAATACTAATATCCAAAGGCACCGACCAATGTGGTCTTTTGTGGGGATTAAATGTTTTATCAACACAAAACCTTTCCTCTTCAGCGTTGTATCTGGCAATAATCGAAACCAGTGTGCTGTAAAAGAAAAGTTCTTTTAGGCTGATGACACGAGAATCCAGTGAGCGAGGAATTGGTTCTCATAAAACGTGCTGCCTATTCTGAACGATCATTCATTTCTTTTAGCAGATGTCACCATAATGAAAATTAAAGTAAAAATAATACTTTGCAACATTCCTTAGAAAAACCACTCGTTTTGATCAATATCATCATGGTAGGTTGGTTTTATGATCGTATTTTTGACTGAAAACCCTCTAGACATTCAACTAATAATAAAGAGTGATGTTTGTCAGCAAAAAGAAGCATTTGCGCCTTTTCATATTAGGTAAGATTAGAGTCGCACTTGGGAATTTTTTAGATAAAACAAAAGGGGTGCAAAAAAAAAGGCATTGCCAAAGCGCTAAGAAATCGATGCTAAAGTTTTCTTGTCATCTAAAAGTAAAATTGAATCATTTCTATGTTCGCTAATGCAAAGGCGAGAGAAAAAGAAAAATATAGCCGAAGGAAAATATTTAATTTTGGTCTTCTTGGGTATTAAAAATGGGGAAAAAATCGTAGCGTTGGATATAAGACTTGAATATCGTCATCCTTGCTTAGCGGTGTGAACAAAAAATATTTTTTCCCTTTCTCTCTCTCTCGTAACTGGAGTACGATAACCGTAGAAACATTGCTCTACCCGATGGCATTTATTAGCATATTAAAATAACGTTCACATCAAATGCTTCTATGGATAATCAAAAGAGAAATATTCACTATATGCGTGTGTGTTTAAAGCGTGAACGAATGAAATTTGATTCCTCTTTTGAATGTGGCAAATATTATAGGTTATAAAATGGACGTATGCAAATAATTCTGCCTCCAGAGGAAAGACTAAAATGATTGCAAATTCGATATTAATTGAAATCTGTGTTTGAAAATTAGTCCCGGCTTGAAGTATTTCGTCAAATATAATTCAAAGTTTTACTCTCAGAATCTGTCTACAGTCTAGAAAAATTAAAAACACTAAAAACATAAAAATAAAAGAAATATGTAGAATTCACAGTAATATTTTACTAATACTTCTCAACTTCTGTCTGTCTTCACTGTGTAGTGGCAACTGAGGGAGTAGGTTACTTAGGTACCTATTGGAGAAACCGACACAAGTTTTCTTCCCCCCCCCCTCCCTATAAATTTCTACATCAGCTGTCCTTTATCACTAGTCAAATTTTCTTCGCATATCTCCTTATTTCGTTTTTATTTAAACAAAAAATATTCCTATTCCAAATACATTTCTTCCACTGAGTACTTTGCATGTTGGATCTTTATTAGACCCTCTTGGTTACCTTAAAATACATGTGAATACATCGCACTGACAAAATGAAGTTTTATTTAAACTCTGAAGAATGCTACTTAAAATGCTTTTATTAGAATGATGATTCTGAAACTGCAAACGTTTTCGCTCAAATACTAGAGACGCGGTGAATTAATTTTCTATGAAAACCGCGATATTATTCGTTGAGTGGTTTGTTGATCTATCTCTCTATTTTATGTCTTTGCACAATATAAATAAAAATTACTTTAAAATAAACGTCTTCCAGTGAGTTATTAACTATTATTATTGCTATATACACAGCTTGGAAAGAAGTTAGCGGACACCATAGTGTGTGGAACAAACAGCCATGGCCTCCACCTTAATAAGATGTAGGATCTCCTTTTGCTGCGATGAGTACAGCAATCCCACGGGCATACTTTCCACAAGAGTACAATAGATCAATGGGAATTTTGGATGATTCTTCCCAAAGGCATGCAATGAGGTCCTGGACTCTGGTGGGGACGGACATCCCTTGACCTCATTCGACGCTCCAGTTCATGCTTCAGATGTCCAGTAAGGTTGAAATCGGGGCTCGGTGAATTCCAGTCAAGTGTGGTGATGTTCATGTCCACACACCATGTGGTTATTGTAGCGGCCTTATGAAATGGTGCATTGTCTTGCTGAAAGAGACATTGGTCAGTTCCGTATTCGGCACCACAAACAGAGGTACGAGGCCAAACTACGAAAAGCAGGACCATACCATCACAATTTCATAACTGGGTCTACGCACTCTGGTAAGAGACGTTCACCTGCCATCTTCCATACCCACATCTGTCCATTTGCTCTGTAGAGGATGTAGCTTAATTCGTCGCTGCATAACACACCTTTCCAAGCTTCCACTTCCCAACTGTACGCTCTTTGCACAACTGAAAGTGTTGCATGTTGGTTCAGATAATGTGGGACTTGCATATTGCGGTCCTACCATGAAAACCTATGCTGAGAGCCTCGGTTCTGAATGTTTTTGTGCAGATTCGTTTTCTAGTCGATGCTGGAACTCCGCATTCAATATGTCGACCGACGAATGGAGGTTTTACTTATTATCGTTCATATCACACCACGGTCACGTTCAAAGAGTACGGTGAGTCATTCACTGCGAGTAGAACTTGCAGTTGACTCCCTAAGCTTCCATCTCAGTATCGTATCACTGATTGTTGACCTGGGACTGCCCAGTTTGTCAACAGTTTGCCGGAGAGATAAGCCTGCAACATGGTATCCTAACACAACCGCTTTCAAACTTCGTAAGTTCTGTTCTTGCAACCATTTCGCCCGGACACAGCTCAATTGACTTGGGAGCATCAAATTCTTTCAATTTATACCGACAACAAACACATGACTCGTTACATACAGATTATATTTATGCTGAATTAATTAAGATCATGAGGCATGTATATTATGTTTATTAAGAGCAGTTTTCCGTTTAGCTGAGAGAAAACCTTAGAACCATCTTTTTAAATCTTCAGTTGAAAATCTTCATAAATGTTCTTTAAATCCAGGGCTTTGTAACTAAAAGATTCGGTCATACTCTAAACGACTTGAACAAGTGCCAGTAATCACCAGAAAATGCAATACATTTCGTAAAATCCTCGATGGTTTGGGGATCTTCCCTAATCCTTTGAAAGAATCAGTGTATGTCTCTATACAACTACAACACCATCAAAGTAGCCATGCTAACCGTGTTGTTAGGGTTTCATCCCATTACTGTTCATCATTATCAGGCTAGACTATTGCATCCCATCCTGTATTGCTATTTTCTAGAAATGAAAAGTTATAAAGCTATACAAATATTAAAAGCTAGATCTTTGCAAATAGTTCCACCTTACATGATTTAAATATTCAGTCAATATGACTTAAAAATAGCTAGTTTTACTATACTGTGGTTACCGAACAGAAATTATAATTAATACTCGAGTATTCCAGGATTAGGGAAAACCCCAAAAACATCGAGGATCGATGAAAAGTAAGAAAAGTAAGACATTTCTTACTTTTTTAAAGATTTCCTTTTCCCTAAAATGACATTTTATTTTCTGGCAATCCTGTTAATGACATATAATTTAGCTTTATGCACATTACGAGTATATAATATGCAAATGAAGAGCCTTTGTTATAGAATTTAGTTATGTTTGCCATAACTAAATCAAACGTGTTTGCCAATGTATGTTTGCCATAACTAAATCATGAATATTTATATCCATGATTTTTTGCAAAAATAAATTAAGTTTTTCAATTCAGCTACTACGTGTTTATCTTAGTTTGTATCGCTTGCTCCGACTACTATAGTTCAACTGGTCCCTAATTTCAGTGAAATACTGGAGCACTTGAGCTAAGATTGAGAAGTTGATTGGGGAACTTGAAGCATGAGACAAATATCGATTTTGTTCTCGCCAGTACCTTACGTTAAATAATCCCTACAATGAATATTTCTCTCTAAGTTACTGCAATAAAATTAAAAACAGTACATTCCATATTAAAATTTAATTTTAGTATCGAATTAGGATTTGTCAAAAAATTATTAAGAATAAAAATACGAATTTTTAGTTTATTGAACTAACTGCAACTTACTAAATTAATCAAATTAAAATAATATTAATAGTAAAATTAATCAAAATGTTAATACATCATAAAATAGTATGTGATATTATTTGTGTCACTTAATAAACTGCTGTTAGCAAAATGTTTTAGACCTCACATTCCTATTTTAAAAGCAACTATTTTCAAACTTCGGTATACATGTTGACAATTGCTTTTCAAAAATAATTTTTTAATTTTAATAGATCGGACTAGAACGTTCTACATTTCAAATTCAAATATTATTTCTTCTAGCTAATAATATATTTAACTATTGTTTATTCAGGATTAATGACATGTGCACGTGCATGGATATATGATGGGCTGCCAACAATTGTGATTTTATCCATAATTTGTAAAACATTGATCGCCACGTTATGTAAATTTTTTGGGGAGTGGGGGGGATAATGCATGATCAAAAATAACTTGACTAATGCTAATTTGACTAATTTAGAAAAAAATGCTGATTATATCTAACAAACTAAATTGAACATTCTATTGAATGAGCGATAGTTACGTTTCATTGTGATGTGAAGCAGCTCGTTATAACAAAAAAAAAAAAAGGAATTTGATTGACATTAAATCCAGCAGACAAGTAGGCCATGGTCGTTCGGCTCTATAGCAACTAACCTTAATTCGACGTATGCCCCTAGTTTGGTTTGCTTAGAATTTCTCATCTATCATTACACTGACACATCAAAACAAAAGAAAAACCATTTCTGAAGAACTATTTTTGTAATCTCTGAAAAACAAAACAAAGCCATAAACGGTCCTTAACGGGAACCTTCGTTGTAGATAATCCAGCTGCCGCAAAGCAAGTTTTTCTTCATACATGCACCGGAGGAAGTCTATCAGCGACTAGAAAAATATCCACTGCTCTACGTGATATCAGAAAGCCATTTCTCTCAAGAAAAATATAACAATTCTCACAACTCCTGTTTTCTGTATCGTAAATTAAGTTGACTGCTATTATACAATGCTTCTTACCGGTATTAGTTTTTTTCCTTATTATTTTAAATGTAAACAATAAGAGTTATTTTGTGCGCATATCAGATTAATAAACTCCTCTTCCCCAAGCTGGATCTGATTTTGATGAAAGTTCGAAGCTTTTCTTATTCCAAATATCCATTTGAATTTAAACGGAAGCAAGTACTGTTTGCTTTAGAATTTTTCTAAAACTTTTCTCATGGAAAAGTTTAAAAAAGCTCCAATGTAATAGTAGACGAATTTATAATCTCAGAATTTCTCCTCTAATGTGGAATGCATTCCAGTGGTCCTTTTGGTATGAGGCCATCATGTTAATTACTGAAAGCTTGACGATGTTTGAAAAAAAAAAGATCCGTGTTTGGTCTCTACAGCATGCTAAACATCAAACTCTTAGATTGTTTTGGAATCACAGCCGAAGAAACTGAATAATGAAACCAGTATATTACGTTTGTGAATTGCGTGTATTCTATTGATGTCAGTTTCCCCTCTTTTTCAGAACGAAAATATCTACAGCCTCAGTATTTGACCTGCTAAATCATCTTCATATGAAAAGTTTTTATTTCATCTAGAAATCTCATACAAAAAAAAAAAAGAAGTGTCATACAAAACCTTATCCGAGTTTTGTAATAATGCAAAACTGGAGACATACACGCACACACTGAACAGCGAATATAATGAAAAAAAGAGATGCAGCTCTGGCAATTTATCCTTATGAGATTTCCATTTCAGGGGGGATAAAGCCCAGGACTCGAGCTTTCTGAAGAGATAAAATGTGAAACACAACTTATTCCCTTCAAAATGTGAAAATAGACCTCCTTTTCCGGAAGTTTCTGATATTCTGACATTAAGTCATCACATTTTAGGCCAGAAAGCGGATAGAGGATATATAGCTTACTTTGAAATTCGAATTCATGACACTTTTAGGCAATTTGTAAACATTTCTGTGCAATGACGGCATTGGTGATACACAGCCAGTTTCGGATCTCTCTCTCTCTCTCTCTCTCTCTCTCTCTCTCTCTCTCTCTCTCTCTCTCTCTCTCTCTCTCTCTCTCTCTCTCTCAATTCCTAACGAAAGCAGCCAGAAAACAGACATTCATCCAGTATTCCATATGCCATTTTTGGGGGGATTCAATACATTTCTCAACAATAAATTCAGTCTTCTGTACGCTAATTTTCGTCCACTATTTCAGTATAATTGACTAAAAAAACTCTGACCACTACAGACAGAAGAACTTTGTCATTTTATATATATTCGTTAATCGCTTCCCTATACATAAAGTAGGTGTGTGTGGTGTGTAATTTCGACTTATTCAACAATTACATTTTACAGCGTGTACGTCTCTATTAAAGCAGTTTGAAATCGTAACTCGATAAGCAGATACTGCTCTACCTAATGAAATTGACATTAATGACAATTTCCTGGAATAAAACGCGTTTATAACCCTATATAAATGCGTTGATAGACCCTAACATTTAAATGAAAAAAGTACTCTTATAGATATGAATCTCGCCCATTACGTATAGTTCCCTAAAGGAGGTCAATTTTGCAAAAGGCATTTATATCAGTGCCATCACATCCCTTTGTGTATCATTAAAATCGAAACCAGTGGCGTTGTTATTACGAAGCAACCTCCCTGTTTAGCGAAATTGTTGTCTGTTGCTAGGAGAGTATTTCCCATAGTGCATCGGAGATGTTTCCAATTACCAAGACCTGTGACATTGGCCAAACCATCACAACATGCTAATATTGCCAGAGTCACTTAGTTGACCAATTACTTAAATAGATGGAGATCTGGCTTCATTTGTTATCCAATATGCTGATAGCATTAGTGGAAATTTACCTCCAGAGGTTAAAATTATGATTGCTTTACTCCCTTTGGTATGTTAGTCGTTTGGGAGTATTCTTTAATTAATATTTAGATGTGTTCCTTACCGTTCTTGAGACAGTATTTCATTTCAATAAAATTTGACTGGGAAATGCCATTTATCTCTCTCTCAGAACAATTCGTTCAATAACTGTCAAAAGCTGTTTTGCTTGCTCAAAGTACCGAAAATCGATTTTCTTGTGAATTTACCGTTACATTTCAAAAAGAATGCGAAACAGTTGCTATTCAACTGCTGGTCCATCGAAAAAAACACAGAGCTATGGAGAACCCCTGTAAATCGATCTTTCCCGCAGAACACGAAACAAATAAATGAGCGTTTTTGTTATTTTTGCATCTCTTAGCCAGAAAGATTAGCCAAATCCTACACAAAAGCTGAAGAATAACATATATAACATAATTAACTAGAATAATATTAATTAATAATGTGTGAACGAAAACTTCAAATGACTTGAACAATTCCAAAGATAAAAAATTAATTACAAGGAAGTTGTGCTTGTCTGGAGGAGTGTGCGTGTGGGGGGGGGGGACACGTGGATTAGGTAATCTCACTGACCTCAATAGATATTAACCACCTTCCTATCAGAGCATCACTTACGTTTATAAAAAAATCCACGCTGATTATCTTACGATCAACATACCTGATGAATTAGAATTTGAGATAAGATGAGCTTACTTATTTCAGTCTTAAAGCAAGATGCTGTATTATTTTTAATATCAGCTCATTGGCCCAATATGTATGAAATGAAAGAAGTCTGCTATACTTCTTCTGTTTCGACACTAATTTAGATTAAACATAAAGAAACGTAAATGTATATTGTTTTTCCCGTGATTCCTTCACCTATAAACTCCATCTTCCAATCTTGGTGATGAGACAGTGAAAGATAAACTCTGTTAATAATTTTTATGAAATCATTCAACCGTGGTGTGACGAGTACAGGAGCCGATTAAAATCGTAATGGCTAATAAATCCTAAATCCAAATTGATTTTGACCTTTTACGAAGTGGTTGCTCTTATTTATCAAATATTACTGCTGAAAATTTGAATCAACTCCAAAATGTGCATAAAACTTAGTCAAAGTATGTTTTTCCTCAATTCACTGGTTGGTGGGGGAGAAAATGCTATTTTACTAAGGAATTGTTACATAAGAAGGAGATTTCTAGTTTCCTTCCTTTTCTAATATCTTACTATATGTGCACAGGATCGGTTTGCTCTTTTGATGGGCAAAAAACCCAAGTTTTCGAATGGAGAGACCGGCTAGCTCGTGTTTTGATTGAAAACGTGAGTTAGGTGGTTAGACGTTCTTTGCCTCGCAGACTGGATTTGAACCCAGGTCTGATATATATATATATAATCTTCATTTCTCACTGTGTTCCTTTAATCTCCAATATACATCAATGGTACACTGAATTAGAAACATTTATGTAAATGTATATAAACGTCACTTACCTCGCGCATATGCAAAATACTTGATCACGTGAGTCACCACTCTAGGCAACTATTTAAGAATGCTGCTGATCAGTAATAGTCAATGGTGTTAATCACAATGCGAAAATCAAAGGATCTTTCGGAATTCGATAACGGGTTTATTGTGGGCGCCCGCCTGGCTGGAGCCACGATTCTAAAAAGAGCAGAGCCGGTTGGTTTCTCAAAAGTTGAGATATCCAGTGTGTTTAATCAGTGGAAAAATAATCAACTTTGCTTGTCTAAGAGGCGTAAGTGTGGTCCTAAGACAGTCTGTCAGGAACTAGATGGCCGTCGTCTGAGAAGACTTGTATGGACCAACAGAACTTCCTGTATATTGCAATTGACCGAAGCATTTAATGAAGGCTGATCCCTATTCATATCTCACCAAACAATGTGCAAGGAATTGAAGAGGATCGGTATTGGTAGCAGTCGCTAAAGGAGGTTCAACACGATATTAAATAAAAGTTTCTAATTTGGTGGTCTCTATGTCTAACTGGAGAACTGTCATCAAGGATCTCGTTGATTTCTCAAAATTGCATTTTCAATGAACAACCATGCTTTGGTGAACGATGCGTGGTTGTTCCTGCTTTGAAGAATTGCAAATAGGACTTTGAGCCATCCCACGAAGAGAAAACAGAATTAATACAACAGATATTGGCAATGCTATTATATAAGGGAGTACATTTAAGACAGATTGCATCAATCGTGGTCAATAAATAGACGAATGTATTCGTAAGTGTGAAGAGAAAGGAATGATTTCAACCTGATGTGTTATTCTCGAATCAACTAGCCCATGAGGAACACAATCAATAATATCAGGAAACTATCGCTATACGCATTACAACAGTCGTAACGTGGAGAACAAATTGCAAACATTTAAGAGCTTCGTTTATCTGTTTGAATGCGGCTTAGTAAATTTTAAGGACCAGTTTGGTTTCCTCTGACTGGAAAAGATCGTTCTCTTTCCTCTATTAGTCCTTCTGGTTCTTAATTGAGTAACTTTGATCCGATTAAACCCAGCATGGCTATCCACCAGTTAATTGCCTTTCCTACGCCTGGATTACACGTAGGATTAAAGATCCGCAGATGTTGATTGATTGTAGCTGCAGATGAAATCGGTATGTGAACAGTTAAAGACAATAGTAATGGTTTGTAGCAGTCGTTAATCCACGTGTAATGGCACCCTTTTAAAGGCAATGACCTTCTTCTGGTATAATCATCATCATCACGCTTTTTTTTTACTCATTCTGAAAGAGAATGCTGTACATTGTAAGGGCGTTTCTGCATTATCCATGTTGTGTTTTTTTTCCTGTTTGTTCAATGATAATATAACACGCTTACCAGGCATCTAGCAATAAAATCTCGACAATGATATGCTGAAGTCCATGGCAACGCTATGAATAGCGGTAATTATTTCATTCTTTGTTAATTCCAGACAATACGCTCTTGTCTCCATAGTATACAGTAAATAATAATAAATTATGGGCCTAGTTCATTGCTTGTTACGTACTTTATATTTTAACTTTATATGTCGTGTAATCTGTTTTATAATACTATGTAATGTGTGTAATATATTCTATATTGGTTGGAGAGTTTTTATTTATTGTTATTTTAATTATAATTTTTAACTTAAATTAAAATTAATGCAGTATAGAAATTTATGTTATTTAATTATCTATTTTATGATCGATTTTAACTTTAAATTAATCTGCAAATGTATTGATCTAGATCTAAAAACTATATATATATATATATATATATATATATATAGCTCAATAACACCTTATCCTTACACTGTCCTCTACAGATAACGGGGAAGATGAAAAGCATTCTTGCTTCACCCCTTTAAGCCAGTCCTTATAAGGACTTATCAAAAAACAATTGTTGATATTCTACAATTACTCAATTTTATCGATCTGGAAAATTAAAAGGAAGTTGTCCTTAACAACTTCCGTGGATATGCTCGCCTTTCTTTGAAATCTAGTAGAACTAATAGGATCATTGATATTCTCATGCTTTACTTCACTCATTAAAACAATATGAAGAAAAAAATTAGAAATATTCTGAAATCCTAGGCAGGTCTATTTCATTTCGTGCAATGCCTATTGTATTTCTCTTTAATGTCATTTACCATCTGTTCAGAAATCACTTCTTTGGGCGACATTTTTCACTCTTAGATGCCATGAGAAAAAATGCTTCTGACTTCGCTCTATAAGTAAAGGCTTGAATCTTACAAAAATATTGAATGAACAATTCGACTTTGATAAGCATAATTTTTATATATGTTTATGTGGACTTTTCAATTGAAGATGGGTTAGTCAATGTCATACATTTGACATTTGAAGAAAAAGCAAGATTTTTTTCTTCCGGAAACTAGGATTTTTATCTCGCATACAGGGAAATCGGTCAGAGAATACGCTCGCTTAACAGAAATAAAAATACCATCAGCATACTGTACTGTACATGATTTGGTGTTGGAGAGTGGATTATGTAATATATTAGTGGGACAGATGACGAGCCCCTTGGACTCCAAGGAGGTGTCACATAATAATAAAGTTTTGAGATCTTGTATCTCAGTTTCTTAGCAATATTTCTAGAGTTTTTAGGATATTCCATAATTACTCGATGTCGTATATCACCATCACCTATGAATCACGCAAGTTAGTAAAATCTAATAGAGTTACGAGCGCCACCTCTTATCTAGCAGACCTTGTGAATGCACTCGACTTCAGCGATGGTAACTCCAATTTCCAAAGACCCAGGATTAAAAGAGCACTACCTACTCTCTTTTGAGAACGAAAAGATGTTGAACAAGGTGAAAGTCGAGCTAGTGTTCCTACAACAATGTTCTAGTTCGCATATTTCAAGTAAAATAGCGAAGAATTAAGTAAAAACTAATAATATGTCTTGCGAACTCTTTTTCCCCCTTTACAAACTCCTAATCTCTCTCTCTCCTTCTTCCATTGAAAAGTTTCAGAAAACATCGATTAAAAAAACAGTAAGGAGATGAAGTTAATGCACGGGATTCCCTTGTGCACAGGGGCAAAGAAATGTGTAATCAATACCGCAACAATAGCTTATATTTGCGCATTATGTGCAAGCAATAAAAAGGACGACATATGTCGGACACTTTCTCTACAAAATAATGAGGTCTGCAGGAAACTTACAATAAAAACAGGGCCACACGCACATACACACAAGCATGGGCACGTGAGCAACACAAAAGCCAGTTTCAATTGTACAAGAAAAAAAAATATGATAATAGAAGGCCCATTAATTTACGAAGATGGCAACAAATGACCATTTGTTAGCAGAGTAGATAAAATAGACAGAGAAAAACGAGATGATGTAGCCATAAATCACTTCTTGAAATGTAAATGTAGAGATTAAAACTGTCTACTTACAAAACGACAAAAAAATAGCTGGAATGTGTACTGTACTGGTGATTAAACTTGAGCATGTCGTGATCAACGAAAATGAGAAATAATTCTAAGCTACTTAGATTAAAATCCAGTCAGAGATAACGTAAAGTGTCACTCTTATGACCGCATCAATTAGGTACTTCAAGTGACGAACAAAAAAAAAAATTTAAAAAAAATAAAAAAAAAATAAAGACAAATGAAAAATGACTCTGCTATTGTAGTCGACATTTGTTTGTTCTATTTTGTGCTGTTACGTTTGACAAGAATTACGTTGTTTTCAGAAGTATTTTTCAATATTATTCTGATTAAAAATTCAAGAGAAATAATTCAGTTCTTTGTCCAGAGATGGCATTGATGACATTGTGTTTCGATATCCAATAGGTGCTAATTCGTTTATATACAAATACAGAGATAATGAGTTAAATACGCAAACTGCCTACTAAAAACAAACAAACTAAAGGACATTAAAGTGTGTGTGTGTGTGTGTGTGTGTGTGTGTGTGTGTGTGTGTGTGTGTGTGTGTGTGTGTGTGTGTGTGTGTGTGTGTGTGTGTGTGTGTGTGTGTGTGTGTGTGTGTGTGTGTGTGTGTGTGTGTGTGAGGGAGAACTGTTTCCTATTAACCCATGTAGGCATGCATTTTCCAAGTTTGCCGGACATTTATCATCTACAGACAACCTCACACTGACATTATGGATTGACTACATCACCCACGGAGCTCATTAAAGTTTATAACACCATGTAAACGTTTGATGTCGAGTCAATACGGGAGGTTCAGGACGATGTAATTAATTAAGAATTCTAAGCGACACCTGTCACTGGAAGACAGAACGGACTTTCTCACTACTTTGTCATCAGTTTCGTGATTGACATATACGAAGATGGACTGGTCGATGAAATTCACCTTGAAACACTTTCCATACATCACTTAAGAGTATTAGTAAAAGAAATCTTTAGATGTAAATCTTTACTTTGTATAAACTCTCTCAGCAAACAATGCTTGGCACATCCGTCCATAAAAATTGCATAATAAGTGCTAATGCTAGCAACATTAGCCTAAGAGATATGGAGATAAAAATAGATTCGAATAATAATGTAAAATTAATATAATGATTAACTTGTAAAGTACATGTAATTTATACTGAACTTTGGTTAAGAAAAATAATATTTTATTCATTTTTCTTAACCAAAGTTCAGTGTAAATTTATTTTGCATTTTAGAAGTAATTATTCTAAATTACATGAAAATACTGTATAAGTAATTTATATGATCGTATTAGTGTTTACAATTGTCCAAAGAGGGTGTTTTAGTTTGATTTCACGAGGCTAACACGATAACAGGTAAGCTGGTTGTTTAGTTTTATGGTAAGTTATTGTGCAATAGATAGGGAAGATTATATGGAAGGTATATTTTAATACTTATGCATTTTCTATCGTATTTGTTTTTATTATATCACGATTTTTATCCGAATAATAATAATAATGACCGATTTTCGTTGATCATTGATCTGATACAGACAGACCTACACGTTTATATCTCGTTGGTTTCGAGTATTTTTCTAATAATGAAAATGATGATAAGGGTGATACGATATTTAGACTCGGGTTGAAAAGACCTTGGTTCTAAATCGGAGTAGGAACTTTACCTATAAGGAATTTTTTCAACTGAAGGTGAGATAACTGTTCTCAGGTGGAGGTTTTTTCCCTACCAGGAACTCTCGGTTTTCATCTTCAAAACACTCGAAGGTATCCTTAGGATATGTCCAAATATTTGTTGGCTGAGCTTTTTTTTCCCCAGTACTTGAAGAAACTTTATCCAAAAAAAAAAAAAGAAGAACGGAGTGAACAACACAGATATAAATATAAAACGGCCCAACTCGGTTTTCTTCTTCAAAACGGTCCAAATATGGAGATTTGTCTCCTGAAGAATCCAGGATACTCTTTATATTTCTAGAGAAAATAGAGGATTTATAATGTTATCTTTATAATTAAAGAAATATTTACTTTAACAAGATATTATCTAATAAAAAGACACCGAAAATTATAATATAAATGAGTGTAATGAGTATTAATTTCATCGCATTTACACTCAACACTTTACTAGAATTTTACATGTGCCATTTTCACAAGATTAAAAGTTTAATAAAACATAAATGAGAAATAATAGTTTACACCATAGTAACCAACAATTATCTAATATGTGATAGTTAATGATGTCCAAATATTCCGTTCTGTGATTGTCTCTTTGAAGGTAATCTTGGCTTGATGGAAAACTTACGGTTTCAGCCAATTCCAGAGTTAGATTTTTGACATAAATTAGAACTTATTTTATCCTTGAAGCTCGGATTTTAATCCCGCAACTAATAAAAACGTAAAAGTATGAAACTGCGGCAGATGTTTGCCTTACATTCGCCACAGGCATGTCTGCAAATTATCAGTAGAGGTTAACTCAAGTATCAAGTATCTGCCTACTCATTTCTCAAGACGAGGAATTATTTTTCCCCCTTAGATGAATAAAAGGCGTTATAAGATTTATTTTCTTACTATTACTAATAGTAGTTTACGTTAGAAATAGTGTTTGTATTTTATTTATTTCGTTTTTGAAATTTTTTTCAAATAAGCTAATTTATTTTTAAATTTGTTGAATCGTAACACTTTCATTACTTTTTTTTATTATTTTACTTCGTTTTTTTTTTAAATAAAGAAGGAAAATCGTACATTAATTGAGTGGTTTCACAGTTCAGGGACATGGAAATTTATACACGGTTATCGAAGACTGTAATATACAAAAAAAAAAAAAAATTATCTTCAGTCAGAAAAAACGAGACGATCATTGAAACACCAAAAGGATGAATAATGATTCCAGACAGTCATAAAAACACGTTTCCCAGTAATATGGCGAAGAAATTCGTTAGCACGCCGATTAAATTCAAACGTTGGTTAATGTATTGCGGATAGTTCACTTACTGGCATTTATAAGCTACATTTTTGTATGATTTCGAACAGTTTGGGATAACTTTGTCACTAAAATGAGTTCATTTAAACCAAAATCGAGATTTTTTGACAAATTTTAATCAGAAACATTAAACTTGAATAAAATCTCTCCAAATCCGGAAACAGCAGAGTTTCATTCTTATAGACCCACAGAAAGCACCGAATGAATGCATAGGAATTTTATTAAAGACAACGAAGATGTACTCTTCAACCTCCCTCCCTCTCTCGGATGGCTGATAAAACCATCGATATCCTCAGGCCCAATATCTGTGATGGCTGAAGGTGGAAATTGGCTTCCCTACCAGTCTTCAAATAAGTTGGTTAGGGATAAAACGATCTCGTCTACTTGCTTGAATAAAAGGTGTTAGCGGATTTACATAGATTTTTTTTCCCCCGCACCAACGACCTTGGACTTATTGTCCTTCCCAAATTCAGAACGCAGCGTCGAACATACACTGCTCGGAAAGAAATCAACGGACACCCCCCCTCCTCCCATTGGCAAGGCGCATTATGCCATGTAACGAGTCACGTGTTTGTTGTCAGTATAAATTGGAAGAATATGATGCTCACAAGTCAGTGCAAACTGTGTCCGTGGTTAAATGGCTGTGAGCAAGGACCTGACTAACTTTGAAAAAGACTTTGTTATAAGATTTTCGCCACTGCAGAGGCATAGGAATAATGACTTTCATTGGCTGCAGCTACTGTTTTAACAAAATGGTTAAAATTATAATTAAAAAAAACTATTAGCCTGTTATTAAGCAACACAGATATAATCATAAGCCCTTGACCTTTTATTGCTATAATAGAGGGCACTCATAAACATCTTCGCAATATCATATTTAATAATCATGTGAAAAACTATTTATGTAATCACGGCTATGTGGCATGTTTATGTAAATGATTTCAAAATAAAAGATAACAAAAAGGTGAACGTTCCTTTATTGTACACTGTAGAATTAATAATAAGCGTGTACATTGGAAAATTATATATAGCAGTAGCCAATCAAAAGAGCTCAAAAGTTAATATTGACAGATGTCACCTTTCGAAGTCTTGCCTCATATGCAGTTAGAAAAGGCTTTTGATTAACTAAAAGGAAAGTAACTGCACTGGTTCTAAATTTTCACTTAGACTATTTCATTAACATCTAATAAGAGAATCTAATAAAAGAAAAGACATGCTTAAAATATGGGAAACACATAAACAATATAATGAATTTATATCGTTGCTCATGCTTTTCCTAGTTAAATCTTATAAAATGCTATTTATTTATTTTTATGGTGTATTGTTAATTATTAAAAATATCCGTAAAATAATAAATAAATAAATTAATGAAAATATGTTTTTTAAATTAATTTATATATTTATTTTTTTTTAAGTAATTCATTAATACCCTTATAGATTAGTCTGTCTACATTTTATTGATCTTGACAGTAGTTACATCTCTATTGAGCAATGTACATGGTAATATGTTTCCTGTTGGATTGTTCTAAATTACGACTAAAGCAATAAGGCATACCAGTAGTCAGATAATTAGGTGTATTTGGCAAGATGAGAAACCCCAGTTGCATAAAATAGGATTTGAATTTTACTCATAAAAAAAAAATCATGATGCAAAGGTCAGATAATCTCTGCTATGAATTAGAACATAGAGGGAGGTATATAATGATTACGGTGAAATTTCAGAACCCCAAAATCGGCTCGTGTGACATGTGATTAAGGGCGGTTTTACCGACATCATTCCCATAAGTGATGTAAGATGGCAGCACGAGCAATTTTGGATAGGTTTCACAAAAAAAAAAAAAAAAAAAGTAGAATTTTATTAATTGAAATTTATTTGAAAAAATGGAATTAGTTGTTTATAATAAAAGAAAGTTATCCGTGTATGCCATTTAAAAAATATTTATTGTTTAAGTACATTTTAACAATATAATAAATTAATTAATACTCCCTATATAATAATAATCCCTTTGTTTTTAATTATAAAATAATAATCAAGTAATATTTTTAGTGTTTTGTTTGAATTTCGTCACTGTTCATGAGATTCCGAATAATGTAACAAATGTCAATGATGTAGCCAATGAAGATTTAACATTGAGGGGTAAGGAGGGGTAAAGAGGAGGGGTAAGCCAAGCCAATGAAGAGGCTTGGCTTACCCCTCCATGATCAGAGCTTATAGCTCAATAACACTCCATCCACACATTTTCTACTACAGATAACGGGGAATATGAAAGCATTCTTGCTTCAACCATCTAGACAAATAAAAAAAAATTAAATCGTAACTGTTTATTTTAATCCAAATTTTAATCGAATCCTAAATTTCGCATTCGGTTTTTCTTTCCCAGTTAGATCTTAGTTGAGTATGTAATTTGATTTGGATTTAGATATTTTAAGACGATTCAAACCTTGTATGTGTTTTACATGTTGTCTGCTAGTTGCTATTCGGCTTTCTTGATTCCTGTCCTAATATATAATGGAGATCTATTTGTCTTGGGATTGGTGTCGTTCTACTTTGGAACGGGTGCTTAACGCTGTTCAGAAGGTTGGGGAAACTAATGGAGATAAAGTAGTCTGGCTGTATCCAGGATTCGTTGGAATATCATCAGTCCTCAAACACGGATTCCGGGCTTAATGATGTCTAAATAATAAGTAGCATCTCGAAATTCGACTACAATAATTCACAAGCATAAAAATTAAATAAATAAATAAATAAATAAAACTCGTATTTTAATTGTTTCGCCCATAATTCCTCTGGCATATATGTTCTAAAGTCAGGTGTGCTTTTTCTCCAGTACTTGAATAAAGTTGGTCCAAAAAAAAACCGGAGTGGACAACACAGATATAAAACTGTCCGTGTCTAGAGATTTATTGGTCCTCAAGAATCCAGAATATTCTTCCTATTTCTTGGAAAAAGTATGGAATTTTTTTAAAGTTATTTTAAAAATGAAAGACAAATGTTTGATACACTAATATCTTTAAATAAAACCATCTTAAAATCATAATAAATACAATTCAGTTTAATAAGCATTAACTTAATTTCTATCACGTTCAATAATTTTCTGGAATTTATACAACTGGCATTTTCTCAATATTAAAAATTCAATAAAAAAAAAGAATAAAAATAAAAATAGATAAATAAATAACGAGAGAGCATACAGCGTAATAATTTACCAGCCATCAAACATGCTGGTTAATAATGGTTAACCATTATTAACAATCTAATATACTGGTTAATGATACCCAAATAGGCCTGCTCTGTAACTATCTCTCTCTCTCTGGATGTAGTCATCGAGGAGGATTTTTATCCTAAAAATTCGTATTTTTTTCCCGTAGAAAAATGTAGGAGTACGAAATGGTGGCAGCTGATTGCTGTACACTCGTCACCTGTAAATCTGCAAAGTAGAGGTGAACTCAACTACCAGCGATGACAAAGCGGACACTGGCTGCCCACTGATTTCCAAAAGTGAGGGATTAAACAGTGTCAACTATTCCCTTTTGAGAATGAAAGGCATTTATGGAATTTAATTTTATTTTAGAGTATTTTAATTTTATTTTATGAGTACTTTATTATTATTCCATTTCTCTCGATTTAGTTTCATGGAGAAATTTTATAGTTTTCCAAGTAATAAAACCTTTCTCTGCAATTGCTTATGTGACAACATCTGAATTAGAAGAAATTCTCTTCTTGTCTCTAACAGAGCATCACTTTCCACTTAATTTTAAATCACGATTGAAATTAAAGAGATGTTTGTTGACTTTTACTTTCCTCATTTTCTAAATATTTTCTTAAACATGTAGATTTGAATATTGTGCAGTCAGAACACCATTTTTTTTTTACTTTACGACTTTTAAATAAGCACAAAGAACAAAAAAGTAACATTAACTGAGTGGTTTTACTGTTCGTGAACATGAAAAATTATTTAAGCTCTTTGAAAACAGCTAAATGCATTAAAAAATAAATAAATCAAAAGAAAGCCCTTATCTCCTTTCGCAAAAAACAGAAAGAGACAAAAAAAAAAAAAAAAAAAAAGCTTGACGAACGCGAGAAACGCCAGCAAACAGAAAAATGACTGAAAAACCTAAAAACATGAGTTTCACAGTAACATTCCCGTTACTTCAATTCGTTACCACAGTAATTTAATACTAATCGTTGATTGATGTATTACGGATAATTCATTTATTGCTATTCATAAACAACGTTTTGTATCTAGTAGTACATATCTCAAATACTAAATTTTATAAAATGTTTCCAGTCATGGGAGAGTTTCCATATATGTACGGACAGACAGAAAGCACTTAATGTATGCTTACGAACTTTTGTGAAGACAAAGCCGTATTCTCCTCCCTAGATGCCTATTAAAATCACCGATAGCCTTCAGCCAGCTATCTGCGATGGCTAAGGGTAGAGTTAGTTACCATGTCAGTCTTCAGATAAGTTAGTTGGGAATAAACGGCTTCACTTACTTCTTTTTCACACGAGCAATCTCCGAGTTGTGGTCTATCCCGTATACACAAACACAACATCGAAAATACATCATCCTAGCGTAATTTAAGAACACCATTCAAATATGAAAAACATCTTGTTGTTCTTCCATATTTTTCGTTATCTTCCCTTGGATATTCTCATGTTCGACGATGCATAACTCAACAAAATTGCTACGAAGCAGTTATGTGACGTTAGGCATCGTTTATTCTGTCTCTTCTGTGTCTATTCTGCATTAATTTTAAAGAAATAGATCTCCTCTTGTATGAATTTTAAAATTGAGTAAAAATTCATCCATCATAGATATCATAGATAAATGTAAAAATGAGCTTTTCTTTACGGAATAAATTTAACTCACACTGAAATTAATAAATACTTACATCCACATATCAACACCTCTCTCAATAACACAGCGTAATCAATATTCTTGCTAACAGAACCAACAAAATCACCTTTTCGACACGGCAACACATGAATAATTACTTTGCATTAGATGCAAGTGTTGTTTGAAAGAAATGTTTTAAAAAAAAAAAAAAAACTGTTCGCCTGACAATAAACAAAAACAACTGCAATCATAATACCCTTGACCGTTTGTACACTAATAGATGATGTCCGTGTTTACCTTAGCTATCACACTGAAAATTACAGCCAAAAAAAAAATATAATAAAATCATGGTCACATAACACGCATAGCTTTATATCTATGTCTATGTAAAGGCTTTCAAAATAAAATATAACAGCGGGTTCATTCCTTTTATGGTGAACTGTTAGAGTATAAGTTTCTATATTACAATCACGGAAGATACATTAAGAAATATCATTCTTACAATCCTTGCTTCCATGTACATTTAAAATAATATTTTTGTTAACTGAGAAGGAGAAAATAATTGTTCAAGTTTTGACCCAAAGAAAGATATTCTTGAGGTTCTGAAGTAGGGGAGGAGAATCATCATAGCAATAAACCCAGTGTATCAGAATAATCTGATCTGATAGAAAATCAGAACTAGCCTTATCCTTATAAGGACTGGCTTAAAGGGGCGAAGCAAAAATGCTTTTCATCTTCCCCGTTATCCGTAGAGGACAGTGTAGGGATAACATGTTATTGAGTTATTAAAGCTCTGATCATGGCAGGAGGGTAACAGCAATAGACGAGCCTCAGTTAGTACTTCATTGGCTACAGCATTGGCATCCATTATCCTCCTTGGTGAAGCATAAATGCTTTTCATATTCCCCTCCATCTGAAAAGGAAAGTTCTTTGAATGAAGAATTATTGAGCTTTAAGCTCGCCCTCAAAGGGCAGTGAGATTAACTGTGTTCAGCTGAGCATAGAATTGATTTGGATCTCTTGTATTTGCAGAAATCTTCTTCATTATAGTCTGAAGCTTGCTTGATCAGTGGGTTCGAATGATTAATTGTCTTGATAAAGAACTTTTCAGCTAGCTCGTGAAGGAGAGATGTGATGTAGGGAATGTTGACTTCTCTGTGAATTTGGGAGTTTCTGATAAATCACGGGGCATCCAAACTCATTCTCAGACATTTGTTTTGTATTCTATACAGCTTTTGAATATTTGTGTTCGAAGTATGACTCCATGCAGGAGATGCGTAAGTGATGACTGGGCGTATTACCATCTTGTATATAAGTAGTTTGTTCTGAGTGTCCAGTTTACTTTTTCTGTTGATCATGGGGTAGAGCTGCGCTATTACTTTGGATGTCTTTGAATTTATGTGTTCTATATGATTGGTGAATTTTAGTTTTTTATCGAGATATTTAACTGTATTCTGCCATGGGATTTTAACACCTAGTAAATGTATATCTTCTTTGATTTGAGGCTTTTTTCTAGTGAACAGTATGGCTCAACTCTTCTGTGGGTTGGCTTGGATTCTCCAGTCCATCAACCATTTCTCTAGTGTGTGAATACTGTTTTGGTGTCTTTTGATAGCTAGTTTGGGGTCTGAGAGATCTTGCTAATAATGCAGTATCATCAGCATATAATGAAGTGATTGTTGAGCTTGGGTTTTGAGGGATATCAGCTATATAGATAGAAAACAGCAATGGGGCAAGAGTGAGCCCTGCGACACTCCCGCCAGAACCTTGCGTCTGGTTGATACAGTTTCATTTATTTTGACTTGCATATATCTGTCTCTGAGGTATGAGTTAATTATTTTAACTAGATTAGTAGGCATATTGAATGTGATGAGCTTGTAGAGAAGATCCTGATGCCACACCTTATCAAAAGCCTTTGCATCATCTAAAAAGACTGCAGCTGTATGAAAGTTCCGGTTAAAGCCTTCGGAGATGAATTCGATTAGCCTGTGGATCTGCTGAACGGTGGAGTGGTTTTTTCTAAATCCAAATTGCTTATTTGGGATTATATTTCCAAAGTTATTTTATTTCCAACGTTATCTCAAATTGCTCATTTGAGAATATTTCCAAGGTTAGACAGAAGACTGATAGGTCTGTAGCTTTCAGAGAGTTGGGTGTTTTATCCAATCTTTTTGATTGGCGTGACATCTGCTATCTTCCATGTTAAAGGGAAATACTTGAGTCTGAAGATGGCATTAATTATACGGTTGAGCTTATCCTTATAAGGACTGGCTTAAAGGGGCGAAGCAAGAATGCTTTTCATCTTCCCCGTTATCTGTAGAGGACAGTGTAGGGATAAGGTGTTATTGAGCTATTAAAGCTCTGATCATGGCAGGAGGGTAACAGCAATAGCCGAGCCTCAGTTAGAACTTCATTGGCTACAACATTGCCATCCATTACCCTCCAAGGGTATTAAAAAGAAAGGTCAAGCGCACACCTACAAATTATCATACGGTCGAGCGCTTTTGACAGACCATTAGTATAAAAAATTATTATATTTATTTTATGGTGTATTGATATTTATTAAAAATACTCAGAAAAATTTAATCTAGTTTAATTAATTTATCAAAAATTTGTTAAATTAATTTATACTCTCACTTTCTGTTAAGAAATTTATTAACAAATTATCTGCTTGATAATTTGTTGGGCTGGATTAGGTGGTTTTGAATTGCAGTCAAAGCACCTTAGGCTATCAAATCAATATGTTTTTTTTTTAAATTTCGTGTGTTATTCTGGCCAGCTTGTTTGGTAAAATGAAATACCTCACCATATCCCAAAATAGGATTTGCTTTACTCATCATCGATTTCCAAGCTATGCAATCTTCAGTACCATCATGATGCAAAGGCCTGGTAATCCCCGCTAGGTCTAATGTCCAAATCAGTCAGCAGTCTCTCAGAATTCTACTACGATGATCCAGGATATGAATCTCTCAGAATTCTACTACGATGACCACATACACACCCTACCAGGTTTCAGAAGGCTAGCAGAAAAAAAGACTGGAAAATTACCACCAACAAGACTGAAGGCCTATGAATGCAAATGACAGTAATACTAGCGAACGAGTGCCCACCAACCATCCTTCGTTCCAAAAGATCAGTGAATTCTCCACTAGCGAATTACCATAGTCTTACATGGCACGAGTGTGCTATAACAAACATTTCCATCCCCAAGAACGAAAAGAATTTGAGGGTGGTGCTGAGAAGCAACGACGAAACCACGTTAGACATACAAAGCTGGTCTGGATTCCATAGAAGTCATCGAATATACAAATCAGACAGGCGTCCAATGTGAGCAATGCCATTGGCGATCAATAAGCAGTAACATGAATATATGACATTATGACTGTTTACGATCAGTTCTCAAGCTTGAATCTCTTCAAAGGAAAGAATTTTTCTGCTGCAAAGCAGAGTTCCGTTCTTTTTAATGGGATGGAAATCATCCCATGGCCACCTGAAAAAAACCAAATGGTATCAAATCTCGCTCAGACACCACGGTCTCATAAGGAGGTTTTTTTCTTTATGAAACTTGGATTTTTAATCTTGTGAAACAGAGCAAACTCCTTAGAACCTATGCAATTAACAGACGTAATACAATGGACCCACTTTCACTGGAAAATGAACGTTAGTTTGTCCTGTTTGCCATAATTCCAAAATAGCCAAACAGGTGGTAGCCGGCAACATAAATGCTTAGGCATACTGCTTGGAGCAGAACATCTGTCAGTCTCAATTTTCCTCCATTAAGACACTGAGATAGAGGCACCATACGTCAGTTGGTATTGATGATGCCCTTCGGTTGAAGACCTGGACTTCTAATATTGTCTAGGATGTGAAGACCCATCGGCTTTTAGCTGAAGGAAGTGTTTTTCGCCCCAAAACCTCATTTTATCATTCCGCAATCAAATCCGTCAGGAGGAAACACTCAGTTCACAAGCAAAGCATAGTTGATTATGGTTACGAAATCTAAAGGTTCTTGAGTTGTCATGGGGCTTGCTAGAACCACTAATGATGAGGAGGTCCATCGTGATCACAGATTTATTCGGACCTACGCACGCATTATGGAATTGTTATACTCCAAGTAATTATATCAATATCTGCTTTAGGTGAGAGTTCGGACCATAATGTGGTGTTACCCCCATGGGTTCAGACTGTGAATACACTCCACTGTTCCTCTATTATCAACTGTGGGAAGCTTCCGTCGCAGTTTCCAATTTCATTCCATTAAATCAAAGGGAAATTAAGATTGCAGTAATGAGCGTACAGGAAATATAATGTCAGAAACCATAGATCTTATTTGTGAGAAGAATAAAGCCACTACAGTTTTCTTTATACATTTATCGCAAATAATTTCCCACCCAATCTAATTCGTATATCCTACTTGAATGGTAGAAAACTACTAGTTACAAGTTAAAGTATAAGTTTTTGGGTCTTCGAAACATGTCTTCGAAATATGGATCATCAGATTGTGGTCACGGCAATCTCCACAATGAAAAACAAAAGTAAAGATCCATAAAAAATATCTGTGTATGTTACTTAATGCCCAGTGGTTCATCAGGAATTGGCAACTTCACCTCGGATTTGATATTTCTAACATCAAAACATGATTACGTAACACAACTGCCAAGTACTGGGCATTGGTCACCATTCACCCAAATCAATTAGTTACAAAAATCCGTGTGGTGTGGCATGAAAATATTCTCTTCACTACAACATTAAAAGGCTATACTGTAAACAAATTGCATCGGTTTAACAAAGTTATTGGCATCCCACCAAGAGCTTGATATCGCATTTCATCATCTTGTTTATCTTGGAGAGATGATGAAATTGCATTTTTACAAATTTCATTTTTTACAACATTTTTACAACCGTGAAATTTGCTTCGTGTGTAGAATTATTCACACGACATCTAAATTAATTTCAAGACCAAATAAACAACGTTTTAAAATTTTAAATTAAACTAAGTGGTTGCCAGTGGACATATCTGAATGTCTCCTGAGAAACTTCCTTTTTAAAAATGCAATGGCAGGTTTTCTTAGCACAAGAAGATGATGGTAGATAGTAGATAATGTGTGTGATTTTGATGTCATAATATAAATACGATTAAAAATTGAATTAAAAATTGATTATACTTAAACCTCTCTTTTACGTATAGCATAAAGTAATTCACATTTTAACTGTAAAAAATACATAGCAAAATATTGTAAAGTGTAATTAAATATTTAGAATAATTGTATAAATAAGTGATCAGCAGAGGTCAGTATATAGGATGTGTTTAAGATCCTCTCTTTTACATAAAGTGTAAAATAGTTCTTTAGATGTTCTTTTATTGGTTCTATAAATAAACTAATTCCGTATGTTGCACTTTTTTGCCTTGCATAAAATATTCCATGTTTTCTTGTATCTAATGATGATGTATATGCATATTAACACGTAAAATTATAGTCAGCTGCCTGTAGAGTGTTTCAACATGCGAAGGAGTTGATCTTGGTTTATACATATAATATTTTTCATAAGCATTGGAACTTCAAATTGGAAATTAGAATAAATTGATTGCTTGATTGATTGATATGTGACATATAAAATGATTCATAGATTACGCTTTGTTTTACTAATATTTCAATGTTGTTTTAAACTGTATTTAAAGTTGTTTTCAGATATATATTTCTAAAGAAAGATCGCAGATTTCATGTTTTCTTTTATCGTGCATAAACTGTTAATATTGTTAGCATCAGAACTTAGCATTTCCTTGAAATCTCGGGGATTATTGTACAAAGTCACTCTATAAAGTCGACCTTCAGTCTTTTTAAGAATCCACTTCGTTCAACATATTGATTGTAGCTTTCTCTGAAAAGTATGTGGTGCTCTCAGCTTTTGTTTACCCAGAACAACAACTACAACAACAACAACAACAAAAAAAAAACTGAATTGCAGAGAAGAGAAAAAAACTCCTACCCACCTCCGTAGAAGAATTGTTCCATTGACCCACTTTCAACGTTCAGTTGAAAAGTCCTTATGTTTATCTCATTGTGACTAGATTCGAACCCAAGTCTTTTCTACCTCGCTGTGGCACAGATGTTTGTGAATGTCTTAAAGTAGTAGGTGATTTCCATGGTCCAGTGTGAGGTTACTCCATCCTGTCGATTGGAGGACTGAAATAATTTAAAAAAATATTGTGTTTGATGTTTAGAACCGAGTATCCATTATGACTCACGACTGGAAATGAAAGACACGTTAACCACATTTTGTCATGAGGTTTGCTTCAGAAATATTTGGCTGTCGATGCTTCGTGAACGACAGTGTTTTCAGTACTCGGAAGATGCTGGTTTGAAAGCCAGTGAAAAATCAACAGTTTAGTAAACTGGCATATTTTTTTTTTGTTTCTTGTGATGTTGTAAGTTAGTTCCATTAATTAATTGAAACAAAAGAACAGGGTTAATTTTTAAATCAGAATTTCTCAAATGTCTTGGTCCACTCGAGATACCAAATAAACAAGATACACAATAAGCTTTTAACCTTTCGTGAATGAGATTGTACGAATAATTATTGAGTACATATATAGGAAGGAAAAATATAAAAATTATTATTGTTATTATTATTTTAAAATATGGGGAGAGTTCTCTATTGATCTCAAACAGACGTTTGAATAAAAATTGAGAAGAAAAAAAAGACATTCAGTCACTCTACGTGCAGCAATGTAATTTGATGATAAACATTTTTAACATTGTAAATTTGTTACTAAACTCATTAAACTGTTTATGGCATTTCGAGAGAATATTTGATAGAGAGCTCCTTCAAAAATATTGTGGTAAAGAAAGGGAATTGAACTAAGGAGATTTTTTCTTTGTGATTCACAAACGAATTTGTTCAATTGACAATACTTTGTGGGCAGTACTGTCGTGTAGCATTTGAGTGGGTTTATAAAAATATAGCGCTGATCGAACTTTTATTTTTCGTGCTGAATTCAAAAGAATACTGCTGTATTTACTGGGGTGGAAGCCATTTCGTTAACCTACAAGGACAAACGATCTTAATGTCTATTTTGGATCTCGCTTGTAAAGCATGAGTCACTCAGTTCTTTATGACATGGATGTGTAGCAACTGGTTTAAAACCTGAAAGTTCATTACTTTTAATCAAAGAGATTACGTGTAGTCAACAATTCCGCAGACTATTTTAATAAATTAGGCCTAACCTCATGTGGTGAACGTTATGGACCAGGAAGTGTACACATTGTTTCCACTGCTTTGAGTAGAACCCAAAATGACTTCGTTCCATATTATTAGTGGCCGTCGCTGGAGATAATTACAACTAAGATTGATTTTAGCTTCGGCAACCTAACTTAAACTTGTATGCACGTAATCTTCAAGAGGAAATTGCTACGTACCGTTGATTTTGCACTGCGTCGGGTCATTTAGAACAACTCAGCACTTTCTTAAGATGTAGAACTTTAGATTTCACGAATTATTTTCATATATCAGGTTTAAGAAAAAAGCAAATAATAAAAATGTCCAGTAAAGTGTAAAATTTTGATAAATTTTATACCCAGCTAAATGATTTTGTTTACTATCTTTAAAGTAACTTTTGAGAAAAACAGATAAACATGAAATATTGTGCATGCATGTTAAGGTTCTCATTTCGGTCTTTGGGTTATTTGTCTCCATTGAGAGTAACCCCTGACTTTCTTGGTAATTGTGTTATTCCATTTTGTTAAGTTTCAACAAGACCTCTTAGGATTTGTACACAGATTTAGTCAGTCAGTGATAGTCTAAATAATAATATCAGTGTTCCTTTTTTATCCATTAACAAAGATTTCTTAACGTCTATTCTCCATCTTGAACGTTCTGAATTGAAATGCAGATCTCGAGTTAAGTTTAGGGTATTTCCGCATAGCATTTGAAATCTGTTATTACTTTTTGTAGAGACCCGTAAATAAGCTCCAGGAAAATGTAGCAGCTCTCCTATCGAGTGGATCTCTATGATTGATTGCAGTTCACTTACAGCTTCTTCCCATTACATATCTCTGAATCATGCATTCTTCATCCTGGCGGCGCCGTATTTCCATCTCTTCTTCTCCTCTGGAGTCTTAGGAATTTCAGTTTTATTTTCGGTCACTTTACAAACTTTGTTTAGAATAGAGTTTTAGTAAATAGAGATAGGATTGTTATTTGATAGGAAAAACAGTGTAGAGGTCTGTGTTATATAAACCACCTCCGAAAGGGTTTCGTATTTTAAAAGTAAACTCTCTATGTGTATATAAAATTGCATGAGATTATGTTTTCCTTTTCTCTAGGATCTTTGATGGTATCCACTCACCAAAGGAAGGTCAAACTATAGCACATTAGTATCCAAGTTGGGAAGTAAACTAATATTCAGTTTCAGACCTGTAGATTGTATTCTTGAGAAAATACGTAAGAGAGAAGAATGTTTCAAACAAGAGGAAGAAGAAAATTTTCTTTTGGAGTTTAACTATGAGTGTAAAATGGACCTGTTTTTAATAGATTTATAGGGCAGTGAGAGAATTACCGATTCCGATTAGCCATGGATATATTAAAACAGCAAAAACTAGACATCGAGAGTGAAATGTATTGGTGAGAAATGTGTTATTTATGTTCTTTTATTTATCTTTTTATGGAGTAATCCACGCAAGATTACTATACCTATAAAACACTAGTACCGTGGATGGGTAATAAGGAACTTGTTCACATTTAACTTGAAAAGTTATAACAGATTTGACAGATGGTTGGGAATTAAGAGTTATCCCAAGAATAAAAATGGCGTGTTGTCTAGAGAGAGAGATTTGGGTATGTCAAACATAAGACTGGAAGAAAAGGATATTTCGGGGAAAATGAAGACATCAATGCTCCTTACGCGAAATTAACAGGATTGTCAGCATCTCATTGCAAATGATTTGAAGACGAGATTTAGGGTTGTAGAAGTGAAGTTTATGGGATTGTTCTGGTGTGTGTGTGTGTGTGTGTGTGTGTGTGTGTGTGTGTGTGTGTGTGTGTGTGTGTGTGTGTGTGTGTGTGTGTGTGTGTGTGTGTGTGTGTGTGTGTGTGTGTGTGTGCGCGTGCGTGCGTGTGTGCGTGCGTGCGTGCGTGCGCGCGTGCGTAAATTTTTAACGTCAGTTCTATCTTCTAAAAGGTAGTTAACTAGAATAGAACATTTTAGTACCATGTACGAGGGGGAGGGGGTCTGAACGTTCTCGGCCTAACAATAAAAAAACGAATTTATAATTTCAAAATTAGTTTTATTTTTCAACATAATCTTCCTTAAGATTAATATATTTCTTCCAGCGATGCTCCAGCGCCATTATCCCGTCCTTGTAGTGGTTCTCAGTACGATCTGCAAAACACCCCTCTACAGCTGCAATCACCTCTTGATTCGAAGAAAAACGCTGACCAGCGAGGAAGAGTTTCAGTTTTGGGAAGAGATAGAAGTCAGAGGGAGCCAAATCTGGGGAATAGGGTGGATGTTCCAACAATTCATAGTGCAGATCCCTTAACACGTTCGCTGCCACGCTACTTTGGCATGGTCTGTTCCCCTACGCCGAGCAGTTTTCCTTCTTCAAGGTCAGTACGATAATCTCGTTACCGGAGGTAAACGTCCTACGAGTATACTCGTAGTTGGCTTGTACGGAGCATATACGGTCTATGAGAATACACAGTTTTGATGCTAGCCCCACAAGCCAAGCATTTTGGCTTCTTCATGGTCACTACAATAATCTCGTTCCCGGCGGTAAGCGTCCTACGAGTATACTCGTAGCTGGCTTGTGAAGCAGGTTCACCTACTACGAGTATACTCGTAGTTGGCAGCGAACGTGTTAATTCTCCCATTGTCAAAATACTTTTGTGGGCAGGTGCATTGTCCTGATGAAAGACGATTTTTTTCTTCTGCAAACCGGGTATTTTCTCACGATTTTTTTGTCTAATCTATTTAAAAGATCAGAATAATATTTCCCGGTTACTGTTTTACCCTTTTCAAGATAATTAATAAAGGAAATGCCTTCGTCATCCCAAAACACCGATGCCATGACCTTACCTGCTGATGGAACCGACTTTGTCTTCTTTGGCGCTGAACAACCGGCTTCTGTCCACTGTTTCGACTGCTGTTTGGATTCTAGTGTGTAATGGTGAATCCAACTCTCATCCATAATAATAAATCGACGCACAAAATCAGTTTTATTCTTGTTAAAACGCTCCAAGCACTGTTCAGAGATTTTCATGCGAGTGCGTTTTTGATCTGCTGTGAGCAAGCGCGGCACCCATCTTGCGCAGAGCTTTTTAATTTGCAATTCTTCATGCAAAATATATCCTACACGTTCTTTTGAAATGCCTGTGGTATCAGCAATTTCACGCACTTTGACTCGCCCGTCATCTAATACCATATCGTGCAGTTTATCTATTTATTATTTATTCATATGGAGTATTCTCCCTTTTTCTCCCCCGTCCCTATTGGGGCGAGTTGATCCCCTTCATGGGGAGTGAGTATTTATAGCTGTAGATCCGTGTGTGTTCCAGGGACCGGTTTGCCTGCTTGCGGAATGTAAAACGCCAGATAAACTGGCGGAAAAAAACCTACTGCCCGCTCCCAAGACCGGCTAACTTGGCTATGGCTGAGGAAGATCCTCAAATTCCTCACGTCTTCGACGGAAATCGAACCTGGGACACTCCTTTCCCAGTCATATGGTTGAGAAGCGCACAGCCACTAGGCTAACCGCGCGGACAGTTGATCAATGATTTCTGGTGTTACACTTTTTGGACATCCTTCACGTGAATCATCTTCAAGGCTGGTATGGCCACGTTTAAACTCGGCAGCCCATTTCTTAATTGTCGAAAACGAAGGCGAAGGGTTCTCATCAAGTTTATGAACTTTGAATGAATTTCTTTTGGAATTAAGCCTTCTTTTACAAAGAATTTTATAACTGCACGATACTAATTTTATCCATTTCGAGGGATACTGACAACACTTTTGCTTCAGACAGCTGTGTAAAACAAACTACTTGATAGAATGACTTGCAATTTCACATGAATGCTTATCACAGATGTACCAACTTAGAAAAAAAAATCGTGCCGATAGTGTTGCCATCTATGGTCGATGCCGAGAACTTTTCAGACCGCCCTCGTATGAGCTAAGGATTAAACAAAAGGAAACCCTATCAAAGAGACCGAACAGCACCTTTTCTAGCCATTTCAAGCCTTTAATAAGAGTAAAGTGGGCTTCTCAGATTGCGCGAGGATATTTATTTAATACTCAACTAACAAACATCCGTTCACATAGGAATACGATTTAAAGCCACAACCTGTCGGTTGAAGAGAAGCACGCTATCGACTTTGCAAACCAAGTCGGCAAACAAGACTGAAGCACAATCAGCATCATTGAATATTTTGTTTTTGAAAATGAAAAAAAAAAATAAATAAATAAAAAATAATAATAATAATAATAATAAATATTAAAAAATAAACGAAATGAAAAAGGATCACGAAGAGGAGTGGTTATCTGATATATCCCCCTCGATGATAATAGAGGAGTGGTGGTTATACCTGTAAATTCCAGCCGAATTGTTCAGAGTGGGAAAGATAATAATGATGATTATCACTCACAAAATTTTCAAAAAAAAAAAAAATAGAATAATGCAATACTTTTCAGTACATTGGAAGAAGTAGTCGAAAAATAAAAGGATTCTTTTAAACTATTTTGACGAAATGAGACTGCTGCTAGTGCTTTAAAACCTACTGTAGAAAATATTGTAATAAGCAGTCGAAAAATGATAATCTTGAATTTTATGACAGTACTTTAAAATTTTTCATTTATCAGAACCATCTTTTTTCCTTTATTTATCGACCGTTTTTGTATTATATGCACAATATATTTTACTGAGACAGAATAGCCATAAGATGGTTAGATACTTATAGAGACCCAGAATAGGTAGAAGCTATATAGCGAGCATTCTGGAGAAGTCAGATAGAGGATAAATATACCGAAACCTCCTTTCCTTTGAACCTTATGACAAGTGATAGTGCAGAGTCCGAAAATTGATTGCTGTCGTAAGCGTAAACTTTGCTCTACAAACAAACTTGGGGACGCTCGTTTAACAACATGTCACAGCTAACGAAGTCGTTAGAGGAATTGCAGTCCGTAGTTAGATTTATATTCTGTGTCGAGAAGTCTGCATACAAAAGGATTTGCAATTGGGAAGTCACCCAAGGTTGCATCGAAATATCATTTAATATTCTCAACAACCAACAGATACGCCGAGAATAGTAATAATTAGCCAATACTGAACGATGCTATGTTTGCGAAAACATCTCAATATTACATGAGTTGGTCGATCCTAATACGTACTTATTTCGTTCCAGGTTTGTTCAGGGAGATGTTTTAAGCCTAATCCCTTGGACGGCTTTTACTATTAGGTCTCCCCCTCTCATTTCATGTAAATGATTTGCATTTCTATCAAAGATAATTCTCTCTCTCTGAGACAGAACGAATGTATTATTAAGCAGAAGATTTGGACTACAAATAATCGAGATATATATTCTATTTATGACTGTGAGCTACTGAATAATAATAATGGCAGTGATAAATTTATTGTGATGTGCAGCTTATTAATTAAATAAGGCATTTTCTTTCCGGTATTTCGCATTTATTGATGCTCTGTAAATCATTTAAGGAAATGCCAATAAAATGTTCATCTACCTGACTCTATCCTTGCCGTAAATATACTCCTTTGATGTAAAGAATAAATTAATTATCTGTTATTGTGTTATGCGCTTGTTATGGCAATTGCAGTTGCGTTATTTTTCAGGTAAATCACGTGATTTTCAAAGTACGCGATAGTGTTTGATTTCCTACAGAGTTGATGAAATTTTCTTTGAATCGCCCAAGATGCCTTAATTAATTTATAAATGTTATTAAAAGAACGAAAACTTGCAAAGCTAAAACCCAAACTGCTTCAGATTATCAAAATAAACGAAACGAAATTGATCAGAATTTGGAAAATACTGATGCATCTGTCAATTTAATTAACTTTCTTCTTAACAATTATTCAAAATACTAATTATATATAAATTCATTAGTTTAATAAAATAACTATGAATAAATTGTATTAAATAGGATGTTAAATTTAATAATAAATTAAATTATAACAAAGTTTTACTATTATTTTAAAAGATTAATAATTAAATCTAATTTTTCATAGTACAGTAAAGAGTATTAACAATGTCGATTTTATAAATTATAACTCGTCGCCGAGTGTGTTTGTAGTGAGATGCGGTGATTGATTCATTCAATCCAATACCCTTGGAGGGTAATGGATGGCAATGCTGTACCAATGAAGTTTAACTGAGGTTCGGCTGTTGCTGTTGCCCCCTTGGGTGATGAGATTCGAGAGTTTTTGAGTTCGCTCTCTTAGGGCTTTTGCCTTAAGGGAGCAATTTGAGTCTCCGGGGAGAGTGTTCTCCGGCACGGCCCGCTGAGGGGCTTTGTCGGTGAATTATTTTCCTCGGAATTTGAGCGGTTCGGCTCGGTGGTGGCGTGTGGGTGGAAGGCCATCACTGAGTGGAGCCAACGCTGAGATGGACGGTCTTTCGCCCACGATTGAGTGGCCTAGGGATCGTCCGAATTTTTAGAGACGGCTTTACCTTTAAATAAATATGGCAATACCCTTGGAGGGTAATGGATGGCAATGCTGTAGCCAATGAAGTTCCAACTGAGGCTCGGCTATTGCTGTTACCCTCCTGCCATGATCAGAGCTTTAATTGCTCAATAACACCTTATCCCTACACTGTCCTCTACAGATAACGGGGAATATGAAAAGCATTATTGCTTCGCCCCTTTAAGCCAGTCCTTATAAGGACTATATAAGTGTATTTGTAGATTGAGAGTTTTGGTAGAATAGAACTTTGGTACAGCTTTGATTGTCAGATCTCGCCACTTTTATCACCTTATGATATCTATATCTATAAAATAGTGTATAGTGTAGTGGTTTGATTGAGAAGAGATTGGTTCTGCTAATGTGATTATTGAACTGTGTAGTCAGATATAATACAATATAATATAATATCTGGCCGTGGTAAAGGAGGAAATCAAAATATTTAAGGTAAGCTTTTCTTCGTTTTATGACTACAGGATCTCTATTTGCTGGTAGATCATCGATTTGATCTACGGGATTTCACATTTAGGTTTTAGGACCAACTTTTCAAACTTTAATTTTTGATAATTGATAGACATAGACATGGAAAAACTGATAGATGAGACAAAATTTGAGTAGGTTTATTGGGAATTTATCCACTTTTGTGAGGTGCTTAGTAGTAGGTATCTGGGAAAAGTAAAACTCTATGACATGTTTCTCCCAACAATTGTCAGAGACGACAGTCTGGAAAACGTGACGGCAGCGGACAGCGAAGCTCGGGGAAGTCACTAGATCCTGAGGATACGTAAATATTCCAAAACAATGCCAATCGTATATTGGATACAGCTGACACAGAGGAAGAATTCCAAACTGTGAAAACTAAAAAAATAAAAATTTCCGTTACTAGAGAATCACCCAAAATAGTAGCAATGGAGACTGATATTAATACAAACTCAAAAGAAAGAATATCCACAGTCATCCTAAGGGATAAAAACCATTGGACATCAGTTGTTACTTCACACCAAACTCTAGAAATATCATTTACGAAATCCACTAATACAGAAGAAGGAATTCGCATCCAGCCAAAAACTTCCACCGATTACAGACAACGAAATTTCTGGATAATAGCAACCTTCCCTAACACACATTTGCACTCAATAGTGAAGAACCTTAAAGTTGTGCTCAGAGGGGTAACAGAGTCCATTACAACAGATGAAGTACAAGCAGATCTCCAAAACAAAGGCTTCAGACCTACAAAAGTCAGCCGTATGCGTAGAGCTGATAAAACTCAATATATCCTCTAATATTGGTAGAGATCAGTAAAGACCAGAAGCATATACGATCTTCAAACTATTTGTGATTTAGTCATAAAGACTGAATCGCTAAAACATAAACAAACAACGACGCAATGTCATCGCTGTCAAAAGTTTGGCCACTCACAACGCTGCTGCAAAACAGATTACCGATGTGTTAAATGTGGTGGCAAACACGCAACAAATGAATGCCAAAAAACCCGCACACAACCAGCAAAGTGTGCAAATTGCGGAGCCCACACCCCGCAAACTATAGGGCCGCATAGCATTTCTTCAAAACCAAAAGACACAACTCCAAACCAGCAAACCTATACAAGAACGCACATCCTCCTATCAAACCACAGTCTCCATAACGAACGGAAGGACGTATGCTGAAGTAACAAGACCAACCTACCTAAAAGATCCAAAGCCAAAACCAAACCAGTCACAGCAAACCAAAAAACCTATCCTACAGAACATAACAAGCCACATAGGAAAAATGCTTGCTGAACTCCTACAAACCAACCCAACTCAAGAAGCCAAGGATATCATCTTAAGACACACTCAATCACTGCTTGTTGAAATCCTTAATGGATAAGGCTAATAGAAAACCTAAATCATTACAGATTTTCAGCTAGAAAGCAAACGGACTATCCAACAAGATACAGGAACTACAGGAGTTTGCAGCAGAAACCCAAGCAGACATCATCCTTATAAATGAATCACGCCTTCGTCCAAGTGACAAGGTAAGAATCAACAATTATAGCACTTACCGTACAGACAGATCCTATGCAAGAGGAGGAGGCACCGCCATCTTTGTCAAAAGAAACATAAAGCATAATACAATAGCCGAACCCCAAACAGAACACATGGAAACCACAGGAATAGAAATACATATGGAAAACACAAGCAGTATCAGGATATTCGCAGCCTACAACCCCCCAAATAAAAAACTCCTAGATTCAGATCTAGATGAAATAATAAACGCAGGTAGAGCAGTGATCGTAGCAGGCGACTTTAATGCCAAACATTCCACATGGAACAGCAGAAACTCAAATATCAACGGCAGACTACTGAATTCATATACCACTACAAGAAATACGACAGTAATAGGACCCACAGAACTCACACACTACGGAGCAACCGGCCGTCCAGATGCACTTGATATAGCAATACTAAATAAACATTGCGCACAGCTATTAAATACAGGCAGTTAATGACTTAAATTCTGATCACAACCCCATTATATTGCAATTAGGTGCCATACAAGATCTAACGGTAATCGCCACCACCTTTATAAACTGGAAACAACTACCCTCAGCTTTCCAGAATAACATTGGCCCAGTTCCACATATCACATCCACTGAAGATATAGAAAAGGCAGTGAAAATCTTTAAAAAGCAAATAGTAACAAATATAACCAAGTGTGCACCACCAAATAAACTCCCAGAGGGCATAAAACGTCTTATCCGTGACAAAAACAGATTAAGAAGACAATACCACAGAACAATGGATCTCTCAGATAAGCAGGCAGTTAACAGAGCAACAAACTAGGTTCGGTATGCTCTGAAGGACCACCGAAACCAACTTTGGAATAACAAAATACACCACCTAAACATAGAGGATCAGTCATTGTGGAGAATGATCAGATCACTTCGTTCGAAGAGTTACACACTTCCTCCAATTCAAGGTGAATATAGAGTCGCCTACAATAATGAGGAAACAGCAGAAGCTTTTGCAGACAGCATAGAAGACAATGCAGCCCCAATTATACCAATATAGATATAAACTTCATAAGAAAAATCCACACACAAGTGAGTAAAATTACTCAAAACGTCTCATTCCAATCCAACAACGAACCCGTATCACCAACAGAAATATATGAGATCATAAGAAAACTAAACAACAAAAAGGCTCTTGGTCCGGATAGAATAACGAACAAGGCGCTCAAACTACTCCCCCGTGAAGGGTAGCCCCGTGCATCTGGTAGCCATCACTAATGCCATCCTTCGGCTAAATTATTTTCCAGAGCGATGGAAGCTTGCGGATGTCTTCCTAATTCCAAAAGCTGGGGAAAATACACAATTTCCTCAGAATTATAGACCGATCAGCCTTCTTTCATGTGTAATCAAGATAGCCGAACGCGCTATCCTCACACGGATTCAAGAGGCAACACATATCAACCACGTCATACAAGACGAGCAATTCGGCTTTAGGAAATATCACTCCACAACGCTTCAAATTTACAGAGTCACTGAATACGTCACACAAGGGTTCGAATGGCACCAACATTCTGGAGAAGTCTTCCTGAACATAATAAAAGTATTTGATAGAATATGGCATTATGGTCTAATTTGTAAACTACACCAAGTAGGAATCCCATTACCCTTAGTTCTACATATCAAATCATATCTGAATAACAGAAAATTTTAAATAAAACTCAATGGAATCAGATCCACAGAGAGGAGAGTCACGGCTGGAGTCCCTCAAGGCTCTCTGCTGTCACCCCTACCCTTCTCTATATACATAACAGATCTTCCCAAGTTGTCCCCATCCATTACAGGTCTCTATGCTGATGACACAGTTATCATAGCCAGATCCCTCCGTCTACATCTAGCCTCAAACAAGCTACAGAGAGCAGTTCACGAATTAGAGAATTGTTACAAAAAATGGCTTATCGCAATCAACCCAGGAAAAAACTCTGCAGTACTTTTCACCAGACGTAAAGTAGAACCGAACACAAGCATACAAATGTTTGGAAAACTCATCGCTAATTTATTAACTATACTAAGTAGGAATCCCAAGTGGAGTTCATCTGGATAAGCGCCTAAATTTCAAGACACACACACATAAATAGTATCTCCACCAAAGCAAATCAGACTATTCACAGCCATATCCAATTTTGAATAGGAACAGCATAAACATACACAACAAAAGTTCCCCCCTACAAATCAGTGATAAGACCTCAGATAACTTACGCCTCACCAACTTGGGGACATACGTCTAAACAGAACATCCACAGATTGCAAACGATCCAGAACAAATGCTTAAGAATGGCATTTAATGCCCCATGGTTCATCAGAAAACTGCTGCAATTACACCACGAAGCCAACCTTCCAGATATCAAGACCTACATGACAGGCATTGCAGAAAAATTCTTCACAATCACAGATAATCACCCAAATCAACTAATTCGAAAGGTAGCGGACTACAGACCCTCAGGTTCGTTCAAATATAAAAAAAACCGAAATCCGTTTTTTTTTATATTTGAAGAATATAAAAAATCGCAAGAGTAAGCGAATACAGCTTACAATGCTCACGATAAGCGGGTAAATTACCCACAATAATCCCCTCACACAAAATCTAAAATCAGATGAAGGGATGAAGAGTGAAGGACACGGTTCATCTCCCGAAGAAGTTCCAAGAGTTATTTGTATTTTCGAAGTCACTTCTGATCTATTAAAAGCGGTGTACAAGTACTGTCTCCTGATAATATTAACAATGTTTCCCTCATCATCTTTACACTTTAGCCATCGCTGATTGAGATGCAGTATATGTCGACCTCATAAAAGTCTTTACCCCGACGTCAGAGCTCTTCGCGAACAGTTTGTTTTAGTTCTTGGTCGTCTGTATACAAAATGGAGATCTCAAAGTGCATCCTTGACAGGGATAAACAGATTGGAGTCAGAGGTTGTCGGATCTGGGATATGGGAGAGATAGGGAAGATCATCCCAGACAAATGTTGTAATTGTATTCTTTATGAGCAAATTGGTGTGATGTCACGCATTGTCATAGAGAAGGAGGACATCATTCATGTTGTTGGTGGACCAATCATTAAATCCTAATGTTAGTTCGAACCTGAAACTAACCTTAGGATACACAACCTGAGTACGCAGTGATACACATTTCTTTAAACTCCGATAATCATACAAGCTAGCAAGTACAGGTATTGGCATCGATGAAAACAGTACGATCCGATTCGCAAGGTTCAATTAGTGGTTACCACTATGGAAGGAAATGCTAACTGAATTCAACATGATCATCAATCACCTATACAAGTCTCCTCTATTACTTTTGTAAGACAAGCTCAAGCGATCAATTGATTATTACGTATCATTGTGATTATTTCTAATAACTTCGTGGTATATTTCGTCGATTTTTCAAGCTAGACAAGAAAATGTGTTTCAGGACACAACGCTAAATAAAAAAGTAAACAGAACTAAAGTGAAATAACTCAAGTAACAGGATTTAGGCCTTTTTTATAGTTTGTAGATAGTTTAAAGGGTTTACTCACTTATTTTCTCATTAATCTCTTTTGACAGAATTCGCTAGTAAAGAAAGTGTTAGAATGTCGAAAGTTCTCGTGGCACTGATTAATGTAAAAATACTAACAGAAAAGAACACTACTTGTTAACAAAGATAACATGATATTAATATAAAGGCTATGTTTCCTAAAAATTAATTACATCATGCTGTATACTTGTCGTGGGCATGCGCATACTAAACTTATTCAAAGCATTGTTGTGATGAGACATGTGGATTGTAGCATTTTTGTAGTTTTTATTTTTATTTTTCTTTTAAAATAAGTTGCTGAAGTGTTTCTGTGTTTTTTTTTCTATTTTAATTTCTGTCATCATCATTATTTACAACTTTCACAGGAAAAACAATCCTTCCAATTAAACCGTTTTCTTTACTAATGATCACAGACCTTGCAGTCCAATAATGGACATAAAGACAGCGAACAGTTTTCCACCTCTGTGAGCAATAACTAATTGGCTAAACCTTAAACAAGATGGTGGAATAAAAAAAAATGTCTTCGTAGTTTTTAGTTCATTGAGTAGAATGAAATCTTTGAGAACTGATTTTTTTTTAAATTTTTTTTTTCATTTCTTCCTGCCCTCAGAGTTACTGTGAAAGCTTTCAAGCCATGTTAATTAAATTTTGTTTTTATGTCAAGATAATCAATTAAGAATAGCACACTGGGATCTTAGACGATACACAAAACTCGACGACATTCTATTTTTAATGGTACTGTTTAGATTTTTTTTTTTTTTTTTAAGCAAATGTAGTGAATTACATTTTCCAGGACTTAAAATAATCTATTTCTTACCTAGGGTTTGTTGTATAAATCAAAAGGATTACCATTTTTTTCTAATAACACAAAACGTTAGAATAGGGAAAAAATGAAGAAATTACGATAATGAATGTTTGGCCATCACCATTAAATATTTTTTGCGCTATTGTTTAGCTAAAGTGTTTTGTATACGTTTATTGGTGTTTTTTCTTAGCGACTTGCTTAATGAGAGATTTCCAACAGATTTCTGAACAATCCAGATAACAAGAACTTTTTTTTTTATTAAAAACAAAAATGAAAATTTCACTAAAAATATATACAAAAATCAAACTTCGACAGACACAATAATTTGATAATAACATATTTTGTAAAAATAAAATAAAATTACTTATATGTAATATATCACATTTCGAATTCAACAACTTTGCAAATTTATGTAATGGATCTTAGATTTCTTTGGTCGAGTCAGTGGAATCCTGTAAGCTCCTTTTTCTGTAAATTTGTGTGCGTGTGCGTGTGTGTGTGTGTGTGTGTGTGTGTGTGTGTGTGTGTGTGTGTGTGTGTGTGTGTGTGTGTGTGTGTGTGTGTGTGTGTGTGTGTGTGTGTGTGTGTGTGTGTGTGTGTGTGTGTGTGTGTGTGTGTGTGTGTGTGTGTGTGTGTGTTAGGCTCAAGATTAAAGTTTAAGAATAAAATAAGTGAATAATGAAACAAAATTGAGGGATAAAGAAGCATAGAAAAAAAATGTACTGAAGAAGAGAAAGAGTGAATGAAAACAAACCACATAAGAAAAGAGAGAGAGAGAGAGAGAGAGAGAGCAATTCACTAATTCGAGAGGTAACAGAAATAAACGACAGACTTCGATGAACGTTTGCTAAACGAAAATGAAGAAAACTAAATAATAACTTGCATTAGAGAAAGTATAAAAAAAACAACAACCTCATCAAAGTAATAGATGCCTTTGGCGTTTTGGGATTTAGACATCATTACCAGCTTCACTTAACTGAAGAATTCAAGAAACAATAAATATCGCACAGTTCATCTGGTAACCATAGTTACGCATTTCGTGACAAGCGGGATCCGATTCCACGATCAAAGAAGGAAAATCTTTCAACAGTTTGTCTCACTGACCATGATCGTCACACAACGCCATCTAGCGTCACTAATTGTGCACCCGTTTCTCCTAATTGCGACATATTTTAGCAAGCATGTAATGCAAACGAGTCACGAGTGTGACAACGGAAGACCACACGTCGGTATACAATGAGCGAAACACTGCAGGCTAATCCTAATGTAGAATACAAATCACATTACCCTCGACTATGAATTAGTGGCTTGGTTTGTAGAGCAAATGTATTTACTGGATCAGAGGGACAAACACACGAAGATACTCTCACTGGCAGCATTTGCTAATGCCGACCAACATTTCCACGAAGAGCTGGTTGGAAACTGCGGCTGTGAATTTGTTTCTCTCGGCAAACCGCAAATTCGGTTTACCGGAGGTCAGAAATGACAAACGAATTAAGATCGAATGGAAGGTTTCACGATGTCCTTACTGAATACGCTATCATCCGTGCAAATTAGTCGCGAGCTGACTATAAGGAGAAATAAATGGATGGACAGAAAGAAAAAGTCGAAATTGTAGGTAGCTAATGTGTATATATATAAAAAAAAAGGAAAAGTTTTGAACTGGGAAGACTGTCTATGCCGAAAGATAACAGATAGATTGCGGCAAGCGTAGTAAACTGTGGATCGGTGAAATTCATCGTCTTCATCAATTAATCGTCTGATATGCATTTCTTTCTGGTGAATAGTGCTCATGCTCAGTAAAAAACGTATTTGTGGAAATATTTAATTATCTTTCCCAACCCTAACTTACCGACGATCATATGTCTAAGCCATTTATATTTGTTAAACAATATTTTAAAATTATCTTTATTCCATTTTGATGCCTTTTAGTGCTGGCGCAAAAGGCATCAAAAATAGTGCCTTTTTTGGCATGGAATAATCTGGAATTTTATTCTCTTCTAGAACATGTTTCTCATGTTCTTCTGAAATACCCAGTCTCAGGGGCATTCGAGTTTTCACGCTCAGATACTCTGAACTTAAATGCGATCTCAATTTTTCGTGTTTATGATTTGATTTTCAGCCAAACAAGTATAAATGATGCAGCCTAAAAAACTGAATGACTAGACAAAGGATTTGCTGCGTCGTTGTCCATTTGTTTTAAAGTCAAAAGAAATTTTAATATAGTATAATTTAGCATTCAAATATAATTTTTGAAAATTACCAAGAATTTTTGTTTAATTGCAAAATAAAGGAAAATTTAAATTATGTTATAAGTACACCTTTTTATTTTTTATATTAAAGAGAATGAAATAGAAATAGGCCTAAATTTCAGATGTAATGAATTCTGAATTGTGAGCGGAATGACTTTTAAAAATTATACTTGTTGCAGATGAGTTCAGAAGATCTCGCCATTTTAGGCCGGTGCTTTTATACTAGAAATTCAGAGTTTCGCGAGGATACTGGTCAAACTACAACTACAAAGTAAGCGTTTTTTTTTTCTCTCACTTTCTTCTGACACTTCACATTAATAGACATGGAAAGACAAATAGATGAGACGATATATTTGAGGAAGTATATCGTGAATTCATTAGACTAGGTGAGCTGCTTAACAACAGCTGACCGGGAAAGGTGAAACATTATGATACGTTTCCCCCTCAAGCGTCACAGGCGATGACGCTGCAAAAATGGAGGAACAGTTGGACTCGGCGATCTCTACTCCCTCAGATTTCGAAGACGTCCGCGCACGCAAGAAGCGCAAAACAACCGTAGGAGACGCCCAGAAGCTGTGTAAAACTGAGTTTAAATGTCTGAAATGTGGGGATAGACACCCATCCAATATCCGTACAAAGCCGAAAACCACTTCGGATAAATGTGCCAACTGCGGTGACCTTCATCCAGCCAACTATAAGGTTACAGGAAAATTCATCGAAAGACAATTCGTCGAAAATGTAATTAATCGAAAAACAATTCACCGAATATTTTAAATTTTCGATAATGTTATGGTGAAAGTAATCCATTTAGAACAAAAACTGAACCGTGCAGACAGCTTCTTGTACCAACAACTTCTACTAAGTCATTTAAGTCAGAGAGTTTTTGTAATACAGTACATAATTTGGACACGTGATTTCTTTGTCGCCCCGAATATAGCTGAACTGAAAACTGGAACGGTTTGGCATTTTCTTGTAAAAGTTTCAAATAGCGAATCTGAGTAAAATTCATCCCATAATAATTGCTGTATTGAAGTCGCATATTACTACTAGCAACAATAATAATAATGAAGCTCCATAGTTCAGTTGGTAAAAACGAAGCCGTTTAGTTAGAGAGACCTGGGTAGTTGGATCCCATTTACGCATAATTTTTATCAGTCCTGTTCTGCTAAAGGTAAGTTAGCAGGCATAATATAGATACTGCTGGACTTTTCTTCCCGGAAACAGCAAATCAGTCCCATGAACAGACATGAAACAGTATCTATATTTCAGACAAGAGAGACTATAAGAACCATATTGTTCTATAATTTTTCCCTATGAAAGTAGCATTGTGATCTCCTTATTCACGGTTCAGTTTTTGTTCTAAATGGATCAATTTTCTCATAACATTTTCGAAAATTTTAAAATTTCGGTGAACTGTTTTTTCGATGAATTGCGTTTGCGACGAACTGTCGTTCGATGAATTGCCTTTTCGATGAACTTTCCGGATACCCAACTATAAGGGATGTATTCAACACCCGAAGAACAGACAGCTAAACAGTCTTCCTCCTCTAATAAACGAATACCAGAGACCCATGCATCACAGCCGGAGGCTCAGAGGCCTTCAAAAATAGAGAATACCAAAGGCAAACGAGAAGTTATGCAGATGTGACCAGTTCAAACAAGTCAACACTAGAACTGAACCAGCCAACAGCACCTACATGCCTGACAGCTGTTATTACTGCCTCTCTAGCAAACATGCTGCAAGACTTGAGCCTGTCAAACCCTTCAGCAACCTCCACTAAAAGATTTCTACTTGAAACACAGACCATCCTCACAGCACTTATAGATGAATAGAAACAAACTAATTCCAGCCTCTCTTCAGATCGTTGCATGGAATGCAAATGGCCTCATAAACAAAATTTTAGAGCTCCAAGACTTTACTCATGGATATCAGCCAGATGTTATTCTAATAAGCGAGACACATCTAAGACCCTTGGACAGCTCTAAAATAAGGGGTTATCTCCTATACAGAACCGACAGACTAGAGGGGACGGCATTGCCATTTTCATTAAAAATTATATCAAATACCATTCTGTAAACAACCTGACCATCGGCAAAATTTTCAGCCTTGAAGTCACACCTGTGACCTCAAGGCTGAAAATCTACTCAGCTTACAACCCACCCTTAAAAACTCTACTACATTCTGATCTAAATGCCATCTTAGCCATTAGGGAGTCCACCATTATTACCGGAGACTTAAACTCCAAACACCCTGCCTGGGATTGTAGAACCATCAACAAGAATGGCTGCATCTTTTCCAACTCCATAGGATCAAACTATGCTGTTGTGGCAGGCCGCACCGAACCAACTCATCTTAGTACTTTTGGCACTGCTGACATCCTGGATATAGCTATCCTGCAAAATATTAAACTTCAGTACAACCTAAAATCATTGAACGAGTTGTCATTTGATCATAGCCCAATTCTACTACAGCTGGGAAAACAAGAATACCTGTCTTCTCCTCCCTCTCACTCATTTATATCGTGGGAAAAAATTGTCCAAAGTACTCCGGGATTACATTGGACCTGTTCCTCATATAAATTCAAAAGATGTTGAAACCGCAGTCACAAGCCTCACACAACAAATTAACTCCGCTATAATGGCAGCCACCTACAAATCTGTCCCCAAGCCTGGCTGTCTGCCCGAACTTGAACTTGACCAGAGAAAAAAACAGAGCAAAGAAAAGATTTCACAACACCCGCGCGCCACAAGACAAAACAGTTCTAAACACACTAAATGGTGCAGTGAGAGATGCGCTCAAAGCTTACAGAGATCAATTATGGGAAGAAAAGTTTGCCTCTATCTCACTTACTGATCACTCTATCTGGAAGAGTGAAGAGAAGCCATAGCAAAAAATTTAGAAGAGCAGTGCAAACCTTCATATGAAAACTTAGATTTCGATCACTTGTATAGCATTCACAGACAAGTCAGACACTCATTAAAACTCCCTGATACCGGTGCTGACCAATTGCATCCACATCACCTGCTGAAATATATGATATTATGAAACAATTTAAAGAACAAAAAAACTCCTGGTCCTGATGGCATCACAAATAGTGATCAAGCTGCTTTCCCGAAAAGCTGTAGTGCACCTAATCATAATCATAAATTCAGTCATGAGGTTTCACTAATTTCCTATCACTTGGAAACTGACTGATGTGTCCCCTATACATAAGTCAGGCAAGAACCCACACCTGCCTTAAAATTATCGTCCAATCAGTCTCATCTCCAACCTGAGTAAGGTTGCAGAGAAGGTCATCCTCTCACGACTTCAAGCTTCAGTAAATGAACCAAACATCCTTCCTAAAGAACAATTTGGTTTTCGGCAATACCATAGTACTATCCAGCAAAATCCTCAGAATCGTTGAATATATTACTACCAGCTACAACTGGCGCCAATACACTGGAGCTGTTTTTCTTGATCAATCTAAAGCATTTGACAAAATATGGCACTTCGGATTGCTACATAAACTTATCTCAGCCGGAATCTCACTGAAAATGGTGCACCTGGTTAGATCTTATCTACAGAATAGAAGCATGCAAGTCGAGATCAATGGTACCACCTCATCCCAGCGCCACATCTTGGTCGGAGTGCCACAAGGATCCCTACTGACTCCAGTGCTGTTCTCTATATACATGCCAGACATTCCTCACAACCCAATGTCATCCATCATGGCCTTATATACGGATGATACAGCATTATTAGCCAGATCTCTCAAGCTACACCTCATTACTAGAAAGCTTCACGAAAACCTTCTAAAATTTTTCTCAAAAAGGCAAATGTCTCCTGCAGGAGACATCTTACTATTCAATACTAAAATTCCCTGGCGGACAGAAACAAAATACCTTGGTGTCGTGCTCGACAAAAAATTAACTTTTAACTAGCAGATGAAGACTAGGTGTGCAAAGGCATCTAAAGCCGTCGCCCAGATCTTCCCCTTAATCAACAGGAACAGCAAGCTAAACATTAGAATCAAATTGCTTTTATACCAGCTGACGATTCGTCCCATAGTCACTTACGCCTCTGCAGCCTGGAGCCATACCTTCAATACCAACATTCTCAAACTGCAACGTGTACAAAACAAGTGCTTGCGAATGATTCAAAACGCCCCATGGTTCGTCAGAAACAATCAACTTCATCGAGATACAAATATTCCTTATCTCTTCTCTTTCCTACAATCTTTAGCAATAAAGTTTTTCCTAAAAATGTCCATACACCCCAACAATCTAGTTCATCAAGCATTAGCCTATGAGGCAACTGATATATTCAAATATAAAATCTGAGGAAAAATTTTATGAGCAGTTTGCTCATAAAATTTTTCCTCAGTGTAACAATAATAGATAGTGGAGAATATGAAAAGCATCTTACTTCACCACTAAAGGCATTAATGTCAATCGTCTTGCAGAGGTAACAACGTGTCTTGTGAGGTAAGGTCTTGTCTAGTTTATCTCGTACGCTGACTTTTTCTAGAAAGCTTTCGTTCTTACAGGATTGTTCTTGCTAATAGACCTTCGGTGTACAGGATTTTTTACTGGTAGGTCTTCTGACCAACGGATTTTGCTTTCTAGACCTTCGGAACTACAGGATTATTTGCTGGTAAGATGTGTTCCTACGGAATATACTGTAGTGGTTTTAACTACTGTACAGTCAACCCTCGATTTAACGGACAAATTTTCCGGTTCGTATGTCACATGTGAAAATTAACACCCTGTTAATTTTAAAATGCTTTTAACCAAGATTTGCTTATAATTAAATTAACAGGTGATTTTTTGTTATTAATTTCCTGTTATTTTTAAGAAATTTTGGCAAAAACGGCCATCATATGTTGGGAAAACACTGTAGTAATTTAGCCGACATAAATGAGTCACCACTCATAAAACATGTTCGGCGAATGATTAGCGCGTGATCACACCAATCGCGCTGTAATTGGTTCTTTTGTCGCTTGGCGTGACCTTCTGCGGCAGTTTTAACGCGTGCCGGCCGGTGCGTTAAGCCACGCCCAGTAGTGTGTATTTGTTTACTCGCGGGGAATGGTTTATGTACGTACGCATTTTATAGACCTGTTCAATATAAATTTAAAATTACATATGTATGAATGGTAAAACACATCTTTGTAACCCTGATCTTAAAATATGGACAAACGGAAAAGAGTTAATTTAACGTTAAGTCAAAAGTCAGAAGTCATACAAAAGTTGGATTCGGGAGTATATTCACGTGAGCAATATATCATAAAAAAGCAAACTGTATCAGACATTAACATGTTTTCATAGATACAGTACTTAATTTTAATTACATAAAATTTTCTACATAAGTAAACACGTAAATTAGCTAATCTGTCAATTTTTTAACATACGCATTCGGAAAATCTACTTTATTAAATAACGGACTTAAGCTTCACTATGGAAATGAAGAGCCCGGTTCCAAATTTCGTACTAATTAGTTCTGCAAGGGTTATTGTTAGTTATCTGGGTGTCAGGAGGCAGTGCGTTAGGTGTGGCTACTATGACCATCTGGGAGCGGATTGCATAAGAGCCAAATATCGTAATTGCAACGAATCCTGAGACACCCTAGAGCACTGTAATAGTCCTTGCAGAAAATGACAGCAACAAGACCACAAGATCGACAAGTATTGGTATCGAACCACTCTCAACCTCATCGGTTAATTCAGATGACACGGACACGTTAAAGCATGCAAACAGGGCTGCCGAATTTCCATCGCTATCACCAACGAAGCTGGTTCTGAGAAGTTGAAATGAGCCACAATCGACGCTTTCGACGAACCCTTATTTTACATATTTAACAAGGAAGTTTGGGCCACTACTTGTGTCAAAGTGGAATGGCCTAATCTTTCCATAACCGATATATTACCTGTCTCATCAGATTGATTTAAGAACTCAATCTCAAACATGGATCTTCATGAAGAGGACATAACACACTTACATGAGACATTAATAGAAATAGTAAAAGTGGGAGGGAAATTATAATACTAAATACTAAAAAACTGACATGACTAACACTTCCCTTTTTCGCATTGCCACTCTGAACTTCAACCGGCGATTGATCCTCACACAGCGCGCTGTTTGGAAACTATTTTTACTTCATCAGGTTCATATACTATTTCTGGTGAAGATACATTTTTGCTAGTTCTGGTATATTTAAAACTTTACCAATTCTAGGAAAACAGAATCAACTATCGAATTAGGAAGTGCTTCTCCACCTATTTCCTTCGATTCCTGGAGTAGGAAAGATACCTATTAATAGGGTACAGAACGGATCCTAAGGAAATGGTGTAGGCCACTAACATAGATAATATCAATGACTTCATGACGTTTTAAATTCAGAATTTAATATCATGTTTGTCATTTTATTCTAATTTAATTTATTCCAATATAGAATGGGTGTTGACTTGAAAAATCTCGGGTTGCGAAGGCCGTCATCGAGATGGTCCTGAGTCCTTTTAGGGTGGAATCTCTCAGGCCAGGTCTCCCCAATTTTTTCACTCATTTTTATTGCTTTTATCAGTTTCTTATTTTCAATGCTTCATGCGTTTTTTGTAATTTCGTATACTGGTTTTTATTTAATATTATTTTTATCTGTTTACTCTTGTTAGGTTTTTTTAGTGTATTTTTTTCCCTTTTTTGGGACTTTTCCGTTAATGAGTGAAAAGTCAAACGACCCTTTTAAAAGTACTGAAGCCTCTTTTTTTACGTCTATCACTATTTCACTCTCTTTTTTTTTGTTGTTGTTGTTCCTCTCTCTCTCACTCACACACACACACACACACACACACACACACACACACACACACACACACACACACACACACACACACACACACACACACACACACACTCTCTCTCTCTCTCTCTCTCTTTCTCTATGCTGACTCTTAGCGCCACACTTCACAGTTATGACGGCAAAAAAGTAACAGATCAACGAGTAACTATCCCCTGCATAGTGAATGTTAATTTTATTAAGTATTTTTAAAGACACTTAAAAATACATGATATGTTAATTTAAATGACATGGAATGTCATATTTTCCATCAAAGTGTTTTTCCTCTATTTTTAATTAAAAAAATTCTCCTAAAAGGGTTAGGAAGAATAAAAAAACATTGGAGAAACAAGGCATAGTTTTCTTCTTGGTAAATTTACTTAATCAGGCGGGAAATAACATAATTGTAAGAACAGACTTCACTTCTTAAGAAGGCAACCTTCTCAGGAAAAAAAATTAAAAATTAATTTCTTCGTGTGTGTGTGTGTGTATAATCTTAGTCCATCTTGTCCTGTTTGCACTTGCTCTCTACAAGGAGATAATGAATTCATAAGGAGCTATTTATCTTCTCGATGAAGATGCCAGGACATAAAAAGCAATTACGCTTACATCTCTTACAAGGCAAGTTCCCTCTTGAGTAAAAATTCCACTCACATAAGAGAGTTCAAACGATAAGTGAATTAACACTTTTTTTTTCTTTACTTACGTGGGAATTAGCGTAAAATTAAATTGATTATCTTCACTCTAGAGTACTCAAATGCGAGTTAATAATCTACTAGACACTCCGGGATGAACGTAAGAAATTATTAATTACGTTTAGTATGGTTTAAGTACTGACAAGGGAAAAAATGGTTTTTGAAACTAGATGAACTGATACACAGCGTAGTAATGATTTTTTACAGTTGAATAAACACTTTTATAATAAGAATCTGATGGTGTTTGAATTATCTGATCTCTGATCTGAAAGATTTAAAACAGAAGCGCAACAAAAATTATCAAAATTACTTCCTAAGGGAGAAATTTTTAGGAAACCGAAAATATAGTTCTAGAATTAAACCTGTTTGAATAGCTCCAATGTTATACTTAACTTTAATGTTATTTACATTAAAGCCATTCTGAGGAATAGAAATAAAAAAATACTGTAAAATATTCGCTTGAATTTTAAATGTAAAATCAAATAAAAATGTAAATAAATACATATTAAAATTGAGAATATTATAGATCCAGTTATATTTTATAGCAAAATATCGAAACAAAATTGAGAATAGTTTCAAAAATTAATTAAATACATAACTGACGGTAATGCAATCCTATGTTGAGAAAAGTATTTTGTCAACTAGTTGTGATCAAAAAATGGATGTTAATTACATCTGCAGTACCGAGTGGAACCATTTTGGCTTGAATAACGGCAACTACCCTCCTTCTGGACATGCTTTCAACCAATTTTTGATACGTCACAACAGGAATATTTTTCCATCCATTCTTCGCGCATAGCAACCCTCATTGCTAACGCTGATGACAGCAACTGTGGTCTGAAGCGAATTGGGCGATCTAATTCTTCACAAAGGCGTTTGATGGGGTTGAGGTCTGGACTCTGAGCGGGCCAGTTCAACACTTCAACGTTTGGTTCGGACACTCTGCGCAGTGTGGCATGGAGCATTATCGTACTGACACATGCAAGCGTCACTGCCGAAGTATTTCCACAGCGTCGGAAACATGAAGTTGTCTAGGATGTCCAGGTAACCATCAAACGTCATGATTTTGGGGCACGTCCATTAATGGATCAAGTCCCATCCAACTGTAACGTCTCCATACCATTACCGAGCCTCCCCAAACTTGACAGTTGAAATAATGCAATCCTGCTGGAACCGTTCCGTGGGCAATCTCCAGATCCAAACACGACCATCAGAGCGAAAAATTTCGAAGCGTAATTCGTCGCTCCACAGAATCCTTTTCCAATCATCTACGATCCAGGAACGGCGTGAAAGACACCATTTCAAACTTATCCCGACTTACGCAGCCACTTTCTGAATATTTGCAAGTGGCAGGATCCAAAATTTGCATGACTGGCACTTAAGGTGTCCAAATACTTTTATCAACATAGTCTATGTGATCAAAAGCGCCACCTAGTTTATTGTTTCGTGTTTCAGACAAGGTGCAAGTAACCATATCCTAGATTTTCGTAAAGATAAAATTCGTCCAAATAAATAAATTAGCGCCACAGGAATTTTTATAGTTAAAAGAGATGAAAATAGTTAAGAATAATAATAATTATTATTTAAATAGCTCAGATTATAATCTGAGCTATTCAAACATTCCAAGTACATTATTAACGTGAATAGACGTGATATGAATCGCTTTTGTCTTCTTTATCTCTTGACATTGTGTTCAATCTTGCGAAGCTTCTAATATTTCCATAGAAGTCTTGACATTCGTGTTACAGAATCATCTTTAATTGTGTATCAACGATCCTTTTGTGTTGTGCATTTTTTTAATATTTTTCCTCGTTTATTGTCGCATAAAAATAAACTAATTCTCCCAGTTCCAATTTTAAAGAATCTACTCTAACTCAACAAGAAATTCAATTTAGGGAAAAGAAGATGAAAAGCACCAACTGGTTTGAAGTATTGGAAATGTCTGGAAACTTCGTCCAAGAATCGTTTCCAATTCAAAATTAAAATTAAAAAAAATCAGATTTTATCAAAATATTATCTTTCCCATTATTTATGTGGACAGAATTAAAATCTTTCCTTTGCTTTGAAGTGAATAAAATATGAAATTTATTATATTTTAACGAATACTGTCTGCTCTCATCTTTGATGGGTATTCGTGATTGCATATTTATATATGATAAACACGTTTATGCAGAAAAAATATGTCTGAATAGATGCAATACATAGAAGGATTTATTCTGTTAATTTACAGGTCAACATATCTCATTTCTACTGTCAAACAGCTATCTGAACCAGACAGAAAAAATACATGAATAATTTATTGGCCGTTAGAATATTAACACAGACCGAAAAATACTCTCTGCGTACACGGAGATCTAAATCACTCTACTAGACTTGGTTCGATGAATTGTTGGTTGACAAACGGTTATTCCTCGGGTTGTTTTTTTCGATGAAATCTTATAGGTAACCCGGTGTTAGACGCTGAGTTCGGAGCTATCGAAGATTTGTAAGACTTGGGAACTCGAGGATGAGGATGATACCACCATTTTGTGACTAAATCTTAATGCTCGTAACGTGTCCTTTCTTACTGTGCCATAAAATGGGATGAAGTGAATCTGTCTTTCCTTTGCAAGTTAAATAGCTTTACACATTCATAAGGTTTCGTTTTTTGAATTACGTCACGTAGGAATTTCATGACCTCTTTTCCTAGAGAGAAGCTAAGAGTATAATGGAAGTGTGTTGCAAACCAGTGATCACCAAGGTGAGGATATGTCGTGGTATGGAGGGATCAGAATCTAAGATCGAATGTTTCGATCATTGCTAACAAGTCAACCGTCAAGTGTCGACTGTGTATACAAATTTGAGGCGAGATAAATAAACAACGAGGCGGCAGATTTTCAAAAACAGATATATGATATCAGAAATGCTGAATTTGATTTTTTCATTTATTCTAATAATATGATATTAATGAAATCAGTAGCATATTTATAAAATATCCCATTTACTCATATAGTATTAATACAAACTGTATATTTTTGTATACATGTTCTCAGAGCCAAGGAAGACTAATGAAAAATAATTATTATTTTTTTTAAAAATATTACTTGCTTTATTAATTGTATAATTCAAATAATTTCATTTCAGTAATGGAAACCATAAATTAAAAATTAAATAAAATCTAATGAATATTATTTAAGTAACTGAAACATATATAAATAGGCTATTTTTATGATGGAAAATTCGATTTTTTTAAAATTTAATTTTATTATTTATTTATTTATTGTACGAAGCGCGAGTACTCCGACCTCTAGTATCCAATACTGGCGTTATGCACTTTTTTATAATTTTATTTAACAATACATCACTGTATATTCCCCTTACATCACTAAGTGTCAAGGCTCAGGTTATAACATGATGGAGTTAATTGAAAACAGGAAGTTCTGTTTGGGGGCTTACAAATACTCACAACAGAGAGAAAAAAATGACGATGATAATAATAATAATAATAATAATAATAATAATAATAATAATAATAATAATAATAATAATAATAAATGTCTAACATTGTTTCATTGTTTTCCGATAGTCAAAAGCTAAAGGTAACTACATCGAACATTTACTAAAAACGTAACAATGCATTTTTCCCAAATATATAATTATGTCGGTTCAAGAGTAAAATCACGTGACAATCTGATTCCTTGTCAATTAACGTTTCTGACTCTCTTTTGTGATTTATTGGTTGTTAGAGAATCACAATATTTTTGACATAATACGGTATCTTTATTGAAGGGGGGAATGGAATATTTTTAATTGAAAGAATATAACATTATCGTAAGAAGGTAGCAGGTTTAGTATATGCCAGCGTACAAGACAATTGAGCATATAAGACTACCCCTAAAATCTCTTATCAAACTTTTGTACTGATGGATTAGCAACAAACCCTGTCTTGATGTAGTCTAGAATACCATAGAACGTTAATTCACACTTGAATATAAACGAAAAGATCCTACACGTGTGACAGAATAAAAAATGTCCTCAATTACAAGTTCAAAATAAAAAACCAACTAATCACGTTCTCATAGATCTATTTTCATGTAGTAAACTATATTGAAAAGTAGTAGATTCCGGTTTTAGAAGTCATTACACGGTCTTGGAAACGAAATTTATAAATAAATTCCAACCTTGATATTATTCTCAATTCTTGGGGCAAACTCCACAATACTGTTGAATCATTTTCTTTGCTGTGTATAAAATACTTTTACAATCTAAACCATCCAGCGGGAAAAAAAAAATCCTCTCGTCACAGATCCTGCACTCGACACGAATAAAACATCAACATTTCACCAACTTATAAATTTTTTGATAGCTCCACTAAGAACCTCGAGTGTTGCGTCAAAACTAACTCTCTGTGAAGCTTTCCTCTTTCTGTAAAAGATGTCTGGTCGTTTCATTTTCTTTTAGTGCCTTCCATCAACAGTTGTCACCATGGAAATGTGCACTTCCATTTAGCAGTAATGACGTCATTAATGTTTCCTCATACATTCGCTAAGATCTGTCATTTTCGGACAAGTTTATTTTTATAGCGACTCGGAATCTTAGCAATAAAAGAAGATAAGTCTTGAAAAGGATGTGTTTGCTATTTGTCTGTAACGTTCATATTTCCTGGCGTTCTCCTCGCAAGCGAATGAAATCGGAGCATTTTAACTTTCACTGTTGTTGACGACAGAGCTTCAATAACAAGCTTCACTTTACGCTGGGTACCATCAGAGAAAATGTCCCGTCGGTAATAAAGCAACAGCAGATAAAGCTGAAAGCACGTGAGGTGATTTCATTGGTGAAAACGAATTGCAACAATCAAGTATAGTTTCATGAACAACTGGTGAAATTATTGTTGGAATTTTAAACCTAATAAATTGTGATCAGCAATACAAGAACCGTTCCTAAAGTTTCTTGTAAATGGAAAACTATTATTTATACTGTTTCTTGATTCAGATCATCTTTTTCTAGAAACTTTAGTCTTCCAAAAATTAGGCTTATGGTAGTGTCACACCAAAATATAAAAATCATCTATCGCCTTTCAGAAAGATCCATAGTGTTGTGATTTTAAATTCTCAGTCCATGAAGGCTGACAAAATTATACAAGGTTGGATGGTATCTCCATTTTGATAAGAGGCTGTTGGTTTAAATCTCGCTATGGTATGGACTTTTTTTCAAAGTTAGCAGATAATTTTTATTGTCTGGTGTGATACTGTCATGGTCTTAACTTACTGGAGGTCTTAGAAAAGAGGCTTGAAGATGTTGATATACCATCGATATATGTAAATATGTAAATGCAAGCAGCTAAACCAGGACGTTTGTGTAAAAGAAAATGGAGTGAATTGATGGAAGAAGGATTATTAATCAGTTAAATTTTTCTCCCCAATACTGTGCCGAGTAGCAGTGTCCCAAGTAATATTCAATAATTCAACAATGAATGCTGCTCTAAAATTTCATGTTAACTGTTAACTGATGTGGCTTTGATGGATATATCAGTCCCGTGGACTCTGATCCCTTCGTCGCTATGAATGATTCTCGCTTTAAAGGAAGAAAGTTTTGAGCACTTGGCTCGCTCTATTTAGGGCTGTGTTGAAAGATTTCAATCTGTGATCAGGGTCGCCTTTGGGCGTTTATATTTCCATCTGTCTTTTTCATCGTAATCTGATGACTCACGAATGAGTAGGTTGGGATGGAGTGATGCTTGAGTAAAGTACTTGGTTGCTATCTGGAGGAGAAACGTAGGTATGTCTGACAGGTTTCCGTCTTGATGGAGGATGGTGTTCTTTACAAACCACGGGGCATCGAAGATCATTCGGAGGCATTTACTTTGGATTATTTGTAATCTTTTGATGTTGCTAGGAGAGGTGTGGCTCCACGCTGGTGAACCATAAGTCAGTATGGGTCTGATGATTGCTTTGTATATTCTTAATTTGTTTTTTGGGCTGACTTTACTTCTACGGTTGAGTAGAGGGTAGAGTTGAGCAATTGCTGAGTTTGCTTTGTTGCAGGCATGAGAGATGTGAGAGTTAAAGTTGAGGCGATTGTCTAGTTAATACCTAAATATTTGGTGCTGGATTTCCATGGAATAATTGTGTTGAAAAGTTTGACTTCTCCGTAGTGTAATGCCTTCCGTCTTGTGAAGAGAATGGCAGTACTTTTTTCGGCATTCACAGCTATTCTCCATTTCCTGAGATATCTTTCCAGGTTTGCTGCTGCGGTCTGCAAGCGCTGTGTATCTAAGTACGGCCTTAGAGATCTACTCAAAATTGCCATGTCATCCGCATAGTAAGCTGTGGTTGTTGATGTCGTGTTAGGGGCGTCAGCAACGAAGATGTTAAAAAGCAGCGGGCAGAGCAACGAACCTTGAGGAACACCTGCAGTGATTCTTTTCAAAGAGGATTTGAGTCCTCTCAACTTGACCTGAAATTTCCGGTTTTTTAGAAAGGAGTCGATAAGTTTGATAAGGTAGAGCGGAACTTTGGCCATAAATAATTTATAGATGAGGCCTTTGTGCCAAACCTTGTCGAAGGCTTTTGCTACATCCAGAAAAACAGCTCCTGTATGTTGTCGCCAATTGAATCCAGTAGTGATAAATTCGACCAGTCTGTGAACTTGATGTGTAGTACTGTGTCCGGTTCTAAACCCAAACTGCTCCTTCAGTACTGTGTTGTTATTATTCACCACATCCTGAAGTCAATTGAGGACGATTTTTTCTGCAATCTTTCCCAAGCATGAAAGGAAACCGATGGGTTTGTAACTTTGCGGCAATTGAGGCGCTCTTCCCGGCTTATGAATGAGGGCTATATCTGCTTGTTTCCATCGGGTTGGAAAATAGTTTAGTCTGAGCATTGCATTTATGATTGCTACCAAGTGCATGACAGCTTTGTGCTGAAGGGTCTTGATTGTTTTGTTGTTAATTTCATCTGGGCCAGGGGCTTTTTTGTTGTTGAGCTTCCTAATGATTGAGTAGACCTCTTTAGGTGAGGTGAGAACAGATATTTTCGCAGTTGTTAGGCTGTTGGAGCGCAGTACGGACTCGACGGTGAATTTTCTTTATGAAGACCAAATCCGCATGCGCATAATTAGGACTGCACTGAAGTTGAAGAGCTTCAGCGAGGGCTTCTGCCTTTTCATCGTCCCTATAAACTATACCTCTTTCTCCGTGAATGGAGTGGATGTTGAAACGGTCCGTACGGATAGCCTTTGCCAACTTCCACAAGGATTTATCTTCAGTTTTCAGGGAACAAAGTTTTCTTTCCCATTTTAAATTTATGTGATCTTTTAGTGCACAGCGAAGTAAGTTTGATGCTCTGTTCAGCTCTTGGTGGTCTTGAGGAGATAGTGGGTTATGAAAGTGACGTCTGATTTTATTTTTGTTTCTGATTAGAGCAAGGATTTCTTCTGGAAGTAGATTTACTTGAGCTGGAGTGGAGATAGAAGAGGCTGCAGTTAAGCTAGTTTGAATTTTTCTTTTCAGGTTGTTGACTGCTGCGTCAATTTCTTCACAAGTGGAGATATTCGGCACTGAATCCATGATAGTGTTGATTGTAGCCTTGAATTTTGTGAAATTAGTAAATGACTGACTGGGAATAAGTTCTGGATCCTCTCCCAGTTTTAGAAGTACTGGGTTGTGGTCCGAACTGAGGTCGTTAACTACTTGCAGCTGGAATTGATGAGATGTATTTTTGAATATGGCTATATCTAATGACCTGCAATGTGTTCCATAGTGCGTTGGTTCAATCGGGCCTGCGATGATAATATTTCTCAGCTTAGCAAAATTTGAAAGGATTTTTCCGTTGTAATTGGTACACCTGCTATTCCATAAGGGATGTTTTGAGTTTAGATCACCTGCTACTATTGTTGCTTCCATAGCGTCAAGCAGCTGAGAAAGATCAGAGGATAGCAGAGTTCTGCCTGGAGGGTTATAAACAAAATTTATTTTTAAGTTGCCTGCATTAATGGTGTAAATTTCTATGCCAGTTTTTTCCATATTAGTTGTAGCAATCTTTTTTATCTCATTATAACGGATGTTTTTCTTGATAAAGATTGCAGTACCTCCATCTCTGGCATTAGGTCTGTCGTTTCAAATTAACGAGTAATTTCTTAGCTTGGGATTATCACATGGCCGCAGATGGGTCTCATTAACTAACATGATATCAATTTTGTAGTGGGTAGCAAATTCTTGGAGTTCTAGAATGTTGTTACTGAGTCCATTTGCATTCCAGAATGCAACCTGTATAGAATTTATTGTGATGGCTGAATTATCCATTAATCATCGAGAATATGACTTGGGTATTTTTGAGAAATCTGTTTGTGTCAGCCTGGTTTGGATTTGATTTGCTAAAAGCTGATAGCATTTCTCCCAAAGTGGCAGCAAGCATTGCAGCAGAGTTTTGGCTGCTTGGTGTGGTTTCTGCCGATTTGTTGCATAAGGAAACTACAGAGGCATATGATTTATCAGTTGTAATATTCCGCACTTTAATTTCCGATTTAAGGTGTGTGACTCGCTTCTGAGTGGGCGGGGTTACTGTCTCCCTAGTCCTTGTCAGGTTAGATGGGTTGAGTGAACAGCCCTTGTAATTAGCTGGATGTGGGCCGCCACAATTGGCACACTTAGCAAGAGTGGTTCTTGATTTGGCACATGTGTGCGAAATACAAATGCGAATACACACATTTGTATTCCGCCCTACAGAGTTTCTGCGCATGCCCATACTTTTGGCAGCGATGGCATTGACCAGCTGAAGCCTTTCTTCTGAGAGGTTCGGTGTTGATGACTAAGCTGCAAACTATTTTAAGGTCGTAAATTTCTCTATGGTCTTTACTGATCTCGACCAAGACCAGAGGCATGGGGCGTTTGTCTGTTTGGTACATGCGCGATATCTTAATCGGCTCAAGGCCTTGTGACCTGAGGACGGTAGCTATTTCTTCGGCTGGTATGGTCTCAGCCAGCCCTCTGATTACCACCTTTAAATTTTTTTCGCTTTTAGGCTGAAACGTGTGATATGGGACTTTCAGTTCATCCATAAGTCTGGTGAGCTGGCGGTAGTCCGAAATTCCTTCTGGTTGAATCCGGATTCCTTCATCTGTACTCTTGGCTGGTGTAAATTTGATGTTTGCGTTCTTCATCGTCGCTGTAATTAAAGACCATTTTTCTTTTGTTCTTAAAATTACTCGTGGAAGAATCCTCTCTTTGGGTTGTGCTGCTAAGTCCATTGGAGTTGTTCTTTCCAAGGATTGATGTATTATTTAAGGATCTGCTTCTGGTGAACCCTTCTTATGCTTCTTTCTGCTGACAACCTGATAGTCTGTAGAGTTATCTGAGTCCACTAGGGGCTGGTCGTCAACCGGTGACATAATCTCTCTGGTGTTATCTTGAGAAGTGCTGGGGAGAGGGTCAGGGGATTGACAGTCCTCTGTTTCAACCTCTTCTATTTGGTGGATTGCCACCTTTCCTGGCCATTTCCTTTGTAGTAGATTTCCTACATGTTTGAGCTCATCGTATGGAGAGTCCATAGTTTGGCCTGAGAAAATAGCGGTTTTCGGGTTTCCCGAGTAATCCTGTAGACTGAGAGTCTACTAGCAAATCCCGTAGACTGCTTAGAGTAAGCGTCTACCAGCAAAAAGTTAGTTTTGTAGGTGACTATCCTAAAAACAAGGAAAAAGGAGTTTCGGGAACTTACTTGGATACAGTGCAGCGACCTACCTCCCTAAAATACCATTCAACCACCACTGGTCCTCATTGCGAGTGGGGCCTGCCGGCCATTATACCTCTGCATATTTCATAGAGCGGGGAGATAGTAGGTCACGAACTGTGTTAGTTCCAGTGCAATGCGAGCTTCCTAAAAAACCTTATGTAAAATTCAACTAGGCAGAGTCTAAAGGAATACGTCCGATCACAACGACAAACACTCGACTAATCCTAAAATAAAATTTCATGCAAACAGCTGTTCTGAGGTGAAGTAACGTCTTCTGCGAAATAAACATGTGTGTAAAATATACTACTAATATATCGAGCTAAAACGCTTTATTTTGTTAAATATAGAATATACTTGGAGTATATTATAGATCCATCTATATTTTATAGCCAAATATAAAAATAACTGAAACATTCACGTTTGCAGAGAACATAGTAGAATATAATCTTAAGCATCGAAGAAAACCCGATTTCTTGGATAGAGGCGATATATGTTTGCGACTGGAGAAGCTGATACTGTATTCTGGAAGTTTGACTAATTTGTGTAGTACAAAGCTTTCTCAAACGAGAAAGAGAAGTGAAGTGTGCACAGTCATCACCTAAACTGTGGACTTGATTTGCAATAAACTAGAAAAGGTCGTTGATAGAGAGAAAGAGCTGGAAAATCAGTTGCAGAAGTCCGATGCTAGATCACCTGGTGGAAACTCATTTACAAGGTTTCTATGCAGAACAGGATCAAATGCTTTAGAGATATCAAAAGTAACCACGTTAGATTTCCCATTCTTTTTCATGGCATTGATCCAAGAGCAGGAACATAAGCAAGATCTCTTATTGATCGACACTGTCGGAATCTAGTACTGGAGTTCGTTTATTACTTTAGCGGTTTCCGGATAGTGTAGAAGAGTCTTAATGGTTTTCTTCATTACTTTTAAATGTACTGAAGCAAGAGAAAATAAACGGTCATGTAGAACCTTCAGCACAATCTGAAAATTTCCGGTACGGGATATATCCCATTGTGGCAGGCCGAAGATCAATTCTATCGGTATTTTAGACCTCGACTTCTGAAATTTATCTCCAGACACTACAATCACACCATCACGTGGATGATGATATTCGAGGAAAGTCATCATCCCAGCTTAGTCCCGCAGATATTGTACTTGCTGTATTCATATTTTCGACGTGTCTTCCCCTCCCCACCCAAAAAAAAAAAAAAAAAAAAAATGCTTTTCTGTTTCGTTCGCGTATTTTCTTCAGTTTCGCATTGTCTTTTTCAAATTTATTATTTTATTTTTCTGTTTCGAATTCGACTTGAAGCTCAACTTACTCTCAGTTCATGACCGCTGTAATAACGTACCAATGTAGAATTTACATACATACGTACATAAATGATTATACTTACAATTAAATTAGCTTTCTTTTTTTTATTAATAGAAATTAACGAGGCCTTGATGATTTAAAAGATTACAAAGGAAGGAAAAGTATAATTTGTTCTCATTAGATAAATGATAATTGAGACAGCATCCCAGGAAACATCGTAGAAGACTGGTTCCGTTCACGTTTTTAAATTATCTTTTTTCCTAGTTTTTCCCTTCTTGTCTTTTCCAAAAGATTAGCTGGATCTTTTCTGCTAAGTAGTTCTGACAAATTATCTTTCACTGTAAACAATTAAAAATTCATGAGCCGTTGTCTGGTTTCGAAATATTCATTTTTATTTCCGACCCAATAAGTCAACGAGTGCGTAATTTAAATTGTTTTGTTAGGTTCTCCATGTGTAAAATTTTGACATGTCTTTCAAATGTTTGTTGAACATCCTTCCAACACGTCAGCTAATTACAATTCCTTGTTTGTTTTCGAGGAAAAATCATCATTCAAACAATGTTTAACTGGTAAATGGGCCATAACTGATGATTTCTGTGTTTGACTGTTCTGTGTGTGTGTGTGTGTGTGTGTGTGTTGGATATTTCATTACAGAGAAGTCGATATTTTAGTGCATTTTCTCCCTTTTTATTGCTGTCAGAGCTGTCGGCAAACACAGCACGCTAAATATCGATTGAAAGCGAATATTAACGAAGTCTTCTCTGTGATTTCTTTATCTTTTTAGTAATGCTATCCCCTAATCTTAGGTTTAGCTTCAGGTTCGCTCGCTTAAGTTATCCTTAAACTATTAAATCTCTTTTTTTTTTCCCACTGTTCACTTTTTATAGGATATGCGTTCTTTTTTTTTTCTATTTTGCATTTTCTGTGCAGCATTCTTTATAAACACTTTTAGTTTAACTTTTATTAAATCGGTTTTTTTCTCTTTCACAAACTCTCTTTCTGGATCACTTTTTCTCTTCTTTTTCTCAACCATGAATGCAGTTTTCTCTTCCTCACCCTTTCTTTAAGTGTCGTATAACTTCTTTCTTCCTTGATCTTTTGCTTCTATTTCTCTTTTTTTTCCCTTCCTTTTTCTTTTGCATTTTTTTTTCAATATGTACATCTAAGTGAAGCGCCTTCCTATGTTAATTAGCGAGTTACTGTTTTGATATTATGTAGTGAATAAAAAATGATTGTTTAATGTTTATGATAAAGTGTAATTTAGCTTATTATATATCACAAGTTTGCTTAATGGAAACAACCCCGAGAGTTTGGACTTCATTCAGTCACTTTTCAGTATACAGTATTATAAAACTTTAATGGGAGCAGCTTTTAGAACTAATTTCGGTTCATGTTAAATCGTTCTGATTTTGATAAGTAGTTACCCAATGACAGCCTTTCGAAATGTGAACTTTAATTATAATTACCCTGTATATATGCAGTCTTGATCAGCTTTTGATTCTCCGACAACTTTTTCGTTTGTCTTGCACTATTTTCTTCAGTTAAGCGAACTTCTTTGACAATTTCTGCAGCTAAATTTAATCAAAACTTCACTTTTTGAATCTCAGTAAAAACACATAAACTAATCTCGGCATCCTAATAATAAATTTGGACATTATCAATCTCTAGAAAAAAACAATATTTAGATTATGTTTGTGGTCCTAAAGAGGACTGGGAGATGGACCGAGTCCTTGACTCTTCATCTGATTAAAGAAAATCTGTGTGGATGGAGTGTTATTGAGCTAAAAGCTCTAGTCATGGCTGAGTAACGGCAATAGCTGAACCTTAGTTAAAACTTCATTGGCTGATATTATTAAAATAAAGCCAACTCTAAAAATTAGGACGATCCCTAGACCACTCCATAGTGGCCGAAAGACCGTTCAAATCAGCGTTGACTCCAGTCAGTGACGGACACCCACCACCACCACTCATATTCCATGGAAAGGCATCCACCTACACAGTCCCTCACTCGAGAACACCCTCCCCGGAGACTTAAAATGCTCTCTCAGGGCAAACCTCCCTCCCCTCACTGGGAGCAAAATTTCGGAAGAAACCTAAGAGAGCGAAACTCAACTTCCCAGGGTAACGGCAAATGGCCGAGTCGTATATCTAAGTAAAGCCGTCTCTAAAAATTAGGACGAGCGTTGGCTCCACTCAGTGACGGGCTCCCCCACCACCGCTCATGTTCCAGGGAAAAGCATCCACCGACACAGTCCCTCACTGGGCCATGCCGAAGAACACCCTCCCCAGAGACTCAAAATGCTCGCTCAAGGAAACCCCCCCCGAAATCAAGCCCCCACAGAGGGAGCAAAACTTCGGAAGAAACCTAAGAGAGCGAAACTCATAACAGCAATAGCCGAGCCTCAGTTCGAACTTCATTGGCTACAGCATTGCCGATGTTTAACTAAAAGCAACTCTAAAAATTCGGACGATCCCTAGACCACCCCATAGTGGTCAAAAGACAATCCAACTCAGCGTTGGCTCCACACAGTGACTGGCTCCCCTTCCACCGAGCAGAACCGCTCATATTCCAGGGAAACGCATCCACCGACAAAGCCCCTCACCGGGTCGTGTCAGAGAACACCCCCCCCCGGAGACTTAAATTTGCTCTCTCAAGGCAAAAACCTTAAGAGAGCGAAACTAAAGCTCTCGAAACTCAGCGTCCCAGGGGATAACAGCAACAGTCGAGCCTCAGCTAATATTATGATATGGAATATTTAAGGGTGTATTTAATTTTATCTGTATTTTTCTCTCTGTTTTTATTACTTACATTTTTAAAATAATTAAAAATTTGAGATTAAATTTTAAATAAAAAACACATTTATGTATTTTTATTATTTTAAAGTTTATATTACATAAAATAAAATAAATTATATTATTAAATCATGTAAGAATAATTGCCTGACATCACAAAAAGTATCAAGCAAAACATTCTATAGATATTGAGATTTTATTATTTTAATTGTTTTATTTCATTATCGCTATTATTATTAATAGTTTATTTTATTTATTTTACATAATATCATTTTATTTATTCGGTAAATAAACTGAGGATCGATATAATGACAACTGTTTAAGATGTTATAAACCCAAATAGGAAATAAAAACTTACTCCCATCTACATTGCGCGCGCGCGCGCGCGCACACACACACACACACACACACAAACTTTCACTGCTTTATGTCAGCAACCAAGACACGAATCCTTTGTCGATGCAAAGAGCTTTTCAATCAAAAATTGAAAATCAAATACTTACTACTCCAATTATTATTGTTCAATATGCATTTCTATCACACATAAGAGCAAACTAATGCGCACTTCAGAGATGGTCCTCATCCCTTTTAACGATTTCTAACTATGCAGTTGATATACAAATGTTGAATACAAAATGAGGGCTGTCGTTCATTATTTCCAATAGCTTCATCCTAATAAAAATGGCGAGTAAACCGTTTCAGTTAGGTAATAACTATGAAAGTTCTCGTGAACGTGGTGCTGTAATGTTTAAAATGCATGTGACGATCCGTTTCTCTGACAGCGAGCTCGTGGACTACATGCCGAGCGAGATAATTTAAATAATTTAGAAGCGAACATTAGTCCATATTTCCTAGTCTTAAATGTTACGACTGAGTCGCGATATCCTTGCCTAATCCACATTTTCAACTACTCAAATGTTTGCCAAACGTTTTAAGACGAAATAGAGTCCAGACAATATTCAGTTATTATTATTCATCACGCCCATTTGCAATAATTATACGAGACAATGCCTTTATTGCATCGAAGTCTTTTCGTACTATGATCGAAGAAATGCATCTACAGTTAGAGTTTAAGATGAACAAAGGCTGCAACTGCAGATACGTTTTTAAAATGAATAAAGGCCACGGCCACAGCTAATTATTAAGACGATGGCTGCAGCCGTAGTTAATTTTTAAGACGAAGCTTCAACCATAGTTCTTTCTTAAGCTAGGCGGAGTATGTAGCTTAAAGCGATATATTTTTCTTGCCCCTTTTGAGGATGGATATCATTTTTGCATTGGTTTGTTGCCACCATTTTTATTTTCGGGTATTTAATTAATTTTTCTATTTTTTATACAGATGTTCTATTTTTTCCCTATTTTTTATTTATTTTTAAATAGTCTGGAAACTGTTCTCTAGAGATCAAACGTGGAAGGTTTTCAAACCACTAAGGGTCTCCAATATCCTTCAATATATCAGACTTCTTTACCAGTTTCTCACCGAATGCCTCATAAGATAAACAAATAATTATTTTAATTGCTCAGGTTTCCCTTCAAAGCTCGTGATAATCTTTCGCCTTCTCAGCCTTTTGGCTAAGATCAGGTGTGTAGTTTCTGTTCTTAACCGTTAATATCGGTACGAGTCCCATCGGGTTTCACGATATTTAACCGGAAATTTACAGAACTTCCTAAACCCTGGAGTGGGAAAATATCAAACACTTGTGGTGGGAATAGTTAGACTCCCCCATCTGATCATGCCCTCCATTCTGCCATGTTTGCGTACCCTGGGAATTGAGGTTAACGCCACAATACCGGCGAGGGCGATGGCGAAAGCTATCATAGACTGCGTCGGCGCACAGAACATTTTTGGATTTACCCCTTACGGGGGTGGAAGATACCAGGTAGTGACCAAAAATATGGAGACCAAAGAAAAGCTTCTCCAAGGGTTTGACTGTGGTAAAGTAAAACTATCTCCCTTCATGGTTGGGAGCATCCTGAGAACCCTTAAGATACCACGATTTCCCCTAGAATATGCAGAGAACAACGATATAATTCGTAGCGTATTCTCTAAGTGGGGAGTTGTACGGGAAATCCAGGTTCACAATGACGCCGACAATCCTGAGTGGAAGTCAGAGGAGGTAACCATCTCTCTTGAAATGAATACCGAAGTTCCTAACTTTGTCCTCATAGGATCTGCCCGGGTAATGGTATAATGGTAAATTACCCGGGCAGATCCTATGAGGGTCCATATTCGTCAGTGCTTTAGATGTGGTGCCTTCAATCATCTTGGGGCAGACTGCCCTCTCATAAAATGCAGCAACTGCCTACAAATTGGCCACAACCAAGAAAAGTGTGAGGCAGCTTGTTTGAAGTGTGGGGTCACTGACCACAAAGTCGACACCTGCCCATCCAGAACCCTCGCAGAGAGGATGGGTAGTGGAATCACATCAGCAACAAAACCAAGTAATGAAAAGGTCACAACACAGGAAGAGTTTCCGCCTCTTGAGTCCACTCCTGATCATGCCGCCATGTCTAGGACAACGAAAAGGTTCCGTAAGGGAGGGAAACATACCAGAATTGCAGAGAACAGCAATACGATCCCAACAGTAGAGACTGACAATGCAGAAACCATCGTGGCAACTCCCACGGACGAAAGCGGAGCTACCACTGCCAATATAGACATCACCAATTCAAATACAGTAGAAGAAGCTGTAGGAGAGATGGAGACGAACACCAAAACTTCCAAACGGCCATTAAGTCCGCAGGAAGAAGAGCTGACAAATCTCAAAACAGCAAAAGTATCTGAAACCGAACACCCAGAAGTCCCTCATGCAAAAGCAGGGGAGACTCTAAAACATCTCCTTAGAGGTATGCCCGGGGTGGCAGAAAAGTTTAAAGAGGCAATAGATAAAGTAGGAGAACCTGAACTCCTCCTCACAGGGAAATATGGACCCGACATCGTCAGTGCAAAATGGGGTAACCTTTTCGTTGATGACATCAGCAAAATCACCCCTGAGCAAGTAGAGGTAGCCCTGGATATAGAAGAGGAGGCAGCTTCGGCGTTCTGCATAGCTCTCTGCAAACCAGACATGGCCAAGGGAAGTGAGGTGGCCAAAAGAATCATAACAGCCCACAACAAAAGAAAGGAACAGTAACCACCTTGTGGATTTCTGTGCTCAGCTTCACTAGTTTTTAGCACCCAAAGGTGGGGGAGGACCTGAGAACCCGAGCGGCGAAGGCTTACAGCGAGGCGATGCAGTTCCTTGTGAGCTGCATCACTCGGGCCAGATCCTTCCTCCACCTCTAAGTTTACCTTTCCATTCCTTCTCCAGATTTATTCTCTCTTTGTTTTGTTATATGTTTCCTTTTTAAGATTTTTCCTTTTTTTTTTAAAGTGAAAAATCAACGACCGTTTTAGAAGCGCCCCTGGGGGGCAAACAGCTAAAACAGGTCAGCTGAGGCCTCTTTTACCTACTCTGCCACTATGCACTCTATCTTTATTTCCTCTCCTACTATCTGCTGACTCTAAGCCTTTCTTACTCTACAGGCCAATGATGACCTAATTTTGTTCCCGATTTTTTATTTTATTTTATTTCTTATTTTTAAATTTTTGGATTCTCCACTGAACTCACAAAATATATATATCTACTGTAGTAGCTCAGTGGAGAATCCAAAAATTTAAAAATAAGAAATAAAATAAAATAAAAAATCGGGAACAAAATTAGGCTGTACATAAGTCTCGTTTCTGGGACTGTCTCCAAAAATAGGGGACAAATGATCTTAATGTAAATGTTTAATGTTTCAGGTGAATGAAGGCTAACAAATTTTTAAGATAAACGAGGCTAACAAATTTTTAAGATAAACGAGGCTAACAAATTTTTAAGATGATGAAGGCTAACACAGGTTTAAGATGAATGAAGGCTAATAAATTTTTAAGATGAATGAAGACTAATTAAGATAAACAAAGACTTCAGCTATAGAATTTAAGGCGAACGAAGACAGCAGTTGCGCTGTATTTTTAGGACGTGGTGATGTCCTATTTTTATTATATGTAAAACACTTCATAATAATCCACATACATTAATTGGAAAAAAAAAATACTTAATCCTCCAAAAAATAATTTTGGAAGGATTAAGTCTCCATTACTGATTTTTTATGTTCCATTTTCTTCATCATTCAAATAATCAACGTACCAAAAAAAAAAAAAGATTCATATTAACCACTTTTTTAAACAATTTTGGTGTTTGTTTATTGATGCATAAAACTATCCGATAAAGTACTTAATCAAATGTAATGTACAAGTACAAAAAATTCTGTTTTAATTGCATTTTTCTAACCGCTGCTCTTATCTCCGGTTTTCATACCCAAGGCTTCATCGTCCGTCATATGCCATTTACATGAGATCTATTCATTTCCATTAATAACCATTAGGTCAGCATAGCTGTCTCAACAAAGCATAATAATTCCCTTGGCTTGCGAGACGGAAATCCAGGCCACTGATTTGATTAATGTTCACAAGAATGCAAACGTATATGACGTCACAGTCGACAGGGAGGCTTTTGCCTCATTAAATATATGAGGGCTGAGACAGAGCAATGGCAGCTATGTAACACGTATTTTTGATGTAATCTTTAACAAAGAGTATCTAAAAATTGATAAACTAGAATTCGTCATTTTTATGTCAGCATAGTTATTTTAGTATGCTTTTAGAATGTTTCAACAATAATAAAGATTACGATTTAAAAAATCGTAATCTTTATTATTATGACAAAATACTATACGTCCAAAATTATGATAATATAACAGAGGATATTATGGATCCAACAATAGCTTATTGTCAAATATTAAAACGATGCTTTGAAAAGGTTTCAAAATTTCAGTTTAGTGATATCTAATTTGAGCACCAATAAAAGGTAGACATACGGGCTCCTGGGCAGAGAATGTGTATTGCAAGTAGAGCCAACTACAGCAACTTTCCAAAAAATTTCAAAAATTGTAAGTTCTTTTATATATTTGACTATAAAATATCAATGCATCTATAATATTCTCCATTTCTAATTTCTACATTTGTTAAATTAAAGCCAGTTTGCTTTATACTTTAATAATGAGAATTATTAATGTTTTAAATTCGAAAAAGTCAAAATTTTCAAAGAACAAAGATGATAAATTCCAAAAAAAAGAAACTTACTTTTTTTTTCTTCAGAAAATATATCCACTCAGAAATTATGAAGGTGAATAATCAATACGGAAAGCAATATTGCAGTTGTTACTTTACCCCGTATTGAAACTGCTGGCGAATTCTGTGAGTATCCAATCGACAGATTATATAATGAAATCCTTCACCGTGATTGGGAAAGTGCATATGAAAATGCCACCTTCATTTGGAAACTGGCAGTGTCCAATGACATGAAGGAATCCCTTAATGGAGAATAATCTGTCGTCAGTGCTTTGAAACATCCACTGGAGGTGGAGTAGATATAGTTGTACACTGATTGAGCAAATTAGCATGAAATCTGTATAGTAGCATGCATAAGCAATGCCCGTTTTCCGTCACTGATCCATCACAATACCCCCAGATGCTTGTGCTTTAGTAGACTGATTACACGGCTGCTAAAGGAGGACATCACATAACTCAAAATAGTGCCATTTCAAATAGGAAAACTTATAAGAAGCTATTTGGCTAACGATATCAAACTTGTCCTTGACAATGTACATTTACAAGTAAAAGGAAAATTTAATAACATTACTGATGGGGAGAAAGTAATTGCATTTATTATTTACAGACTGTTTTAAATTGATTATTTCTGGTAGACAACAGATTTGACAACTCCAAATAAAAATAAATGATAAATTATAATGCAGCAATCCCTCGATTCGTGCGCCTAATGCTTTCTTTAAAACAGGCGCATTAATCGAAAACGCACTAATCGAATACAATAACCTATGGGGAAAAGTATAATTCGTTCCTCAAATTTCTTTCTTGATTCATTTTTTTATAAAAGAATTAGGGTACCTCAGGACCTAGTTAAAGGAAAACCATGAAGCTGACAATAAAACCTATTCAGAATATAAATTTTATTATTTTACTTCTTAACAAAGAATTGAGCTAACATAGTTTGGTGGGCATTTTGTTTCTTTTTTTCATACAACCGACGGTATGGCCCTTTTGCCTCTTCTACTCTTCTGCAAATTTTTCTGCTTCTTTCTTCATCAGGGTCAGCCTCCAAGCATTGCTGCTTAAAAACTTCGATTGTACGAAAAATATTTTCAAATTATTTCTAATCTATCAGTGGTTAAATTTTCTTCATATTCTTCGGGATCTTCCCGCTGTGCATCTAAATTTAGCAGATTGGAATCACTTCAGTTCTTCAGAATGAGATTTAATTAACTCTTGGACGCTATCATTGAAGGGGAGAAAGAAATGAAGGACGTACGAATCGGTCGCCAACACGCGAAATCACGTGCTTTATAGGTAAAATTTCCTGACTGTTATACACGCAAAATAGTTACCACTTTAAAAACTACAATGATCATAGAAGAGAAGTTAATATTCCGACATGTAATAAAAAACAACTCATCCCAGAAGACAGATTGATTACCCTATTATCGGAATGGATTCTCCTTTTTGTGATATGCGCAGAAGTGTTGAAGGGTAAATTTTGGCGGTAAAAATTTGGAACATAGTATACATAGTGTACATGGAAGTAGTGTAGTAGGCCATTAAAAATAACTTCGTTAAATGTTTTAAATCAGTAACTAAATTATTTCATTCTGGTGAGTGATTTTTTAAAATAGTTAGCATAAAAAATGTATAGATAGAAAATTTTTAAAATCTGTAACATTTATTTTTAAGATGTATTTTAAGGCGCAGTAATCGAATTTGGGTATTGAAAAAAATGACGCACTAATCAAGAGCACACTAATCGAGGGATTACTGTATAGTATATTATGGATCCATTCATATATTATGGATATTATAGATCCATTCATATTTTATAGACAAATATCATGGATCCATTCATATTTTATAGACAAATATAGAAGTTCGAAATTTACCAGATAAAAACTAACCTTTAACAACAACGTTACTGGCTTGCTGGGGGAAGCATAAAAGCATTTTATGCTTCCCCCAGCAAGCCAGTAACGTTGTTGTTGTTGTTGAAGGTTAGTTTTTATAAACTATCTGGTAAATTTCGAACTTCTATATTTGTCTATAAAATATGAATGGATCCATAATATCCATAATATACTTAAATATAAAGAGCCAATAGGCTTCATTTCGGCGATATAAATATTATTTAAAATAAGGGGATATTAAATCCCACATTGTTTTAAAACCGAATAAGAAACTCAAAGATTGGAATCAGAGAGTTTCTTATTCTCTTATTCGGTTTTAAAACAATGTGGGATTTAATATCCACTTAATTTAAATAATCCATAATATATTTGTCTAACCTTCGGCATCGGAGTTGCTTGATCAGTCGACGTTAGTTAATATATAATTTCGTGCAGGGATTATATACTGAAATCAGTACAGAGCTAAAGAGTAGGCTTTACTTTGTAATAAATGACGAAATAATATTATAGTTACATTTAAATTTTATAGACAAGTATAGAAAAACACGAATATGGATTATGAGCAGAGTCCATGTCTTTTAAAAGAACATTAATGTGTATGCTAGTGGCTAATTGCAGTTGATTTGCAAACTCATGCGCGTTATTCAGTATCTACTAGCTGTTGAAGTTGCAATCTTCTAAATGTTTTGATACTTCATCGCAGGATATCCACGTTTTTTTTTTTTTTTTAATGTTTTGATATAGAAGCTTTTCTCGTACTCATCTTGCTTATGTGCATTAGCCATTTGTGAACCAAAGTCATTACATATGTATTTCTTTCTCTTTTAGCTAGTAAAATTCTAAAATTTGCTACTTTCCCGTTTCATTTTTGTCGTCACAGAGTGATAAACATTTTTTTCTTTGTTTATAAATATTCGTTTTCGGCGAAAGTAACAGCTTATGGCGTTATTATTTTTTTTTTTTAATAAATTCTCGAGAAGCCAATCCATAGAACTGTTCAATGCTAACAAATCGGTGTAGGGCAAATCGACTGAAAGCTTAACTATAAGGAAAACAAGAGACAACGTTGTAGCGACCAGAAATTATCTGCATGTTATCCTGCTAGTGGACGTTAGAAAAAAAGAAGAAAAAAACTAAAAACAAAAAAGAAGAAGCTATCTTACTGAAATAGCGAAGAAAACGAGACGATATAAATGAGTTTTTTATGCGAGGTTCTTTTCAAATAAAGTTGATGCTGTACGGTAGGATCATTTTTCACGGAAGTCATCTACGTCAAATAAAAGTAAGTAAATATCCCGTGCAGATGAATGCCTGCCTTTCTTTAATCCTCCTTAACTTTGCTGCTGCAGACAGAAAACCTTTACCACCATTAATATTCGCTATTGATTTAGTCTTCCACCCGAGGTGGATCCCAGTTAGCTTTAAATGCTGTTGTCCTGAGATGGAGAATGAGAATTCAATGCCTTTCTACTATTAATGGTCAAAAATGAGAGACAACAACTTCTGTAAGGGTCTCGTGAAAAAGAGTAATAAAAAATTAAGGCGTCAAATGTTTCTTCGGAGTAATTGCATCTACATTATGTCCACTAGTGTCAACCACCTTTTATCGTACTCTTCGCATTTCGCTGCTGACAAAATTGTATGGACGAAATAATAAAAACGTCATTAAATTTACAGTTGCGTCATATATCTAGTCTTTAGAAAATTTGTTTACAAATTACAAGCAGATTTATACCAAGCACATTTATTATTTCCTGTTTAGCCAGATATCAATGATATCTGCTTTTTTCGACATCTTCATTGATGTCGAAAAAAGCAGATAATTTAAGGTAATAGATGAAAAAGGATTCGTTGTTTATTAGGGAGGAGCTTTTTTTTTGTTTTTTTAACCCATAATCAAAATTCATTGTTTGTCAAAAGAACAGTTTGTATTGTTGTATAATTAAATAATTTCTTTTGTTGTCAATAAAGCTAATGTGATCGTATGTTTCTATGGCAACAGAGATTTCTCCTTGGCACGCAATAATAATGCACTTTTTCACTGATAGTGAATGATGTTCTTTTTTTCTATTTACTGCTAATTACAAGCAAATTAAGTAATTATGCACCGGAATAAATTAAGTAATCAGTTACAGTATTTGTGCTATTGGATAATAGTGCAAATATTGTAATAGATGCAATCAATATTCCCTGCTTAGTGCTTGAAAAAGTTCCATGTTATTCTCTAGAGCAGGATATTATGGGTTTATATCTTTTTGAGGGAGAGAAACACACATAAAAAGAAACATATACATCTGCCTTTCTACCTTTCATCATCGCTGTAGTCCAGGAATTTCTGCAGTGTTCTAAACGAAAAATGTTCTTCCTAATTCTAATCATTTAAAATAAACATCTCAGCCATTGCTTGCTTTCGTAATTAAAAGCGATCACAACATGGAATTCAAATAACGAGGTGTATTATTTGTACTATCTTGGAAACAATTTGAAACAACCACCTCTCTTCGCATGCCAGTTTTACTCGCTCACAGAGGGCGCTAGTTTCCACTATCGAAATTATTTAATTAAGACAACCTCTAAGGCCGTCCTACTCATTTCATTTGGGAATCAATATTCCCTTATTCATCTAAATCCTTTCGGGAGAAACATTGCTATGGCAACTGCATCCAACAGTCATGCCGGTTCGCATTTATCATCTCCAATGCGAGTAAGCAACCAGGTGTGAAAACCACAGCACGTCGAAAGATGAGAAACTATTCTACCCTTCGTTTCTTTATATCCAGTCTTGCACATAGACATACGAACAAGCTTTAGTGAATTGAACAAATTTTGCTTACAACATCTGTGCATTGAGAAATTTGACAGCCTTGTTTAATACAACACTCGCGAAAATGAGCCCGAATACTTCATAAATCTAACTTCATGTTTAGTAATTATGTGGCATTGATAAGAGCAATTGGAAAGATAACTCACCGGCTAATTAAATTTTTCAGAAGAAAATACATCCAAATATCTTAGTGCCCTCTTGTGGACATCAACATCCGGTGTACATGAAATGCACAATATTTTGTATTTTTTTATCTCCAGCAGTTTTACGAAAGCGCCCTCTACCGGATATCATCATCAGGTGCATAAAAAGTGCCAACAATGTTTTTTTCCTTGAAGTTTTTTTTTTACTTGAAAGCCAGTTTTATTTATTAAATTCCGCTCTTACGCTTTCATAACTTCCCACACTATATATTAAAGTAGGTTATTCACTACTGTCATTCTTATTTTAATCGACTAATTTTTTTTGTACGTGCATATTTTAATTCTCTACCTATTTCTATTACCTTAATATCATCTCGGTCGTGCGTCTTCTGTGTATCTAAAGCTATTGTCCTTTAAAAAAAATGTGTTCGCTTTTTTTTTTAAATTAATTTTGAGCAGAAAACTTTTTGGAAAGATAGTAAAATTTGTTGTTGCTATAATGAAATTATTTATTACTTCGGGAACATTACCAAACTCAGAATCCATTACATCTTAGAAAATATGTAATGAAAGATAAAATGCTTTTTCAAATTATTTGTAGTTAAAGCAGCTGGCGCAGTGTGGACAATTATAAAGTACTTATAGAATGGAGGGTACAGCCATTTCTATTTTGAAATGCGCAAATTACCTTTCATCAAAAAAAGTAAAAAAAAAAAAAAAATCTATTTAAAAATTTTACTTTTTTTTTTTAGATATAACTAACACTCATCACAATAGTAATACAAAAATTTAGTTAAGGTTAATAAAATAAAATAAAAAAATGTTAAAATGGTGACGGAACCAAAGGCGGAGTTAATCAGATCCATCTATGTAGTATTTGTATTAAAAATAACAGGACACACCTATGAAATCCATTTTTTCCCAATAATGCTTTTTCTTATTGTTATGAAGTAGTACAAAAAAAAAAAACTTATACATTATAAAATTAAAGGTAGAATCATTGTTGGCCGGTTGCCAAGAATTTGAATCCGTTGGGAAGGTTGCTACTAATTACAAAACAATGGATTGAAAACATAGCTAGTTTGTTGGCGTGTTGCCAAAATTATAAGTCTAATTACTGAACATGAAACAATAAATAAAATAGGATATGATTATATAACCTGAATATACTTATTATTACTTATTATACTTATTATTACTGAATATACTGAATATATGATTATATATACCTGAATTTCAAAAGTGTCTAAAGAGAAGTAACAACAAACTAAAATATCACTTATTTAATTCGTAAAAAAAAAAAAAAAAAAAAAAAAAAAAAAACGCAGTCCACATATGTATGATGTAAGTTAGATGCAGAACTCTATCAATATTATTAATATATTATTAATATTAATAAGGTTATTTTATTAATTTTAGTAATATAATATTATTCATTTATTTTATTACTGTTTATTAATTTTGAAGCCTACAAAACAAAGAGGGAGAATACACAAAATTAACAAGCATAATAAACTGGCCTGATAACGTTAATTGCAGACGTAATCCAAGCAACCAACCAATCTTATATGAGTCAGATGCTGAACAGATTAAAGGAGAGATCACGAATATCTTCCATTTCAAAGAAGTCTCCCATGATTGTGTGGGAGACCAAAAACTCGGATATTTTTGTCCGACAGGATATTTTAGATATGTATCTAGCAGGGGCGGCTCGTGCATAGGCACTGCGGAACTGCAGCATCTCCAATTTTTCTTGATATATATTTATTCATTTATTTATATTTGCTTGTAATATTTAATTTTATCATCAACAATCCTATACAATATCTTATTTTGTATAAAAAATAATAAAAATCCATCTTGTAGCACTTAAGAGGGCGAAGGATACTAGCGGCACTGTGTTTACCACAGTGTCATATTGCTACGCGCGCAAGCATATGCACGTCATAGTGAGATACGAGCTATTAGCGTAATGAGGCACTGTCCGTCGCGCAGTTCCACTGTTGTTTACAAGCAGTTTGCGCCAGTAGTAGAGTGTTCGTAGTGCTTATCGTGTTTGCTTCGTCTCTGTAAATATTTGGACATTACAACTAAAGACATAACATTTGTTATAGTTTTTATTTTAGAACATTATTGGGGTTATGATAATGGATTTTAATTTTAAGTAATTTTGAATTATACCAAACTGTATAATTTTATCGATAATAAACAATCTTTTTTCGTGAAACAAAACACGAAGAATATATTTTATTTTTAAGTAATTTTGAAGTATACCAAACTGTAGAATTTTATCGATAATAGACAATATTGTTTCATGTTTACTTTTTTTTTTTTAATTTTTACCATAATTTTGATATTTTATCCAAACACATACACACTGTACTTACACTGTGTATGTATATTTCGAAAGTTGCAGCACCCCCACGATTTCAAGATGGACTGAGTCCTTGACTCTTTATCCCGTCATCTGAATGAAGTAAATCTGTGTGGATGGGGTGTTATTGAGCTAAAAAGCTCTAGTCATGGCTGGCTAACGGCAATAGCCGAGCCTCAGTTAAAACTTCATTGGCTACAGCATTGCCATTTGTTACCCTGGAAGTCCTAAAAAGGACTTTTTCAGTCAGGAACCATTCAGTTCCGTGCTTCTCATTCAAGATCTGTACTATGACATGATTTTAGGTATTAAAATTATTATATATAAATATAATTTTAAATTAATTTTGGTGTTAAAGTATTAAATGGGGAAATAATATTTTAAACAGAAAAAATAAATAAAAAGTAACATTTTTAATGTTTTAAATATTTCTTTTTTAAAGAAGCTTTCTTTTAGATTTTTAAAAATTCCATAATTTAAGCTTTTTTTTTCTGTTTTTTTAATAGCATTTGTCACCCTTTCACTAATAGTCGTAAACTTGGCAACTAGCCAGCAATAAGACTAACCTTGAAGTATAGATTGTATTAAAAACTCAACAATATTGAAATTGTAGCTTCAGAAATAATTACAATTAACAAAGTGGAATTATAACCCGATAAATAAACATAGTTTTAGAAAATTAAATAATAAAATTACTGTTGAAAGAAGAAAAATTACAGGACACGTCACTGGAGAATATGTTTACAATGCAGTCCTCTCTCTCTCTCTCTCTCTCTCTCTCTCTGTGTGTGTGTGTGTGTGTGTGTGTGTGTGTGTGTGTGTGTGTGTGTGTGTGTGTGTGTGTGTGTGTGTGTGTGTGTGTGTGTGTGTGTGTGTGTGTCTGTGTGTGTGTGTGTGTGTGTGTGTGTGTGCGTGCGTGCGCACAGCGAGCGTGGGATACTCTAAGACACTTTCTCTAGTGAGGATTGTCAGTCGCTAACTGAAGATAAAGTGTAGGCCTTTTAAAGCTCGCTGGCAAACATTACATGGGACTTCCTCTTTGGCAAACGTTATTCTTTTCAGATAATACCAATCTATCACAACGCAGAGGATAAAAGAGGTAAAGTGCTAACGGAAGTTTTCTTTCAGCATGACACTTTTCTTCTTTCTTTTTGCCATCCACCCCATGACATACCACAAGGATTCTGGTGTCAGGCTGCAGCAAAGAAAAGATTTTCCTCACTGTAGGAATCTAATTACGAAATCAGTTCACGACTCTACAGAGTGCTAACGCTTTTATCTGAGCTGTTATTTTTATAGTGTGATTGATTGTTAGCGTCTTGTCCGCTCGAGTGTAAGTGCAATCGGTTGTCGGCAATCTCCTTCCGGTTAAAGATGTTGTTTATATCCACTTCTCTATATGCGACGGATTCTTCAGTTTATCTCGATGTATTTTAGGCAAAGTTTTTCCAAAGAAAGGTTTAACCTCAGATAATCCTGTTATGGAGTAGGTGACAGAAAGTGTCAATCTGGATTGCGAACGCAATTTACTGATTTTCACGGATAAAGGCTACCGTCTTTCTAACTTTTTCTTGCTAATAAATGACCAAGGGATATACATTATCATGATTCACAGCAGCAGGAGTGGAAACAATGGATTCTGTTTGGCTACATAATGGAAACATTAATATCACGCCGGTTGTTCTGTTGATTTATTTAGGCCCAAAGTTGCAGCTCCTCAAAATAAATCTTCAAGGTTTTCAGATTTACTTTCATAAGGAAGATTCGGGAACAAGGGATTGGCTCCAAAAATTGCGGAAGGCTTTTGGGATTATTATTATTTTAAATCTCTATTTCACTGGCAAACAATACCGAATATATAATGTACTGAGAAGAATATTAGACACCAGTGGCGGCTCTTCGCTTGAAATCGTGGCGGTGCTGCAACTTTCGAAATATACATACACACTGTAAGTACAGTGTGTATGTGTTTGGATAAAATATCAAAATTATGGTAAAAATTTAAAAAAAAAAAGTAAACATGAAACAATATTGTCTATTATCGATAAAATTCTACAGTTTGGTATACTTCAAAATTACTTAAAAATAAAATATATTCTTCTTGTTTTCTTTCACGAAAAAAGATTGTTTATTATCGATAAAATTATACAGTTTGGTATAATTCAAAATTACTTAAAATTAAAATCCATTATCATAACCCCAATAATGTTCTAAAATAAAAACTATTACAAGTGTTATGTCTTTAGATTTCGTCCCTTTAAGCCAGTCCTTTTAAGGAAATCATGCTGGTTCAGTAGAACCGCAGTGTCAATATAGAAAAGGCGGTTCTGTGGGATAGTGATCGAAGGAAGATATGATAAAGATTGATTAGCCAAATTTCCCCCTACTAGCCAGTACCCAGCGGTCTTATTTGGGGTGGTGCACAAGAACGTTTTTGATGCACCAAAATTGAATATTAATTAAAATTTTCACTATTTTAGGGGGGGGAACCTGAGGTGAAGACAACTGGTCAGTAATTTGACAGCAGACTTTTATCTTTTTTTATTTTTATTTATTTATTGGAATGGAATGAAAAAGGCTTCTTTTCATGCTGTAGAGCAAATGCCAACTGAGTATAAAATGGAGTAGAACGATATAGGAGAGGTGTTATATTCTGGAGCATGGTTGTGTCCAGATTTTTGATTAGGGGAAGTGGGGATTATACTATTAGGATGCATCTAGATTATTTAAGATTTATTCGATATCTTTCTGAAGGAAGATCAGGTTTGAGATGACTTCTCTTGGTCGACTTTGCAGGTGTTCGGAGGAGAACAATGTCAGGAAGTAAGCTTTAACTTTTAATGTGATAAATATCTAGAATGAGAGAGAGAGAGAGAGAGAGAGATGAAAATAGAAAACTGGATTGAAAAAATGCTCGCAAATTACCTTCTCAAGGCCACCCTGCTTAACACAAGAGACCCAAAGCTACGAATGCTATTTGTATAAGAGGCAATTTTTCTGCATTTAGATTCTTTGAGGTCTTTCAGATTTGCATTCGTTTATGACTGTTTTATGACTGGTGCGTGCTTTCGTAAAGGCTAAGAAAGGATATTTGTCTTGAACCAGTTGCCACGTGGCTCCAGAAATGACATTACAGGAATAGAAAGTTTTCCAAGGTTATTCTGCAAAGACGATGTGACCTTTACGGTATATATGGAAGAGGAAATTGATTTAGAGAAGATTAGGAGTGCTGGAATGTGCTGATGGCATTTGGTTTTGGTGGGAATGTGGACTACTTGCGTCAAGTCATTGCCAATAGAAAATGATGCTTGGGCTTCTCTTCCAGCATGGAATTAGAAAAGGAATCCATTGCAGTTGTGAAAATGAAATCATCAATGAAGATGACCTCATTATTAGAGTATTTGAATTGAGTTGGAAGGAATCCTGTAGCGTTCGATTGAAAGCCAACATCTACAGTGGTCTGTTGAAGCTGATATTTGATGATCGCTCAAATAACAGGAGGTCACGCCTGAAACTTCTGAAACTCATTTTATGTGTTTTCTTAATTTTAGTATTTGCATAAAGTTATATTTCTTTTCATTTTGTTTATTCGCCTGTTAAAAATAAATCCCAGGACAATAAATAACTATTCATTCAAACAGTATTTACGAATTATAACAAAGTAATAAATAACAATCAACTGGAATATATTATTTACAATATTATACTATTATCTGAAAGGATTTAAGTTCAACTAAATAATAAAAAATGGCTTAAGTTTGCTAAAAGGCAATAATAAAACGAAATTCAATAATAGTTTCATGTTACTGTTCGCCATTATGTGGAAATTTTGGTTTAAATCGTTCCACTGTCCGCAGAGAGATTCTCTTACCAAAGAAACAGATTGAATTATAGTGTGTGTGTGTGTGTGTGTGTGTGTGTGTGTGTGTGTGTGTGTGTGTGTGTGTGTGTGTGTGTGTGTGTGTGTGTGTGTGCGTGCGTGCGTGCGTGCGTGCGTGCGTGCGCGCGCGCGTGTACGTGTGTGTGTCGCTAGCGTTACATGATCCATACTTCTTTAAACTCTGGCATGATTGATGATGGGAGAATAGTTGGCCTAATCGGATAACAAATAACAGTACATACGAAGGCTAAGATAGATGATGCACCTTCAGGAACCATAACCTAATGATAAAAACTTTATACAAAGAATGTGTCCTCTACGTTTTATCAATATTCCCAACATGGCTTTACTTTGTGTTTTAAACATCACCTATCGATCTTTGCATCAAAGTGTTGAAGGCCTTAAAAAGCTTTCGTGATGACAACATATTGATTAGTATCTAATGTGGGGGCACTCACCTTGCATCCCTATTGTAGGTGGGCAAATGGTGATGTTTTTATAGCGTGGCCTTAGTGATAAATCTCTAGTGTTTGTTTCGTCTGATGATGGTAATACAAGACAGAAACAATATTCGAGAAATATATTGTTTAGTGGGTTCTGGGTTATTTGTAGCCGAGACGATTCAATTACTCTGGCAGGCATCGCGATAACAATTTACCAACTTGATGGAGGCAGTCAAAGAGTATCAATGCTTCCTGTTTTAAGGTGACCTCAATATTGAAGGCGTTTTCTTAAAGAAAACATTTGTTTTCTTGTGGACAGTTACTCTGTTTTGTTCCTGCAATTTAGCAAATTGTATCATAATGATCAGTAGGTGAATTTTCGGCAACAATTAAGAAGAAATCGCATATTAGGAAAGGTGATTATTTTTGCTTCTATTGCATTTATTCTTCTTGAAAACCAAAGAGGGACTTTAGAATCAAATCACACGCAGGCACATGTTCTTATTCAAGAATTCTTTGTTAATGAGAATATTTGAACTGCCATCGATCCAGTTCAGTGATTTAGCTGAAAACAAATAATGGGAAAACAAACATTTATAATCTAAGAAGGTTTCAGTGTCATCTGTAACAGGGGCGGCTCGTGCATAGGCATTGTGGACCTGCAGCACCCCCAATTTTTCTCGATATATAAATATATTTATTAATTTATTTATATTTGCTTGTGATATTTAATTTTATCATCAACAATCCTATACAATTATTTTATTTTGTATAAAAATTAATAAAAATCCATCTTGTAGCACTTAGGAGGGCGAAGGACGCTAGCAGCACTGTTTACCACAGTGTCATATTGCTACGCGCAAAAGCATAGTAGTGAGATGCTAGCTATTAGCCTAATGCGGCACTGTCCGTCGCGCAGTTCCACTGTTGTTTATATGCAGTTTGCGCCAGTAGAGTGTTCGTAGTGCTTATCGTGTTTACTCCGCCTCTTTAAATATTTGGACATTACAATTAAAGGATTGAATTGTAATGCTGAAAACAAATAATGAAAACATTATTTGTTTTCAGGCTTGAAAATTTGTTTTCAATCCTTTAAATTGTAATTAAAGGATTTTAATTGTAATGCCCAAAAATTGTAAATCCATTCCTTTAATTACAATTTAAAGGAACGGATTTTATATTTTTTATTTTAAATTTTAATTATACCAACCCGTATAATTTTATCGATGATAAACAATATTTTTTCATGTTTAATTTTTTTTTTACCATAATTTTGATATTTTATCCAAACACGTATGGCTTGAGTATTGTACTTAGAGTGTGTATGCATATTTCGAAAGTTGCAACAACCCCACGATTTCAAGCCACGAGCCGCTACTGATCTCCTATGTGTTTTGTACTGATAATAAACATGTTCAATAATATTTTTTCGAAAATAACAAATATGAGCATCGCATGATTTTTACGTTGTCGTTAATAATTAGTGGCTGGGGTTATTTGGGTTGTTTCGCATTATGGTCGAAATAATTAAAACTATGAGACTCCCCCTCCCCCTCCGTATTACATCTGCTAACTGAGTGCGAAACACCGAGTTTTTGGTTTTTCACTCCTGAAGAAAGAAAGAATCCAGACATGGAATCACTGTAAGGTAACACTTTCAGAAGAAGTCCTTATAAATGATCTTCACATCGTAGACAGGATTCAAACCGGAGCTTTACCGACCAAAAGATGCGGCTACTGACTTGAGCTACACAAGTTCAGTAATTTGGCAATGACTATCCAATGGTGCGTGCGTGCGTTTGTGTGTGTGCGTATTTGAAATGAATGAATGGATCTCTCTCTCTCTCCCTCCCTTTTCTTGCTCATCATTTCACTTTATCATTTCTTTCTCTTTCGTTCTCTTCTTTATTATTTCTTTCTCTTTTTTATTTTTCTTTCTCTTCGTTTGCTTTATTCTCTCTCTCTCTCTCTCTTTCTCTCTCTTTCTAAATGATTAAAGTATTAGATATATATACTGTATCCATCTTTATATTTTATATTTTCTCATTTTAGCATTTTCTTTATATCTGTCCATAGTCTTCATCCACTCAATCTCTCTGTCTATCTCTCTTTCGACTTTCTTTCAGTAGAAATAATGCTGTCTGTTATTAAAGTAATAGAAAAGGAACGTCTTAGTCAAAACCCTTTTTTATAAAAAAAATAAAATAAAAAATAAATTACTGAGATATCTTAACAATTTTCTGAAGTTTTTTTGCCACTCTTGCTTTGATTGATTACTCTACGATACAATACTGCGAGGTTTCGAATTCTCTCATGAAGAAATAAATCAAATCATTCTAAAGAGGAAAAAAAAAAAGAATGTTGAGTCTTGGAATCCTCCCTTATTTTTTGTAGAGCGTAAACCACAGCGGTTGCTATCTCCATTTCATAACGGCAACGAAGTTAATGAATATTGTTCCTGTTTCATAAGATAGCATCTCCCCAGACAAGGAGACACATGTAGAATGTGATTTACGGACTAATTTGGGACCACAATTCGGGTCCCTTTTTTTATCTGTTCTTTTTGTTTTGTTTTTTTACTTCAATTCACAGAGACGAGAACCATTTGTCTCCTGTTGACCTCGTAACTGGTCTAGTGCCAGGAAGATTGAGCACCTTAATCTAATAGCAGGTGTAGAAAAAAAAAAAATAAGGATTACTCTTTCCACATCTCAACAGAGCTTTGCTATTGGCTTCCAATGACCTCCAAAGACTAATCTAAGAGCAGCGGGGAAGAAGTACTAACAATATTTTTCCTACATAAAGACGATGTCCATACGACGAACACAAAAAAGAAAGCAACGGAGAAATCCCACGAGACATTATTTCCTTTTTTTTTTTGTTTCTTGCGTTTTTCCTTCTTACAACTTTATCTTAAAAAGTAAGGTTTCTAGAAGGTTCAGCTATTATAGGAAAATTATGGGAAACTTCTCCAATAAGGCTTCACTAAGGAACGCCTAAAGAGTCACTCAAAGTAATCTCAAAACATCGTAGATTGTAATTAATAAGGATTACCCTTAAATAATTATTCCCTTTTGACTCCTTTGCTTTTTTACTACGCTTCGTAAAGCACTCTATAATTCAGTTATTATTTCACAAAGTAAAAGAAATGTAAATAAATAAAGGCGACCTTTCTCCCTTTGTTTTTAACTGATTTTTTGAAAAATATTTCTACTCTTGACCTGGTATCATTCCGACTGTACATTGAACCCTTTGTACACGCTCACATTTTCGGAACATACCCCAGTCACCGTTTAAATTATATATTATTTAAAAATGAATTCCAAGATATCGCATCGAAAAGTGAATTATTTATATGATTATGTACTTGAGGCGAATAAGGTCCGTACAAGTAAATGAAGTCTGCCTATTGCAGACTTAATTATTATTTACAAAATTTCCTCGGAAGAGACCCTACCTTTTAAGTAATTTTGTTGAATAGAAGACAAAGAGGGTGTAGAACAGATGAGTATATACATATACTGATTTTTTTCCCTAACAATTGGTCTTAAAAATACATCCAGTTTTTTTTTATTATTTTATTCGTGTGGGATGTTCCTCCCGTTCCTCGACCATCCCTTAAGACTGGTTGAGCCCCTCCTAATGAGGGATTAAGTACTATATCCTATGACTGTAGCCCGTGTGTTCAAGGGACCGATTTGCTGCTTGCGGGATGAAATCAGGTTTTATCCCCCCTCACCCCAGATAAACTGGGAGTGGGGGGGGGGATAAAACCTGCTGTGCACTATGAAGTTTCAATGAATTCTATTACTAAAATTGTGCTGTCGTATTTTAATGAGCAAAGGAAATAGAAAGAATTAAATAACATGCTGAGTAAAGTGAATTGTTTATTTTCATCTTTAATTGCTGTTGAGATCTTTGCACCATCAACTCCTATGTTCTAAAGTTATTTCTAAAACTATAAATTCTACTGGTAAGCGATTTCTAAAAGAAACACCTGCTGGATGCACAGGTTCACTTCTGTCATCGTCAACTGTTTTGCATCTGCGTACTAGATTCCAGTAGTGCCAGTCTCCGATAACGCTATGTAGCTACTGTTTCTCTCAAAAGTATTCAAAAATTATTTGGAATAATATGGCCGGCCTGGTTGGCCGAGTGGTTAGCGTATCCACTCTCCAGCCCAAAGGCTGCGGGTTCGAATCCCGGCATGGGTGTTGGTGATTGTTTGTGTAAGTACTAGTGGTGGTAGTCGGCGATAGATGGCGTTGGTGTTAGACGATTAAGGTTGGTGGAGTAGTGAGCTGTAGAGTAGATGTCCTCTCTCGATGAGTCTTTGGACTCCCTGGAGGTGTGTAGTAATAATATCCAAATAAAGATGGGCTCTCCGGAGAAAAAAAATGGAGCGCCATCTCTTGATAAAATAGAGAATGATGCGATTATTTTATTTATTTCAAAAGAAGATTGCGTCCTATAAATCATGCTAGAGAGAAAGAAAGAGAGAGCATCCAGTTGGCCATGTCTGTTAGTTCTTTTGAATTCTAAAGTATTAAAATTTAAAGACAGAGTTTTGAGCCTCTTCGCATCCTCTAAGGATGAGTATATTGTTTTAACAAAGGAATAAAATCAATCAGTGCGTTGCAGAGGAATTGCTTCTGCATTTATGAAACATTGAAGAGATGTTCGATTACATTTTTCTTAAGAAATTTTTAATCTCTTCGGAATTCCTTTTAACTTAGACATATTATATTCTCGTGAATATTTTAAATACTAAAATGAATTTGAAACTCAATTCAACAGACGCAGCGTCAATAGTTTTTTTAGTCTCGATTGAAGTAATGGAGGATCTGACTTCAAAGATTTTTTTTCCCATACATTTGAAAATTTAAAGATTCCTTTCACGACTTCTTTTTTTTTTCTTTTATTATTTTATGTCTAGAAAGACATAGGCTAACTTTTCTAACTGTGGTGCCTTTTTCGTTTTCTTTGAACCCTTAGAATGTGCTTGGAATCTTTCTCCTTAAATATTTCGATGTGTTCTACTTTCCACACCAGATGGATTCCCGGTACGGAACATGTTGGTTGCGTGGTTACGATCGTCATCATTTTTCGTTCTAAAGTTAGCACGAATATGAAGCGAAAAGGGGAAGAAAGATGGAAGAAGCGAAAGGATTAGTAAATGAAAAGAAAAAGCGTATGAATGTGTGTGTGTGTGTGTGTGTGTGTGTGCAGTTTTACCGGACATATAGTTTTACCCGTTTTTAAATAATAATTTAAAAATATTTAAATTAAGTCTGCATGAGTTATGTACAAAAATATGATGCACTGTTTGTAGATATAGTTTTTTTTGTTTAATTATTTTTATTATTCCCTTCCCAGGTTATAAACCTAATCTAACCTAACCTAACCTAATACTGCGAGAGGGTTGAAATTGATTTATTTTATTTATTTTTTTTTAATTTTTTTTAATTTATTATTATATAATCCGGATACCCTGCTCTAGAAATCAAACATGAAACTTTTTCAAGCCACTTCAGACCTCCAGTAAACAGGGCAGTGAGATGAAATTCATTTCCCACCTAAAGTCGATCAAAAATACATCCAGATCGGTAGGATTCGAACCAGCAACCTGTTGGTTAAAAAGTGGATATTTTCAGCACTCCGTTAACTAGGCTGACAATTAAAATGAATCAAAAATATAACAAATAATGCAATAGGTTTTTTTTTTTTTGCTAAACGATTAGTTTTTTTTTTTCATTGTGTGTGAAATACTAATTTCCATTGTTTCCCCGATGATTTCACAATAAACAGTATTAATGGCTTTATTTATTTCTTAATTTAATCTGATATTTCGAATATTCTTAAGTTTTAATTTCTCTCGTGTTGATGGCCACTTAGATAAAAGCATCCACAGCACGTTTAAAAAATCATCCAACTCCTTTTCATTTTCACCAAAAGTTGGTGGAACTCTTTTTCCTGGCGTATTACGAAATCGGTAGACGTGAACTTCACCTTTCATTATTGAAGTTGAGTGCAGTTTTTGCTGCAGCCAAGACATATTTCTATCTCCAGGAATTCGGATTCCCTCCCCTTCCATCCCAGACAAACCATCTCACAAACGCGTAAATTTGGAAGAATAATTATAAACGAAACAATAAATGCCTCGTGGCCTAAGTCTTCCCAGTCCTAAAGAATATTAAATCTTTTTTTATTATCAAAAAAGATTTCTGAAGAAAAGAATTTCTCAAAACATTTTATTAAATAATGTTCTTCCTTTCTTTCTTAATCCTCTCTTCTTCTACCTACTACAGTGTCGAAGTAAATATTCTTGTTTACCGCAACCGTCTCGAGGATAAGGTGGTTGACCCTATGCCTCCCGGTGTGTCATATTTCTGTACATGTGTGTGTGTTCATGGGGCCGGTTTGCTGTTCTGAGAGAGGGAAAACCCCATTTCCGGGCGAAAACACCCCCTACCTCCGTATGAGACTGGCTAACTCACCTTTCGTCGAAAGAGACCAGATAAAGGCTCCTCACGTTACTGACGGGAATCGAACCCAGGTCTTTCCGACCAAAGGGCTTCGTCTATACTGACTGATTCGCTTCGCAACCATATGCCTGAGGAAGGAGTGTCCTAGGTTCGATTCCCGTCTACGACGTGAGGAGCTTACGGATCTTCCTCAGCCATAGCCAAATTAGCCAGTCTTAGGCGTGGACAGCGGGTCTTTTCCACCAGTTTATCTGGGGTTTTTCATCCCGCAAGTGGACACACGCGGAGTACAGTCAGGAATTCTGACCCAGCCATAGGCTTGATTCGTCAGCTATGCCGGTTCTGGAGCCCAGATAAAATTTGGGGGGACTGAGATGGTACCGTACATTTCCGTGCTACGGAGGCTATTAAAAAGTGTACAGATTAATTTTCTGGATTTTTCAAATATATTTTTCATGTGCACCTATTTTTTTATGTGACTCGTATTCACGAAATGTTGCAATATATTGCAGAAATTCCATACTAAAATAAAAACAAAAGATAGTAAAGAACAGAAATTCAGACGTTTAATTTTTAAGAAAAAAAATTAAATTTTAATTTAAAAATTACGTAAAAAATTAAACGATCTTATTTATTTAACTTAAAAATAATACCCTAAATAAAGAAAATAGAAATATTCCACCTAAGAAAACAAACATAAGCTTAAAATGCTTTCCGTTAAAATCTCTGAAGTATCTTTTTCCGTGCTTTTATTTCATCCTTGATTTTATTACCAGTTTCCTGTTTTATATTCCATACCTTTTCTCTCAATAACACAATCATCAGTGCTTTCAGCTGAACACAATCATCAGTGCTTTCAGCTGAACACAACCATGTGCCTCAAATAATATTACATTACCTTGAGATACAAAAAAAAAAAAAAGGAAAAATGCAGACGAAGAATTCCAGTCTTCGTTTGCAGCAATAAAACAGGCACACACACCCGCACATGAAATATTTTTTTCTCAAATACCAGGAAATTAAACGAAACTTACCATAGTGAAAACAAAGGGGGAGAAAAAAATTTGCCGATGTTCAGAGCGACGCAAAATTAAAAGTCCCTTCGTACGTCTTACGTAAACTAAAGAAGTTCTTAAAGAGAAGAATGAATGATTAAAAAAAAAGAGGAGAAAAAAACAAATAGCTTGTTAGGTATTAGAATCGAAAACCACAGCCGGTTCGAAGGCCGAGAGTCGTAGATAATTAAAGTACTGAATATATAAGAAATACAATCGAACTATAGAGAAGTGAGAGATAGAAAAAAAAAAAAGGGGGGGGGGGAACTAAATCCGAGTCTGCAAAATGAAATTAAAATTTCGGGAAACAAGCTAAAGAAATCGAGAAATAGTTTCTGTGATCAACTTCATAAATATGTTCAATAATTCGTCGGCAAAAACTAAAACATAAATTTAAAAAATAAAAGAAAATAAAAGTTAAAAATATCTTAAGAATAAAGAAAATATAAAAATAAGAGGTCCATTAATCAAAATGCGCAGAGGTCGAAAAAGTCTGTTCAGAGCAAAGGGTCGTTATAACCGACAACAAATGCACTCTTACGTTTATTTCAAACTACTATTTATGCTGCAGTAATTTCAATTAAATTGAGCAACATAGACAATGAACAAACGAAAAACATATCACTCCCTCGTATAGTGTACGTCTATCGAACGTTAATTGCGTATTGCAGGATGAACAAATGCAAAGAGTGAAAGCCGAATCTATGTCAAGAATGGAACCTAATAGATATTGAATACATTTATAAACCTCTTTATTATACGTTATTGTATGCGAATACAAAGAATGATACGATACGTTATTTTAATTTAATATTATATCATACCACAACAATGTCGTATTCCAAGACAAATTACTCATACTTGACAAATTTATTAACGTAATTTCAGAGGGGTAAACTATTCATAAAACTGCATTCATAACGTCTTGTATTTCTCTCTGAAATAAAAATTGCACCGTTAAATTTACTACACTTTATATGTATAGCGTTGCCAGCTATGGAAGGACTATCTATAGCCAAACTGTTCTGGTACTCTTCTGGCAATTCCCTGTAATAATTCTCAAAATGCCAATGACGCCTTGAAAATGACTCATCATAGTTATCCTATGAATATGATGAGTCATTTTCAAGGCGTCAATTACCATAGACTGGCTAAGATAAACCACAATGTCTAGTCTCACGATCAAACACAGTTTATTGCGCCAATAAACAAGATGGCTGTCTTCCCTTTGTCAATAGAATTCATCTATTTGTTGTTAATTATTATTACACGAATGTATAATTAAGACTTAATTAGATAAACAACTATCGGTATCCGAAAATCTTCAGGTTCGGTTGAAAATTAGTTATAAATTAATGTCTGCTTGAATTGGTAAAATATATCATTTAATTAAACCTAATGAGAATCATCTAACTTCGAGTTTGGCAATTTGTTAAAGTATTACAGTATAAATTTGTTGTTCTTCAATATTCAATAGCGTATTCTTACTGGAAAACTTGATAATAATAATTTAATATAAAATTGGAATGGTGTGGTTCAGTGCACATTTGTTTTTGAGGATTTTAATTAACTTAGCATTATAATAATATATAAATTATTTATTTCTTCTTATGCTAATATAAAAAAATGAAAATATAATTACATTATATTTCAAAACATTTAATGTGTCAATATTGACAAGTTCTCATTTATCCTATCACCGACAAACTACGAGAAGAAACAAGAGAATTACTCGCTATCATTTTTCTGTCTCGTCTAGAATCTCTGAAAACATGTTTATCCACCAAATATCAACACGCCTTATCAGATATCCTTGTCTTGGCTATACAAGCAGAAAATTAGCCCACGTCTGCACCTGACAACTGCTGCGATTAAGAGTATCACAAAGCCACTTAATACGGACAGGTTAGTGACATATTGTTTTCAGATAGCTGCACATGTTTTAGATACACTTTTATATTGTCATGTGTTATTAACTGGGATGGTTTTCCTTGTGAGACACCTTGCCAGAGAAGGATAATGGCAGTGGCATGCTGGTGACACATTTCGTACAAGAAATGAAAGAACAGTTAATTCGAAAGTTAAATTCCAATCTCTATAGAGACAAATGGCAGATTAATTAGGGGTTTTTATTTTTAATATTTCGCGTAGATGATCACCATATCGAAAATGATAGCTTAAGAAGAATCATCAGGAATAATTCATTGAATTTGATCACTCGATGTGAGCCCACCCGCCCACCATCCTAGTTAATTATTAGATGCCTGTAGTGGCACGAAGATTTCTATAGAAGGGTTTCCAGTCTACGTCAAAATCAATAAAAATCCAATATATATATATATATATATATATATATATATATATATATATATATATATATATATATATATATATATATAAATTTAATAATATTAAAAAATTCTTAGCCTGCTCAGGGTACTAATGTAATATAGACTTACAACCTTTCGTCAGGAGGGATCCCATGAAAAAAGTATTGATTTGGTATTACAATGATGATGAATGTTTAATATCTTCATTAATGAAATTTTTTTGGTTTGGTTATTTTTAAAAATAATATTTTTAGTTTAGTATATTACTGTGTGTGTGTGTGTGTGTGTGTGTGTGTGTGTGTGTGTGTGTGTGTGTGTGTGTGCGTGCGTGCGTGCGTGCTCTGATTCATTTCAGGAAATATAATTCAAAATCTAATTTATCTTGTACGAAATTAGGAAGTATATAATTCCAACTACACTCATAATGTAATACATAAAGGACTGTTGAGTTGTTTGGCATTACATCTCAGTCGATTCAACTAAGGCTATGCTGTCAGTATAATTATGTATATTAATTGAGCATGTTTTCTAGCTAGGTTGTCTATTTTGTGGGATGAAAAATCCGAGTCTCCAAGAGGAGCTAATCCTCTCACTTCAATGCGAGACAGGATAACTTAACTTCAGTTCAAAAACGCTTATAAAGGCCATCATCATGTCTTTTTTTGTCTTTTTCATATTGACTTTTAATGACTTATTCATAACGAATTTTGATGTCTTTTTGATATTGACCTTTTAATAATGACATCTTAATAATGAATTTTGATAATGCCGTTTTATTATTGGCTTTTTAATAACGACTTCTTAATAATGAATTTTGATAATGTCTTTTTGATATTCACCTTTTAATAATGATGTCTTGATAATGAACTTTGATAATGCCTCTTGATATTGACTTTTTAATAATGACTTAATGTATTCTGATAATGCGTTTTAGATATTGACTGTTTAATAATGACATAACAATATTGAATCTTGATAATGCCTTTTTTATTTTGACTTCTTCTAATAATGAATTTTGATAACACGTTTTAGATATTAACTTTTTAATAACGCCTTCTTAATAATGAATTTTGATAATGCCTTTTTATTATTGACCTTTTAATGACTTCCTAATAATGAATATTCCTAATGCCTTTTTTGATATTGATTTTTTAATAATGACTTCTTAATAATGAATTTTGATAATGCTTTTTTCAGAGTGACTTTTAATTACTTCTTAATGATGAATCTTGCTAATGCATTTTTCATAGTGACTCTTAATGATGACCTCTTCATAATGAATTTTGATAATCTGTTTGAGACTGTTTTTAATGATGACTTATGTCTATTAACTGAGTGTGTTTGTAGCTAGTTTGTTTGTTTTAAAGAGTGAATTTTTCATAATGTCTTTGATAATGCTTTTTTTAATAATGACTCTTTAAAATAAAACTGAAATCATGTTTCTAATCTCTTATGCGAATGATATATAGCCGATGGCGACTACACAGTTAGCCTCGGTTAGCTCGTGCATTAATCCGGCCATAACAATGCAATACTTCAGAAGATTTTGGTTTCTAAAAAATGTCAAACATATAATTCATTTCGCAGTGACAGAATCCTTCTAAGATGTAGACGAAAAAAGTTAAAATTATATTCTTGAACTGTGTCGTTCTCATTTCTAGTGGAAAAAAATAATTTCTGAAGTTTTCTGAAAAAAAGGGGGGGGGGTTATTTTACTGTAATTTCATTTCACTAAGTATATGCCGTGAAGATATCTGAATTGCAAAATCCTTTATATTTGGCACTCGGCCTCGTTCTTCTTAACTTTTGACATGTTCATTCATATCTCATTTTGCAAGGCCAAGTCGAAAAGGTAGTCATCAGTCCATTTCAGATACTCCTAACTACTTTTGGCAAAAAGTTAGAAGGACGCATTGGCAAATCGCCAAACCAGTTTTACACTAATCTCTGCTTAATTTTGTGTTCGTCATCGTATACATTACTTAAGAGCTGCTCTGTCTCTTTCTCTGTTGTGTTTAGCGAAAGAAAAAATTTACAAAAAATCTCAGAAGCGTCAAAGTCAGTTGTTTCCCAATTGCAATGTTGTTTATAATGACAACCTCTCTTGTATTATTATGATACAGGCTGGAATGATTAATCTAATTTGGAATTTGAGCCATCACGTTTGATTTTCTCTAATTATTTGATATGCATACAGGTGGCGCCACTGGTTAAAGTAAAAAAAAAAAGTTTTAGCATTATCACACTAAGAAGAAACAAATCTAGAAAGTGACAAACGCAACACAGGTTATTCACTTTTCAATTTTGAAAAAAGGATAGTAAAAATATTTCTTTGCACATATCTACCATCCTCATTTTGGAAACCGAAAAACGCACAACAAATTCACTGTTGGGTTATCTTAGTTTCCAGTCCGACGGAGAATTTCTACTTTGATTCAATGAGATTCGTACGCCTGCTTTATATAAAACTTGCATTTCGAACTCGTTGGAAAAAGTGAAAGAAATTCGCAGTTGAAATAAAGCTAGGTCTTTTTTTTTATTTTATTTTTTTTACAGCGCCATAACCAAACTCTACTTACGCGTTGTAGATTTGTGTTCCATCTGGGATTCATTCTTAACAATTCCGAACGAGATCTGTATATCAGATGTATTTCATTATTCTGTAGCGCCATCTATGCACTCAGAAATGAATTGAGTAGAACATAGGCTGTCATTGAATAATACAGATCTTCTAGAAATGAAGTGCCTCCTTTCTTTTCATCAACGAGATATTCATGGGGTTGTGAATGCTGAATATATAACAGCGTAATGCAGGAAATATTCACCCAATAAATGGCTGTTACCGTTGATAAAATATGGGCAACATTTTGTGTCTACTTAGTTTTATATTTTCTTTAGACTATACGTTTTTGTTTGATTTATTATATTTTTATGTTGTTTAATATATAAAAAAAGAATAGTTATGGTTGTAAAAACGTTAGAAAATGCAGTCTGTACAAGACGTTACAAATGAATAATACAATCTTTATTTTTATTGGTTATTTATAGGTGTTATTAGAGCCTCCACATCTCGGTCTGTAACAGTGATGCCCATGGAGGGGGGGAAGACCTGGATTCAAATTCCGTCTAGAATGCAAAAAATCTCTATAAGGGCTTCTCATCTGAAGACGAATAAGTAACAGCTCTCATGAGGAGGTCATAAGATTTTTTTCGTCCAGGAAACTTGCATTTTTTATTCCTACAAAAAGGCTAAAAGAACACGCGCAATTTACAGATCATATTAAATTAAAATTTCGGCAATGAATGATTTGACAAGGATAGTTAGCAATGCATAGTTCTTTAATTCCACGAAAAGATAGAATAATAAATATTATTAAACCAGCTCAGCATATAGAGTTGTATTTTAAATCTTTTCCCTTAAATAATATTACGAGGGCTGTTCGATAAGTCCGTGCAAAGTCTAAAAATAACCTCCATACGCCACCAGTACGTATGGAGGTTATTTTTAGTTGCTGGCAACTGTTGGAGGATCACAACTAAGTTTCACTCAGCTCTATTTGTGTTTTGTGTTCATTTGAATCGATCAAGTACCGTGATTTGTGAAAAATGGATGAGAAAGAATTTCGTTTAGTGATTAAACATTATTTTTTGAAAGGCAAAACGGTTTAGGAAACCAAAGCTAAGCTTGATTAGAATGATTTATAAGTGGTTTAGTAACTTTCGAAGTGGCCATATGGGCACAAGTGGCGCTGAACGTTCTGGACGTCTTGTTAAGGTCACTACTGCAGAAATTATTGAAATAATCCATGATATGGTGATGGATGATAGAAGAGCGAAGGTGCATGAAATTGCTAAGGCTGTGGACATCTCAAATGACCGCGTACATAATATTTTAGATGAACATTTACATATGTGAGAACTATCCGCAAGATGAGTGCCGCGTTTGCTCACACTGGATCAAAAGCGTCAACTTGTGGACTGTTGCAAAATTGTTCGATTTACGCTACGAAGTCCTTTTGCATTCCCACTACTCTCCAGATTTGGCTCCCTCGGACTACTATCTGTTTCCAAACATGAAAAAATGTCTGGCAGGAAAGAGATTTTCATCAAACGATGAGGTGATTCCCGAAATAACTGCCTATTTTGAAGAGTTGGACAAATCATACTTTATGGACTGGATCCAAAAACTCGAACATCGTTGGACTAATTGTATAGACCTCAAAGGAGACTATGTTGAAAAATAAAAAAGGTTTGTCCCCCCAAAAAATATGTTTTCTTCATTTTCGAACGGACTTATCGAACAACCCTCGTATTAGAAAACGTCCTCACACAACACTTACAACTTGGCATTGCAGAGTAGAGATTACTTCAGTTAACTTCTTGAAATAATTTATTATTCTTTTCCTGTCTTGGATGTCGTTAACATTCCTGTATTCTTAGCTAACAAAAGCTAAATATTTTATGTTATTATATTCATTTGTGCTGATTAGTACATTTTAGATGTTTTGGCAAAATACATAGCACATTATTAGAGTTAATGTTTATTTGTCCAACTCTCTATCCGTTTTAATGTACAAAATAACTCCATTGGCTGGACAAATTTTATTCAAAAATGGATATTTAAAAGATTATTATTTCATTATTTTATTTTATGAAAAGTGAACCAAAAGAAAATCCACTGCTGTGGCAAAACTAATCTGGTGATATAAGCCAAAAAATCATATAGAAAAAGGAAGGATTTGCCGAATTTTGGGAATTACGACTGATGCAAGTGAGCTATGATGACAGTGGATTATGTAAGTTAACTGCACGAGTTATTTTGCTATTTTGTCAAAAAAAAAAAAAAAGGAAAAAAATGATTACGTTGTTATACGAATTTAGAAGGAGAGCTTTCAAAATAAATAAATAAAAGGAATTCTAAGTGAAACTGTAAAATAAAAATTACAACTAGTTCAACCAAGGCATACAATTTAATATCAAGAATGAACGTCTAGGGCAAGAAAGAGCTGAGTGAAGAGAAATGTGCAACAACTCATTTTTTTTTCATTCCAATCCGAAAAAGAGTTAAAAGAATTGTTAGGGACGAATACACACTAGCTAAGTGATTCGAAAAATCGAAGCTAGATAAAGATCAGCGAAATGATGCAAACTGTGATCGACAGACATAAAAAAGTTTTTTCTCATCGTACTCAAAAGGTGAGGAAACAACGCAGAAATAGAAACGGATAGAAATTAAATATAAAAAAAAATAATCTTTCTCGGAAAGGTCAATAGACTAATACTATAGGATTTATCCACTCATCCACACACACACACACACTTACGCACGTGCACGTGAAAGAGAGAGAGAGAGAAGAAAAAACGGAGACTGGAGGTTGGAACTATGGAGTGGGGAAGGGGGGGGGGGGTAAAGGGACAAAAAAACTGAGATTCTTGTGCTCTCCCAGGTATAAAAAGGTTAATACGTTTTAAAAACATATTCATAAGGTCGCTGAGTTTAATACAGCGAATTTTAGATTCGATATCGTGCGCAGTCTTATTTTACTTCTCTTTTTTATTATTTTAGGTTATTAACGTGACGATACAGTAGGATTATTAAAAAGAAAAGAAGATTTATATTTATTCATGTAAATTGTATTTTTTTTTTATTTTCTATTCTTTTTTGTGTAGCTTTTATTGAACCTCCGTTCCCGACCCCATGGGTCTAGAATAATTCAATGTGATGTGCGGTTGTTCCCTTACCAATAGATACTAATTAAGTTTCGAATGTGATGCACACAGTATAAACAAGAGGGACGTTTTTGCAGTTTAATATAATAAAAATGACAAACAGCGTAAATGCAATCTACTGAATATTTTCTTCACTATAATGTAAAGTTACAATCTCCTCTCCTTTCAGCACATTTTTTTTTTCTTTCGTGACAGAACTGACTGTTGCTATAATAAGCTTAAAAACGACAGCTTCGCTAATCAAACTCGAAAGGTTCCATCACCCATGAGACCATCGGAGTGAAATCTGTATTCGAGTTGATGTGCCCATAAAAAAAAATAAAAAATTAAACAGAAAAAATTAACATGTGGAAATTTGGAAACCGCGATTTGCACGTGACGAAAGAAAATTAGATCCTAATTGGCGAATTCCACCATCGGTTTTTTTTTAATTTTGTACTACTATAAATTCTTTGGGGCGCCCATCACAATTTCCTAACAAGAATGACTATCTTTATCGTTTCAATTAACTAAATGACGTTTGAACTCAACTGCCAATTAAGTTTCATTTCGAAATTGGGCGCATTTTAAAGAATGATTTAGATATTCTTCTCGAAACAGATACCATGATAATATAATTTAACTCTGTTACCATTGCTTTAATTCTTTTACCATTGCTCTCATTTTTTTCTTTTTAATTTTGCCTTTTTTTTCATCTATTTATTCTGAGTTTTCATCATTTCTTATACTGCAGTAATCTTTCTGACAATCTGCGCTTTTCTTTCTGTTGGTTGTCGGTTGTTGTTTTCTAACTTCTTTTCCCACATTTCATTGGTTTTCGTTGTAGACTTCCAAATCTCTTTGACGTCTCTTGTGCTGTGTTGAGCTGCTTTGTTCGTACCACGTGATCATCCACCGACGCTTTGCAGCCTTCGCAACCATCTTCATAAGCACTATAATTCAGGCTACTTGCGTTTTCTTTCTTTCTTTCTTTTTATTTATTAATCTGTACATTCTTATTCGTTTTAATTAAATGTCCTTCATACTTCAGCCAGTTGACTCTTCGTCTTCGATAGGTGCGTTTGTTTATGTGTGTGTGTGTGTGTGTGTGTGTGTGTGTGTGTGTGTGTGTGCGTGTGTGCGTGCTTGCACAGGACACTTTTCGAAAATGTAAGTATCCCATCTTCTTTGAACAGTTCCAATGAATGACTTCGTTCGTGACTTAAATGCAATGAAATTCTAAAAGATAAAAAAAAAAAAATCTGAAAACCTCTATGATACTCTTACGAAAGAGTTGGTAGGTGGTTAAAGAGGGGGGAAAGAGAACCTGTCGATTTAGTCGCTCACCCAGGAGGGGGCTAAGGGGTCCCTGCCTCCCAAAAAAAAAAAAAAAAGGAAAAAAACAGTAGAAAATTTTTCAAAAATCTTTTCCTAATTAAAATTAATTTTTTTTTTTATGTTGTGTCGTGTCTTCTATTTCTTATGAATTAGCGATCGTTGCAGATCTTCAGTCATAGGTCGTATGCGATGCATAGTGTGTATTCTCAAATCGCCTCCCCTCCCCCCCAGATTAAATCCTGAGTGCGGTACTGTGGCGATGTACTTCTTGAACAGCTAAGGAGGCCGTAGTCCGTGGGAAAACCAGTATGAGTAAGGCTGTTCCAAAGAATAGAGTTAAAGGAATACAAGAGGTGAATAGAAGTTGGTTCGATAAATTTGAAAAGTTAAAGGGAAATTATATATCATCTTCGCTCTCTCTCTTTTATCATTGCTCTCACTTTTGTTTTTTAATTTTGCCTTTTTTTCATCTATTTATTCTGATTTTTCATCATTTCTTTTTTTTCTCCTCTAGTTTTGTGCATTTAAGTTTTCGTTTTTTATATTTCCCATTGTTTATTGTTATTTCTAGTCAGGTGTATTGCTTCTTTGACATCATGACTACATTATGATCTTATCTTTTCCATTTCTTCCTTATCTCTGACTTATCATTACCATTGCATGGCATAGCTTACCATCAGCCACTTGTTATCTCTTATTACCTGAATAAGAAATAACAGCGAATTATAATAATCATCCGTGCTAAACGCTTGGATAAATATTAATCATCAAAATTTTGGCTCGAATTCTAGCCGTACTAACTTTATTAAATATTCAAACGTCAACGTGTTCCTCCTGACTAATATGACAAAATTTCTTGAAATCTAGTCACATGATTTGCTTAAAATTAACTGTTTTTCTTTTTTTTATTAACTGTTAAGTCCTTATAAAGAGTTTAAAGGGGTGAAGCAGGAATGCTTTTCATCTTCCCCGTTATCTGTAGAGGTGTTATTGAACTATTAAAGCTCTGATCATGGCAGGAGGGTAACAGCAATAGCCAAGCCTCAGTTAGAACTTCATTGGCTACAGCATTGACATCCATTACCCTACACACCGCATCTCACAGTCGATTATGCTTCTTTCCAAATCCAACTGCCTTCCTCTCTAGTCATAATTGTAATGTTGTCATACGAAATACATAAAGGTTTGTCGTATCTTTTTAAATTTTAGAATAGATTTTATTTTAATTAAAGTATATTTGTTAAAATTTAAAGTAAAATATAAGTTGCACTATTATTTTTTAATAAAAATAAATAATATAATATACACAAATTCACCCTATGTGAAAAATCTCGAAATTGTAAATAAAATATTATAGCTACAAATTAAAAATTTAAATGAATTTCAGCTGAATGAATAAGTAATACAAAATAAAATGCGAACTGTGCCTTAGACTATGTAGCTTATTTTTTCTTAAAGTGTGTTTATTTATTTTGATTGAGAAGAATTGGGAATAGGATTAGGCTTATTTTAATATTCATGGATATATTTGTTTTTTTATTGTCAATTTATCTTTTTTTTTCCTTTCACTTTGATTTCTTTTTTTTTTTACCTTTCTTGCTTTTTTCCGTTTAATTAATAGTTTCTCTCTCTTTCTCAACATCTTCTCTGCGTACTCAGTTTAATTCCGCCGACAATGTCTCAGTTAAAAGGACGTGCCCCTTGAGCAAGTGACCCATACTAAGATGATAAGACATCTATCTCTCGCGGAAGTATTGCTTTTCCGAGCCGGAAGTACCATTGAGTTCCTTACTGCGTTCCCATCTGAATTTTATCGGTCGGTTGTTAGTCAGTGTTTCGTTTCCATGCTTGCTATTTACTGGAAGCAGCTTCCAATTTGACAGTGGAGCCTCGAAACTTTTATCTTCGGCTACCGTTCTGAAGTGAGCCCATTTATGGAAATCGCTGCCATTATGACCTGCTTCTGGCGTAGATGACATCCCTCTTAGCCCGAGAAACATTTCGGCAATGTTTATAGAAGGCGTTTGGAAGTTTCCGTTTTAACAGGAAATTTATGCATTAAATAAAGAGGTAGTGGAACATAAGTGTCTTTTGGCCTTCGTTGTGCGTCATACGGGAAACAGGTGGAAGGTCATCGTTATAAAAGTGTCTACAAACTTTGCCGTTTTATATGCAAATTCTACGCCTTTCACTTGGGCGTCTTACCTAACGAAATTGTTAATAGTCCTTATATCCCTTGGCAGCCAACACCTAGCAACGAAAACCGACTCCATAATCTTCATCTTTTCATTTCAATAGCACTTTGATTAAATCTGAAAATTACCATGTTAGAAAATATTGCAGTTCGTGCGAACGCCAAGTCTTTTGTTTCCACTTTCTTTGTTTTCTTGAGCGCATGCGTCTGTGTGTTCCGCGCTTTTCAGACATATTATGTTCTGTAAATGCGTGTGTTCACGGGGCCGGTTTGCCTGCTTGCGGGAGGAAAAACCCCACATAAACTGGGGAGAAAAACCCTACAGTCCACATCCAAGACCGGCTAACTTGTTTATGTCACCTAGCTCCTCAGCTCCTCAGCTCCTCACGTCAGAGACGGGAATCGAACCCACGACACTCCATTCCAAGGAATATGGTTGCGAAGCACGCAGCCACTTCGCTAACAGCGAGGACGATAAGATTAGATATATGAAGGTTATTCTAGAAAACGTTTCATGAACAACGAGCTGACAGATAATAAGAAAGGTTTAAAGATGGATGAAGAAAGACAGAAATGAATGCAGTTGGAATAGCATCTGTCCATGAAGGTAAAGAACCATTTCTCCACGCAGTTTCCCTCAAAATTAGGAACAAAACTTAGCAGTCAGGGTAACATTTTTTTTTCACTTCTTGTACCTTTTTTAAGAAATACATAAGTCCTACTTGTAAATAATCCCATCCCTTGCAGTAGCTAGTCCCCAGTTTTCCATGAATGCAATGGGCTAAACGATTGCAATATATATAGAGTTATCTGTAGAGGACGATGTAAGGATAAGGTGTTATTGAGCTATATATAAATATATAAATATAAATATAAATAAAGCTCTGATCATGGCAGGAGGGTAACAGCAATAGTCGAGTCGCAGTTAAAACTTCATTGGCTACAGCATTGCCATCCATTACCCTCCCAGGATACCCATTTTAATCGCCTCGTACGACACGCATGAGCTACATTGGGGCTATTCTTATCCTGGCCACCAGACAAAAACCAAAATTGTAAATTTTGGTTTTTGTGTGGTGGCCGGGAAACAAAAACCAAAATTGTAATTTTTTTTTAATAGTCCTTATAAGGACTGGCTTAAAGGGGCGAAGCAAGAATGCTTTTCATCTTCCCCGTTATCTGTAGAGGACAGTGTAGGGGGTGTTATTGAGCTATTTAAGCTCTGATCATGGCAAGAGGGTAACAGCAATAGCCGCGCCTCAGTTAGAACTTCATTGGCTACAGCATTGCCATCCATTACCCTCCAAGGGTATTAATCACCGCATCTTACGGTCAATTTGATTTGTTGTAAATAAATTTTAGTTTTTGAATTTTTTATATAAATGAATGTTATTTAAATAAATAAAAAGTTCAAGAATTGAAAATAAAAAAATAAATAAAACATGTTTTATTACTTTATTATAATTAAGATAATATCGGAAAATATATATAATTGCAATTATCAAAGGAAGTTCCTTATTTTGGCAAAGTAAATCATAATGAAAAAGTGAATATTAAATATCCAACGTTATTTCAAAGCCAAATCTATATAGAAACTTGGAAAGTTTATATTCGGCTTTGAAATAATGTTGGATCTTTAATATCTACTATTTCTATATAATATAAAATTGTATATTCTTTGAAAATGAAAACACTGTGCAATATATAAGTGCGATATAGCAATAAGCTATATCGCGCTTTCTAAATCCAATTAATACCTATATTTGTACCTCGTGAACAAAAGTAATGTCACGTGTCATTATTTTTTACTTACTAGAATGTATGCGCTATCCCTCTGTTGGTGGGATCTGGAACTACGTTATTTTTCACACTGCTTCTGTAGAGCAGTGAACTCGGAATAAAAGTACCCACTCTCTACTTTAGATTAAACATTTTATATTATGGAAGTCCTCGAAATATATGGACTTATTTTCCATGCCGCAGTTGACTACTAAAATGAGTTGTTTATCGATGGTTACTTATTCATTTACAATGAAATATTAAATTTCTTAAAACGACCTCTTAGAAACATGTTTTAAATATCAACCGATCTAAATAGCAGTTGAAATAGAAGGAAACAGCCATTATAAAGAGATGCTTACAAATACTGTTGAAAATGTCAAAGGTATTGACTTCATCAGTGAATTCATTACTCTTTCGAAACCCAGTTGAGGTGGCGGCTTCATGACGTCAACTGCGTCTTACAAATCAAGATGCTAAATTAGTCTATTAGTATTAAATACCCTTGTGTGATTCTCGCTGTTTTAATTAACATGTATAAAATATAAAATAAAACAAAATATACAGTTTTAATCAATTCGACGCCCGCTTCTTTCCTCGCTCAACCCCTTCGAAATGTTATTTCTGATCCAGAGGTAATCGTGGTGTGTGTGTGTTTGGGGGGGGGGGGGGGGGAGTACTATACTCTATAAAGATAAAGAATGCTAAATTAATAATTTTACAGCTATTTTGCCTGCTTTCAAAGAGTGGTTTTTTAAATGTTATTTACTTTTAGAAATGATTATAGATGAAACGTTTCTCCCATACTAAGGTAACGGAATTATTATTTCCATTCACCAAAATGTGCGATTTCTTCTTAATAAAGAATAGCTATTTAGTTTTTTTTTAGCTGTATGAGTAAAAACAAAAAAATTTAGGGAACTTCCAGAGAATCTTTAAAAATATTTAAATATTTTATTTCTTTTTATTAGTACAAAATAATTCATAATTTTTAAATATATCAGAATAAATTATAAAGTTAACCTTGGGAAAATTCTGCAGTTGCGTAAAGATGCCGATATAGAGTTATAACAACAAAGGTGAAAACTTTTAAAAATGAGAAACAGCTTGAAAGCGAATGTCCAAAGACAATCATGTATTTTTCGATCAAACTTTTTTGATCGAAATCCTTCTCTCTCTCTCTAGTTACAGTTTTATCCATATTCTTTCTTTTTGGTTTGCTTTTCGAAGATGTTTCCTTACTGTGTGATCTCTGCAATCTCTCAGAAAGCCATCAAATGCCGACTACATTTCGAATGTTGAATGCACAGACACGAACGTGACTAAGCCTAGAGGTTAGCACAGAAGAAGAAATTCCCCCTTTTGCCCTACCCAATTTCTCCTTTCTAGAAAGTAACGCACAGAGCGTAGGATATCTTCAGATTGAGCTTCTTTGAAATATGACATTTTTTCATCAGACCACACGCTATTTTTAAAGTATGTGAAGTAACGAAAATTTTGCGACCTCTGTTATGACTAAGGCAACATTGCTGTTGCCAACAAAACAAAGACAAGACCTCGATTTTATTTCTCGTTTCGTTCATAATGGGATGCACGTAGGATGAGGCTTGTTTTGCTTCTGAACTATTTAATATGACCTACACATTAACAAATATCTTACTTTATGTTCCCAGAAATCTTTGTTCGTAAAAAGATAATAGAAATGAGCTGCAATTTGCAATCCATGAGTGAAATGTAGAACTACTTCATAGAAGAAATATCAAGGCTTGTTTAAGTTAAGGAATATTATGTCCCATATGGTTTCTTAGCCGAATAAGAAACTCAAAAGAGTTTCATGCCGAATATAGAAATTATATAAAGTTCGGCGATTCCAAGCGTAAGCAAATACCTGGATAGCAGCAAACTGACCCTTAAGGTAGTGCAAGCTGAGGCAACTCATAGCAAAGGTGGAGCAAGCTCCGATCACTATTCTTGATATTTACCTATAATGTGAACTTAGCTCCTAGGAGCTAACTTAAACAAGTTATATGTCACCGAATTGAAGCCTTTGGCTCTTCATATATTTAATATTAAGGCTTTTTAATTTCATTAACGATATACGATATCATCTATTTGCAATATTATCATGATATATAGTACGATATCATCTATTTGCAATATTATCACGATATATAGTACGATATCATTTATCTGCGATATTTATATTATCATGATATATAGTACGATGCCTGCGATATTATCATGATATATATATTTTGTGAGTTCAAGTCTCATCATCGGTCTATGGAGAAAAAAAAGTCCTTATAAGGACTGGCTTAAAGGGGCGAAGCAAGGATGCTTTTCATCTTCCCCGTTATCTGTAGAGGACAGTGTAGGGATAAGATGTTATTGAGCTAGTAAAGCTCTGATCATGGCAGGAGGGTAACAGCAGAGAAAAAAAAGGTGCTGAGATTCAGCAGATAGTAGGAGAGGAAGATAAAAAGTTAGAGGTGTATTAGTGGTAGGGTAGAGAAAGAGGCCTCAGCTGACCAGTTTTAGCCGTTGACCCCCCCCCGGGTGCTTTGAAAACCGTCGTTGACTTTTCACTTTTAAAAAGGAAAAATCCTAAAAGGAAAATATAAGAGACTAAGCAAACTTAACAACAGTAAATATATATCAGAAGGACTATACAAAGACATTTCTAGAGAAAAAATAGATTTGCAGAGGACTAAAACGAACAGTAAGATCGGGAACAAGATAGGGGATGACCTGGCCCGGAATACCACGCCCTGAAAAGGACTTGGGACCCTCGATGTTGGCCTTCGCAGTTCGGGTTTGTTCAGGTCAACCCGAACCTAAGGGACAGGGAAACCTTGAACTGGGAGTAGGGAACTAGGAAAGAACCTAAGACATAAATGCTGGTTTAGAAGGAGGGCACGGAAGCGCGTATACTCCCATAACACGAAAGGTTATAAGTGCATACACACCTGGATTCCGCCTTATGTGATCTGGCAAATGGTTGGTAGTCCGCACCATTTCCTCAGGAACCGCTCTTCGCCCAGCAGGTACCTTTCCTGCTCCAGAAATCTGCGGAGATAGGCGGAGAGACAGTTCCTAATACGAAGATAAATGATTTTGGTTACCGGGGGGGGGGGGGACTGTAGTAGGACTACTTCGGCGTATGTGAGCACCGGGATCGCAAGCACCTCAGCCAATCATCCCCAAACACGCTGTACTGGGGGACAATGGTAGAAGAGGTGCCCTACGGTTTCCACTGCGCGAGACGTCGCAAAAGGGATTGCATGGTCGCGAGCTATAACCGGATTTGACCAATTTCACCGGGAGTCTGCCGTAGGCGATTCTCCTTGCCAATGAAGAGGTGCTCTCCCGGTGAAATGGAGAGCACCATTTGTGTCCAGATTGGGCTTTTCCCAGTCAAAGGTATCGAATATTTTCCAGTACAGCTTGTTTGGGCTAAGCTGAAGTACCCGAACTCAATCCGTTGCCAATTTTTTTAAAGAATTTGCTAATTGTGTAATACCGAATTTGTTGAAAGTTTATTTTTCACTTGGTTAGACTATAATAAATTTAGTTTAATCCTTTATCCAAGTGTGAGCAAACAAAGTTTGCACCTGAAAATATCTTCAGGACTGAATATGGTGTTGTACAACAGCAGGCAACTCGTAGCAAAGGTGGAGCAAGTTACCAACACATCTATACCAGTATCTCCCAAATACAAACACATCTCCTTGCTACTTACCCAGGTAAGATAGTCAACACCATATTCAGTCCTGAAGATATTTTAAGGGGCAAACTTTATTTGCTCTCACTTGGATAAAGGATTAAACTAAATTTATTATGTGTAATACCACTCTGGCACCATCTCCGCACATGGTCCGACGTGGCCAGTGCCAGAAGAGTGGTTTGATGCGAGTGCTTTCCGTATGGTCTGAGCAGTGTTAGTTAGGTGGCAGTATATTTGAGGATTGGCAGGAATCCCCCTTGTGTGCGGGGAAGATGCAGAATGATAACCATATCAACATCAACATGGTTAACGGAGAGTACAAGAAATAGTCCTTATATAAGGACTGGCTTAAAGGGGCGAAACAAGAATGCTTTTCATCTTCCCCGTTATCTGTAGAGGACAGTATAAGGATAAGGTGTTATTGAGCTATTAAAGCTCTGATCATGGCAGGAGGGTAACAGCAATAGCCGAGCCTCAGTTAGAACTTCATTGGTGATACGTAAGTAAAGCCAATCTCTAAAAATTCGGACGATCCCTAGGCCACTCCATCCTGGGCGAAAGACCGTCCATCTCAGCGTTGGTTCCACTCAGTGATGGCCTTCTACCCACACGCCACCACCGAGCAGAACCGCTCATATTCCGAAGAAAAGCATTCACCGACAAAGCCCGTGCCGGAGAACACTTTCCCCGGAGACTCAAATTGCTCCCTTAAGTCAAAAACCTTAAGAGTTTTTTATAATTTATACAATAATAAAAGTAGTAAATTTGATTTAAAATTTATATTAGAGTAAAATTACTAATATATTTCACTTCCCAGCGTTTTAAACAGCAGTGTTACTTGTTTTATGAATAGAGAAATTGAGTTGGTAACACACAGATCAGTAAAAGACCCGGGGGAAAAAAACTGTACATATGTAAACCTAAATGGTGACTTCGGCATCAAGGCGTATTAGTGACACTCTCAATTTCATAAGGTTTTCATTTTAGGAAGTTTTTCGGATTAACAAGATTTAATGCTTTTCATGCCTGTGTGATAAAAAAAATTATTGTTTATATTAAATTAAATTTGTTTTGAAATATCATGAGATCATGAAGATGATGAAAAAAATAAATAATTCGTGTTAAGAAATCGGAACACGGGAGATTTGTTCGACTTTGAAAGAGGACAAATCGTTGGTGTGTGTTTAGCTGGGACATCAGTAACAAAAACTGCTTCATTATTAAGTGTATCGAGATGGACAGTTTCTAAGTTTATGTCAGCATACACAGATCATGGCAAGACAACATCATCGAAAAGAAACAGTGAGCGAAAATCAAAAAATTACAGTAAGAGATCGTCTGACGATGAGAAGGATTATTTCGAGAATCAAAGAATTACTGCAGCACGTACGACAGCAAAACTGAATATTCATCTCGGAACTTGTTGCCACAAAATATGTCAGACAAAAGCTTTATGAATCCAATACTCACGGTAGAACTCAATTGCTAAACCTCTGATTATGGAGAAAATTTGATCAGATACATAAACGATGCTATCACGACCGTCAAACCTCGCCATTACAAAACTGGAAATTTGCAATATGGTCAGATGTTAGACCTTCCTGCTCTTTCCTATATCAGAACGAGTTTACGTTGTATAGAAACACCCAAGGAAGCCTACAATCCAGAATACGTGGTTCCAACAGCAAAGCACGGGGATGGTTCTGTGATGGTCTGGAAGAAGAAGAAGTCAATAGTCAGCCCCGTAGGTAAAGAGCATTGTACCGTGTGACGAGCCACGTTCTTGTAGCCGGTATAAATTGCAAGAATATGATGCTCTCAAGTCAATTGTGTCTGAGCGAAATGGCTGCAAGAAGGGAACTTATAGATTTTGAAAGACGCGTTCTGATAGGATGCCATGCTGCAGACCTATTTGTTCCCCACACATTGTTGACAAATTGAGTCATCTCAGGTTAACAGTCGGTGATACCATACTGAGATGGAAGCTCAGGGGAAGTCAACTGCAAGTGCTACACGCTGTTGAATTCTACGAAGGATTTCATATGTTAAAACCACCATTCGCCGTCCGACACGATGAATGCGAAGTTCCTGGTATCGACTGGAACATAAATCTGCACAAAAACATTTATAACTGAGTCCCACAACGTGGGTTTCCATGGTAGTTTCCGTAATATACAAGACCCACATTACCTTAACCAACATGCAGCATCTTCTGAAGTGTTGCAAAGAATGTGTACAGTGAGAAGTGGAAGCTTGGAAAGATGTGTTATGAAGCCACGAATCACGCTACATCCTCTACCGAGCAGATGTACGGGTGTTGGTGTAAGGGTTTCCCAGTGTCTTACCTGAGCGCGTAACCCCAACTATGAAATTCGGAAGGTGCAGTGTGATTGTATGGTCCTGTTTTTCTTGGTTTGGCCTCGGACTTTTGTTTGTGGTTCCACGAACGCTGAACTCCGAGTGGTATCTGAACCTTCTGGACAATATAATGCTTCCTACTTTTTGGCGTTTTTACGGAACTGATCATTATCTTTTTCAGCGAGACAATGCACTGCGTTATAAGCCTGTTGCTGCTGTAACTGCGTGGTTTGTGGACATGAACGTCACCACACTTGACTGGTCTCCACAGAGCCATTGTGATTAAGGGACGTCCTTCTCACAACTGTCCGGGACCTTGTTACATGCCTACAGGAAGAATGGTCCAAAATTCTCACTGATCGCTATCGTACGCTTGTAAAAAGTATATGACCTGTAGGATTGCTGCAGTTAACGCAACGAAAAGAGTCCTACATCTTATTAAAGTGAGCGCCATGGCGTCTCTCTCTCTCTCTCTGTGTGTGTGTGTGTGTGTGTGTGTGTGTGTGTGTGTGTGTGTGTGTGTGTGTGTGTGTGTGTGTGTGTGTGTGTGTGTGTGTGTGTGTGTGTGTGTGTGTGTGTGTGTGCGGGCGAGCAGACACACACACACACGCTAGTAAAGTCATGGTATTTGCAAATTTCCATATTGACCGATCAGCTTCCTGTTTCTTATTTGATCTACAAGCATCAAATTGAATTTCGGACTTTGTTATCTACAAGGTAATCTGTGTAGGTTTTAATTTTTATCTCATTCTATTTCATACATTTATAAAAGAGAGTTATGTATGTAAATTTGTCGGTTACAAAGAGAATTGACAATTGGACAGCGCTCATCATCTACTTACTTGCGTCTTAATGGTGTCTTTTTTTTTTTCAGCAGTCCTTCTGATGGAGAGACTATATTTTATGACATTTATCATTTAACCGAAATAAATATATGCTTTTTGAGTTCAAGGCTTTATTGAAGATTAATGTGTTTTAGAACTGCGACAGATCACAGAAAGGGATTTCTAACTTATATTTTTCCATTATAAAAATATAATTCCCACCCATGAAAGTAATAAAAGAACAGTACTTTAATATTGAGGGTGATATCCACAGTTAAGGTTTTTTCCTTTTATTATTTTTTTAAATTTATTTTTACACAATCCGGCAATCCTACTCTAGACACCACATATGAAACTTTTCACCACTTTATGTCTCCAAAAAGGGGCGGTGGTCTCACGTTGGACAATGAAATTCATCTTGCATCTAAAAGCATTCATAAGCATCCCAACCAGTACCAGGATTCGGACCAACGACCTACTGGCTGCAGAGAGAAGACACAATCCACTTGGGCAACCAGTCCAGTGCTAAAGCTATAATATTTGCTGCTGTAATCGGTGTTTAGAATCCAATCCACAAAAGATTAAAGCAGCCATAATGAAGATTGTTATAATGATTTTCATAGTCATCATCATCTTCGTCTTCTAGAACAGAGAACTTCATACAGTCTCCCAGAGGGCTCCAAGAGTTTTTGATAGTCAGTCTTTGTTCATTATGTTGTGTAGCGCATGCGTACACTACCTGTTTTGACTCTTATGGCTTGATAACATGAAAAGGGCAAATACAGGAAGATAATACAATCATTTTAATTATGCTGAGATTTTTCTTTTCTTCCCATAAAGTCACGTGATCACTAAAGATCGGCGCTCCCAAGATTAAATGCATACGCAAAGATGTTATTAGGAAATTATTAAAAAAAAAAAAAGCTAAGCGGACTACAGTTTTACTATGAAAGAAAGGGAAAGATATTTTAAATTCCCTTACAACTGTAAACATTCAAAATGTTATAAAATGATGTTGGAAGTTAATAATATTGGTCTTTTGTACACAGGAGAACGTTCTTTTATCTGCCGTTCATTTGTAAGACAATATACTCTCCTAATATTTACCTTCTCCATAACAACCCATTTTTAAAGCGATTGTTAATCTGTTTGAACATCGCCTTAAAACAATCTTTATTTATTTCTGTCGTTCTAACGAAGTTCGCAATTTCCTTACACTCCCTCATACACTCCAAGGAATTCAACTGTTCGAACATACCCACCACTGCGCGACGCCTGTTTTGTCTAGACAACTGTGAACAGCAGGCGCCCCGTCTCTATTCTGACATCTGCAGCGTCCTACAAGTTCTCTTGTCACGGTAAACTTTGAACGCAACACAGAGCAACATGGCAGATTTCGCTCATGGCACCAAGATAACAGCTTGTCCGTCCCAGCTCTAACAATGTGTGAAGTCAGATGAAATGAGCGGGTCTGTCTCCTCTGCAAAGAGATCGACTCACTCATATTGTGGTTGTTGGTTTTAAGTCTACCGAGGAACTATGTATCAGTTCACTGCGCATGCGCCAAAGATTTTCGTCAGCTTCAGAACACAAAAAAAAAACATTAGGAAAAACGGTGAACTGTTCTACCACTCACAAAATATTATTTCTTTGTGATTTTTCGTTATCACCGCATACAAATTCAATATAATATATACATACTTAATACATAAAAATTCCGTAAAGTTTTATATGTATTGATTTAAAGTTTCTAAGGAGGGAACAATGAATTTGATCTACTAAAGTCTGTCAAACTGACTGAATAGTACTTCCTAGTTTGATGTACCATTCCGCGAACAGTCATTACTGTAATCTTCCGCGGCTAGAAAATAGTATCCCTTTATCCCTGCTACTAAAAATACGTTATCCGTCCAAAACAAATCCTCTACTTTCTATGCTAAAATGAACGATTTATGACTAAATTCAGAAGGGATTATTTCTTACCTTATACCATTACAAGTTACACGCGGAAAACTTCATCAAAATAAACAGTATTAGTAGATGCATTCTACTTGTCAATAAAGCGTGAATGTGGCGACATACTGTCGCTACAAACACGACATGAAAGACGAGGAATTAACTACTAGTCATTTCACAAACTACACTTTTTGATTTATTTTGCAATTCATATGAAGAGATAATAAATTCATATGAAGAGCAATACTAGCAACTGCGTCATTTGATGAATGTCGTCGGAAAGATCTAATTTCCTTAATTATTATATATATATATATATTAATTTAAAAAATAGTAATAATAAAGAAAGAAAGAAAAAAATAGTTTCAGTTTTGCAAGAAGTCACTCAAATACTAAATTATTAATGCATTTAAAATGAATTAAATTAATACACCTTTTTTTTATTATTCTATGAAACGCTACAAAATGGTAGCTTATTTATTATTGGTTACAAGAGTTTTTTTTTTTTTTTTGAAGGTTGAGATGATCAATCGACCGTGAGATGCGGTGATTGATTCATTCAATCCAATACCCTTGGAGGGTAATGGATGGCAATGCTGTAGCCAGTGAAGTTCTAACTGAGGCTCGGCTATTGCTGTTACCCTCCTGCCATGATCAGAGCTTTAATTGCTCAATAACACCTTATTCCTACACTGTCCTCTACAGATAACGGGGAAGATGAAAAGCATTATTGCTTCGCCCCTTTAAGCCAGTCCTTATAAGGATAAGGATATCGGTTACAAAGGGTGATGCTGATTCATTCAATCCAATATCCTTGGAGGGTAATGGATGGCAATTCTGTAGCCAATGAAGTTCTAACTGAGGCTCGGCTATTGCTGTTACCCTCCTGCCATGATCAGAGCTTTAATTAATAGCTCAATAACACCTTATCCCTACACTGTCATCTACAGATAACGGGGAAGATGAAAAGCATTCTTGCTTCGCCCCTTTAAGCCAGTCCTTATAAGGATCGGTTACAAATTGTCAAGACTCTTTAGAAAGGTCTTGATCTCGCCGAATGCTGATTGTATTGCCGCGCACACGGACTCTAGGTATCGACGCTGATCTAGGATCCCGACTTTTGGCTAAAACTCTTATTATTGACTGCGTCGGTGCGGACCAGATTTTTGGATTCAATCCATTCGGTGGTGGCAGATACCAAGTTGTAGTAAGGAGCGCAGAGACTAGAGACAAATTGCTCAAAGGCTTCCACTGTAATGGAAAGGAAATTATTCCGTTCATGGTGGGGAGCATTATCAAACTGCTCAAAATCCCCAGATTCCCCTTGGAATATATACGAAATGACGAAAAAGTCATCCACGAGGTGTTCGGAAAATGGGGTGTTGTACGAAACATACAAGTCTTAAACGATGCAGACAACCCTCAATGGAAGTCGGCGGAAGTAAACATCTCACTCGAGATGAAAACACCGGTTCCAAACTTTGTCAGCATCGGATCCGCTAGGGTAATGATAAACTACCCTGGCGTAAAGAAGCAATGCTTCCGATGTGGATCCTTCTACCATCTAGGAGCGAACTGCCTAACAACAAGTCATTCACTGGACAAATGTCTCATGGCTTGCCTCAAATGCGGGTCCAAAGACCACAAAGTTAACACCTGCCCATCAAGATCGCATGCAGAAAGGATAGGAGGTGCTATTATACCAGTCACAGTCACCTCAGCAGAGAAGCCTACAGCTACTACAGAACAAGAGTCGGGAAACCCGATTTTTCCAACTCCAAACGAGGCATACGGCAAAATAACGGCCGCAAAAGAGACAGCCGCCACAGAAACCATAGCCTTCACACCCAAGAAAGAGAAGAAACGAGACCTCCATGCAGAAGAAACAGCCAATAAACAAGCTGCCTCACATGATGAAATGGAGGCAAACAGTGCCCCCCTCAAAACCACTAAGCCCAGAGGAAATGGAGATGAAAAAAATAAAACCAGCAGAAACAGAAGAATTAGAGACTCCTCATGCAGGAGAGACTCTAAAGCATCTAGTTAAAGGTATCCCTGGGGTGGCAGAAAAATTTCAAGATGCAATAGTGAGAATAGGGGAACCTGAGCTCCTCCTCACTGGGAAATATGGTCCAAATGTAGTTAGTGCAAAATGGGGTGACATATTTGTTGAAGACATCAGCCAAATCACCCCTGAGCAAGTACAGCTAGCCATGGACATAGACGAGGAGGCGGCATCGGCGTTCTTCATAGCTCTCTCCAAATTAGACATGGCCAAGGGAAGTGAGGTGGCTAAAAGAATAATGACTGCCCATAAAAAGCGACAGTCACAATAATCATTCCATGGTTTCCCGTCCACAGCTATACTGTTCTCTGGTTCCCATGATCAGAGCTTTAATAGCGCAATAATATCTTATTCCTACACTGCCCTCCACGGATAACGGGGAAGATGAAAAGCATTATTGCTTCGCCCCTTTAAGCCAGTCCTTATAGGTGCTATAAAATATTAAAAAAAAAAATATATATATATATATATATACTAATATAAAATACTAATAATATAATATAATATAATAATGGATTATTTTTGGAATAAAAGTAAAAGGAAGCATGAGGTTAAGAAAGAATACCTAAAATTCAAACATGAAGAAGGGGGTTATGCTCCGCCCAACTTCAAACGTTTATTTTACGTAAATACACTCAAAACCGTACGGAAGGCCTTAAATTCTAATCATATTTCGGGCTTTCTAATTAAATATTTTTTAGGATATTTCCTCCCCTACTTCGGGACCACGATCATGCTGGTCTTGCGCAGAGGCTGTGCCAGATTGGTATCACCCACTCCGTAAACTGCTAAAAAAAATATAAAACAGATGGGATAGAAATCTCAAAAGAAAAAACGCAGACAGACAATATACTGGGAGTTTTTCCAACTTTTCAGATGTGATATTCCAAACCAAGGAACGATTACACAAGTAATATTCTGCAACATCAGAAATAGCTGGGGTCAGCAATTTCATCAGGATCTAGCCTGGCGATTTAGCCTATGGGCGGCTCCCGGTGAAACTGGTAAAGTCCAGATATGAACCAAGTCCAATTTTTTTTTTCTATAGGTGTTAGGAGATGACGTGTCCAGACACCTGGCTTAATCTAGACTACGTTAAGCCAGTTTAAGTATCGGGGGTAAAGTAAAGTGTATGTTTTAAGTTTGTTTGTTTTTTATAGCAGGTGAGAGGAGGAGACGTCTATGGACTGCTTAGTCAAAACCTCTTGGTTACATAGCTAAACAGGTTGACTGAGGCCTCTTTATTACCTTCTACTATCATACTCTACCTTTCGTTCTCTTCCCCGCCTACTACCTGCTGACCCTCAGCACTCTTTATACTCCAAAGGCCGATGATGAAAGACATGAACTCCCATTCTATCACCTACGCTGGAATTTCATAGAAATTTCGTTACTGCAAACGGATCAGGTTGGGTTGGCTGAAACTATGGCCGCAGCAATTAAGGCAAGCCAGTGCATTATGTCTCTTAATTGTGTGTCTTCTTGTGCTGGTTTTCCTATTATGCGCACGAAAAATCCCGCTCTCTACGTTACTATGGAAACATCATTGTTGATAACGATAGCTGAGGATACGATTGTTAGTGAGATAATATGCAAAGCCATTGTTAATAATAAAAGCTGAATTAGAAACTTGCCTCAGAAAATACGTAAATAATTATAATTCAAAGATTTGGTAGCATTTTATCTCTGACGTATATATATAAAAAAAAAAAAAATTCCGTGCTTTAATCTTTATCCAAAATATGTTAATTCACTTGGTGAACATATGAAAGGAGTCGTCGTTTGGTTTCCAGATTTGAAATTTATTTTCTTTTAATTAGCATCGAAACTGTCGTTCCTCTTATTTCATATTAAATTTTCCATTTCGGTTAAGCTATGCTATCTTTAATTAACAGGATGCCAGTCAAATGTAACTCCCTCAAATTACTTATTAGGAGCCTGTCTAATTACTTTACCAGCTGGTTCATCACGCTTCATTTGAATCATATTAAAAATGTCTTTTAAATGGAAAGAATACTTTTCTCAAAGATGCTAGCAATAGTTTAATTCCTTAATCTTCTCTTATGCCTTCGTAACTATTATAGGGTTCGGAGAGTGAAGGCGTGCACACGCCAAAGGTGATCACAATAATCTTTGCAGTATTTAAGGGAAAAAATAAATCAATTAAAGAGTCTAATTTATGTTGAATCCTTAAATTAAACCTCTTACTTAATAAACTGACTTTTTATTTAATATTCAACATACCTATTTGATCAGCATTATTTCACTAATTTTATTAATCAGAATTACAATGAAGTAGTTTAAACATGCTAAAATGTTAGACGTATTATAAGGAAGCCAATTTGTCTAGCGGCTATCGAACGGTGCATGGATCACCACTATCCTTCACCCACGTCCACCTATGTATAGAATGTGTTTGCGTTATACTTAAGACTGAAATCGATGAAGGGGATATAAAAGGATAAATTTTTTTTAAGAAATCGATATTATTACTCAAAATAGCTATCTTACATTTCTTCTCTGGGATATACATACTTCAGAGCTTTTTTACGAAAATCTTTCTAAAATTGTTTACAGTACAGAACAAAAGAAAACCTGAAAAATGGACAGAAGAGCTGCTAAAACACACGGTAACCCATAAGAGTTGTCTTGCTATATGTGTGAGTACATTTTAAATCGTTGCCCTGGCTTAGCTACGAATCTATCATTGTTATCTCTTCAAATCCCAGAGCTGTCACTAAGCTGCAGATTTTGATGTATGACGGGTACACACACATACATCCAAACCGGTGCTATCTGAACTTCTAGCTACTGGGATCCCTGTCAAACAATTTCGGTGGAACCTTGTGTCATCCTTATCTTCTAACACAAGAGAGCGTGGCAGTTACCATGTTTTCCGAAACTACAACATTGACAGCAATTAATCCAAGCAGAATGCTTGTGCGCATTCAAGTCCCTACTATGATATTGCTCTTAATATTATATTGAAATTCACTCGCATTCAATTAGGAAATGGAGATATCGCTTTTATATTAACCTCATCTTGTCTCTCCGTAAACCGTAGACAAATACATCCCACATTTTCAGAATCAGGAGATAAAAATCAGATAAGTGTATTCTATGAGCGAATATACTTGAAGTGCAATGGATAAAGGGAATAAAAGAATGTCGTATGACTGAGACTTTCTCCCTATTTTGCTCTCCAAAGATTTCGTGGAATAGGTTGCATGCTTGGTGACGATCTCCCTAAATCAAACAAAGGTGAAGACTGTCAGGCACGCAATATATAATGACCCTCATTATTTTTCATGTCAAAACTAATGAAAAGTACTTTATTCCCAAAGTAGCTTAGTCATGTTATCGAAAAGAATCAGAAGAACAATTTCATATACATAAGTGTAAAAAAATAAATAAAACTTTCCTGTGTTTCAACTCCCAGCTGTGACAATGAATGAATATAAATAAGTTATATATTGAAATTTTCGTTAAAGTATTTTCGTTAAAGCAAAGCACATTTATTATAATAACCGCTAAATCCCTCTGCAAAAAGCTGACGATATTGTAATCTCTTAGAAATTGCATATCTCCACAAAAGGATAATTTGTATCAGTGTATTATTTTGAGGGAGGTAGGGCAATACTAAAGGTTTCAAAGCTCTCATCTATGGTGGCCACACATTTAAAGTCATTGGAAACTTTAGAACAGGAAACTTCGTCTGCATTGGTGTCTGGTGCGCAGATTTTGGAATCCTGACTGATGTCAAAAGGCAATGGTCAACCAATCAATCAAACTCCATGTTGATCCAATTAATCTCTTGAGAATAGGGATTATCACGTGAGAGTTTGCATCAATTACGGTTCACTTCAACGGTTTAAGCTGTTGGTGGATCTTTTTTTTATAGCGAAAGTCTTTTATTAAGACAATGTACATGTGATCCCTTAATGATCGGGTGAAATTTCGTCAGTAAGTCTGTGACACTTATAAAAATTATATTTCTCAATTTTTTCCTTATAAGGTACATATTTGATAGCTTGGTCCAGAAAGAGAGAATTTTTTTTAAAAAATAATAATTAAAGAAATTGATTTTTAACGTAAAATGTGTTGGAACTAAAAATCTACTTATCAGCATTTTTCAAACGAACAAAACATTTTCTTGAAAGCACCACAACGTAAAAAAAGCCCAAACATTGATATCGAATGTCATAATACTAGTGGAGATCTGTTTTGTAACTTCGGTTATCTTTTCTCCAAATATACATTACAATCATGAACTTACAGTATCCAAAGGCAATCTTTGCGTGCACTTAAAGAACTACGTGGGGGCTTCTTTGATAACATAATATCAGAGAGAGAGAGAGAGAGAGAGAGAGAGAGAGAGAATCTTGTTTGAGTTATAACTCTCATCCGAACTTCTCCGAATGTGCTTTACTGCTTGACGTGACATGTTTACAGTGGAAAATATGGCGAATGATTTACTAGAAGCGGCACAAAATCCAGCTTAGTTTATTCATTTGTATTGCGTTCTGTCCTCACGTACGTAGTCCGAGCAAACGAACCAAATATGCTCTACCAAAGAGCTCATTAAGGTGTACAAAGAGATAGCTGTTCGCTATTAATCAAATTGCTTAGGAACTTTAATGATGTTACTCTCAATCCTTTCGAATAAAGCAGCTACTTTGAAATTTTAAATGTTCTCTATACTCTCTTTTGCTTTTCGTTCGCTATAAAACGAATAAGCAAAAGATACCGGATGAATACAAACTGGTGGGCTTTTATTCTTTACAGCTCTTTCCAAACCTTATGTTAAGTTAACATGGACGGCATGGAGCCTACAACATCCTTTGCTTCAATGCAGACTATAAACTTTACACTATTAGCATGCAAGGTATTAAGTTTATTTCTGTTTCGAGAACATAGGTACAGCAGTAAATGCTAATGACTCTCATATTTCAGGCTTAAGTGTTCCAAGCTACGCTCACTTGGTACAACAGTCAATGATCGGTATAAAGAAAGAAAAATTCCTGTAGATACACTGTCGGGGTGATAGTGCTGCCATCTCTTGAGCAGACGTAATAATCAGATGTATTGTTTTACTGTTTCTATGAGAATCTTTATTGTGACGTTACGAGGTTTTGCGTTCATTTATCTTTCGTTACGTATTTATGTACGAAGCTAATAACCAATGCGGTTTACAAGTCTATCTAATGTTAACCATCGTAATTAATAAATGCTGATATTTAATCCTGTGAAATTTTAATGAGTATAAATGCTTACCAATTATGATTAACTGACGTACATAAATGGTTAATAATTACCTTTAATTGAAGAATATAATCATTCTTGTTTTGTTTTTTTTTAATGAAGTAAAAGAAAACAGATAAGAATGCAATTTTATATAAAGGAACGTTTATTGGCCAATTATGAGGAAAAGGAGATTCTCATTATCTTATGCGATGTTTATTTTATTCCGATGGGGCAATTTATAAATGAAAAAATAAAGAGTAATAAAAAAAACTGGTATAAGAAAAGATTTCGAAGATAATAAATTCACTGCCTACTAATAACAAAGAATTATTACAAATGAGTTTTCCGCTTTGAGGCATTTAAGATAAAAGAAAATGGAAAGACTTGCAAAAATTAAAACATAATACAATTAAAATGAGTAGAATTTTATTAAAAAGCATTCAATGCGAGTAGAAGCAGTAGTCGAGGGGTCATAAATGAAATATTTAAAATAGCCCCCGCCCCGCAAAAAAAAGTAAAAAAAAAATATAATGAAGGTCACCTTACTTCATTATTTCCCCCCTTTTTATTAATCCACAATTAATCTCCGGATCACATGTACAGGGTGTTCGGGATAAATTTGACATATTTATAATTGATTATATTTTTCCGTAAGTTACATGTATTAACACACACTTCTCTTCATTTAAAAGTTTGGACCCTTCTTCATTCATATACAAGATGTCAGAAAGGATGGATAGCTGGAACCCACCTGAATCATGGAAGAGAATAACTTGTATCATGATGATTCGTGCCCGCCATCAAAATAAGGATATTACGACTGCTGCCCAATGCTCCCTGAATACAGTAAAAACAATCAGGCATGAACTAGAGACTTGCAATGGTGACTACGAGGATGTAGCAAGAAGAAAGATCCCTAGCAGACGATCTGATTGCGTTCGTACAGCAGAATTCCTCGCAAATCTGCAGGAACAGGTGTTGAAGAACCCTGGCATTGGAATTCGGGCTTTGTTCGTGGAGTTGCTAACTGTAGTCAAGCCCTGGATAACAAGGGTAGCCAATGGTAGGCCGTATGTATGGCAGCAGGATTCGGCCCCTTGCCACACCTCTGGGAAAAGTCAAAAATGGTTGTCTGAAAATTTCTACGACTTCACCAGTCCAAATGTTTGGTCTCCAAACTCCCCAGACCTTAACCCCATGGATTATTTTGTATGGGGCGCAGTTGAAAAAGACACCAATCGCACTTCCAGTAATACAAAAGCCCAGTTAATGGATAAAATTAAAACAGTTTTTGCGGCCCTTCCCAGGGAGACTGTAGCATCAGCTTGTTCGAGGTTCCGAAGCAGAATTGAAGCTGTGATCGATGCTAATGGTGGTTATTTTGAGTAAATCTTGTTGATAGTATTGTAATTAACTCTGCCTGTAATGTTTTTTTGTCAATTCATTAAATTTAATAGATACAAAGAAGATTTTCTTTTTCCTTACGAAACTGTCAAATTTATCCCGAACACCCTGTAATACAGGTACAGAAGATGTTGTAATATCTGCTGTATTATTGCAAACGATGGTTTAGGATTTGCTGACTCAACTCTGTTCTGTATGTAAGGGAGCACACAGTTCTGTCACGAACAGTACAAATGTCCGTTCATTAATTTTCGCCTTCTAGGTATTATACGAGTGTATTTCTGTTGCACGAGACGCTCGCTATTATCTGTATCTAAAGATATTTTCACTGTCGCTTTCTACGCGTTTCTGAATAATGTAAGGGACCCTCCAACATTTATCAAAGGTGACTCGCTGAATGCTGGGAATTGCTGTATCGTGCCAACATATTTAGAATTATTCTCTAGCGGGGCTCAAGTTTCTGCGTGATCAGTTTTACATCATTTAGAATGAGGAAGGAAAAGATTGTATATAAATGTATGATTTAAATATATAAACGTTATATAGTATTATTAATTATTAAAAAATTATTATTATTAAATATGTTAAAACTTATTTCATTTTTTAAATTACTATTCATTTATAATAATATTTCCTAATTTATATTTTGACAGAAAATTTTCTATTAAAAAATGCAGACTTACCTACCACGGTGCCATTTTTCGGAAACAGAAATTAGTTTTCAATTAGCCAACATAAATATATAAAAGATGATTTCTAGCTGAAGCCTTAACCAGTGGAGGCTCGTGGCTTGAAATCGTGGGGATGCTGCAACTTTCTAAATATACATATACACTGGAAGTACAGTGTGTACGTGTTTGGATAAAATATCAAAATTATGGTAAAAATTTTTTAAAAAAATTAAACATGAAAAAATATTGTTTATTATCGATAAAATTCTACAGTTTGGTATACGAAATTACTTAAAAATAAAATCCATTATCATAACCCCAAATAATGTTCTAAAATAAAAACTGTAACAAATGTTATGTCTTTAATTGAAATGTCCAAATATTTAAAGAGACGGAGTAAACACGATAAACACTGCGAACACTCTACTACTGGCGTAAACTGCACGTAAACAACAGTGGAACTGCTCGACGGACAGTGCTAGCGTCCTTCGCCCTCCTAAGTGCTACAAGATGGATTTTTAATATTTTTTATACGAAATAAGATATTGTATAGGATTGTTGATGATAAAATTAAATATTGCAAGCAAATATAAAGAAATTAATTAATATATTATACATCGAGAAAAATTGGGGGTGCTGCAGTTCCGCATTGCCTATGCACGAGCCGCTCCTGGTCTTGACGAATAAGAGGCATGACCATCCCCTGAACAGCTCAAGGAATATTCATAACCTATAACTAATAAAATATTAATACAAAATTTTTTGACATGTGATAGGCCCGTATAGCCTTGTGGAAATGACAACTGTAAGTTCAAATGTATTCACTGACTGGATAATTTTTTTTTTCTAAGCTTTTTTTTTTTTTTTTTTTGGCTAGTTACCTAGTAAGTCAATCTTTGTCAGGAGAAAGTGCAGGTTCACGGAAACTCAAAAAAATTGACAATAGAACAGCATTATTTCCGATTATTGTTTGAAGGTTAGGGACCACGAGATGGAAACACTTGTCTGCCTCTTCCCGGATGCTAGTTAAAAATCATTGCGAGTCTGAGCCAGCTATCTCTGAAAAGCCTTAGCGAATTTATTTTATTTATTTATTATTTGACTTTATTAATTAGCTTTATTTACTTGTAAAGTTATTCTAGCACAGAATAAATAATAAATACAGTAATCATCTTTATATATCTATATATTGATTAATATTTTGAATCATCAATATATATATTGATGATTCAAAATAAATAATGATTTGACGAGTTCATTGTTTATTTTGCCTTCCTTTTAAACTTGCCGTGATACGAAAATAACATTTTCTATCGGCATTTAATGCTAAGTAAAGTTAACAATTTCGGGAAATAGCATTTCCATGTAAGTTTGCAGATAACCCGCGTGACACGCTATTCAAATGAGCGTCATCAACAATTGTCGTCTGCTAAAACAAACTTTTATCAAAGTTAATTTAACAGTCTGTTGGAATCGAAAAGAGGAAAAAAAGCAAATGACAATAATAAGAAATCGTTACTAAAAGCAAAGCAGAACTTTTGGCTAACACATTTGTGAAGAAAATTAATAAGTAATAAAATGGGGAACTAATGTTAACATTCATATAAACAAAGCAATAATGTAATTGAAAATTATTTTTCTACAATCGCAAACTTTGTTTTATGTGGCAAAGACATTTTTCTTACTTTTTTTTTCTTTACTTTTTTGGCTTCAAAATGATTAACGCCCGAAGCAAGTATTCTGTAAGGTATTTTTGGTAGTTCTTTGAAAATGAAAATAGCCCCACCCCAATAATCTTAAGAGACTTTCGCATCACCCTTCCGGGCTTTGTGCCAACTAACTTTCTACTCTCTAGCCAATAGTGTTGCAAGTTGAAGTACGGAGATAATGTTAAACGAAGGGCTTCTCAAAAATATAGACACATAGCGAGGCTTTTTTTTTTTGAGCCTCCACTTGGGATAAAATAATAAAACAAATAAATTACTGAGATATAGATCTATAAGGCTTCAATTTAGCATGTTTGAGATGTTATAATGAATGATATTATAGATCCATCTATGTTTTATAGACAAATATAAAAAGAAATGTAATATAAATATAAAATTAAAAAAATACGAATGCAAAAAAAAAAAGAAATTTCAAAACATTCATTATATTTTTTTATATTTGGCTATATTTTATTGATGGATCTATAATATATTTCATTTTAATAAATAAATATAACCAGAAAGATTTAATACCACATTAATATGTAACATTCTTAAAAATAGAAAAGTTTGACTCAGAAACAATTATTGCTCTAAAAGAAACAAAATAAATATGAAATGAAAAAGATAAATAACACATATAAATAGAAAGAAATTTGAAAACTTTACATTTCTTTTTATATTTGGCTATAAAATATAAATGGATCTATAATATCATCCATTATAATGAATAAAAAATTTGATGCAATCTAATACTGTGTTAACCATATAATATTTATATAAATAGAAACCATTGCTCCAAATGACTTTAGAAAATCTTCAATTGTTTAAATATAATTTCATCAATAATCTATGTTAACAAATAATTCTAATTAAATGAAAACAATTACGATTACACAACAATGAATAATCTTATAGAAATCAATACTTAATTATTGTGATTTCATAAATGGCTATTTTTGTTTTGTTGAAAATACATTTAGAACTGGATTTAAATTCACCGTAAAGTATTATTTTGAATAAGAAATTAATGCTGAATTCTTATGAAACCAAACGTGTTTCCAGCTCATAGAAAACATGTAGGATTTAAAAGGAATTTCCAGAAAATGAACCTAAGACTTTATATAAATTGCAAAAGCTGTTTTCATGTCGTGAATAAGTCAAAGTGTGTATACGAAAGTGATTTTACTGTTTGCTTTGCTGTAAACCAGCAGATTTATAAGAACGACACTTCAGAAATAAAAAGCCAGCATGTTGGTGTTATAGCGATGATTATGGCTGTTGGAGTTCTGGCAGTAAGCTGCAACTTTCACAAGGTATCGCCTTTTTTATTTATTGCCATTCGTAAGGGAACCATAAAATGATCACACCCATAAAATCCTCTGAAATCTCTCTCTCTTCTCTCGCGCGTTATCTTCGACCAACTGAATGTAAGGTATTGATTAGTACAATCTATATACACGACAAAATGAATTAACTTTTTTTATTGTTCCATTGATTTTCATTGGAAATAGAGAAAAATCAATAGACAGAATACTGAATGAAATCTAAAAATGATCATGTGTGCTAAAAAAATAAATAAAATTAAATAAATAAATAAAAAGAACAAAACAACAAAATTAGTAAAAATATCGATATAATAATAATAATAACAATAATAATAATATTTTAAAGCGAATTCTACCCATAAAACATTGTAATCTGTACAGTACATTAATATAATGGATAACGTAAAGATTAGGAAAGATCAGGAAACTCTGAACTAGGACTCAAATTTGGAACTGTTTCAAATCATTTCAGGGTTATTGTCTCGCAGCAGGCGATAAAAATTATCTAACATCTAAAGACATTCGCAAACATCCATGCCACATGCTGGGATTTGAACCAGTCGCCTGTTGGAAAAGAGAGACGCCGTTCGCTGAGCTAAACAGGCGAGCGAATAAGTCGACAAAAAATAATAAATAAGCTCGCTTTTAAATGTAAATAAAAAGAATAATAAAATATATTCCTTGTAAATATATAAAAATATATAAAGTTCAGATAATAATAATAATATAATAAAAAAACTAACCTGTAGCTGGGATAGAATCTCGTATTATGTATATTAGTTCTGTAGCGTTATTGGTATCAATGTAGAAGTTAGGACAGTTGACAATAACACCAACAGGCTTCATGCCGTTTTTTTTTTAACTTACAAACATAAAACCCACTTGGAACACCTAGCAATATTTTTACACCCATTAATTAGACAAAAAAAAAAAAAAGAAAGAAAGAAAGACAATTGGGTAATTCTTACAGTTTGTATCGTTTTAACCTCTGATTATTTTTGATTATTTCTGATCGAAACTACTTAGGATGCGAGGCCAGTGTATGAAGTCTCTTAATTGCATGCGTTCTTATGGTTGGAGGAAAACCCTGCCACCTACTTTTGAGATGGACTAACTCACCTTCAGTTGAAAGGTTTTAAAAAAAAAACGTTCTTCGCTTCCTAAATGGAATTCGAACAGGTCTTAGCAGTGAAAGGACTCATCGAAACCTACTGAGACCTATGTAGGCTCCCTTTAACCTCCTAGACGGATTTTTATGCCTCCTGGTAGAGGACCACTAACAATAATAATAATAACGGCATTCCATTTTCCATGAATATATTAAGCCTAACGACGGTTAATCACTCTAACTTAACTGGCTAGTGGATAGCGTTGCCACTATTAAGTAAAATTAAGTGGAATTCTTCGAAAAAAAAAATTCTCTCTCTCTTTCTCTTTCTCACTTTGAGTTGGAACCCCTTTATATATAAATAGATAAATGAAACACTTGTGTTTCTCGGAGATGTAACTATAATTTTATGAAAGCCAGAAAAAGATATTATTGTGTATCTTTTGAGAGCTTTAGGTGAACTCCACAGTCTTCACAGACCTGAATTCCATTGGATTCTCCACGACTCCTCCTCTCACATTATTTCTTAACCGAAACTCTCCTTACTTAGAAGTAAGAAGAAATTTTAGAGCCTGGAAAAGGTATTTGTTTTATTTTATTTTAACTCTCAATGAAATGAATGAATAAATTAAAAAAAAAATGAATGAAGTTTTGACTTTAGCTTGAATTTAGTATATATTTCATTTAATAAATAATTATTTATTTATCAAACATATTTTAAATTAATAAACAATAAAGTATATTATTAAATATAATATTAAGTATACTATTTAAGTGAAAATAGTAAATTAATAAAGACTACGTAAAAATAAAACTAATTAAAATAAAACTAATTAAAATAAAAAGCAAATAAAGATAGAGTGCATTATTATTATCATTATTATTCTTTACCACCAGCTACATTGATTCCCACTATCATCATCTACATAATATGAATTCCTTCTCGGATAACCAAAATTTTTTATATTTATCTAATAAAATGTAATGATATTTAATAGAAAAGATAAATAATTTATTGATTTGAAATTAAATTACAACTACAAATTATAAATCATTAATTCAATTTAACACCTAAAACTGTTTTATATAATACGATATGAAGAAAGCCAACCAAAGAGAAAAAAGCATTTCTCATTGGATCTCATTGGAGTGCTGAGAATTCTTTCTTAGCTTGAATCAGATCATTCTTCACCGAAAATATAAATATATATATATGTATATATATATATATATATATATATTATTATATATATATATATATAAATTGTTCTCATATATCTCATATATATATATATATATATATATATATATATATATTATTATATATATATATATATAAATTGTTCTCATATATCTCATATATATATATATGAGAACAATTTATATATAACATAAAATTTATATATATGAGAACAAAATATATATATATATATATATATTATTATATATATATATATATATGAGAACAAAATATATATATATATATATATATTATTATATATATATATATATATATATATATATATATATTATTATATATATATATATATTATTATATATATATATAAATAAATTGTTCTCATATATATATATATTATTATATATATATATATATAAATTGTTCTCATATATATATATATATATATATATATATATATATTATTATATATATATATATATATATAATATATATAATAATAATATATATATATATATATATATATATATATTATTATATATATATATATATTATTATATATATATATAAATAAATTGTTCTCATATATATATATATTATTATATATATATATATATAAATTGTTCTCATATATATATATATATATATATATATATATTATTATATATATATATATATATATATATATATATATATTATTATATATATATATATATATATATATATATTATTATATATATATATATATATATATATATATATATATATATATATATATATATATATATATATATATATATATATATATATATATATATATATATATATATATATATATATATATATTATTATATATATATATATATAAATTGTTCTCATATATATATATATATATGTATATTGAGGCGCAAATTGTAGTATATGTTACTCAGTTATTATCGATAAAGCGTCTCTTAGAGGCACTTGATAATAAACTACGGCAGCAGATACAGAATAAGCCCCGGACAGGGGCAAGAATAACACACTCGGTGGTGAGAATAGCTTAGCCCCCCTCACCAGCCATGGTTTTATCGCGTACGCGAACCCTTGGAATCGAAGTGGAAGCTGACCTACGACCTCGATGTTTGGCTAAAGCCCTCATCGAAAGCGTCGGCGCTGAGCAGATTTTTGGTTTTACTCCCTTTGGTGGTGGCTGCTTCCAAGGAGTGGACAAACTACTTGCAGGATTCGAGTGTAATGGAAAAACAATAGTTCCATTTTTGGTAGGGAACATTACCAAACTACTTAGAATCCCCAGATTCCCTTTAGAATATATTGAAACCGATGTAAAGATCATCCACGAAATATTCGGGAAATGGGGCGTTGTACACAAGGTGGAAGTCTTAAATGACGCAGAAAACCCCAAATGGAAGTCGGGCGAAGTCCACATCTCCCTCGAGATGAAAACGCCCATTCCCTACTTCATTATTATTGGATCCGCCAGAGTAATGATAATCTACCCTGGTGTAAAAAAAACAATGTTTTAGATGTGGTGCCTTCACTCACCTTGGGGCAGACTGTCCTAGAGTGAAATGTAAAATCTGCCTCAAAGCAGGCCAAAACCAAGAAAACTGTGAGTCAGCTTGCCTGAAATGTGGGGTCATTGACCACAAAGTGGACACATGCCCATTCAGAACCCTTGCTGAGAGGATGGGTGGTGCAATCACGCCAGCAACTCCACCGAGCAATGGAAATGACACAGCACAGGAAGCTTCTCCTCCTTTCGAGGCTGCTCCTGATATAACAGAAACCCATACCTCCACGTCTAAGAAACACCGTAAGGGGAAAAAAACTTCCACAAGCAGTAAAATCCAACAAGAAGAAACAGTCGTTATTGAAACCATCAATACCAATATAGATACTAATACTGATATAGATAGGAAAGATGGAGGTGAACACCAACACCTCCAAACCGCCATTAAGCCCACAGGAAGAAGAGTTGGTAATGCCCAAAACAGCAAAAGTATCTGAGACCGCCCACCCAGAAGTCCCTCACGCGAATTCAGGGGAGACTCTCAGCCATCTCATCAGAGGTATCCCAGGGATGGCGGAAAAATTCAAAGAAGCGATGAAAAAAATAGGAGAACCTGAACTCCTCCTCACAGGGGAACATGGATCTGACATCGTCAGCGCAAAATGGGGTGACATTTTCGTTGATGACATCAGCAAAGTCACCCCTGAGCAGGTAGAGGTAGCCCAGGACTTAGACGAGGAGGTAGCTTCGGCGTTCTACATAGCTCTCTGCAAACTAGACATGGCCAAAGGAAGTGAGGTGGCCAAAAGAATCATAACAGCCCACAACAAAAGAAAGGAACAGTAACCACCTTGTGGATTTCTGTACTCAGCTTCACTGGTTTTTAGCTCCCACAGGTGGGGGAGGCCCTGAGAACCCGAGCAGCGAAGGCTTACAGCGAGGCGGTGCAGTTCCTTGTGAGCTGCATCACTCGGGCTAGATCCTTCCTCCAGCTCTAAGTTTACCTTTCCATTCCTTCTCCAGATTTATTCTCTCTTTGTTTTGTTACATGTTTCCTTTTTAGGATTTTTCCTTTTTTTTTTTTTAAGTGAAAAATCAACGACCGTTTTATAAGTGCCTCTTTTACCTACCTTACCACTATGCACTCTATCTTTATTTCCTCTCCTACTATCTGCTGACTCTCAGCCTATCTTACTCTACAGGCCAATGATGAAGTTTGTTGAACTCACAAAATATATATATACTTGAAATATATTAAGTACGAGAGGCTATCCATTAATCCTGAATGAGTTATTTTGGTTCCAACTACATAAACCATTTGTTTATTTTGAATTATCAGTGTGAAACGATGAACCTGTCAAAAAATCGTTCAATATTATATTACAATTTTAATTAAAAACGTTTATTGCAATTTTAGTTACGCATTTTTTATTTATTAAAATTAAATAATATGTGGATTTTTGTCACATAATTGTATCATAGAAAGAAATAAGGTTTTCGATATTTTTTGTGACCTTATGTTTATCACGAATTCCAAAGTTTCATTCAGTCTTTTACGCCGATGATATAAAGTGATGTATGCAGCTAATAAAAAATTCAGCATGGTGTGATTTCAGAATTCAGCATGGTTTGATTCATATAAATTACTAAATTCCTGATTCGCAAATCGCAATAAATTCTAATTTCCCTTGACATAATCAACCGGATAACATCCTCTTTGACAACACCAATTTTCTTAGGATTACCCAAAAAGACAAGATAATCTCTGGAAACTAATCCTTGAATAAATGTAATGCACTGCTTAACATTCATTTGTGTGCACGACGAATCTTTTTTTTACCAAACAGCACGGTTATCTTACATCACTTCCTGTATTTGGTGTCCGCAGATTCCTGCCATGTCTGTTGAGAATAATCCTAATGGTTATCCAACAGTCTGTGCCTCGCACTAATCACTTTTTTTTTCTTTCTTAACAAAACACTCCCCGTCAACAGCGCTCGTGTGTCTACAAGAGTAGAATAAAACGCATGCTGTTTGTTAAGTTGTTTTAGATGGTTTTATTTGCTATCTGGCAACAGCTTCTTTTCTCTTTTTATGTCTTATTCTCTCAAGATAATCCACTGCTGGACAATAAGGATGTAAGATTACTTTTTTCTTAAAAACAACAAAAAGAAAGCCTTTGGAAGAGAAATAAAGCGAAATTCCTACTGAAATACATCGAAATCTCCAAGACTTACATGCTTTTGATTGGAGTTACAGAAATATTACATATTTATGGAGGCTAAAAGGATCGATAAAGGAAGATATTTTTGTTTCTTAGTCGAAATGAAGAAAAAACAAAGAAAAAAAAGAAAGTGATGTTGTTCTCTTCAGCAGTTTATTTTTATTTATTTATTTTTTTACCAAAGTATTGTATCTAGTCTACAATTAATTCTCGATTAGATGAGCTGATATCATTTTAGATTGTGATAGCCTTTAACCCTGTGGTAAATCGGTAGAAAATAAAGAATTTTGTATTTTCATTTTTCTAAATGAGAAAAAATAATTATGATATAAATGATTTTACAGGAAAAAATATATATAAATGATTTTGAGAAAAAAAAGTATTTAACCTAATATAAGAAATAATATTTAAATTGACAAAAACAAACAAATTCTAATTTTAATTTAGTTTTTGAATCTAAATAATTACACTTTCTTTTATTAATGTAAAGAGAAAATTATTTAGATTAAAAACATTCTACATGTAAGCAATAATTATTATTTTAATTGGAAATCTCTCTAATATAGAAAATATTAGCTTGTTTCATAGTTTGAAGGAAATATGACGTCATCCTTCAGCAACTTCACATCCGACTGATATGCTCATCCCAACAATGCAGTACTCCAATTGTTCAAAACAACAAATGATAGAATTTCAATTGTTTAAAGTAACAGTTCATAATAATAATTTGTGAGTTCAACAAATCTTCATCATCGGCCTGTAGAGTGAGATAGGCTGAGAGTCAGCAGATAGTAGGAGAGGAAATAAAAATAGAGTGCATAGTGGTACAGTAGGTTAAAGAGGCCTCAGTTGACCTGTTTTAGCTGTTTGCCCCCCAGGGGCGTTTCTAAAACGGTCATTTATTTTTCACTTTACGAAAAAGGAAAAATCCTAAAAAGGAAACATGTAACAAAACAAACAAAAAAAAGTACACAGAAAAGCAAACATTGAAAGTTAAACTTAGAGGTGGAGGAAGGATCTGGCCGGAGTGATGCAGCTCACAAGGAACTGCACCGCCTCGCTGTAAGCCTTCGCCGCTCGGGTTCTCAGGTCCTCCCCCACCTGTGATAGCTGAAACCGGTGAAGCTGTGTACAGAAACCCCACAAGGTGGTTACTGTGTCTTTCTTTTGTTGTGGGCAGTTATTATTCTTTTGGCCACCTCACTTCCCTTGGCCATGTCTAGTTTGCAGAGAGCTATGAAGAACGCCGAAGCTGCCTTCTCGTCTAAATCCTCGGCTACCTCTACCTGCTCAGGGGTGACTTTGCTGATGTCATCAACGAAGATGTCACCCCATTTTGCGCTGACGATGTCAGATCCATGTTCCCCTGTGAGGAGTTCAGGTTCTCCTATTTTTTTTATCGCTTCTTTGAATTTTTCCGCCATCCCTGGGATGCCTCTGATGAGATGGCTGAGAGTCTCCCCTGCTTTCGTGTGAGGGACTTCTGGGTGGGCAGTCTCAGATACTTTTGCTGTTTTGGGCGTTACCAACTCTTCTTCCTGTGGGCTTAATGGCCGTTTGGAGGTGTTGGTGTTCACCTCCATCTTTCCTTCTTCCCTCTCTATATCTGTATTAGTATCTATGTTTATATTGGTATTGATGGTTTCAATAACGATTGTTTCTTCTTGTTGGATTTTACTGCTTGTGGAAGTTTTTTTCCCCTTTCGGTTTTCTTAGACGTGGAGGTATGGATTTCTGTTATATCAGGAGCAGCCTCGAAAGGAGGAGAAGCTTCCTGTGCTGTGTCATTTCCATTGCTTGGTGGAGTTGCGGGCGTGATTGCACCACCCATCCTCTCAGCAAGGGTTCTGGATAGGCATGTGTCCACTTTGTGGTTAATAACCCCACATTTCAGGCAAGCTGACTCACAGTTTTCTTGGTTGTGGTCTACTTTGAGGCAGTTTTTACATTTCACTCTAGGACAGTCTGCTCCAAGATGAGTGAAGGCACCACATCTAAAACATTGCTTTTTTTAAAACAGGGTAGATTATCATTACTCTGGCGGATCCAATAATAATGAAGTTGGGAACGGGCGTTTTCATCTCGAGGGAGATGTGGACTTCACCCGACTTCCATTTGGGGTTTTCTGCGTCATTAAGGACTTCCACCTTGTGTACAACGCCCCATTTCCCGAATATTTCGTGGATGATCTTTACATCCGTTTCAATATATTCTAAAGGGAATCTGGGGATTCTAAGTGGTTTGTTAATGCTTCCTACCAAAAATGGAAATATTGTTTTTCCATTACACTCGAATCCTGCAAGTAGTTTGTCTCTTGTTTGCTCACTCCTTACTACTACTTGGAAGCGGCCACCACCAAAGGGAGTCAAACCAAAAATCTGTTCAGCGCCGACGCTTTCGATAAGGGCTTTGGCCAAACATCGAGGTCATAGGTCAGCTTCCACTTCGATTTCAAGGGTCCGCGTACGCGGCAAAGCCATGGCTGGTGAGGGGGAGCTAAGCTATTCCCACCACCGAGTGTGTTATTCTTGCCCCAGTCCAGGGCTTCTGTATCTGCTGCTGTAGTTTATTATCAAGTGCCTCTAAGAGACGCTTTATCGATAACAACTGAGTTAACACATACTACAATTTGCGCTTAGCTAAACAATTTGCTAATCACCTATGAGAAAAATTCACAAAAATGAACGTTAACCATACTACAGAAATGATCCTGTGAAGTAATAATGTAGTATTTACTTGATTTCGTTGTTAATATAACAAAGCCTGTTCAATGAGAGAATAGTCACTGCATTACTATTATTGGATTGCTATCACTGTCATTCGTTATGAGAACATCGCTTTGCTGTGCTTGTGTGGCGGTGCATTTAATAGAATAATAATGATACTTTAACCATTTATTGTTGATATGCAATTAGTACTTTATGCTTATAAAAAAATCTTAAAAGCTTCATTTGATTATAAGTTATTAATGAAAAAATTATCCATATTCTACATCCAAATTAAAACAATTTCTAACAGTATTAGCAGTATACAAACTTAGGTGTTAACTTTCGTGACGAGTTGCCTTAGTATTGAACTATTTAAGAAACAGGAGAGTCTATATTATTGCCTTTTATTAAGGATTCTACAGCAACTTTAAACATTAATAAAAGATTCTTTATAATTACTATAATTGCATGTCTCATGTGAATGAAAAACGGAGAAGCGTCAAGATGAATTTTATTGGATAAAATAGATTTTTTCGGAGGAACCATTCAAATGAAGAATGCACACATTCAGATAGCTTGTAATTAACAATATTTGGACAGTTGAATAAAATAGCTTCAACTCAAGATGAAGATTGTTCTTGAGACTTCGTTTAATAGAGTTTTCTGGAAGTTCATTTCGCTTAATTGCGCTACATATATTTTAAAATAAAGACTTTCAGACAGTTCAAGAATGTCGATGAGCTTACTGTGTTTCAATTAGAAGGATCGATTCTACTTCGAATTAGAAATTCTGCACTTCTCTGTGCATCGTTTCGTGTGTTTATTCCAGTGAAGGATCGCAGACATTCGCTTGTATCTGAAAACGAATCTCGTATACTCTTACGGTGGACGATTTTCCAAGTGTAGCTTTGATTAATGCGCTTGGAAAAGTTAATGAAAAGCGAAAATATTTTTTTAAATTAAAATAGAAGTCTTTATTGAAGAATGTTTTTAAAAAATAGGACTTACAAAGCCTTTCGTTATATACATGGTTTCAACGTTTTATCTTATGAGAATAAAATGAATAAATTCATTTCTAAATGTATAAGAAGAAAAAATCGCTCATTAAACTGCTACTTTATACATGCTAAAAGATTAGGAATGTTTGAATCATTAGTGGAAGGTATTTGATCCTAAATCGTTTGTGCATACCACGTCTGCGAGATCCGACTGTTGATGTTTGGTTGTGAATGAATTAACCTCTCTAATCTCCACGCGGTTTTAACACTTGATAAACGTCCGGCTTAATTAAATAAAATTGATCTAGAATTTCATGTACAGAAAGTTTTGTCATTAAACAAACGCCAAACATGCGGGCGTGCGCGCGCGCGAAAGTAGATACCAAATCAGTTAACAGATGCAATTGGAATTTACGTTAAACTCTCTTGTGCTATGTACAAAGTTTAATTACATATAAATGTGTACGCAAGCAACGGTGAATTACTAGACAGGTGTGTGAATAAACAGCGAATAAGTTGATAGAAACACATCCGGGGATAATCATAATCATAAATAAAGTTAAGCCTAATTTTCGATACATTTATCTTAATAAGTTGCTCGTAGGCAGAATGTACAGAAGCCTTGTGACGTGTCGGTTTCAATGATCTTTACTATTGGCTCGTGCTATGTGATTATCATTAAATGCTAGCCGGTACTGACGTAGCACCAAACATCGTCTTTCGCTAGCTCAAAGACATTTAAGAGGTAATCGTCTAGAGAACGAATTCAACTTAAGTACAGTCGATACGTTAGTTGAAAGACACTTATAAGGTCAGGGCAGCAGGTGATAAGCCGCTAACATTAAAGAGCCTTTCGGACTCGGATTTTGTCTCTTTTTTTTTTTTTTTTTTTTAGGCCCGCATTAATCATCGGAGGGGGGAGGGTTCTCACCGAGGCGTATTCTGTATCGGAGAAAGTGTTTCTTCGTGTCAACATTTTTCCAGTTAACTGCAAATCCCTCTAGAAGATAGTCTTATCAGGTTTTTCCGTTACCCTCGAGGTTTGTAAGGTTAGCACTAAAAGTTCGTGTACGTGTGGAACTTGATGCTGTTCATCCGTGGCCTCTTCCATATCCGTTCGTGGCATCGGGAGTATCTCTTTCTTTCTCTCTAGAGAAATATGCGGATACGTGGCAGAGGTGTCAAAAGATAACCGGACTTCAAGCTTCAGTTTAACGCATTTAATCCAAACGACTTTCGAGAATGCCACCTAGAAAATACTTCACTTCCGCTACGTCACTGTCATAAAATCATTTAAACGGATGCTGCAAAATCACGCGAGCTATTTTGGAGATCCTCTCAAGAGCTTCCCTCGTAGCGAATGTATGCATAACCTGATACGATATTCATGCATTGCTTACAATTAACATTTCTACCCACAAAATCCTTGTAATGGGACTCGATTAATTAGGTGGAGGACTTCGACTTCATAAAATACATTTCTGGTGTCTAATTTGCATATTCTAAAGAATCTACTATTGTCTAATAATGACCTTATTGGATCGTGCCAATCTTGTCTATTTATGAATTTGTTTTTTGATTGTTAAGTAAACGAAACGTGTAACAATGAGAACCATTGTTAGCTTTGTTCTAGTTAAGTGTTTAGATTAATGACTAAACTTTTTTATGGAAGTTCTGTCAATTATAATGAAATTAATACGAATCTACAAAGGCGTGCCAGTCCGGGTCATAAGTAGTTACTTAGTATTGTCTTTAAAGAAAATAAATTAACGAAGAATTACTCTCTTTACTTTATTAATTCTAATTTCTAATGAAAATTTCAATTCTCTCCTTCAAATCCTTATCCGATTGACAGTTTTAATGATCAGGTATAATTTTTTTTGTTAAATATCAAATTATACGTTATTGTATATCTTATGGACCTCAAAAAGAGAGGTCAATAAGGTATACCGGAACTGGAATGGGTGGGGGAGAAATAACTTAATCTTCTCCAACAGGAAATTCCACCCAATCATTAAGTGGAAACAATGCGAACCTCATTTTGTATTACGCAAGAAAGAAGCGACGACTTTTGCCGCTGTTTTGTAATTTTCAACATCAAACAGAAATTTTTAAACGCAATCTTAAAATAATCGGAAAAAGGCGACTTTTTTTTTTCTTGCTTGTCATTGCATTTCTTTTGAGCAGAACGATACCTGCTAAGTCATTGCAGAATTAAATATTGATGTCAGGTCAGGAAGAAAACGTCTTGTTAGAATTAACAAATAATTCAATTCGTTGAAGGAAGAGTGCAATTTTTTTTTCTTCTCTGAACCAAGAAAACAGCATTACAGTTTCATTCTTTTACGTCTTTAATGGCATATATCGTGCAAACGAGAGAAAGAGAGAGAGAGAGAAGAGAACAGCTTTAAAATCCAATGCTACACCAAAAATAAGCTCAACGCTCAGTGCCGTCAAACATCAATAATGCATATTTTTCTACCACTTTATATTAATTATTTATTTTCCCGTCATTTTATTGTAATTAAGTATTAATCAGCTGCTAACTCCGTTCTATGTACATAATGAAACGTGGTATCATTTTTAGGCGTTAATAGATAGCTGTTTACAGTTTCGTTATTTCTTCTTCTTCTTGTTCTTCACGCATTAGATGTGATATCTGTTGCGACTAAGACATCATCTTCTTTAATGCTGTTTTTTAGTCGTTTTCTAGGTCTTCCTGTTCTTCTCTTATTCTTTGGTCTCCAACTGTAGACTTGTTTTATTATTCTATCTTCACTTCTTTCCACGTGTTCCATTCTTTTTATTCTTCGGGTTGCTACCCAATTGTTTATTGCTTGTATTTCACATTGTTTTCTTGCATCTGTATTTTTCATTTTATTTAGTCTAGTTTCATTTATTATTTTTCTTAATATATTCATTTCACCTGTGTTCAACATTTGCCTTGTTTTCCTAGTGTCTGGTCTTGTTTCTGCATTGTATGTCACCTGATTACCACTTTATAAATTCTGGTTTTTGTCTTTACTCTAAGATATTTATTTTTCCATATTGTTTCGTTCAAGCATCCTGATATTCTTACAACTTTTGCAACTTGTTCTCTGACTTCTAGATGTGTCCTTCCTTCCCGGTTCAGTTGTATACCTAAATAGTTGTCATTTGTTATTTCTTCAGCACTTTCCAATTCAAAATTTGCATCTTTGTGGTTCTTGTGATATTGTCATACATTTTGTTTCAGTTTTTGATATCTTCATATTATACAATTTTGCTGCTTTATTAAATATATGTAGTAATATTTGTAGCTGAGTTTCATTTTCTGCAATTAATATTACATCATCAGCATAATATATAGTTCTTATTATTCTATTATTTATTTTCAATCCTGTATTTTGTATTTTATTAACTTTTTGTATTATTTCATCCATTATTATATTGAATATTGGGCTTAAAGAGTCTCCTTGTCTGATGCCATTACTAATTTGTATATCTTTATTTATTTTTCCTTGTGTTTTTATTATACAGCTATTATTATCATATATTTCTATAATTATTTGTATTATGTTTTCTGATACTTTTCTTCTCTGCAATATTTCTATTATATCTTGAATTAATATTCTGTCAAATGCTTTTTCCAGGTCTATAAAGCATATAAATAGTTTCTTATTGTATTCTATTGTTTTCTCTATCAATTATCTGATTGTGAATATTGCATCTGTACTTGATCTATCTTCTCTGAAACCTTGTTGTTCATCTAATAGATTAATTTCCTTTGTTATTTTATTATTTAGGATTCCTGTTGGTACTTTTAATGAGGTATTTAATAAATTTATCCCTCTATAATTTTCTGGGTTTTTTTTAAATCTCATTTTTTAAATATTGATTTTTAATTATAATTATAAGAATCGATATTTTACAATGCATTTTGCAAGAGTTTGCAAATTATATTGTCTAGCTTAGTCTATTTATCAGTCTATCTTCAAATGTAGTGGTCAGTCTATCTCCACATATAACAGCAACGTTAACCTCTTTTTTTTTTTTGCAACATGTTTCATAACTTTTTAAAATAATTATTTAAATTCCATGTTATTTATTTATTTAATTAATATATTTAATAGAGTAAAAGTTAATTTAAAAAGTTAAAAATTAAATTATATTTTATTTATTTATTTGTTTATTTAAATTTAAATTTTTGGCACTTTTATTGATTCATTTATCAAATCAAGTTTATTTCAATTAATATAAATTGAAAGGAATCATGTTAATTGAATTCTATTTTCATTTATATAAATATCATTTTATATAAATATATTTATTTAATTTTATTTATGTATTTAGCTAGTTAGTAAAAAGTTACTAAATTTAAATTTAATAAAATTCATTTTTTAAATTAAATTTAAATCAACCTTATTTTCGTATTTACTTTATTTAAACTGTTTGCATTTATTTAAATTAAATCACTTAATTAATTTGTATAAAAGTTCCATTTAATTTATAATTTCGATTTTATTTAAATTGAGTCCTATGTATTTATTTATTTTTTATTTAAACCTAATTCATTTTATATTAATTAAACGTTAAAAAACTAAACAATGTGTTGCTTCGGAAACACTGTTGAACGCGTTGGTTTCCATAGAAACCTGTAACATGGAAAAATATAAAAATAACAGGAATACCATTACAGGATAAATGAGTTAAATCATCCGTTCACCTAAGGGAAAATGCACTCCTTTATCACATCCAGGAATCTATGAAGTGCCCTGTTCTTGTCATTCAAGCCTACAATGGACAGGCAGGAAGAACTCTGGACATCCGCCTCAGTGAACACAAAAAATATATCCGACACTTTCGCTATGGCAAGTCGGGTCTGGCAGACCATGCTTTGGATACCTCTGCACACTGGATCAATTGGAAAGAAAATAAAGTAATGCACAGAAGCATCTACAAGTCAGAGAGGTTGTTCCTGGAATCAACAGAAGCCTTAAAACATACTCCAAACCTTAGAGTATGTTGTAACAAGTATGGCTGTATAAATCTACCAAAGATTTGGGAGACAGTCATCTTAAGACTAAATTAATATTTATTACTTTTATTTTATTAATTTTATTATTTTTTCAAACTTTCTAAGACTATTATTTGGACTACTATTTTCAAAACTTTGAACTACTTTTTTTTTAACCTAGATGGCGCCCTATTAGGACTTTAGTCTTGTGTTGCACGCTGCAATTACTTATATTAGCCCCACTGTTACACCGGATTGTGGTTGTCTTGCATTTGTAAAAAACTTTGTGTTGTGTGCTCTGAAGATGCTGGATATAATACCAGTGAAATATTACCTTTTAAGTTAATAAATAGTTATTTTCTTATCCATCTGTGTTCATATCTATACCGTGAAATCTATTACATGTCTGACGAACACATAAGCCTAACCACGCTTATAAATATTCTTCACGGAGATAACATCGTACGTAAGACACGACAATACGGTAAGTGGAAAGTAAAAGCGACAACTGAACAGGTTAGCCTTCTTAAAAAGGTGCAGAGATACCAGTTTGATACCAAACTGTATAAAAATTAGGAACAAATTTCGCTCGGCCAAAGCCCAACGTATTTATAAAAGAGCGAGTTTAGCATTATTATGAGAACAGGTATCCGCTACTCTCCGAGAACTTTCAAAAATAAATTCCTCCATCAGTGTACTACGTGATATACTATCTGACATTTTGAACCCGGCCACAATTTCATCAAGAAGGCGGTGTTGTGAACCTATCATCGACAACCTTATCCAAAGAGACCATGAGTGTATTAAGTCTTGGACACAATTTTGCCGTTACTCCAAAAGATGTGCCTAAAACCAAAATAATGGCTTCCGTTGAACGCGGGATTTACCACTTGCCTCCAGCTATAGCCAATAATATTCGGTTAGACGTGGCCAATATCCTTATCCATTCTAAGCCTCCCAAAAATAATATCCCACATAAAGAAATAATAGCTCTCAAAGAACTACGCAATAATAACCACATTACAATAACCAAATCAGAGAAAGGAAACGGCACTGTAGTAATGGATACAACAGAATATGAAAGCAAAATGCATGCACTGCTCCAAGACCGGTCTACATATCAAATGATAGATCGAGATCCCACCAACTCACAAAAGAATAAGGTGTGCAAGTTACTGAAAAAGTCACTTCCTGCCCAAAAGAAATTATCAATAAACTCAAACCCTTGCACGTTAAAACACCCAGAATATATGGTGCTTCTAAAATACACAAACAAGGTACACCTTTGCGTCCTATTGTAGATAGTATAAACAGTTCTACATATAAACTAGCTAAACATTTAGCCAAATTACTAACCACTTACACAAACAATTCTCCCTCTTTTGTTAAAAATTCTACCCACATAAAAAGTATTTTAGAAAACCACACCTTAAATAGTTCAGACCTAATGGTGAGTTTTGATATCACCTTATCATTCACTAATACACCACTGATTGAAACACTTAACTTACTAAATTCAAAATTTCCCCCAGATATATTTCAGCTATTTAAATTCACAGTACAGGCAGGTTATTTTACATGGAAAGGGAAAATATACAAACAATTAGATGGGACAGCTATGGGTTCGCCCCTTTCTCCCCCCTTAGCCAACTTCTACATAGGACATCTGGAAAAATTAGCTATCAACACAGCCACTCTCAAACTTAGTCTCTTGCTACGCTATGTTGATGATGTGTTTGCTATTTGGCCACATGGCCCAGACACATTGAATACATTTTTAGTGCATCTAAATAGCCAGCACCCTAAAATCCACTTTACAGTGGAACTAGAAGCCAATGACTGCCTGCCCTTCCTGGATACACTGATCACACGTCTTCCAGAAGGTTCCTTATCATTTTCGGTTTATAGAAAATCCACACGTACAGGGAGATATTTACACAAAGAATCACACCATCACCCTTCTCAACAATATGTTATCTTAAAAACATTAACCCATAGAGCTAGAGCAATCTGTTCCAATGACATTGCTCTCACTGCTGAACTTTCTCATCTGCGTCACATCTTCCTAACCAATGGCTATAATCCCCATAAGATAGATGAAATACTAACTGCTACCCAGAAATCCATTCTATCTATCACAGAAGACTACAACAAAACTATCATCATCCCGTACATTAAAGGCACATCTGAAAAGATATCTAGGGTGCTTAACAAACTCCAACTACACACCGTATTTAAACCTTATGTAAAATTAGCTACTCTCATCGGTTCACCTAAGGACAAATGCACTCCTTTATCACATCCAGGAGTCTATGAAGTGCCCTGTTCTTGCCATCAAGCCTACTGCGGATAGACAGGAAGAACTGTGGACATCCGCCTCAGTGAACACAGAAAATATATCCGACACTTTCGCTATGGTAAGTTGGGTCTGGCAGACCATGCTTTGGATACCCCTGCACACAGGATCAATTGAAAAAACAAACAAACAAAAGTAATGGACAGAAGCTTCTACAAGTCAGAGAGGTTGTTCCTTGAATCAACAGAAGCCTTAAAACATACTCCAAACCTTAACAAGTATGGCTGTATGAATCTATCAAAGATTTGGGAAACAGTCATCCTAAGACCAAATTAATATTTATTACTTTTATTTTATTTTATTTATTTTTCATTTTATTTTATTTTTTTAAACTTTCTAAGAGTATCATTTGGACTACTATTTCAAAACTTGGACCTTTTTTTTTTTAACCTAGATGGCGCATATTAGGACTTTAACACCGGATTGTGGTTGTTTTGCATTTGTAACAAACTTTGTGTTGTGTGCTCTGAAGATGTTGGATAATATACCAACGAAACATTACCTTTTAAGTTAATAAATAATTATTTTCTTATCCATCTGTCTTCATATCATACCTTGAAATCTATTACAAGATTAAATCTATATATTATTTTTTGTAGTGTAACAATGCACGAACGCATGGTGATCTCAGCTAGCAATGAAATTTAAATAACATTTATTTTATCATCGAAAAGAATAAGAAAATGAACAAAAATTGCAATGGTTTTTACGACTCTTTTATTATTTCCACACTCATCATTAGGAATAACAATTTGAAAGATATAGATTTGGGTTTACAGTTCCAAAATAATCATAAAAAAATTACAATTTCTCTTTACTTGTCGTTTAAATGGTTATTCTTAACCAGAAGGATTTTATTTTCTTTCAAATTATATTTTAAGAGGTAACAATTTGTGAATTCTAAACCGCAACATTCTTCTTCTTCTTCATCTAATAACTAAACTCATTTCCCTTTGCTTTCAAAAGCGTAAGGCAGAAATTATAGGGAATGCTTACGAGTTTCATGAGATGCTGGAAAGAATAAGAAGATGAGAATAATCCCTTCCGTTTTCACGTAATGCTGCACTTCAAATGTCTGCAAATGAAGAAGAGGCTAGAGAGAGAGAGAGAGAGAAAGAGAGAGAGAGAGAGAGAGAGAGAGAGAGAGAGAGAGAGAGAGAGAGAGAGAGAGAGAATGACTGATAAATGATGCCTCGCCAGGTAGAAATGATCGCCATGAATTACGTCTAGACAACTAAGAAAGCCAGATGGAGGACAGCGGAGGCTGATGATGCAGATGAGTCTGCTCTTCATCCTTTGCTTACAGCCATCTGTCAATACAATTGGAAAAGCTGTCTGTGGAGACGCATGCGAAGAGAAACGAATGCACTCTCAAACCTAATTACATAATGACACCGTACCGAGAAGCGTCAACGATGAAGGATTGTCCCCAGTAAATTTAAATACAGATGCAACCAGTTTTCCACACGTGCTAATATCTGTTTGCTTTCTCCTCTTGGATATTCATAACCCTGACAGAGGCATCCCCTAATTTATATCATTCTTAAGAAAGAGAGAATTCCTCTCGATTTTTCGGATGAAAATCATCTGTGTGTTAGCTGAAAAATGACTGACGGTCTACCATCGCTTTAGAAAGAAAAAAAAAATTACCATGATTTATATTTATTCATTTATATTTTCAAACATGTCCAAATAATACAAAATTTAGTTCTATCTTAATTTTTTTTCTTTTTATTTATTATTCTACCCGTCAACGATTTGGTTTATTAATAAATTCCCTTTCAATTTTTATTTGAGCAAATAATAATAATAATAATAATAATATTTCACAACGAAGTTTCTCCAAAACGTGTGCCCATCAAATTATTTATCTTTTACAAACTGTTAGCGAAAATAATAACGCATTTTATTAAATGAAATAAGAAAAAAAAAAAGGGACAAACACTTTTTAATAGCAGATTATTATATTACCATTAATTCTGCAAAAGAAAAAAAAACAGCCTACAACTTTTCTCCTAAATAAGCCCACGTTTGTAGGCAGTGGGCCCTATCTGCATTTAATAACACTATATAAACTTTATGCAGTTATTAAATGCTAGAATAATAATAATAATTAATAAACTAAAATAAATAAAAATAAAACTACTATAAACAACTAAATAATTAAATAGTAGCTTATAAGTTTTCATAAAATATATAAATATTAATTGCATATTTTATTAAAAAAGTAGAATAAAATATTATTTTGTCAATACACCATTTATAAGAAAATATCATGGAATTTATAATTGCTATTAACCGCGATTTTATTTTAATTTAGTAGCAAAACTAAATAGTCACTAATTCCTTTACTTTTACTTTTGAAACCCTTGCTAATTGCTAATAGCAAAATACGCTTTAGTAAAATTGCACATTTGAACTTAGTGAAAATATAATATATAATAAATATAATATATAATGAAAATATAATATATAATATATAATATAATATATAATATAATATAATATTGTGCATTTAGGATCATTAAATTCAAAATATATAATGAAAATATAATATATAATATAATATATAATATAATATAATATTGTGCATTTAGGATCATTAAATTCAAAATATTTGCTATATTTTCTCGCGCTGAATTTCCATGGATAATATTTCTCGAGATAAAATTAATGATCGATGCAACAATTAATGTTGCATCGATCTCTAATCCCAAGTTCTTGTTAATCCCCTAAACTCTAATAAATTATTTCTTCTCAAGCTGTACCATTCTTGGAAACAGGCGATATTTCTAGCAATGTTCGCAACAAAGCATATCTAACAACTGTTCCTATTCTTTGTTACAACCAACAATTTCCTACAACTTGCACTAATGTTGATTCTTCTTCGTTCTAATTAAAACGCACCAATAGATCAAGAGAGAATGTTGACAATTGCATTATTTCTGAAGGCAAAAATATGAAAAGTTTAAATGCATGTGGGGAAACGTGTATTGACGTCTGATGATAATCACTCTGTTTTTCTTGATTACTTTCATGACCATAATGAGTACTGGGAAATGGAAAATTAAGTACAACACAAAGATGGCAAAGAAATATTAGTTTAATTAACTAGACGAGTTTGGGAAATAGAAGAGAAACTAAGAAGTCTAATGCAGAACCATCAAATTTAAGTAGCAACGACCAACAAAGTGAATTGATTTTTCTTACATAAAGAAAGAATTTATGACTCTATTAACCATAGCGAAATGCAATAAAAAGTGCGGAATGTTTTAAGTAATTAATCAGTTAATTTTTCTTTCTATTCCCGATAGAGACTTAAAAAGGATTCAAAAATTCAGCGAATCGTTTCCTGCGAGAGTTGACAGAGAAAAATGGGCATTCGTAGTTCAATATGTCCACTGTTGCAATCCTCTATGCAGTGGTTCGCCAATAATCACGCAATCGCTAGTGTAGTCCTTATCGGCAGGCTTGTGACGTTCGGAAACACTTGAATCTCATTAATTAGCTCCGATAACATTCAGCTTATCACCCTTCTATAAGCCATCGTCATCCGTCAATAGTTTACAACAATAAAATCGTATCCGTCTACCCCCAAAGGCTCTTCCTACTATCATTAAAATAATGAGCAGGTTTTTCCACAAAAAAATCCGTTAAATTTCTGGTTTTATTTTATTTCACGATGGTATTAGTGGGATTGCTTTATCAACAACTTTTTTTTTTCGGCGCTAATTTGCTTCGTTATCTATGGTGAAAGAACTAAAATGACGTCACTAATCTTTTTTTTTTTTTTTTGAAGTAACTTAGCTGCCAGGGACATTAGATATTAATTGAGAACACTTCAAAAGGAAAATAAATGAGGGAAAGTGAATGCGGTTCGTTTGACAGGAGAAATTTTCTTATATAGAATTTGTAGAATAAAATGTGCTAAAGAATGAATACAACAGTACAACCAATCAGAGTCGAATGCAGTTATAGTTTTGATTGTTTAATGCCAATTCATTCTTTAATCATTCAACTGTGAAGTTCTGATCATTGTTTATTATTTATTATGTTCAATTGTTGGGACTGAACACGTAACAACAAAAGCTTGTGTTGTATCTAATTCATTCATCTTTGTTCATTGTTTAGTCATTTATCATCATCTATTGTTGAAAAAATAGAATTTGCTGTTTTGAGCCGTATTGAAGACTGTTATTCTGTCACTATGCTATCCACTTATTCCACAGCATCGCCACTGATAATTTTAGATTCGTTTCAACTGAAGTAACTATTAACGATTTAGGATTTATTTTGGACGCCAATGATCGTCAATTTCATGTTCATTATTTATTACTCTCATATTACTAACTGCAGCTGCATTTACGTTAACTACTGATGAGAGAATAGTGCGCCAACCAGCAGTGGCGTACCCAGAGGGGGGGGGAGCCTAGGGGCCCTGTCCCCCCAAAGAATAAAAAAACTATTGGGATAGATCTATCCCAATGAATGAAAGTGCTTGCATAACCAGAGAGAAAGAGAGAGAGCGCCCTCTAGTGGTTATCATATTAAGAGTAATTAATATTAATGAATAATTAGGATTAAAAACGTGAACATTTATTATATAAATATTTGGAGTATTCTAAAGGATCACAACAATAATCGTACTCTACAATCTCGTCTACGAAACAATAACCGATTTGTGAGAAGCGTCAATTGTTAGTTCAGTCAAAGTAATTCCTCTATGGGCAAGCAATTCTGCAATGAGACATCCATCTATCTTTCTATCTGTAGAAATGCTATAATTATGTTGGTCCAGTAGAATAAATTGTATTTTTCGTGTAATAGACTGATTCAGATATTAACGCTGCTAATAAAAGTCTGTAATGTGGAAATAATTACAGGATACGTTAAAAGGGAAGGGGTAGTGAATAAAAGGGGGGTCTGATTGCGGTGTTGAAGCAGAAACATGCACCTTGAGCTTGTTGTAATGAGCCAGGTGATTAGTCCGATCTGCTGGCGGTGAAGCAGGACAAGTTAGATGCCATTAAGAATAATTCAGTGTGTAATGTACAATCTGAGAAAATTAGTGGAGTTTTAAATAGAAAGTGCTTAATAAAATTACTAGCATGTCGCATTATCAAGTGGCTCGCAGCAGTAGTCTAGACAGGAAGAATTTATTGTACTTTGATAATAATTGGATGCTTGCAAATTACTGTATGGACTATTCCTAACATTGAACCATTACATACTCGATGAACGTCATTAACAATGGTTACTGTCTCATGCCTAATGATCCGAGATGAGTAAACAGAAAGTAGGGAAAAAAATAGAAGTTTTGGGTATCATATACTTGATTCCTTTAATGGGATTTTGGATATGTCTAATTACTGAGACATTTATATCATTCTTCTGCAGCAGGCGATCTCGCGAGATAGCTGATTAAACAGATAAAATCCAGAGAAGTTTATTCAAATGAAGTCATTGGAGGAAGTTCATTTAAAAGAACAAATAAATAAAGAAATGTCAGTGTTTGTGGTTTTATTATTTGACTTTTTTTAATACGATATTATTCATTAGATATTGATATAAATCTCCTTGTTTTAGTGCTGCCATCTTCTGGTATTCATTCGAAACTCTGTACATATCTAAACTGAAAAAAAAAAAAAAATCTAACCTTGAAGAACAAAGAACTAATATTTGTTGCTGGTGTTAAATATTTTTTTTTATTCGGTTAGTTAGAGAATTTATTATTCAATAGCATATAAGAGAATTTGCAACTGATTAAGTTGTTATACACTTGATTTTAAGCGACTATCGTAAAATGTGGGATAGCAAAATACTGCTGCGTTTTTCCCCTCATGAAATATTAATTGAGTTCAATCTAAGGCTATGTATTCGTGTGTTGGGGATAGAATCTCTCGTAGAGATGCGATTTACCATCAAAATGTGGTTGACATACTGATAGCCGTGTTGTCTATTCTCATCAGTCTACCAACCTCTAACCCAAAACTCATCTATCGAATCATGTGGACAAATACGGGGCATCAATCTATATCTAATGCACCCAACTGAATCAGCTGTTGGCCAACGTGTTGGACAGCCTGTCACCAAAATGACATCTTTTTGACATCAGCGTCTGACCGAAGCAACTTACTGAACAATCAACAAATGCCTTTTGTGGACGGGTGAATTGCTTTGAGATTTCTGCACTAAGCATTCTCAGTAGAAATATTTTTTTGCTGATAACAGTTCATATACCGGTCTAGATTTTTTTAATAATATGAATAGCCTCCAAGTTTCACGGAAAACAATAACAACAATATTGGAATGATACAAAAAGTTTTTTTGTTTGTTTAAGCATCGCATACTCGTTTTAAATGTCACATTATTAGCAATCATCTTTTAAAAAAAAAAGACAACTGGCAAACATTTAATGAAAATGAAATAACTAAAGAAGAATTAGAAATCAGCCTGAAAGAAACAAGAAACGGATAATCACCTGGAGAAGATAAGCTGGGTTCAGAACTATATAAATACGCAGAAGCAAGATTCAAAGAAAGACTCCTATTATCTACTCTATAATATAAAATGAGAAGCTTTTTTGTAACGTTTTTGCGTTACGTTTTTTGTCAAGTTATTTGAAACGGTTTGAATCTCAGGGCTACCCTGAGTGTCGAGTCATTAGAATTCAAGGAGAAAGGGCCTACCAGCCCGGAACTCAGGGGGTTGGGCACCGTAGGCGCGCGGGGAGGCGGGGGCGAACCTCCCTTTCGAGTCATTTGGATTCATGGAGTACCGGCCTGCCAGTCCGGAACTCGGGGGGGGGGGGAACCCCCTAGTTTTTAAATAAAATTTAAATAAAATCCCCCAATAGAATGTAAAAAAGCAATTGTGATTCCTATCTTTAAAAATGTAATAGAGATGACCCTAAAAACTATAGAGGTATAAGAATACTAAATTCTTGTTACAAAATATATAGCAGAATTTTAAATAGCAAACTAATGAAATATTCCAAAAACTTTATTTTAGAAGTACAGAATGGATTTAGAAAGGGCGAGCATGTATAGACCCGGCCTTTTGCCTTGCCTAAAATTAATAATAGATAAAAGAAGATAATACAATTTAGAAACACATATTGCATTTATTGACTTTGAAAAAGCATTTGACAAAGTTAAAAGATGCATTTTATTTAACATATTAAAAGAAAGACAAATACCAAATAATATCCTAAAAGCTATCACAAGTATATACGAAAATAATCAAATACAAATAAGATTAAATCATGAGCTATCATATACGAGAGAGATAAACCAGGGATGTCCCCTCTCAGCAACTCTTTTTAATATTTACCTAAATGAAATAATAATAAAATGGAATAAAAATTTCCATCAAGGTATTAAACTTTCTCCTACTGTGAACGTAAACACTCTCCTTTTGCCGACGACCAAATAATTATTACAAATTCTGAAGATAACTTACAGAAAGTTATTTTAGATCTAAATGAGATAGCCAAAGATTATGGTATGATAATATCAACAGAAAAATCAAAAACTATGGCCTGTAAAGCACAAGATCCAGTAAGAACTAAAATAGTGATAGATGACAAGATCTTAGAACAGGTGAATTCATTTAACTACCTAGGATGTATGATCACATATGAAAATGAAAAAGATATAAACGTAAAAATTGCAAATTATTTAAAAATAACAGGTGTAATTAACTCTATATTTAAACCAAACCTAGTTCAAAAACAAACCAGACTGAAAGTATACAATACATTAGCCCTACCAGTCTTATTGTATGGAAGTGAAATCTGGACAATAAAACAAACAAAGATTAACAACAGTAGAAATGAAGTTTATGAGAAAAACTGCAAAGTATACTCTATTTGATCACCAAAAAAAAAAAAAAAATGAAGAAATTATGAAAGTATTAAACCATAAATCAGTAATAGAAAAAATTAAAAAATATAAACATAAATGGATGGAACACGTTCCAAGAATGAAAATAGAAAGATTACAAAAACAAGCCTTAAAGTACAAGCCATTAGGAAAAAGAAAACCAGGACGTCTTCTTAAAACGATGACTTCTAAGGTCGGAACAGGCTAGGCCTAAATCCTTGGTATGCATGATGATTAGCAATCGTACAATTTTAAAACTCGGTCAAAGAAAGAAAAAAAAAAAAAAAAAAACAGTCCTTGAGATAAATTAATATTACGTCCTTCTAGTAATTTTTAAAAGGTATATAATATACTTTATGTTTAATAAAAAATGCTCAAGATAAAATTAAAAAATTATTAATAATTTTAGCTTATTATTATTATAGCAATAATATTTATAAGATCAAATAAATTTAAAGTTGAATACTATTTGTGATTGTAAAAAGATTACTCTGAATCTATATTTTTATTTAATTATTTTATCTTGGGAAACATCAAGTGTTTATCAACAACTTTTGGATAAATGAAACACTTGTGTTTCTCGGAGATGTAACTATAATTTTATGAAAGCCAGAAAAAGATATTAGTGTGTATCTTTTGAGAGCTTTAGGTGAACTCCACAGTCTTCACAGACCTGAATTCCATTGGATTCTCCAAGACTCCTCCTCTCACATTATTTCTTAACCTAAAATCTCCTTAAAAGTAAGAAGAAATTTTAGAGCCTGGAGAAGGTATTTGTTTTATTTTATTTTAACTCTCAATGAAATGAATGAATAAATTTCAAAAAAAAAAAAAAGAATGACGTTTTGACTTTAGCTTGAATTTAGTATATATTTCATTTAATAAATAATTATTTATTTATTAAATATATTTTAAATTAATAAACAATAAAGTATATTATTAAATATAATATTAAGTATACTATTTAAATGAAAATAGTAAATTAATAAAGACTACGTAAAAATAAAACTAATTAAATTAAAAAGCTATACAGATTATCAACAGCTACATAAACACCTTCCTTTGATTTGCCCAGAGTTTGATTTTGTAAAATCATAATATGAATTTCTACTCGGATAACCAATATTTTCTATATTTATCTAATAAAATTTAATGATATTTAATGAATAAGTTAAATTATTTATTGATTTGTAATTAAATAAGATCTGCAAATTACAAATCATTAATTCACTTTAACACCTAAAACTATTTTATACAATACGATATGAAGAAAGCCAACCAAAGAAAAAAGCGTATCTCGTTTCTCATTGGAGTTGCGGGAGTTAGTGAATGGACTTTTGCTTAGATCAAGTAAGTAGTTCATTTTTGTGAACTTTCCCCATCAGTGATTAGCAAATTGTTTAGCTAAGCGCAAATTGTAGTAAGTATAGCATATGTTAGCTCAGTTATTATCGGCAAAGCGTCTCATAGAGGCACTTGATAATAAACTACAGCAGCAGATACAGAATAAACCCCAGACTGGGGCAAGAACAACACACTCGGTGGTGGGAATAGCTTAGGCCTCACCAGCATGGCTTTGCCGCGTACGCGGACCCTTGGAATCGAAGTGGAAGCTGATCTACGACCTCGATGTTTGGCCAAAGCCCTCATTGAAAGCGTCGACGCTGAGCAGATTTTTGGGTTTACTCCCTTTGGTGGTGGCCGCTTCCAAGTAGTAGTAAGGAGTGAGCAAACAAGAGACAAACTACTTGCAGGATTCGAATGTAATGGAAAAACAATAGTTCCATTTTTGGTAGGGAGCATTACCAAACTACTTAGAACCCCCAGATTCCCTTTAGAATATATTGAAACGGATGTAAAGATCATCCACGAAATATTCGGGAAATGGGGCGTTATTATACACAAGGTGGAAGTCCTAAATGATGCAGAAAACCCCAAATGGAAGTCGGGTGAAGTCCACATCTCCCTCGAGATGAAAACGCCCGTTCCCAACTTCATTATTATTGGATCCGCCAGAGTAATGAAAAATTACCCTGGTGTAAAAAAACAATGTTTTAGATGTGGTGCTTTCACTCACCTTGGGGCGGACTGTCCTAGAGTGAAATTTAAAAACTGCCTCAAAGCAGGCCACAACCAAGAAAACTGTGAGTCAGCTTGCCTGAAATGTGGGGTCATTGACCACAAAGTGGACACATGCCCATCCAGAACCCTTGCTGAGAGGATGGGTGGTGCAATCACGCCAGCAACTCCACCAAGCAATGGAAATGACACACCACAGGAAGCTTCTCCTCCTTTCGAGACTGCTCCTGATATAACAGAAATCCATACCTCCACGTCTAAGAAAAACCGAAAGAGGAAAAAAACTTCCACAAGCAGTAAAATCCAACAAGAAGAAACAGTCGCTATTGAAACCATCAATACCAATATAGATACTAATACAGATGATATAGATAGGGAAGAAGGAAAGATGGAGGTGAACACCAACACCTCCAAACGGCCATTAAGCCCACAGGAAGAAGAGTTGGTAACGCCCAAAACAGCAAAAGTATCTGAGACCGCCCACCCAGAGGTCCCTCACGCGAAAGCAGGGGAGACTCTCGGCCATCTCATCAGAGGTATCCCAGGGATGGCGGAAAAATTCAAAGAAGCGATAAAAAAAATAGGAGAACCTGAACTCCTCCTCACAGGAGAACATGGATCTGACATCGTCAGTGCAAAATGGGGTGACATTTTCGTTGATGACATCAGCAAAATCACCCCTGAGCAAGTAGAGGTAGCCCAGGATTTAGACGAAGAGGCAGCTTCGGCGTTCTTCTTAGCTCTCGGCAAACTAGACATGGCCAAGGGAAGTGAGGGGGCCAAAAGAATAATAACTGCCCACAACAAAAGAAAGACACAGTAACCACCTTGTGGGGTTTCTGTACACAGCTTCACCGGTTTTTAGCTATCACAGGTGGGGGAGGACCTGAGAACCCGAGCGGCGAAGGCTTACAGCGAGACGGTGCAGTTCCTTGTGAGTTGCATCACTCGGGCCAGATCCTTCCTCCACCTCTAAGTTTAACTTTCAATTTTTGCTTTTCTCTGTACTTTTTTGTTTTTGTTTTGTTACATGTTTCCTTTTTAGGATTTTTCTTTTTTGTAAAGTGAAAAATCAACGACCGTTTTAGAAACGCCCCTGGGGGGCAAACAGCTAAAACAGGTCAACTGAGGCCTCTTTAACCTACTCTACCACTATGCACTCTATCTTTATTTCCTCTCCTACTATCTGCTGACTCTCAGCCTATCTTACTCTACAGGCCGATGATGAAGATTTGTTGAACTCACAAATTATTTTATTATTAATGGAACGCAGCAACTAAATGGACGCAGAATTTTGCTTTCTCAGGTTTCTTCCGGAATTTTGGTCCCAGTGAGTGGGGGGTGTTTTCTCTGAGAGACCATTTTGAGTCTCTGGGGTGGGTGTTCTCCGGCGTGGCTCGAGAGAGGCTTTGTCGGGGAATGCTTTTCCCTGGAATATGAGAGGTTCTGCTGAGTGGTGGGGGTGCCCGTCATTGAGTGGAGCCAACGCTGAGTTGGACGGTCTTTCAGCCACTATGGAGTGGTCTAGGGATCGTCCTAATTTTTAGAGTTTGCTTTACTTTAAAAAAAAAAGCACGGTTGCCGGGATAAGAATAGCTCCAGCGCAAATCCATGCGTGTCTTAAGACAGCTTTTCCCAAACTGTGGGCCGCGGCCCCCTTGGGGGCCATAGGTTTTGTTGAGGGGGGCCGTAAAATAATGAAAACAAATTTTTAAAATGTTTTAAGACAAAGTAGATTTTTTATTTTAAAAGAAACGCATTTACCTTTTATTTATTATTTCTTTTTTGTTATTTTTTATATTTTAATGGAAAAATTCACACATTGCTGTTGGTTCAAAAACTTGTTTCCTGCGTATTTCCATGCTTAATGAATATCAGTAAATATTGCTTATTCATATGTTTCATTTCAAAGCAATGGTTAATTGTATTTACTTCGAATGCTCTCCAGGGAAGTTCCAACTCTTCCTGTCCCTTTCATCACGCGTTCGTAATCAGGGACTGTTGATATTGACTTTATATACATATCAAAACTCGTTTTATATTATCACTGTCATCCGAGCTAGTTTTCTGTTACCAATAAAAGTTTCGCATATACTTCACACATGAAAAAAAGCTTAAACAAGTTCATGTGGGAAGATAGTAACTCACTTGCAGTGGTAAACACGCCCTCCCTAGCAGCCACTATACTGCAGAGGCAATAAAAATAAGTACTTTTATTATGCCAGTGAATAAGGTATGAGGAGTCTGTGTAATATATTTCTCAACAAATAGTGCAATTAGAGACAACTGGGATAAAAACACACTAATTAATGAATCACATGTCCCGTCGTACAGAAACTATGCTGTATATATAGACTGAAACAAAACCATATGTTGCATGGGCAAACACAGTATCTAACTAAAAACTATTGTTATTAATTAGATGTGTGCGAGTTCGATTTCCCAAGGCAGCAATAAAATTCAACCGAACGTGTTAAAATTCGTAAAAGTGTTAAAACTAAGTAATATATATCTATAATGAATGTTATGGCAGTTTCACATATGGAGTTGAAGAGAGTTAGCATTTCAATTCAATTGTCAGCTATGCTTTTATCTTTCGGGGTTGCGCGATCTTTTGTTAATACCGCACCAATCATATGCACGTTTTAATAACCCTGCCTTTGCTGTCTGTTTCGCGTTAGGCTTAATTACCGTAAAGGGAGAAAAGTCACAAAAGAGAAAAATGTTCCTGGTCCGGGGATTCCCTTATTCAGGTAATATTCACTAATTTCATGTTGTTAGTCTGTGGTGTGCCAGTATTGGTAAGTGGTGATATTATTTGATCTATTCTACATTAAAAAAATTAACCCTGAGATGGATGAGTGGCTGATAAAACATAAAAAAAATTCCCGCGAACAATCAGAAGCGGAAACAGACTCAAAAATAAAAAAATAAAAAAAGGACAGTTTTCATATTTTACCAGAACAGCCCGCATCGTCTTCAGAACCAAACGGTAAGAAACAAAAAATGTAATATATGCATTTGATTTTTGCAATATTCGCTGTGTATGTTTTGTATTGAATATAAATACAATAAATATTCTAATAATATATCTCTCTATTACGATTTTTTTTCGAGGGAAATATTTTAATTTTACAAAGGGGGCCCTGACATCCAGAAGTTTGGGAAGCACTGTCGTAAGAGGCGACTAAATGGACGCAGAGTTTCGAGAGTTTTGCTCTCTCAGGTTTCTTCCGGAATTTCGCTCCCGGTGAGGGGTGAGGGGGGGGGGCTTAGATTTCGAGAGGTTTGCCTGGGAGTGCATATTTTGAGTCTCTGGGGACGGTGTCCTCCAGCACGGCCCGCTGAGGGGCTTTGTCGGTGGATGCTTTTCCCTGGAATATGAGCGGTTCTGCTCGGTGGTGGTGGGGGGGATGCCCCATCACTGAGTGGAGCCAACGCTGAATTGGACGGTCTTTCAGCCACTATGGAGTGGTCTAGGGATTGTCTTAATTTTTAGAGTCGGCTTCACTTTAAAAAAGCACGGAATCACGGTTAAAAAAATCTATACAACGGTATATCTACTTGTAAAAACATAAATCCAATCTTTGATATTTATTAAAAACGTCATTTGGTTATTTGTTTGAATAGAGCTTGGCGGACTATATCCATAACCTCTCGTTGACTACAAGTGCTAAAGGCTATACGAAAAAAGTGCCTTCTTCCTCCTCTCTTTTTTTTCTCTTAGAAAATGCTTTTATTAATTAACAATACCTTCTGCAGGGATTTATCCTTTTTTTTTTTTTTTTTGCAAACATTCTGTCGTTTTTCAACAAAGTTTTCGTCATTCTCTGTGTGTGTGTGCACTTTTGGCATCACTGAGCGAGTCGCTATATGACGATCCCATAAAAGTTCAACGTCGAAAAGTTTTTTTTTCCATTTTGCGGACATGGAGGAGCCGAAATAGGCTTGTGCCAGCTCAGATCTTCCAGTGGTGTCTTCATAGTTCATCCTTCAGAGGGAGGAACAGGTGGTAGTGAGTGGAAGCCTGATTTGGGTTATGGTTGGGATGAGGAAGAGCGATCTAGCCAGATCTTGTGGTTGCATCCGTTGCGTGTAAATTGAGGTAGGGTATTGTCATGGAGAAGCAGGACTTCATTTGTGTTTCCGATGAGCTGAACTGTACGGATTTTTTTTTTCGAAGTTGTGCAACGTTTCCATACACTTTTCTGAATTGATCCCTGTGCCCCTTCTCTCTTCCCCAAAATAGTACAAACAAGACCCTATTTTTGCTTAAAACACGATTACAGCACCACTCACTGCCGTCGTACTTGATGGACCGTCAATTAGGGAACAATGATCAGCATTATTCATTTTTATATCTTAAGACTTGTAAGTGAAATTTAAAATTCGACAATGACTTTATGTTGTCATTATTCATAAAAGGTTAGACACTTTCCTGTATTCTGGAATGGAATATTTTCAATCACATGGCAGTTGCGTGTTTCAAAAAAAAATGCAATTTTAGTATCAGCCTTCATCCTCCAGTCGAAACCAACAACAAAAAAATTAGTCTGTTTCCTTTGGAACAATGAAGAATGGAAGAGTGTCAGAATACGTCTCAAATCGGTATTTGTAGCCCTGGGTCAGAATTCCCTCAATATATATGACAGCCATTTATAAAGTATTTTCGGTTGAATCTGAGTTAGTTTCGCAATAGGTGATGAGGTTTTTATTTCTCCAAAATTTGAAGTTTTATTCGAAATTTCAAATTTCAAACAGGCCATAAAACATGCTATTAACAGACACAATACAAGTTCTTAAGTTCTTATAATAAGAACTGGGCGATGGACTGAGTCCTTGATTCTTCATCGATTCATCTGATTGAATAAAATGTGTGGAAGGAGTGTTATTGAGCTAAAAGCTCTGGTCATGGCTGGGTAACGGCAATAGCCGAGCCTCAGTTAAAACTTCATTGGCTACAGCATTGCCATTTGTTACCCTGGAAGTCCTAAAAAGGACTCTTCTCTCCATTCCCTCAGACACAATACAAATGGCTTATGGCCTTTAGTTATTTTGTTGTTATTAAATTCATTTGTTGGTTTAATAAATAATGAAACATCAGCCTTGAGACCATCTTATTAAGCCAATATATCACACAATTGGTCGTGATGTAATTTTGTCTGCAAATGACGTGTTTTCTCTGACCGGTTTTTCTGTTGGTCTGAATGAAAGTTCCACCACGGTGAGTGGTGCTGAGATCGATCACACGAGCACAACACACGATTATTTCCAAATGATGGCTTGCCTCTAACCATTTAAATTCACCTTTAGTTAAAGGTTAATAACAACGATAATTTGATGAAGTTAAGCGTTTCAGATGCTTATTAGATTCTATTTTGTGAACAAGAAAAAAAAAGCACTAAAATTTTTTTTTTTTAATTACACTTAGATTTTAACAAATCCTAATAGTTATTCTTTTCACAAATGAACCACATTAAAAGAAATTAATTCCTTAATTCCTTGAATCAAGATGGTATTCTTATTTAATAACGACAGCTCTTTTTTTAGAGTTAGCAATGTCATGAGCAAGAGCTATCCGGGTCATGATGTGTTCACTGTACAAAGAGCACAGTACCAACTTCTTCGCTACATTTTAAAACAAATCTTTCTTTCCATTCTGAATAGAAACAACGAATGCATCTTCCTCTTTTAGACTGAGACATTTCTGTGACAAGGGTAGCTTTCAACAAACACTGGGAAAGAAACTGACACACACACACACACACACACACACACACACACACACACACACACACACACACACACACACACACACACACACACACACACACACACACACACACACACACACACACACAACAACAGAGAGAGATAGAGATGGATTCTTAAGTGCATCGCAATAAGGATACTGGAGGACATTATCACAATGTATATACAGATTTACAGTATTAATGATAATCTTGTCCAATACACGATATTCTCACTGATATCTGATTTAAAATTGTGTGTCTGAATTAAAATCTGTCAATCAGATTTTGCGCGTTTTTCTACACACACACACACACACACACGCACACCGTTCCTTGAGTCGTTTGTATTCTTCCTGCCATCAAGATGAAAGTCATTGCGTCTCATACGTCCAACTTGTTGCTATTTATATGTCATATAAATAGGAACAACAATTTATATGTCATATAAATAGTTGAAGATTTCCTCAGTTTTAACTCGTCCTTGTTCTAGTGCAATGATAACCATTTGGAAGAACAAAATGTACTCTTTGATTGGGTTCGAACTCGCATACAATGCTAGGAAGATGTTGGAATGGTTTTTATTCCTCCATAATTATGTTATCCGTCATCTAAACAAAATAACTACAAAATAGTAACAATATCATGCTAGTACCATCAAGATCTCTGATACTGTGTTGAATTTAGACTGATCTTTATATTTCTTGAAGATAATTCAATGCTCCAGTAAACTAAGCGCCATCTATTTTTTTTTATTATTTTCTGAAACTAAATGACATTAAGTTAATCTAGTCTGATGTACATTTTTGTATCATCTCCAATTAAGCGACATACTTAATTACATATAGTTTCAAATATCTGTTTAATATTTTAATTTTATATAATTCATAATTTTTATTTTAACATAAGTTTATTTTAATACAATAATTTTAAGTATTTAAAAATTATAAGTTCGTAATGAATAATCCATAATCAATAACACACACACACACACACACACACACACACACACACACACACACACACACACACACACACACACACACACACACACAACACTCTCATGCTGTTGGGGTAATTTTGTATTGTCGTCATGACTACTTCATGTTAGACATGTTTCCTTCTGGCATACAACCTTGCCTTCAATCGCGTTTTTTAGTCAAAAAAAAAAATTAAAAAAAAATAGAGGTCTCAAGTAAAGTGTATGAGCCACCCTCTAATGACTGCATTTTCTTGCGTCACAGAGAGGCTACCGTGAGTGCATTCTTCTGCCTCGCGCTTTATAATATGCTTGCATTTTTCAAAAGCTGCCTTTACCAACCTGTACATCAACAAGCGCACATCAATCATGTATTGTCGTGGGGAGAAGGAAGATCGCCCAATGAGAGAGAGAAAGAGGAGTAGGTAAAAAAAAAAAAAAAGAGAAGTCAGCAGCTTGGATGTGTAGTTGAAATGTTCTTCTAGGTGCTGTAATGGAATATCGGATGTTGTTGCTGGTTTAGATATCTGACGAATTCGAGCCAGCTGATAGAATATCTTGAACCTCAGCAGAACGTTGATGGGTCTGCAGGGCACACAAAAATCAAAGTGCATTTATTTCGCCGCAGAATAAATAAGTTCCTGATCAAAACAAGAAAAAAAAAATAAAATAAAATAAAAAATCGCATTTCTTTTAGCATTAAATTATCGTACGGATAAGAAGTTTTTTTTCAGGCCCATATTGGACATTTCTTTTACTCTATTAATCTTAAAATTTCACATAAGGACACAACTTCTATTAATAACTACACTTTTTATAATGTATGATTTCGCCCAGCAATTACTTGTTATTGTTCTAGTTTTTATATACCTTAGCAATAATTTATATAAATGCGATTTTAAAAAAAAATTTCATAGATCATGTGAGCTCCTTGGCCAACTCCTGGCCGTTTTATATAATTTTTAATACTTTCAAGTTGTAAATCTCCACATGATCGATAGACGGCACTAAAAGAAAATCATTTGCTATATTTTTATGTTATGGGTTTACTAAGCAAAGATCACGTTTTAGCAACTTGCTCACATTCTATAATAATGTGACCATTGAACTCGACAAGGGAATGGATCTGAGTCTGCAACACCGATCCTTGTGGTGTACACAAGCACAAGGATCGGTGCTTGGTCCACCGTTATTCAATCTGTAAATTAATGATATTGGGAAGGATTGGAGAAGCGACATACAGTTATTTGCTGAAGATGGAAAGATAAGTAGGGTAATCAGAAATGCTTCTAATATGCAGTCTTTGAAGAATGATTTGAATAGGCTGGAACTGTGGGCATGGGAAAATGGGTGTCAGTAAATGCAAAGACATTCACTTTGGCGTGATCCCATGTCTTATTATATTGATGGGATTATGCTAGAAGAAACTGATGAGGCTAGGAATCTTGGAGTGTTAGTAGATAGCAAGTTGAAGTTCAGGGGCCATGTTGCAAAGATTGTAAATACAACTCAAAAGATAATTGCAATGCTGAAACGAACGTTCACGTGTAAAGTAAGGATGTTATTTTGTCTCAATACAAGGCCTTGATAAGACCTCAATTGGACTGTTGTGTGCAGGTCTGATCTCCAGGTTTCCGTTGTGATTCTGATATATTGGAGAGTGTGCAAAGGAGAGTGTTGAAAATGGCATCAGGGTTGTGGAATACTGATTATGAAGACACTTTGAGAATTTGTAGACTGCAGACACTAGCAAACAGAAGAAAGAGGAGTGATATGATTGAGACTTACAAACTTCTGAAAGGGTCACACAGGATTTCAATCGATGGAATTTTTCAATTTATGGAGGGCGGGGAAAAGACGAGAAAGGACGATTGCTAGTAGTGCAGTATCAAATATTAATGATGTTTTGTGAAAGCTGAGAATGAAGGCTTCCAAGAAGGGTGCGAGTGATGGCTAGATTTTTCTATCAGAGGGTGGTGCGTGATTGGAATGGCTTGCCTTTGGATGTTGTGAGTGCAAGCAGTGCGAATGAATTCAAGAATAAGTATGACAGCTGGTGCGTGTCGTATGTGGCCTCCCTCGATGAGTCTTTGACTACCTTCTCTTAATAATAATAATAATAATAAGTTTTTTATAATAGTAATAGTAATTTATTGATTGCTAAAATATTTAGCAATCAGTAAAGATCGCTAGTGACATTGCAACTTATAATTTTACAGAATTCAGCTCTAAGTGCTGCATTTTCTACATTGATTTCAACTAAAATTTTTAATAGTATTTTTTGTCATGTTTTCTAATGTTAACAATGAAGATTATTCAGAATATTTTGTATAATATTTTTTAATTATAAGAATAATTTATTACATTATTTTTTCATGTTACATAAGAGTATTATATTAATGATATTATCACATAATAATCAGTATCTTCTTTATTGTTGTATACTTTACTAACTGTTTTATTACATAATCTGCTTCTTTGGTTATAAGGATTACGTGTGGTTGAGTGAGGCGAGTTAATCCCACCTACTTCGAAGCTCGGGTTAGCTTTTGTGAAGAGAGTGGAATTTAGCCTTCACTATTTATGTTGTTGCTACTGTTTATGTATGGGATGTATGCATTGAATGCTGGTGATTTGTGATCTGTATATTAGTGTTAATGGTTTCTTAACTTTGTTGGTTTATTTTCCAGAGTTCGTGTTTTAATGTTCTGTAGTTATCTATGTGTTTTTAATTTCTTGGTAGGTTGTTGAGTAGCGTGGGTATCTGATGTGATCTCAGGAAAGAACTATATGAGTTGTTGAAGGGTGTGGGGATGTAAAGAGTTGTTGTAGGTCGTGTTATACGATATGTGTATCTGTTGTTTCGATAGGTGATGTTCAAGTAATTCCTTGTTAATGTCATGTAGTGTTTCAGGTTTTTTATGCTCAGAATTCTGTGTATCGCCATGTGGTTGTCGGATATTGGTTGTTGCGTGTAAGGTGTCCGGATCACTGCTCACACGATTTTCCTGTGTAATGTTTCTAATTTTGTTAGGTGGCTGTTTGAGGTGTTTGCATAGACTGTTATTCCGTATCTGAGTAGGGATTCGCAGATACCGTGATATAGGAGTTTTTTTATGTTGGATGGAATAATGTCTTTAACTTGGAAGAGTTTTGCTGCGATGATCCGGAGTTTGGTGGGTAGGTATTCTATATGTTTTGCATGTGTTACAGGTTTGATTTCGGAACATTGGCAGGTATTTTGGTTATTAATGCAGCGGTATGTGTGACAATGTATCGATAGTGATGCGGGGAGTATGATTCTTGGGTTGTGTATTATCAACATCTGTGTTTTAGTGCCGTTGATTACAATTGCGTTTTGGTGAAAGTATGTTGTGATTTTTTCATTTAGGTCTTGTTGTGCTTTGCAGAGAGCCGTGTTGATGTCTATGGATTGCTAGTAGTGCAGTGTGATCGTTAATGTATATGTTGAATAGAGTGGGTGATAATATGGCACCTTGAGGTACACCGTGTTTTATTTGTATACTCCGACTGTGATATGTACCTATTTTTGTTACTTGTGATCTGTTTAAGAGGTAGTTCTTTAACCATGTATGCAGTGTTCCTCTTATACCCATTGAGTATAGTTTAGTGAGTAGTATGTCATGTTCAAGTGTGTCAAATGCATTGGTTAGGTCCAGCAGTATAAGGAAGGCGTACTTGTTTTGTCGAGAGCTTTGTTTATTATGTCGGCGATGTCTTCTAATAAAGTGATGGTGCTTTATGTTTTCTGAAAGCCGTATTGGTTTTGTAAGATGATGTTGTACTTCTGTAAATAGTTCTGTAGTCTGGTGTGTGTTATTTTTTCTAGAATTTTTGAGATGACTGCTAGGGTAGCTATTGGTCTGTAGTTCTGAGTATCGTTTCTTTTGCCGTGTTAGTATATTGGCGTAATTACTGCAGTTTTTAGTTGTTGTGGAATGATGTCTGTGTCGAATATTATGTTCACGAGTTTCAAAAGTATTGGATTTATTTGTTCAAAGTGTGTCAGAAGGTCTGTGAGTCTTATTTTGTCTATTCCTGGAGTGGTCTTTGGTTTTAGTTGTAGGATTGCTTCTTTCAGTTCCTGTTTTGTTACGGTTGGAAAATACATCGTTTGTTGTTGACTTTGTGCCTGTAGTTTTTTGTTGATCGTTTCTCTTTTTTGAGTTGTGTGATATTGTTTGTGAAAGCATAGTTGAATGAGTCTGCTAGTTCCTCTTGGTTTGTGTCCTGACCGAAGCTTTTTGCAATAAAATCTTGTGCTGAAGTTTTCTTTATTCGAGTTACTATTTCGTTGAGTGTAGCCTATGTTTGCTTAATGTTGTCGTTATATTTATTGAATTTTTGGAAGTAGTAGCGTCTTTTTGCCCTACGAATTTTTGTTATTAGTTGATTTCTTGTGTTTTTGTATATAAGGTTTGTAAATGTGTGTTACAGGGTGACCTTTTAAGTTTTTTCCATAGATTTTCTTTTACAGTAATACTATTTAGTATGTCGTCATTTATCCATGGATTGTTGTCTGTTTGTCGCCTCGTTTGTGTAGGTTTTGTTGCTTTTTAGTATATTTCTATGAACGTTAGTTTAAAATTCTCGTATAATGTTGCAGGATCATTTATTTTAAGTAGGGAATTCAAGTCTGTATTTTTTACATGGTTATCGACAATGCTCTTTAGTATGATCGAGTTTTGTCGACTTTTGTGGTGGTGGGAGGGGTGGTGGTGGTATGAAACGTAATAGAACGAAGTTGAGACAAAGTAGTGATCGGCAATTTTTACGTTAATTACTGATGATGTATATGTATGGATGGGAGCACGTATACTGATATGATCAATGCATGATTGTGTTAGTGAGTTTATTGAGCATTTCTTCTCTTGTTGGGGAGTTAATGGTAGGGTTTATGTTGTACTGACTTAGTATATCAAGATATGTGTTAGTGGTTGAAGAAGCGTGGTCAAGAGTATTTATGTTAATCTCTCCTATTAGGAATAATAATAATAATAATAATAATAATAATAATAATAATAATATATCAGAGATTGGTGTATATATATAATTCATATGTTTTAATCGTGCATTTACTATATCAGGTTTTAATATAGTAAATGAGCGCATATATTTCCGTTGTATTTAAATTGGTGACAACAAATTAATTTCTAACAACTATTTTACGTCTTATTTAGAGAAAATATTCGTAAATTTGCACAGTTTAAACAGTATACTGAGTTTCCTTATGGTTTGAATCCCATGTAGTTGCATTTGTAATGGTTATGACTCTCATTCCAGCAATCTGAATTTCTATTTAACTTATTTGTTTTATTATTATTATATACTCAATTATAATATCTCCGCATTAAATTATTTCAATGATTCATTTGAATGATGCTATTTAGAAAATAAAATATAAAACTTAAAAGAATATCAAATTTACACCATTCTCAATTTTATATTTGTATTCTGTTATAAATTTTATTTTTTTTTGTTTGTTTGTGATTTGAGATCAAATGAAAAATGAAATTTATTGTAATTAATCAATGTTTCTTTTTATTAAATCTTTTTCGATATCTCACATAATATATTTTCCTAATATCTCACAAATGATTAATCTTTGAATGAAAGATATGAAAATCTTCTATCGTCTTCAGACCGTGAAAAATAGTAGATCTGTAGTAACTTTTACAGATTATTTATGCTTGTAATCAGAAGAAAGATTAATAATACATATTAGGTAAATCCACAACATATCCTATGTTGGACGAATGGTTTGTTTAGGAATTGAAAAGAATAGAGTCTGAAAATGGAGTTGCGAAGTAGGTGGCTTACACACAAATGAGCAGGGACCACATAGCCTGCCTTAAGGATGTTAACAGTTCATTTCTATTTTAATTGTCAATTTTTCAATAATATATTTGCGCTGTCTGATTTGGGCTCGGTATATTAAAAGATATTGAATATTATAAAGATTAGTGGGGTGGTGAATTTTTTCTAGGATTTTTCATTTACCAGAACTCTGGATTTGTGTATAAAATATAAAATCGATGGAGCATTACAAACACACAGCATTAATATGAGAAAAAAAACTGTGTACGACTAGGAGCAATAAACTTAGCTGTAAAATAATAATTTAATTATTATTTCAACCAATATTTTGGCGAACATTCAAGCACCAAATCTTATTTATATTCTATGTTGTTCCCATAGGATACTGCTATAACGGTTAGTCCTTCGAGTTTTGAATTCACCATTGGCCTGTAGAGTAAGACAGGCTGAGAGTCAGCAGATAGTAGGAGAGGAAGTAAAGATAGAGTGCATAGTATAGTAGGTAAAAGAGGCCTCAGTTGACCTGTTTTAGCTGTTTGCCCCCCCCAGGGGCGTTTTTAAACGGTCGAAGATTTTTCACTTTAGAAAAAGGAAAAATCCTGAAAAGGAAAACATGTAACAAACAGAAAGTGTAACATAAGTATCGAGAAAGCCAAAGGAATGGAAAGCTAAATTTAGAGGTTGAGGAAGGATCTGGCCCGAGTGATGCAGCTCACAAGGAACTGCACTGCCCCGCTGTAAGCCTTCGCCACTCGGGTTCTCGGGTCCTCCCCCACCTGTGGGATCTAAAAACCAGTGAAGCTGTGTACAGAAAACCCACAAGGTGGTTACTGTGTCTTTCTTTTGTTGTGGGCTGTTAATATTCTCTTGGCCACTTCACTTCCCTTGACCATGTCCAGTTTGCAGAGAGCTATAAAAAACGCCGAAACTGCCTCATCTAAATCCATAGCTACCTCTACTTGATCAAGGCTGATTTTGCTGATGTCATCAACGAAAAGGTCTCCCCATTTTGCACTGACAACATCAGGTCGATGCTTCCCTGTAAGGAGGAGTTCAGGTTCTCCTAATTTTGCCATCGCTTCTTTGAATTTATCCGTCACCCCAGGGATACCTCTAATAAGATGGCTTAGAGTCTCCCCTGCTTTTGCATGCGGGACTTCTGGGTGGGCGGTCTCAGATACTTTAGCTGTTTGTGGTGTTATCAACTCTTCTTCTTGTGGGCTTAATGGCCGCTTGGAAGTGTTGGTATCTGCCTCCATCTTTTCTTCTTCCTTGGCTATATCTATATTAGTATTTGTGGCTTCTCTTTCTTCTACTGTAGTTATATCGACTGTTTCTTCTGTGTGGTTTTTACTGCTCGTTTCTGTTGTGGAATTTTTTTTCCCCTTACGGTTTTTCTTGGTTGTCTTACAGGTGGAGGGGTGGCTTTCTGTAGCATCAGGAATGGCCTTTAAAGGTGGAGAGGCTTCCTGTGCTGTGCCATTTCCATTGCTTGGTGCAGTTGCAGGTGTGATTGCACCTCCCCTCCTCTCTGCCAGGGTTCTTGATGGGCATATGTCCACTTTGTGGTCAATGACCCCGCATTTTAGGCAAGCTGCCTCACATTTTTCTTGATTGTGGCCTGCTTTAAGGCAGTTTTTGCACTTAACTCTAGGACAGTCTCCCCCAAGGTGAGTGAGGACACGACATCTGAAACACTGTTTTTTTACGCCAGGGTAGTTAATCATTACTCTGGCGGATCCGATAACAACAAAGCTGGGAACGGGCGTTTTCATCTCGAGGGAGATAATGACCTCACCCGACTTCCATCCCGGGTTGTCTGCATCATTTAGGACTTCTACATTACGTACAACGCCCCATTTTCCGAATATTTCGTGAATAATTTTTATATCAGTTTCGATATATTCCAAAGGGAATCTGGGGATTCTAAGTACTTTGGTGATGCTTCCTACCAGAAATGGGACTATTGTTTTCCCATTACATTCAAATCCTCCGAGTAGTTTATCTCTCGTTTGTACATTTCGAACGACAACTTGAAAACGGCCACCACCGAACGGGGTAAACCCGAAAATCTGATCAGCACCGACACTTTGGATGAGGGCTTTAGCCAAACATCGAGGTTGTAGGTCGGCTTCAACTTCTCTTCCGAGTGTCCGCGTACGCAGCAAAGCCATAGCTGGTGGTGGTGGGGGGGCTATTTCCACCACTACCAAGTGTTTGATATTTCCCCGGTCGGGGATTTTGGAAGATCTGTAAATTTCCGTTTAAATATCGTGAACCCCGATGGGACTCGTACCGATATTAACGGTTAAGAACAGATACTACAAGTTGCTCTTAGCCTATCAAGCTAATACGCACAGAGCTAGACTCGGAAGAAACCTTAAGAGAGCAAAAACTCTCCTTTCCCTTCACGGTAATCTTTAGTAAAAGGCGAAAGATTATCACGACAGTATATATATTTTTTGTGAGTTCAACAAACTTCATTATTGGCCTGTAGAGTAAGATAGGCTGAGAGTCAGCAGATAGTAGGAGATAAAATAAAGATAGAGGAAAGATAAGTAGGGTAATCAGAAATGCTTCTAATATGCAGTCTTTGAAGAATGATTTGAATAGGCTGGAATTGTGGGCATGGGAAAATGGGTGTCAGTAAATGCAAAGACATTCACTTTGGCGTGATCCCATGTCTTATTATATTGGTGGGATTATGCTAGAAGAAACTGATGAGGCTAGGAATCTTGGAGTTTTAGTAGATAGCAAGTTGAAGTTCAGGGGCCATGTTGCAAAGATTGCAAATACAACTCAAAAGATAATTGTAATGGTGAAACGAACGTTCACATGTAAAGATAAGGATGTTATTTTGTCTCAATACAAGGCCTTGATAAGACCTCAATTGGACTGTTGTGCGCAGGTCTGATCTCCAGGTTTCCGTTGTGATTCTGATATATTGGAGAGTGTGCAAAGGAGAGTGTTGAAAATGATATCAGGATTGTGGAATACTGATTATGAAGACAGTTTGAGAATTTGTAGACTGCAAACACTAGCAAACAGAAGAAAGAGGGGTGATATGATTGAGACTTACAAACTTCTGAAAGGGTCACACAGGATTTCAATCGATGGAATTTTTCAATTTATGGAGGGCGGGGAAAAGACGAGAAAGGACGATTGCTAGTAGTGCAGTATCAAATATTAATGATGTTTTGTGAAAGCTGAGAATGAAGGCCTCCAAGAAGGGTGCGAGTGATGGCTAGATTTTTCTATCAGAGGGTGGTGAGTGATTGGAATGGCTTGCCTTTGGATGTTGTGAGTGCAAGCAGTGCGAATGAATTCAAGAATAAGTATGACAGCTGGTGTGTGTCGTATGTGGCCTCCCTCGATGAGTCTCTGACTACCTTCTCTTAATAATAATAATAATAATAATAATAAGTTTTTTTATAATAGTAATTGTAATTTATTGATTGCTAAAATATTTAGCAATCGGTAAAGATCGCTAGTGACATTGCAACTTATAATTTTACAGAATTCAGCTCTAAGTGCTGCATTTTCTACATTGATTTCAACTAAAATTTTTAATAGTATTTTTTATCATGTTCCTCTAATGTTAACAATGAAGATTATTCAGAATTTTTTGTATAATATTTTTTTTGTTTATATAATTTTTTAATTATAAGAATAATTTATTACATTATTTTTTCATGTTATATAAGAGTATTATATTAATGATATTATCACATAATAATCAGTATCTTCTTTATTGTTGTATACTTTACTAACTGTTTTATTACATAATCTGCTTCTTTGGTTATAAGGATTACGTGTGGTTGAGTGAGGCGAGTTAATCCCACCTACTTCGAAGCTCGAGTTAGCTTTTGTGAAGAGAGTGGAATTTAGGCTTTACTATTTATGTTGTTGCTACTGTTTATGTATGGGATGTTGACATTGGATGCTGGTGATTTGTGATGTGTATATTAGTGTTAATGGTTTCTTAACTTTGTTGGTTTATTTTCCAGAGTTCGTGTTTTAATGTTCTGTAGTTATCTATGTGTTTTTAATTTCTTGGTAGGTTGTTGAGTAGCGTGGATATCTGATGTGATCTCAGGAAAGAACCGTATGAGTTGTTGAAGGGTGTGGGGATGTAGAGAGTTGTTGTAGGTCGTGTTATACGATATGTGTATCTGTTGTTTCGATAGGTGATGTTCAAGTAATTCCTTGTTAATGTCATGTAGTGTTTCAGGTTTTTTATGCTCAGAATTCTGTGTATCGCCATGTGGTTGTCGGATATTGGTTGTTGCGTGTAAGGTGTCCGGATCACTGCTCACACGATTTTCCTGTGTAATGTTTCTAATTTTGTTAGGTGGCTGTTTGAGGTGTTTGCATAGACTGTTATTCCGTATCTGAGTAGGGATTCGCAGATACCGTGATATAGGAGTTTTTTTATGTTGGATGGAATAATGCCTTTAACTTGAAGAGTTTTGCTGCGATGATCCGGAGTTTGGTGGGTAGGTATTCTATATGTTTTGCATGTGTTACAGGTTTGATTTCGGAACATTGGCAGGTATTTTTGTTGTTAATGCAGCGGTATGTGTGACAATGTATCGATAGTGATGCGGGGAGTATGATTCTTGGGTTGTGTATTATCAACATCTGTGTTTTGGTGCCGTTGATTACAATTTCGTTTTGGTGAAGGTATGTTGTGATTTCATTTAGGTCTTGTTGTGCTTTGCAGAGAGCCGTGTTGATGTCTATGGATTGCTAGTAGTGCAGTGTGATCGTTAATGTATATGTTGAATAGAGTGGGTGATAATATGGCACCTTGAGGTACACCGTGTTTTATTTGTATACTCCGACTGTGACATGTACCTATTTTTGTTACTTGTGATCTGTTTAAGAGGTAGTTCTTTAACCATGTATGCAGTGTTCCTCTTATACCCATTGAGTATAGTTTAGTGAGTAGTATGTCATGTTCAAGTGTGTCAAATGCATTGGTTAGGTCCAGCAGTATAAGGAAGGCGTACTTGTTTTGTCGAGAGCTTTGTTTATTATGTCGGCGATGTCTTCTAATAAAGTGATGGTGCTTTATGTTTTCTGAAAGCCGTATTGGTTTTGTAAGATGATGTTGTACTTCTGTAAATAGTTCTGTAGTCTGGTGTGTGTTATTTTTTCTAGAATTTTTGAGATGACTGCTAGGGTAGCTATTGGTCTGTAGTTCTGAGTATCGTTTCTTTTGCCGTGTTAGTATATTGGCGTAATTACTGCAGTTTTTAGTTGTTGTGGAATGATGTCTGTGTCGAATATTATGTTCACGAGTTTCAAAAGTATTGGATTTATTTGTTCAAAGTGTGTTATAAGGTCTGTGAGTCTTATTCTGTCTATTCCTGGAGTGGTCTTTGGTTTTAGTTGTAGGATTGCTTCTTTCAATTCCTGTTTTATTATGAGTGGAAAATACATTGTTTGTTGTTGACTTTGTGCCTGTAGTTTTTTGTTGATCGTTTCTCTTTTTTGAGTTGTGTGATATTGTTTGTGAAAGCATAGTTGAATGAGTCAGCTTGTTCCTCTTGGTTTGTGTCCTGACCGAAGCTTTTTGCAATAAAATCTTGTGCTGAAGTTTTCTTTATTCGAGTTACTATTTCGTTGAGTGTAGTCTATGTTTGCTTAATGTTGTCGTTATATTCATTGAATTTTTGGAAGTAGTAGCGTCTTTTTGCCCTACGAATTTTTGTTGTTAGTTTATTTCTTGTGTTTTTGTATAAGGTTTGTAAATGTGTGTTACTGGGTGACTTTTTAAGTTTTTTCCATAGATTTTCTTTTACAGTAATACTATTTAGTATGTCGTCATTTATCCATGGATTGTTGTCTGTTTGTCGCCTCGTTTGTGTAGGTTTTGTTGCTTTTTAGTATATTTCTATGAACTTTAGTTTAAAATTCTCGTATAATGTTGCAGGATCGTTTATTTTAAGTAGGGAATTCAAGTCTGTATTTTTTACATGGTTATCGACAATGCTCTTTAATATGATCGAGTTTTGTCGACTTTTGTGGTGGTGTGAGAGGGGTGGGTATGAAACGTAATAGAACGAAGTTGAGACAAATTAGTGATCGGCAATTTTTACGTTAATTACTCATGATGTATATGTATGGATGGGAGCACGTATATTGATATGATCAATGCATGATTGTGTTAGTGAGTTATTGAGCATTTCTTCTCTTGTTGGGGAGTTAATGGTAGGGTTTATGTTGTACTGACTTAGTATATCAAGATATGTGTTAGTGGTTGAAGAAGCGTGGTCAAGAGTATTTATGTTAATCTCTCCTATTAGGAATAATAATAATAATAATAATAATAATAATATATCAGAGATTGGTGTATATATATAATTCATATGTTTTAATCGTGAATTTACTATATCAGGTTTTAATATAGTAAATGAGCACATATATTTCCGTTGTATTTAAATTGGTGACAACAAATTAATTTCTAACAACTATTACGTCTTAATTAGAGAAAATATTCGTGAATTTGCACAGTTTAAACAGTATACTGAGTTTCTTTATGGTTTGAACCCCATGTAGTTGCATTTGTAATGGTTATGACTCTTATTCCAGCAATCTGAATTTCTATTTAACTTATTTGTTTTATTATTATTATATACTCAATTATAATATCTCCGCATTAAATTATTTCAATGATTCATTTGCATGATGCTATTTAGAAAATAAAATATAAAACTTAAAATAATATCAAATTTACACCATTCTCAATTTTATATTTGTATTCTGTTATAAATTTTATTTATTTTTTGTTTGTTTGTGATTTGAGATCAAATGAAAAATGAAATTTATTGTAATTAATCAATGTTTCTTTTTATTAAATCTTTTTCGATATCTCACATAATATATTTTCCTAATATCTCACAAATGATTCATCTTTGAATGAAAGATATATAAATCTTCTATCGTCTTCAGACCGTGAAGAATAGTAGGTCTGTAGTAACGTTTACAGATTATTTATGCGTGTAATCAGAAGAAAGATTAATAATACATATTAGGTAAATCCACAACACATCCTTTGTTGGATGAATGGTTTGTTTAGGAATTGAAAAGAATAGAGTCTGAAAATGGACTTGCGAAGTAGGTGGCTTACACACAAATGAGCAGGGACCACACAGCCTGCCTTAAGGATGTTAACAGTTCATTTCTATTTTAATTGTCAATTTTTCAATAATATATTTGCGCTGTCTGATTTGGGCTCGGTATATTAAAAGATATTGAATATTATAAAGATTAGTGGGGTGGTGCATTTTTTTCTAGGATTTTTCATTTACCAGAACTCTGGATTTGTGTATAAAATATGAAATCGATGGAGCATTACAAACACACTGCATTAATATGAGAAAAAAAAAACTGTGTGCGACTAGGAGCAATAAACTTAGCTGTAAAATAATAATTTAATTATTATTTCAACCAATATTTTGGCGAACATTCAAGCACCAAATCTTATTTATATTCCATGTTGTTCCCATAGGATAACGGTTAGTCCTTCGAGTTTTGAATTCACCAATCTGAGTTTAAAACAAGGTGATCTCTCGCGACCTTACATGATCATCTTTCTCTCTCTCTAGCAGCCTCTCAAATGTAAACATTCTCCTTTTATAATCTGTATTTATCTCGTCTCCTATTATTATTATTTTATGCATACTAATAGCCCGTGTGTTAAACACAATGAGAGGTGGGAAGGTTTGTTTAGTTTATTCTTCACTAATTCCAAGCAAAAATAGAATCATGGTAATGAACCGTTTCCGTCATTACGTTCTTTAAGAGCGATGAACAAATACACCGATAATTGAATGAAAGTATTAATTTTTGATTACACTAGAATCAGAAAGCCATTCTCAGTTAAACATTCATTTTTAAGGGAATTGTTTGTCATTAGAATAAATTACAGCATGTAAAATTGATAAAAATATAAAGAAAGGATTAATAGATAGGATGCATATTAATGTCCGTTGCTATGTAACGTTATTTTATTTATGCATCTGCAGAAAACAAGTAAAATAAATCTGGTTATTTGCTTTTCGTCATAAAAATTATTATATATATTTTTTATGAGTTTAACAAACTTCATCATTGGCCTGTAGAGTAAGATAGGCCGAGAGTCAGCAGATAGTAGGAGAGGAAATAAAGATAGAGTGCATAGTGGTAGAGTAGGTTAAAGAGGCCTCAGTTGACCTGTTTTAGCTGTTTGCCCCCCAGGGGCGTTTCTAAAACGGTCGTTGATTTTTCACTTTGAAAAAAAAAAGGAAAAATCCTAAAAAGGAAACATGTAACAAAAAACAATAACATGAAGTACAGAGAAAGCAAAGAAATGGAAAAGGTAAACTTAGAGGTGGGGGAAGGATCTGGCCCGAGTGATGCAGCTCACAAGGAGCTGCACCGCCTCGCTGTAAGCCTTCGCTGCTCCGGTTCTCAGCTCCACCCCTTCTCTGTGAACTGAAAGGAAAAGCAATAGTCGATTCTCTTTACTTCCGTTTGTTGTGGGCTATTAAGATCTGATCGGCCTCCTTGCTTCCCCGGTTCAGGTCTAGCATACGGAGAGTTGTGATGAAGGCCATTTCCACCTCTTCTTCTATATCCAGAGTTCCCCGTATCTCCTCTGGATTGATTTCTCTTATATCCTCTATGAAGAGGTCGCCCCATTTGGCGCTAACGACCTTGGGACCGTGTTTACCTGTGAGGAGGAGTACTGGTTCCCCCATTCTCTCCATTGCTTGCTTAAATTTGGCTGGGATCTCAGGAATGTCTTTTATTAGGAACGTTAGAGTTTGCCCTGCTTTTGCTTGGGGGAATTCTTGGTGGGAGGGTTCCGAAGCTCTAGCTGTTTTTGTTTTAGTTAACTCCTCTTCCTGTGGGCTTAATGGCCGTTTCGAAGTGTTGGGGTTTGCCTCCATCTCCTCTGCTTCATTTTCTTCTATATTCTCTGGATTAGCTATATCTGGGTTCGTATTGGTAGCTTCACTTTCTTCTGTTGGAGTTACCATTATGGTTTCAGTATTGGCATTTTCCTTCAGGGTCGGAAAATCTTCCTGGTTTGAATTTTTTTCGTTTTCTGATGATGATTGCGTGGCTGGCGTGATTGTACCTCCCATCTTTTCTGCATAGGTTCTCGACGGGCAGGTGTTAACTTTGTGGTCCTTGGATCCGCATTTTAGGCAAGCCATTTGACATTTGTCCAATGCATGGCTTGTTGCGAGGCAGTTTTTGCATCTAAGTTTTGGGCAGTTCGTCCCGAGATGGTCGAAGGATCCACATCGGAAGCATTGCTTCTTCACACCAGGGTAATTGACCATTACCCTGGCCGATCCTATGACAACAAAATTTGGCACTTCTGCCTTCATTTCGATTACTGCGGTGACTTCACCAGACTTCCAATTTGGGAAATCTGGATCATTTGCCACTTTGACATCTCTTACTACTCCCCATTTCGAGAATTTTGTTTTAATTATGTCGGTCCCTTCCCTCTAGGTATTCTAGAGGGAATCTATTCATTTTTAAGGTCTTCTGAATACTGCCTACTATAAATGGAAACACTCTCTTTCCTTAGCAATCTAACCCTTGCAGTAGTTTCTCCCTTGTGGCAGCATCTTTCACTACCACTTGGTATCGACCTTCTCCATACGAGGTAAAGCCGAAAATCTTCTCAGCTCCAACAGCATCCATCAGAGCTTTTGCTCACGTCCTTTTTGGGATGCTGGCCTCAACTACTATACCCAGAGTTCGGGTACGTGGCAAAGCAGATGACATGATCGACGGGGGTGGGGGGCTATACTATTCCCACCAGCGAGTGTTTTATTCTTACCCCCAGTGTCCGGGGTTTATTCTGTATCTGCTGCTGTAGTTTATTATCAAGTGCCTCTGTAGTTTATTATCAAGCTCAGTTGTTATCGACGCTTTGTCGATAACAACTGAGTTAACAGATACTACAATTTGCACTTAGCTAAACAATTTACTAATCACCTAGCAACTACACACTTGATCGGTAGAGTAGGTTAAAGAGGCCTCAGTTGACCTGTTTTAGCTGTTTGTCCGCCAGGGGCGTTTCTAAAACGGTCGTTGATTTTTCACTTTAGAAAAGGAAAAATCCTGAAAAGGAAAACATGTAACAAACAGAAAGTGTAACATAAGTATCGAGAAAGCCAAAGGAATGGAAAACTAAATTTAGAGGTTGAGGAAGGATCTGGCCCGAGTGATGCAGCTCACAAGGAACTGCACCGCCTCGCTGTAAGCCTTCGCCGCTCGGGTTCTCAGGTCCTCCCCCACCTGTGATAGCTGAAACCGGTGAAGCTGTGTACAGAAACCCCACAAGGTGGTTACTGTGTCTTTCTTTTGTTGTGGGCTGTTAATATTCTCTTGGCCACTTCACTTCCCTTGACCATGTCCAGTTTGAAGAGAGCTATAAAAAACGCCGAAACTGCCTCCTCATCTAAATCCATAGCTACCTCTACTTGATCAGGGCTGATTTTGCTGATGTCATCAACGAAAAGGTCACCCCATTTTGCACTGACAACATCAGGTCCATGCTTCCCTGTAAGGAGGAGTTCAGGTTCTCCTAATTTTGCCATCGCTTCTTTGAATTTATCCGTCACCCCAGGGATACCTCTAATAAGATGGCTTAGAGTCTCCCCTGCTTTTGCATGAGGGACTTCTGGGTGGGCGGTCTCAGATACTTTAGCTGTTTTTGGTGTTATCAACTATTCTTCTTGTGGGCTTAATGGCCGCTTGGAAGTGTTGGTATCTGCCTCCATCTTTTCTTCTTCCTTGGCTATATCTATATTAGTATTTGTAGCTTCTCTTTCTTCTACTGTAGTTATATCGACTGTTTCTTCTGTGTGGTTTTTACTACTCGTTTCTGTTGTGGAATTTTTTTTCCCTTGCGGTTTTTCTTGATTGTCTTAGAGGTGGAGGGGTGGCTTTCTGTAGCATCAGGAGTGGCCTTTAAAGGTGGAGAGGCTTCCTGTGCTGTGCCATTTCCATTGATTGGTGCAGTTGCAGGTGTGATTGCACCTCCCCTCCTCTCTGTCAGGGTTCTTGATGGGCATATGTCCACTTTGTGGTCAATGACCCCGCATTTTAGGCAAGCTGCCTCACATTTTTCTTGATTGTGGCCTGCTTTAAGGCAGTTTTTGCACTTAACTCTAGGACAGTCTGCCCCAAGGTGAGTGAGGGCACCACATCTGAAACACTGTTTTTTTACGCCAGGGTAGTTAATCATTACTCTGGCGGATCCGATAACAACAAAGTTGGTAACGGGTGTTTTCATCTCCAGGGAGATAATGACCTCGCCCGACTTCCATTCCGGGTTGTCTGCATCATTTAGGACTTCTACATTACGTACAACGCCCCATTTCCCGAATATTTCGTGAATAATTTTTATATCAGTTTCGATATATTCCAAAGGGAATCTGGGGATTCTAAGTACTTTGGTGATGCTTCCTACCAGAAATGGGACTATTGTTTTCCCATTACATTCAAATCCTCCGAGTAGTTTATCTTTCGTTTGTACATTTCGAACGACAACTTGAAAACGGCCACCACCGAACGGAGCAAACCCGAAAATCTGATCAGCACCGACGTCAGTAAACAGAGAAATATCGAGCATGAAATATTTCATTTTCATTTTGAGATTAATGAAATATTTTAAATGTAATATTTTCATATATAACTTTTAAAGGTATATTAGAATATATATTTTTTAAAATTAAAATATTTAATTATATTTTAAATTTTCACTAAAATAAAGATTAAAGTATAAATTTATATTATTATTTCTAATAAAAGTTAAATAATTATTAAAACCGACCCCTACAAAGTATGTAAAATCATAAATATGACGTCATATCTGAAACTATTTTATAAAGACATAAATATAATGCAATGTATATTATTATTATTATTATTATTATTATTATTATTATTATTATTATTATTAAAATAATAAAAAATTAAATAATAAAAATAAAAATAAAAGTATAAAATAATAAAAACTTGACGTAAGATCTGTATTTGATAAAATCTTACGAAAATTCTAAATGATAAAAAGATAGATATCAGTTGAATTATGAAAAATAATGAGAGGGTGAAATTAAAATAATTTCTTTTAGAATCAGCTTTTCTTGTTCTTGCATGAATTTTAATATTATAAACAAATACAAGATCAAGTGTGTCACGTGTTGATTTCACAAGGACATTTGAGTAAAAATTTGGCCGAAAAAAAAAATTGGGATAACTCATAAAGTAGGGGATATGGGGTCACAGAGACGACCTTCAAAGTTTTGGGAAACAAAAACAATTTTTTCAGTAAGTGTTTATGATTTATAATTTTATTATATTTAATTTTGTATTACTCATTTATATCTATCATTTTATTTATAAAAATATGATAATTATACCATATTTAAACGTGATCATTAATAAGATTTATTGAACACTATAGAATACTTATAATAATTTACTATCATTATATTAAATGAAATAATTATTTAATATTGAAACATTTTTACTCATACACTGCATATATCAAGAAAAGTTATAGTCAGTTATCTTTTTTTACAATCTAGCACCATGCAGTTATTTAATATTATCTATATTCGTGAACAGAATATTGGAACGAATATTTATGTGATTGAATACAAACTAAATTAATTTTACAATTGTTTCGTACATTTTCATGATGTTTTATTTATAACTTGTAATTTTGAAAGTTTTTTATGATTCCGTGGTGTAATGGTTAGCATGAGTTTGATGTGTGTAGCTTTAGGTCTCATCTTCAAAAATTCGTTTATTCCTATGTATTTATTAATAAAGTTGTAACCTTCCGCGATCTCGTGGAACATTCTTGGTGTTTTCCACTCGAATGCGGAAGGGAACATATTACTTTGTCGGGCATTATCTTCTGCATATAGTATAGTATATATGCGCTCCACGCTTTTTCCTCTGTGTAAGCTCTCTCCATGATTTTCGTTCTTGCACTTAAGATTTTTTAGGTGGATGTTTATTAAGAGGAGTCCTCCAGCCTCAATGTCGTGGAATATTGTTGATCTTCTGATGGGCTCGTATCGGGATCCCCAGATGAATTTTGCGCACTCTCTGTGTATTCTGTCTACTTCTTTACTGTTGTAGTTGATGTTGTTTATGAGGTACCATATCTTTGACAGTAAGTATTGATTGCAAATTTTAGCATCTGTGTAATCTTATTGGTTATTTTTGTATGTGCAAGCTCCCATTGTTTGTTGTGTTGAATTTGTCCCCCTATGATGATCCCCAGAAGTGGTAAGTGGTCGTTTATTTTTATGCCGTTCGGCATGGGTGTCCTATTTGCCCACCTGCCGACGTACATCGCATGGCATTTGTGTAAGTTTACTTTAAGTGCTGACGCTGTTTCAAATTTTTTAAGTATGTTGCAAGCGAGTGCGAAGGATTCGGCAGTAGTTACGGTTAGTGTCACATCGTCGGTGTAAGCGAGCACTTTTGTTTTTCCTTCACCTCTTATGTGAGTGCCCGCTATGCCAGGATGTTTTGATATTTCTTGTAAAACCCATTCTAAGACGAGGCCAAAGAGAATCACGGGGAAGCTGTCTCCCTGTCTGACCGAGCATTTAAGTTTGACCGGTGCAGACAGTTTTTTGTTTATGATCAGGCGTGACTCTGCTGTGGTGTACATATTTGAGATCAGATTTTGAAATTTTTTCGCAAACTCTGCGGCTTTGATGACTTCATTTAAGTACTGATGATTTACTGAGTCAAAGGCCTTTTCAATGTCGAGACCTACCAAAAGGCATGGCTGTTGTGTTGCCTGGTAGTGCTCGTATATACATCGAATTTGTAGGATAGTATCCTCTATTTTTCGGCCTTTTATTCTACAGGTTTGGGGTTTGGATATGATCTTGTGTATGTGTCTCTGTACTCTTTCAGATATAATTTTAGTTAAACTTTTTTGGTCCGTATTGAGGAGTGTGATTCCTCTCCATTGTGTCTCTTCGTTGTTTGTTGTGTTTTTCTTTTTTGGTATTAATACTATGTAGCCGAGGTTGAAATATCCTGGGATGCTCTCCGAATTGTGTATTTCGGACAGAATTTTTACAAATAGTATCTCAAACAGCGGGTAGTAGGCTTTGTAAAATTCTGCAGTGAGGCCGTCAAGTCCTGGGGATCTGTGTAATGATAGGGATTTTATAATTTCCTTGCATTCTGATGGCGTGATTAGTGAGTCTATGTTTTCGGCTTCTTGGTCTCTGAGTCTTGGTATTTGTTTCAAGGAGTGTTGTGTTTCTGTTTCGTCATATTCTTTTTCAGAGAATGTATTTGTGTACTGTGAGTGGAAGAATCGAAGGTTTGCATCTCCTTCGATTTCTTTCCCCTGGTGTGTTATTTTATTAAATGTCGCTTTTTTTTTTGTTCTTCAAAGAGCCACGCAGCTTTGGTTCTTCCTTCATCTTGTTCCATTGTTTTGATTCTAGGGCGAACCCAGGCCCCTTCAGCCTCTTTTGTTTCAATTTGTGTTAGTTTCGCTTTGTATGCTTTAATTGCTATTTTATTTTCTGGGAGTGTTCTGTCTGTGTTGTACCTCTGTATTAGTTCTTTGATTATGTTTAGTTTTTCTTTGTTTGTGTTGTATTTTTTGTGTTTCCCTATCTTTACGGCGGCTTTTTTTACTTGCATTTTGAATTTGTTCCATGCCTCCATTGAATTTGTTATTTTTTTAAATATCATCTAGTATTTGTTTAATTTCCGATGTAAATTGTTCTGTGTTAATAATGCTGTTATTTAGTTTCCATAGCGGGTAATTTCTGTTTGTGTATGTGTTGCTGTCTAAGGTCTCACGGGACAGTTTGGCCTTGACCAAATAGTGGTCACTAAACGTTAATGGTGCGTGGCAAACTTCCTTTACAGTGGCGAAGCAAGAATGCTTTTCATCTTCCCCGATATCTATAGAGGACAGTGCAGGGATAACGTGTTATTGAGCTATTAAAGCTCTGATCATGGCAAGAGGGTAACAGCAATAGCCGAGCCTCAGTTAAAACTTCATTGGCTACAGCATTGCCATCCATTACCCTCCAAGGGTATTAATTTAATCACCGCATCTCACGGTCGATTCTTCAAGATGCTGGCTTATGTATATTCTGTCTAGCCGCGAGGCATTGGTGGGGAAAAGTATGTATATTCCCTCCGTGTAGGATATAGTAAGCGAAATGTGTCCTTTATAAGACATCGCTGGATTATGCGTGTGAAGTTATTTTTTATTTTTATTTTTGATTTCCTGTCTAATTTGTCATTTTCTATGAAGTTCATATTCCCGGCGGCTATGATATTTTTTATGTTTATCATTTTATTTTCAAGTGTGTCCCAGAAATGTTTTTTGTAGTTGTGTTCAGTTGGGCCGTATATGTTGATTAACGATACTATTTGGTCTCCCCAGGCTATTTCAACCTTGAGCGCTCTGTGTTCTATTATGGTGCTGTGTGATATTATTTGTATGTTGCTTCTCTTTCTGATGAGTGTTGATAAACCTACAATCCATTACCTTGTGCTGGTTCGCCAACGATATAGTAACGAAACTGCAGGCTTCTGTGAATTTTTCTTTCTGTTTCTGAGTCTGTATGTAGTCTTGTGTCTTGTAGCATTACAATGTCTGTGAGGTTCTGATGTATTGTGTTTCTTAATAATTTCTGTGACTGCTTGCTGTTTAGCCCATTGCAATTAATGCTCACTATATTGATTGGTTTCTTCATAATTTTTTTTACATTAGCAGATCTTTCCTCTCTGAGGTTTTACTTTATCTCTTTTTCCTTTTACGTTAGGCATAAATTTCATTTTGTTCCTTCTCACTGGGATGAATGCATTTGGGCTTTTTTTGTTTTCCCCCAGATTTTCCGGACTTGTAGGCTGCTTTTCATCATTCTTCTTGACATGTTCTTGTTTTTTCTGCAATGTCCTCTCTACAGTTTTGTTTCTGAGAGCATATGTAAAGTGATTCCTTTTCTTGCAGTTTATCTTCATCCTTTTCGGCATTTTCCTTATCTTCTGCGATGTCCTCTCTATCTTCTTCAGAGGTTGCACAGGGTGTTCCCTCTTCTTGCAGCTTGCTTGATTTTGGTGGTACTTTTTTGCTATTTTCGGAGATATTATAGTCCAGAGGTTAGCACTCTGGACTCTGAATCCAGTGATCCGAGTTCAATTCTCGGTGGAACCTGTAATTTTGCTCTCTTTTTTTTTTTAATTGCCATTTAACAATTTTTAAATTCATGCAACCTTCCAACACACTAATAATTCTCGATTAAAAATTAAAGCAAAAGGTTAGAGGGGTTCTATTATTTTATTTTATTTTTAGTTGATTTTGTATATTTATTCCAATGCATTCTTTAATATATGCTGCATTGTGATGAATGTATTACTATTATAAACAGCATAAATCTTTCAGTGAGATATCCAATATGTTCTCCATTTTATTCTAATATTTAGAGGATCTTCTCTTATACTTATACTTAAGCAAACATTCATTTTCGTCTCAGTATTTGACTATTGCTTCAGAAATGAAACTGAGTAAAAAAACAGAATTATTGTTTACTGGTTGCACATTTCAACTGCCGTAGGCTATGAATTATTGAGTTTCCAGGGTTGCATCTAGGCCTGATAAGCATGATCTGTTAGACGATGCCTTTTTTTATTATTTTCTCTAATCGTTACCCTACCTGTTTTATTTATTTATTTATATATTTTTAAAATAAACATGAAATTTTTATTTACATTTCTTGAATGGTGTTTTTTTATAATATTAAGATTAAAGTGAAATTTACAGGATAAAATAAAAATATATCAATTGAGATGACGCGTGACATTCTTTGAAATTTGAATTAGCTCTAAATCTGTACTTTGAGTTGTCATCAACAAAATCTATAAGTTAATCAAGAAATCCATGTAATGTAATCTTTTATTCTCCAGCTCAAGAAAATTGGCAGTAGAACTACTTCAGACAATAATACATATTAATCATGCGGAGGTTTCTGTGGTTAAGAAGTTCAATCGAATTATTTCGGTTTTGTGACCACATGTTTATTTAAAAAACTGTTTTTTAAAACTAAACAAGTACTAAAAAACAAACCCAACAAGTTTCGTTAGTCGTCAGGCTAACATCATGTTTTTTTTTTTTTTTTGTAATTTCTTATAGTTTGTGCTTTAAACTGTTAGTTATCTTTACCCCTGAAGATGTTAGTCTGACGACTAACAAAACTTGTTTTTTTTTTTAGTATTTCTTTAGTTTTAAAAAAACAGTATTTTTTAATAAAAATGTGGTCACGAAACCGAAATAATTCGAATAATATATATTGTTGGGGTTAAGGTTAATGAGACGGTGGCACTCGTCTGCCCACCCAGACGAGTTACAAATCACTGATAGTCATTAGCCAGCTATTCTGCAACTTCACTAAGAATGGAAGACAACCGTGCCTAGTGTTCAAAACTTAGGGTTATTTTCATACAACTGAGGGCTAGATTATAAAAGTGTTATATGTATTATCCCCCAAAAATAATTTCCGATTCTGTTAAGGGTATGTTCAATACCCTTAACGTTCAATAAAGAAAGCAAAATTGCAAAATTTGGTAAGGACTGGATTTCAAAGAACTCACCCACAGATTGTTGTAAATTAGCACATGGTAACAGTATCAATGAAATAAAGTTAGATAACCTAGGAACCTTAATAGAGAGCCCATGCAGTGTATTATGGAGACAATCCAAGAATCCAGGATGCAAAAAAGCAATAATAATAATTTTAATATTATTATTAAAATTATCAATAAAATTAAAATTATCATTATTATTAATAATTTTAATTTTATTACAATAATAATAATTTTAACTGAATTCCATTTTACTAATAATTTATTATTACTTTAAAATAAATACGCAGTAATAAAACATTATAAAGAGATATGAAATTCATTTGACATAAGTGAGATATTTAGAGCCCCTCTTATGTCATTATTTAGTATTCGCACTATTATTTAGAACGATGCAATGTATTTATAAATTAAAACAATAGTTTTCGGAAACTTCTGAATTAAATATAATAACAAAAAGGTATGAACTGTCAATATAATGACAGTAATTTTAGGATATAATTTTGGCATTCTCAGTTACATAATTAAATAATAGATGGCGCCACGATCAAGACGTTAAGTCCTATCTGTATGTCCTCAACAGCATTAAGATAAGAGTAATAATAATAATAATAATTTATTAAAAAAATAACTGTAATTTTTATTGAAACGTTTTGGAGTTTAATAACAAAATCAGTATAATTTATACTGATTTTGAATGAACGATTGCAGTTTTGATTTGAGCATAAACTCTTAGAGGAGTATGAATACATACAGTGTGCTAGTGAAAACGTGTAATAAAAATAGTTAAGTTTAAATCGAACTTGCTTGAAGCGAACTCTGCAATATCGGATCATGAAAGTCCAAACTGTATGGAATATATAAATAGGGATTGAATATATTAAATTTATAATAAAAAATATAAATGCAAAAGAAATAATTTTCTTGATAGAGTTATTTATTATAAAATATATTAAAGTTTTTTTATAATTTATAAAAAATTTAATATACATAATATATAGTATAATATAAAGATAATATAATAAAATATTAAATTTAATAATTTCTTATAATGAGTTGGGAATGAACACCTGATTCCCGGAAAAGTCCTTTTTAGGACTTACAGGGTGACAAATGGCAATGCTGTAGCCAATGAAGTTTTAACTGAGGCTCGGCTATTGCCGTTACCCAGCCATGACTAGAGCTTTTTAGCTCAATAACACTCTATCCATACAGATTTACTTCATTCAGATGACGGGATAAAGAGTCAAGGACTCAGTCCATCGCCCAGTTCTTTTAAGAACTAATTTCTTATATTATATTCTTATTTGATATATTATCTCAGTTGATATTATCTCATTTGATATTAATATTCTTATTTCTTATCTTATTTGATTCTTATATCTTATTTGATATCAGAGGGTAATAATACTATAATATATTTGATATCAGAAGGTAATAGATGGCAATACTATACTATAGTCAATGAAGTTTTAACTGAGGCTCGGATATTGCTGTTACCCCACCAAGACAAGATCTTATAGCTCAATAACATCATTTCTTCTACAGAGATATCGGGAATATGAAAAGCATTCTTGCTTCACCCATTTAGCAAAAAAAAAAAAATTAAACTAAATAAGTTTTTTTTTTTTTTTGCTATAGAATTATCCCTGTAGTTTATTCGACGATTAACTTAAATCATTTAATAATCTTTTATGCACATTTATGTAACGTTACTAAGAGAAGTATTCTTTTTAAATTATATTAACATCAATATCCAATCGGAGGCCCTTCTGAAGCATGAACACCACTTGTCACTTTTTTGTAGTCTTTACAAATAAATCTTCTTCCTATCATGGATTTTAGACCAAGTGGCCTGTTCGGGCTTCATGCCATCTCTTTCTTGGTCTTCCAATTCTTCTTTTTCGCATTTATTTTATATCCGTGTAGTATTTATGGCAGTCTGCTATTGTTCCATTCGGTTTAGATGTTCTAACCAATTTTGTTTTATATTTACGTGTATTGGTTTTATACTTAGGAATTATAAAAATTTCTTCATTTGTTTTATGGATACGTTTATCGATGTAATTATTTTAATTAAATAATTACATCAATAAACGTCTTTTAGCATTTTTAATGTAATTATTTGTCGATGTAAACTATAAATACATCATTTTTATTTCGCATCGATTTTAATGATCTTTAATTCTTAGGGGGGGAAAAGGTATTCAGAATTAATAGTTTTTAGCACAATTTCATATATTAAAAAAAATTGACCGGCATATTTTATTAAAAATCAAGTAATTAATTAATCCTAAATTAAATTATTTCAGTTTAAAAGCAAAAAAAATCATAAAACTAACAAGTAAAATAATATTAAATTACACACACTTTTAAAAATGTATTTTTTTTTGTTTAAATTTGTTTCACTATAAATTTACAATTCACGCTTCACTCTGTAATTAGACAGAGGGCAAAGTAACCGGTCACTGTTCACAAATCAGATAAAGATGAACCAAAAATAGGAACATGTGTTTTATTACTGCAATAAACGCGTTCTGTGGCTACTCCGCAACAAGCCAAGCCATAATAAAATTTTAAGACAGACAAAGCGTTCCCAGGGTCGAAGGTATAAGATTACATATTTCAATCAATTTTACGATTATAATTTGTGGAATTTTTTAATCGATCCGGGGAGAAGTTCCCCGTTCTCCCCCCCCACCCCACCCTGCGGACGCCCATGACCGTGGGATTGTATTTTATCGATGTATGAAAGTTTTGAGAGGGCATAGCGCATCAGCACTCATCTTAATTGGTCCAATGCAATTAATTGCAGGATAACGTTGAATACTTTTGCGTAGAGTGGGGCAACAATCTGTTTTAGGATTGATTAGAAAACAACTATGAAGGAGAATGCTATATTTGGTTGGTATATTTGAAATACTCAAAGATGAAAATATGGGAAGCATCATTTATAAGACGTGTGAGAATAGGAAGGAATAAGTGTGAGTAGAAACACTTTCATTGATGGTAAAGAATAATTTATTTTTTTAGAATTTTATTTTGTTTACTGAGACTCAGTATACATAACATCCGATCATTATCGAAATTATCCACACGTTCGGGAATCCTACATTCATTAGGTTTTTTTTTTTTTTTTAGTATCATCGGTTCTTCTGTCTTATCAATCTGCTGGTATTCTTTTGTACATCAACAATGTCTTATAATACATAGAATATTCATTTTTATTCAGGAATAGATATGTTTACTGTCTTCTGTTTCGGAAGAATACTAGAATAAAAATGCCTGTATACCGTTAAAAAACTTTGCAACCCCAACAGATGTTATACTGCACAAGCAAAAGAGAAAACAATTAGCCTTTTCCTCCTAACATCCACTTTCAAATTTTCATCTCCAGAAAACACGTGTAACAGCTGTTTATAATAAAGCCGTCGGATACAGTAATCTCTCAATTCATGACAACATCCAATTGGATTGGTTGACACAATAAACCAATCACAGCCACTAGGTGCTGAGTGAGCTCAAAATTTAAGCTAACCTAGTCACGCTTTCTCAGGGGTTTAAAAATAATACCACCTTAAGAATTTGACACGCTGCGCCCTCTCTACATCTTTTTCGAATGGCTCAAAGGTGTATGCATTTTGAAAGCACATCCGGGCTATTAACGCAAATGTGACGCAATGTTCACGAGGCGAAAAGAGCCTTCTTCATGAAGCACTGATGCTTCATTATCCTCGTGAAGAGGACAACTGCAAACAATTGGGGAGTCTTTAACGGGAATAAATGCAAAAATATAATATGGACGATACTGATATTTCGTGGATAAGCACCACACACCCGGAATATTCGCCTCTGATTTTACTTCCTATTAGGTTTTCTCTTTTTAAAGCCATTATTTTTGTCTTTACTTTTGATACTTTCATGTTAAATTCTATTATTATATTGTATTGTATTATATAAATTAAATTATATATACAGTATATCCACTCTCTCTGTATAAAAAGATAAGGCGAAATTTGAAACGTTTTTATGATGTTTTTTGTCTCTCTCTCTCTCTCTCTCTCTCTCTCTCTCTCTCTCTCTCTATATATATATATATATATATATATATATATATATATATATGGAATCGATTTCTGCTGAAATCTGCGCATTTTTGTTCTCAGATGGCGCTGCTTTCGGCTATAGTTTCGTTTCCGCCATCACGGTGACTTGTAAGCTTGCAGCAGTGCTGTAGTGATGAGCGATACCGTGATTTTTCAATCACAGTGCGAATTGATATTGCAGAATTTCTGAAACGTAATTTAGCGTGTGAAAGTTGCTTTCAAGTTGCGGTGGTGGATTATCCATTTTAGTAACATGGAGAATAAAAGACAGAAAATGTATTTCGGTAGAAGAAAAGATTGCAATTTTGCGACGTGTAGATTGGCATGCCGGAACACGTGTGCATTTAGCAAAAGATCTTGGACTCTCCGTGTCCACTTTGAACACGATAGTAAAATAACAGGTCAAGCATTGAACTCAATGCAAAGCAATCTGGCGCTGTCAAAAAAAAAAAAAAAAAAAAAAAAACGAAAAGCAAGAACAATCAACAATTAAAGATTTTTTAAAATAGATAAATGTAAGTAATTGTAAATTCATTTTCACTTATGAAATTTTGTAATCTACTATGTAGACTCACATACTAGCAATAAGTCATCTTTTAGCCTTTTTTAAAATGTTTTTTTTTTTACATTTCCTTCTCCATATATATATATATATATTATTACATATATATATTACATATATATATTACATATATTACTGCTAACCATTGAATATTTTATTTTCTCAAAAGCATCTATGTACATTCGGACGAACTATTTACATATATTTACATACAATACCACGTATGCAATAAGTACATGGCATGCTTATTTCAGTTAAAAATTTTTATTTACAGCATGATAACATGCCCAATATCTATTTTCACCTAGAGTCCTGTGCAATCTTTTGGGCAGTTATTTTGCCATTTAACATCCATTGAAATATTACAATATTTTTACCTTATCTGAATATTATAGACATACACTTCCACTTATGCAAATAGATATATTCTTTACTATACAATATTTCTACACTTATATATACATATTTACATTATGTGTTTAGTTTTCTATTCCATTATTTTTCCTTTCAGAGTGAATTGTACTGGCTTGTTTTCATGTTTATTCTTTATGGTGGGTCTTTTATTTCTATTATTTGCATGTTTTCTTCATATTCTTCAGAGATAAGGCCTGTCTTCCGCCATTGTTGTTTTGTTATCTTTTTTTTTTTCTCTTTATTGTGTCTGGTATGATTTCATTTAGTTGTTTGTTGAGTTTTTGCATTATATATGGGCCTGAATCTCTTCCATAAATTCTGCCACATCTGTATGTCCAGATGGAGTACATTGTTGTTATAATTACAATTGCTTCGGTTATTGTTATGTTTCCGTCCTTTAGCCAGAATATAATGTGTGACCGGTTCTTTGTGTTTTATGAATTTCTGAACAGCGTTCCATATTGGAAAGGTGTGGGGGGGCAGTATAACATTATGTGATATAGTGTTTCTGGTTCAGGGCAGAAGTAGCATTTGGCTGGGGGCTTGGAGTGGAATATCTTTGTATGCGCAACATAATCTGGTGGGTAGGCAAGCGTGGTCAACCTTGTAATAAAATGTTTTTAGTTTCGGGTGTATAGGTAATCTGAATGCCTTTTTGAGTACATTGGATAATTTAATTTTACCTTTTTCAAACTCTCGGTGTTGTGGTGGTGGTATAACTGCTCGCGTGAGAGTGATATGTGCAATTTTTGGTTTCATTTTGAGGAAATCTTTTATTGCTATATGATTATTAATGAATTTGTACTTCCTCTTATGCAAATTCCTCCGCAACCTCAATGAACATTTTTGGTATTTTGCCATTCGATTGTGGAAGGGAACAAATTATTGGGTGGGGCATTATTCTTTGCATGTAGTGTATGATATATGCACTCCATGCTTTGTGTTCCGAGGAAGCTCTTTCTATGATTTTTGCTCTTGCACTTAGAGTTTTTAAATGTGCATTTATTAAACCAAGTCCTCCAGCTTCTATATCATGAAATATTGTACACCTTCGTATGGGTTCGTATTTCGAATCCCAAATAAATTTTGCCCATTCTCTGTGAATTTTGTCAACTTCGTTGCCATTGTAATTAATGTTGGCTACAAGGTACCATATTTTTGATAGTAAGAACTGATTACATATTTTTGCCCTGCTTCTAATTGATAATTGTCTGGGTCTCATTTGTGAAATGTTTTTTGTCCTTTTGTTATGAGCTACTTCCCATTGCTTGTTATGATGGGTTTGGTCCCCTATGGTGATTCCTAAAAGAGGGAGGTGTTCGTTGATTTTAATTTCGTTCGGCACGGTTGGCTTATTTGCCCACCTGCCGACGAACATCGCGTGACATTTATGAAAGTTGAGTTTTAATGCTGATGCCTTTTCAAAAGATTTAAATATGTTACGAGTAATCACGAAGGACTCGGCTGTGGTTAGCGTTATTACACCATGGGACCAGATGGCGTGAAAACCTTCTGTTTCCCCAGATATTGTGATAATAGAACATGTCACTACGGTGGCACCAGTCGTGTGGTTTTGACATGACAGGTAGTTAGGCAGGTGCCAACAGTAAACCATTACAGCACAAAAAAGATGTGCAGGAGACTGACATATCAGAATACATATAAATCCTACTGAGACTCAAAGTCGGATTCTTGGATACAGAGTGCAGCGAGCTTATATTACAATATAGGACCATGCATGACAGCAAAGGACATAGTACTCAAAAAACTAGAAGTTTAGTTCAAGATACATAAAATGTATCTTGAACCTGTATCCTGTAAATGTATCATAATACATAATATATATATATATATATATATATATATAAATAATCAGAGACATTTATATATAAAAAGTGCGTTTTGCATTTGCATTCGTGTATTGTAATATGTAATATCATTCCCTATCGTAGCAAGTGAACTAAAAATTGCTGTTTTTTTTTTTTTGGTTTATTGGTCTATAAACTATATATATAAACTATATATTTATTGTCATTTTAGCATATGATTTTATATAGTTTCCAATCGTTTTTCTTAACTTTTGCCACTAAAATAGTCCAAGAAATAACAATTCGATACATTTGAGTAAAAAATCATAAAGTCCAAATTTCATTAAAATTCGTCCAGTCAAAGAGAAGTAGTAACACACGTATATACGGGTGATCAAAATGAATTTAAGAGTGTTTATGTATTTTACAAAAATTAAAAAATCGCTTGCAAGAAAACATATCAGTATCCTGGACGGCAACTGCCTCTTGAAAGTCATACAAGGTGGCATCTCGGCACCAAGGAATCACTTTAAGGAGATGGAAACCATGACAAGAACAGCTGGCTAAGGTTTCCCACGGGCTAGGATCAACCAGAAGACTGAACAATAAGACGGACACCTACGATGACCTGTTCAGTGGCGAACTCAGGATTTAATATTGGGGGAGGGGGGAGGTTGAGTAGACAATTTGAGAACACATACTACGCATCGCATACGACCTATGACTGAACATTTCCAGTGATCGCCAATGCATGATACCCGTGATCTTCTCTGGCCCGGCTCGGTCAAACGAAGTAGCGCTCGGTCCGACCGAGCACTGCCTCGTTCGTCTTGCGTTCACAGCGGCCGTGATTCCCGAGAGCTATAGGGTATTCCCACCTTATGTGACCCCTAATTCATGAGTGGTATAGAAAGAGAAGACACGACAGAACATAAATAAAAAAAAAATAATTTTAATTAGGAAAAGGTTTTTGGAAAATTTTCTAGTGTTTTTTTTTCCTTTTTCTTTTTTTTTTTTCTGGGGGGAGGGCATACCCCTTTCCCGGTGCGCCAATGGACCTGTTACCAACTGTCTTTTCATGCAGGACAATAATAGAGCTCAAGTGGTGGAGGAGTATCTTAAAGGTGAAAATGTCGAATGGCTGCCGTGTCCAGTACGATCACCAGACTTAATTCCCATCGAACATGTGGGAAATGCCCTTGGGCGTCGCAGCGCATGCCAACAGTCACGACAGAGACAGTGACTGTCGAAATAAAGTGCGTTCTGTAAGAAAATGGGATCTGTTCCTAGAGAATCTTATAGAACCGTTTATATCGAGTATGGTTTCTCTAAAATAATTCTGATACATTCCATAGAGCAATTTTTAAATTCATCCGTTGTCTTTATTTATTCCTATACCTAGAACTTTGTTGTTTGAAGTGACTTGTTTTTTAAACTTTGCTATTGGTCAACATTGTGTCGCCATCTAGCGATGAAATAGTATACTTATTCTATTTAAGCATGAACGTTTTAGCGACTGAAAACTCTTCCAATATGTTCATTAAAAGTAATTCTTTAATTTTATCATAAGTTTCATATTATCTTTCAGCCTATAAAGTAACGATTATTATTGTTCATTTAAATTCGCTCAAGTGTGGTTGTGTGACGGGAGTGTCAGCGTGTGTAATTGTGAAATATAATTTTATTTTTTTCACTAATATTCGTGAATTTCCTGAATTATTCACGTTTAAAGGACTGTTTAAAATTGTCGACAGCTTCCTTTTTTACTATAACTGCTTTTGTATCATCCCACCTTTACTTCAAAAATTCTTTTATTGAATTGTAGGACCAAAAGATTTATTGTGACGCTGAAGTTAGTGTAAATACAACCACACACACACAACCACCGTCTCATTTCACCAGTGCAAAAAAAAAAAAAAAAAAAAAAAAAAAAAAAAAAAAAAAAGGAAAAGCACCGCTTAGCAGGAAATACAATAAAACGTCCTAAAAACCTGCGACGTCCTTATAGCTCCAATGAAAAATTTGCGTTAATCTCACATTTATTTCTTTTGATAATTAATACCAAGAAAGAAAATACCGTACTTTATTCTTTTGAAGTTTATTTCCAAGAAATGTAAGAAAGCCTGCTTAATCTTAAAAGATTAGTAAGGCTTATCTTTTGTTGGGAAATCACCTGAGGCATGAAAAAGTGTGAAGCTTTATGCGACATCTGCCTTTTCAAACCTGGTGAAGTAACACAGACTTTAATTGAGACTGATGTATGAGAATGAGAAATATCACAGTGACGAATTTGATATTTTCTCACGAAATGATGTTTAGGATCCCCAAAAACGACTGTGATTTTTGTATACGTTTGCTTTATTTCTGATGACTGTACTGGAAGAGAAATAAGAATAAAACGATATTTATGTAAACAGCAATATTCAACACCAGTATATGAATTAAATGCAAGTTCGGTGAATAATTCGAATAAAATTCTTTTTCCAATGAGACATTCTTCTGTTGATTAAATTTAAAAAAGAAACTACTGCAGAAAATATGGACCAAATTCATGATGTACATATTTTGTGAGTTCAATATATCTCATCATCGGCCTATGGAGTCAGACAGGTGCTGAGGTTCAGCAGATAGGAGAGGAAGATAAAAAGATAGAGCACTCCTGGGGGGGGGGAGCAGGAGTGCTTCCAAAATGGTTATTGATTTTTCACTTCAGAAAAAGGAAAAATCCTGAAAAGGAAAACTGTAGAAAGACTATGGGGAACTTAGAGTAAATGGATCTATGGGACTGTGACAAGAAAAAAAGAGATCATGTAAAGGAACGAAGAGATGGGGGGAAGCGCCTGGCTCGTGTGATCCAGCTCACAAGGAGCTGCACCACCTCGATGTAAGCCTTTGCAGCTCGGGTTCTATCAGCCCCCCCCCACCTCTGTGAACTGTAAAGAGAGATTAATGTTAAGTTTAGCTCTGAAGCTGTTCGTTATTGAGCTGCAAAATCTCCGAGCTCAACTGCTCTTCCTGACCTTTTGTTATTCGGACAGCGCCATGTTTCTTCCTCTTTTAGGCCTAAGAAACCCTTTAGCTGTTCTGGAATAAGCTTAGTTATGTCTTCAATGAGGAGGTCACCCCATTCGAACATCAAGCTTTTGGGACATTTCTTAGTTGGGATGAGGAGGAAAGGTTCCCCTAGTTTGTCCATTGCTGTTTGGAGTTTCTGTGAGGTTTCGGGATCTCCGATAAATGCATTCATCATTCCCACTCCGACTGTTGCTTCGTCCGTAACTTCTTTTTTGCCATGGTAGTTTTCCTTCTTTCTCTCTGTCCCTGACTCTTCTGATGGAATTATGTTGGCTAGTTTTGATTTCTTTGTTTCTTCTTCCTCTGGGCTGATTGAGCGTTTTGCTTGGTTAGTGCTAGCTTCCATTTCTGTGGCATCATTCTTATTTTCTACAGTTTGCATTGGAAGTTTTCCTTTTGTTACGCTTCTTCTTCTTGTTTTTTTTTTCTTTCTAAATTTTTGCGTGGGGCATCTTGAGTTTTTGTTGTTATTGAAGGATCGGGAAGTCTTCTTGCACCGTGGTTTCGGGCTTCTCTACTGGGGTGACTGTGGCTGGTATAATAGCACCTCCCATCCTTTTTGCATGTGTTCTGGATGGGTAGGTGTCTACTTTGTGGTCTTTGTTTCCACAAAGACTGAGCACTGTTAAGCAAGCTGCTTGACAGTGCTCCGGTGCATGTCCTGCAGTTTCTACATTTAATTTTCGAGCAGTCCGCCCCAAGGTGGTTAAAGGGGCGCCACACCTGAAGCGCTGCTTCTTTACACCAGGATTAACCATTACCCTGGCCGATCCTATGAGGACAAAGTTTGGTACTTCCGTCTTCATTTCGAAGGTGACCTCACCGGACTTCAAATCTGGATCTGTGGCCACTTTAATGTTCCGCACTACTCCCCATTTGGAGAATATTCGCTTGATGAGTTCGTTCCCTTCCTGTAGATACTCTAGAGGGAACCTCTCCATTCTTAGAGTCTTTAGAATACTTCCAACTACAAACGGATGTATACTTTTCCCTAGATATTCCACGACTAGCAGGAGTTTCTTCCTTGTGGCGGCGTCTCTGACGACCATTTGATACTTTCCTGCCCCACAATAAGGGGTAAAGCCAAATATCTTCTCTGGACCTACAGCATCGAGCAAAGCTTTCGCTAGCGTCCGCTTCGGGATACTAGCGTCTGCTTCTATGCCGAGCGCCCGCACGCGTAGTAATACGGAGGTCATGATCGGTGGAGGGTTGCTTACACTGTCCCTTCTACTCACAGGTGTTTAATTTATAATTTCCCTTTGACCCAGTCTGGGTATGCAATATCTGTATCTGATTAGTTCAATATCTTGAGCCCCGATGGGACCCGTATTTGATATTAACTGCTACACTTAGAATTAGTCAAAGGATACTACACTTTGATCTTATCCAAATCAGGCCACGACCATATAAAAATAATTTGTGAGTTCAACGTATCTCATCATCGGCCTGTGGAGTAAGATAGGTGCTGAGATTCAGCAGATAGTAGAAGAAGAAGAAGATAAAGATAGAGTGCATAGTACCACAATAGGGGAAAGAGGCCTCAGCTGACCTGTTTCAGCTGTTGACCCCCCCCAGAGGTGCTTCTAAAACGGTCGTTCATTTTTCACTTTTAAAAAGGAAAAATCCTAAAAAAGGAAACACATGAGACTAAGCAAAATTTAACAACAGTAAACACATCGCATCGCAGGACTATGAGGAAGACATTTCCAGAGAGGAACCCTGGCATGATACTTCTTTCGATTCAGAAGCTGATCAGATCTTAAAGTTCTTAAAAGAACTGGGCGATGGACTGAGTCCTTGACTCTTTATCCCGTCATCTGAATGAAGAAAATCTGTGTGGATGGAGTGTTATTGAGCTAAAAAGCTCTAGTCATGGCTGGGTAACGGCAATAGCCGAGCCTCAGTTAAAACTTCATTGGCTACAGCATTGCCATCTGTTACCCTGGAAGTCCTAAAAAGGACTTTTTTGGGATCCCTATTCATACCAGATCCCGTAATTCCCGCTGATCAGATTTTGTTACATTTTCTTTTAACAATATTTTATATGATAGAAGATAGTAGGTGTTTACACTAAATAAAATATACATAAATATTTATTAAAATTTATATTAAATAAATAATTAACACCATTATATAAAACATTTACATAAATATTATATACATATTTATGAATAATATGTAATTAGCGTTTAGTACACATCGGTCTAATGTTTACGTGAAGTCTCATTTCAAAGTAAACTATGTCTTTATTCTGTTCAAAAAGAAAAAAAAAAAAGGAACGTTCCAGTTTTGTGGTTCTTTAATAGAAACTTAGAAACTAGAAGAAATTAGGCAGTACTTCTGACTTCATATACCCACGAATATTACTTTTATTTTTTAAAAAAATCGCATCTTTTAATTCTATTTATACGTGTATAACGTCATAAAAAATGGTGTAATGATTAGCACTTTGCACTCGGAGAACAGCGATCTGAGTTCAGATTTCGCTGAGACCTGTTGTTTTCCCTTCTCTCTCAATCTTAGACAGAAACTTTGGTCTTTATTCCTGCTAAATGAACAAATCTTCAAAAAAAATTACACACCCATTCATAAACCCGATATATTTAATTCATAGCCATGGTTGCAATTGAAATATATATATACAGCAACAAGAGGATGCAGATATACCCTTGGAGGGTAAAGGATAGCAATGCTGTACCAATGAAGTTTAACTGAGGTTCGGCTGTTGCTGATACCCCCCCCCCCTAGGGCGCAGAGATTCGAGAGTTTTGAGTTCGCTCTCTTAAGGTTTTTGCCTTAAGGGAGCAATTTGAGTCTCCGGGGACGGTGTTCTCCGGCACGGCCCGCTGAGGGGCTTTGTCGGTGAATGCTTTTCTTCGGAATATGAGCGGTTCTACTCGGTGGTGGTGTGTGGGCGGAAGGCCATCACTGAGTGGAGCCAACGCTGAGATCGACGGTCTTTCGCCCACGATAGAGTGGCCTAGGGATCGTCCGAATTTTCAGAGACGGCTTTACCTTTAAATATGGCAATGCTGTACCAATGAAGTTTAACTGAGGTTCGGCTGTTGCTGTTACCCCCCCTGGGGCGCAGAGATTCGAGAATTTTGAGTTCGCTCTCTTCAGGTTTTTGCCTTAAGGGAGCAATTTGAGTCTCCGGAGAAAGTGTTCTCCGGCACGGCCCGCTGAGGGACTTTGTCGGCGAATGCTTTTCTTCGGAATTTGAGCGGTTCTGCTCAGTGGTGGGTGGAAGGCCAACGCTGAGATGGACGGTCTCTCTCCCACGATTGAGGGGCCTAGGGATCGTCTTTTGCGTAAAAATTTGCTAAGGCTCGGCTATTGCTGTTACCCTCCTGCCATGATCAGAGCTTTAATAGCTCAATACGACCTTATCCCTACACTGTCCTCTACAGATAACGGGGAAGATGAAAAGCATTCTTGCTTCGCCCTTTTAAACCAGTCCTTATAAGGACTATAATACAGCAACAAATAAATAAAACTTTTCAAGAAAAAAGTTTTATTTATTACGTATTATTATTTTTTGTGCATCTATTTATTCATTATTATTATTTAATAATTATTACTTATTTTATTATTATTATTACAGTACAGTATTTTTTTCGCACTGTCGATTGTACGGTTATACTTTAGGCCTATTTTGATTTATTGTAAAGATCTACTTTTAAATGTAATTTCCCATAATTATGGAGTTACCACATCAATAAAAATTATAAATTTGAAGGCTGCTTGGGAAGAGCGTCATGGAAAAAACTGTGAATTCGAAAGTGAATTCGAAATCAAATCAGATGCTGAAATTATAAATATAAATATGATCCTACAGAATGAATTAGAAGCCGATGATGACGATAAAGAACGCGAAGAAAAAAAAAGTAAAACATGAAGAAGCAGTTGACAGTTTTAATGTGTGTATAGAATGGGCTAAGCAGATGACACCCCATTCCACAAAATTTTGTTGCTAATACAGCTGTGAGAAGAAGCAGTCGAGAAAGTGTTTAGCTTCTAAGAAGCAAAAGAAAATCGGTGACTTTTACAAAGAAATAAAAAAAAAAGTCAGATTTTTTACGCAAATTAAGTTAGGTACTGATTTTTTACTAAAATAAACTTGTGTACTGTATTATTTTTTAAGTTTTATATTACAGTACAGCAGCTTTTTTTTCTATTAGTTACTTTATTTATTTACAGAATTAAATTGATGTAACATTAGAACCTAATTATTTTTGTCAGTTTTAACGCTAGTTATTGTTGTCTCTTGGGGGAAAATTCGCTAATCCGAACGAGCACAGTTTTAATTAGTCCGGATTAGCGAGATACCACTGTAGTCTTAAATTTGGATGTTTTTGCTTAAGTTCTGAGCATTCTGTCTATTTTGATAGATCTGTTTTGCATTATGATCTAATCTTTTGAACATCTCAGCAAAAAAAAAAAAATTGTAGTCCCTCTGAGTTCATCCTTCGGATGCGTCTTTCGAAGCACTGTTGTTGTGCATTTTTTTTTATTATTAGTTTTCTCTTTATCTTTCTATCCAATTCGTTCTGTTTATCATTCCAACAAGTCTTATATAATTGTATCTTTAAAATAAATATAATCAAATGCTTCCACAAAAATCGGATCAAGAATATAAATTATATCAACACTTTCTTTTTGATTTTACTGGGTAAGAAATAGATCAAGAATGGTTCCATGATAAGAATGTGATGTTTACGTTAATTCTGTAATTAAAAACTGCTTTACGTTCAATCAGTTAGGAAAGATCTACAAAGTAAGAGAGTGCAAACTTACTTCATAAGAACGAAAATAATATATACGTAGTTTAAAGACAAACTCGCCAAAGGAGTTCCATTTATTATTCCTACAATAGCTAAGTTAAAAAAACGAAAAGACAACAAACAATAAATTTCAATTTAGAAAACTTTTTTTTTTTCAAATCCTTTCCAAGCGCTTCTTCCAAATCCTTCTTAACTGCCCACCGTCGTAGTTCGATTGCAATAACGGTAAGACACGTGAGCACATCGATTGGAAAAAATCGGATTTTCAATTCAAAGTGAGTTAGCTGATCTCATATGGAAGCAGCAGGATTTTTTGTTCATCAAACGAGTTTTTCATCCCGGATACAGGCAAATCGCCCAGAGAACACACACGCGCACTTTTTACTGACAAAAGAATACTATTGGTTAGCCGCGGTGTATATAGAAGGGTCAAGTAATAATAATAATAATAATAATAATAATAATAATAATAATAAATATCCAGAGAAGTCACGCACTCACACCGTTCTTCGTAGCCCTATTTGCTTTGTCATAATCATAACCTGAAGGATTAATTAATATCTAAAAGTATTTATTATTAAAACCAGAGGGAAAAATTATGATAACCAAACGAAATTGATATACGGCGCAAACGTCCCGAACGTAGCTGCCAGTTAATTTTCGGTGCAACCTTTTAATTTATTTTTGTATATTTTAAACTACATTGTCCTATTTCTGTTAACACTTCTGAAACTATTTTTTTATAAACAAACACACATCATTCATTCGTCAGGGAAACGGATAACAATTAACCTTCTAAAAAACTGATAGAAATCAGGGTAAGAATGTAATAGAAGAATTACGAAACCTAGGAAGACAACACTAGAGACTTGAGATGAGAATCCAACCCCCTCGTGATCTTTCTTTCTCTCTCTCTCTCTCTCTCTCTCTCTCTCTCAATTCAAAGTGAAGATGCGTTAGGTCGCACTGGGTAACATTTAAGGTGGATGACGATCCATATAGGAAAGATTTTCAATTCCAAGAGTGTACTGATATTGACGCTGTTCCATTTGTAGGAAACAACTCCCACCTTCATTAGTGATGTCGATTGGACATCAGCCAATTATATTGCACTCCCAACAAAATGAAACTCATCTGACATAAATCTCTAAATTCTAACAGCGCAAATGGGATGCAGAGAGAAGAGAGGTAATAATACGAGTGGATAAAATAGTGCTAGTGATCTTAGTGCAAGACACTGAGTGATATTGTGGCAGATGAAGATTGCTTATTTTCGCCTGCAAAACCTTGGACTTGTTTGTGTTTGCGACATAAACGCAAACACAAAAGGAATACGCTGTTTAAATTTCATGTAGCAGAAACGAAATTGTGTGTGGTCCCATGGTGTAACGGTTAGCACTCTGGACTTTGAATCCAGCGATCCGAGTACAAATCTCGGTGGGACCTGAGTTCTTCCCAGTGTAACTTACTTTTTGTTATTATTTTAAATAACAATAAGCACTCATCTATGAGCCTTGAGGCTTCTGCCCTCTCACGCTGAAGTCAAGTGCATTATAGCTTCACAAGAAAGTAACGGAACAAACACGGAGTTCACGTATTAAACCTTTTATAAATTTAGTAACTACAAGTGTTCAAATGATATTCACAAATATATAAATATTTCAAAATACATAACTTTAAAATCTGCATACATCGCTGAAATATTTGAAAGCGTTATTTTTGACATTGGCGGTCTTTTTTTTTTTTTTTTTTTTAAAGTCGATATTCGTTAAGGTATAGATTAAATAATTATTAGTGTAGTAAGTTTGCCGTTTGGTGTAAATAAGTCATACAAGTTATTTTAGATAAATTAACTTGTAGTTCTTGTATAATGTTTTAAATTTTACGGTTGTAGGAATAGAGTTACTGTAGGTACCACGAAGGAATCACAAAATGTCCGCACTTAGAATTTGAATGTAATCTATGATTTTTTTTTATTTCTCTTTCTCCTCATCAACATAAAAGACCCGCAATCTGGTCAAACAGATTTTACGACCAGGATAAAACAAATCTAGTACTGAGCTTTTATTATTACGCAATAATTAAACTGTTGCCATTGAGCATCTAATGTGTTTCTGTTGTCGCATGTTCGTGCTGCTAATAAAAGGAATTAAAAGTATATGCCATTTATTCGCGTTAATTTGCAAAACCAGATGCATGGTGAAGTTGATGCAACTCTCTGAGTATTAAATAACTTAAATTATAAAAACGCAATTATTTAATTTAAAGATAAATCATATAACTGGTTGGGAAAAAAATTAAGAAAAATCAATGATATAAAATGGGTAAAAAACAGAAAACACAAAATACAATGTAAATGTTAACCTATAGAATACGTTATGCATTTGTGCTATGTAGGCACACGGGTATCTAGGAAAATCACAAGCTCAGTTATCACTAAATTATTATTATCACTAAATTATTATTACAAATTCAATATCAATTTTATTATATAGAGTAGACCGTTGAAGAAATAATATAGTTGGTCAAGTAGGACATCACCGATATGATAATTTTGAGGGCCTGACATTGCTAGCATTCAAAAATGCATGATCAGAGCTAATCTCAGAAATAAAAATCAGTTAAACCAAATGGGAAAGGTAAGATTGGCACAACAAGTGTTTAAAGCGTGGATGGTGGGGACCACGATCCACTAGATTGATGAAGTTTTTCAGTGTCTCAGAAGACCGAAATATATGAGCAAATGGAATCAGAGATTTCACGGATTAATATAATAGAATTTTAATGGTGGTAATCGCAAAGTAATTTATTTATTTATTTATTCTTATGACAAAAGGAATACAATACAGCTAAGGTCAATGTCCAGTCTATAAAGCCAATCGAGAGCCTCATCCGTCACTTCGTGGATGTCCTGGGGGCCACCATCCTGAAATTGGCGCCTTGGCAGTCGTTCACAATATGAGTAATCGTCTGGGCCACGGGGGATCAATCACAATAAGGGTGGTTTAACAACCCCCGTTTATGTAGCCACATCTGCCCTGGTTAGTTCTGATCCTGTTGAGAGATGACCAAATCTTCATAGGAAAAGCAAAAACAGGCTTCGGAGCACAGGGATCCTCAACCAGGAAGCCATATTTTGGAAGATTGTCGGCCTGGTGTTCTCTCCACGTGTCAGGTGCTGATGGCAGATGAAGAGAGTTCGTTCATGGACCAGAAAGGCTTTCTTGATTTTAGGCGAAGACTAGGTGGATTTATGAGGGTCTAGTGCAGGGGGAACAGTGGGTTGCTCAGTGCCTTATTAAATTCTTTAATCAAGGCTTGTCTTCTCCGTATGTTTGGTGGAGCAATGTTAGATAGGACAGGCAACCAGAGGAGAGAGGTGCTTCTCACTGTCCCACTCATACTTAGTATCGAATCCTGTGTAGAATTTAAGAAGTATTTATGGAAGTTTTATGCCTGTAGATCTGTCTTATAAGGGAAAGGGGAATTGACTCCTGTAAAACAAATAAATCATTTGGAGAACGCACGCACGGATAAACAGTAGAGTACCTCATAGTTGCACTTGTCCAATCATGAACAATAATACCAGCATCGATTGGCTGAACCTTTTGGGTGGTAGATGCACTTATTCAAACCGCGTGAGGTACCAGCCTGCTTATTGAAGGCCTGAAATGTATTGAAAGATAATTCCTTCTTTGGTCTGTGTAGCAGGATTACCAGATTAAAAAATTAGTTATGTTTTATGTTGAAATGCAGTGATATTTTATGGGAAATGGTCCCATGGTGAAATCAGTGGGACATTTTTCTTTTTTGTTTAATTTATTAATTTTATTTTAGTCACATGTCTGACCTATTATTAAAAAAGTGTAAATGAAGAGGAATCATTGTGCTACTAACTATACATTTATTCTCTTATCGTACTTCAATAACTACAGAAATTGAAATAGTTCATCTTTGAAGTTCATCATTTGTGAAACTGAAACAAAAATCGATGGTATCTAGTATACAAGTTATCAAGTGTGTGTGTGTGTGTGTGTGTGTGTGTGTGTGTGTGTGTGTGTGTGTGTGTGTGTGTGTGTGTGTGTGTGTGTGTGTGTGTGTGTGTGTGTGTGTGTGTGTGTGTGTTTCAGGGCAGGAATGAAAGTTGTTATCACAAGAGTCTTTAGACAGAACAGAAAAAGGTGCAGAAATTTCGTGCAGAAAAGGCACTGAACTTTATATTGATATTCTCGCCAATAAAAGCAATTTATGGGCAAGAATGTAAATTGGAACCATGCGCATTCGTGACGCAATTCTCTTTGCTGATTTCAGAGATGTGAATGATGTAAGGCATTTAAAATTTACCTGCTACCATCTCTGTCAACTTTGATGGCCGCTGTTTTGGAGACAGATTACAAGAATTACTATTTCATATTATTTTCGTGTATTTATGTTTTTCTACATGTTTATAGATATACTAAGAGGGATACGCCCTAGTATATCTATAAATATGGAAAAACATAAATTTACGTCGCCCAACTTCCCGATTTCCGGGCTGGTAGGTCATGACTGATTATATGCGGTTGTCCTTGTTTTGCACTACCTTTAGGACAGAGCTACTTATCCAATGGTAGTGCAACACAAGGGCGACTCGCAGCAAAGGTGGAAGAAGCATTACGCATTTCGTCGCCCCCTAAAAGTAATCATCTACCAAGCTGACGTCACATCCGTTTCGAAAATAATGTCACATCCGTTACATAAAAACGTTTCAACTTTCGGCTTATCTTAAATTCCTGGAAACCTCTAATTAAATGAACTTTAAAGAAAGAAAGATAAATAATATAAAAAAATGAAAGAAAAGAAAATAATTTTATGAATATATAGAGTAAATATTTATAATCTTGCATAATCATAAATAAACTAAATAAATCTTCTAACACCTTTTCATTTTATATAGAGTATATAACAAATAACATGACATATGAATTGTTTCTGATTCCGAGTGACTGACCATTCTGATTTTCTCTTTACTGCCTGAAGGTCATACTTCGCAAGATCAGATCATTTCTGTAGTATCGCTTCTCGGCCGTTTGGCTTAGATAAAGTGTATAGTTCTGTTCTTAACCGTTAATATCAGTACGAGTCCCATCGGGTTTCACGATATATTTATATTTATATTTATATATTATATATTTAATTTAACCGGAAATTTACAGAACTTAGTAAACCCCGGACTGGGGAAATATCAAACACTTGGTGGTGGGAATAGTTAGGCTCCCCCATCTGATCATGCCCTCCATTCTGCCGCGTGTGCGTACCCTCGGAATCGAGGTTGACGCCACAATACCAGCAAGGGTGATGGCGAAAGCCATCATAGACTGCGTCGGCGCAGAGAACATTTTTGGATTCACCCCTTATGCGGGACGAAGATACCAGGTAATGACCAAAAATAAATATGGAGACCAGAGAAAAGCTTCTCCAAGGGTTTGACTGTGGTAAAGTAAAAGTATCTCCCTTCATGGTTGGGAGCATCCTGAGAACCCTTAGGATACCACGATTTCCCCTAGAATATGCAGAGAACAACGATATAATTCATAGCGTATTCTCTAAGTTGGGAGTTACGGGAAATCTTGGTTCACAATGACGCCGACAATCCTGAGTGGAAGTCAGGGGAAGTAACCATCTCTCTTGAAATGAGGACCGAAGTTCCTAACTTTGTCCTCATAGGATCTGCCCGGGTTATGATAAATTACCCAGGCGTCAAAAAGCAACTGCTTTAGATGTTGTGCCTTCAATTATCTTGGGTCAGACTGCCCTCGCATAAAATGCAAGAAATGCCTAAAAATTGGCCACAACCAAGAAAAATGTGAGGCAGCTTGTTTGAAATGTGGGGTCACTGACCACACAGTCGACACCTGCCCATCCAGAACCCTCGCAGAGAGGATGGGTGGTGCAATCACATCAGCAACAAAACCAAGTAATGAAAAGGTCACAACACAGGAAGAGTTTCCGCCTCTTGACGCCACTCCTGATCATGCCGCCATGTCTAGGACAACGAAAAGGTCCCGTAAGGGAGGGAAACCTACCAGAATTGCAGAGACCAGCAATACGATCCCAACAGAAGAGACTGACAATGCAGAAATCATCATGGTAACTTCTACGGACGAAAGCGGAGCTAACACTGCCAATATAGACATCGCCAATTCAGATACAGTAGAAGAAGCTGAAGTAGAGATGTAAACGAACACCAAAACTTCCAAACGGCCATTAAGTCCGCAGGAAGAAAAGCTGACAAATCTCAAAACAGCAAAAGTATCTGAAACCGAACACCCAGAAGTCCCTCATGCAAAAGCTGGGGAGACTCTAAAACATCTCCTTAGAGGTATGCCTGGGGTGGCAGAAAAGTTTAAAGAGGCAATAGATAAAGTAGGAGAACCTGAACTCCTCCTCACAGGGAAATATGGACCCGACATCGTCAGTGCAAAATGGGGTGACATCTTTGTTGATGACATCAGCAAAATCACCCCTGTGCAAGTAGAGGTAGCCCTGGATATAGACGAGGAGGCAGCTTCGGCGTTCTATATAGTTCTCTGCAAACTAGACATGGCCAAGGGAAGTGAGGTGGCGAAAAGAATCATAACAGCCCACAACAAAAGAAAGGAACAGTAACCACATTGAAGGTTTTTCTTTACTAAGTATTCAGTTTCCCTGTATTCAGCCTTTCTGTACTAAGCTCCCACAGGTGGGGGAGGACCTGACAACCTGAGCCGCCAAGGCTTACAGCGAGACGGTGCAGTTCCTTGTGAGCTGCATCACTCGGCCAGATCCTTCCTCCACCTCTAAGTTTACCTCTCCAGATTTGTCTTGGTTTGTTGTTGTTTTTATGTTACATGTTTCCTTTTTTAGGATTTTTTCCTTTTTTTTTTAAAGTGAAAAATCAACGACCGTTTTAGAAACGCCCCTGGGGAGGTGGCATACAGCTAAAACAGGTCAACTGAGGCCCCTTTTACCTACTCTACCAAAATGCACTCTATCTTTATTTCCTCTCCTACTATCTGCTGACTCTCAGCCTAGCTTACTCTACAGGCCAATGATGAAGTTTGTTGAACTCACAAAATATATATATATATAATATATAATTTTAATAAAACTTTCATACAACTTTTAGTAATTTATATTTAATATATATATATATATATATATATATATATATATATATATATGAATTCTGCATTATTGACCACCTATGCCTCTCCAGCCTGGAGCCACACCTCTAATACTAACATTATTAAGATACAGCGAGTGCAGAACAAGTGCTTGAGAATGATTTTGAACGCCCCGTGGTATGTTAGAAATAGCGAACTCCACAGAGACACAAATATTCTCTATATTCTCTCTTATCTGCAATCCTTAGCTTCCAAATTTTTTCTAAAGACGTCCACACATCCCAACGATTTGGTTCAACAAGCTGCAGCATACGAGCCAACGGACATATTTAAATATAGAAGACCAAAAACTATATTAGCCTCCTATAGCGATACATAATCTCCATGCCCATTCAGGGCGAGTAAACTGCTCGTAAATTTTACCCTCACTGTAACAACGACAGATAGCGGGGAATATGAAAAGCATTTTGCTTCACCCTTAAAGAATAAATGTCAATTGTCAATTCAATTATTGACCATGAGATGCGGTGATAATTCATATATATATAAATATATAATATAATATATATATAATCTATATATAATATATAGATCATACTTCACAGGATCATTCGGGGAAGATGAAAAGCATTTTTGCTTCGCTCCTTTAAGCCAGTCCTTATAAGGACCATTTTGTTATGTACTAGTCTGTTCATAAAGTTTTTGGTTTCGAACTTGAACGGGTCGAGAACTTTTTAGTTGAAAGGTTTCGTGACATACAAGCGAATTACGTACTAAACATATTATATTATTAGCGGCGAGTAGCATCGATAACGGTTTCCGAGGAGCACAGTGTCGTCAGCAATAAGTCCTGGCAGGTGTCACTCGCCTGAAAATTAAAATATGACATAGAAACTTGAAACGTTATTTGTGACTTTAGTCTGAACCATTTCTGGAAAAAAAAAAAAAAATCCCGATATGGGATATCTCACACACACACACACACACACACACACACACACACACACACACACACACACACACACACACACACACACACACACACACACACACACACACACACACACACCTGACCATCACTGACAAAAATGAATTCATTTATGAAAGAACGAGCCTACCGACGGAAGTTAAAGTTGAAGAGTGTACGTATTCTGCCTACCCTTTTTGGATAATGGAAATGTATCACAATGGCAGTTCAAATTCAAATGAATGATTCGCACAGACATCATACACATCTCCATCGCATTCACATAATGGAACCTTTATAAGCCGACCAAATTGAAATTCACCATCTAAGACAACCGAGCAATACATAATGTCAACAGAGTAATACAACAACCAAAAGAAATAAGAAAAAAAAAGTATATCAGAATATTTAGATAATAAAATGAATTATTCTTTCCCTTAGCTTAAAACTACATACGAAAACTATAACGAAGCAAAATAAAACAATCCAACAAGAATAAACATACTTAAAAATACTTTTGTATTTAACTTTGTGAAAGCGATGTCTGGTTGAGCAAAGGACCAGGTATACCATCCGTCCTTAATATAAAATTAATGTTCAAAAATAAGGTAAAAATAAATTCAATATCTCCGGGTCCTTAAAAGTAACGTTAATACGAGGAATTATACAAATGGTCGCATGGTGTCAGGTTCCCATCAAGTGGTAGTACTTTGACTTTAGCAATCCGAGTTCAAATCCGGAGGAACTCGACTTAACAACTTCTTATTTTCTGCAGGCTCTGATTGAAACTCAGCAAAATATCAAAAAAATGCATTTAATTATTATTATTATTGTACATATCTGGACTTTCTGCTGATGGGCTTGGATATGTTTGAATGAGTAATAAAATAAAGACCTATAATTCATAAATTGTTATATATTTATTTTATAAAGTATATTTTTTCCGTCACACTGATTCTGTATATATATATATATATATATATATTTTTTTTTTCCGTCACACTGATTCTGTATATCTGTATATATATATATATATATATATATATATATATATATATATATATATATATATATATATATATATATATATATATATATATATATATATATATATATATTAGGATAACCAAGCAATTTTATATGCTTGGTTATTTTAGCTCCTAATCCCAAGTATGCAAACAATTAAGTTTGCGCCTGAAACAAAGTTCAAGTCTAAAGATGGTACAACACCAGGGCAACTCATTGTAAAGGTGGTTAAAGCTTTGATCACTATTCTTAGTATTTTCCCATAATGTAAAGCACATCTCACTAGAAGATGTATACTGCAATGCATTATGGGTGGGGTCACTACCCAGACCGGTTTCGACCTTTTTTGAGGTCTCCTCAGTGAGTAGCTAGACCCTAAATACCAAGGTTTTAGTAATACAAAGCCTTATCAACTTTACCTATATAAGTTGCAACAAGGTGTATTAAGTTTTAATAAAAATCTCTGGAGGAGATATTGATGGGAATAAATTTTTAACTTGGGTATATTGTATATTAGGATAACCAAGCAATTTTATATGCTTGGTTATTTTAGCTCCTAATCCCAAGTATGCAAACAATTAAGTTTGCGCCTGAAACAAAGTTCAAGTCTAAAGATGGTACAACACCAGGGCAACTCATTGTAAAGGTGGTTAAAGCTTTGATCACTATTCTTAGTATTTTCCCATAATGTAAAGCACATCTCACTAGAAGATGTATACTGCAATGCATTATGGGTGGGGTCACTACCCAGACCGGTTTCGACCTTTTTTGAGGTCTCCTCAGTGAGTAGCTAGACCCTAAATACCAAGGTTTTAGTAATACAAAGCCTTATCAACTTTACCTATATAAGTTGCAACAAGGTGTATTAAGTTTTAATAAAAATCTCTGGAGGAGATATTGATGGGAATAAATTTTTAACTTGGGTATATTGTATATTAGGATAACCAAGCAATTTTATATGCTTGGTTATTTTAGCTCCTAATCCCAAGTATGCAAACAATTAAGTTTGCGCCTGAAACAAAGTTCAAGTCTAAAGATGGTACAACACCAGGGCAACTCATTGTAAAGGTGGTTAAAGCTTTGATCACTATTCTTAGTATTTTCCCATAATGTAAAGCACATCTCACTAGAAGATGTATACTGCAATGCATTATGGGTGGGGTCACTACCCAGACCGGTTTCGACCTTTTTTGAGGTCTCCTCAGTGAGTAGCTAGACCCTAAATACCAAGGTTTTAGTAATACAAAGCCTTATCAACTTTACCTATATAAGTTGCAACAAGGTGTATTAAGTTTTAATAAAAATCTCTGGAGGAGATTTTTATTAAAACCGGTCTGGGTAGTGACCCCACCCATAATGCATTGCAGTATACATCTTCTAGTGAGATGTGCTTTACATTATGGGAAAATACTAAGAATAGTGATCAAAGCTTTAACCACCTTTACAATGAGTTGCCCTGGTGTTGTACCATCTTTAGACTTGAACTTTGTTTCAGGCGCAAACTTAATTGTTTGCATACTTGGGATTAGGAGCTAAAATAACCAAGCATATAAAATTGCTTGGTTATCCTAATATACAATATACCCAAGTTAAAAATTTATTCCCATCAATATCTCCTCCAGAGATTTTTATTAAAACTTAATACACCTTGTTGCAACTTATATAGGTAAAGTTGATAAGGCTTTGTATTACTAAAACCTTGGTATTTAGGGTCTAGCTACTCACTGAGGAGACCTCAAAAAAGGTCGAAACCGGTCTGGGTAGTGACCCCACCCATAATGCATTGCAGTATACATCTTCTAGTGAGATGTGCTTTACATTATGGGAAAATACTAAGAATAGTGATCAAAGCTTTAACCACCTTTACAATGAGTTGCCCTGGTGTTGTACCATCTTTAGACTTGAACTTTGTTTCAGGCGCAAACTTAATTGTTTGCATACTTGGGATTAGGAGCTAAAATAACCAAGCATATATGAAATTGCTTGGTTATCCTAATATACAATATACCCAAGTTAAAAATTTATTCCCATATATATATATATATATATATATATATATATATATATATATTTTTTTTTTTTTTTTTTTTTTTTTTCCCCTCACCTGTAATAGGAAAGGCGCCCTTCTTGCTCGGGTCGAAGGATCGGCACTGATTTTAAGATTTAGAAATCCTCTCCTACTTAAAAACAATTTAGAGTAAAACGCACCACGATTGAGTTGAAAAGTATTATTTAACACACACCTTAATTTGTTACATTTTTTCGTCATTATTTCTTTGTGCCAGTTGTGACATGCGGTTGTAATAGTTGTTGGGATGTGAACGAAAAGCATAACTGCAGTGGGACTCATTCTGCTATCAATTCTCTCTCGGTGTCCCAACATTCAGTTTGTGACAATTGTAAAGAAAAGTAGAATTTGAAATATTTCTGATGATTCAATACGGTTATGAGATTGAAGAAATGGCTCAGATTTCCCCTTCAGTGGAAGTTTTAGACCAAAGACATGCATGATCTTCAAATTTAGTAATAAGAAAAAATACTAACAAATATCGCAACTACAGTTTTCGTACTCATTTACGAATTAATCTGGATTCTTAATCATTACAAAAGTAACACGATGCAGTAAAATTCACTGGCCAAGAGCAAACATACGACTTTTGTTATGTTGAAACATGTTAGCGAAATTGTGTATTTGTTCCATTACCTTGATTATTCATCCATTTATTTATTATTTGTTGTTCTTCAAATGCAATTATTTTCTCCTTAAATTGTGTCATTTTTTCAGTGCAGAATGTGACAGAATTGAGTGAATATCTGACGTTACAGTGGATCTTGTATATATGGTTAAAATCGAGGTGATCATATGCAGGTTTACATAGTTTTTCAAGATGATTTGCTATTGTTTCAGCTTTATCAGCATCAGTGTGGATGAGACCTGAATCTGTTTGGAGTGGGGAGAAGAGGTTTATTTCTGTTTTTAATCTTTCGGATGAGATTCCATATGGAGTGGTTATCAGTAGAGATGGAGGTCAGTTTTTCTTACCAGAGTTGAGTTCTATGGGCTACGAGGGCATCTCTCACTGCAGACTTGAACCTGTTCAAGATCCGTTTGTCTTGCAGCGCCCTGGTGTTGTGGTATCTTTTTCATGCCCTATTTTTTTTCTCTAATCAGATTCATAATATCTTATAGCAAGTGGTTGGATTTGCGAGTAGTTGCAGGGGTAGTAACTTCTGCACAGGCTGCTTTAATCTGTTCTGTTAGATGTTTAACAGCTGTTTCAATTTCCTCTTTTGATTTAATGACGGGAACAAGACCAATATATTTTGAAAGTACCTTGGAGAGCTTTTCCCAAGGAATGAATGAGTGAGGGGGGAGGATAATTTTTCAAGGTTTCCCAATTTTAACCGTATTGGGTTATGGTCTGATGACAGATCGTTAATCGTCATTAAATTGTATTGCAGTCTGATGTGCTGCAATATGGCTATGTCCAACACATCAGCCCGACCATAAGTGTTGTGATGGGTGGGGTCAGCGGGACCTATTACATGCAGGTTGTTGAAACCAGCATAGTTTTGTAGTATCTGTCCATTTTTGTTGGTGGAACGTCTATTCCAGGTTGGATGCTTGGCATTTAAATCACCTGCCACAATGATAGGCTCTCCGGTATCGAATAAGGCGTTCAAATCCGAGAACAGTAATGATTTTTCTGGAGAATGAATGCTGCGAAAATTTTTAATTTGCCTACAGAACTCGTGAGAATCTCAATGCCGGTGATCTCGAGGTTGGTGGTAGGAGGGTTGTTTATGGAATGATGAGAGATGAAATTTTTAATGAAAATTGTCATGCCTCCTCACCTGTGGGATAGTCTATCAGCTCTGTACAGTTTGTATCCACAAATTTTGGGGTTGTCTGAAGGTCTTAGGTGCATCTCATTTAGTAAAAGGACATCTGGCTGATGTCTTTTGGACGAAAATTTGAAGTTCTAAAATCTTACTCCTCAGTCCGTTCGCATTCCGCGCAATGATCTCTAGAAATTCTGGTTTTAATTTGTTACTGTTCATTAGTGAGCGCTGAAATAATGGCTTGTGTGTCCTTTAGAAATCTGTAGTAGAAATTTGTGAAGGGTTGGATCTGCTAAAATCCAACAGCATATTTGCGAGAGAAGAGGTAATGATAGCTGTCAGATTTGTGTGTGGTGTTGTCTGTTCACGGGATGACTGTTTAGGACGAGTTACATCCGCATATGTCCTAGATTGTTGTTGCGGAGTTACTCTTTTGGGAACCTCTGGCTTCGTCTGAAGGGCGTCTGACCTCTTATATTGAACTTCAGGAAACTGTGAAGTAGTCTGTGACATAGGTGTGAAAAAAATGTTTCTGCTTCTGATTTTCTATTTCTTGGATTGTGAGCGCATCCTTTGTAATTGGCAATGTGAGGACCGCCACAATTGGCACATTTAGCCTGGGTAGATTTTGGTTTAGTGCATGTATTTGAGATGAGGCTGTTCAAATGATTTTGAACAGCCTCATCTCAAATCACCTCATCATCTGTTCAAGTGCAGGGCTGAATTCAAATGTTAGACATTTGAATTCAGCCCTGCACATCTTCTGGGCATGGCTAAATCTTTGAGATCTGTGGCACTACCCTGTTGAAGCTCTTTTTCTTAGTGGTTCTATAGTAATTTTTAGTCCACAGATGGATGTCAGATCATATATGTGCTTATAAGATTGACTGATCTCAATTAGAACCAGTGGCATTGGAGTCTTGTCTTTTTCGGTCATTCTACTGACCTTAATGGGTGGTATATCTTGGTGGTGTAGATCCGCAACCACTTCTTCTCTGGATACGTCTTCCGAGATACCTCTGATTACTACCTTGAGGTTTCTTTCTGATCCTAGTGAAAAGGTGTGATACTGTATACCTTTGGCATCCAATTCACCAGTCAACCTTCGATAATCTATCACTGAGCAGGGCTGTATTTCAATACCTTCTGTGACATTCTTTGCTTGACTGGATGAAATCTTTAAATTGGACATTATAGTCCTTAGGGACATCAATTGTTCTTTTCTCGCAGAATAATTGGAGGTATCTTTTCCCTTGAGGAGGTAGGAGAGTCCGGATCAGGACCGTCTTCTTCCATTCGATTGGGTGGTTCAGAGGCCTGCAGTTTTGCGAGCGCGAACCTCCTGATAATCTCTGTAATCTGCAATGGAATTGTCATCAGCAGTTGTTTCTATTACGCTGGTGCTATCTTGATGGATACTGGGAAGAATTTCAGAGAATTGAGGGTGATCTGAATCAACCTCTTTTATTTGATGAATTACGACTTTATCTGGCTATTTAGTGTGCAGTAGATTGTCTACATGCTTGAAAAAAGCAGAAGTTCTTTGAAATTTAGTTCTTCATAAGGTGCCTGCATGATTGGCCCCAAAGTCTGTTCTGTGAGGCAGGACATGCCTTGCTCTTGTCACGATAACAAATAGACAGTTGCTTATGATTACAATATATGAAACAATGGCGATACTAGCGGCAGTAGGCCTAGCGTATCGCCCTTGTAATTTCAATTGACTTACCTGGATAAACCACTCTGGAAAAATAAAGTGTCTGTTTAGGATAGCAAGCAATTAACTACTATTACTAATGAATAAACATAAATCGCTAAAAAACATATCAATCAAATTCACAATTCACCATCAATAATACACGAAACACTAACACGCGAGCCGCCATCTCGAAAAACCGAGCCAAACGATCGTTATAGTAAGATAAGATATACTATACTAAGAGTTCTTATAAGAACTGGGCGATGGACCGACTCTTTATCCCGTCATCTAAATGAAGTAAATCTGTGTGGATGGTCATTCTACTTATTGAGCTTGTTATTGAGCTAAAAAGCTCTAATCATGGCTGGGTAACGGCAATAGCCGAGCCTCAGTTAAAACTTCATGGGCTACAGCATTGCCATTTGTTACCCTGGAAGTCCTAAATAATAATAATTTGTGAGTTCAACGTATCTCATCATTGGCCTGTGGAGTAAGATAGGCTGAGATTCAGCAGATAGTAGGAGAGGAAATAAAGATAGAGTGCATAGTAGTAGAGTAGATGAAAGAGGCCTCAGCTGACCTGTTTTAGCTGTTGACCCCCCCAGGGGTGCTTCTAAAACGGTCGTTGATTTTTCACTTTTAAAAAGGAAAAATCCTGAAAAGGAAAAAAAAGGAGAGACTAAGCAAATTTAACAAGTGTAAATAAATCTAAAGACTATGTGGAAGACAATTCTATAGAGGAATGAGTTTGCCGAGCAAACCCAGAACAGTATAACCAGGAAAAGAAGGGAGATGACCTGGCCCGGAAGACCCCGCCCTGAAAAGGGCTTGGGACCACCTCGATGTTGGCCTTCGCAGTCCGGGTTTGTTCAGGTCAACCCCAACCTGGGGACAGAAAAACTTTCAACTGTGAAAGGACTAGACATACCTGTGGGGTAAACGCTGATCAGGAAGGAAGATCGAGATAGCGTCAACACCTACAACTTGAAGGTGTTATAGGTGCAGACACAACCGGATTCCCCCCTGTATGATCTGGCAGATGGTTGGTGGATCACACCATCTCCTCAGGAACCGCTCTTCTCCCCGTAAGTACCTTTCCTGCTCCAGGAAGCGGCGGAGGTAGGCTGAGAGAAAGTTCTTAACACGGAGATAGATGCGATCCCCCTCGTTAAGAAGGTGTTTTTTCCTGGTTTTCCAAATGTGGTGCTTAATCACATTTATTAGGAAAATCAGGTGTTTCTTGTTTTTGGTTACTGGGGGAGGAAACTGTAGAAAGACTATTTCGGGGAATGTGAGCGCTGGGATCGCAAGCACCTCAGCCAGTCTGTGCCAAACACGCTGTGCTGGCGGGCAGTGAAAGAAGAGTTGCCCTACGGTTTCTATCGCACCGCAGACGTCGCAGAAGGGGTTGCATGGTCGCGGGTTGTAAGCTGATTTTACGAGTTTCACCGGGAGTCTGCCGTAGGCGATTCTCCAGGCTAAGTCCCGGTGAAATGGTTGCCCCCAGCTGTTTTTTATGTTGGTGAACAGCACCTCTTCGTTTGTGCCCAGATCGGGTTTTTCCCAGTCAAAGCTGTCAAAAATTTTCCAGTACAGCTTGTTTGGGCTGAGCTGAAGCACTCGAACTCCATCCGTTGCCAATTTTTTAAAAAGTTTACATATTGTGTAGTACCACTCAGGCACCGTCTCTGCACATGGTCCGGCGTGGCCAGTAATCCCGAAGTAGGGTAGGAAAAATCCTAAGAAGTATTTCATCAGATTGCCGGAAGGGTGATTTGATGCCAGTGCTTTCCGTATGGTCTGAGCAGCGTTGGTTAGGTGGCAGTATTTGAGGATTGGCAGGGCGAATCCCCCTTGTGTGGGGGGAAGATGGAGAAATGCCCTGCGCACCTCGTGTTTCCTGTTGTTCCAGAAAAAATTAGTGATATGTTTGTGAATGGCGTTGTCTTGTGTGTCTGTTATGTTTGTGAGGTTAATGGTGTGCAGTAACATTGGTTTTAGGACTGTTTTGATAACTGTTGCTCTACCTTCGAATGATAGGTAGTTGGGACTGAAGGGTTTTAGTTTTTCGCAACACATTTCTATTAAGTGTTGTGTTTGCAACACTGGGGTCTCTAGGAAGGGAATTCCTAGTATTGTTAATGGGCCGGTTGTGGGTTTCAGACCATACGGAAGACTGGCAGGGTCGAATTTCCCATAAATTTTGATTCTTGTTTTTTCTGGGTTGGTGTGAAGACCACTGAGCACGCTGAACTCTCGCAGTATGCCGAAGAAGATGTAAATCGATTCGGAATCCCTAAGGGTTCCGACAATGTCATCGGCATATGCGACAGTTTTGCTCTGTTTGGAGCCTAAGGGTAGCGGTATTCCTCTTACTGCGCGCGTCTCATCAATTTTTTTTAGAAGAGGCTCTAGTACTAAAGAGAAAAGAAGGGGGCTAAGGGGGCAGCCTTGCCGAACCCCTCTGCGTATGGGAATGGGTTCTGAAAGAAACCCATTAATCGCAATGTGCGTTGTTGTTTTACTGTACATGCTTTTGATTGCTTCCCTTACGCAGGCCGCCACTCCGACTTTCTCTAGGATATAGTGCAGGAAGTTGTGCTTTGCACTATCGAACGCTTTATCTAAGTCTACTGATACGAGTGCAAGTGGGAGTTCCTTATTCGTCACAAAGCGAAGAAGATCTCTTATCAGGAAGAGGTTGAGCGCCATCGATCTTCCCGGAACTCCGTATACTTGAGTGCTGGTTAGCACATTCCCAATGCCCAACTTCAGACGGTTACAAATCACTCTTGCGAATAATTTGTAGTCTGTGTTAGTCAAGGAAATGGGCCTCCAGCTACCCATGCTATTTAGGTCTCTCCCTTTCTTGGGGATGAAAATTGTGTACCCGCTAACGAAGTCAGCAGGCACGTCACCAGTGAATAGGAAGCTGTTGAATAGTGAGACCAGGATAGGCAAGATGACGTACCAGGCTGAGCGATAGAGCTCAACGCCTAGCCCATCCAGGCCAGGGGTTTTCCGTAGCTTAAGCTGTTTATAGGCTCGAGTAACCTCTTCCGAAGTGATTGATCTCTTTTGAAGAGTTCTGAGGTGTTCAGGCATGTTGTCAATGTTCCACACTCCGAAGTCGCCTGTCTCCTCAGCTTCGTCGGAATAGGTTCTCGTGTAATGCTGGGAAAATTGCCGCAGGATGTCTCCCGTGGTTGTTAGTGTTTGCCCGTTAGCATGAATTTGCCGAACCGCTTTCTCATCTTGTGCTGCTATGCGCTGCCGGTTATAAAAAGCGGCCGAAGGTGTTTCCGCCTGCCGGAGAAACAATCTGGTGCGAAAATCGAGCTCGGCGACTTTTTTTCGTCGAAGTGCCTCGAGTTCGATTTCCACGGCTTTAATAAGCGAATCGCTAGAATACCGTTTCTCTGGTTAGCCCGGTACCACCCTAGCTCTCGGTACAGCTCTCTCATTTTTTTTCTTTGCGCTTGAGCTCTTTCTCTGGAGATGTTTTGGAAGAGCTCTTTTGCCTCGGTTTTGAACTGGGCCCACGCGTCCCAGTCCCAGTGGGCCCTTTTCCTTCCTTCGCATAGCAGCTGGAAATCCTTGCTATAAATTTTGGGGAAGCTTGGAGGCATTTTCCAGGGTCCTCTCGATGTTTCTACGACCTCGGGTAGCATGGAAATATAGGGGCGGTCTAGTCGCGTTGCGACTCCTCCGCTCGCCCATGTGGTACCCACTGTGTCTGGATTATGTTCCCTCCAGATGTCGATGAGGTCGACATTATCACAGCAGAGTTGCAGTTCCCTAGAGCCACCGGTACCGGAGTTGATGTTGCCACCAACTTTGTCAAGTCTTGCGTCAGCGATGCAGTTCCAGTCCCCCCCGGCGATGATATACTGAGCCCCGTGTAAATAGGGTTCTATGGACATGAAGAACCCGCTTCGCTGGTGAGCGTTGTTGGGGGCATATACATTAAGGAAGCGGATGACTCTACCTCCAAACTTCCAGTCTATAGAGACTAGACGTCCTGCAGCATCTTTCTGTACATTGAAAAACCCGCCTAGAATAGGCTGACGAATAAGGATTCCCACCCCCTCGCACAGCGCTCTCCGAAACACCAGAAGCTCTGAACGGGGAAGCTTCTGGAGAAGTTTTCTATGTCCCAGTACTGATAAAAATGCGTCTCCTGAAGAAAGAGTACATGAACCTCATGCAGTAAGATTAGGCTCCAAACAGCGCGTTGTGCGTTGACGGAGCGCAGACCGTTAATGTTGAGAGTGGCAACGCGAAAAGTGTTGTTCATTTTAGTGGTGTAGTTATAGGGAGGGACAATTAGAATTTTAGTGTCTGTTCGGTAACTATTTTGATTAGTGCTTGGTATAGCGCTGTGATGTCGCAGTCATGTAAGCCCATATTTTGTTTTGGCGGCTAGAATGGAGTTTCTAAAGGAGTTTTGTTCCTCATTTAGAATATCTGGCACGGCAAGTTTGTCCCATTCCAAGCCAACACAGGGTTTTGATGAACCCTTTATGTAGTGGGCATAGAAATGATTTTTTCATTCTTAATCCATATACTATACTAAGATTTCAATGGTCCTAACTTATATTTTTACTGTACAAGTTGCAAAAAAAGGTGCACAAATACAATTACTGAAATAAGAGCCAACAGGCTTCACTTCGGCAACGTAAAATTATTCAAAATTAAGCAAATATTAAATACCATATTATTTCTTAGCTAAATAAGAGACTGAAAGATAGAAAATCTAATCTAAGAGTTTCTTACGTTGGCTTACTCTTGGACTCGCGGTCTTTATATAATTTTCTGTATTCAGCATGAAACTTAGATTAGATTTCCTATCTTTGAGTTTCTTATTCGGCTAAGAAATAATGTGCTATTCAATATCCACTTAATTTTGAATAATAATTTTAATTTTTGTCATTAAATTTATTTATTATAATTTATTTTTCAATTTCAATTTTATCTATATAATGAAATTATCCCTCACAATAGATGATATCAAATTACTGTACATTTGATTTTTTAAATTTCTCTAATTTGTTTAAAAAATTACAAAAATATTTTGTTCATGTTGCCACATAGTGATAATGGCTTTAATACTTTACAGTGCAGTACTATTAAAGTTATTATCACTATAATCTTGGTATTATTTGGTCTACCTACTCACTGATGAGACTTCAATAAAGGTTGAAACCAGTTTGGGTAGTGACCTATCTCCCTTAATGTAAAACAACATACATCTCCTAGGGGATAAGTTTTACATTAGGGCAAATACTAAGAATAGTGATCCTAGCTTTTACCCACCTTTACAACGAGTTGCCCGGTATTGTACTACCCAGGTGTTTGCTCACGCTTGGGCTCGCTGAACTTTTATAATTTGCTATATTCGGTATGAAACTCTTTGATTTCTATCTTGGAGTTTTCTTATTCGGCTTTGAAATAATGTGGGATTCAATATCCCCTTAATTTGAATAATTTTAACATCGCCGAAGTGAAGCCATTTGGCTCTTTATTTCATTAAATTCCATTGTGTTGGCAATTCTCTCATCACCTCTGCAATCAGAGTCAATTCTGCGTTTGGAACGTGCCTAAGAAAACCGGGTCATTTATTTTGAGTAGGCATTTCCAGTCTGTGTTTTGTGTAGGATTACTGGCAATGCTTTTTATTATGTTAGCGAAGTTGAAGTTGTCTTTTTCCAGAGAGAAATGTTATTGGATTCGTTAGCTGCAGTTGGATGTAAACTGTGTATACCGTAAACTGTGTGTGTGTTTGCTATTAGCTCTCTGAACCTTAGAATCCGGCCATCCGAGTTGAAATTTGGGTGTGACGACTTTGTAATTCTTTCTTTCTTTCTTTCTTTCTGTTATTAGAGCAAAGTTTTCAGTAGAGCCAATGAATTATTAAGTAGGTTGCTAATAACAGGTAGTATTTTTTTTTTTAATTTAAAATTCAAATTTTAAACTGCCGTACACAAACTTGAGAAAATTCCGTCTAGTATAGACTGAGAAAAAAAAAAAAAAAGGAAGAAAGAAATATTTAAATCAATTTATTTTTGTGAACATGATTAGTAGTGTTATTTCATTGCAATGATAAAACGCACCGAACCTATGAAACAATAGCGGGCCACCAAAGCAACAATCCCGTGCGCTATGAATGACTGCAAGATGAACTGAAATATTATAATAATAATCCTTACGGAGAAATTGATGCAAAGTATCAGAATGAATGAATGAATGAATAAATGAGAAATTCTAACATGTCACATCTAGACAAAGGATTCTGAAGAAGGGCCCTGAGCTCTTAATTTTAGGATATTCTAGAGTTAATTATATCAGTATATTTGGCATCATCATCAACAGCAGTCTACCAGAATAGCACCATTTTCAATTATCCTGTGGTGATTGACATTTCCTTAAATATTACTCGATCCCTTCTTTTTTATTCTGTTCGTATTCTAATTTTCAGGTTATAATTCATCCATTTATTCTCATATTTCGTATTCTATTGTGTTTTATGGTAACTGATTGAGACTAATTCTAATATGGAACTCCCGAAGCAAAGATGGTTTCGATAAGCTCCTTTGTTGAAAAGATTTGAGTTCGAATCGCTGTGGGACCTTATCATTTTCTTTTCTCCGTCTTCTGAAAATAATTGCTATGAACACTGTGTTCATAAGCAGTAGTTAGATTCAACAAAGCTATGCATGAAAGTAGTAATGGACATTGCATTTTTGAATATTCTTAAGGGATAAATAGATAAATGAATTGCATTATTGGGAATTTTTTATATCCCGTAACAATATCGCAGAGTAGACGTTAGTCTCCAGAAAGGATTTCCAAATTGTTGGTCCATTTCGCTACTTGAAAAATCAAATAAAAGTTTGTTAAGGGAAAGACAAGAAAATAAGGGAAAGACTAGATTTTTTTTTTTTTTCTGTCAACGTAGAATTGTATATATCTGTGGCCAATATTATAAAGATATAATGTTTGGATTTTCGCTCCTGTTAGAGTAGTTTGGTTACGTCATTCTGTTTACGAATCAAAGAATTTATTCTAAGTTAAGATCACTCCAATATGCAATACAAAGCAGTATTTGCTTCATATCTGCTGCATAATAAATAAACATGACGTTAAATAGACGTTTCAGGTTCGCATATTTAACATGTCATAATGGGATATGTTAGAACAAAGCTTCTGTACTTGAGGTTCAGATTGTTTAATTTCATTTGAAAATCTTTAGTACACAATGCACACTCAAGAATCAGATATTTTTATTTCGGAAACTCTGTGGGGAATCAGAAGAGATGCACACGTGCCCATTTATTAGAGAGATCAGATTTTCGCATTCCACGTAGGAGGTTAGAATAATTTCGATGAGTTTTCAACGTAATGTGACCAAACCAGACAGTGAAAATATTTTCCCCCTCCAAAATATACATTTATATATATATTGAAAAATTAACAGTAGAATAGACCTACACTTATCTGCAACAATACAGTGACTAAATTATAAAGAATGTGAAGAAAAGAATCTAAAAAAATGCCACGTAACAACAAAAGACCTTTTAAGTACTCTTACGTACTTGAAAGTTCTTTAAAAGTGTGTACCAAATCATGGTTCACTTTCCATGATTTGGTACATACTTTTAAAGAGACTATAGACATGTCTAAAAGAACGTGTAGGATATATTTTGCATGAGGAATTGCAAATGAAAAATCTTTGGGCAAGATGGGTGCCGCGCTTGCTCAGCAGATCAAAAACGCACTGGCTTGAAAATCTCTGACAGTGCTTGGAACGTTTTAACAAGAACAAAACTGATTTTGTGCGTCGATTTATTACTATGGACGAGTCTTGGATTCATTGCTACCCACTAGAATCCAAACAGTAGTCGGTTGTTCAGCGTTAAAGAAGACAAAGTTGGTTCCATCAGCAGGAAAGATCATGACTTCGGTGTATTGAGATGCTAAAGGCATTTTTTTTATTAATTATCTTGAAAAAGGTAAAACAATAACCTGGGAATATTATTCCGATCTTTTAACCAGAACGAGAAAATACCGGTTTGGAGAGGAAGAAAATAAAGGGATCTGCACTATGAATTGTTGGAACATCCATTCTATCCTCCAGATTTGGTTCCCTCTGACTTCTATCTCTTCCCAAAACTTAAACTCTTCCTCAATGGTCATCGTTTTTTTTTCGGATCAAGAGGTGATTGCAGCATTAGAGAGTTATTTTGCACATCTTACTGAGAAGCACTTCAGGGTCGGGATAATGGCGCTGGAGCATCGGTGGAAAAAATGTATTAGTCTTAAGGGAGATTGTGTTGAAAAATAAAAATAATTTAAAAATTATAAATTCGTTTTTTCATTTTTAAGCTGGGAACTTTTCAGTCCACCCTGTATATATATATATATATATATATATATATATTAAGGCAAATCAGATGAAGTCAGATATATACAGTATATGTATAATGTGCCTGTGTAGCTCAATGGATGTGGCGTTTGCACTCCACGGGAGTGTTTTGCATTATGGGATACATTATGGGATATATATTAAGGCAAATGACATGAAGTCATATATATATATATATATATATCTGACTTCATCTCATTTGCCTTAATATATATCCCATAATGTATCCCATAATGCAAAACACTCCCCTTTCTGATGTGTATAATGCAATGCGAAGGGTCACTATCCAGACCGGTTTCAATCTTTATTGAAGTCTCATCAGTGGGAACCAGACTCCGGGAGAGATACCAAGGTTAAAATAAGGAAGAAGTCATATATAGCTCATATACAAGTAGACGAAAGGTGCTTGAACTTATTAATAAAAATCTCTGGATGAGAGAAAGATGTTGAAATGTTTTTACCTTGGATGTATTATACGTTAAAGATACGTATATGTACAGTATAGGAAACTGTAATTTGTAATTCAAGTAATATAATGGCTCCAAAAGCTTTCCTCAACAGGAGTTTTCAGATATTCTATGTGATAGGAAATGCATTTTATATAACTGCTGTAAGAAGGGACGTTTAAAAATATTTTTTGGAGATCATTCATGAAGGTGACGATTTCGTACGCACTGTTTAATTTGATTTTATAGCACTGATTTTTGTCAAAATTATTTAGTTAATTATTTATTGGGTTATAGTTCTTGTAGGACTAGTAGTAGTAGATACACTTAGTTATTATTTTTATACTTATTTTGGGAAGAAAAGTACACATACTTTTTATGTTATAAAGAATATTCAGCTTTTATGTGATTAATTTAATATTTTGAATTACATTAATGTTGCACTAATAAGTTATTCTTTAATTATAGTAGAAAGTGAAAGGGGAAAAAAAAAAAAGGTTCCACCGAGATTTGAACTCGGATCGCTGGATTCAAAGTCCAGAGTGCTAACCATTACACCATGGAACCCTTACGTTTATATCATCGCAACAAATCTATTCAAAATAAAGTATAACTATCTAACTTGGATAAGATATCAGTTTGGGTTACCACATGCTGATTATAATTACTTTCACACGAGAGTGACGGTATCAGACACCTTTGGTACGTCTGAACTATTTAAGATTCTTCGGTGAACGAACTCATCTCACACAATACGATGAAATAGATCCATCCTGTTTTCCCATGGTCAACCGAACATTTCTTATATGTAAAAATTTTACAAAATATTAATATCCTTTTTTAGCAGTATCCTATTCTTCATATTATTATTATTTATTCCTGCCATCTCCTAGTAACATCTGAATAGTTAAATGCACTTAAATTGTAGCATATATCATGGTATGATAGCGCAAAACAGATCAACTAATCCAACTAGACACTTTATTATATACAACATTGTAGCCAACTGTTTAAAATTTAATTATATAACACTTATATAATTAATAAAATTATTAATTATATAAGTCTGCAAAGCCACCTGAAAATTAAAATGACAAATAGAATTAGCTGAACAGAAAGAAAAACGATAAGATACTAACTGAAAGTAATGCTTTCTTTGTAATAGCTCCCTACCTTAAACAGAGAGAGAGAGAGAGAGAGAGAGAGAGAGAGATGTCAGTGGAATAAAAAAAACAATAAAAAAGATAGCTCTTAATCTCCCTTTCCATTACAATGCATTTCTTCACTGCATAACAAATTTTTCAGTCATCATTAACAGAGTTCTAGGAGCAGTTTTTGAAATGATTCACGATCTTTGTTTGGACCTAATGATCGACCTCAAATATATCTTAGCCGATCCCCCGATCTCATTCAAGGGTGACAGTTTTTCTCCTGGAAAATGGAATATTACATCTTGCAAACTAAATGCAAAACGATCAGAAGGTCACCCGCAATTTTACAGACGTAAGTCAATCCACTAGCCTTCGATTAGGAAATAACGAGAAATTCAAAGGAACTAAGCCCAGAATTGTAGGGACGATGCTTCACGACTTCTAATGCGATCTCTGCGATAGTCATAGTATTCTCAGCTCGAATACGGCAATTCGTTGTTTGAAATTGGTTACGATCATCAACAAGCTTTAAGATTTATTATCGTCCCTTTCACTGTACAATCAGAGTGAAAGATGCCTTTACTTATCCAAAAACTGTCATTCCAGTTACGTTACGAACACTTTTTTCAAGTATTTATGGATAAAAAAAGAAGCTTCAAGTATGCAAAGGCATTGTCTTTCCCCTAGTAACCACTATAGGAATTTTATGTTTGAAAAACAAACATTTGCTAAAAGTAATATGTATTTGTATTAATTTGTAATTTTATCCTAGTGATCATAAGAAAATTAAAAAAGTTAAATTAATTAATTAAAATAAATAAATATAAATTAAACATTAAATAAAATGTCTATAAAATATTCCACCTTTTCAACAGAAAATATAAATTATAACAGAGCTTGTAATTGCCAAATTTCTTAGAAATTTGGCAATTACAAGGGAAATCTGAAGACGGTCATCTCCATGATCTGCGCTCTTTCGCCAATGCTCAGATCCATAATTGCAGATCTACTGTTCAACTTTGATGACATTGCTTATCGTTTTGTTTTCAGTTTTAGTGCGGAATCTGGCAAGAAGTGATCTCTTTTTAGTTCTGGACGACACGATCTTGCAGACAGACGAAGGTACAGTAAGTGATCAAAGACTGCGCAGCCAAAACTATGAATCTGAACGGTTGCTTGTGTTTCTACAAAGCCACCTGTTGTCACTTTGGAAGATTGTTGCTTGTCAGGGCGATCTTTTCAAAATCGAGCTTTCAGTTTTTTTGCAGCATTTCGAGGTGTTTCATCTTCATTCATGGTAGATTTAGTACTGATGCTGACAGAAAGGAAGCAGTTCCGAAGTTTGTATCATAATGATTACACTCAAAGATTTGAATTTCAGTCGATAACAACCTTTATTCACATTGTAATATAAACTCTTGACTTGGATCAGGGGACGGTTGAGAGACAGACATCAAAAAGTGGTATACAGTGGGTGTGAATCTGCCAGATTTAAGGTGACCAGTGGTTACTTCAGGGTTCAGTCCTTGGGCCATTATTCTTCGATCTATACATTAATGACATTAGGCAGGACCTAACATCAGATGTGCAATTGTTTGCCGATGATGCGAAGATAGGCAGGGCAATCATGGATGCTATTGATATTCAGCAATTACAAAATGATCTGAATAGGCTGGAAATTTGGGCAAACGAAAATGACTATCAGTTTAGTGTTAGTAATTGTAAAGTTATATATTTAGGCATGTTAGTAGAGTTCCAACAGCATTTTATATTAGCGGGATTATGCTACAAGAAACTGAGGAAGCAAGAGTCTTGGCGTATTGGGAGATAGGAATTTGAAGTTCAAAGGCCACATAGCAAAAGTTGCAAATACAACTCAGAGGATAATTTCTATGCCGAAGAGAAACCTTGACATGTGAGGATAAGGAAGTAATTTTGCCTCTTTATAAGGTTTTAATAAGATTACACCCTGGATTATAGGGCCAAGATTTGATCTCCTGGGTTCCAAAAGGATAAAGAAGCTGTGGAAAGGGTGCAAAGAAGAGTTACAAAGATTATATCCAGATGTAAGATCAATGAGTTCATCTTTGGCTAGTTCAACACTTCCATGCAATTTATATAAGAAAGAAAAGGATTCCAATGACTTGGGAGTTGAGCCCAGAAAGATTGTAATTTTTCAGTAGCATCCACTGTGGCAACGTCAATACTTTGAATTGAGAGATTTATCTGATTGATATGGTTAACATTATCTGCTAGGTAAGCCAAACCATGGATAAAATCTTTTCTTTCAAAGTGTTCCAAGAATTGGTTTCTGAAATTTCTGCCCTTAATTCGAACAAGCACTCAGGACTTATTCTCCTGAAAGTCAGCGAACTTCTGTATGGACATAAGCACTTGATATTCTGCTCTTATTTCTTACAAAAAACTTTTGAAAAAAAAAAGCAATGTTTTTGCCTACTTCTAGTGAAGTTGATGGTTTTATGGCTTTTGACGAAACTTCATTCATGGGGTTGGAAGTCTTTGCTGATGATGCATGTCTGTGTAAAAGTGAGGAGATTCCGTTTTCCCTAAAGTAGCAAAACCAGACACATAACCCATCATAATGAAGAATTCTAATTTTATGAGTCTCTTTTTATCATTTCCAAAACTTCGACGGCGTTTGTAGTTTCCAAAAGGGACTCACAAAATAAGAATTTTATTTTGAAGCCTGAGCATGCACAGAGCGAACAAAAATAAGGAGCTGGCTACATTGAGAAATGTCTGTGGTTTCACCTGCTTGCATACTGAAGAATGGCGAGGCTGCCAATTCCTCGATGACCTGCTTCAAAACGTTAAAAGAAATATCAAAACTATTCTCAACGTATCACATCATATGACAAGGGAGTTGTTTCCTGTGTTCGAGTCAGCAAACCATCTCGACCATTTCCAGCGCGCATGGCTTTTCTAAAATCTCTCCAATAATGTGGGGGGCGTCTTTTGTTTAGCAATCCGATCTAATGCAAGCAAAACCGTATAACCCGAATTCTCGACATACTTCATTTTCTTCTAACATATCAACGTGAATTGGATCTGTGAAAGCATATATATAATAAATGAAGTTAAATTGTATTTACTTCATAACACAAACACGTACAAAAAAAAAAAAAAAAAAGGAATACGAAAAGAAAAACAAATAAATGGAAGAATCTCTATTACTCACTGACCTTACAGCGCTGTGCGCGATCTCTATCATTGCTCCTTTCGTTAACATAAAAAGAAACTACTTTAAATAACGCATTTCAATAGTTAAATAAATAAATAAATAAAAAATATGATTTTATCATTTGAGTTCTAAGAAATTATGAACATGTAAAACATTTTTGAAATTCTTAAATACATTTAATAATTGTGAAAATCAAAAGTGACGGAATTTAAACTTTCAGTAATAATAATAATCATAAAGTTTAATGATACAAACGAAATTCAGCCGAGAGTTACAACCCCTTGGTTCGAACTGTTTGAATTTATACTTTGAATGCAAAAAGTTCGAACCACGGTGTTGGAATGCGATCGTTCCGTGAACCGGAAGCGGTCCCATCGTACGTTAGCCGATAAATGCCATGAGACACATTTTGTTTAAAACTTCCTTTAGAGTTTTAGTTAACTAAATTGAAAAATTAACAGTAGAATAGACCTACACTTATCTGCAACAATACAGTGACTAAATTGTAAAGAATGTGAAGAAAAGAATCTAAAAAAATGCCACGTTACAACAAAAGACCTTTTAAGTACTCTTAAGTACTTAAAAGTTCTTTAAAAGTGTGTACCAAATCATGGTTCACTTTCCATGATTTGGTACACACTTTTAAGAATACTTCAAACACCATTTTGAATCCGTAATCCAAAATAATAATATATCCGCATATAGAATATCTAGGAAACATCGCGCCACAACTCTTCGAATTTACAGAGTCGTTGATCACCCAAGGTTATGAATGGCAACGACACTGAGGTGCAGTCTTACTAGACATAACGCAAACATTTGATAGAATTTGGCATTATGAACTAATTTTCAAACTACATCAAGCAGGAATCTCACTAGTTCTATTCATTAAATCATATCTGAACAACAGAAAATTCAGAAGAAAAATCATTGGGGTCAAATCCACTGTAAGAAGAATTACGGCTGGAGTCCCTGAAGACTCTTTGCTAATTTTCTCCCTTAATTTTCTCCATATACATGGCAGATCTCCCCAAGTTATCCCCATCTATCACCACCCTCTATGCCAATGACACGATTATCGTAACAAAATCACTCCGTCTTCAACTGGCCATAAACAAGTTGCAGATAGCAATCAACGTACTAGAGAATAGGTACAGCAAATGGCGTATATCAATCAACCCAGGGAAAAGCTCCGCAGTACTATTTACCAGGCGTAAAGCAGACCCGAACACAACCATACAAATGTTTGGAAAAAACAATCCATTGACTACAAACGATCCAGAATAAATGTCTAAGAATGGTGTTTAATGCCCCTTGGTTCATCAGAAACTTTCCATTATACCGAGAAGCCAACCTTCTAGTCGTCAAGACCTACATGATAGGCATTGCAGAAAAATTCTTCACAGTCACAGATAATCATCCAAATCAGCTAATTGGACAGGCAGCAAACCACAAGCCCTCCGATCGCTTCAAATACAGAAAACCAAAATCCTTCATCGCAAGAGAAAGCTAATACAGCATAAAATGCTCACAAAGAGCGGGTAATTAACCACAATAATCCCCTTACACTAAAATTCAGACGAAAGGATGAAGAGTCAAGGATTCAGTCCATCACCCAAAGAAGTTCCAAGTTCTGCTTAGCTCAAAATGAGTTCTGTGATCCTTACAGAATAACATTGACTATTCGTAGAACATGTAGAAGAGAGAAAAAAAAAACATAAAATAAATATTCTAGTTCTGACTTACATTAAAATGTATAAGTACCCTTGCTAATCTAGCGTCATGGAAAATATCACGAAGTTACACACAGGCTACTACGATCGTAAATGGAAAATACATTACCAGTATTAATAATAAATCCTCTAATACAATACACTCTTTGATAGTACCGTTGGTACCTCTCCAAAATACGTCGATTTCTGAACCTTTCCTGGCATGTGCTCAGCGGGACCACAGATTATCGAGTAATTGTGGTTAAATCGGCTTGAAAAAAAAACTGGCGTAATTAAAAGGTTTACTGTTGAAGGTTAGGGAAGGGAAATTATAGAAACCACCACTAATTAGCATCAGATTTATTAAGTAGAGGGGATGGGGAATGCTTTAACATGAACTCCAGAACTGCTTGTTGGGGTTATATTCCGATACTTAATCTAATCAAATAGGGACAAAAATATATCAAGAAAGTTGGTTCAATTTTACATTATTTGTGCAAATATAGTTTTATTAAATTCGGTGATAATAGTGCGTTCGTCAAATTATTATAAGTTAAGGTATGTAAACAGAAAGTGCCACTTATCTCTGAACAAGGAACTAAGAGAGGAACCGAAAAATTTCCCTTCATCCTCTTGCTTTACGAATACCAAAAGGATTTAGGGTCAGTTCTCAGTTATAGTTCTTTCATTCATGTGATATTTTTGTAGTAAATTTCCGAGACTTGAACTCCATTACACAATGGAATCAGATGTTATTACGTTGCGTTTATTGTGTAATTTAAATACAGTATATCCAACATTATTTTAAGTGCATTTTGAATAGTATAAAAGCATCATCATTCGAACTGAAATATTTCTCAATTCCAATATTCCTTTGGATATTAGTCAATGTTAAGAACATCAAGCATAAATCATTTCTTTTAATCGGAAATGAAGACGTTATGCAGATCTGTTCATATAGAATTGAACAAGGCAAAAATTTTCTATACATTTTGAATTATTTTCTATACCGATTGTAATACAAGCAGCACATTTTAAATAGATGCCCGAAGTTCTCCAGAACATTTTATTTCTTGGAAATTTATTTCAAATTATACTGCCATAATCATTTATAGAATTTCAGGCGTAAAGGGTCATAAAAATGAAGAACTACTGACATGAAACCTTACAAAGATATTTGGAACCTTCGTTATAAGCGAACTGGACAGTTGAAACGTTTTTAGCCAACGGTCTCTTGAATCCTTTGTTAAAGGATGAATTGTCCATCTTTGAAGAACCTTCTTTTAGTCATTATAAAACAAAAAAGAACAAGATATATCTGAGTAAATGGATGAATTAAAACCTGCAAATTAGAACAAAGAGCAAAAGGAGAAATGACATGGGAATCTCAGTTGCTTTAAATAATTGACGATGTCAGATGCATGATGAAGGATACATGATCTGGTGTCATGGTGGACCGGTTCTTCTCCTTAAACTTCCCCGCCAATGCAGGAGTACCCTAGGATTCCGTTCTTTCAACCCGATCCCCTCTTCTTGTGTATAAATGACCTGTTCTCATAGACTTCAAGTCCTATCCATAGCTTTGCTGATGACGTCAAATTCCATTCCTGTTGCTCATTAGACGAACCTTGTAGTGCACAAGAATTAGGTTACTCAAGACCAATGGCCTGAAGTTCGATTTCCTAGCTATATCACAATGAAGCAAGGAGGTCAACCTTGGAAACTTCGATGCTACCAAAACTCAGACCTGTCCGATCTCTAGCAAAAAAGAACTTGTATCATTTCCAGTTACCTTTGGTTATACTGGGGTATCTAAACACGGTCAGATTTCTTTTCGTGGACTAACCTCCACCTCCGATCTTTCCTGACGTAAATACATTTCACCCGTAGCTTCTGAAATTGCCAAAACATTTGGTGTACTTTTTCGCCTAAGACACTACTTCACAGCTGCTAACTCTATACAAATCCCAAATCGCCGTACACTGGAACATTGCAGCAATAAAATCCAGTCTTAGATTGCTCGATTCTGTCCAGAAGAGGGCAATCTGGCTAATTAATTAACCTTCACTCACATACTCACTTCAATCTCTCTCTCTCTCTCTCTCTCTCTCTCTCTCACACACACACACACACACACACACACACATACACACACACCCGCGTTCAGTTTCTGCCTTATGCCTCTTCTACAGATAATTTCGTAGGCAGTGCTGTGCTGAATTGCCCACTATTATTCCTCCACTTCCCTCCAAAATCATTAAAACAAGAGCCACTGCTAATCCACACCCTTTTATAGTCTATGACGAAACTCACCGAATAAACTTCACTGCTTCCTTCTTCATTGCATGCACCTCCATTCTTTGGAAGCGCCTCGCCCCTTCTGCCTTCTCTAAAGAATACAATCTTCATCTGTTCAAATAAAATGTGAACATATTCCTCCTTTCTAGTTATCCTCCTACTCACAAACCACGTCACCAATCTGCTATAACTCAGGATCTTTCGTTTGCTAGTCATATATATATAGATACATGACTTTATTATTTTATATGAGCGTAGTGGTTGGCCCAACCACTTCTTACTTCAATAAACATTCTCTCTCCACTATTCTGAGAGATTCCAGAATATTTTAGGCGAGACGTTCTATTAGTCAATTCTAATTTTTTAAGTATTTTTTCGTCCCCGTGTGTTATCAAGATTTCTGCAACGTGTTCAGTTCCCCTGAAACCATTTTTGGCGTTTACACGAATGTTATATGATCCCCTTGATCACCGAACTTTATACTAATAGAATAATTATCTAACATTCCGTACACGAGGGAGACCAATATCTACCACACGATTGCATACTTTATCCTGATATTCCATCTTTGTTGAAGATTAGAGGATCCCCACTCCCAGGCTGGAAACAACGCCAAAAAAAATCAACGAAAAAAAAAAAGATGGCCACTGGAAATAATCAAAATAAAATAATGTGAAAACAAATGTTAAATTGGTTGCTAGGATATTTTAGTTTTCTTTGTTGTCATTGAATCTCACTGCATGGGATTCTTGTTTTCGTTCTGCCCTAATGTTTCGCAGCTTTATAGGGCGCATTGGGTGATTTTATTTTCTTTGCATTTCTTATGTTGTTGAAACCAAATAAGATTAAATTTCAGCCTATTCAGCATTATTACTATAGTAATTTTCAGCATTAATTATTCTATAGTAATAATGCTGAAAATTGGGCTCTGTAAAGAGTTGCACTCAAATTTCTAGAGAATATCGTTAACGAAGAAGCAAACAAATTCTACTAAACTCAAATCACGACTAAAACAAATGACTAACGCTGTAAATAATAATAATAATAATAATAATAATAATAATAATAATAATAATAATAATAATAAAGGACTTTATTATGATAGTGGTCAGGAATAATAAAATAAATAAAATAAAAAATAGAATTACAAAGTCCTATCGAAATTTCAACTCGGATGGCTGAATTCAAAGTCCAAATGCAACTTGTTACTTCATAATCTCACACACACCCATTTCTATCCTTCAACACTAAAATTGAAAATAACACACTTTACGCTAACACGTTCAAGCTAGGCGGTGATTGATTCATTTAATCCAATACCCTTGGAGGGTAATGGATGGCAATGCTGTAGCCAGTGAAGTTCTAACTGAGGCGAGGCTATTGCTGTTACCCTCCTGCCATGATCAGAGCTTTAATAGCTCAATAACACCTTATCCATACACTGTCCTCTACTGATAACGGGGAAGATGAGAAGCATTCTTGCTTCGCCCCTTTAAGCCAGTCCTTATAAGGACTAACACGTTCAAGGGAATCGAGATTTAGGAATCAATCGACCGTGAGATGCGGTGATTGATTTATTCAATCCAATATCCTTGGAGGGTAATGGATGGCAATACTGTAGCCAATGAAGTTCTAACTGAGGCTCGGCTATTGCTGTTATCCTCCTGCCATGATCAGAGCTTTAATAGCTCAATACCACCTTATCCCTACACTATCCTCTACAGATAACGGGGAAGATGAAAAGCATTCTTGCTTCGCCCCCTTAAGCCAGTTCTTATAAGGACTATAACACGTTCAACGTATTCCAATAACAAGCGTATCCGATAACGGTCTGTTCTTCGCCTTGTTTCGCCCCTACCTCGCAGGCAAAAAAGTAAAAGGGCGGAAAACTTACAAAGGTTTGTTACAATTATACTGTGGCAGAAAAAATTAAAAATAAAAAATTAATTAAATTAGATATATCATATATTTCAAAAATATTAAATTTATACATACATATATATGAAGATGATTATATTTTATTCTAATTATATAAGCTCCAAATAATTATTTTTATTTTGATAATCCCTGGGACAGAAACATTTATATCCAATTTCATTGAGAAAATTTGATTCTCTTATTAATAGAATATTTTTATTTAAAAACAAAATTAATCGAAAATTTTTATTTAGTAATTTAATATAAAAAATTCGATATATTAATAAATAATATAAATATGAAACCGAAGGGCAGAAAAAAAAATCTTGCACACACTCAAAAATTAGCTCAGGCCGGAGCTGGCCTTGTTAAGTTTCTCAAAATTAACTTGTTCATTACGTGTTAATAAAATGTGAAGGTCAATGTTTGTAAAATTTAACGACACATCAGGCGCTGAAAGATGCGATATTTACATTCCAAGAAAGTAAGAATACCTTCCTAGAGGGATAACATACACAGTATACTGTATATATAAACTGTGCTGACAAGTAGCTGCATGCTGAACAATATAGAATATTTTTTTATTTAATAAAAATAAATTTCTAAATAGTTTTTTTAACTTTGAAAAAAAAAAAACAAAAAAAAAACAGAAGAATATGCGTGTTAATACAAAGGGAGAAAATATAATGTAACGAATTATATTTTTCAATAAAAAGAAAATCAATTTTGTTTTTACCTCTGCTTGAAAGAAAATACACCTATTGTTGTTATTTATTTATTTATTGTAAAGGTTCTCACGCAATGGGAAGGTTTTCATACAACAATACAGTACCATCAATCACTTAATAGAACTCCTGTTGATTGAGAGTGCTAACCTTTACACCATACGGAAACATATTTTAGTTGCTTATTACACGTTTTACTATTAACATTGTATAGTCAATATAATATACGATTTTTACATGCATATTTGGGCGACACAGATATGCCACAAAACTTCCAACTGCTAATTTAAAAGTCATCCAAATTTCCATTTATTTTTCTAACAGTCCTTAAAGAAAAAAAAAAGTGATAGCATTAAGCGACAAAACAGTCAAAAAAATACTCCGAAACTTAAGCAAATCGACCGTAGAACTCACACTATGTTAGATAATATTAATTGATGTCAGGGCTGGCAACAAAGAGACCGCAGGAATTATCTGCTGTATTATCCTTCAGGATGCCTTTGCATTCACTGATAGTCTTGGACCAGCTGTCAGTGATGGCTTATAACGGAAGATGACTGATCTTTGACCTACAATAAAAAGTAAGCTAAGGATAAAAAGGTCCACCTTACTCCCTTTGAGAAATAAAAGGAGTTAGTGGATTTTTCTCTATATTATTTAGGTTTTAAATTAAAATGATTAAAATTAAATAATAAAATGATTAAAATTAAATTATTTTAATTATTTCATTTATCATTTGTCCATTTAACTTTTATTTAACATATTAATTTAATTTGTCATTTTCAATAAAAATTTATTTTAATTTTTAATTTAAATTTATTTGTATTTATTTAAATTTCTTTATTTTTGGGTGGTGTGGGCGGTAGATGGCGATGATGGTAGTTATGTTAAAGCAGTAGACATCAAATTGCATTTCTCCCGATTATGATTTCTAGTTTTTTCTTACTTGATTTCACTCTACATTTCTCTCTCTCTCTCTCTCTCTCTCTCTCACACACACACACACACACACACTCTTTTTTTTTTCCTTCGAAAAATACTTCGTTCGCATTTTCACCTAAGGAGAGCCAATCAGATTTTCACACAGAAAAGTGTGAAAATTTCCAGATTTTATCCAATCGTAAAGAAATAACTCCGAGATATACCTCAAAGATATCATACAACAGCAATAAGGTTTTAAATAATTTAAGCAAGAAACTACAAAATATTTTTGTTCCCCAGTAATATTTTACTCAAAGATCTGTGCTCTGCTCAAACTTTATGAATCCCTTTCCAGCTCTTCACTTTATATGATTTTTAAACTCTTGTTTTGTCGAATTTCATTTTGATGAGGAAATTGCTCTTCGGGGTTAGCAATGGAATGAATATTACTGGAATTTTAGCTGAAATTTAAGTGTGAAATCAGTAAATTGAGTTCCTCGCTTTCAATGTTGTTGTTAGCAGACTATCAGTAAGGGTTCCATGGTGTAATGGTTAGCACTCTGGGCTTTGAATCCAGCGATCCGAGTTCAAGTCTCGGTGGAACCTTATTTTTTCCCTTGCTCATCATTGCAAAGCTTTAGATGAGTCAATCAAAAAGTAACCTGCTGGTCACTATTTTTTTTTTCTTTTTATAAATGTAAACTAAAAAATAATTGTTATTTATTCAAGCAAATAATTTTATTTAACTTCTTTAGTTTCAATTTTTTTAAATTTAAGTTTATTTTAATGGCTAGATTATATTAAAATAATATATTTTTAATTTCATTTTTATCGATATTATGAAAAATAATCATTCAACATAGTACATTATGAAATTGCATTGCCTTTAGGAAATTATAATTTTTATTATTTTTCTCAATATTTTTATACTATTCGGTATTTATTTTATTATTTTCTTTTTCGAAATTAATTTGTTAAAGTTACATTCTTACGTTCCTATATCATGGATTAAGAAATTCATTCTTTTCACAATGACAGTCAATTTTTGGCCAGAGTAATTATTTATTTTTTATTTTATTTTTTTTTTTCTGAAAGAAATGGAAAGACCTGATGAAGGGAGATAATCCAAGGATTTCGCACTAAAATTTCTGTAATTACATTGCTTACATTTGCATTAGTGTATTTTTGGAAACTACAAAAGAGTTTGATATTAATTTATGCAGTTGGATTGAAATTTATATTTGGTTGTAGTTTGAGTTACGCGCCCTTACATAACGAATCTTCGCGATAGGATTTTAACCAAGGAGAGGGAAATGAGCCCTTCATTTCCCTCTCCTTGGTTAAAACTACTAGCAACATGTATGGGAGCTTGTCTTACACTGTTCAGACAAACTCCCATACATGTTGCTAGTAGTTGGGGGCCGTACTGTGTGCTCAATGTTATAAATTACAGAATTGTTTTTAACGTGAATTCATACTACATTTAAACTTTAAAACACATTATGGACCATTAGTCTAAGACCGGAAGCATAAAACAATGAAATACAAGTCAAAGAATGTCAACTTCGTCCCAAGATGACCCTAAACAAAATGTTAGGGAATTACAAGCATAGAATTTGTTGTGTTTGATCTGTTCTGGATGGAACTTAGCAAATTCTCTTTGTTTATTTTCTATCAATATCGATTTTATGCAGTCTAAAATATTTAAACATCTTTCTTGATCACTCCATTATTCACAACTAAACTTGCTTCTCTCTAATTCAACTTATTAGTCTGGAAGAAAATAATAATCCTCGTCAGCCTGCACCGCCCACGATCTTTCTTTATGCAATTCTCCTTCCAAACATTAGCGTGGATATCAACCCTTGTCTTAGTAATTTTAGTCAGTAAGTTGGTTCAGCTTTATATTCTACCGAATGGCCTTCTCACGCTCACTTTCAGTTTGTTGTCTTTTGTCCATGCAATGGGTCAAATGAGTTACGTTTGTGACTTCTACCTCTTCTTTCCATGGTCTGATTTCTTCGTTTTTGTAAATGTGCTAAAGTTATCTGAGAAAAACAGAATTACATATCACAAGAAGTTAGATTCCAAAGCCATGGAATCCAACTTCTGCTCTTCCATAGATAAATCATTCTCGTGTAAAATGGTACGTACTGTTGTGGCATCACCCAAAGATGATAATTTGACGTCACACAGTTCATGAAAAAACCAATTCCTCTTTTAAATTCAGACTATTGAAAATAAAATTACAAGGCAGCAAAAATGTGTATATATATGCATGTTAGTAATTTCGTTGCCAAATCGTTTAGTTATAAAGATTTACATCTTTAAAATGCTTTTAGAATGTCGTTCTTAATATGTCCAAAACGGAGGCAGTCAATGACTAAACAATCCATATCAGTTATTTTCATTACCATTAGATAAAAGTACTTAATGTTATTATGAAGAAATATATTATTGTAAAATAAGCGCAGCAGAACTACTACGTCCCACACTGGAGTCTGAATCCAGTGATGCGAGTTCCGATCTTTGTGGGGCTTGTCAAATATAATCTCTGTACAAAAATTAATCCCAGCTCGTTAAACTCAATACAGTTTAAACAGCAAAAAGTATTCATGACCACGTTTTGCATCTTTTGTTGTTGTTCAAAATTTCTGTTACCAATTCCCTCTTCATTGTGTAATAACAAACAACATTCGGTTTCCACAGATCTCTTGAGAAATTGAAGCGGAAATATTTCTATGGAAACGCTACATCCTTCTCCTTCATAAAAGGCTTTATCATGCACAGGCTATATATTTGAAAAAGATGAAATAAAACAGCTAAATGTATTTTGAAAATTCAAATACTGTAATATTTACGTAAACCCGTTTGTCTCAGTATACAAGAACAATTATTGTAAAATTATCAGATTTTATATACAAGTAGACTAGTTTTACTTAGCAAAAATTATAAATAAAATCTTTTAATAAATATAATTTTTTTTTAATTTAAAATATTTTATATATCTAAATAATTTTCAGAGTATTTCAATAATAAATGTATAAACCTTTTAGTTATTTATATATTAAAAATATATAAATTGGCACTAATTTAGTATGATTATATTTTGGTTGAGAAAAAAATGAGACAGGTATTCATTGTGTGGTTAATTAGGAGTTCGCGTAATGATGGATGATGCAGCCTGATTTTGCCGATTCGAAGCGTTCTTCATTTTGTGAAATATCAAGGTAAGACTTTGATTAGATGCAATTTAATTGCTATTGCTTCATTTAACCTACCCTTTGCTGCTGCGGGATATTTTACAAAATTTCTGCTGGCAGGTCTTTAGACCTGCGGGATTTTTATTAACGCTCATTCGCAGTTAAAACGATATGAGCGTACCTGACTTAGACGTGTTCACTGATTTGCTCGATAAAGAGCCGGCTCTTGTACTTATTGATAAACTCCAAAAGAAGTTCAAGCTGACATGGCCTACTAGTATGATTGACCCCGACATTATTATCGAGTCACTCTATAAAAGGCTAGTACTCACTTTTATTAAAAAGCTTATCAAAAAAGTTTGAATGGGATTGGCCCGGCTACTTAAACCTATATTCTTCACCTGAAGTCGATGTTGAGGAAAATGAAGACTCTCCTCAAATGGAGGAAAAACTCAATCTAGTTGTCTCTACCTCTAATCAAGGAGAAATCCACGCTCGTAAGAAGAGAAAATTTCTCGCTGCTGAGCCAACAAATGATGTTAGTATGGATGAGGATATTCCCATTTCAGATCTTTCTGCCTCCCCCAATGAAAAGGTGCCACCGATTATCCTAAGGGAAAAGCAGAGATGGACAACACCAAGAACCATCATGGCTAACTTACAAATAAGTTATTATAGATCTGCTAAAAATGTAGATGCGGGCTTTGTAAGATTTCTATAATCAGCCCGCCATGGTGGCTGATTATAGAAATCTTACAAAGGAGCTGGACGTAAGAGGAACACAATATCACACATTCTCACTTGCCTCCGAAAAAAAACTGAAAGTGGTCCTACGAGGAGTCGCCGAGGATATAGTTACTGACCTTAACTTACAGGATCTACCTCCCATAAAGGTCACTAAAATGTTTAGATCAAATAAGACACCTATGCCTTTAGTCTTAGTAGAAATTCATAATATGCACAAAGACATATATAATCTAAAATCAATCTGTGGACTCAAAATCACCCCAGAACCATTGAGAAAGAAATCATCTTCTGGGCAGTGCCACCGATGCCAAAAATTTGGCCATGCCCAGAAACTATGCAAAGCTCAGTTCAGATACCTAAAATGTGACGAGAATCACCCCACAAACACCTGCGCCAAGCCAAAATCCACCCCAGCTAAGTGCGCTAATTGTGGGGGTCCTCACCCTGCTAATTATAGAGGGTGTATACATCACCCCAAAAACAGATGGAACGATCCAAATGATCAATCATCTAGTTCGAGAGTTCCTGAAGCTCAGGCTCCTCAGTCCTCCAAGAGTGAGAACATGTCAACAGGTGCTCGCCCATCATTAAATGAGCCCCCTTAAGAAAATGAATCTTCAACATCAAGCGAGAACATATGCTGATGTCGCCCGCTCCAAACAGATAGTACAAACTCAGAACCTGACTAATCCACATTCAAATCTATCAGCTATTATCACCTCTTCTCTTGCAAACATGCTGCAGGATTTCAGCAACTCAAATCCATCACTAAGTGTTATAAAAAGATTCTTATAGTAAACCCAATCCATATTATCTGCACTCGCTGATGCATAGGAAAAAAATTGCCCCAGATTCGCTTAGGATTATTGCTTGGAATGCCAACGGTATAAAAAATAAACTGTTAGAAATCCAGGAATTCAATAATAGATACAACCCAGATGTATTTCTAATCAATGAAACTCACCTGAGGCCTGCTGACATCCTAAAAATCAGAGGGTATCAGATTTACAGAAACGACAGACTTCGGTATAGAGGTGGAGGTACAGCCACCATTATCAAAAACAATATCAACCACCATTCAATAACCAAACCTACAACCACCAACCTCGAAATCACAAGAATTAATGTCCTCACAAACTCAATTGGAAACCTTAACATTTTTTCTGCTTACAACCCTCCATTAAAGACATTATTGACCTCAGATCTGGATGCCATCCTTGGAGTAAAAGGACTGGTCGTCATCGCTGGAGACTTCAATGCAAAACATCCTGCTTGTAACAGTAAATCTACCAATAAAAATGGTCGCATCCTTTCCAGCTACTCAGGATCAAACTATGTTATTGTGGCTGGACCTACCGAACCAACTCATCTCAGTACGTCTGGCACTGCTGTCATCATGGATATAGTTATCCTGCAAGACATTAAACTACAGTACAGCCTTAAATCACTAAACGAGCTGTCGTCGGATCACAACCCAATTCTACTGCGATTGGGAGAACAAGAATGCCTGTCTCCTCCCGCTCATTCATGCATATCGTGAGAGAGATTGTCTAAAGCACTTAGGGATCAAATTGGACCTGTCCCTCACATATGCACACCAGAAGATGTGGAATCTGCAGTGACTAGCCTCACCCAACAGATTAAGTCCGCTATATCGGTTGCAACCTTCCACAAACCTGTTCCCAAGCCTGGTAGTTTGCCTGAGGATATAATGGACCTGATCAGAGTGAAGAACAGAGCTAGGAAGAGATTTCGTAACACTCGCGCTCCTCAGGACAAAGCAGTTCTTAACAGATTGAACGGAGCAGTGAGAGATGCACTTAAAACTCACAGAAACCAAGTTTGGGATAAAAAGTTAGCTTCTATCTCACCTATTGATCACTCTATCTGGGTGTTACTGAGAAACATCAAAAATAAAAACAGATCCCGCCCCCCATAATCTCAAACCAAGGCCTAGTCCACACTGATGCAGATAAAGCAGAAGCCATACTAAAGAATCTTGAGGAGCAGTGCAGACCTTCTTATAACAACTTAGATTTCAATCACTTGTACAAAATCCACAGACAGGTCAGGCATGCTTTAAATCTACCAGATACCAGTGCTGACCATATTGCACCAGCATCACCTGTTGAATTATATGATATTATTAAAAAACTTAAGAACAATAAAGCTCCTGGACCAGACGACATCTCAAACAGGGTGATCAAGCTACTGCCTCGAAAAGCTATAGTGCATCTGACCAGTATAATAAATGCAATCTTAAGACTTCACTATTTTCCTTCCACCTGGAAAATGGCTGATGTGATTCCTATACAAAAGCCAGACAAAGACCCACACCTACCGCAAAATTATCGTCCAATCAGTTTCATCTCTAATCTGGGTAAGGTTACGGAGAAGGTCATCCTCTCACGTAAAAACCTCCAAACCTCAGCAAATGACCTAAACATCCTCCCTAAAGAACAGTTTGGTTTTCGGCAACACCATAGTACTACCCAGCAAATCCACAGAATTGTCGAATACATCACCATCAGTTACAACTGGCGCCAGTGCACAGGAGCTGTATTCCTAGACCTATCCAAAGCATTTGACAAAATCTGGCATCTTGGACTCCTGCACAAACTTATCTCAGCCGGTACCTCACTACAAATGGTTCATCTAATCCTCCATTCATATCTTCAGAATAGATCAATGCAAGTTACAATCAACGGTTCTACATCGTCCCAGCGCCATATCTTTGCTGGAGTGCCGCAGGGATCTCTACTGGCTCCATTGCTGGTTTCTGTATACATGTCCGACATCCCGCACAATCCGATGACTTCCATTTTGGCCCTGTATGCGGACGATACGGCAATACTAACCACATCTCTCAGACCCCATTTCATTACCAGAAAGCTTCAAGAAAACCTTCTGAAGCTGGAGGGTTGGTTCTCCAAGTGGAGATTGGAAGTCAACCCCTAGAAAAGCTCAGCCATTCTTTTCTCAAAAAGGCAAATGTCTCCTGCAGGTGATGTGTTACTATTCAATACTAAAATTCCCTGGCAGACAGAAACAAATTACCTGGGTGTAATTCTCGACAAAAAGCTATCTTTCAACCAACACATCAAGTCTGCGTGCACGAAGGCATCTAAAGCTCAGATCTCTCCGCTAATTAATAGAAATAGCAAGCTCAGCAACAGAATCAAATAGCAGCTATACCAGATGATGATTCGTCCTATAATCACCTATGCCTCTCCGGCCTGGAGCCACACCTTTAATACTAACATTATCAAGATACAACGAGTGCAGAACAAGTGCTTGAGAATGATTCTGAACGCCCCGTGGTATGTTAGAAACAATCAACTTCATAGAGACACAAATATTCCCTATATTTTCTCTTTTCTACAATCCTTAGCATCCAAGTTTTTCCTAAAGACGTCCACACACCCCAACGATTTGGTTCAGCAAGCTGCAGCATACGAGGCAACGGACATATTCAAATATAGAAGACCAAAAGCTATATTAGCCTCCTTTAGCGATGCATAATCTCCATGCCCATTCAGGGCGAGCAAACTGCTCATAAATTTTACCCTCACTGTAACCACAACAGATAGTGGGAAATAGTTACTTGTTATGAAACTTGAGCCAAAGTGATTTTTTAAGACTTCTACATGTAAAGCGGTGAACGAGAGAAGTGAGAATTGGTCGTGGGCATAGACTGTCTTTCAAAACACCCAACTACGCATATATATATAAAATAACAAGGTTATGACTTCACTAATTTAAAGGATTCCAGTGTTAGTTTAATTCATTTATCTGGCATCATCAATAGCATATAAACAGAACAACAGTCAATAGTCTTATAGTGGCTGCTATTCCCGACAACTTGCATGTTCCCCACCCCTCCATTTTGTTTCATTTTAATTTCCACCTTGCCATTTATCCATTTATTCTCATACTGGTTTTCTCTGTCGTGGTTTCTAGTAATTAATCTAGGGTGAATTCCTCGATGCATACGAGACCTTCCAATTTCTGCGACAGATATATCTTTCAGCAAGTTACGTCAAGTGATTGCTGGTTAAAATATTTGAAGGCGATGCATTTCCTTATAACGAGGTTGTAAATGTCTTTGTAAGCGTTTTATATCGATTGTTCCTGATTTTCACGATACTAAAAGCTTGAAATCCTTAAAAAAAAAGGCAATACTCGGACACAAATCACTCAGGGAAAGATATTCAGGAGAACTTTGGATATTTATTTACAAGTTTAATTGTTTTGAATTATGGCTGAAGCAACCAAGGCTATAACGCTACTGGATTACATCTTTTAACCGTGTATGTGTGTGTGTGTGTGTGCGCGTCTACTTTTCTTTCCACTTTGTTCGAGGGATGAAAATTCGGGTGACTTTAACCTAGTGATTATTATGCTTATTTGTTGACTGTGATCTTGTTATCTGATATGTTGTTCTGGTTACTCTATAGGATGGACTGAAGTAATGTTTTAACACGACTGTGTAATGGCGTAAGCGTTTCACCTTAAATATTTTGTGTTGTGTCCGTGCTGCCCGCATAAGTGTGGGTTGTTCTCAGAATATCAGTTTTACCATTTTGTTTTGCAATGATTGTAATCTGTTAAATTTGCTTGCGCAGAATGCGTATGATGTAATTGCGTATCTTAAAATGTTTTCGCATAATGCTTTATAGATTAGTATTTTTATGTGGGTTGGGGCAATGTCTTTTAATCTGTATAGTTTGCTTGCTATTATCCTAAGCTTGGTATGTAGGTAGTTTGTATGGCTATTCCAACTTTGATCAGCATCAAAGTGAAGTCCGAGATAACGTGTTGTTTTCCCCTGTTTGATGGTTGTGGTTTTAGGATCAGTGCGTTGTGTATAGGAGGATGGATGATAGTGCGATATTTATAATAATAATAATAATAATAATAATAAACATAGATAGATTTCACAGAGGTATTGAAACTGCAAAAAAGCAAAACTATTTTAGTAATGGAGCATCTCCTTTAATTAATTAATTAATTAATTAATTAATTAACATTTATTATAGTAAAGGATTGTTAGTTTCACATACCTGCGTGCATTTATTGAAAAAATGGATGACTTAATACTCAGTGCGGACTTGTTCACAGCTGAGATGATATATAATTAGGAAAGTGTTGAAACACGGAAATACTTATCAGAAAGCTTCTTCCCTTCAATAAACTAATAACGCAAAAATGAATTAAATAAGCTTCTATGTAGAATGAATGAAAAAGTGAACCTCCAAATCTACCAATGAATCGTGCAAATTACATTGCTAGTACATGATCCGCATAGCCTTAGTTACTTTACTTTGATATTAATCTAGGAACCAATCAATTAAGCTACTTTAAAAAAAAAATATTATTCCCAAATGTGTATCTGGTTCCATGGTGTGATGGTGAGGACCTCGCATCCAGCGATCCCAGTTTAAATTTCGGTGGAACCTACATGAAGTTTGATTCTTGTTCACACTCTTTTTTTTCTATCAGTTACTATATCAGCACACTGTAAGAAACCAATTTTCGTCATTTTTTTCTATATTAATTCTGCAGGAATCGATGCTGCAGGAGAAATGAGAAACAGAAAAGAAACAGAAAAATTTTCATGTATCCATTTTTTTCTTAATGCACCCACGAAATGTTTTTTAATAAACCTATAATACATTCTTGCCGTTAGATCGGCTGAGAATTTTTTATTATATACAGTAATCCCCCATTATCCGCGGGAGGGGGGGTTCCAAGACATCCCGCGGATAGTATACCGAACCCTAAATATACTATGTTTTTTCTTATATATATATATATACCTATGATAAAGTTTAAATTATAAATTAGGCACAGTAAGAGATTAACAGGTAACTAATAATAAACTAGAACAATTATAACAACATACTGTAATAAAAGTTATCTGAAAGTGAATGGAATCTTAGCAACCTCAGCATACGTTTATTTACTTAAAATTATGCCCTTTACGACTTCTCTTTGGCATATCCGAATTGCCAGCATAACTACTCTTGCACTTTGGGGCCATTATAAAATGAAATAAGGATTACTTGAACATTAGCATTGCGCTACCACGACAGTCGATCTGAATAACTCAGAACTACTCAGAACGGTGAGCAGTTTAAAACTTGTGAATTGTCTATTACAAAAAGCAAGGGCCATACGGCTTCATTTCGGCGATGTAAAATCACTTAAGCAAAGTGGATATTAGATTCGACATTATTCCAAAGCCAAACGTTTGAAGAAGCTATGAAAGTTTCGTAAGTTGACCTGAGAGCTTACGAGAATACAATCCTAGGCATCCCCCGAGTTGCACTACTTCAGCTTTTTTTCTCTTTTCTCTTTTTTTTTCTCTTCACTATTTACAGCTGGAAAACCAATTTTCCAGAGGGAAAGGTAGCTATGGGTTCATCTCTTAAGATTTTCCTATCGATGCTGCAGGAGAAATGAGAATATGAATATACAAGCTCAGGCGTGTATATTCATGTTCTGTACTTTTGTCCACATTCTTCTTCTTCTTCTATATTGACCACAATGATCAATTGTCCACACTCCTTTCATTCCGTTTATATTATACACGTGTATTTCGTGTTTTAGACACGCACATATACGTGTGTGTGAAATAAATTTATTTATTTCACTAAGATTGATGAGACGTCATCCTTCCTGTTTCCATGACTATTGTAAGTCCTTGTTGTAAATAACAGGCATTGTAGAATGAATTGCGATAAGGTAGCATGCTACGCGCACAGAAACTCTACTAGTTTTATAAAATAGAGATCCGTCGCTTTTTATTAATACCGAAAAAAATCAAATTACTCCATTGAATAGGGATTTAATCTTCTGGAAGAAAAGTTCATCTCAGTTGTTTAGAATTTATGTCACCTTCCTATTGTTTTCAAGTATTTCTAAGCAACGAACGTAAAGGTTTTGTTAATGTCGAAATATCGTTGACAGTTAACTCTGAATCACCAAGTTCTGTAATAATTGCAACATTTATCCCACAAATGAAATTATAGGTTTCCCTGTCGTAATTTCTGTATCCCCCTGGCGAAGGAAATGCAGTGCTGAATGCGATAAAAGGAAGTGATTAGTGCGAAGAAAATAGAAAGCCAAATATCATTCTGCACCACAAGAGAACGGGAAAATTACAGTTTCAGCAACAGAGAAATTTCAATAACGACAATTGGAACAGCTGTCGAATAATTGTCGTTATTGAAACGGATGCGAAGTACGTGGTGCAGAACTTATGTTTACAACTCTGTTTCCACTCGTTTCTAACTAATGTAAAAAGGACTGGTTTACCCTTCTACGTCACATTAATAAATATACCTCTCCAAAGCTACTTTGTACATTCATCTGACTTATAGATGAATAAAATAGATTACTCTTTTTTTTCCTTCTTTCAGGAATGTTTAAGTTAGACTATTCTAGTTCTATAAATATATATATATATATATATATATATATATATATATATATATATATATATATATATATATATATATATATATATATATATATATATATATATATATAATTGACTTGAGACATTGATTTAATTCTGACTAACAGCAATTACACATACTTTTCTGTATGTGATAAGCTTCAAAATACAGTATAGTTATCAGCGCTTCCCAACTGTAGGCCCCGGTCCCCTTGGGGGCCGTTGGTTTTGTTGAGGGGGTCGTGAAATAATGAAAACGAATTTAAAATGTTTTAAGACTAAGTAGATTTTTTTTTATTTTAAAAGCAACGTATTTTACTTTTATTATTTATTATTTCTTTTTTGTTATTTTTTATATTTTAATGGAAAAATTCACACATTGGTGTTGGTTCACAAACTTTGCTTCCTTCGTATTTCGGGGCTTAATGAATATTAGTAAATATTGCTTATTGATATGTTTCATTTCAAATCAGTGGTTAATTGTATTTACTTCGAATGCTCTCCAGGGAAGCTCCAAATCTTCCTGTCCCTTTCATCACTCGTTCGTAATCAGGGACTGTTGATATTGACTTTATATACATATCAAAACTCGTTTTATATTATCACTGTCATCCGAGCTAGTTTTCTGTTACCAATAAAATATTTGGCATATACTTCAAACTTAAAAAAAGCTTAAACAAGTTCATGTGGGGAGATAGTAACTCGCTTGCAGTGGTAAACAACACGCCCTCCCTAACAGCCACTATACTGAAGAGGGAATAAAAACAAGTACTTTTATTATGCCAGTGAATAAGGTATGAGGAGTCTGTGTAATATATTTCTCAACAAATAGTGTAATTAGAGACAACTGGGATAAAAACACACTAATTAATGAATCACATGTCCCCTCATACAGAAACTATGCTGTATAGACTGAAACAAAACCATATGTTGCATGGGCAAACACAGTATCTAACTAAAAACTATTGTTATTAATTAAATGTGTGTGAGTTCGATTTCCCAAGGTAGCAATAAAATTCAACCGAAGGTGTTAAAATTCGTAAAAGTGTTAAAACTAAGTAATATATATATATAATGAATGTTATGGCAGTTTCACATATGGAATTCGGTTGAAGAGAGTTAGCATTTCAACTCAATTGTCAGCTATGCTTTTATCTTTCGGTTGCGCGATCTTTTGTTAATACCGCACCAATCATATGCTCGTTTTAATAACCTGCCTTTGCTGTCTGTTTCGCGTTCGGCTTAATTACCGTAAAGGGAGAAAAGTCACAAAAGAGAAAAATGTTCCTGGTCCGGGGATTCCCTTATTCAGGTAATATTCACCAATTTCATGTTATCGATCTGTGGTGTACCAGTATCGGTAAGTGGTGATATTATTTGATCTATTCTACGTTAAAAAATTTAGCCCTGTGATGGATAAGTGGCTGATAAAAAATAAAAAAAATCTCGCGAACAATCAGAAACAGACTCAAAAAAAAGGACAGAATTTCATATTTTACCAGAACATTTTACCCGCATCATCTTCAGAACCAAACGGTAAGAGGCAAAAAATGTAATATTTGCATTTGATTTTTGCAAGATTCGCTGTGTATGTTTTGTATTGAATAAAAATACAATAAATATTATAATAATAATATATCTCTCTATTACGATTTTTTTTCGAGGGGTTGGGTGTGAAATATTTTAATTTTTGCAAATGGGACCGTGACGTCCAGAAATTTGGAAAGCACTTATAATCTGAAAAATATCAAAAAAAAATCAGTGGGCATAAGAACTCTCAGGAATACTTACCGGTTCTGGGAGTTAAAATAGGCGGCCCAGAAACGTATGAAAAACAGTGGAAAGAACTCCACGCAGCTGTTGCGTGGAAAATAAATACTATGCGCCCAAGACAACTATCTGTAAGAGGAAAAGCGCGAATATGTAATATATATTTATCCTCTCGCATCTGGTACAAAGTGAACAACATCCCGTACCATGGGCAATGGGCAGACAAGATCCACAGGCTGTGCGCCACCTACATCTGGGGCTCTCGGTACGAACCGATGAGGAGAACAACGCTCTTTCACGAATTAGAAGCAGGAGGTCTAGGTCTAATTAATATCCACTTAAAAACAGTTATCAACAGAGCGAAGACGGCAGAAACAGCAAACACCAAGTCATACCACGGATATGCAATAGCATTTCTACAGAAATGCCTTCCACACAGAATAATCAGCACAATGCCAGAGATTCACGGAAGAGTTCCCAGAATGTTTACAGAGATGGCGGAGGGATACGTATTTGTAACAGATCGCATCAACACTGAAACCTTAATAAGTCAAAAAACAAAAGCAACATACTACAAACTAAGCAGAACAACCATTCCCATACCACAACATAGAGAATTAAGAAGAGGACAAATCACACTCAGTCCGGTATTAAACAATATCTTCAAGCTCCCAATACATCCAAAGTATAAAACCTTCTTCTTTAAAGTACACCATGCCTGCCTACCAACCAAGATGTGGATAGTGGCTAAAGGTATACCCCTTGAAGGGCATGCAACATGTCAGTTTTGCCAGGAACCGGAGACACTATACCACCTAATGTTATATTGCAAGGAAGCAGAAGTAACTTGGAAAGCCGTTAAAAGATGGCTTCCAGAAATCAAAGTAATCAATGAAGAAATGTTATTCTGGCTAAAAGGAAAACATATAAACAGGGTGCAAACAATTGTTCTAATCCTAACGATGTACGCAATTTGGGCTCACAGATGCGACCAAGCGTATGGAAGGGAAGACAGTCCCGGAACAATATCGAAATTACATCACTACATCCAGGAGGAGATCACCAATTCGGTCCAGTCCAGAAGAATGACTACAGAAGAATGGACACACTTAACCTCCAACCTTACATCAGATGAACCCTCCAACCAACAACAGAACGACACCTTCATCACTCCTAGTGGAAATGGGGCAAATTGGAAGTAAATTCGGAAGGATACTAACTCTCCACTTCCACCAGAGGAAACAGCACCTGAGTCACTTGGAACAGACACTTGGAACAGATCTCCTACCGCAGGAAAAAAAAAGTGCTCTCCTACTTCATTGCATGCAAATGTTATTTCGCTGTACAGATGTATATATGATTTATCTTGTAGAATATATAGATTGGTAAATATATAATAAGTGTGATATATAATTATATATGGTATGTAAATAGAATTAACTGTTTATTTAAAAAAAAAAAAAAAAAAAAAAGCTGAATTATACCTCAATTGATGTAATAGAGAAAATAATATGTCTGTAACTAAAAGATGAGATTCCCTGTTTATGAGTAAATGAAGTTAAGGCATTTTAAGAGAACAGTAATGTAACAACTACATTATAACATGATGATATAATATAAAATGAAACTTCTATTGAAGTAATGGTATAACAAAGGTATATATTGTATATAGAATTCATTATGATGTAAATAATTGCAAAAGTTTATAATAAAGTTGTTTAAAAAAAAAAAAAAAAAAAAAAAAAAAAAAAAGTTGTTTAAAAAAAAAAAAAAAAAAAAAAAAAAAAAAAAAAAAAAAAAAAAAAATGGTGTAATGGTTAGCACTCTGGACTCTGAATCCAGCGATCCGAGTTCAAGTCTCGGTGGAACCTTTGGTTTTCTTTTTTCTTTCTTGTTATTAGAGCAATAATTCGATTATTCATTATATATTTATAAGTAGTGCTTTGCATTTAATCATGTAAATTTTCAATCTTTACTTCGTTTTTATATATATAATCAAAATTTATACACGAATAACGAACGAGTATATAGAATTTGGTATATCAAATGGAAAATGAAATACGGTATCACATTTGGGAAAAGAAATTTAAAAGAAAAATCATTCCGATAACATTCACAATGTGCTGCCATCTAGGGTTTGAGTATTCTACTGTGTTCACAATTTTCAAGTTAAAAGTTAATTGCTTCTGTCTTTATTTTTTTCTTCTTTTTTTTTTTCAATCGCTTGTATTTTATAAACATTCTTCCGATATTTATACGATGTTGAAATATTAACTATCGCTTTATAATAATATGTTCAGTAATTTAATGAAGAAAAAAACATTTATGTAAAAATCCAAAAATCTCATTTAGAAAAAAATATTGTTTCGTATAAAACGGAAGTAGAGGGTTAAATAATAAAAAAACAAATAAATAAAGCTAATTTATCTCTTTTTAACAATTATACACTCGGCAAGCGTCTTTAAGTGATACATTTTTCTTTTCTTTTCTTTTTCTTGAGTTCATAAATAAATAAAAGAATGGAGGACTACGCGTAAAGCTACGATAAATTCATTTAAGGATTTTTTTAAGAGTAATTACTTTTCAGGAATTAATTTTGGCGATGCTTACATGCAACCTAAGTAGGTTTTCTTTTTATTTATTTATTTATATTTATTTTTTAAAGCACTTTCCCATTTGCTAGCGCATCGTTTCTGTGGGGTTTTTGATGTGGCACAAGAAAGACAGATTATCAGAAGGCGAAATTATAATTAGAAGGCACAATATAAGGGCGCTTCCCAGTGTAAATTGCTTCAACTTTAACATTACACGATAACAAAAAAAAAACATACTACGCATGCGCAGGATAATTAATCGAATTAAACTAAACTCGTTCTCTAAATTTTCAATTGGAACAGGATTTACACAATTAATTAAAACCGCTTGAAACTGCCATTACAAATCTGGAAATTCAACATTATTATATACAGTAACGTCGACACAAAAAAACGTTAGCAGATTAATAATAATGATTCTTAATTAAATCTATAAATACACCATCTATAATTTGTTATAATTGGTTTATTACTTAATGCAAATTTTTTTGCGGTTAAATGGATAGCAATGCTGTAGCCAATGAAGTTCTAACTGAGGCTCGGCTATTGCTGTTACCCTCCTGCCATGATCAGAGAACACCTTATCCCTACACTGACCTCTACAGATAACGGGGAAGATGAAAAGCATTCTTGCTTCGCCCCTTTAAGCCAGTCCTTATAAGGACTATAAGTAAAGTAATATGAATTTGAGTTATCCTGATCATAGTCCTTTTTAGGACTTCCAGGGTAACAAATGGCAATGCTGCAGCCAATGAAGTTTTAACTGAGGCTCGGCTATTGCCGTTACCCAGCCATGACTAGAGCTATTAGCTCAATAACATCCTATCCACACAGATTTCTTCATTCAGATGACGGGATAAAGAGTCAAGGACTCAGTCCATCGCCCAGTTCTTTTAAGAACTTAAGTAAAGTAATATGGGCGGGAGATGAGCGGTTGGAAGATGAATCGACCGTGAGATGTGGTGATTTATACCCTTGGAGGGTAATGGATGGCAATGCTGTAGCCAATGAAGTTCTAACTGAGGCTCGGCTGTTGCTGTTACCCTTCTGCCATGATCAGAGTTTTATTATATTATGTATATTATATTGTATTAAAGGCACAAAACATCATACATCCCCTTCTTGGAGATGTGTTTTGGCATTAAGGGTAAATATTAAGATTAGTGATCAGAGCTTATGCCACCTTTACCACGAGTTGCCTTGGTCTTGCACCTGTAGGATCAGCTAGTCTTGCATAACTTGCAGGCGCAAACTTGACTTGTCTGTTTGTTTACTTGGGAAATGGAGTAAAACAAGCTTTAAAATTGCTTGGTATTTTTAACATTTATTATACCCAAGGTAAAATACTTTCTACATATATATATATATATATATATATATATATATATATTATATTATATATATTATATAGCTCAATAACGCCTTATCCCTATACTGTCCTCTACAGATAACGGGGAATATGAAAAGCATTCTTGCTTCACCCCTTTAAGCCAGTCCTTTTAAAGACTTAAGTAAAGTAATATATATATTTACCATAAATTTAGTTTAATCCTTTATCCAAGTGTGAGCAAACAAAGTTTGCGCTTGAAAGTATCTTCAGGACTGGGGTAAGGTTGTTCAACACCGGCCAACTCTTTGCAAAGGTGGAGCAAGCTAACATCACTCCTAACTCAGTATCTCCCATAATGCAAAGCACATCTCCTTGCGGATATGTATAATGTTATGCATTAAGGGAGGGCCACTACCCAGACTAGTTTCGACCTTTATTGAGGTATTGTGGGAGTTCATATCTTTCATCACCGGCCTTTGGGGTCAAAAGTTGTGCTGCGGATTAGCAGATAGTGAGAGAGGAAGAGAAAAAGTTAGAGTAGGATAGGATAGTAGTAGGTAGTAAAGAGGCCTCAGTTTGGCTTTATAACCTGATAAGAGGTTTGTGGCCAAACAGGTCTGCCAGCTTTCGATTGTCAACCATCTCTTCAGATGTCTGACAAAGGAAAGAAGCAAAAACAAATAAAAGAGAAGACTAAAAAAAAGAAACCTAAAAGAGAGGACTGAAAAACACAAAGGACAAGTGAGTTACAAATTTGTAACTAAAAGGAAGGGGGAAGAGCCTGGCCCGAGTGATGCAGCCCCCAAGGAGCTGCACCGCCTCCCTGCAAGCCTTCGCCGCTCGGGTTCTCAGGTCTGCCCCTTCCTGTGTGAACTAAAGCCTGGTGAAACTATACGAGGGAATCTATGAGGTGGTTATTGTGTCTGCCGTTTGTTGTGAACTGTCAGGATTTCTTCGGCTAGCTTACTCCATCGGTTGAAATTATCGCGGAAAGAGCTCTAAAGAGACCTATCTCTGCCTCTTCTTCAATGTCGCTAACCCCCATGACTTGTTCGGGAGTCATTTCACTTATATCTTCTATAAAACGTTCACCCCATTTTGCGCTCACTCCCTTTGGTCCTTTTTTGCCGGTAAGGAGGAGTAGAGGTTCCCCTATTTTTTTTTATTGCTTTTTTGACTTTTTCCACAATAACGGGGGGGTTCCCTTTAAGAAGAAACTTAAGATTTTTCTGCTTTCGCGTGGGGGGGGGGTCTTGGCAGGCAACCTCTTTTTCTGCCAGTGTACTGTTATCTGATCTGGTCTTTTTTGCTCCCCCTTCCACTGGGCTTATCGGCCGTTTAGAAGAGTTGTTGATTGTCTCCATTGCTTCTTTTTCATTCTCTTCTGTATTTTTGGCGGTGACATTGTCCTTGTGGTCTTCTTTTGTGGTTTCTTTGGTGTCAGCTTGATTTTTGACTGTTTCTTCTGTCTCTTTGCAGATCTTTTCTGCAGACTTACCAGCTTTTTTTTCTATCTTATGACATTTTGTCGATGATGACTCGAGTGCCGCTTCCAGGGTCGGAAAATCTTCCTGTTCTCTATCCATTGCCTTTTCTGATGATGATCGTGTGGTAGTGATAGTACCGCCCATCTTTTCTGCATAGGTTCTCGATGGGCAGGTGTCAACTTTGTGGTCCTTGGACCCACATTTTAGGCAAACTATTAGACATTTATCCAGTCCATGGCCTGTTGTAAGGAAGTTTTTGCATCTAATTTTTGGGCGGTTCGCCCCTAGGTGGTCAAAGGATCCGCATCTAAAGCATTACTTCTTTACGCCAGGGTAATTGACCATTACCCTGGCCGATCTTATGACAACAAAATTTGGCACTTCTGACTTCATTTCGATTACTACTGTGACCTCACCAGACTTTTAATCTGGATCATTTGCCACTTTGACATCTTTTACTACTCCCCATTTCGAAAATATCGTCTTAACAATGTCGTTCCCTCCTTCTAGGTATTCTAGAGCGAACCTGTCCATTTTTAAGGTCTTCTGAAAACTCCCTACCACAAACGGAAACACTCTCTTTCCTTGCCAATGTAACCCTCCAAGTAGTTTCTTTCTTGTGGCAGAGTCTTTAACTCCCACTTGGTATCGTCCTGCCCCAAAAGGGGTAAAGCCGAAAATCTTGTCAGCATCAATGAGAGCTTTCGCCAACGTCCTTTTCAGGATGCTGGCATCCGCTACTATACCCAGAGCCCTGGTACGTGGCAGAGCAGAGGACATGATCGGTGTGTGTGTGTGGAGGGGAGGCAACAAAGTCCTTTTCCCTCAAACGTGTTTACTTTTGCGCCAGTTCCGGGTGTACAGTATCTGCACTTTATTAGTTTGATATCTTGAGCCGCGAAGGGACCCGTACTTGATATCAACTGCAAGGGGTTATCGACATTGAAGAAGAGGCAGAGATAGGTCTCTTTAGAGCTCTTTCCGCGATAATTTCAACCGATGGAAGTAAGCTAGCCGAAGAAATCCGGATACTAAAATTCGTCTTAGTTCACAATACACTGTAACACTTTGATCCCAGCCAAAAGGCCTTATCTGAAGGTAAAGCCATCTCTTAAAATTCGGACGATCCCTAGGCCACACAATCGTGAGCGAAAGACCGTCCATCTCAGCGGTGGCTCCACTCAGTTATGGCCTTCCACCTACCACTGCCACCACTGAGCAGAACCGCTCAAATTTCGAAGAAAAATATTCACCGACAAAGCCCTCAGCGGGCCGTGCAGGAGAACAGTTTCCCGGAGAGTCAAATTGCTCCCTTAAGAGTGCATACTCATATTATTTTATTAGCAACAGCCGAGCCTCAGTTAGAACTTCATTGGCTACAGCATTGCCATCCATTAGAGAGGTCACTTCAGTGGGGGCCAGGCCCAAGTGGAGATACCAGGCAGAAGCATTAGCAAGGTCATCTCCTCCTATAAGAGTTGCCAAACGGTGTACCACCTTTTTATTAAATTACTCTGGATTTAGAGAAAGATGTTGAAAATTTTTTTAAAATAAAATAAAATAAAATAATAATATAATATATTGAAAGTTTATTTTTCACTTGGTTAGACTATAATAAATTTAGTTTAATCCTTTATCCAAGTGTGAGCAAATAAAGTTTGCGCCTGAAAGTATCTTCATTTAAATTTGTTTTCCCAAATGTGATACCGTATTTCATTTTCCATTTGATATACCAAATTCTATATACTCGTTCGTTATTCGTTTATAAATTTTGATTATATATATAAAAACGAAGTAAAGATTGAAAATTTACATGATTAATTACGCTCAAATTCCGAGGAAAATAATTCACCGACAAAGCCCTCAGCGGGCCGTGCAGGAGAACAGTTTCCCGGAGACTCAAATTGCTCCCTTAAGAGTGCATACTCATATTATTTTATGATATGAGTATGCACTCATATTCCGCTCAAATTTCGAAGAAAAATATTCACCGACAAAGCCCTCAGCGGGCCGTGCAGGAGAACAGTTTCCCGGAGACTCAAATTGCTCCCTTAAGAGTGCATACTCATATTATTTTATTAGCAACAGCCGAACCTCAGTTAGAACTTCATTGGCTACAGCATTGCCATCCATTAGAGAGGTCACTTCAGTGGGGGCCAGGCCCAAGTGGAGATACCAGGCAGAAGCATTAGCAAGGTCATCTCCTCCTATAGGAGTTGCCAAACGGTGTACCACCTTTTTATTAAATTACTCTGGATTTAGAGAAAGATGTTGAAAATTTTTTTAAAATAAAATAAAATAAAATAATAATATAATATATTGAAAGTTTATTTTTCACTTGGTTAGACTATAATAAATTTAGTTTAATCCTTTATCCAAGTGTGAGCAAATAAAGTTTGCGCCTGAAAGTATCTTCATTTAAATTTGTTTTCCCAAATGTGATACCGTATTTCATTTTCCATTTGATATACCAAATTCTATATACTCGTTCGTTATTCGTTTATAAATTTTGATTATATATATAAAAACGAAGTAAAGATTGAAAATTTACATGATTAAATGCAAAGCACTACTTATAAATATATAACGAATAATCGAATTATTGCCCTAATAACAAGAAAGAAAAAAGAAAACTACAGGTTCCACCGAGATTTGAACTCGGATCGCTGGATTCAGAGTCCAGAGTGCTAACCATTACACCATGGAACCCCACTTACAATTTTTGGATATTTTTCGGATTATAACTGCTTTCCAAATTTCTGGATATCAGGGTCCCATTTGCAAAATGTAAAATATTTAGGCCCCCCCCTCGAAAAAAAATCGTAATAGAGAGATATATTATTATAATATTTATTGTATTTATATTCAATACAAAACACACACAGCGAATATTGTAAAAATCAAATGCAAATATTACATTTTTGCCTCTTACCGTTTGGTTCTGTAGATGATGCGGGCTGTTCTGGTAAAATATGAAATGCTGTCCTTTTTTTGAGTCTGTTTCTGATTGTTCGCGGGATTTTTTTTATTTTTTATCAGCCACTTATCCATCTCAGGGTTAAATTTTTTAACGTAGAATAGATCAAATAATATCACCACTTACCGATACTGGTACACCACAGATCGATAACATGAAATTAGTGAATATTACCTGAATAAGGGAATCCCCGGACCAGGAACATTTTTCTCTTTTGTGACTTTTCTCCCTTTACGGTAATTAAGCCTAACGCGAAACAGACAGCAAAGGCAGGTTATTAAAACGTGCATATGATTGGTGCGGTATCAACAAAAGATCGCGCAACCGAAAGATAAAAGCATAGCTGACAATTGAGTTGAAATGCTACCTCTCTTCAACCGAATTCCATATGTGAAACTGCCATAACATTCATTATATATATATATTACTTAGTTTTAACACTTTTACGAATTTTAACACGTTCGGTTGAATTTTATTGCTACCTTGGGAAATCGAACTCACACACATTTAATTAATCTAATTAATAACAATAATTTTTAGTTATATACTGTGTTTGCCAATGCAACAAGTGGTTTTGTTTCAGTCTATAGAGCATAGTTTCTGTATGAGGGGACATGTGATTCATTAATTAGTGTGTTTTTATCCCAGTTGTCTCTAATTGCACTATTTCTTGAGAAATATATTACATATTACACAGACTCCTCATACCTTATTCACTGACATAATAAAAGTACTTGTTTTTATTGCCTCTTCAGTATAGTGGCTGTTAGGCCAGGCTTGTTGTTTATGTTGGGAGATAGTAATCGCTGCAAGCAGTTACAATCTCCCCACATGAACTTGTTTAAGCTTTTTTTCATGTGTTTATGTGAAACTTTTATTGGTAACAGAAAACTAGCTGGGATGACAGTGAAAAGATAAAACGAGTTTTGATATGTATATAAAGTCAATATCAACAATCCCTGATTATGAACGCGTGATGAAAAGGACAGGAAGATTTGGAGCTTCCCTAGAGAGCATTCGGAGTAAATCCAATCAACCACTGCTTTGAAATGAAACCTATGAATAAGCAATATTTACTAATATTCATTAAGCGCCGAAATACGCAGGAAGCAAAGTTTGTGAACTAACACGAATGTGTGAATTTTTCCATTAAAATATAAAAATTAACAAAAAAGAAATAATAAATAATAAAAGTTAAATACGTTGCTTTTAAAATAAAAAAATCTACTTAGTCTTAAAACATTTTAAATTTGTTTTCATTATTTCACGACCCCCTCAACAAAACCTACGGCCCCCAAGGGGGCTGCGGCCTACAGTTCGGGAAGCGCTGATAACTATACTGTATTTTGAAGCTTATCACATACAGAAAAGTATGTGTAATTGCTGTTAGTCAGAATTAAATCAATGTTTCAAGTCAATTATATATATATATATATATATATATATAGAACTGGAATAGTCTATCTAATTTAATCATTCCTGAAAGAAGGAAAAAAAGGAGTAATCTATTTTATTCATCTATAAGTCAGATGAATGTACAAACTAGCTTTGGAGTGTATATTTATTAATGTGACGTAGAAGGGTAAACCAGTCCTTTTTACATTAGTTAGAAACGAGTGGAAACAGCGTTGTAAACATAAGTTCTGCACCACGTACTTCGCATCCATTTCAATAACGACAATTATTCGACAGCTGTTCCAATTGTCGTTATTGAAATTTCTCTGTTGCTGAAACTGTAATTTTCCCGTTCTCTTGTGGTGCAGAATGATATTTGGCTTTCTATTTTCTTAGCACTAATCACTTCCATTTATCGCATTCAGCACTGCATTTCCTTCGCCAGGGGGATACAGAAATTACGACAGGGAAGCCTATAATTTCATTTGTGGGATAAATGTTGCAATTATTACAGAACTTGGTGATTCGGAGTTAACTGTCAACGATATTTCAACATTAACAAAACCTTTACGTTCGTTGCTTAGAAATACTTGAAAACAATAGGAAGGTGACATAAATTCTAAACAACAGAGTTGAACTTTCCTTCTAGAAGATTAAATCCCTATTCAATGGAGCAATTTGATTTTTTTCTGTATTAAAAAAAAGCGAGGGATCTCTATTTTATAAAACTAGTAGAGTTTCTGTGCGCGTAGCATGCTACCTTATCGCATATTCATTTTCCAATGTCTGGTATTTACAACAAGGACTTACAATAGTCATGGAAACAGGAAGGATGACGTCTCATCAATCTTAGTGAAATAAATAAAATTATTTCACACACACGTATATGTGCGTGTCTAAAACAAGAAATAGACGTGTATAATATAAACGGAATGAAAGGAGTGTGGAAAAGGAGTGTGGACAATTGATCATTGTGGTCAATATAGAAGAAGAAGAAGAATGTGGACAAAAGTACAGAACATGAATATACAAGCCTGAGCTTGTATATTCATGTTCTCATTTCTCCTGCGACATCGATAGGAAAATCTTAAGAGATGAACCCATAGCTACCTTTCCCTCTGGAAAATTGGTTTTCCAGCTGTAAATAGTGAAGAGAAAAAATGGCAGCGTGGTAAGTAATCCTCTAAGAGAAGCCCAATTAAATACTGCGGAAAGAGAATTCGTATGAATTTCTTGAAGCATTTCCATTTATTGTGTTCAAATGTTGATAATGATATAGTGGTAGGTAATTTGTGCAGCAGTAAGAGGTGGAAAATAACGCCACGTGATCATTATATTAAGTTGATATTACAATGGTACTATGTTGATATGAGAAGGATTGATCCTTGGAAGAAGAAAAGTTGCATCCATTGGTCTTGGCGAGGGAGTAGAGATATCAGCTGTCCTCTCTGAGGTTGTCTGTTTCTTTCAGCACAAGACGTCTTCTGCATTTATTGATTTCAAAGGTGGATTTCAATGGTTATTGATTTTATTGTGAACAGTAATTCAGCAATTCACAATAACTACGAAGTAGATTTTGTCTCCATCTACTTGTGATGTTTTTTTTTCCCGTTGGAGATCTTTGCAGAATTAGACAATACCTACTTCAACTTGCAATTCTGAATGAGAAGGGATACAATCATTCATTGAAGCAAGGTTACTTTCAGCTATTCTTTTGGAGAAAGTGCTGGGATTGGAAAAGCCGAACGAATAATCATACTATGGAAAGAAATAGCAGAAATTGAGATACTATCTGAGAACTCATGTAATGGAAGGCTAAACATTCCATTACATGAGTTCTCAGATGCGAGGGATGCATAAATAATGCCCTTCTTGCTTTATAGGGAAGAAATCGAGTAAAGAGTAATTCGAAGGATTGTCATTGAGTCAGCTAGTTCAGTTTAAAAATAAAAAAAAGAAAAGAAAACGAGAAGTTCGATTTAAAATCTGTAAGCTAGCATAAGCGATATTGAAATAGGCTTCAATTATGTAGATATTAAAGCTAAAAACGATCGAAGTGAATGTGAAGGTTTTTTTTTTTTTTTTTGCTAATCATAAATCCTTGTAATTCCTTGTAGGAACTACAAATTGATATCTCCACTTTTCAGTGATAATTTGATTATAAATAATAAATAAACCTTAAAAATAATTTATTTAAAAACATGCTTGTCTAATCTAGTTGTACCGTGTTCAGTACCCAGTTGATTTTTTTTGTTGTTGTTGTTTTTAACTTTATTTAACAATCCCTGCCGAACTAGTTAATGTTTGTTGGAGCAGAGAAATATTTTCGGACCGAGGATCACCTCGGTCCGAAAATATTTTCTGACAGAGGTGATCCTCCGTCCGAAAATATTAAATGGAAGATTCCAGAAATAAACAATTTTTAATGAGATCGGCAAAGTGGATATTAGATCCAACATTATTCCGAAGCCTACATTTCTAGAAACTATGAAAGTTTCGCAAGTTGACCTGAGAGCTTACGAGAATACAATTCACGGCATCCCCGACTTGCCTCAGCTGAAGTAGTGCAAATCGGGGGATGCCTAGGATTGTATTCTCGTAAGCTCTCGGGCCAACTTACGAAACTTTAATAGTTTCTACGAACATTCGGCTTCGAAATAATGTTGGATCTAATATCCACTTTGCTTAAGTGATTTTACATCGCCGAAATGAAGCTGTATGGCTCTTGCTTTTAGTAATAGACAATTCGCAAGTTTTAAATTGCTCGCCGTTCTGAGTAGTTCTGGGTTATTCAGATCGACTGTCGCGGTAGCGCAGTGCTTCTGTTCAACTACCCCTTATTTCACTTCATAATGGCCACAAAATGCAAAAGTAGTGATGATATGCCAAATCCGGATATGCCAAAGAGAAGTCGTAAAGGGCATCATTTTAAGTGAAAAAGGTGAACGTTGTCGACTTCAAAAAATAATAAATAAATAAACGTATGCTGAAGTTGCTAAGATTCCATTCACATTCAGATAACTTTTATTACAGTATGTTGTTATAATTGTTCTAGTTTATTATTAGTTATTATCGTTAATCTCTTCCTGTGCCCGATTTATAATTTAAACTTTATCATAGGTATATATATAAGAAAAAACATAGTATATTTAGGGTTCGGTACTATCTGCGGGCTGTCTTGGAACCCCTCGCGGATAATGGGGGATTACTGTATATATATAATAAAAAATTCTCAGCCGATCTAACGGCAAGAACGTACTGTAGGTTTACTAAAAAAACGTCTGATGTCTGACAAAGGAAAGAAGCAAAAACAAATAAAAGAGAAGACTAAAAAAAAGAAACCTAAAAGAGAGGACTGAAAAACACAAAGGACAAGTGAGTTACAAATTTGTAACTAAAAGGAAGGGGGAAGAGCCTGGCCCGAGTGATGCAGCCCCCAAGGAGCTGCACCGCCTCGCTGTAAGCCTTCGCCGCTCGGGTTCTCAGGTCTGCCCCTTCCTGTGTGAACTAAAGCCTGGTGAAACTATACGAGGGAATCTATGAGGTGGTTATTGTGTCTGCCGTTTGTTGTGAACTGTCAGGATTTCTTCGGCTAGCTTACTCCATCGGTTGAAATTATCGCGGAAAGAGCTCTAAAGAGACCTATCTCTGCCTCTTCTTCAATGTCGCTAACCCCCATGACTTGTTCGGGAGTCATTTCACTTATATCTTCTATAAAACGTTCACCCCATTTTGCGCTCACTCCCTTTGGTCCTTTTTTGCCGGTAAGGAGGAGTAGAGGTTCCCCTATTTTTTTTTATTGCTTTTTTTTTTTCCACAATAACGGGGGCTTCCCTTTAAGAAGAAACGGAAGGTTTTTCCTGCTTTCGCGTGGGGGGGGGTCTTGGCAGGCAACCTCTTTTTCTGCCAGTGTACTGTTATCTGATCTGGTCTTTTTTGCTCCCCCTTCCACTGGGCTTATCGGCCGTTTAGAAGAGTTGTTGATTGTCTCCATTGCTTCTTTTTCATTCTCTTCTGTATTTTTGGCGGTGACATTGTCCTTGTGGTCTTCTTTTGTGGTTTCTTTGGTGTCAGCTTGATTTTTGACTGTTTCTTCTGTCTCTTTGCAGATCTTTTCTGCAGACTTACCAGCTTTTTTTTCTATCTTATGACATTTTGTCGATGATGACTCGAGTGCCGCTTCCAGGGTCGGAAAATCTATCTGTATCCTTTGCCATTTCTGATGATGATCGTGTGGTAGTGATAGTACCGCCCATCTTTTCTGCATAGGTTCTCGATGGGCAGGTGTCAACTTTGTGGTCCTTGGACCCACATTTTAGGCAAACTATTAGACATTTATCCAGTCCATGGCCTGTTGTAAGGAAGTTTTTGCATCTAATTTTTGGGCGGTTCGCCCCTAGGTGGTCAAAGGATCCGCATCTAAAGCATTACTTCTTTACGCCAGGGTAATTGACCATTACCCTGGCCGATCTTATGACAACAAAATTTGGCACTTCTGACTTCATTTCGATCTCTATCGTGACTTCACCAGACTTTTAATCTGGATCATTTGCCACTTTGACATCTTTTACTACTCCCCATTTCGAAAATATCGTCTTAACAATGTCGTTCCCTCCTTCTAGGTATTCTAGAGCGAACCTGTCCATTTTTAAGGTCTTCTGAAAACTCCCTACCACAAACGGAAACACTCTCTTTCCTTGCCAATGTAACCCTCCAAGTAGTTTCTTTCTTGTGGCAGAGTCTTTAACTCCCACTTGGTATCGTCCTGCCCCAAAAGGGGTAAAGCCGAAAATCTTGTCAGCATCAATGAGAGCTTTCGCCAACGTCCTTTTCAGGATGCTGGCATCCGCTACTATACCCAGAGCCCTGGTACGTGGCAGAGCAGAGGACATGATCGGTGTGTGTGTGTGGAGGGGAGGCAACAAAGTCCTTTTCCCTCAAACGTGTTTACTTTTGCGCCAGTTCCGGGTGTACAGTATCTGCACTTTATTAGTTTGATATCTTGAGCCGCGAAGGGACCCGTACTTGATATCAACTGCAAGGGGTTATCGACATTGAAGAAGAGGCAGAGATAGGTCTCTTTAGAGCTCTTTCCGCGATAATTTCAACCGATGGAAGTAAGCTAGCCGAAGAAATCCGGATACTAAAATTCGTCTTAGTTCACAATACACTGTAACACTTTGATCCCAGCCAAAAGGCCTTATCTGAAGGTAAAGCCATCTCTTAAAATTCGGACGATCCCTAGGCCACACAATCGTGAGCGAAAGACCGTCCATCTCAGCGGTGGCTCCACTCAGTTATGGCCTTCCACCTACCACTGCCACCACTGAGCAGAACCGCTCAAATTTCGAAGAAAAGTATTCACCGACAAAGCCCTCAGCAGGCTGTGCCGGAGAACAGTTTCCCGGAGACTCAAATTGCTCCCTTAAGAGTGCATACTCATATTATTTTATTAGCAACAGCCGAGCCTCAGTTAGAACTTCATTGGGTACAGCCATCCTTTAGAGAGGTCACTTCAGTGGGGGCCAGGCCCAAGTGGAGATACCAGGCAGAAGTATTAGCAAGGTCATCTCTACCAATAGGAGTTGCCAAACGGTGTGCCACCTTTTTATTATATTACTCTGGATTTGGAGAAAGATGTTGAAAGTTTATTTTTCACTTGGTTAGACTATAATAAATTTAGTTTAATCCTTTATCCAAGTGTGAGCAAATAAAGTTTGCGCCTGAAAGTATCTTCAGGACTGGGGTAAGGTAGTACACACCGGGAAACTCGTTGTAAAGGTGGAGCAAGCTAACATCACTCCTATCTCAGTATCTCCCATAATGCAAAACACATCTCCTTGCGGATATGTATAATGTTATGCATTAAGGGAAGGGCCACTAAATCCAGATTAATTTAATAAAAAGGTGGCACACCGTTTGGCAACTCCTATAGGTAGAGATGACCTTGCTAATGCTTCTGCTTGTTTCTCCACTTGTTTCTCCCACTGAAGAGACCTCAATAAAGGTCGAAACTAGTCTGGGTAGTGGCCCTTCCCTTAATGCATAACATTAGACATATCCGCAAGGAGGTGTGTTTTGCATTATGGGAGATACTGAGATAGGAGTGATGTTATCTTGCTCCACCTTTGCAAAGAGTTGGCCGGTGTTGTACTACCTTACCCCAGTCCTGAAGATACTTTCAGGCGCAAACTTTGTTTGCTCACACTTGGATAAAGGATTAAACTAAATTTATTATAGTCTAACCAAGTGAAAAATAAACTTTCAATATATTTACCATATATAATTATTATACTATTTAATATGGTTTAGATACTAAAAATAAATTATATAATTGTTAAATAAAATTTAAATCCCGTAAACCCACAGAAATATAACAACGTTAGAGAACAAAATTTAATCTCGTATTTTCCAGGATTTCATCTGTTTTCTTTCGGATCACGTTAAAATGCGATCAGAAATAAATAATAAAACTAACACATAATAAAAATGTTAACGATACAATGATAGATTAAACTAAATTTATAATTCAAACATAAATGAACCTTATCCTTATAAGGACTGGCTTAAAGGGGCGAAGCAAGAATGCTTTTCATATACCCCGTTATCTGTAGAGGACAGTGTTGGGATAAGGTGTTATTGAGCAATTAATTGAGCAATTAAAGCTCTGATCATGGCAGGAGGGTAACAGCAATAGCCGAGCCTCAGTTAGAACTTCATTGGCTACAGCATTGCCATCCATTACCCTCCAAGGGTATTGGATTTTGGATTGAATGAATCAATCACCGCATCTCACGGTCGATTGATTCTTCAAACATCCCCTCAAAACATTATCACACAAAATTCACAAAATGAACCTTAGATTTTTAAATTTAATAGATAAAAATTATTATATAAACTAAAAGGTGTGTGAAAGTATAAGCATATATTACGGTATTCTTTAAAGATTCCGAAGATATAAGCAAATCGAACGTATTAATAATTGCTATAGTATTAAATTATAAATTAATAAAATAATTCTTTTATGTATTTTATTGATTACATAATTCTTAAATTACTGTAGCATTTTCATCCTATTAAAAAAGTTAACTAACTTTGTATTTCATTATCTAAAATGACGACATCCTAGCACATAAAATCTCCTCAGAACCTCTTATGACAAGATGATCCTTTCATCTAGGGTTGCCGACTCAAGAAAGCTCAAAAACGGACAATAAAAAAATTTCCTAAAATACTTTATTATTCTATTTATCAAAAGAAATATCTTTCTGGATAAGGTATATAGTATATTAAATAATCGACAAAATTTGCAAAATTAATATTTTTTTAAGTTATATTTTCCTAATTTTTTGCAGATTTCACTCAAATAATATCATTGTTTTATTTTTACTGTAAATCAAAACAGTTCACATTAAAATGTGAATAAGTTAAGTGAAAATAATAAGTTCACTTTCATTGATTAGTTTCTGTTATTTATCATGCCATTTGAAGTTGTACACTAAAGATTCTTTTACAATAATGCTGATGTTATAATGATAGACATATACACCAATTTTAAAATATTCAAAAATATTAATTAATATTTTTAAAATTAAGTACCATTTTCTAAAATTTCCTAAAAATTTTGAACTTGAAACTACAAAGAAATCATTACGAATTATTGAAAATGATCACTAGCGCCGCCATGGAGTGGCTCACAACGTCTCAGCGCATGCGCCTAAAATTTTGTTTATGGCATGACTATTATATCAAAGAAAAAGACAAATGGAGTCCTTTGCAAGGCTAAGAAAAAACGATAACAAATAATTTCAAAAAAGGGACGATTGGCAATCCTACTTTTAACTGAAATAATATATACAGAACATATATAAGAAAAAAATATAAGAAAAAATTTATATCCATAAATGTAGAGAATATTTATTCAACTTTTTTTTTTCGTTTACAAATGCTAAGAAGATATGGATACTGAAGGTATGAATATAGAAATTATTACATACTTCTTAATCTTCCGTACAACAGGCTTATATGCAGGGATATGAATAAACGCTATTCGCGTAGTTAAAAATAATTGTTTTCAATGTTATTTTAATAAAGTCTTGCAGTTTAATTAATTATGTTTTTCTGCATTATAAAATATATGCCAAGCCGACGTCTGAGGTACTGCATAGTTGGCACTCAAAGGATCCTGGGAAAAAAAAAAAAATCCCGTATTCATTTTAACAGTTAACACTAAAGTCCACTAGAAGGCGCTGATGATCACAGAAGTACCACAGTAGCTAAAATACAATGAATTTCAAAAAATGTCCACCACTTTATAGAGGGCAGTATAACCACAGCATCGCGCGCGCAGGTGATCCACGAACACTAGCGCTTCGGTCACGTGATCTACCATAGTTGCACATTCACATACAAGAACGTACGTAATTCCACCCTCGGGAACTATTTTTTTGTGAAATGTCAATCGCCTGAGTCCTAAATGTTTAGGCAAATTTTTGTAAATCTGCTTTGCGCCTGTCCATGTTAACCAGTTTCTTTCTAGTTTTTCTCTGTCTTCGCCTGGGAAAACTCGGAATGCTGATATGATGTAGCCAGTTTTATCTGTTACTGGTCGTTTGGACAAGAGGTTGAAGGATGGCCTGGCTATGGTGGCCACTTCTTCATATCCAGCTGTAACAAATAAAACAAAAAAAAAACAAAAAAAAAAAAAAACAGAATCAGTCATACTCATACTCATTCAGATTTATTAATTAGATTTTATTATATATATATATATATATATATATATTTTTTTTTTAATTAATTAATTAATTTTTTTTTTTTTTTTTTTTTTGTGGCTAGATGGGTGAAGCAAGAATGCTTTTCATATTCCCCGTTATCTATAGAAGAAAATGTATGGATAAGATATTATAGAACTATAAGCTCTGATCATGGCAGGAGGGTAACAGCAATAGCCGAGCCTCAGTTAAAACTTCATTGGCTACACTGCAGGGTTTCACAAGCTTTTTCTACGACGGAACACTTCACAAATCCTGAAATTTTCACAGAACACCTTGGTTATTTTGTAATGTATTAATTAAAAATTAATCGGTAATTTTGCTGATTTTTTATAATTAATTAATAATTGATAATTATTAATTAATAATTAATTAAACATCGATTAAACCATCATTATATTAATTTGTGCTGATTTTCATTAATTTGTGCTGACACATCCTATTCTGATCACCCAAAATTTATAAGTACTTATGAGTGAATGCAGACTTTTTCTCCTGTGTGCTGGTAGTTTTCCCCTCCTTTTGTACATCCTGGGGATCGCTTTGTAGGCTGGTGGTGGATGACTCATATCTGTTGCGTCACAAACACCTTCAATAAGAGATTTCTTAAGACCAAAATTAAACAAACTGCCTTGTCTCTTATTCATATTAAAATTTAAGTCTGCAGGCCTATTACTTTTAAAAAAATCACGGCACTCCGGTTTCAGAACAAGCACTTACACACTGCAATACGAACTTGCGAAGAAAGTATTCAGTAATAATAGATTTGAGAACCGGATAGAGACTACCTTGATCTTCAATTTCAGTGGAAAAATTTCCTTATACTTCCTTGCTGATTGGTCATTGACATTTGCAATGCAAATGTTATTTCGTTCAGTTTTGAGAACAGAGGATACGCCGCCCATTGTTGTAATCGGCTTGCAGGCAATTTTATGATCGGTCATAAACGGCGGTATTCTCTTTCCCGATTGTTGAAAGATTTCGATGTGTGAAAATTAACGATAATTCATGAATATTTCCATGTTTAAAAATATGCCGCTTGGTCACTGACATTTGTTACACAGATGTCATTTCCTTCAGTTTTGAGAACAGAGGATATGCCACCATTGTTATAATCCGCTTGCAGGCAATTTTTATGACTCGTCATAAACAGCGTTATTCCCTTTCCTAAATGTTGAAAAGTTTCGATGTGTGAAAATTAACGATACACAGATCTGGGTCTGAGCTTTTCGACATATTCACGAATATTATTCTCTTCAGAATATTTCTACTATAAATCATTTATTCATGAAAAATGCTTAGAAAACTAAAATGACAAATGCCAGAACTTCTCGCGGAACACCTATTCACCTTCCGCGCAACACAGTTTGAGAAACCCTGGGCTACAGAATTGCCATCCATTATCCTCCCTGGGTACCCGTTTTAGTTGCCTCGTACGACATGCATGGGCTACAGTGGAATGGAACTATTTTATAATATTTTATTATAATTCAAGTTTATTATTATTTATAATAAAGTTATTAATTTTTTTCACGTTTATTATTATTTTGTACTTATTATTTTATTATTTAATATTTACAGTTTATTATTATTATTATTATTAGAATAGTTGTTATGGAAGGAACACTTTTCTCTAATAAAGATATGTTGAATTACTAAAGGCATTTGAAAACTAAATTTTATATTTAATAACTGAACGAAGTCTGATTCGGTGCAATCATCTCGTAATCATTTATTGAAACTCAGTTAAGTACAATATCACGCTTAAAATTCAATTCGGATTGGAACTGTTCACATATGTTTATATGAAACTCGGCGTTTCTCAACCTTTCTAAGGCCAAGGACCAGTAAAATGCTGAAAACAATTCTACGGACCACTAAGTTACAGAGGCGTAGCTGGGGAGGGGGGGTGATATCTGCCCCGAGCGGCACTATTTTGGCGTTTAAGAAATCCTGCCTTACTGTCTATAAAACAGCAACTGAGTGATGAAACAGACTTCGACGATGTCATCGACGATTTTGCGAACAGAAAAATAACATTTTAGAATTAAAGTTTACTTCAAAAACAAACATAGTGTTTTTAATTTATTTCCCTATACGTCGTTTTTATTTTTTTTTTTTAATTTTTTTAAAAAAACCTATGTAGGAATTACAAACATTTCGGAAAAACTGTGCCATTTATAACATAATAAATCTAAAAGAATGTTTTGAATACATGTGGAAACATAATTAATTCAATTGGAAGTAAACGATTAAAAGTGCTCATCATTGAACAAAGTTTTAATTTTTATTAAACAAATAAATAATATGATATAATAATGTTACTACTTACTTTTAATGGGATGGTTGAGCTTCTCGGGCCTTGCAGAGTTGCTGGATATCTGGCTCAATATTGGTCAACTTCAGTCGAAGATCGGCACACACACACACGCTAAGACGAATTCTGTATTTTGTTTTTATTTGAAAGAGCGATGAAAATCGTTTCTCGCAAAGATAGGTTGTAGAGAACTGCATGACGATTTTCAATGTCTATTCAGATAATTCGGGAAATTCACTTCTCACTGAAGGCGAGATCCATAATCGAGCCAAACCAAGATCACGGAATTGCATTTTAAGTCCACTGTCATTTGAAAGCTCAATTAACTGTTCCTTTTTCGATAGACGTTCTCGTGACTGCAAGCTTGAAATGGATCGCGAGCCCACAGAGATTTCTTATAAAAGTTATTCGGAAAATATGTTTCAAAATTCCGTTTCACATTTTTGAGGTGGTCACAAACCCTTTCCACGAACTCAGAATGAACAAAAATATTATTTCCACTAAAAAAGATTCCAATGTTGGAAAAGGTGCAAATTGTCTGTCTTTTACATAATTAATCCATAAAACCAGTTTTTTCTCGAATGCCTTTATTTTGTCGTAGGCATCAAGAACAGTTAAAAGAATTTCACTGAAGGGAGAGATTTAGTTCATTTAATTTCGAAAAAATGTCTGAAAGATAGGATAGTGTTGATAACCATGTTTCGTCAACAAGGAGTGATGCAAAATCAGAATTACGTTCATTTACACATAATAAAACTTCGTGCCTTAATTGAAATGACCTTGTTAGTACTTTGCCCCTGGAATGCCAGCGAATTTCAGAATGAAGCAAAAGTTGTGTATATTCACTGTCCATTTCATCGCAGAGTACTGGAAATAACCTGTTATTTAACGGTCGAGCTTTAATAAACTTAACTAGCTTGGCAGCGTTGTATAGCACAGTTTTAATTTCTGGTGGCATTCCTTTGGGGGCTAATGCTTCCCTATGTATGAAACAATGCACCCAATTCATATCCGGCTACTTCTTTGACCTTAGACACAACCCCACTATGCCTGCGTGTAAGAGCGCGAGCTCCATCCGAACAGAAACCTATACATTTTTCCCACTGGATCCCTTTGTGTATTATGTAATTATTGAGAGCGTGAAGTATTTCTTTTCCAGTTGTTCGGGATGACAAAGTTCTACAAAACAGAATATCATCATGAATGTTGTTATCATGCGCATATCTTACGTAGTATATTAACTGCGCATCATTTGTAACATCAGTAGTCTCGTCTATTTGTAACGCATAATAAGGGCTCTTCTTAACTCTTTCGATTAACTGAGATTCTATGTCACCTGCCATATCATTAATCCTGCGACCGACAATGTCATTTGAAAGAGGAATCAAATCAACATTTTTTAGTAACTTGTTGCCAAACATAGTTTTTACCACATCTTTTATAGCTGGATGTAGTAAATTTTTCCCGAATAGAATGAGGTTTCCCTGTTTTCGTTATGCGCAAACTTAAGAGATAGGATGCTTCCAGTGCTTTGCTATTAATGGAACCCACGGCTGAAATTATATCTTTCCCATGATTTAATGTCCCTAAGCGTCTCTGAAAAAATTCAATTGGCTTATTTTTTCCATCACAATGTTTAGTTTCTAAATGTCGTCGGAGTTTCGCAGGTTTCATGCACTCGTTCGACAACACTTCATAACACAAAACACATTGAGGTTTCTGTTCACGTTCATCTCCACACCAAGTAACCCCGAATTCCAAATATGAACTGTTATATTTTCTACTGTATATTTTCTTTGAACTGCTTGTTTCTCCTACTTTAATAGTATCAGTAGTAGTAAGACTTATACGTTGGTTAGACATAGCTGGTAATTAATTTACGGAATTAACAACGCATATAAAGTATATTAATTAAAGATAACTTTAATGAATCACTTCTATATTTCGGCAATGTCACATTGCCATCTTCAGGAACATAAAGATATGGTATGTGCACTAAGGAACTAACAAAGCAAATGAGGAAGAAAGTAAGACACTAATTTTGTTCCTAAAGTCCTAATGGTGCCCTCTTGCGGGCTAATTTGGTAGTCTTGGCAGTTGGGCTGAAGTTCTCATAATGAAAGTCTCCCAAATTTGGGGCAGTTTCATGCACCCAAATTTGTTGAGGTTAGGAAGGTTTTTTAGAGCTGCTGAAGATTCTTTGAATAATCTTTCGTATTTAAACTTGCTGCGATGGATTATTTTTTACAGAAAACCCACCCACACTGGCAGATACATTCACCAGCAATCCCCCCCCCCTCACAACAATATGGGGTGATAAAAACACTATATAACAGGGCAAAATTAATCTGCTCAGATGACAAGGCCCTGACTATGGAACTAAACCACATCCTCAGCACTTTCTTAGCCAATGGCTATAACCCCAAAAAAATCCAAAAAATACTAAAACCTGTAAACCACAACCCCCCTCCCCCCCCTCCACAATAAAGACTACACCAAGTCTATCACTATCCCCTACATCCAGGGCACCTCTGAAAAAATAACTAATATCCTCAAAAAATATGACCTTACTTCCTGTTACAGACCATATAAAAAGTTGGCATCCCTTATCCGCTCTACCAAAGACCAACCACTTCCCCTAGACCTACCTGGTGTATACCAGGTCCCTTGCAGCTGCAAATTGTCCTACTTTGGCCAAACAGGCAGAACAACAAATATCAGGATTTCAGAACACCAAGACTACATCCGGTTTCACCAGTACAGCCGCTCTGGGCTGGCAGACCATGCCTTAGATACCCACCATAAAATTCGTTGGAAGAAAACAAAAATAATCCATCGCAGCAAGTTTAAATACGAAAGATTATTCAAAGAATCTTCAGCAGCTCTAAAAAACCTTCCTAACCTCAACAAATTTGGGTGCATGAAACTGCCCCAAATTTGGGAGACTTTCATTATGAGAACTTCAGCCCAACTGCCAAGACTACCAAATTAGCCCGCAAGAGGGCACCATTAGGACTTTAGGAACAATATTAGTTTCTTACTTTCTTCCTCATTTACTTTGTTAGTTCCTCAGTGCACATACCATATCTTTATGTTCCTGAAGATGGCAATGTGACATTGCCGAAATATAGAAGTGATTCATTAAAGTTATCTTTAATTAATATACTTTATATGCGTTGTTAATTCCGTAAATTAATTACCAGTTTTAATAGTATCAGATTTACTCGCCGTTACAACACGTGTATCACAATTAGTAGCATCACCTGTTTCATTTGCCCTTCTTTTCAAAGTCATTTATCCATTATTAAAAAACGTTTCCGAAAAATATATAAATATATGATACTGGGGTTCACTCAGGACACACTTTGTCCAAGTATCACTTAGCACTTCTCAAGATATACTGAGCCTTGGTTGAATAATAAAAACCAATAAACAACAAGCCATTCTGCCGCTACAAATTTAGCGGCAGAATGACGAATAATAAAAGAGGGGTGAAGTGAACAACAATAAGGTTTTATTTTTTCCGCCTTTGAACATTCTGTCGATATTTGTTTGTTTTTTTTTAAGTCTCATTTGAAATTGAAATCAATAATTTCAATTTTTTTAATAATTTTTACTTACTTATTCAATTTTAATTTGTTTAGATAATTAAAAAAATATATTTATTTAATTAATTTAAGTCTACCTGAGGACCACTGTGGTCCGCGGAACACAGGTTGAGAAACATTGTGCCCTATCTTAGTGCTTACTAGACCAGACAGTAATCGTTTTACAGAGTGTTAAAGTGCTGCCATCTATGAATCGAAACTAAAGTGAATACTATAAAAAATGTTCTGCCATTAAATTTAGGAACTAAGGTAAGGAGGAAAATCATGGAATTGCAAATTATTTTAAGTAATAAGCAATAAAATTTGCCATTCATTGAATTTTAAGTGGATTAAAGCATCTAGCACTATTTCTTATTCTTTCTAGCACGAATTATTATTTTTTTGCACTTTTTTCACGTACAGTTATAATAATAGTAGATTATGCAGACATAATATCGAACAAATTTTCTTCCTTTAAATTAGAATTATTACAGTGTACTTTTTTAAAAATACTGCATAACTGCTTTAAAAGAAAACGTTACTATTTAGCATTTTCATTCAGCTTCGCGTATCTTCTTTTTATTACTAAAAATATTTAATGAGTTCATTCCGAATAGACGAAGCCGAGCCTCCGTAGCCCTTTGGTTGGAAAAATCCGAGTTCAAATCCTGTCTAGGACACGAAGAACTTTTACCTGGGCTTTTCAACTGAAGGCAAGTGACCTGGTCTCATACGGGGGTGATGGCAGGGATTTTCATCCCGGAAAATCAGGTTTTGCCCCAACCACAGACAAAAGAATACCCTATAGAGACATAGGGGATAACCAACTTATCCTCGAATTACGGTAATAAAATTCAAGGATACTTGGAGGGTGTGAGCACTTAAGTTCCTGTTAAGTGCACTCATAAAATGAAAAATATTTAACAATTAAAATATTTAATATTTTCCAACGTAGTCCCCATTATTTTACAAATTTATTAAATCCATCCATAAGATTATCAATGCTGAAAATTTTTTCTTCACTTTTATTCTTGCACTTAACAATGCATCGTTTCTTTGAATTCACTCATGAAATGGTTGAAAAATCAGTTTAGTCGTTAGAAAAGGATTCTTAATATATAAATTAAATGTATCCTGAAGCTGAATTTGTAGATACTTATGGATTTAAATAAACCAGACTTCAGCAATAAAAACTATCACCTATAATACCAAAACTAAAAACCTCGAAACAATTTGGTTTTACTGTAAGTGTGAAATAATAACTTTGAATCTGTGTGTGTGTGTGTGTGTGTGTGTGTGTGTGTGTGTGTGTGTGTGTGTGTGTGTGTGTGTGTGTGTGTGTGTGTGTGTGTGTGTGTGTGTGTGTGTGTGTGTGTGTGTGTGTGTGTGTGTGTGTGTGTGTGTTGTGGATAGAGAAAATTGCTCAATCTAATGATTACGTTTTACGTATATTTGCTCTTATAAGGTCTGCAAAGGAATGTTTTTCCGCTTGGTGAATCTCTGCACCCCTCTAGAACGAAAATTAAGAGACAGAGATCTTCTTAAATCATTTTAATATTAGTATTAAAACCAACATTATGTCAAAGCCGAATATAGAAACTATTAAAGTTTTGTAAAAAATAAATTTGACCAGAGATCTTACGGGAATACACTCCCCAGCATTCACGAGTTGTCTTAACGAGGACTACTTAAAAGACATAGGCGCTGCCCAAGCGAATATAAGCCGAAAAGCCGAATATATAGATGCTTGGGCCGCGCCTATGTCCTTAAAGTAGTCCTCGCTAAGGCAATTCGTGAATGCTGTGGAGTGTATTCCGGTAAGTTCTCTGGTCAACTTATTTTTACGAAACTGTCATAGCTTCTACATTCAGCTTTGAAATAATGTTGGATTTAATATCCACTTTGCTAGCATAATTTGCATCGCCTTTTGGCCCTTTATTTTAGTAATTTTAACATTAGTTCGATATTTCATTTCATTTTAGAAGTGTTTAAAGTGAAATCTGTTAGATATTTACTGCAAAAAAAAAAAAAACCAGAATATCTTTACAACCTTAAGTGTCACAAATCAATTTTGAAAGGATCATCACGATGGATTCAGGATTATGAAATCCTTATCAAAAATATTCAATTGAAAGCAGCATATCTAAAGGGAATCTTCTGCTTGCTTGGAAGCAGGAAATCCACTTTGATGAATTTCTTTTGGTATGAAAAAATAAATAAATAAAATAAAATGAAAACACGGATTTGCTGCTGCCCTGGAAGCGAGTGGAATCCATGTAAAGCAACTTGGGGAATAAATCATTAACCAAATCGTCTCTCCAGGGGTAACCACTCGGAAAATCTGCTTAACATAATGCCAAGAACCGGAGTAATAAATAAAACCCACTAGCCCGGGTTAATATTTTCCTCACGGCTAACTCTGTGTGTGTGCGCGTGTGTGTACCGAAATTTAATTTTCTACGGCCCGTCCTTGAGCAGCAGTGGACTGCACACTTCTTCAAGCGTCAGAATCTAACGTCGCACATCCCAATGATGAGTTCATTATGCTCTAGGTGACATCTCGCTCTCTCAAGCTCGCTCGCTGCCATTAACACGAGGTACATTATTGCTCAAAGGAGAAAATCTTAGCTCGTAACTCCTCCCTCGACCTGTTCCCATTTGCTCGAGTGAACGCGGCAAAAAACTGTTTCCCCACTTTTTTTAGAAGCATCTCTCAGAGGTTTGAATTTGCGAGCGACTTCTGCTTTTCATGACCGAGCCATTGACAATTAGTAAATGCATCGTATTTGATTCTCTTAGCTGTGTATAGGCATATAAGATGAACGTGTTTTTTGACGTCATCAAGTGATCGCTTTAAATCAGTTCGGTAGATTATATATTGTACTCTTTCGCAGGATTCTAGTACATTTTTGCCGAAGATCAATTTAACAATGTTATTGAAACTGAAGCCGTTAAATTAAATTACTTTCCCAATATCTTTTTCTTAACTTCAGAGAACATTCCCATCTTGCTCTCTACCGAGCCAAGTTTACTGCCGGGAGTTGAGGTTAACGGGTGTTAGCAGTTGCCTCATTCTCTTCTTAGTTCTCTAAGTCGCCGTTCATTCTTCTTGGCGCTGCTAGTGCTTTCCCTCCCAGATTAATAATAGAATTCATAAAATAAAGATTTATTTATTTTACTTTGTTTACGTTTATTTAATCATGCTTTGTTTATTTATTTTTGTTCCTTTAAATTTAGCTCTAATTTGTTTATTTTACTTAATTTTTAAATAGTTTATTTATAATTATATCTGTTTACTTTGATAAGCCCGTGTAGTCCTGTGGAAATGGCGGTTAGGTCCACAGTGCTAGGTCATCCCAAAAAAAGATAGTTTTAAGTTCGATTCTACTCGCCAGTCAGACGGCAGCTATCTCTGATTGGTCAAGGTGGAGAGATCAACTTCCCCTCAGTTTCCAAAAGGAAGATAGGGCTAAAACAGCCTAGCTTACTCCCTTTGGGAATAAAAGACGTTAGTGGATTTATTTTTATGTACCTTACTTATTTCTTAAAAACGTATTTCTTATTGAATGTGAATTTAGTAATCTATTTTTTTACAAAGAATTTATTCATTTACTTGCAATATGGTAGTATTATTTACTAAATTCACTTCATTGATAAAATTTAAATAGTTTATTTGTAGGTTTCCAGCATTTAAGTAACGTTATCTCTAAGACGTTTAAACTTTAAAGAATGACTCTTTGCTGTGGGAATACTCCAGAGAAGTTGCACACACTTTATCGATGTGATACGCATGCGCAGAAAAGGTTCCGTCAAACAGCAGATGATACATTGCTGTTTACTCCATTTGACGTGAAACTTACTCGAAGTATAGCTATAAGAGCAATTAATTTGAGAGATAAACTTCCACGTTAATTGCAGTTTTGGCTCTTATAGGAAACTATTAAAAGTTCCAAGATAATGTTGATTTTTTTAATACCAAACTCCTTTATAGCTGCATGCTTGTATACTGTACACATCTGTCAGTTCTATAATTCCGATGTATTTCTTGACATTGAAGAAAGGGAAACTCATAGAAACAAAATCCAAAATTAAAAATTTCAAACGTGCAGTTTTATTATTCTTTTTATTGAGAATGTAATGCAGACGATAACAAAGCTGTGATTTTTTATGAGCATGCAGAATTCACTGTTGCCATGGAAACATAAGAGCATGAGGTCACACTTATTTACGTTGATAACAAACACTTTTTTAAATTGTACTATAGAGATCTAGAGGCTACAGCGTGATAAAAAAAATATTAACAAATGTCTTTAAATTATCATGCTGCAAACTATACTACTATAACCAAACCTTTTCCAGTAATAATAGTTCATTAGGAAGAGCTTTTTAAACGATAAGAATATTTCACGTTTGCCACACCAGGTGGTGTGGCTATTTCAGGATCTCTAATAGGCTTGCTTAGATGAATGAAAACAGGCAAACGTAGACTAACAGAATCAACAGATAAAATTGCTTACACAAGGAGCTCATTACCAACAGGAAAAGAACGACGACAGAGAGAGAGAGAGAGAGGGGGGGGGGGGGGGAGAAAAGATAAAACTAACGCGCCAGCCAGCTGGATGATTAATTTTGAAACTAAGTCAACAAAAGGTGCATTTATGTTCCATTCGGGTTGATGCTTTTAAGTCAGAGCGTGGATCGCTTAATGAGTACGCGTGAGATAATGCATGTGTTGATCCTGTTTAAATTTACACCCGGTAACAAGTTTTCTTTTTCGTACTTCATTGTGTTCTCACCTATCAGTTGGGCCATTTGCACTATCGCAGTACTAAATCATTTAACTAGAATATTGTTAATTAAACTTCTGTATAAGCAGTCGTTATAACTAAATTTAGCTACATATTAAATTCGGAAGCTGTACTAACTTCAAATTCGGTCTTAATAAATGAATTAGGAAAATACATCTATTTCATTCCTATTGATAAGTTCATTAGTATTGTTAAAACATAAATGAATGCAACAGTTAAAAAACACTGTGTGCATATTCAGGATTGATCATTTATAAATTGTACAATGATCAATTCGCTTCCTTTATATCTCAGGATTCAAATAATATTTATATATATTTTATATAAATAATTATTTTTTTAAATATTTTCAAATAAAATTAATATGTTAAATCTAATTTTTTTTTGGAAAGTTTTTATAGATAAGCTAAATATATTTGCTACACCAATTGTTATCATTTATAACTATAATTCAAATTAAATTTGTAAGATAATTGTGAATAATAATTAAGAACAATAAAGCTCCTGAAACAGACGGAATCTCAAATATCAAATAAGGTGATCAAGCTGCTGCCTCGAAAAGCTGTAGTGCACCTGACCAGTATAATAAATGGAATCTTAAGATTTCACTATTTTCCTTCCACCTGGAAACTGGCTGATGTGATTCCTTTACATAAGCCAGGAAGGACCCACACCTACCGCAAAATTATCGTCCAATTAGTCTCATCTCCAATCTGGGTAAGGTTGCGGAGAAGGTCATCCTCTCACGACTCCAAACCTCCAAACCTCAGTAAATGACCTAAACATCCTCCCTAAAGAACAGTTTGGTTTTCGGCAACACCATAGTACTACCCAGCAAATCCACAGAATTGTCGAATACATCACCACCAGCTATAACCGGCGCCAGTGCACAGGAGCTGTTTTCCTAGACCTATCCACAGCATTTAACAAAATCTGGCATTTTGGACACCTGCACAAACTTATCTCAGCCGGTACTCACTAAAAATGGTTCATCTAATCCGTTCATATCTTCAGAATAGATCAATACAAGTCAAAATCAACGGTTCTACATCGTCCCAACGCCATATCTTTGCTGGAGTGCCGCGGGGATCCCTACTGGCTCTATTGCTGTTTTCTGTATACATATCGGACATCCAGCACAATCCGATGTCTTCCATTTTGGCCCTGTATGCGGACGATACAGCAATACTAACCAGATCTCTCCGACCCCATTTCATTACCAGAAAACTTCAAAAAACCTTCTAAAGCTGGAGGGTTGGTTCTCTAAATGGAGATTGGAAGTCCACCCCCAAAAAGCTCAGTCATTCTTTTCTCGAAAAGGCCAATGTCTCCTGCAGGAGATGTGTTACTATTCAATACTAAAGTTCCCTGGCAGACAGAAAAAAATTACCTGTGTGTGATTTTCGACAAAAAGCTATCTTTCAACCAACACATCAAGTCTACGTGCACAAAGGCATCTAAAGCCATCGCTCAGATCTATCCGCTAATTAATAGAAATAGCAAACTCAGCAACACCAGATGACGATTCGTCCTATAATCACCTATGCCTCTCCAGCCTGGAGCCACACCTCTAATACTAACATTATCAAAATACAGCGAGTGCAGAACAAGTGCTTGAGAATGATTCTGAACGCCCCGTGGTATGTTAGAAACAATCAACTCCACAGAGACACAAATATTCCCTATATTTTCTCTTTTCTGCAATCCTTAGCATCTAAGTTCTTCCTAAAGACGTCCACACATCCCAACGATTTGGTTCAGCAAGCTGCAGCACACGAGGCAACGGACATATTTAAATATAGAAGACCAAAAGCTATATTAGCCTCCTATAGCGATGCATAATCACCATGCCCATTCAGGGCGAGCAAATTGCTCATAAATTTTACCCTCACTGTAACCACAACAGATAGCGGGGGAAATATGAAAAGCATCTTGCTTCACCCCTAAAGACATAAATGTCAATTGTGAATTGTGAATAATAATCTTATGTATACCTCATTGTGGTGTTGAGGTAATCGAGACATAAATGAAGTGTCACATACATTAATATAATATATACATTAATATTTATTAATATATTCGGCTAACATTAATATAATATATACATTAATATATTCGGCTAATACAGGAAGCGTTTTCTGGTTGAATGAGTAGCTCGCCAGAGAAACTCCAGCTTGAAAGACACGACAGCTACTCGTATGTATCAGAAATGACGTAGAATGCAGTCAGGAGGAAGAAACTGAAAATGGAAAAAATGCTGAAAATTGATATCTGGAATGTAAGATCACTGACAAGAAAAAAAAGAAGAATTAATTAATTACGTGAAAATCATATACTGTATATATTTTTGTTTTAAAGAGTACTGTAAAAGAAATCAAAGATGATAAAGGTACATTAAAAATGAAGATATCCTAGATGTGTGGAATAGTTACTTTGAAAGGTAATTAAACGAAACAAGCAATGACTGAACCGTACTAGAAAATTTTCAAGAGAAATGCAAACAGAAATACATATTATCAGTAAGTACTTGATGCAGAAAAAGCAGTCAAATACCTGAAATCTAGAAAGGCAGCTGGAGTACATGATGACCAAGAAATGATTAAGTGTGGAGGTATAAAAGTTTTGCAGTGGTTCCCGTCTAGAATAAAGCTAAATGTGAGAATTTCATAGATCTGTGTGTGTGTTCACGGGACCGGTTTGTCTACTTGTGGAATGAAAAACGCCAGATAAACTGGCGGAAAAAACCCTACTGCCTGCGCCCAAGACCGGTTAACTTGGCTATGGCTTAGGAAGATCCTTCAGCTCCTCACGTCACCTACGAGAACCGAACCTAGGACACTCCTTCCCCAGGCATATGGTTGCGAAGCCACTAGGCTAACCGTGCGGACAGAAGTGCCTTAGAAGCATGCAATGTTAATATGACAATATTGGAGTGTTGACAAGTAACAGACTGATTTACATTTAATATTACATTTAATCTATTTAATGAATAATTTAAATCAAGAGATACAAAAAAGAGATCTACAACCTTCATCGGGCGTATAATACGAAAAGAGAAATACAAAAATATACACGTACGTTACAAGAGAAACAACATCAATAAATTAGCTTACAAAAGTATTGCTGACATTCTGGATGTCATAATATTGTTGGCCACGTTCACACGGGTATGATCTCGAATACGCCAAAGTTTGGACAAGTGATAAAGTTTAATAACTAAATTTTAGAACTAATTAAGAATACTTGTATATACATAGACACCGAATAACAATTGAATAATAAACACAGAATAAAGATAGAGTGAAGAAATTAAAATAACCAAAGGGATTAGACAAGGTGACTCATTAAGGCCCGTCTTATTTAAGTTATTGATTGATGAAATAATAAATAAAAAAGTAAAGAAAATAAAAAGCGTGTGGAATACAAACTAAAATGAAAATGAATGGAAAATGGGATGTGTCGATGATGTAATGTTGATAACAGAAAATGAAGGTGTCCTATAAAGAATGCAACAGAAAAGAAAAATATAAGGATATTAATAGAAAAAAACACTCCCCCACCCCCAATACGGAATGCGTTACCTTGAGAGAAGTAGATCCAACCCTCTTGCAATGGGAGAGGCCTTCACCCAGTAGCGGAAAAGATACAAGTTCAATATCATATATATTATTAGTTCGAAATGTTATATTTATTTTACGTATAAGTTATTTAGATATTGTGCAGGTATTAATTTATGTTATGTATGTGCCTCTTCGGACTTCTACCAGTCTCGATGCATCTCTTGTTCTTCGATTCTTTGTCGTTGATGACGGCTAGCGAAGAAAAGAATCACCAACAGCTGTTACCGTCTTAATTCTTAAACAGCAAATATCTTCCGGAAGTTCAGCTTGACTGAGACTAGCGAGAACTGATGTTTATAACAAGGCGTATTCATTGAAAGTCGGTGAGAGACGAGATTACAGGTGGCAGCATCCTCCTTCATCCATTCTCGAAATATCAGAGACGAAAATTCTTTTATATGAATTTATTGAGAATTTAAATGTCACTGTTTTCGTATTTTACTTCCTCTTATGGTTGAACTTGATCATACTTTCATGTCACCTTAATCATTTCATAAGAATAATGAGTAATAGAATTTCTTTGGAATATTGAGGCTTCGAATACTTCCTTAAAATATACGACAAACGAAAAAACCTTCTTTGGGAATATTTCTTCAAAAATGTTTATGTACTCAAAGAATACTAATAACTTCATTTGATAATATATTTGCAAAGACACCTCGAGCTCTCAATCAGCGATAGTCATATCAATTTATATCAGCGATATCAATTTACCCCTTCATGCCCTTCAATTATTTTTCCGAACGATGTGCGACATTACCTGTTGTAACTCTCTCTTGGCATCACATTAACAAGTTGTAATCAGCCAACCTTCCGTTGACCGAATATTTGTTTTATTCTCGGTACTTTCTAGACCAGAGGTCTTCAACGCATGGACCGCGGAGCTCTTTGCCGTGGCCCGCCGGCCATTTTGAAAAAATAACTACTTAACATTAAAACGCGATTAAATAAAAAATAATTTCAATGACGCCCGCTGGCCACTAAGCTATACTGCGGTATTTAGAATTGTAAGATGCTTTCCAGATTGACAAGGAAAGCTGTGCGTTTGATACTTTATATAAAATCCTATAAAAATAAATATTAAATAGACATGCTTCTTCAGCCGTCTACCAGCGCCAAGCGGTACTTAAGTACTAGTACTAACGTCGCAGGTAGATGGCTAAAGCAGTAGTTCATTGGAGTGCGCTGTCTAGTGCCTTCCAGATACATCTCGAAGGTTCTCGATACTTCGTTATTTTCACATAAATACAAGAGGATTTCATCCACAGTCAGTCAGTCAGTCGTGAACAGTGTGATATTTTTGTATAAGCGCACGCAGGTTCGTCGTGTCGGCCATAGCCTATTGTGGTTTTATATTTCCAAACTTTTTTCATTAGTGTGAGACATATTCAGTGGATAATAACCGTTACACGGCCATTTTGGATCCTATTTTGGGTTCACCTTCCATCACTATGGCGTCTACAAGTAAAAAGCGTAAATCAAGTGATTCTTGACGGGGTTTTAATGACAAGTGGACCATTTTTTTTTTTTTTTGTGCCGATCGACGACAAGCCGGTGTGTTTAATTTATCGTGAGCCAGTGTCAGTATCAATAGAATACAATATAAAACGACACTATGAGACAAAGCATGCGTCCAATTTCGATCACCTTCAAGGGCGGCTTCGTGTGGACAAAGTGAACCATCTCCAAATTGATTTAAAATGCCAGCAGGGTATGTTTAAAATGCATAGGGAAGAGAGCGAAGCATGCGTCAAAATAAGTTATGTAATAGCTGAAAAAATTGCTAAAAAATCAAAAGCCTTCTTGGACGGCAAGTTTGTGAAAGAGTGTCTCATCGTTGCTGGGACATTCTGTGCCCAAATAATAAGGAAGTGTTTAAAAAACCGAGTTTCTCTGGGGTAACTGTATCACGACGTGTTGAATAACTTGCCAATGACATTGAAGGAACTTTAAAAAAAAACGGTCGTCCGAATTTACGTCATATTCACTTGCTTTAGATGAGAGCACAGATGTGAAGGATACAGCACAACTGGCTATCTTTGTCCGTGGCATTGATCAACAATTCACTGTGACAGAAGAACTGCTAGCGCTCGTAACTATGAAGGGAATGACGAAAGGCACTGATATTCTTGAAGCCGCCAAGAAAATGCTCTAGCTTTCCGACCTCAGCTTAACCAACCTCGAGGGTGTGGTACCAACCCTGTTGGTACCACACCCTCGAGTGCTATGGCGGGAAAGAACGAAGGGTTTGTTGCGTTGCTACGGAAAGAAGAACCGGAACTAGAAGGAAAAGATTTCGTCCATTACCACTGTTTAACCCACCAGGAGAATTTGTGCGCGAAAACTATTGGATTTGAGAATGTCATGAAAGTTATTGTGACTGTTGTCAACATTATTAGGGCAAGAGGATTCTGAGGATGCATTCCCTAATTGAATCATCGTCAATTCCAAGAGTTTTTGACCCAAGCGTGTGAAGTGGATCACGGCGATGTGGTTTATTATAGTGACGTGCGTTGGTTGAGCAGAGAGAAGGTTCTTAAAAGAGTCTTTGACTTAAGGAGCGAAATACAGTAGTTCATGCAAACCAAGGAGAATCTGATTGCAGAATTTAACGATCCGAAGTGGGTGACAGACTTTGCCTTTGTGACCGATATCTCGCTGCATATGAATGATCGCGGCTACAATCCAAAGATCAACTGGTGCACACTCTGTTTGATCACATGAAAATTAGTGATTTTCGTTACTAACAGTCTTCTTTAGATTTATTTTCAATGCCATTCAGTGTCAATGCTACCGAAATGCCAGGCTCAGTACAAATGGAGTTGCTTGAACTCAAAACAACTCTTCTTTGAGAGAAAAATTATTCAATGTGCCCTTGCTTACATTTTACAAAGACTACATTTCTGAGGATGCATTCCCTAATCTTCGTCAGCATGCTTTGAAGATGTGTGCTTTGTTAGGAAGCACATACTTGTGTGAGCAGTTCTTCTCCAGAATGAAGCATGCGAAGTCCAAGACAAAAACTCAAATTACGGACCAACATCTCGAGAATACTCTGCGCATAGCGACTTCCAACATTGATGCCAACATCGACAAGCTGGTCAAGGAAAAACATTGCCAAGTTGCTCATTGACATTGTAAAAAATGAACGTTTTCTTCATTAAATTATCTTTTTTCAAGAATTGATTGTATTTACTTATCATGAACCCGACTCCTACCTACCTCTTAAAGCTGAGTTTGTTTATTTTTATAGGATTTTACGTAAAGTATCAAATGCACAGCGTTCCTTGTGAATCTGGAAAGCATCTTACAATTCTAAATACCGCAGTATAGCTTAGTGGCCGGCGGGCTTCATTGAAATTTTTAGACCCCTGTTCCAGACAATGCTGTGAGCAAAGTATCCAGTAAGACAACAATTTAAATGAGCGTATATTTGCTTAAACAAATGCAATCATACACAATGTTCTACTACCTAACCACTTGCTTTGCATGGCTCTGTAAGGTAATAACCATTCTTCGACAAAGCCTTCAAGATGCCAGCGGTGTGCATCATAAACTAAAAACTCACTTAACTAATCCTTGAAGATAATTCTTTTAAAATATTAAGTTTATATATTTTCTTGAGGATTTTTTCCCTTCAGAGTATTGTTGATATTTTCCAAGAAATTAACATTTACAGAATAAATTTTATAAATGCTGTCTGACAAAGAACAGGTTGTTAAAAAACACTTCCTCAATGTTCTCAATTCTGTTTCATGGAATACGTTCTTTATAATTTTTTAAAGTATAGAATAAATCACAGGCAGCTCATCTTCAGAAGTTATCACAAAAAGTACTTCAATCATTCTCTTTATTTAAGCAGTATATATATATATATTTTTTTTCCCCATTTAACTGCATAAACACAACTTTTACCGTGTGAGTGTAAAAATAAAGAAAATCGAATTATTGTATTATTTTATCACTTCCATTTGCTAATACGATCTCTGGCAATTTTGTTCAAAATTTACACACTATTTACACAGTATTCCAGTATTTACTATTTTACATTTTAAATCAATTCAATTAATTGGAACCGTATTTAATTTATGTGAAAAGTATAATTCATTCAATTTAGCTCTATTTTAATGCATATAATCGTTATCCTAGGAACTTACGGCACTAATGTGCTTTGTTTACAACCTTTAGTAAGTCGGATTCACATAAAAAAAAAAGGTCAAACTTTATATCTGTTCACACCTCATTTAATTAGCTGTTAACGAAATCAGGTTTAGAAAACCTAACATTAGCTTGTAATTATTTACGTTTAAAGCAATTATCACACAACTTCTCAGTCTAAGGCTATAAATTTCTCATCGACCCTGTGTTTTCAAGGTCAAAGATAAATGTTAGTTTAAATCAAAATATTCGCGTTTTCGTGTATTTTTTTATTGAATCAAAGCAAACCGAGCTGTTTCAGCCAATGATAGAATTGTAGAAATAGGATAATAATAATTATTAGAATTGGATCGTTATTTAAATGAATAGTGCAAGTAAAGCAATTATAATTCGTACACTACATGCCTGCTTCAAATTTCACATGCTTTTATCTTAATGTTCGATCCATGTACCCACACATAACTGAGTGCTTCTATAAATACCGTAGATTCTGTGATGCGAATAATAAACTCCAAAAATAACTTTTAAAATAACTAACATGAATTTGGTCCGGTGATATAAGGTAAAAGGGTTGAGAAAAAGGAGTCTTGCGGGGTAAAAAAAAAAAAAAAAATTCTTGTAATGGTTGAAGTGTTTGTATATGGAGGACGTAAATCTTTTCTGAAAGACGGCATCCTCCTGTGCATTCTTTGACTATTCCGAATACGACTTCACCTCCCAACCAATCAGCTATAAACAAGAACCATCTATCACTCCGGGAAGTCATCAGATTTCTGCGCTCCCTCACTGCCAAACTCCTAATCGTTATCTTCTTCAGTTTCTTACCCTTTTCAGGCTAATAATGCTCCACTGGCAGGCTTCAAAGTGAATGACATTTTTTTTTTTCTTTTAGTCTGCAGTGAATGATAAATGTCGACTAGGATACTGATCAATCTACCTCATTCTTCTTCTATTCTTTGACTTTCTGACGACCTAGACTTATTTGGCTTTAAAAAAAATGGAATATCGGAGAAAAGGCGATAACGGAATAAAAGCACGAGGTGTAATACGTATAATGGAAATTTGTGGCAGATGCTCAAGGAAAACGTCACAAAAGATGATCACCAGGGCGAAAGATATTTTGTAAATTTATTTGTATTATTATAATATATTTTAGACTATTTGAAATTTTGAATAATTTAAGAAAAATTATATTGATAATTTTGTGAGCTGCAATAGTAAGCATGGGTCTCAAAATAAACTACCAACTATTTTTTTTTCAAATTTTCCGAAAAAATTTCAAAAATGTTTCACATTTTTTCAAAAAATTTCAAATTTTTGAAGAATTGATAAAAATGTTTGAAAAAGACTAAAAATTTCTTACAGTATTTAAATTTTTATTACAAAAAGTTTACAATTTTCAAACAAAGATCTATGGTCTATTAAAAATAAACAATTTATCAGCATTAAAAATTCTATTATGAAAACAATCATATTTTGTTTGATACTTCTTTCGTATCTTTATAATGTGTGAAAATTATGATAAATTTAGATCAGCGACAACTCCGGCATATTGCAAAGTTATACATTTCTGGATAATGATGTTCTGTTCCCCAACAGACACACACACACACAACATTCTTCCGATATTGTTCTTTAAATTTCGAAACTGCCAGCTGTCTTTAAAGCATAGATCTTGATTTTTATTAAATTCTTTAATTTTTAAAAAATTATTTCTTTGTTCAAAAACATGAAATATAAATATTCATGCAAATGTAAATAGCAGATCGATCACGAAGTTAAAATCATTCGTGAATTGCCTGGGTATGTGGTTTAGAATTCTAAAATTCCTTATAGACTCATAAATATGCTGGAACAAAACTGGCTCAGCGATTTACAGCTTCCGTCGTTCATTTAATAAACAAAAAATTTTAAGCCCACACATTTTCATGAAGCTATGATAGGTGCAAGAGAACTTAATTTTTGGATGCTTTTATCTCTTGATAACGTTTATCATCCTAGAAATAAGAATTCGTCAGTTAATCACTGATCAGTAATAATTTGATAAAAATCTAATTAGTTTTTCTTTCCTTTTCTTCCCTCCCCCTACATATATTCATCCTCCTTTACACTATATGCAGTGGCAACTATTCTGCAACTAAAATTTAACAATAAAAATATATTTGTTACTGAACGAGAAATTTTTGTGCAGCCTTATGTGTTAAAAATTTCTAAGAAATAGTTTTTATAATGAAATAATTTTTTAATTTAGTTAAACATTAAAATCTAAATAATTTAAATTTAAGACGCTTTTCAAAGAACAAATTGTCATTTCAAAGAGGCTTTTAATTTAAATTAAAAGCCTTTTTGAACTCGCGCTATTACAGATACTAAATACAACTTAGGTAGTTAGGCTTTGGGTCATGAAATGGTGGTATTTGTTTGGCAATTTCTCTCTCTCTCTCTCTCTCTCTCTCTCTACTCCCTGAAAAGCTTAGATTCATTGGTAGTATAGGCTCATTATCATTGAAGGGTTGGAGAGTGGAGAATAGTTGCCTCTTCATAAAAGTTAGGGCTAAAGGAGCTCCTCTGCCTCCCCGTTAGGGAATATACAGCATGAAAGGATTTACTAAAATACAAGAATGTTTGGAAAATTTGTAAAGAATTACAATTTTAGAAAACTTTTTTTTAAAATTTGCTTTATTTAAATTTTATTTACGGTTTCATGAACTTTATTTCACAAAATTGTAAATAGAAACGTCGGTTGATCTTGTTCAAACGCTGTAGAAATTATTCTGCAAGCAAATCCAGTTTCTCGCCGAAAATACTGGAGTTGCACCTTTTAAATAAACTTGAAAAAATTCAAAAAGAGACAGAAAGAGTCAGTTATATCCCTTAAAAAACAGAATGGAAAAAATACAAGATATTTAATTTGTAATATTTTGCATAAATAAAATTTAGATGAAGAATAAATAATTTAAAATCTGAGATTAAAATACGACACCAAATCAAAATATAAATATAAGAAAATAAAGTCTCTTACCTATGTGATGGAGCTGTTCTGAACTATGGAAGGGTGTGGAATAGGTCCGTAATTGAACGATTAGCTTATAGGGGTCGCTGCGGTCTGTGTTTAAAACAAGATAAGTGACGAAAGGAAAAAGACCTAAATGAGGAAAGAAATGTTTGAATATCAGGTATACTGTTTTAGTTTATATTATTATTATTATTATTTTATTCACATAATTGATACACAGTCAAAACAAGATATCATATAAATAAAAATTTGACTGGTGATTCAGAACAATTCAGATTCTACCCAAGAATCTAAGAATTGTCCGTCAGGTAGCGTCGTAAAATATGGACTGTTCCAAGTAATGCTGTTTTTTGTAGGTCATATGGGGTCACTTCGTTGAAGTTTAATTGCTGTAAATAGTTGGATAGCGTCTTTGAAGTTGCACCGATAACTACTGGGATGACTGTGTTTAAGCCACAGTCGGCCAACTTCGATTGCCAGATCTCGATATTTAGTAATTTTTTCCAGTTCTTTGTTGTTAATGTTGTTATCACTGGATACTGCGATATCAATAATCCAAACCTGTCGATGTTCGATAATTGTGATATCAGGTCTATTGTGTTCCAAATGCAGATCAGTTTGTATTCGAAAGTCCCACAGAATTTTGCTGTTTCGTTTTCCAATACTATCTCCATTTTATGCTGCCACCAGTTATCCGAAGTTATTATTATCATTATTCATCATCATCATCATCATACGTATCAAGGATTTAGGCCTGGTATGGCCTGTTCCGGCCTCAGAAGTCATCGTTGAATCGTTTAAGAGGACGTCCTGGTTTTCTTTTTCCTAATGGCTTGTACTTTAAGGCTTGTTTTGGTAATCTTTCTGTTTTCATTCTTTGAACGTGTTCCATCCATTTATGTTTATATTTTTTAATTTTTTTTTTCTATTACTGATTCCTGGTTTAATACTTTCATAATTTCTTCTAATGATTATTATTATTATTATTGTTGTTGTTGTTGTTACTGACCATTCTGTTAAAGAGTCAATGAGTAAAGAAGTGCCGATCACGAGAATAGTTTCCAGTAGACAAAAACGGATAATTTAGGCACTCCAGGCATACAAAATCACCTCTTTTTGATCATCTGTTGGCACTGGCACTCCACAAGTCCATGATATGCTTTGATAGGGAAGGATAATTGCTTCTCAATAGAGTGAATCATTTTTTTTATGTATTTCTTTAAGTACCCAATTCATTCTAGAATCAAATCTCCCACGCCATTAATTTTATCGTTGGACAGTTTCTGGTAAAATGCTTGCCAAACCAAATAAAAACTTTTTTTTTTTTTCTTTTAAGCTTCGAGCGCTTTCTTTCTGTCTCTTCGTTTCTTTAACGTCTGTTCAAATTTAGGCTGTTCAAATCGCATCCAAAAAATACGAAGAGGCTTTTTTTCCAAACTTAGTTGTCTGATATTTCATTACATTCACAAACAGTCCAGGTTATTTACTTCCAGAAACATTAACTGATTTCTTAGCAAAAAGTTCTTGAAAGTGAAACAAAAACAGAAATAACATTAACTATCTTAATGATCTCAGAGAATTACTCACTTGTAATGGAAAACTTAAGTCTCGGGTTTCGTGAAATTTCATATCTCACTGATGAAATATAAACTTGGGACTTGAAAACAAGCAAATATATAAAAAGAGTGTTTACAAATTGCAGATGTTATTTCCACTGGGAGAAGTAATTCTCATGAAGTGTGAACACAAGCAGAATGTAATTGTTCTTTTCGTCATTTCCAAGTACCTCGGGGAATTTCAGCAGATGTCTAGTAAACACCGAATAATGATATTACCTGTCAAAGTACAGAACCTTTCCTGTTCATTACAAACTCCATACGGCATAGTTTACTCTTTGTAAAAAGTTAGAATGATGGTGAGAGTAGATTCCTATTATCCATTCTCGTTTATGGCTCTTAAATGATATGATTTTTCACATAAAAATGAATTTACGGTATGTAATTTACTGCATCGAAATTCTCAGAGATCACAAGTCATACTCAGTACAAATCCTTTCATTATTTACTATCGTAAATAATTATCTTTTTTTTTAGGGTGTTGTACTCGTACTAAGAAACGTTTGCACGAATACTGTACATTATACTCGTATTTTAGATCAACACAGCTGTAAAGTGATTTCTCTCCCTTAGGGTTTCGTAGCTATTAAATATGGTTTTCAAATTAACTCTATTTTTAGCAGATTAATGTCATACTTATTAGGCTTAATGAATTTTGTAAGCAGCATTAATGAAACTGAAAACGACCTCCTGTTAACATCACCTGTGTCATTCTATTGCTTAATTATACTTGGTAATAATTAGACACGTTTAATCAGGGCTTCAGTAATTGCTTATTAAATACGAGTGTAAACTATTTATAAGTGGAAGAAGTGATACTTCTCTGCAATTGGGCGCGAACAGAGCGCCACTCTGTGGTAATCAATGCATCAAGCAAACGATAAATCTATTTATTTAGAAATTAATTATTTCAGACCAAAATATCAAAAATATCAACGACCAAACGGTTAATTTTAAATGTATTTCATACATTTAAAATTAATATTTTAAATTTATCTAGAATGTTTTATATAAACAGTTTTTTTGGTGAATTTTAAGTTCTACAAAATTTAGATACATTTTCTATAAAATGATATAGGCTTAGAGAATCGCTTCGTATAAATGCTTAAGAAAGATGGTAGAGGAATAGGATTCTTCAAGAAGTTAAAAAACTGTGTCTACTAAATTTTTTTGTGTGCTTTCTTAGTACTTTTCTGCACAACGGTTTAATTTAGTTTGCTCATTAACAAACACAAAGACTAGGAAAACATTGCCAGAGAAAATAATTAAACTTCAGGGTATTTAGGATAATTTTATGATAGCAACGAAGGACTAATGTGTGTTCGTATTTATTTACCAACCATTAGTGTCTTCTTTAAGCAAAATATATCTGTCGTTTTTGTTTTTCCTGGATCTTTATTACCATTCTCCGAAACTTTATTCTTATTTTAATGAACAACATTTAGATGCGAAGGAAAAAAAGAAAAGTTAGAAAAACGAAAACTAAAACTCAATAATTTTGTGTGTATAATAGCAAGACATTTTATTAACAAATGAAAAAGGGGCAAGGTAGAATGAGTATAAGTTTAATATACAGGAGGAGAGAGAGAGAGAGAGAGAGAGAGAGAGAGAGAGAGAGAGAGAGAGAGAGAGAGAGAGAGAGAGAGAAAGAGAGAGAGACTTCTAGTGAGACTGTTGGTAATCGTTTAGTATCCTGAATTCCTGATGGTTCGCACTAAACCTCTACACTTCTAAGTCCAATCCTTGTTAAGAGAACTTAATTCAAACACCAACATTTGAGCTTGACAAGAAGCTAATAATTCATATAACGTGAATTACAAGCTAAAACGCATTTGAATCCCTACACAATAGCACTTTCGATCTGGTAAGGCTTCTGTATGTCCTTGAAGCTTCAAGGCTTCGTTGCACACACTCACATATACAAATTGCTGTATAATAAGTTCTGGTAGATGGTCGTTGTGTAATAACCCAAACGCAAATAAAGCATTAACAAAACAGCAAAAGAGAGAGAGAGAGAGAGAGAGAGAGAGAGAGAAAAGGATGGAGGGGGGGGTGTTTCTCAGCTGTTGTCGACTCATTATTTGCAACCCACAAGAGACAGGGAGTGGAATTAATTCTAGTAGCTTGACAATGACACTATAAAGTAATTAGGCTGACATCGTACACTGACTACCAAACATGTTTCTACCGTGGGATCTAAATTATTATGTAGAAACTTTTATTTACGCCAAGATGAAAGTAATTTGCATATTTGTTTCGCTTTCGGTTGTCTTAAAATATGCAATGGGAAGTATGCATTAAGAAAATGAATGACAGTTATTTCGATAAACTTAAACCATAAGAATAAATAGAATAAACACGACTTTTCTTTACTGTATTTCAGAAATGATTAGCATCCCTCAATATGTTATTCCTTTAAGTCTATTTTCGTGCAATGTGGGTACGTCAAAACCGTTAATTAATCCTCAAGCATTGGCCACCACAGTTAGGCTTAACGATGATATTCGTTGTCTGGAAATTCTCTCGCATCGAATATAATCATACGTAAAGCGACACTAGACCACAAATTGGAAGATGCATTCAAGAGAGCAATTCTCTCTCTCTCTCTCTCTCTCTCTCTCTCAACTCAGCTCGATTCAGTGACTGTCGTAAAGTATCAAGCTACAGCAGATGTTAATGCAAATCACTTTCGATTTCCCGCTATCATCTGAAGTCGCGATGTACGGTCGGCAATCAGAGGCCAGGTAATTTATAGAGGGAGTCAATAATCCTCTCCATGCTAGAAGATCGTAAACAAACATGACCGAAAAGACTGAGATACAGATAGCTTCATCTTGCTTGGTTTTGATAAGAGTGGTAAATAATAATAATATTTAGGAAGAGCAATATTTGGGTTACGACGTGTTTCCTGAGCAACCTATTTATCTATGTATACTAAATAAATATATCTATATTCGGAAATATATTTTCTGCTTTTATAAAGGAAAGCGTGTGGTCGCCATGTGATTTAAATTCGTTTATAAATTCAGTAAGAGTTCCATGAATTTCATATGTGAATAATCCAATGCGAAGTATTGCATTCTGTTCAGGATAAACTTCTGATATGTTCGAAGTACTGATATTGATTTTCTATTTGAAAGAAGAATAAATATTGATATAAACTTTGCTCCATTGAAATAATTTAAATCTTCCAATTTGCTTTATATATAAAAAAAATAAAGTTTTAGTTTAAATTTAAGAGATTGAACACACTTTATCAAAGTGTTTCGTTTTATATTTTTTGGTTCAAAGAAAATTGTAATTGACATCGTTAGTATTAATGTGTGAGCAGAGCTAATCTAAGATAGTTTGGTCACTTAAAGAGAATGGAAGAGAAAAGGTTAAAAAAAAAAGTGTTTCATTACCAGAATGGCAGAAGAAAGACCCACAAGAAGACTAAAATGTAGGTGGATTGAAGAAATAAGAAGTGCCTTAGAACACCTAAATATAAGATCTGACAAATATTGGAGTGTTGACAGATTACAAACTAATTTGAAGTAAAATTTTCGTTAGGAAATTAGTAATAATGTAGACTTATATATTACTATCATAGTATTCCGTACATCACTTGAGGGTATATAACAGGAACTTCATGATGATGGAATTCCTGTTATGATATTTTAGTCAGGCAATAAGTAATTGTAAATGTGTAGGTTAGTTACACAAAAACATCATCAGATAAACCTGGTTTTCAGTTGTTTCCGACCGTAGGTGATTTTGTAGGCAGTGCGCACAAAGTATTCCTGGGGAGATTTTTACAGGGTAGTTCACCATTACTTTCCCCAAACCCCTAATTTTATCCAGGCTCGGGACCAGCATGTGGCTGGGATGTATTCATGACTGTAATTCATCAGGACCGGTTTGCCTGTTCTGGGGAACGAAAAACTCAAGTTTCCGCGTGAAAAAAAAAAACCTTACCTTCACATGAGACTGGCTAACTCATCTTTAGTCGAAAGAGACCAGATAAAGGTTCCTCACGTCGCTGACGGGAATCGAACCCAGGTCTTTCCGACCAAAGGGCAATAATCTGTCTACGGAGGCTCTCCATCATCAGGTCGACAGATTATTATCATGAATGACAGAAAATATAACCATAGTTTATGATAGGATTATGGACTATTTGTATTTACTAGCTAACAATTCATGATATTCTCAACTATAAATATGCTGCTATACAAGCTAAACCGATGAATGTGAAGCCAACGTTAAGAAGTGGCAATAAATATTGCTCGTAATCACATCATAAACTCTCGCATGACAAAGTAAGAATTAAAATAAATAAATAAAAAACACTCGCCATGCCCCGAAATAAATGTATTTCCCCTCTAGATACGAAACCAAATGCAACACCTCTACCTGAGTAAATTTTCATAATGCATCTTCCGAAACCAAGAAATCCTTTATTACTTTCCCATTCTTTTTCGTTAAATAATTTTTAGAAATAAATATTGAACTAACTATTTTAGTTCGTATTAATAAATTAATACTTTTTTAAGACTGAGCATCAGGATATATAAAAAGTTTATATAAAAAAGTAATATATATTTCACATAATAACACTAAGACTAATCACATTTTATTTACATCAAAAATCACTATTATAATTATGCGCATTAATGCGCATAATTATAATAGTGATTTGCACTAATTTTCTGATATAAAAATGCATCCGAAGTAATATGTTTACTGCTCTCAATTTTATAGAATGTAATTTCCAAATAATGCAAACCAATATGCATCAAATAACAGACGAGCAATACACAGCACAATATGCGATCTTTTTAATTTATTTGGACGTTACTTCGATTATTAATCTTTCAAACTGTGTAGTGCGTCTTGGATTAGAACACTATACAAGAAAAAGTACAAATAAAAGTATAGATTATTAAACAAAATTAAAAATAAAAATTTTGTTCTTCGCTCTGTTCTGCGGAATAAAAAACTCAACCTCCGTTTAAGACCGATTTTAACTTACCTTCAGATGAAAAAAACGCTTATGAAGTTCTTCGCTACCTAGATTAGATTCGAACCCACTTTTTCCCATCGAAAGGTATCATCCTTACCAACTGATTTACAGAGACTCTTCCAAAAAATTTAAGAATTTAATAGTATATTTTAAACAAGGCATTAATATTAAATCTGTTATTATTAAAAGAGATGGAAGTGTCTCACAGTCGTCTAACATTTACATATATTGGTTCAGAATCTGAACCTATACATCAGGAGTTTAAGTCGTAAGACACTAAATCTCCTGGACGATACCACCTGGGCCGGAATGCTTGGCTTTTCCGGCACAGAATTAAGATTGGTACGCATGTGCGACATTCAAATAATAAAGAAGAATCCAGTGCATCTGGGAAAACTGTTTGTTGATATTTGAAAACCACTAAATTCATGATCTTCAATGAGTTATCGATTCAATACTAGTTAATAACAACAATAACAATATCGATTGATTGATTTAAAACAGAAAAAGGAGACACATTGATACAAGATCTCGGAAAAGCTGTGGATGGTAAAGATTGTTGTCATTTATCTCCGTATACCATGATACTTTTGGATTTTGTTAAGGCTTTTGACAAAATACAGCATGGAAGACTGCTGCAACAGAAAAAAAAAAAAAAAAGAAAGAAAGAAAGTTGGTGGAATCGATCATTTGTATCTCTCCTCCATTTTGCCTTACTTACTGGGGCTGATAGATAGTTGCGAAATTAAAAATTAACAACTATTCTGATTGGATACATTTTATATAAATTTAGATAAATGTTTCTAACTTTGTTAAAGATACCAAGCTATTTTAAACCTGGTTTTACTCCATTTCCCAAGTAAGCAAACAGACAAGTAAGTCAAGTTCGCGCCTGCAAGTGTTGCAAGTCTAGCTGACCCTGCACGTAGTGCAAGACCAAGGCAACTCGTAGTAAAGGTGGAATAAGCTCTGATCACTATTCTTAATATTTACACTTAATGCAAAGCACATTTTCTTGAGGAGATGTGCTTTGAACTGTTTTTTGTTTTTTTTAGAACTGGTCTCTAAAACAAGACATTGACTACTTATAAATGTTCTTATAAATTTCTTGTAAAACGTATTAAAAGGAGCGGTGGATTAATCGTGCTGATCTACAAAATTTTCTCTATTGGAATATTTCGTACTTCGTACGAGGCTATCCTGATCAGTAACCCTAATCAGAATGACATTTGTAAACACTTTCATGGTGCACACTATTTGTGGACATGCAACTAAATTCAATCAATCTATTTTCTTGTAACTTTCTCTTCAGCTTCGTAAGATACCAAACTGCTTTTCCAAGTACAGGAGGACAAACACTAATAATTCCGGGTTTTTTAATATTTATTTTTTAATACAGCTTCTTATCTGGAAGAATACGAAAAATGAGATAAGACCGCATACAGCATATCTCGTTTCGATACTTGTGTTTCTCCATTAAAATAGGCGTCCACAGTGTACATCCTTAAATAAACGTAGTAGTTTCCTCTGAGCGGACAGCAGAGTTGTTACTGAAGACAATATTTACATTTTTATTAGTCGTTATGAGTTTAATGGTTCTTCATGGAGCAAGGTCAAAATATGTCCTATCATTGTTTTATTTCATGTACGCTTTTGAAAACATTGAGATAATGGATATGAAGCCATGCTCGTACAATGTCTGTGGTGAGTACAATGAGTGATATCATCTGCGTGCAAGAGATATTCGATAGAAAATTAGCTCGACCCGTAGGGTTACTGCTATAAGTTCTATTGTTGTGATCACCCGGGCAAGGGTTTCAATGTACACAACATAGAAAACTGAGGAGAGAGACAATACTTGTCTGGCATCTTTCTTTAAAATATGGGATTAGATGCATATAAATAAGAAGCGGAAACGTTATTGGAATGATGTGTAGAATGGCGAAATAGGATTGATGATAGAACCCATCGGAAGTTATTTTGGTTCATATTCTAAAAAGTCATATTCAAAAAATATAACAAAAATTTGTATTTGTTTGTAGCTATTTCATTGTCAGTGAGATCTTTGATTACTGCTTCAACAACACCAAGATAGCATGCTTGATTTAGATACATTACAATTGTGAGTGTGATCGTTCATCTAGTTATTGAAATCTCCTTTAAGTCATTTTTCAACGTTATCAACGTTTCAGAAGCATCAGGGAAGAGACTATAAGATAAATAACTACGCCATGTTGTGGTCCTAAACAGTAATTCGTACATTATTATCTGAAAGTATGTGCTGCAAGATCAACAATTGTTTTTGTGGGGAAAAAAAAACCACTCCTTCCATGAGGCGGGGTAAGATCGAGCTGGGATCGGGTGAAAGAAGCTCCTTTAGTCTGCTTGGGGGGAGGGGGAGAGTTAGGAGAGGACGAGGTCAAGCGCTATGGAAGCAAACTATTTCCACTCTTCTAATTATTGATACTCTTTAGTAAATAATTTGTAGCACCAACTAAGGAGATTCACGTTACAGTTGTGTATTAACCTCCTCAGGATAATATAGATAACAAAAGGATATTACTTTCGTTATCAACAAAATTATTATCCTTTCGCCATTCAGGAAATAAAATTATCAATCCTTCTGTCTGGGTGGAAGTTAATGACGTGCATCTCTGTAGAATACTATGAAATGGACTTCACAGATATGTGTTCACTGAGGCCAGAACTTTTATGCAATTCTATTGGCAATCCATCAAAGTCTGGCATTTTGTGTGCTTTGAAAGAATTTAATGCTTCTTGAATTTCCGTCGTGCTGATAGATCTTTTCAGCCGCTTATTATGCTTCATTGTATTGCCTTTAGCAGAAAATTCACGAGAAGATATCTATTTTTTGAAAGATAAATGACTTTTGATAATAAAGGTAAAAAAGAATCCATAATTTCTTCTAAATTATGCAAAAGAATATTAATTATGGTTCCTGATATTTTGCATTATTTAATTTTTTTCCCTGTTGTATCTTTCTTGTAAAAGGATCGCGTGAATTTTTTTCCCTTTTACTATATTTATTTCAATGTTCTGTTCTTGTAGTACACATCAATGAATTCACAGTCTACTTCTTGAATATTCTGCCTATATTTATCAATTACGTATTTCACTCTGCTGATACATTTAGTGCCGAATGATTAGTTACAGAAGTATAAAGTGCTACTATCAGTCTATGTAACGTTCTTGATAAGTAGTTGGATACATATATTCTGAGTAATCTTGTAACCACGATGTCTTGGAATATTCCACATGGGAGGTCGTCACCACTTGAAAGCTCTTGGATATCATTTCTATAATTCTCATATTCTCATATGTAACTCCCCAGAAAATAAACTGCTCAACTTGAGAATAACATACTTACGATTTTAAATGCGCTTTCCTGGAAGAAAACGAAGACAATTTTCAACAATAAACACTTTATAGTAAACCTTAGATGGCGAACTTATGGCACTAGTACCAGAGGTTTTACGTCTGAGAATTTTGCTGGCATGTCAACGATTTACAGGTGATATCCTTTTATACGCTTATAAATTATTCAAGTTTTTTTTTAACTGTTACAATATGTACAAGATGAATTTTGTTTTACACAAGACAGCAGCTATAAAGACGTGCATATCATTGGTGCGGTATTAACAAAAGATCGCGCGATCCAAAGACAAAAGCAACAGATAAGTGTTGAGTTGAAATGTTAATTCTCTTCAATAGAATTCCATAACATCTGAAACTGTCATAACAGCATTCACTATTAGTTTTAACACATTCACAACAGGGTGTCATTTATCGTTCCGATGGAACTTCTCATTACTGACTGGCTCAACTCACACAAACGTTTCAACCCTTGGTTGAATTTTATGGCTTCTTGTTTGCGTTTGAGGTGGGAGGCGAACTCATTATATGGCATGTTTCAATTCTTGATAGAATTCTATTTGAAGTTAGCCTTTGTGATCTGTCATAATGACATCGAGAATTTCAAATGCAATAAAACAAACACTTATTTCATAATTGAAAAATTGGACAAGAGTTTTTAGTTAGATACTGTGTTTCGGTGCAACATATGGTTTTGCTTAAGTCTATACAGCATACCGTATTTTCCGGTGTATAAGACGCACTTTTTTACCTTAAAAATTCATCTTAAAAATGGGATGCGTCTTATATAATGAAGGTAAAGATTGTTTCCTCTTTTCAAAGTCATACGCACTCCCTTTTATGTTCCAAGATCTTTGTAGGCAGTTAACGGTGCAATCAAATTGATGCGTGACCTTCATGTGACTTCTAGCGCGTCATTGGCTAAGAACTCGGCGTGGTCAGAAGGAGATTTTGTACAATTTGCGTAAAGAAAATCGCGTGGAACGTAGAAAAATTGCGAAGTGGCCAGAACTAGAGACCGAAGTTTTGAAATGGGCGCAAGAAAATCGGCAAAATGGCATTGCCATTTCAACAAAAATGATTCGTACCCATGCAGTCAAAGTAGCCTGTGAGCATAACATTGAAGATTTTAAAGGTGGTGCGTCATGATGTTACCGTTTCATGAAACGCAGTAGACTTTGTATGCGTAAAACAAAAATCAGTCAAAAAATGCCAAAAGAATATGAAGACCAAATTATTTCTATATTATAAGAAATTAATGATGATAGAGAAGAGTCAGATGACAGTGGCATGGATTTTGCAGGTTTCTGAAAGGTCAGTTTATTATTAAAAATTACCTATTATTTTATCAATTTTTTTAAAAAAATCATACTTTAAAGTTTAGGTTTTTTCCAGAAAACTGTATTAATTTTCTTGGGTGCATCTTATACTCCGGAAAATACGGTAGTTTCTATGAGAGGGGGACATATTACTTAGCGCCGTTTTTATTCCATCTGTCTCTAATTGCACTATTTGTTGAGAATGGCACAGACTACAAAAGCCTCTGTACAGTACCTTATTCAGTGATGCCATAAAACTAAATTCGATACTTATAACTACTTGCTCGATACGGGCAGACACAAATTTAACGAAGATAAAATTTGATTTTTAAGTCCCGTGGTGAAAAATATGAAAAAAAAATAAAATAAATAAAGGGTTACTAGCAATTATAGACCGCGTTATATCGAAACCGCGTTGTATAAGTATCGCGTTATACAAGGGTTACCTGTATTATCAGAGGACTAAGAATAGTGTTAGCTAATTCCAAGGTAACCGATTGTTATTGATGATATATCACTATAAAATGAAGATTCCGTGTAATAATAATCTTCATTTATTATTGACTGACTATTTATACTGTAAAAGATTATACAATAAAATTTTGAATGAGGTTCTTATCATCAAGATATTCGTAATAAACATCGAAATAATATTCTTTGCTCGATATTTTTGTGTCCTCATTGCTTATTCTCCCTGAAAGAATTTCACTCTCTTCGATTGGGCTCAGCTAACGACTGTTGATTGTCTTGCTCATCCCCAGTGACAAGGGTTAGCTTCTCCGTACATCTTTTATTTCCTTTTCCTTTTATGCTGTCCTGGAGACCAAATTGTGACAAAGAGGAGTGTGTGTGTGTGTGTGTGTGTGTGTGTGTGTGTGTGTGTGTGTGTGTGTGTGTGTGTGTGTGTGTGTGTGGCAAGCTATTCAGCAAACCCTAATGGGTAGTTTTCGCTTTAGTATTGATTGTAACGAATTAGTTGGTTCATTTCCTAAATATAATTCGCTGGTGTTCCTTTTATGTTATCGTAGCAAAACAATGATTTTCCCCATTTTCAAGGAAAAAATAATAATAACAACAGAAATATTTCATATTAGAATGTAAGAAGCAAAAATGTGAAACATGCAAATACATTTAATGATAATAATAAACTTGTGCAATATGAAATATTTATTGAAGTTATCTATAGTACACAAAAATTAACTTTAACTTTTAACATTACTAACCTAAAGGGTGAAGCAGATGCTTTTCATATTCCCCGCTATCTAATGAGGAAAACTATGAGTGGGAAAAGATTTATGAGCATGTTGCTCGCCCTGAGTGGGCCTGAGGATTATGCATTGAGGTTACAGTTTAAGATAGATTTTGGTCTTTTATGTTTAAAGTAGTCTGTTCCGTCGTAATTTGACGCTAGTTGAGTTAGTTTATTAGGGTGCACAGATGCTTTTGAGAACTTAGTTGCTGTAGTCTGCATGAAGGTATAGATATAGGGGACATTTGTGTCCCGGTGAAGTTGCACAGTACGTACGAACCAGTGCGTTGAGGATCATTCAGAGACATTTATTTTGCACACGTTGTAGTTTGAGTATACTGGTATTAGCAGTATGGCTCCAGGCTGGAGAAGCATAGGTGAGTATAGGACGAATCATCAATTTATATATAAGTAGTTTGATTCTGGTGTTCCATTTACTGTTCCTATTGATTAAAGGATAGAGCTGGGCAATGATTTTTGATGTCTTCAGACAGATATTCTTGACATGGTGAAAGTCAGTTTTTTGTCCATCAGTACGCCAAGAGATTTGATCTCAGTTAACCATGGGATTTTTGTGTTAAATGGGAGGATGTCTCCAGTAGGAAGCATTGGTCTTTTGGCGAATAGCACTGCTACGCTCTTTTGAGGATTTACTTGGAGTCTCCATTTGGCGCAATATTGTTCGATTAGCAGTAGATTTTCCTGCAGTTTCTTTTTTGCTAGATGCGGTTTTAAAGATCTGGTCAGAATCGCAGTATCATCCGCATATAGGGCCTTGAGAGATGACAGTGGGTTGTGCGGGATATCACACATATATATGGAAAATAGAGTCTGTGCCAGTAGAGATCCTTGTGGGACTCCAGCCAGGATCCGCTTTTGTATCGAGACTGCGCCATTTAACTTAACCCGCATGCGTCTATCGTAGAGGTTGAACCATTCCCAATGGTGTGCCAAAAGATATGATTTTGTATAGCAAGCCATAATGTAATGCCAAACCTTGTCGAATGCACTGTCCAGGAAAACAGCCCCAAATTCTGTGCTCATTTTATTAAAATAGGAACCCGAACAATTTTAAATGAAATAAAAGGAAATATTATTGATCCAGTCATATTTTATAGCCAGATATAGAAACACTCTTAAAAAAGGTTCTTTATATGTCTTGTTTCTATATTCTATATAGAAAGAATATTATTCTGTATTCATTCAAACCAAGGCATGACATTCAAAAGTTATATTTTGATAAGTCCTCTGGTAAATTTTGGAAATTTTTTCTGAAATTTCTTTCTATCTTTGGCTATAAAATAGAGCTGGATCCATAATATCTTCCATTTTAATGTAATATTCAACTCACTTCTGTGATATTAAAATGTCTGAATGAAGATGATAAACTAAATAATGAATGAACAAATCGAAAATAATTTTTTAAGTTGAAAAATAAAAAAATTGAATTAAAAATAATGCAATTCACAGAAGAATTAAGTTATTCACTTCATTTCGAGTGTACTAACTTATTCAAGAATATTCAATAATTAATCAACATTGAATAATATGTAATTAGAATTAGAAAGTGGAATTTCGATATAAATGAAATATTTTCGATTAATTAGTTAATCGAAATATTCGTTTCGATTTATATATTCGTTTTATAGATTTGCAGATACTTCACAGAATATAGCGTTTTCCCCTGTGGTGGCCTGGAAAGAATAGCCCCAACATAACCTATGCGTGTCGTAAGAGGCGACTAAAATGGACGCTGAGTTTCGAGAGTTTGAGTTTCTCCCCTTAAGGTTTTTGGCTTAAGAGAGCTTTAAAAGAACAATGAGTCTCCGGGGTGAGTGTTTTCTGGCAAAGCCCGTGCGGAGCTTTGTCGGTGAATACTTTTCGCTGGAATATGAGCGGTTTTGCTCAGTGGTGTGGTCAGCCCGTCACTGAGTGGAACCAACGCTGAATTGGACGGTCTTTCAGCCACTATGGAATGGTCTAGGAATTGTCCTAATTTTTAGAGTTGGCTTTACTTTAATAAAAGCCCCAAGTAACCTATGCGTGTAGTAAGAGGCGACTAAAATGAATGCTGAGTTTCGAGAGTTTTGCTCTCTCAGGTTTCTTCCGAAATTTTGCTCCCGGTGAGGGGGGGGGGCTTGATTTCGGAGGTTTGCACTGGGAGAGCATTTTGAATCTCTGGGGAGGGTGTTCTCCGACGTGACCCGTGAGGGGCCTCGTCGGTGGACGCTTTTCCCTGGAATATGAGCGGTTCTGCTCGGTGGTGGTGGGGGGATGTCACTGAGTGGAGCCAACACTGAATTGGACGATCTCTCGGCCACTATGGAGTGGTCTAAGGATCGTTCTAATTTTTAGAGAGGGTGTTACTTACATAGTAACACCCTCTATTGCTGTTACACTCCTGCCTGATCAGAGCTTTATATAGCTCAATGACACCTTATCCTTACACTGTCCTCTACAGATAACGGGGAATATGAAAAGCATTCTTGTTTCTCCCATTTAGCCAGTCCTTTTAAGGACAGAATATAGCACTGAGATAGGGTCAAAAATATAAATATCGAATCAAAAATATCCAGAAATAGACTTATGAAATAAAATATTGCAGTAATAGCAATGAAGATAAAATAAAAACTTAAAGATATTATTAAATACAGTATATTATTATTTAGTGTATATAAGTTGCCATTTTAAGTCAATGTTAACACTGGTATGAATTTAGCTATAGATATTACCATGGGAGCTAAAGAATGCTATTTTAATTTTTATAAATATTATTATTTTTTTAAAAAAATGAAATGCACTAGGTATTTGGTGCGAACCTCCGATATCAAATGTCATCGTATTCCATCCAGACGAAATCAATGAGCAGACAGGAAAAGATCAAAATAATCCGAAATCTTGGATGTCCTGATCGTTGACCGTCTGGATGTGATAACCTTGGCACTGTCCCTTCCTGTGTGTGGGATGAAACCATAAAAGATATTCCATTTTAACATACTGCTTTTCTTTTCTTTTTTTTTTTTTTTTGTCTTTAGTCTGTTTTCGACATCTTGAGCCTTGCAAGATGTCGATTGCTTCTTTTAGTCTAAACATCTAGAAGACAAATTCCTGTAAATAATCCGCTTAAACAGAGTACTCGTTGCACAAAGACGTGCTTGAAGGAAGGGAAATTTGTCTTCAATTAAACACAGAATCAACGAACATGAGATATTTTTTATTTAAAAATATAAAAGCCCTCGATACCCTTCATCAATAATCTAAAAAAAAAAAAAAAGAGTTCATGAAATAAAAGCTGTTGTAAAAATTTTGGAAGAATAAAAAGAAATTAATTCTTGAGAAAACGAAAAAAAAAAAAAAAGAGGATTGTCTTATTAAATATGCAAATCCGATAGAGCAAAACACTTTAAAAAACAAAAAATCACATAGCTTTTTGATGACTTCCGAAAATCGATGACTAAACTAACAATGTACATAGAAGCACGTGCTTGACTATGAATAATACATATACCCACCACATTTGGCAATAACAATGGAAATTCGACTTTAGCAAATGAAATATGACAAACAGATAAGAGAAAATACGTTTGTATAAGTAGTTTGGTTTTTGTTGCTGTTAGACGAGTAAGTGGATGGGAAAAATCGAAAATGGCACAAGAATTTTATGAACGAAAACAGTAAGAAATACCACTCGACTAATGGAGAGAGAGAGAGAGAGAGAGAGAGAGAGAGAGAGAGAGAGAATAAAATTTGTTATCAATTAAATAATCAGCTGAGTGATTTTCCTTATTGTATTCCGATGAGTAATTACCATATATTGGATGAATTTTGTTCTTTCTTGTTGTTTATTTCAGAAGCAGAAAGATTTATTTAAGAAATGTACAATTATCATATTAAATACGAATAAATAATAAAAAAAAAAAAAACAGTTTTATTTCGTGGTAGAAATCATGACGTATTTTTGATATCGTGGTGCTGTCACCTACCGGAGGTAGAGGGCAACATCAATTATCCGCATTTTTGGTTTAAATAAAAAAAAAAAAAACTATATATTTCTTATCATTTATAAAGTTATGAAACATTTAGTTAGTTTACTGATCCGAAGAAATGAAAGTATAAAATTTCAAAATAAAAATTGAAATCCAATCTCCAAACTTTAAGCATATAAAGTGAGAAAGAATATCAATCACACTTACTGTAACGTTCTACATTCATCAATAAAAGTCCTTCCAAAGCGTATTCAGACTCCCTGACCCATTCAAAGGTCTTGCGTTGTCTAGTCAGTTGTCCTAGCAACCATTCTTTGGGCGTTAAGCTCAAGGCTGTGCTGGGGAATGGAAGATCTTGCGAAGCGTAGGCAGCATTCTCTCGGAAGTCAATGACAATACATTCTTTGGGGTCAGCAATCTCCATCATATTAATGGGATATGAGGGTATAACACTGGAATCCTGGAAAAAAAAATTCTAACATTATTCCCTTTAATGATATTTCCATTGAGTTTGATAATATTTAGTTTTTGCACTAAATGGTGACTTAAAAATTGGGTATTTACAGCCATATATGACGAAAATTAATCTGTTAGTGGGTACTCGATCACGAAGTTTTCTGCTATCAAATGGTGAGCAGCAATTTTTTTTATTATTATTATTTGGTTTGGTTTGCACTCCATAAAACCTGTCATCCAGAAGTTCAAGTAAAAAAAAAAAAAAAAAAAAAAGACTCCAATGTACGTTATAGTGAAGGACAAACAACAGGAGGCTCGCGTAACTTGGAGTTAATAAACAAGAGTTCAATCGATATAAAGCTACCTCTGACGAATCATTACTTTGGTTCCGGCTTCTCTCTTTTCACTTCTACCTTTTTACGTCTTTTAAACTTACCTCCGTTAATGTCAAAGACGTTTTTACTTCCTCAGAATAATTAGATAAAATAGCGCCCCCCCTTAGCAACACATCAAATTGATTTTTATTGTTCAAAAAGCAAACACCTGTATTTAGACTACTCAATTTAATTGGATATTTTTGTTTTAAATAAATACTTTTAATTTTATCCTTAGTGTTACATTAATATATAATAATAGATAACAATACTATTACTCTGTTATACAAATACTATCGAATATATATTTAGAACTTTTTTTTATTAAAATTATTTTTAATATGTATATAATTAAGTGAGTAAACTATGTAAATGTTAATTTAATGGAGCCAGTTATGAGAAATTATTTAGAAGAGCTTGACCATAATGAAGAGCCCCATCAACAGTCAGCTTCTATTTTATCCGGAAGTGTCTTGCCTAATTAATATCATCTTGTTTTCCGACACCACTGATCCACAGGGGATGTTTTTTACGTCATTCACTTTGGATAAATATAATGCAAAGGTTCAAAGAAACGCAGACTACCGTACTGCATGGCAATGCTTACGAAAATTATTATACAGTACACTTGTTCCCAGCAATTAGCTATTTATATTATTAATTTTATTTTTTTTCTCACCATGTCGCCAATGAGTATATTATCTTTGAATCCCTGTGTTGTAACAATTATTCTTCTCAGAAGAATGACAATTAAAAGCAACTAGTTAATTACGCCTTACTGAAAGCATCATAGAATGGAACACAGTATTTCATTAGACAAGGACGAAAACAGGAAGATTATCTGAAATAATTATAAAAGAAACTAGATTTATCGCCAGAATGTCTCCATAGTGCTGAGATCATGGCCTAAACAGAAACTACACTACTCATAGCCATAACCGAGTCGTTTTCTAGAGAAATCTCTGAATAAGATGCGATTCCCCTTCTGGAGATAATTCTAACCTCCAGTAATTTTTGATATAAGCATTATTACAAATATTGTCTCTTCAGAATCCAGGAAATTATCCATATTCTTTTTCTCAAGGACTTACTGCCTCTTAATAGTTAAGTTAAAACAAATAGCAAATCTGTCGAACGATTGAATCATTTTCTCGCATTTGGGGGATGGTGTCCCTAAGGGCTTCTTAAAATGATTGCCTTGGTACAGAAGAGAACAACCATCCCTCTCACCGATGCACTCCACTTTCTTTCACACAGAATTTCTTCTTTTGCATCTTCAGAACTAGCACTAGTAATTTTTTTTTAGTCTTCTACTGCTGTTTTTCTTTTTCTTTTTTTTTTTGCCAGTTTTCTCTCTCATGTTGCGCATTCTAAAGCGTATAGTCTACATTGGAAACTTTACAACATCGGATTAGAAGACTGAAATCTTTAAATTCCAGTGTTATCAAGTTTATTCTTTCTTTTCGAACTTCTATCAATCTGGGATGCTAATGCATAGATTGAACAACCTCTCATGTATGGGGTTACCATAAAAAAAAAAAAAAAGAAAGGAAATAAAATAAAAGAAAAACATTCAAAACCCAATGGATCTGCAAATGTATCCATCCATACGTAGCCTATTAATAACCTGCTAAAGTTCTTCGAAATGTTAAAATTGCTTCTCGCAAGAATAATTCCCTCATTAATTCAATGGATAATAATATAATATACATATATATATAATGTTTTTTACAATGGGGTATCATAGCAACTACATGTTCTCATTTACCCACTGAACGTCATATAAACTGAATTAAGATTGTATAATTTTGTACTGTCCGACCAAAGATGCGAGAACCTTGGCTGGTACAGTGCCAAGAAGAGTCAATTCATGTTGAAGGGTAGAAAGGAATAAGGCAATGTACGAATTCGTCACCAACATGAAATCACGTGCTTTATACGTAAAATTTTCCAACTGTTGCACAAGAAAAATAATTACCACTTTAAAAACTAGAATTTTCATGAAAGAAAAGTTAATTTTCCGACGTATAATAATAAACACTCATCCCTCGAAATCTCGAAACGCATTGATTACCCTATTATCGGAATGAATTCGCCTTCTTCTGCCATATGCAGAAGTGTCGAGGGGGTCTCGTATCTGTAGTCGGACAGCATTTAGTCTTAAAATGTTTGTGAGGAACTTTAGACAGATTTTGATGAAAATTAGACTTGTCAGTGTCATTGCAACATGCATGCTGGACAAGACGACCCCATAAATGCTAGAAGCTATCTTTAAAATAAATAACTAAATACTACAAACTTAGCCTAAGATTTAACCAATGCCTATACATTATTGTGAAAGGAATAAAACTGAAATAGTAATTGGTTAAACCAAAAATAATTTCATGGCATCTATGAATAGTTTTTTTATAAAACCAATAAAAAGCAGTTATTTAAATTTTTATGGAATTGTTTTACTATATTGTAATGAAAGAATTAAACAATGAATTCTGGAAGCATTAAAAAAAAAAAAAGACAAGGCATGAACATCCTTAATCGAGAAATCGATGGTTAAAAAAAATCAGCCTGTGAGAAGGGTGGTTGTGGTTGAGGGCGTTTGAGCTATTCATGAAACCAGATCACTAGAATTTTACTAAAGGAACTAAAGGATGAAAAATAGGGCATTTAATTAGCGCACATTCTTTCGATTATTTCTTTTCTATCTACTATTTTTTTCGGACTTTTTTTTCCCCAACTTCGCAAAGAAACTTTTGAAATGCAAATTGCGGATGGAACTTGAGCAAGAAAATAAGCGATCTCTATTTCTTTAAGCCCTAGACAGCACCATTTATTTCCAAGACTTTTTGGACACAAATAAAAATGGGAATGAAGACTGATTGTTTCAATATTGTATAATGCATAAGAAGTTTGTACGTTTTCTTTGTGTTTTTGTCTTTTCTTTGTTTGTTTGAATTTTTATTGTTTGAACGTACACCTGCCAAATTTTTCATTACAAAAAAACTTACTTTCTTTGGAAAATTTTGAAAGAAATAACATGCCACACTTAATATTTCTCTTTTGAAACTATCATGGAATCCAGTCAGAATTGATAACACTTTATTCGTATTCTTCATATTCTTTACTGAAGACGATGCGGTGATTTTTAAGGGAAGGGCACCCGAAGAAAAAAGAAGAAAGCATCGATCGGTACTAATCACTGTCTGGACACCAGAAAATATGATAAAAAAACTTGTTGATGCGATATGGATGAGCTGCATGTAATAACCGGAACGAATATTGCTGCTCTTAAGTGTCCATGGGGACATGCAAGCTATAAAACAATCTGTAAGATATGATAAAATGTTGATATAACGGGTATTAATGCAGAACCGGGCTCTTTTAAATGTTTTAATCGTAAGTAAATTGGTGCAACACCAAAGTAAATTAATAATAATTATATTGTCGCTTTTTTCTTTTAATATTACGTTTTGAAAATTAAATATTCGACACCAGAGGGCTAGAGCAGCACTAACTCCACTCAGTCGTAATAAAGATAGAAAAACAAATTAATCTTCTCTTTTAAGTAGCTATTTATTTATAAGTTTATATCATATATAAACTTATAAATAAACAGCTGCTTAAAATAGATAATTGATTTGTTTACTATTTTTATTACGGGATAGTTTTTATAAACCAACATAAAATTTAGATAAGTCTCTGCCTTCAATAATGCTTCGTATTTTTTTGCGTTCTCGATGGTCGTTATTAGAAAAAATAGAAAAAAGTACAAAGGAAGAATGACAACGACTTGTGCAATCATTGCAACAGTATATATTTCACAAAGAAAAGCCTCTCAGATCATTATGGGCAAAATTCCAAGAAATAACAATGGACTACCAGAGAATATTCGAACGTGCAGATTAAAAATCTCTTCTGTAAGTCGATTCAAAACTACGCTATAAACCGAACTCATTGATAGTAATGTGTTCACGTATGCCCAACGCAAAACAGCAGGAAAGGTGTATATCAAGGATAAAATGGAGACTGTCAGATTGCACGTGATCTTCCTTACTTCAATTATTCACAGATCTGTAGTAGCGCAGACTTTAAAAGGAAAGTCTATTTCCGAAAATCTAAAAACAGATGCAATAGATAACATTGTTTTTTTTTTCTTTTACATGTACTCTTTTTTTAAAGTGATGTTTAAGTACTACGAAAATCTCACACGTAAACTCTGTGCCAGTTGGATTCCAGCGTTTCTTTATCAAGTATATTTAAAAACGTTTTGTTTTGTGTATATATATATATATATATATATATATATATATATATATATATATATATATATATATGTTATTTATTTTTCATTTAAAATTTAAACATTTTTAGAAAGTTTTTTTTTTCAGTTTATCAATAAGCATAGAGCCTCTAGCTCAGTCGGTTTCGACAATGCTCTTTAGTTAGAAAAGTTGCATCCAGTTTAGCGTGCGAAGAATCTTTATTAGGATTTTTCATCCGAAGATGAATTAGTCAGATTCATATGGAGTTAGGAGGGTTTTTTCCCTTCCGAAAAGTCGGAAAAGTTCATCCCATAAAACAGACCAGACAAACAAGCCTAGTATGGACTTTTTTTCATTTTATAGACAGAGGCTTATTCATTTCTTATTGAGACTGCTAACAAAGTTTGTTTTCAATCAGCCATGATTCTTTTCAAACCAAAACTACCACATTCTAACCTAACTCGATCAGAATCCAAAGCACTTAATTCTCTAAAAAAGAATACGGATTCGTATTCTAGCCAAGTTAATACAGTCAATAAATTGACTGATAATATTTCCAGTTGGGTTGAAGAATTCAAGAAAAAACTAAACTTTTTCATGCTCATCCGCCTAGATTACATGGCATTCCCAAGATTGATAAACCAGGTTTCCATTAAGACCAGTAGTAGTCTGTATTGGCTCCCACATATAAATTTCTAAATACTTATCTACTTTATTATCTTCATTTACTGGAAAATCTACTTCTCACATCAAGAGCTCTTTAGATTTTAAACAAAAGTTTTGTAATCTACATTTAGAACCTTCAGATATTTTACTTAGTCTCGATATATAGTATCTCTTCTTCACAAGCATTCCTTTGGCAGATACCATTAATTTACTTAAATAAGATTCTCCTCCTAATGACTTTGTAATCCGCTCTGGTTATTTCAGTATACAAGACAAATTATGCCAACAAGTTGAATGAACAGCTCAGAGGTAGTCCTATCTCTCCTACCCTTGTAAATTACGTGGAGCATTTTGAAGATTATCTTCTTAAAGATGTTTCTCCTAAACCTACAGTATGATAGAAATATGTAGATGATATACATATTTGCAATTTGGAAAGTTTTACCATCAGATTTAAAATTATTCACTTCAAAAATAAATATGATTTACCCGAGAATTCAGTTTATTTGATAAGAAGAAAAAAAAATCAACTAGCATTTTTTGGTATTTTAAATTTTCTTTAACCAGATGGTAGTTTACAATTTTCTCTTTTTAGAAAAGAAACTCACTGATCTATGCTAATTCTCATCATCCTAGTCCAAAGATTGGAACTGTTAAAGCCCTTTTACATCGTGTTTGTGATATTTGTTCACTGAAGACTTTGTACAGCAAAAATTGTATTTTATAAAATCTGCTTTTATTAAAAAAATGCCTTTAATGAATCTTTTATTAAGAAAGCTTTTAACAACTTTGGAAACCAGTCTCTAGCCCTCCTGAAGATATCACTCGGATTCCACTCCCTTATATTAAAGGTATTTCTGAATATATTAGCTTAAAGTTCTAAACCTCTTAATATTATAATGTCCTTTCGCCCTGTCAGGAAGATTTCTATCTTCCTTTCAATCTTCCAGGTGAACTGGAACAGTCTGGCCTAGTAGAACATGCCATCTCGAGCAGAGTTTTTGGAAGAAAACTAAGCTTTATATAGAAGTAGACTTCTCATAGAGCGCTTAAACAAAGTTGTTGGACCTTTCTGCATCGACCTAACTTAAAAGATCTAAAGGTATTCTCTTATTTATTGGAAATATGATTACATCATTTTTATGCAAATTCCTGATTATTATATTTTGCAATTTATTTTATTTTTTTTTTTTTATAAATTGAGACTGTTACTAACTTTTTGTTGTCCTATTAACGCTATAGAGACGCTTTTTGAAAATGATTCTTTAATTGTAATTTTACATTGTGTTCCATTTTCAGTGTACTGAAGACGCCTATGATACGCGAGGGAAAAATTTTACGACTATTAAATTTATTTCACGTTAAGTTTTAGTCTTATAGTTCTTATAAGAACTGGGCGATGGACTGAGTTCTTGACTCTTTATCCCGTCATCTGAATGAAGAAAACCTGTGTGGATGGGGTGTTATTGAGCTAAAAGCTCTAGTCATGGCTGGGTAACGGCAATAGCCGAGCCTCAGTTAAAACTTCATTGGCTACAACATTGCCATTTGTTATCCTGGAAGTCCTCACTTCCATAATAATATGTATTCAGCATATTCTATGTAGATAGAATTAACCCCATCAAAAAATTAATTAGGTTTCTAAGGATTGAGTTACTTGATCGCGATTTGCTATTTATTTAAACAATAAATATGATAATATTAGTAAGCATATTATAGTTTACAATAAATTTTATTTTGCTTATTTTTTTATTTATGTTACGTTTAAAGTAGGTCTGATTAATAACATTCTAAAACTAAGTTATTTCGGATAATAATGGGAAAAACAACATAAATAAATCTTTGAGCAAATCATTATTTAAATATATAATTCATTTATGAAAATGATAAAAAGAAAATCGGTTTTTGTTTGTATCAGATAAATAAGCGACGATAAACCTTTATAAAATTTCTATGAATTTTCTAAAATTGCTAGACATTCGCGAGCCAAATAAAATTAGTAAATGACGGAGAATATCGCGAAGACAAGGTTGTCTACTCTCAATTTAAATCATTGTAAACGTATTGAATAATTATTTATGATGCAATTGAATGGATTTGATGCAAGGCACGCTTTCATATTAAACTGGTAGTTTGTTATTTTCGATAATAAACGTCTTGATAATAAACGTCATCTTGCTAATTTTAGACACATTACCAACCGTCTTGAAAAGCACTTATATTTGACCCTCGGTCACAGTTATTGCTAGATGGTTAATCGCTTAGAATTATTGCAAAGAGACAGTTAAGACTAGACAAGATGTGGTATTGTGTTTGTCACTTGTCTGATGTGATTGTCGATGAAAGTTTCGTTCACTGAAGAAAAAGGAGAGAAAACACCTAGAAAATTCCTACCATCACAATCGGATTTTAAACACAATTCCCTTCTTAGGTAAGTTACCCAAGAGGATCGAAGATAAAAACTGAATAAAATCTCCATTCTTATGACCGATATGTCGTCATGCATATTATCTGTATGCAGTTTATATTATATATATATATATAGAAACTGTATAAAGAAATAATAACGTAACCTATATTTATTGTAAAATTTTAATTTAAGATTTTAAATGTACAAAAAAGTTTCTAAAATTTTAAACTTATATTTTACCTTTAAATGTTTAATATATCATAACATTAATAACTGTGAGTGGAAGTTACTTATTAAGCATAATACGTGTTTGTGGTTATAGAAAAAGAATTTCTTTTCAAGGTTATTCATTAGCTTTTTAATTCTCATTCAACGTCAATTTTACGTCGGTTGTTCCCAACCCGCTTGCGTGATTCTGAAGTATTTATGATATAACTGTGAAAGAATAAATGTGTTGCATACTGATGTAACTGGGTAGAGGTTGCGTTTGTCGTTGCGTGTAGATTTTAGAAGGCTCTACTAAACTTTTCAGCAATTATAGGAAGTAAAATAAAACCTAACAACACACACACACACACACACACACACACACACACACACACACACACACACACACACACACACACACACACACACTGAGCTATGAAGCAAAATAGAGAACTACACATAACATGTAGAGCACAAAGACAAATATTAAATCTACATCATGTTATAAACTTTTAAACAAGAATCTTACCTGTACTCCAGGGAGGAATCTTCCCAGCGTATGAGTTGGGATAATAAAATAATCCGGCTGCTCTGTTTCTTTAAAAGATTCCGTCTTCTTGGTGTTAGTATGTGAATTATATGTTGGAGACTTTCCTAAACACTTAGAAGGAGAAAGTTTTGTGGTTAACACATCGGACCTCTGAGGTTCATTATAGGAGTGATCATAAATGGTATCCATTTGCAAATTTTCCGTATCTAATCTAGAATTTTGAGATCTTCTTCCACTCTTTCGTCTATTCCTGGATACTGGCAGCTCAGGAGAAAGCATATAAGGACTGTAACAGAAATAGGAAGTATCTCCCAGTTCTAAAAGTGGCGTACACCCTTGTCCCTTTGCATCCTTATACCTTTGACCTTGGTCGGTTCCTCTGTTAACATTTCTACTACCACGTTCATCAATTATATATGCGTTTTCTTTGCTCCAAGGTTTTCGTCTATGACTACTGGTCCCTGAGGTGTCTTGATGAAATCCTGAGGCTTCTTGGTGAAATCCAGAAGTTGATGGTTCTGCAGGACGATTGGCGGACCTTTCCATGTGGAAGTACAAATGGGTGCTAAGATGTTTTGTAAAAGCTGCCATGACCACATGTCTTTGTCCAAAATTTTGTTGTTTAATGTGTCGCGAAATACACACCAAGAGAACGTTTTGATACTTTTTTATATTAAGAATACTTGCGTTCCGGTTGGCCTATCCTATTCGAAAACAAATTCGCGCACAAAACACATGAAACTTTCACGTTTTTAACTTCAACAAACCTGCCGAGCACTAAATGCACGCAGCGTTCGATCTGCTTGCGTTGTCATGCCGTATTTCCATGAACCGAACGTAAACGGTATTTGCTGGTACTAGGTTTCTCAGTCTAAAAGCCATTGAAACACATGGGAATGTTACCAATACCTTTTTAAGCTTAACTTCAACCGGCTACACCCAACTCTGCCTTCTCCGAACTGTCACAGAACCAGCAACAGGCTAACTGTCATCTGGTTGCTTGTAGCGACCACAGCGCCACACTGTGTGTGAGTCACACAACCGATCGATACTTGTGGTTTTCATCTAATACGTCACCAACAGCGAATGGGTGCTGCCACTAACTGTTGTAATATTAGACACGTGCAGTTGAGATTGACAGTGCCGTACCGTACTCGCTTTTACGAAGAATAAAGGAAGCAACGATGAGAAATATTGCTTCTTGTTAAATCGGCTGGGGAGGGAACAAAAAAAGAAAAAAGAATTTTATTGAATATAAAAAACTACTTGCTGTCGTAAAAATGTGTCAACACAATCTGTTTGTTGACTCAGACAGCAATAAAGAAAATTTCTTAAATGAAAAACACATCCTTATACTTACCAGTCTTAAATTCTAAATCTACAACGTTGTATCCCGATGAATAGAGGATCAATCTTGTCCAAATTTCTTCTGCTAACTCTACTAGGTTATTAAAATAAACTATCAATGTCGAGAGACACTTAAAGTTATTTGATTAACTCGGCGATGCATGAAATAAAAAAAAAATGTAATCAGTATTTTAAGTAGCCTTAATAATATATTTTTCCCTTTGGCATTGTCTAGGACAAATCACTTGCTCCGGTGATATGTGAATTGCTAGAGAATTAACTATCCTAACTATCAGTAACGTCATCATCATCATCATTATCATCATCATCATCATGCTTGTCAAGGATTTAGGCCTAGAGTGGCCTTAGAAGTCAAGTTGAATCTCTTAAGAAGACGTCCGGTTTTCTTTTTCCTAATGGTTTGCACTTTAAGGCTTGTTTTGGTAATCTTTCTATTTTCATTCTTTGAACGTGTTCCATCCATTTATGTTTATATTTTTTTAATTTTTTCTATTACCTTCCTGGTTTAATTCTTTCATAATTTCTTCATTTCTTTTGTGATCGAATAGAGTACACTTTGCAGTTCTTCTCATTAGTAACGTTAGTCTTATTAATTTCAGACTTCAGATGACCTAAAAGTGTTAGAAAAAATTTAGACTCTTAACACACAAATTTCATGTTATTATCACTTCGTTTATCGCCTTACTATTCTTTGTTATTCGAAAGAAACTGACAAAGAGAGAAAAGAAAAAAATGAACACCCCCCCCTCCGCTCCATACTTCTACAGCAAATGGTTCTTGTACCAAAAGTGATAAAAATTCAAAACATTTTCGATCCAGACATAGCATATGGTTTTCAAATATCCAGTGGGAAGGAAGTATGTAAAATTTGATGATTAGTGGGCTGAACGGTATAAATTTATACACCAGATAGACAAAGAGATATTCGTCCATATATGTGACATTTAAACACGCACAGATATGACGTCGATACTAACCTTTTTAGTATATACTGTTGAAAGTATATGTGAGTCTATTGTTATAATGAAGACCATCGAGCTATAATTTCCGAGATTTCTCCAAATTCGGCTTAATTCCTAATACTTACAATATGGATTAAAAAAAATTTGAGAGGCTAAAATTTTTCACTTTTAAATTTGGGCACACACGTCATAATAATTACCCAGTACTAGATTAAACTAATGGAAACACAAAAGAAATCCAGCCAATACTTTACTCATTAAAGGGACAAATTGAATTCTCAGACGCTATCTTAAATAGCGTTGCAGTATTTCCCTATAAAGATTATATTAAATAATAATATATATAAAAAAAATTAGTCTGTGTGTTTTCGCTGCTTCCTTTGTATGCAGTAGTCATTTGTATTATTGACGTCAACGTAGTTTGCGGTCCCAGTGCTGCCCAACCGACCTCAATTCTATTATATAATCCATTTCCTACTAGTTTTTTTGTTCCTCGTAAATCTCTATGTGGCTTCCTTTCCAAGAAATCATCTGGAGTAGAAAAATAAAGATCATTTTTCTTCTGTCGATAACAATAGCGTTTAAGGTATCTACGAGAATGGTTTCAATCTAATGGGATCAAGTAGGTTTATGGCTCAGTAAAGAACAAATCGTGAAACACTCATTTTAACCGAGTACTTATGGAAATTTCAATGGAAATATTATTAAAGTATTCATAATACGTCAGAGAACTACTATACTGGAAGTAATCAGTTAATTCATTTGCATATCAGTATTTTTCAATCGTCTTTTTTTTTTTTTTTGTCTGGGCATAATAATAAACAAGAAGAACAAAACAAGACTAGAAAACCGGATATTTGTCTACCTGGTTGAAAACAGCACCAATCGCACCAATCACAGTTTTCCTGTTACAAGCAGACGAATCTTGTTCGATTTTTGTGATTTCTTCCAGGGAGAAAATATGACACAAAAAAATAGGAATTGCACTTACCAAACTACTATTTCCGGTTAAGAAACCTATTTGTTGTTCCGAAAATAACAGCACAAGTTGATGGGAGGATTGGAGAGATAAGGAAAGTTATTCCACTTCAGCGGCTTTATTTAATTGTGCAGTTCGCTGTTATTTTTCCAAATCCCACAGCTGGAGCAATTTTATCAAATCAATTGTCCACTGAAAATAAATACTCAATAATATTTTTATTAATTTTTATATAAATTTTCAATCTAATAGAAATGATCCTTTTCTGTGACTTATATCACTACGGGGTACATACATACATACAGTTTATACACTGGTTTCCATAAGTTAAGGAATAAGCAGAAAAATACGATAACTGAAAACAACTGCATGATGAATTTTTATGCAATGCGGTGAAAAGCAGTATGATATGAGATGTTAAAGAAAAACCCACAAAAAAATGTAAATAAATACACTTTAATTCGGTAATAAATGGGTACACGAAGATAATGGTCAAAAACAAGAGGACAAAATAATTGCCAAAGTGCCTTAATAAGGAATGTGGTCACCTCGGTTACATGATAAATTTACACGGGACAAAATTACACATATAAGAAATTAAACAAACAATTATTTTGTAATTTCGTAATTTCAAAAAAGAAAAAATTACACATATAAGAAATTAAATGTAATTTTATTTCGTAATTTCGAAATTACGAAAAAAATTAAAAGGAAAATATTTACAAAGTCAAAGTGCTTTCGTAATTTTCGAAATTACGAAAATTACACTAAGAAAAAAATTAAAAGGAAAAAATACACAAGTAAGAAATTACGCATAAAATATAATTTACCAAAAATTGTACAAAATTTATAACCAGCAAGGGATAAATCACTAATCGACAATTGTTAATCACTATGAACTGCTCAAGAATTTCTAAGAATTGTTTGGGTGAAGGTATATTAAGTAAATTTTTGTCTTGCATTCTTCAGTTCTAGTTTAGTGACTCGTAATACAACTAGTGTATAACGTGCGAGTTAATAAATTTCGTGATTAATTTTTTTAATTAATTTTTAATTTACCCGTAGCTGATTTTGAGTACGGCGTTAGTAATAAAGGTGGTCAAATTATAATTTACAAAGAATTCGAGTTTGTTCGTCACTGCGAAACTGCTATCGGAACTATTCATTGGCGTTGTGCAAAGTTCAGAACTTTATATTGTCGATCGCTGCTCCATACCAGAGACAACAAGATTATCCGTGAGTCTTCAGAACACTGTCATGTTAATAGGACTTTTGAATCTGAAGCTCATCAACTTGCAAATCAAATGAAAAGAAAAATGTCGAATCCAGGCGCAACGGTTCGTGCAATTATAGCTAACAATTTAGCGACTGTGTCAGACGGATTAAAAATGTGCCTACCGAAGAAGAGCTCCATGATGAGGCGATTAAATAGATCCAAAGCTAAAACAATCGGAAACGTTCCGTAAAATCCAGATAACTAAACCTTTGAAATACCAGAGAAATACTCCGGGGCAGAAGATCCAGAACGTATAATATTAATTGGTCACAAGAATCTTCTAGATCATATGGTACATTTAAAGAAATATATTATAAGTTATACAGTATCCGTGTCTAATATGATTCAGGCGTCGCTTTTTCTTGTCTACTGGCTCTTCTACTAGGGAAAAAGGAAGAAATATACGTGAAGATGCTGAACATGTTACTGGAGAAATTCCTCAAGCTCGACCACGAAAAATTTTGACCGATTTTGAAACAGCAGCAATGAATGCTTTCCGTGCCGTGTTTGAAAACATCGAAATTGGTGGCCGCTTTTTCCACTTATCACAATCTATTATACGAAAAGTAAATGAATGTGGACTAAAATCTCTATATGAATCCAATCAGTCATTTGCAGTACACATTAAAATGTTACAATCACTTGCTTTACCAGAAGAAGAAGAAGTGTTAGAAACATTTTTAGAAGTTGCTAATCTGTTCTCTAATTTAGACGAATATAACGAACAAATCGAACAAGTTCTCCTTTACTTCGAACGTACATATATTCGAGGTCGACAGCTCAGGAACGGCACTTATAGACAACCTCTATTCAATATTTCTACTTGGAACCATAGACACCCTGCAGCCAACTGTATAGCTAGAACTACAAATTGTATCGAAGGATGGCACTATGGACTTCAGTCTCTCATTCAGTGTTCCCATCCAACTGTTTGGAAATTTTTGGATAACATTGTTAAAGAATTATCTTTACAACATACAAACTATTTGCAGCATTTAACTGGTCAACGAAACCCAGGACGTCGTAGGTACATTTCGTTAAAACAACGTATTTCAAATATTGTACAAAATTACGACTCTAATAGACGATTGGAATTTTTACGTTGTATAGCTTATATGACTTAGTGTTTGTTTTTTATTATTTTTTAAAATAAAAGTAATTTTTGCAATATTAAGAAAGCTTATGTGTTTAATTTGACAACAAAATACCAATAATATTTTAATCGAATTAAAGTCAACAGGTAGGTCTTTTAAAGTATTACAAAATTAATGGAACATGTGTGTAATTTTTTCTTAGTGTATTTTTATCTATTTGTAATTTCATCCTTGTAGTTTCTTCCCTGTGTAATTTCGTCCTCATGTAATTTTGGCTGTGTAATTTTGTCCTGACACGGGTCACTTCTTATAGCAATACCCGGCCTGGTTGGCCGAGTGGTTAGCGTATCCACTCTCCAGCCAAAAGGCTGCAGGTTCGAATCCCGCCATGGGCATGGATTTGTGATTGTCTGTAAAAATACTAGTGCTGGTTGTGGGCGGTAGATGGCGTTGATGTATGTGATGATGGTGGTTGCGGTTCGTTGTAGTTGGTGGATTGTGAGTGCTGTAGAGTAGGTGCCCTCCCTCGATGAGTCTTTGGACTCCCTGGAGGTGTTACGTAAAAATAATAAAATAAAATACAGTGCTCATAGCGATGTTTCATACTGTTCATAATGACGTCCTGGAGCTCATGTATATCTGAGGAGATCTGCGTGCAAGGTATGATCATATTAAGGGACATTACTCTTCCAATTTCTGGCAGGTTCCTCTTCAATTTTTTTCTTTATTTTTAAAGAGTTAAAAATTTGCGCATTTCCTGGTGCGATTTTTGAATCTATTAATCTCTTTTGGTAACTTTTTTTCCTTTCTGTATTTTAGCTGGATTGAAGAGTAAGGATTGATATCAGATACCGTAATTGATAAGATCTTGGTGTGTATGTTATATTTAGCAATTCAATGCTTTGTCTATTTATAGAGAAAAGCAGGGATTTCCGTGAGGGATATATAAAAACAACATTCTAACGTTGAGTGGATTTGAGATTTGTATAATGCTAGGAGTTGTAAAAACGAGAAAGACCACAACGTATTTTGAAGGTTGACAAAGTTATAGATTTTAAGTGATTGTGGCTGAAAAGGCTAGAGGTGGAAATCAGTCCACAATATTTGATCCAGACTGGAGATCTGAATGTCATCAAAAGTAAGGAGTAGTAACGTGTGATCTTTCCTGTGAGAAATAAATCAGGACTGCGTTTTGGTAATGTCGAATTTCACTAGATTATTCTCGTTCTATTGGAGAATTAGTTGACAAATATTTTTTTCTCATATGTTTACAAAATGCAATTTATTTTAGTTATGTCTAAAAATAATAATACAACTTATTTCCGTATTATTTATAATTCACCATTTTGTAATTTACAATATTTTCTAAAATGGTAAGAAACACAATGTAGACCATTAAATATCATAATGGTCTACATTGTGTTTCTTACCATTTCAGAAGATGAGCTTCTAATTAAATTAGAAGATTGAGTCTTGCACTAATATATTAAATAAATAAATAAACCAATGATTATTATTTGTCTTCCATTTAGCGTGGTAACAGCCTGAACTTCAGGAATTACCTAAACTCATACCTACTTGTACATACCTGTACCTAGATGTACTCGTAACTAGTATCAAACGTGTTCCAGATCGGTTTGATGTTTCTGGTAGGAAAACAAGAGCATCCGGAGGAAAACCAAATTACAGTCTTTGTTTTAGCCGAGTAACTCAATGGTGAACCAGCTCTGAAGATAAACCATAGACTGCAATTATCACTTGATCCATTTATTTAAGTGTTGTTTTTCCATCAATGATTAAAGTTTGTATAAGAAATCCATTCTATTTTTACATTAATATTAATTGCAATTATTAATAATAATAACAATAATAATAAATTTAGGTTTTGATTATCTTTAGATTGAAATTAAGATTTAAATTTTTATCAAATAAATATTGTAAAATTATCTAGTTAGATAATTTTACAATATTTATTTAAGAGATGTCATTTTAGATTAATATTGATCATTTTTTACATTTCAATTAAAAGCCATAACAAAAGTCGTTGAATAGAATTCTCGATAGCATTTGCATTAGTTTCGAACAATTCGAGAGAGTGTAATTATTTATTTAATGGCATCATGTATCTTTGTTACAAGATTTTTAATTAGTATTATTTAAAATGTCTACTCCATCACAATGTATGTGACTGAATTATTGTTTATAGTGTAAACCATACGCATTATTTATTTTTATAAACTTTTTAAAATTTCTTATGAACTCAAATTTCTTAAGTACTTGGAAAATATTTTTATGAACTTTTTTTTTTGACAATAAACACATTATTGTTTTGTGTGTCATGTTTACTCCTGAAATAAATTAAACTCTTTATGAGATGCCTGGCGATATCAAATGTGAGATTAACATTTCTTTCTCAAATATAATTTGACATATATTTAGTATGATGATGTGCTGTTCTTCTAAGGATGGGGGGGGGGGGGGGTTACATAGAATTGTTTGCCCGTTGTGTAACAAACCACTACAACCTCTCTGTATATGTCAAGAAAAAAAAGACATTTACTTGGGTTACGTTAGAGACAACCTAATTATCTTTTGGAAGAGCACGCGAAGGTCATCACTTAAATTCTCCTGTCATTTGGGCATCTCCCTTTTAATTATTCCCTACGGAGCTGTTACGAAGTGCCGAAAACGTCCACACCCCAACATGCTACACAAGTGAAACAAATTTGCTTGTGTTGATCATTATGGCATCGAATAATCAATTCTTTCGCAAAAATCGTTGAAACAAAATAAAAATACTTGAGTACATTAGCGAAGTTATAAAAAAAAATAAAAATTTGAGTAATCCCAAGTTCCTTAGAACAAAGAAATTAAAGATGCATATGGATAAAGCATAGCAACAGATTATGATTTTTTTTTTTTTTTTTTACAGATTATGACTTATTCGAATATATTATAGAAAATAAATAAAAATAAGCATTAAATTAATCGTTCTTAGATGTAATGCTAGATTCTGTTTAGTATCTTAGATAACTATTTACTAAACACCAATTATCTGCTTAAATAGACTTAGTACATAAGCCGATTAGCCTAGTAAAAAGAATGACAATTGAAATCTAATGAAAATTTAATGAGTGTATTTCTTTTGAACATTATCCAAGAATTACTGCCAAACGTTTTCCGCATTTAATTCTTTGATTATTTTTTTTTATATCTAATTATATTTCTTTTGAACAACATTATCAAAGAAAAACTTTTTTTTTTTTCGCAGTAATTCTTTTAGAAATTTTTATCTAATTATCTTTTCTCTTATTTCTTACTACAGTTAGATTTTAATAAATTCTAACTATAGTAAGAAAGTTTTCTTGTAGAAACATTTCTTCAGAAATAGGGAAGAGCTGAATCGATTTCCTGGTCAGCAAAGTAGAGAACATGGTTTCAAGAATCCCCCAACTTCCTCTTTCCCTACTGATATTCTTCCCTTGTGATCCTACTGGCAGAACTTGAGCTATTCCATTTGAGAACTGAATTAGTGTTGGAGTTTGACACAAATACGTTACCAAGACAACAAAGAAGCTACTTTGTTTCCCACTGATGATACCAGCCACATATACACATGCCGAAGAATTGGAAAAGAATCCAGATCTACTAATTAAAGGTTAATTGGCATTGCTAATGAGTTTAGTTAGCGGAGTCTAATGAACACATTTGATTTCCTTCAATAGGGAATTAGATCCTTTTAACTAGGCAGCTGATTTGTCACTTGAATGAAGCTTCTTAATTTCTTGAGATGTTTAAAGAACGTGTGTGTGTGTGTGTGTGTGAGACAGAGAGAGACTTGTCCTGTTCTCTTGCGACATGTTCATTCAAAGGATTTAGAATTGTGTTTTCAGTTCAAATCTTAGTTCTCAGAACTTGAGTTTTGCAAAAAAAAAAAAAAATATATATATGTGTGTGTGTGTGTGTGTGTGTGTGTGTGTGTGTGTGTGATTACTCACAAGTACGAGAACTGTTGTTTAACTCCTAATAAAAATAATAACAAATACAACAGACTATCAGAAAGAAAATGGAATGCCTTTTCCTCTATTCCAACTTCTTAACTGCCAGTCTGATATATTTATTACCCTGAGGCTACAAGTGCACTTCCGATATTCACATACGTGTGTGTGTGTGTGTGTGTGTGTGTGGATAATGATTAAATGCATTGATTGATCTAACAAGACAAAGTTGAATGCTAAAAAAGAAAAAAATTCTCAAAGTTTGTGCTTCGTGTATTCAGTCAGTCTGCTTATCTTCAGTTGAAGAGAGAGACAGAAAGTAGAGTATTCGCCTTTCGTGTTAGTTTGAAGAAAGAAACTAACAACATAAGCAGTGCATTAGAGTTTCGTGATCTCAGCATTTGTAATTAATAATTCGGAGTTTACACGATGGATACTATGAGAACGAAACACAAAAGTTTTTGTTCGGAAAACCAAGAACTTTACTCATTTCATAGAGAAAGTAGATAATTTATCTGAAATTACTACTTAGAATATGGCTTATTATCTCTAGAATCTGGCTGAATAGACTTCAGTTGCTCGGTATCGGAGTCTTTACAAATATTTATTAACCCTTATATTTACCACTGCAAAATAGTTTGTTGCAAACTATTTTGCAGTGGTAAAAAGATTATAAGTCATGAGCAATATGCAAACTAGAATGTGTACAGGTGATTCAATTTTATTTTTAATTCGATCGTTCACTGGAAAAATTTTTCAAAGCGATACGATTCGAACTTATAGTAATAATTGTTTATTGCTTGTATTGACCTTAATGTACTTTCAAAATTAAAATTTGACACAGTTGTTTCAGTTGGATCATTTTAATGACATAATTGGGCTTAAAAAATGCTTACAGTATTATGCAAATTTACAATTACAAAATTATGCTTACATCAGTCAAAAACGGCTCCAGGTTCAATTGTTGTGCTAACAAATGAAATCATTAGACAAGAATGCTATTAAAAAAACCTATCTTTTGTTATGGTTGCCATGGACTTAGGTTGTTTGAGCAATACAGATTGTTAATATCTGCATGCATGATTCAAGCAGGTATTCTTATTTGTTTAGAACGTAAGCAAATAAGAATATACTCTCGGACGACAGTGGAATGTTTCGCTAAATAATCTACTAGCTAAAGCAGTTTTATTCGAAAGAAAAAAAAATAAATTTTAAACCTACTAAACAATTATTTGATATTCCAGGAATAACAAATTGTTCTCAAAAAAATAAAATAAATAAAATAAAATAAAATAATATTCTTGGGAACATTAAAATATATTCAGGACCAAACAGCCGAAAATTAGAGGTCATTTTAAAAAGTTCAAAGAGTTTTGTATCAACTTTTCTTTTATGTTGTTCCGTATACTAGGTTAGGAAGCCAGTATGTTCTAAGAATATTGACGAAAAACCAAAAAAGTAATTCATCGAAAAGTTAGGAAAAACTTTGTTTCACCATGTAAAATCTTCCATCGCTTCCGCTTCTCGCTGATGGAAACAACGGCATCACCCCTTTTCTTTTCCTTTCCCCACTTATGCTGGGTATTGATTAGGTACAAGCCATGAACAATAGTAACAATCGATAAACAAGCTGTGCACTGAAGCCAATAGTGGGACTTACACTCGGCTGTGCGACAATTTAATTTTACTTATTGGTCTTAAAGAAAAGAAGAAACATCACTGCTCAAAATCGAGTATAGTCACGAACAAAAAGAAAAAAGAAAATTCGACATTAAACCTACTAATCTAATAAGTCACTGGTTTATAAATAGTGGAAATAACAATGTATCGTGTGGGGATAATTAAAGTGATATTTTTAAATAGAAATTTACTTAGCAGCTGAATGCATTCGGAATTCTGTTTTGTGTAAATTTACAAATGTAGAACTTAAGTTATTTAAAACTTTTTAAACAGTGAACTAAAACGTTATGTTTCTAAATTATATAAATTACAAAATATGATTTGATTTTGAGAATATTGTTTTTGAAATACGTAGTGTTATTTTTTGTATGAATATATAAATAAATATACTTTTTGTATATATATATTCACAAAATCTTAGTTCTAAAATGTATTAATTTCATAAATTTACATAAAAAGTAAATAAATAAATTCAGATAAATAAAATATATTAAATAATAAAATAGTAACGATTAGTTAATGCAAATACAAATAGCCAAGCGAAAATTTTCTACAATAAAGGAACAAGAATAAAATTGTCTCTATGAAAAGCACTACGGTACTACCGCTGTGAAAATCACTCTGTATCTTGCGTAATAATTTGGATGATGTAAATTGTATTGTAAGAGTTAGGAGAATTAGTTTTTCATCATAAATAATTTTCTATAATACAGAAATTGGAAACCTCAAGGAAGAAGTACTTTTGGGGAGCTTAGTAGCACTTTATGAAGTGCTTTAAACTCGTATGAAATCCAGTTATTATGAGATAGATTTATGATATTAAGTATCTTTGTCTTTTGCTAATTTCTCAGTTAGTTACCCATCATCATCGTTATCATTTCTTTGAGGCATTCGTCCCATTAGCATTTCCCAAATCTCATATGATTTGGGAAATGCTAATCGAGCATACTGATCTGCTATGGAAATCCCCAGGTTGAACTTAATCACTTAGGGGCACTCTAGACTACTCTGATTTGTTACGGTTTACAGCCTGGAAAACAAAAAATTATTCCTATTATCTGTGCCTCAATTTTGACTTTATCTACTTTTTAGAAGCCTAATCTATATTGATAGCTAGAATAACTTCTTATAGTTTAGATTTATTTACTACTACATGAGGAAAATTCAGCTGTGAGATGACCACAAATTTATGTAAAAATTTCGAAGATCATCATTTAAACACAAGGAATGTATCAGATATTATGCCAACCCAGTACAATTACGATCTCATCATTAATTTACAATCATTATCTGTCTTCATATTGGTCTGTTTTTATCTCAGGTTTCTAATTTGATAATCCCTTACATTTCGTTCTTCTGAAAGCTTCCTAATTGCACCAATCCATCTATCTGCTAAAACATTAATGATGTGAAGTTACTTCTAATATATGTTTAATACACTTCTGCTACTGATGCCATCTGTTCACTCTCCCTCAGACAGCTCGTATCTGTAGTCTCCAGTCTTGAATCAACTCTTGTACACTGCTGGCTTGGTCGTTTGCCTAATTCTCTTGTTTGATAAATTTGTTCGATGGATTCTCACCATACCGGCTTACTTATTCTATTACCTATTCTCGTTTTCAATGTGTTATCTTCACTAAGCATTGTGCCTAAAAATAACTAAAATGTACTACCTGTTATATAAGTTAGAATGTTATTGTTTTCTTTCCTTGCTTATTTTCGTAATTTTAGTATTTTCTTATTATTTTCATTCCACATTTTCTTAGTAATTATATGATTAAATATTTGAGGATATAAGCATACTTATTTAAAAGGATACTATCTGTACAGAAAGAATACAGTTTCATACCTTCGTTTGACTATTTAACACTTGTTTTCGTAGGGATGTGAATCTGGAGGAGGGGGGGGGGGGTGTAGAAATAGTTTCTAATTGATCATAAATTCTGTTTTTCTCAGTAAGGAGATTTCTTTTACTTCTCTTCCAAATGTCATATTTTAGACATTTATGAGAAAACTCAGATACTTTTCATTTTTACTCGCTGGAGGAGAGATAGAGAGATTGTAGTAGGACCACCTGAGAGAAAGTCGGTACTGGGATCTTGAGCCAACTTCTGCCAAATGTGAATACTGATTAAAATTGCTACATGATATCTCCCGTGGTCTTGAAAGTTTGATTTTCCAACTTGTTTTAACTTGTAGTCATATGATACTATGCGCGGTTGATTGTAAAATACAGCTGAGGGGGGAGGGAAGGATTTTCCACATAACAGAAAAACAACCTTGTGCAGAAATCGAATTCGTCGATTTTTTTTTTTTCTTTCGTTCTACCTCTAACTTGATTTCCACGTGTTTAATTAGGGAATTACTGGAAATGTTCCTCTGTTTCGTAGTACCATCCTAGTTCCCTAGACAGATTCTCATCTGTTCTATTCATCATAAGCTCTTTCTCTAGAGTAATTTAGAAAGATGTTTGGCATCATTTTCAAAGGTGGTTCATGCGTCTCAGTGGGTGTTCCTCCGTTTACCGCATAGCATGTGCACATCCTCGTTAAACATTTCTGGGAAGTTTGGCAGACGTTTCTAAGGTTCGTTGGATGTGTCGACAACCTTGGAGTTCCGTGGTTATCAGAACCATTTTATTGGAGATATCTGTTACTCCGGAGATATCTGTTACTCCGGAGATATCTGTTACTGAACTGCCAACCGCTATATGCCTTACCGTAACAATGCTGGAAATATAAATACGCTGGAATATCGTCAAGACTCCTCCCTGTGACCATGTGGTACCCGAATCTGCATGGATTGTGCCTCCTCCAGATTCGATATTATCACAGAAGAGTTGCAGTTACTTATAGTCACCAGTACCAAAAGTGTTGTTACCGCCCACTTGTTATACTGCGTGTCTATAATGCAGTTCCAGCCCCTCCCACGCGATGATATATTGAACCCAGTAAAAGTAGAGATCAAGGGACGTGTAGAACCTACATCGCTGGTGGGTATTATTAGGGGAATAAAAAGTGAGGAATCGAATGTTTCTTTCCCAAACTTCCAGTTTATAGAGACCAGACATCTTTATGTACATTGAAAATCCATCTAGATTAGGCTGACGGATCCACCTTCCTTGCCCAGGGTTCTTCAAAACATCAGAAGCTTTTGTAAAGAAAGCTTCAGGTAAATTTTCAATGTAAAAAATGTAAGATAACCATTTAGTACTTCTTTCATAAAGGGGAGAGACGTAGACTACCTGATCTTGTTGAAGTTAGGACAATGAACAGTTTCTCCTACGGATAAGCTTTCGGCTTCATGTTTTCCAGGATTCTACCAGATTCCTTGCTCTCACGGTTAACCTTAATTTAGACAAAATGGAAAATTTACCTTGACGTGTCTAGAAGAACATAAGTCTTATATTAAATATCACGAGACTGAACAGGCAGGATTTGCTGCGTATGCTGCATACACCAGAGTTCACTGGAAAAAGACAACAGTGCGCTTTTATAAAAGTCGTTTCCTTATAAAGAAATCTTCATAAAGAAATGTTTTCCTAAAGCACTGCCCTCTTGACTCCTGGATAATTGGCCATAATCCTCGCAGGACCGATTAGTACGAAGTTGAGAAGAGGAAGACCCAGGGATCTTCATCTTAATCGTAAAGTTAATCTCTCCCGATTTGCACTCCGGCTTATTTTTGTCAGTGCCTTTCTTGATGTCTTTAATAGTTTCCCATTTTGTGAAGATCTTATGAATGATGTCGTCGCTGTTCTCAACGTGTTCTAAATGAGATCTGTCTATTTTGATTTTCTGCTAGTTATCGGAGTTAATATGGCCTCGGCGCATTTAAAACCCTGCAGTAACTTGTCTTTTGTTTTTCGTAGGAACAAGTCCCAGCAGCAATAAAATCCCGTAAGCCTAAAAGCTTACCAGCAAAATTAAAATCAGGGTAAGAGAAAGAGAGAGGAGACGAACTTACCTTGCAAGAGACAAGCTTACCATTAACATAACATAAGCACCTAAAATCCTAACAAGAGTAAACGGATAAAAGAATATTAAAAATACTATAAAACCAGTATACGAAGTATAATAGTTTGCAGAACTTAATAAACAAATAAAAACATGTGGACAAATTACGGAGACCTTGTCCGGGAGATTCCGCCCTAAAAGGACTGCCTCGATGTTGGCTTTTGCAGCCCGGGTTTGTTCAGGCCAACATTGGAATAAAATGAAATTAGATTATAATGACAAAACTAAAATAAAATCAGAGTTTAAAAGGTCATAAAAATAATGATGTTACAAATATATGCACACCTGAATTCTCTCCTGTGTAATCTGACATATGGTTGGTGGTCTACACCGTCTCCTTAGGAACCGTTCTTCGCCCAAGAAGTATTTTTCCTGCTCAAGAAATGAAGAAAAATTAGGTATTTTTTGTTTTTTCTCACCGGTGGGGGAGGTGCAATAGAGATCCCGTTGCCTACTTCCTCAGAGGAAGTAGGCAACGGGATCCTAAGCACTTTAGCCAGCCATCGTCAAATGTGCTGAACTGGTAGGCATTGGTAGAGGGAGCTATTCTCATAGCCAAATCCCTGTGAAAAGGTTGTCTCCAGCAGTTTTTGATATTCGTAAAGAGCACCTCTTCATTCGTGCCCAGATCAGGCGTCCAAAAAATAAAGACATTGAAACGTTTCCAGCACAGTTGCTTTGGGCTAAGCTGAAGCGCACGAACCCCCATCTGTAACAAATCTCTTTAGTGTTTTACATATTATATAGTACCACTCTAGCACCATCTCCGCACATGGTCCAGCGTGGCCAGTAGTTCCGAAACAGGGTAGGAAATATCTAATAAAGTGTTTAATTAGATTGCCAGATAGGTGATTTGATGCTAATGCTTTCCGATGGCTCGAACAGTGTTAGTGAAATAGGTATATGTTAAGATCGGCAAGCCAAATCCTCCTTCCGTAGGGGGAGAGGGGAGATGGAGAAAAGCCCTGCGTAGTACTTCGTGTTTTCTGTGGCTCCAGAAGAAGTTAATGAACTGCCTGTAAATAACTCTACTTGTGCGTCTACGATGCTCGTTAAGTTGGTTGTGTGGAATAGTATTGGTATTATGATGGTTTTGATGACTGTTGCTTTAAGGTTGAAGGATAGGTAATTTGGTTTAAAAAGGGAGAGTTTATCACGAAAGGAATTGAGTGGTTTTTGTGTTGGTAACACAGGGCTCACGAGGAAGGGAAATCCTAATATTGTTAATATTAGGAATATCTTCCTGTTAATGGTGTCAACCCATACGGAAGATTAGAAAGGCCAAATTATCCAAAAAATTTTATTTTCGTTTTGTCTGGGTTTACGGGAAGACCACTGAGCACGCTAAACTTGCAGTATGCCGAAGAAAATGTAAGTAGAATCGGAATCACGAAGGGTTCCGACAATATCAGCATATACGACAGTGTCGCTCTGTTTGGAGCCTATGGCAAGCGGTCTTCCTCTCACTGCATGAGTCTTCAATTTTATTTAAAGAAGGTTCTAGTACTAGAGAGAGAGAGAGAAAGAGAGAGAGAGAGAAAAGAAGAGATCTCAGGGGAAAGTCTTGCTGAACCCCTCTGCGTACGGGAATGCGTTCAGAAAGGAACCCATTTGTGGCGATAGATGTTGTTCTGTTATAGATGCTTTTTGATTGTTTCCCTTACGCAAAGCCACGTTCGTTTTCTCTAGGATGTAGGGCAGGAAGATGTGCTGTGCACTAACGAACGCGTTTTCCAAATCCACTGACAGGAGTGCGTGTGGGAGTTCTTTGCTCGTCACGAGGCGAATAAAATCTCTTATCAGAAATAGGTTGAGTCCCATCGACTTACCCGGTAAGCACATTTCCAATGCCCAATTTCAGACGATTACATACCACTTTTGTGATGGAATTTGTATTGGTCAAGGAAATGGCCCTCCAGCTACCCACATTTCAGGTTTCTCCCCGTTTTGGGGACAAAAATCGTGTACATACTAACAAAATCAACAGGCACGTGACCGGTAGATAAAAACGTATCGAACATCGAGACCAGAATAGTCAAGATGAAATTCCAGATAGACCGATAAAACTCAACATCTAGTCCATTTAGTCCGGGATTTTCCTTCACTTCAGTTCTTTGTAAGTGCGAGTATCTCTTCCGATGTTACTCGGGAGCACCTCTGTGCCCTTCAAGGTAGACAATGCCTGTCTAACTTGTCGATATGTCTCTAGCTCGATTTCCACGTCAATTAGGGAATCACTGGGAATATTGTTTGTCTGGTTCGCACGGAACCACCCTAATTCTCGGTACGGGTCTCTCAATTGTTTTTCCCTTGTGCGTAAGCCCCTTCTCTCGAGCAATTCTTGAAGAGCTATTTAACCTCGTTATTAAAGATGGCCCATGCGCCCCAGTCCCAGTGAGTGCTCTTCCATTTCTTGCATAGCAATTATAAATTTTCGTTATACATTTTCGAGAAGTTTAGAGGAAGTTTCCAAGGTCCTTCGGAACGACCTCGGGTAGTTCGATAGTTAACAAAACCATTTCATGGTCTGTTACTGAACTGCCAACTGTAACAACTTGTGGCTCTACGTTTCTGGAAATGTCAACGTAGTAGTCTCGTTGAGACTCTTCCACGCAACAATGTGGTACCGACTCTGCCAGGAATTATGCTCCCTCCAGATGCCAATGAGGCCGACATTATCACAGCAGAGTTGCAGTTCCCTAGAGCCACCGGTACCATAATGGTTGCCACTCACCTTGTCATATCGTGTGCCTGCGATACAGTTCCAGTCCCTTTCCCCGTGATGATACATTGAATCTAGTAAAAATAGGCTTCCAGGGAAGTAAAGAACCTACATCGCAGGTGGGTATTATTAGGAGCATAGAAAGTGAGGAAGCAAATGGTTCTATCCCCAAACGTCCAGTCAATAGAGAATTGACTTCCTGCAACATCTTTTTAAACATTGAAAACAAACCCTAGATTAGGCTGACGAACAAGGATTCCCACATCCCTCGCGCAACGCTCTCCAAAACACCAGAAGCTTCTGGTAAAGTTTTCAATGTCTCAGAACTGATACAAATGCGTCTCCTGCAGAAATAGTACATGAACCTGATGAAGTAATCCAAACAGCGCTGTGCGGAAATAGATTGTTCATCGTTGATATTCAGAGTGGCAACACGAAAAGCGGAATTGTTGGCCATGTTAAAAAATATAGTATGGTAAAAAAAAAAAACTTTTACTATCATGTAAGTGGGTTATGTCATCTTCTCTTTTACGTGTGTGTGGGGGGCAGGTTCTCCAAAAACTAGCGATTCCTCAGATCGCCCAACAATGAGCGACTTGAGCGATCATTTAGCTCTGCTCAGTGACAGGCTCACCTCACCACTGAGCACAACTGCTCATTTTCCAAGGAAGAGCATCCGCGGAGGCAAGCTCGATAGAGGCCACCCACAACGTACCGAAATCCCCGGATACTCAACAGCATTATCAAAGACAAAACCTTGAAGAGAGCAAAAGCTCTTATTCTACAGCCTATACATGCACAAAAACGCATCTTTGATATGGAGTTCTAAAATGAGTCTGATGAAACAGTTAGCACCAGTTACGGAGAGAGTATACCATTCCACGTTGACACAGGGATCAACCGAACCTTCCTTGTTAAATACGTAAAATACTGGTTCGATTGCGGCGAGGAGCCTTGCCATTGCACCAGATGTTCCCCGGAAGAAGCGGATTATAATTGCTCCTCCCTTAATGGTACATGGAACTAAGGGAGTGTGACTTTCTTTTGCTGCATTATATTATGTTTTATAGGTGGATGTGTTTTGAAAACTGACACACTTTTCTTCGGCAGACGATGTAACTGTGGAGGGGGGGGGGAGGACTGCTCTTCCTTTCAGGTAGATTCTTTCTTTCTTGGCTGTCTGTCATGTTGATTTTATATTTTCTTCTTCTTTTGCTTGATCTCTTTGTCATTTAGTTGTTCCAGTTGTTACTTCCATTTCCTCTACTGTCCTCCCCCCTCTTGGGCAGATGATGATGTTGATGGTTTCTTCAACTGCTGTATCAGTTTTTGTGGAGGAAGTCTCAGATTCTGTTTTAGGGTTCTGCTTTTTTTTCTTGGTTTTTCCAAGAGACGTCTTTATAAATTCTGTCCGTTTCGTCCGCATTTGCTCCGAATCAGCTGCCGTTGTCGGTAGCGATGGAAATTCAGGAGTCCTGTTTGTGTGCTCTGACTTGTCCTATTTGATTCGATAGCATCACCCCCCCCCCCCAGCCGATCTGCCGCTGTTCAATACCAACTCTTGTCGATCTTGTGGTCTTGTTGCTAGCATTTTCTGCAAGAGCTATTGCAGTGCTCTAGGGTGTGACAAGATTCGTTGCTATTATGACATTTGGCTCTTATGCATTCCGCTCCCAGATGGTCATAGTAGCCACACCTAACACACTGCCTCCTGACACCCAGATAACTAACAATAACCCTTGCAGAACCAATTAGTACGAAATTTGGAACAGGGCTCTTTATTTCCGTAAGGAAGTTAATCTCTCCAGATTTCCACTGTGGTTTCTATCGTTGTCATGCTAGAAACTTCAGTGGTAAAAATTGATATCTTTAAGAGTTTGCCCATTTCGAGAAGATCTTATGAATGATATCGTCGCTGTTCTCGACATATTCTAAAGAAAATCTGTCTATTTTGATTGTTTCGAGCAGCCTTCCAATCATGACAGGAGTTACTTTGGCTCCGGCGTATTTAAAACCTTGCAGCAAATTGTCTCTCGTTTTTACATTCTTGATCACGTGAAATATTCCTCCATTTTATGGGGGAGAAGCCATACTACCCTTTTTTCTATTTTGGGGTCTATTTCAAAGCCTAACGTTCTTATCCTAGGCAAGAGTGAAGCCATAGCTAATCTTAAACTGTTATAAGGGAAAAAAGGAGAAATAAAGTATAGCTTATAAAATAAGGCTTATATTAATATAGCTTATAAAACATATGCAAAATAATCCTGTAGACCCGAAAATCTACTAGCAGAATCCTGTAGTTCAGAAGACCCACCATTAAAAAATCCTGTATACGCAAGAGCTATACAGGATTTTTATATTAGCAAGAACAATCCTGTAAGCACGAAAGCCTACTAGTAAAAGAATTAGCGTACAAGAGAAACTAGATTCGACCTTACCTCCCCAAAGATGTTCTTACTTCTGCTAAAATGGACATACAAATAAAGAAAATTTGCTCAAATTTCTGCTGTGTAACTAATGTAACTAAGTAATAGCTTGTGCAATGGATTCTCTCTCTCTCTCACTCTCTCTCTCTCTCTCTCTCTCTCTCTCTCTTGGCTCGCTAACCGCTTACCTCCAGTTTTTCGAGTATCAGACTGCGTTGTCACTTTTCTGGCTACGAAAGGATTTCTTATATTTGAATTTTTTTTTAAACAAGAGGAGACAAAGGAATACATGCATTGCAAATCCTTCAGTTTCATTTTTAAAACAGATATAAGAATTTAGTTTCCACTCTAAAATGTACATTATGATTATATTACTTGTAAGAACAGATACTTCACTAACAAGTTATGCCAATAATTAGATAGGGAAAAATCATTATAAATGAAATGAAACATACTGAAGTTGCAAAAATTAATTTATTACCATAAACTAAATTAAATATTAAATAATAATAATAATTTATGATTTTTGTAATTCTAGTGGAAAGGCTTAGACGTTGGTTATGCATTATTACTAAATAGTTTAGGGAAATAACAACGTAGACTAGGATATACATTAAAATAACTTTCTAATACAAATCCAATATTTCGGCAACGTCACGTTGGCATTTTCAACAGGAACTTGTGAGCAAGACACGTGCACGCAGGCACAGCAAACAGTAAATGAGGACGAAGCAGGAAGCTATTCTTTCTCCTAAAGTCCTATTGGTGCACCCTAGCGGGCAATGTTGGTATTCTTGGGCGATTGGGCTGAGGTCTTCTGATGTAGGTTTCCCAAATTTGAGGCAGTCTCATGCAGCCAAATTTGTTGAGGTTTGGATTGTTTCTTAGGGCTGAGGCTGATTCCATGAAAAGCCTTTCGTACTTGTACTACGGTGAATGATCGTGGCTTTCTTCCACCGTATTCTATGGCGAGCATCCAGAGCATGGTCTACAAGACCAGAGTGGCTGTATTGGTGGAACCGGATGTAGTCCTTGTGTTCTGTAATTCTGATATCGGCTGTCCTGCCTGTTTGGCCAAAGTAGGACAGCTTACAGCTGCAAGGGACCTGGTATACATTCCACAGTAGGTAGGTCGGTCTAGGGGGGAGGTTGGTCTTTAGTAAAGCGGATAAGGAATGCCAATTTCTTATATGGTCTGTAACAAGACGTTAAGCCGTGTTTTTTAAGGATTTTTGTAATTTTTTCAGAGGTGCCTCTGATATAGGGTATAGTGATGGATTTAGAGTAATCATTGTTGTGAGGGGGGAGGGGGTTGTGATTTATTGGTTTCAATATTTTTTGGATTGTTTTGGGAGGGTAGCCATTGGCTGAGAAAGTGTTGAGAATGTGGTTTAGTTTTGTGGTTAGGGCATTGTCATTTGAACAGATAAGTTTAGCCCTGTTGTGTAGTGTCTTAATGACACCATATTGTTGTGAGGAAGGGTGGTGGGATTGTTGGTGAATGTATCTGCCTGTATGGGTGGGTTTTCTATAGACTGAGAAAACCAAGGTTCCATCAGGCTGGCGGGTGACTAGTGTGTCTAAGAAAGGAAGGCAGTTGTTTTTTTCTTCTTCCAAGGTGAATTTGATTCTGGGGTGTTGGTTGTTTAAGTGTGTTAGGAAGGAGAGGAGTGCATCGGAGCTATGTGGCCAAATAGCGAACACATCATCTACACATCGAAGCCAAATGGTTGGTTTTTGTGGGGCAGAGTTTAAGGCTTTCGCTTCAAAAGTCTCCATATAAAAGTTGGCCAAGGGTGGGGAGAGAGTGGAGAACCCATGGCTGTCCCCTCTATTTGTTTGTAGAATTTTCCTTGCCAAACAAAATAGCCTGAATTCATTGTGAACTGAAATAGGGCTGTGATATCGGGAGGAAATTTAGCTTGGATTAGCTCTAAGGATTCTTTGAATGGGATATTTGTCGAAAAAAAAGTTATACTTTTATACTATGACCCTGTATAATACGTGATCTGTTCTATTCGAGGATCCTGTTCTTCCATATTCGAAGATTCACCCTCCGCTCGCAAAGAGATGACATATTTAGCCTAAAAAATCTGAAGAAATTGGAACGATTACTCAATTGCAGACCCAAGCACTGATTCTCTCTCTCTCTCTCTGTCTCTCTCTCTCTCTCTCTCTCTCTCTCTCTCTCTCTCTTTCTCACGCACTCACTCGCTCTAAATATGTGTTTTTTTTTCTGAATGCTCTTTTCAGCAACTAATTCTATGCGCATATTTCATGTAAATCAGCATCCACAATTCCTTTAGTGTAATGAAAACAGCTAACCATCCATTCACAGTTCGAACGGAAAAATTCCTCCAAGCAAGCAACTTTTTCCCTTTCTTTTGTCTGTCGATTCTTTCTACATTGATTCTTTTATAAAAATATGCTCATGGTGTGTTTAGAGATAGAGAGAGATTTCTTTTAATTTTTATTCCTCAAGATTACAAACTGTACTGAACCTACTCGTAATTCCATAGGATTCAGCATCAACTATTAACAAATTGTTGCAGAAATGGGAAGTATTACTTTGCTAGAATCGAGTTACTGATTCACGTACAAACTACAATACCGTCATCGTTCATTGAGGACGCCTGTCTAAGAGCACGCGAGAGAGAGAGAGAGAGAGAGAGATAACTACCACATCATGCTATCAATGAAGCCAGAGGCAAGGAGAACTATTTGTAGTTTTGAGCCATCCTTGTAGCGATGCGTTCCCTGGACATTAAAAGCAATTTAGTAGTCGTAATAGAATTTACTTTCGACCGGCATTACTCTTCCGGCAAACCAAACACTAGAACGTGCAAGAGGAATTCCCCAAAGCCTCATACCGGAAATGGATTCTACAAGAATCCGCTATCATTCAAATGAAATCTTATTTGAAGCAGTCTTATGAGTAAACGAAGAAACCTTTATGAGCTGAAGATAATTCAACTGTCGTCTAAGAAGATGAAGAGAAAAACAAAAATGTCATTCTTGACTTTTATGCTAAATTAGTAATCTTAAGAAATAATTCGTTTTCGTTGCTTTGAGAACGGAAAGCGGATTTCACTCTGTCTCTCTCCTTCCGTCCCTCAATTAATAAGAGCAAACAGAATCGATAGTCTCTCTTCTAGGGCATTTATGTATACAGAGTTGGTTAGTCTAGCATTTTGTTGTCATAATTTATCGCAGATCTGACCTATTGACTAAATAAAGTTCCAAGATCACGCATCCTGTTGACGGAGAAAGCTAAAAGTACACCATCCAGTTATTGATTGACTTAGTTTCCCGCCCCCACCGTGCAAGGTCTTGTTATCTCGCTTCTTCTTCTTCCCGTTTCCATGACAACGGCCATTTCTCCAGGTCCCACCGAGTACATCAAATCTTGTGGAATATATTGAGAGGCAATCTATCAATCTCTTTATAAGAAGTCGGGCAACTAACAGACGAAAACAAGAAAAGTGGGTGACTCTCCCTACTCTTATTCTTTTCCCAATTCTTCCTCCTTCTTTCATTTTTTCTGTCTCTTGATGATCTCCCTCACGGCAGAGTCGTAAATTGTTCTATATGTTTGCAGTTGATCGAAAAAATGGTGACGAATGAAAGTTATCTTTCCACGTGTCAGTTGGATCGGAACAATTATTCTGCACGCGTAAATAAAACTGCAGTTGCCTCAGAGAATGAGAGATGACAAATTGCGTTATGAATGAATCACGACTTGTAAAGAATCACGCTTTGGATTCGACGATAGTTAGCAATGTTGGCATCGGAAGTTTTTGACCAACAGAAACGTGCCATTAGTTAATTGATTTCAGCTGAATTAAAAGAAAGAAAAAGTTTCTTTCTTGATTTCTTAGTATTTCTACTGAAAGGAGACTATGGAATCGCATCAAGAATCTCTCTCTCTCTCTCTCTCTCTCTCTCTCTCTCTCTCTCTCTCTTTCTCTCTCTAGGTGTTAAAACGTTCTTAATATCTTTAAAATACATTAATAATATGTAAACATTCTCTAATCATCCGAATTTCTGTCCTATCTGTTCCACATATTTTGATTTGTACACGTCTGATATTAAATTATGAGATACTTTATTTTTAATTAAATTTTAGATTACTTTTAATTTAATCAAAATTAATTCAAAAGTTTAATTTAGTACAATAATAAATCTTAAAAATCATACGAATTATTGCCTTTAAAAGATTTCTTCATTAAAAAACAACTTTTGTATCTCTCAGCATCCCATTAAAACCAGTATTTACCTGGCAGCATATTAAATTCGACGCATACTAGTTCGGGGAAAAAAAAATAACAGGAAGTAAAAAATCCCCTTCATTCTATCGTTCTTAAGTTCTCTATTCTCTTTCGTGTAGTTGAATAATGGTTGGCAACACGTCAGCGATATTTGGTCAAATGTGATTATCCGGGATGTATGACAGTGAAAGCTTTGACGTTTATCACTCGGTAACAGCTTCACAAAGGTCTCTTTATCGTATAAACGCTCGCAGACATCGTGACAACAGAGGATTAACCTTCCTTTTTCCCTTTGCACAAATTGGTAAAAATGAAAGAAGTGCAATGAGTGCACAGAATACGGCTTATTTATGATCGTCACACTGGCAGGCACGTTGGGGGGGGGGGGGGCGGATAAAAAAAGTTGTATAACAAGGAAAACAGTATCATTACCTAATAAAAAAAAAACTAGTGAAAAGCATTTCTGCAATTTTGTTAGACGAACGAAAAATTCTATTTAACAAAGAATGAAGAAACTCTATCGCGTTCATATATAAGAGTTCAGTTTGAGTGGACACTTTATTGAATTCGTTAATATGTTTAACGTACATTATTTATGATGATCAAGTTCTTTTTAATATTCCGTAACTGACAAAGAAGAAAACTTTATTTGTATCAGTAATCTCGTTAATATCTTTTATACGTAACTAGCGTATCTTATATCCCTTTTTGTTATGTGGAGAGCATTCTTCTCTCCGAACCTCTTTGGACAACACACAACCTGTCTTCCTGTTTTTTTTTAGGTGTTGCCCTATGACACCCCTTTCTGATAGCAGATTAAATGAAATTAAAAATTAAAAATGAAACCCTATGTGCCACTTCCATAGGTAAACACTACAATAATGTCTATATTAAAGGTCTTACCTGTAGTATATGCCTTAGAGAATTTTTAGGCATTTGGTAAATCTCCTATCAGATACCCTTTATGCATACAAAATGCTTTGTTTCCTTGTGTGAGTCTTCTACTTATTTCTTTATCTTTAAAGTTAACTAACTGACCAAGGTAAATATAGTCCTCCACCATTTCAATATGATCATCTGTTAACTTCAGTTCAATATGATCTGAATTTGTCATCAGTATGGTTTTAGTTAGATTACTCTTTAAACTTTTTTTCCTGCTTTCTCTATCAAGATCATTTAGCGCTTCCCGAGCTTCTTCTTAATTTTATTTATTTATTATTTTTCTAAAAGAACAATATCATCTTCAAAATGTAAGTGATGCCAATTCCATGGTTTTTTCATGAGATGGTTCTTAAAGACTTCAATTGCAGAAAACAATTTGGATGATATAGGATCTCCTTGCCTAACTCCTCTCCTAATACCAAATTCTTTTCCCTGGTGTTTCTAGCTTTATGTTGGATGTTGAGTTTTTAATAATCGTATATACTTTGTTTATTATTTCTGACTGATATAGAGAATCAAAGGCTTTTTCAAAATATACGAGTATTAAATATCGAGAAAGAATGTATTCATTTCCTTTTACTATTACTTATTTTAATCGTGTGGATGTGATCTAATGTATAGAATCTTGCTCTGAATTCAGCTTGTTCATATGGCTATGCATCATTCAAAAACCTTGTGATCCTATTTAATATAAACATTTTGTATAGTTGTGATAACAACCTGATTGGCCTAAATAATATCATCTCTGACATTCTTTTTATGTAATAAGATAACTAAGGATTTATGCATCCAATATAATCTTAAGAAACTGTGAACCTCCTGATTTTATGTGTTCTGCTAATATGCCATCTTCTCCCGGAATTTTATTATTCTTATCGGTTAACGCTAAGTTAGTAAAAGTCGCCATTTAATATTTTGCCATTTATTTCAAGATCGCCTTCAAGTAAGAGATGTTAAAGAATAATACAACCGCATTGAAACTGAAGATTTGAAAACAAAACCAGAAACGGAATTCTAATCTAAAATTATTCGTAGGGGATGATCTACTTAATTAGCCTTTAAGTTATCTTAAAGGCTAATCAAATTATCTTAGAATTATCTTAAAGGATGATTACGTTATCAAGCTTATCTTTATTTTTCCTTATCAAGAAATCTGTTTCACAATAGAACACTCAGAACATAGGACACCGTCACTATGACTCGAAAATCCTTTACAATTTTTCTACTTCAAATAAATAAATAACTCTGCTAACGCCTTTCATTCACCAATGGGAACAGGCTAGATGTTTAGCCATACCTTTCTGAAGACTGATTAGCTATCACTGACAGCTGGCGCAATGCTATCAGTGATTTTCATAGGATTCCGGGGAGAAGTACGAAGACAGCTGTCGCCATCTCGTCGTCCATAACATTATATACGCAACTTCAAGATTTAAAAAATATTTTTATCTCCCAAATTGAAACTTCATTTCCGGTTTTATTTTGACGATTTTAAATGCCAATTGACTTTATTAAAACATGGGACGTGGAAGCTTAAAAAGCTGTATTATGGAGCGACAAATCACGCTATACTCTATTCTGAGCATATGGACGGGTGTAGGTGTAGCGGATGCCAGTGAACGTCTATGAAATTCGGAGGTGGCGGCGTGATGGTCTTGTTTTTCCTGGTTTGGCCTCGGACCTCTGTTTGTGGTGCCACGAACACTGAGCTCCGAGAGGTATCTGAACCTTCTGAACAATGCAGTGCTTCCTACTTTGTGATGTTTCTATGGAACTGACCATTGCCATTTTCAGCAAGACAATACACCGTGTCATAAGGCTGATGCTGTGACTGCGTGGTTTGTGGACATGAACGTCACCACACTTGAATGACCTACACAGAGCCCTGATCTCAATCCTATTTAACATCTGTGTGATGCACTGGAGCGTCGGGTGAGGTCAAGGGTCGTCCAGCCCACAACATTCCAGGACTTCATTACATGCCTACATGAAGAATGGTCCAAAATTCCCATTGATCGCTATACGCTTGTGGAAAGTATGTCTCGTAGGGCCTCGCTTCGAATAGAGGCCCTACATCTTATTAAGTTGCGTGCCCTGACTGTCTGTTCCTCACAGTATATACGTATAATGATTGGCAAAATACATGAAAATTATTTGAATTCGAACAATCAGAAAACATCAATCAGTATTATTAGCTCTCTCTCTCTCTCTCTCTCTACTAAACAGAGTTTAATATTTAATAAATATCATCTGAAGTACGACAGAACCGTGTTGTAATTGTACGCTTTGTTAATCAAGCGCTAAAATAAATTATTATTATTACATAATACCTCCAGGGAATCCAAAGGCTCATCGAGGGACGGCACCTGCTCTACAGCTCTCTGCATCCATCACTCCACTAACCTCAACTACCTTCATCATCTACACCAGCGCCCTCTTCCGCCCATCCTCACCGCTAATATTTTCACAGATAATCACAAACATCCATGCCCACGGTGGGATTCGAACCGGCAGTCTTTTGGCTGGAGAGCGGATACGCTAACCACTCGTCTAACCAGGCAGGAATTGTAACTTAATTATTGAACCTGAAGATTGTAACTTAATACAATCATTTATTCCAGTTCTTTTGGGGCCCTAATTAATGTTTCAAATATCTTCACACAAATGCCCCTTTGGAATATTTTAAAGTGCGTTCCAAGAATTGTAAGAAATCATTGCATTTTTGATTCCAACTATTCTGCTTGATGTATTTGAAATACATCGAGCAGAATAAATGGAGCCTTTTTTTTTTTATAGCGCAATCCCACATGAGCAAATTCGCTAGCACAAATAAAAGGAGATGAGAAATAGCGTTGAAGTAATAGACTATCAACTATAGTTGGTGAAAAATTCATTCGGTCCTAAAGGCATTATGCACATACAGCATGTATGGATTCCAAGAACATAATCAAGGCTAGGTAAAGTAAAAAGTTGGTTAGGGAAATAAAAATTTGTTTCATTGATTAAAAAAGAAAGAAAGAAAGAAAGAAATCAAACCAGACATGTGTTTTTTACAGTATATCAGTTTTCCTCTAACATGCTTGCACGACGACAAAATTCTTTAATATGCTCTGCAGATATTTTAAGAAAAAGAGAATGAATATCGGATACGTGAAAGTCACTTAAACACAATAGGCTATATTGTACAGTTGACATAATTTAATCTGAAATCGGTATCAGTCTTTCCTATTGGAGTTTTAGAAAATATAAGACTGGTCCTGGAATTTTATTTAAGGCTACTAAAAAGTAAGGAGTAACTTTCTATAGATTGCAGATTCTTAAACTGAAATGGATAATCCTTTGATATCAGCGGAATCCGTGATCCCATAATGTGAGGGTTCAAAGCTCAGCAGCCCAACTAAATCTTTGTGGTAATTTCAGTTATGATAAGGGTAACCTTTTATTGAATTTGGTGACATTTTATTTCTTAACATTTAGAATGTTAGATCAACTTTAGATTATAACAAAGCACAGAACTTTAAATTAAACCGATAAACAGGTAAAAACGCTCTCTAAAATATTTATGCTATGGCGACATATATCCACGAAAAATGACAGATAATTTATTTAAAAGAAAGAAGAGAAAACTAAATAGTTTCTATTTCCTGTAAACGTAGCTTGCTTTTCTTTTCACTCAACCTATATTACGGTATATGCAATTTACGTAACTTTGTTGTGATTTACAGTTGTATATCGCGAATTAATCCTCTAACTTCTTCCGTAGCTGATAACAAAGTAGGCTTGGCAGCGAATCATCCTACTAAATGCTTAAACTATAGTCGAAAAACCTATACTACACCTGAAGTTGTTTATCAAATCAGCCGTATTTAGAAAGTAGCTGAAATACTTCTGTATGGGATGTATATGAGATTTATAATTTACAGTATTCCTCAATAAACAACGGTGATAGTTATTATTTTTTAAAAAAAAAAAATAGTGCTTAAATGCTGGCACGCATGCACACACAAAGGATTAATTTTCAAATAAATTAAAATGGTTTATTATAAATGCAGCCAACCATAACTTTTAAACATAATCAGCAGTGAAATGGACGAATTCTTTATGCTTGAGAAAATTATAAAATCAAATTTACTAGTTGCAAGTATTAAGCCTAAAAAAGTGCATTAATTTATCATAGAAATTATGTTTTTGATTTTGTTGCAATTGTGAACTAAATATAATGAGAGAGAATCACCGACCTCTTTACGAAATGTGCCAAATATTTAATTATTATTTGATAAATTTAAATAATTTACTACCACTTCGTCCATAAAAGCAAAACTTTCACAAAATTGGCAATATTCTGATTTTTTTTTTATTGAATTCCTCATTTGTTTTGAAGAGATGCGAATATCCTAGGATATTTGAAATGACTAACCAGCTGCAAAGGTATTAATTCTGTATAATGAGAAAGTTCGTATTTTCAAGCCAAACAAGCAAACTTTTGTTGCACTAAAATACAGAAGTTTTCAAATGCAATATAATGAGCTGTCCTGGTGTTGCACCTCATAAAAGACGGGTATCCGAGGAGATTTCATAGTGATATGTTCATTGTGTACAGTTGTTAAAAGTAAATATTCGATTTTCGGAGACATTTTTATCTTATTATACATTAATCAGCAGCTCCACCTAGTGTTAAAAGCTGCGTATCTATGTAAAAAGCATCTTTATGTGCATTTCTATATCTATGAAATTTTAAGTGAAAATAAAATTTTAGTATTATTTTAATAATTCAAAATTTGAAAAAAAAAATATTCTTTCTGAATTAAACTCTAACATAGATGAGTCATGCATCAAACTTATCCCTTACGCTCTTATAATATTTGTGTTATTTTTGGGAAAGGTAAGTTGAGAGTTTACATAATTTCAGCACACACACGAGTGCGCTGAAAAGTAGAGGCTTGGTAGGCTTCAGTCATCTTCCTTATACACAAATAATTCATGTTGTAATAATGTTCAAGCGTAGTCTCAGATGCACATCGTGTGGAGGAAAGAGAAGATGGTTACAAGAAGCTGACACTACAGGATGTTCTAAGAGCTATAGATTACGAGAGGGAGGAAGGAAACAGAGTTATCGAGAAAGTCTGATCGAAGATTACACTTGGATATAAAGTAATCGAACAGTAGTTGCTCGCAAGTCACGAAATGATCAAAAAAATAACAGTATAACAAGAACTTAACAAATTATTCTTTTAAATTTGCTAAGAGATTTGGATTGTTATGAACCTTTAGGCGTAGGGAGATATTGAATGGAACACAGTGTTAGTATTTGTCAAAATTATTCGAGAGAGGATGCGCAAAAATACACAGAAATGCAGGTGGAGAATGCGAGGAAATATACAGAGAAATACAGGTGGAGAATGGGAAGAAATATACAGAAATACAGGTAAAGAATGCGCAGAAAATACACAGAAATACTGGTATAGAATGCGCAAAAACACACAGCAAAACAGGTGGAGAATGCGCAGCAACACACAGAAATACAGGTATAGAATGCGCAGAAATATACAAATATCTCTGAATGGAAACAACATTTTTAATGTAATTTCCATCATGAAAGGTTACAAATCTTTAGGACATTTGTACCAATGGTTGCTAAGGGGATTTTGATTATTTTTATTTATTTCTTAAGTTATTATAATTACAGCTATTATAGTCTGTTTTTGTTTAGGAGTGTCCCTTATTTTAAATACATTGGCTATTATTACTCAAAAAAGGGTATGTATATTTTAGGGCATTATGGGTGAGAATATGTTTTGACGCGGGAAAAATAAATTTATTTTTCCCACGCCAAAACAAGGTATGTACAAAAACTTTCCACCTCTTTTATTCTGCTATAATTGCCTTCTATACTCACCCATAATGCCCTAAAATATACATACCCCTTTTTTGTGTAATAATAGCCAATGTATTTAAAATAAGGGACACTCCTAAACAAAAACAGGTTATAATTACGGCTATTATATAAATATACGGCTATTATTATAATAGCCGTAATTATAATAATAGTATTTAAGAGGAGTAGCATGGGAATTTTCCCAGAAACAATACCCTATTTCTTAAGTGTTATTTTTATATTTGGTCTCCTGCTCTGGAGACCAAACATAGAACTTTAACAAGCCTTTTTAGACATCCAAAAACGGGACTGTGGTCTCACACCGAGTGATGATATTTCTCTTCAGACAAACATCCAAGATGGGATACGAATCCACAGCTTTGGTTAGAGAATGTGTGTAATAACTACTTGGCTAACGCGCCTAGTAAGATACATAATAAAATCCAAAAAAAATTTAGAAACCACAGATTTGAGGTAAATAAAGGAATTCAAAGATTTGTTGGCATATCAACTCTGACTTTCCGAAGGAAACTTGTATTCTTATATTAAAGTACATGGATCAGGTGTGAATTTCTTTTTAAGGAGTAATTTGTAGAGTAAGAATGATGTTTCTTTTCATTGATAACAACACGCAAGGCTATGTTGGGATCACTCAAACAAAAATCTAAAAATCTCATTTGGAAGAACTCTAAGGGAAAGAAAACAACACACACACACACACACACACACACACACACACACACACACACACACACACACACACACACACACACACACACACACACACACACACACACACACACACACGCACGCACGCACGCACGCACCTTTTTTTTGCGAACGTAAAATCCATTAGGTCGATTGGTTTTAACAAAATTGATGATACCGCAATTAAACACCAGAAAAGTTTTTTTTTTTTTTCATTCCACTTTCAGGAAACGAAGCAATTTCGCTAAGCAACAAACAGCAAATGTTGTCATTACAATCAGTTGGATTGTGAAAAGGCTACGTATTCTTAGAGTATTTTTTTCAGTTTAAATCCATTATCACCAAAAGAACATCACACAGAAGATTGTCAAATTACTTAATCTGTTGACTAAATTTTCAATTTAGGGATTTTTTTAAAATCAGAATTGCTTAAAAGGATTAAATGAATACATTCTAAATACAATAGGAATGGAATTAAAGAAACTTCTGCAACTGACGTCAACTTAACTCATCTGGGATATACCATACTTTTGTATCTAATTCTTCCGAATTTTCGAAGTCTAAATAAATTTCCGATTTATATTCAAAATTGGGACCGGAGAATTGTTAAGATTCCTGGTTGCAAGATAACTTGGTTTCTGTTTAACTTGGAAAGCCGTTTTGTAGAATATAACTAGACTAATCTTCTGACAAATCTCTGCAGGAGGTCTAATCCATCCATAAACTAACAGACAAAGGGATTGATCGAAGTAATGATAACGATGTTGATTTAAGGACATTAGGTATTTAAGATTTCGGGATTTTAGGAATTTAGTATTATTTGGAGAGCTACGAATGTTAGGGATTAGGATTATTTAAAGATTTCAGATTACCGAAATAATTATATTTTGGTAATCTATATTTAGGGAGATGATCATTCAGAACACGTGAGAGATAATTTGTATCACAAGGAAATATTGGATAAAAGCATAAGTCCATGTAACAAGACATATCTTATTCGTTTGCAGTTTGGTACAATAATTCTATGTAATTTTTTTATCATTTTGTTTTCACTTGGTTACAGAAAGTCGCCATGAAAAATTCCAAAACATTTCATCGAAAATTTGTCAGCCAGTCAGGTCAGGCACGGTTACAGACCAACACACAGACGAAGCAATTCTAATAGCGAATTGCATTTCTGTAAATGTAAATAAAATTTCGAGTGTGCAAACTTCAATATTTATGCATATTTTACCCGTTCACAGAGGATAAATCAAGGATTCGTCTAGTTGGGAATCGATAATACAATCTCTATAAGTATTCTTATAAAATTCCCTGAAAATATTTGGAATATTGGTTTTTGTCTTCCATTTTTCTTTATTTACCCTCCCCTCACAAAAAAAAAGCAAAAAAAAGAATAAATCGCTATAACTTTCCGATGTATAAAGGCTGGAGGAAGCAAGAATAGGGTAGTGGGGAGCATCGAACAAAATTCTTTGACAATAACAAGACTATTTCTACCATTCTGGGTTAGTTCTTTTATCGTAAATCATCGCATAGCGAGCCACGGCTGTGAATTTGCACACAACAGAAAAATACTCCACTTCCACTGCCCGAGAACCGATATTGATCCGAAGCAGGAGTGAAATCACACTTCGTTCTTATTGAAATTGCTCATCCCAGGGCAGGTCAGGTGAGGTCAGGCATTTGAACGCAATAAGATAGAAATGTACTTTAAAATCGACGGGAAAAAAAGCCGTTAAGTAACTCACATAATTTCTCAAAAAAGGTAAATCGAGAATCTTCGACTTAAGAAATGCTTGACTGTAAGGTAAAAGTCCCTTTGATATCGATCCAAGGATGCATATTTACGTAAGATACAGTGAGTAAACAACAGTTCTTTAATTTAATTCTGAGTTTAGTTAACGAGAAAAATGTTGTTTCCTTTAAACCAAATCTCCTTGTCCCAGTTTCATGAAGTAGACCGAAGTTGTGATGTTTTATGAGGATGCTGATGAGCTACTCGCTTGTTTCACTCTCATTCAGCGGAGAATGGTCTTGCACGAAAGCGTTCTCCTTTTACTGAAGACATTGACATGCATTTAAAAGTATTACGAGATTTCTATCGTTAAATTAGCATGTGACGATCAAGCTAGTTCGCCACAGAAGGAAAGAGAAAAATAATCGATAAAAATCCAAGCTTGCAAGTGCATTCAGAATGTTTTGAAATATTTCAGTGCGTCAATAAAATCGCAAATTCACAGCGCGTGCGTGTGTTAACAAGAGATTGTTAATAGGAATAGTAAAATTTTAAACATATCTTAGAGAATTATTAAGAATGAATTTATTTATTTTTTTTTTACTGTAAATCTTTTTTTCCTTCTTTCGTGTTTTTCTAATTTATTTTTCTCATTCACTACATTCTCTCTTTCTTCTTTCTTTCTTCTTTTCTTTTTCTTTTGTTTCTGTATTTCTCTTTCTACCCTTCAATTCATCTTCTCTGTCTTTCTGTTCATCTCCTTCTTTCTATTTTTCATATTCTTTCTTTCACCATCTACTTCTCTATTTTTATTCCTTAAGCACCTCCTAACTTATTCAAAAAAAAAAAAAAAAACAACGACACGTGAACTTTCATAAGAATGCACTGGACAACGGGAATCTACTAAGATATGAGGGATAGCGTATCTGCTCTCTAATCCAGTGGTCTCCAAACTTTTTTGATCGCGTACCCACAAGACAGCAAAAAATAAAAAACACGTACCCTCAATTGATTGAGCAAAAATCTATTGTAATAATCCATTTATTCATTTTGTGAGGATTAATTTGTAAAATTTAAATATAATTCATTTACTATTGATAATATCAAACGCTTTTTAAAAAAAATGTAAGCAATTTTGATTTTGATAATATTAATTCACTATTTCTAGTGTAAACGTAAAAATAAGCACAAAAATGCGTTGGCATTGCACAGAAGCAATATATAGTAAAACAAAATCGTTAAACTTACTACTAATAGTCAAATAATTAATACAACTGTGGTGTCATCTGTAGATAGCAGGATAACTAAGCAATTTTCCTTCTCTAGTTGGGCCTGTCAACGCTAGGATGCTCTACAAACAATGGCAATGATAAGAAGTAAGAGATTTACTCCCTAGTTTTAAAAAACATGACAGTTTTGCCACGGACGATTATGTGTGCAAAGTCGCCCAATGTGCGCTACTCGCAAATTTAAGTTTACAGGATCTTTATGACGTCTTTGTTTATACTAGATATATGTTTAATTGATGAAAGAAAGTAATATTCTTTATCTTTAATTAATTACTTAATTTTTTTCCTATCAATATAAAACTTTTTTGACGTACCCCCACGTATCGACTCGCGTACCCCCTGGGGTACGCGTACCCCACTTTGGAGACCACTGCTCTAACCAATAGAACTCGGGTTTCAATCCCATCTTGGGAATGGAGGTTTGTGATTGCGTTTATGTGGGAAAATGAATTTCATTGGCTAGTGTGAGACCATCGTCCTGATTACTTGGGGGGGGGGGCTGAAGTGGCTCCGGATTATGTAAAAAATATTTTAAAAAAAGATGAAATTAATAAAAATAGAAGAAAATATTTATTCCACTCACGATACTAATCAACTATACGTTTACAAACTTTCTTAGGAAGGAGCCAAATGGCAATCTTTATAAAATATTTAAAGATGAGTTAGCCAGCTTCATACGGCAGTGACAGAGCTTACCTTCCGGAAACCGGGGTTTCTTCCACTGCACAAACGGGTAACGATAACACACGGTTAACAGACAATAATACACTGGCCTCGTGGCATCCAATTGCCTCCTCGTAATCTCAAGCAAGCAATCAACCAACTAACTCGACAGCCTCTCTCTTTCTGTCCCTAGTTCTTTCTTTTTTTTCTTTATATTCTTCCTCGTTATGTCTTTCTGTTTTCTTTTCTCTGCTTTCTCTTTCTTTCTATCCACTCTTCCCATCTCTTTTTTTTTTTTTCGTTCCTTTCCTCTCTCTCTATCTATTAAGCATCTATTCCCTGTTCCACGCTTTTCTCCTTTCTAATTTTCGAAGTCATCGAGCGTCATCACGCCATGACCGTGGCCAAGTCCCCCCCTCCCCCTCCCCCTCTTAACGTTTTCTCATCCACACTGATAAACGAGTGAAGCCGACTTTCCAACTAAATCTTCGCTTGCAAGAATGACTAGTGTCGACCGACGTAGTCTATACTTAAGAGATTATCTCCACTCCATCATATACACCGAGAAAGCAAGGGAGGAGTCACAGATAAAACTATAGCAACGGCGTCATCGATTCGCTATTCATTCCTGTACATCTCACCTGTTTTCACGGTCGTTATTCCCAATAGAGAAGACTTGTAAAATACAAACGTGTGCGTGTCGAGTGTGAGAGAAAGAAAAAGAAAAAAAAAAGAAAAACAGAAAGAATGGGAGGGGATGAGGCCTTTAATGACGATGACGTGTGTAGAGGTATGCGGTTTTATTTACTTATCTTTCAACCGCTTTCGTTGCGAGTAATTTTAAAATATTGTCTCGAAACCACGTAAATCCGTATCCTTTTATTTCTTTTCTAAATCGCTCTGAGTTTTATTTAAACTGCGGTAACCATGGTGATGAGGAATAAATGCACGTCAGCATTTCGTTCTTGAATACTGCTAGAAATTACTCTTTGGTGTGGTCAGAAATTCTCTGTTTGCCTTTCGGCTATAAATATGGAATGGCCCTTCCCAAGTATAGAAAAGTGTGCATCGCCGAAGGGTGAAGGTGCTCATTCATCTAGAAAGAAACCGGAACAGTTTTCGAGTAGTTCAGTGCATGGAATGGAAAGCATATACGGTGATTCCTAATTACCGCTGTAATTTTCGAGGTGTGTGTGTGTGTGTGTGTGGAAGTGAGTGTGCATTTTCCAACTAAAAGTTCGAAGAACAGATTGTAGTATGACAGCATCCGTTTTAAGAGAAGTAGAAGAAGAAGAGGATTAAAAGGAACATTAATGAGGCAAAGTTTAGAACTCTATAAATCTAAAAAAAAAAAAAAAAAGCTTCACAAAAGCAAATTAATTTGAACGATATTTTAAATAGTGTCATCACAAAATATTTCACTAGAGGGCAGCACTGACAAAATATTAACTTTTAGCTCACTATAAACACAAACCAGCACGAATGAGATTCAAACAATTGAACCGATGCTTCTCAGTAAAATGTTATCTTTGTTAACTGTCCTAATTTATAATATACGCAACATAATAAATAACACAAGTGGAGAGGTTAGGTTTCGGGAAAAAAAATTAAAATATCTTCTTTCCATGAATTATTCCATGCATAAATCAAATTTCGAACAAAGCAGCCAATTTTTGAAATTTCAAAATTTAATTTTTTTTTTTACGTTTTAGTCATTGCATGACATTCAAACATCTATAAAATTCATTCTTAGAATTTTTATTTCATTCTTTGTATTGGAGTTAGTGAATTTTCTTCTCGTTTCATACAACATTCCGGATAAAACGTGTTTAATGATTGTTTCTGTCATTAACCTTTCCCTTTTAAACAGAAATCTTTTGTTTTTACCTTGTACAGAATGTTTTTCTTAAATAATTATATTGGAGTTAGTGAATTTTCTTCTCGTTTCATACAACATTCAGGATAAAACGTGTTTAACGATTGTTTCTGTCATTAACCTTTCCCTTTTAAACAGAAATCTTTTGTTTTTACCTTGTACAGAATGTTTTTCTTAAATAATTATTCTTTTATCATTACACAATCAGTTTTAACATAAATAAACATGACAACAAAATTCTGTTTCTAGTCATTTGCTTATTAAAACAAGCTCGAAGAACAGATTCTTCATTCCTCATATTGTAATTCAATATAAAATATTAATATAAGGTGTAGCTATTAATTATTTGATTGCAAAAACAATTTTGATTATTTATTTTATATTTAATAACATGATGTAGTTAATTAAAGCATGCAATTTAATAAATAATAAAATATCAATATTTCTCATTAAAAATACAAACAAATTTGCATTAAGGAACTGGTTTCCCAAATTAACGATTTCCAAAGTATGAAAAGTTTTCATTCGATGAGAGGAGAATAAACATCCGCCATTGTTACACGGCCAAAAAGCAAGCAATTCGCTTTTATTCCTCCCCCCCTTCAAATTGGTGACAGAGTTTATGAAAATACAACATCCGGCTGTCCTGATATTTGACTACTTTAAGTAGTGTAAACAAGGCAGCGCAATGATACACATTTCATTTTTTTAAAATGTTTTCCATTAAGCTTATTGTACAATACTTCATAATTCATTGAGTTGCTGAGTATTTCACAATTTAAAAGATACCATCCCTAAAAACTATATATTTCTTAAAAAATAAAATAAATTATATTATTTAAAATTTTTTTTAAATAAAAAGATAAAATATGTTATTCTTCTATATCAGGTATTTTTTTAGTTGTACAATACCGAAATGATTCATAATAAAGCGATTCTATCTCTTAATGTGCCAAGAAAAGGTTAATGACTTTTAAAAATTCAATTTTTTTTTCGAGCAATTGCTAATTTATTTGTTTAATGAGAAATAAATAATTAATTATTAGTGAATGATTTTTATTAAAATTAAATATAATTTTATTAAGTTAATAAAATTAAATCTTGAATATTCAAAAGATGAAACTTAATATTATAAAGTTGAGAAAAATAAAACGTTTTTTATATTAAATGCAGTTAATATAAAAAAACGTAAAAAGTTAATATATAAAATTACAATGCAAGATTCATAATTCTAAATAATAAATTAGCATATTAGAAAATATTTTTATCATAATTATACAAGAAGTTTTAATTTTTTTTAAATAATAATTAAATAAATAAATAATCAAGGATTCAGCTTGATTGAAGAGGGTGAGATCCTGAATCCAATACTCTTGGAGGGTAATGAATGGCAATGCTGTAGCTAATGAAGTTCTAACTGAGGCTCGGCTATTGCTGTTACTCTCCTGCCATGATCAGAGCTTTAGCTCAATAACACCTTCTCCCCACACTGTCCTCTACAGATAACGGGGAATATGAAAAGCATTCTTGCTTCGTCCCTTTAAGCCAGTCCTTATAAGGACTATAAGCTTGATTGAATTTCCTATTACATTATACATTATTGATTTCAATATTATTTCAAGAAATGTTATTTAATATTTAACATTATTTAATATTTTTATTATTTTCATACGTACTTATTTAGCTCTGTTTATTATTTATAATTTTTTTATATTTATTTTTATTACATTTTTAAATTGTCAAGTTGACAAATCAAGTGAACTGCTTTAGTGTATCAACACACCCGGTTTGTTTAGTCCTAATTTTTGTAAGTTATCGAGTGAGTCAGCAAAATACAAACATACGTCATTTATTAGGAAAAAAAAGTTTTAAAAATGTTCAAAATGCATTTGTGCTATTTCTATTGTAAAGCATGGGATTTTTGACACACACACAACAGAAGCACAAGCTGCTTAATTCTGTGTTTTTCCCTGTCACATTCAGCATAAAAAAAATCAGCCTCTACTCTGCTTTCAAAGGTTTAACAATAACAGTGCGAAATGTTGAGGAAGCAAGCAAAAATATTTCATCCTGAATTTAGGCTTAACTCTAACTGCCATTGAATATCCTGTAGTGTGTCTTGCTGAGTTTAAAAAGAAGTGGCATAGCTTGTACTTGGCAACAAACTTTCCAGTAAGCCCAAAGTCCAGATAAGTTTTAAAAATTCTCAAAAGCCAGTGTATGATGAATACTTAAGACTTCAACATATAATACGAATGAGATAGCAACTGTATTGGCATCGCATGCAAATGGAAAATCTAGCTATTCGAAGATGAAGGGGAACACACTTCCAGAATTGAAAGAAATAAACAGACAACTACACTATGTTGATAAAAGTATTTGGACATCTTAAGTGCCATGCATATCGGATCCGATCACATGCAAATATTCAGGGAGTGACTGCGTAAGTCTGGTAATAGAAGGTGGGATGTGCTGCATGTTTTGCACTATACTCGATGTCAGTATGCCACGTTCAGCTGAACTGTGACATTGCTACCTGTCTCGGTATACCGAAATCCACCGTTACTTATGACATTCGTAGATGGAGAGTTGGTGGTGCAGAAAAACGTCATGGAAGGCCACCAACACTCACTGACCGAGATCGACGAACTCTGTCTTGGGATGTTCGAGCATCCCACATGTCATCAGCGGCGGACCTCACAGTCAACCTGGAAAATGCTTCAGAGACGTCAACAGCACTAAACGTGTCCGCAGGGAGTTGCATGCCTTAGGTTATCACAGCAAAGCTGCTGTAAACAAGACACACATCATTCCCCCCCCCCCCCCCCCACACACACACACAATGCCAAACGACATTTGGACTGGTGTCTTTCACGCCGTTCCTGGACTGTAGATGATTCTGTGAAGCGACGGATCACGCTTCCAAATATTTCATTCTGACGGTCGTGTTGGGATCTGGAGATTACCAAGGGAAATGGTTCCGGCAGGACTGCATCATTGTTAGAGGCTCGATAGGGTATGGGGGGTGTTTCAGTTGGATGGGGATTGGTCCATTGGCGGACGTGTCCCAAACCATGGTCTGATGACTACCTGGACATTCTAGACAACTTCACGCTTTACTGGAAGTACTTTGGCAGTGACCCCTTTCATGTTTCAGCACGACAATGCGCCATGCCATACACACTGCGTATCCAAGATTGGTTTCTACAAAAACAACGTTGAAGTTTTGGACTGGCTAGCTCAGAGTCCAGACCTAAACCCCATCGAACATCTTTGGGACGAATCAGAATGACGAATTCGCTGCAGACCACAGTGGCCATTATTATCATCATCATCAGCAGCAGCAATAGGAGTAGCTTTGCGCGAGGAATGGAAGAATATTCCGTTGTAACGTATCAGAAATTGATTGAAAGCATGCCGCGAAGGGTAGTTGCTGTCATTCATGTCAAAGGTGATCCCACTCGGTAGTAGAAATGTACTTAAAACGAATTTTTTGACCACAACTAGTTTCCAAATATTTCTGTCAGTACACATAGTTATAATGTAATTTTAAGGGGGAAAATTGTTGGGACTGAGAGCTATCAACAGTGTAAGAAATTTACCATTTTCCATATGAGGCCAAATTATTTTTAAAATTGCTCCGTTTTCCCCTAATCAATTTGAAATGAAACCCTTCGGGCTTCATTTCAAATTGATTGCTGTAATAGGACCAAAGTGTAAAATTTTGCGAAGCTACAAACAACAATAATGTTCTGGCCATCATTGTTGAATGTTTTGTATAAAATAATTACACTAAAAGTACGGCGAACGCAAGAAGTCTTACATTTATTTTGTAATATGCTGGAAGTATATTATTGCTGTATTATTATTATTATAATTATGTATCAGCCAACATATAATTCATTAGTATACTAGAGTTGTATGAACATGCCTTACAAATAGACTTTCATATAATCGTAAGGGGGAAAAAAGGCAACACTAAACAGAAGCGATGCACTAGCTATTATATGGTAATCATCTTGGGAAGTTAACAGAAAAGTTCAGAAATAAATTAAATCAAAAAGCGTTTGTACAGTATAAGATCTCTTTCTCTCTCTCTCCAATAATAATAAAAAAAAAAAAATGAAGTCGTCCTGTACAAAACTAGTAGCACTAACTATAGGCAGCAAAGTATCATATATATGTGTGTGTGTGTGTGTGTAGAAAGTATTTTACCTTGGGTATAATAAATGTTAAAGATACCAAGCTATTAAACCTGGTTTTACTCCATTTCCCAAGTAAACAAACAGACAAACAAGTCAAGTTTGCGCCTGCAAGTAGTGCAAGTCTGGGTGACCCGCACGTGGTGCAAATCTTAGGCAACTTGTGGTAAAGGTGGAATAAGCTCTGATCACTATTCTTAATATTTATCCTTAATGCAAAGCCCATCTCCTTGAGAAGATGTATGATGCTATGCATTAAAGGCAAGGGGACACTACCCAGACCGGTTTCGACATTTATTGAGGTCTATCATCAGTGGGAGCCAGGCTAGAGATACCAAGATTTTAGTAATACAAGCTCTGTATTACTAAATTTTTTTTTCTGAAAACCGAGTCTTTTCTCACAAAGTTTTTCGTCTAGTCTGGTTAAAAGATCGGAATAATATTCAACGGTTATTTTTTTTACTCTTTTCAAGATAATTAATAAATAAAATGCCTTTAGTATCCCGAAACACTGATACCATGACCTTTCCTACTGATGGAACCGACTTTGTCTTCTTTGGAGCTGAACAACCGGCTTCTGTGCACTGTTTTGACTGCTGTTTGAATTCGGGTGTGTAATGGTGAATCCAAGTCTCATCCATACTAATAAATCGACGCACAAAATAAGTTTTATTCTTGTTAAAACGTTCCAAGCACTGTTCAGAGATTTTCATGCAAGTGCGTTTTTGATCTGCTGTGAGCAAGCACGGCAACCATCTTACACAAAACTTTTTCATTTGAAATTCTTCATGCAAAATATATCCTACACGTTCTTTTGAAATGCATGTAGTCTCAGCAATTTCACGCACTTTGACTCGCCGGTCATCCAATATTGCGTCATATCGTGTACATGATCAATGATTTCTGTTACACTTTTTGGACGTCCTTCACGTGAATCATCTTCAAGGCTAGTACGGCCATGTTTTAACTCGGCAGCCCATTTCTTAATTGTCGAACACGAAGGAGAAGAGTGTCCATAAACTTTTGTGAGCTTTAAATGAATTTCTTTTGGCGTTAAACCTTCTTTTAGAAAGAATTTTATAACCGCACGATACTCAATTTTATCCATTTCAAGGGATGCAGACAACACTTTTGCTTCAGACAGCTGTATAAAACAAACTACTTGATAGAATGTGCAGTTTCACATGAATGCTTATGACGGATGTACCAACGTAGAAAAAAAGTCTCTTGTCGATAGTGTTGCCATCTATGGTCGCGGCCGAGAACGTTTCAATCCACCCTCGTATATGATGACTGCATGGAGCATTTAATTTCGCGAAGACATGTGATAGGTGAAGAACAAAATTAATAAGAAACGCGCAATAAAATAAGAAAAAAATGTTATTTCTTATTTACAGATCTTAAGACTCTTCGTGTGCTGTTAACTACACAAGATTGAACAATTATCATAAAATTATATACTTATTTCACTTTGTAATAAACATATAATCATTATTCAGATTAATCTATTTTAATTATCATTCTAAATGCATATTTATTACTGAAATTAGATAAATACCAGTGGTCAATAATGTGGTGATCAACATCATTTTGAATATTTTGTTAATATCAGAAGTGTTCTTTCATTTAAACAGTATGGATAACGTTCCTTTGGAATAAAGCAGCAAATTAAAATCTACTGTTCGATGTTTTTTTTTTTTCAACAACAACAACAACAACGTTACTGGCTTGCTGGGTGAAGCATAAAATGCTTTTTATTTTCCCCTTTATCTGTGTGGAGAAGCTTGAAGAGGGAGGTTGTGAGACTTATGCTCGCACTTTGTGAGCTATGGAGTTAGCTCTGTTCTGCTGAAAGTAGGATTGCCTTGGGTCTTTTGTGTTTTTGATAGTCATGTTCACTATAACTGGAAGCTTGTCTGATTAGTGGATTGGGATGAGAATGTGCCTTGCTGAAGAACTTTTCCGCATGGTCATGAAGGAGAGAACGGATGTCAGGGGTTCCGGTTTCTCTGTGGATCTGCGTGTTTCTGACGAACCATGGGGCGTCTAAGATCATCCGCAGGCATTTGTTTTGTATCCTCTGTAGTTTCTGGATGTTAGATTTGGATGTGTGACTCCATGCCGGGGATGAATATGTGATTACTGGTCGAATTACCATCTTATATAATAACAGCTTGTTGCGTTTATCCAGTTTGCTGTTGCGATTGATCAGGGGATAGAGTTGGGCTATGGTTCTGGATGTCTTTGTGCCTATGAGCTTGATATGGCTGTTGAAATTTAGCTTTTTGTCTAGCTGTACTCCAAGGTATTTGGCTTCTGTCTGCCATGGTATCTTTTTTCCGAGAAGTTCAATATCATCTTGGATGAAGGCTTTGCGTCTGGTGAAGAGTATAGCTGAGCTTTTGACGGTGTTTACTTGTATCCTCCAGTCGGAGAACCATTTCTCTAGCTTTGTGATAGTATCCTGGAGACGACTGATCGCCAGGTGTGGGCGGAGAGATCTTGTCATTATGGCTGTGTCGTCTGCATATAGGGCTGTGATGGTAGTCCTCAGGTTCTGTGGAATGTCAGCCACGTAGATTGTGAAAAGTAAAGGAGCCAAAAGAGATCCCTGAGGTACTCCTGCCAGGATTTTGCGCCTAGTTGAGATGGTGCCATTTATTTTTATCTGCATGGATCTGTCAGTGAGGTATGATTTTATTAGATGGGTAAGGTTTGTTGGTATGTTGGCCTGAATGAGTTTATAGAGTAATCCTTGATGCCATATTTTATCAAAGGCCTTGGCAATATCCAGAAACACTGCAGCTGTGTGAAGGTTCCAGTTGTATCCTTGAGTGATATGCTCCACTAGTCTGTGTATTTGTTGCACTGTGCTGTGCATACGGCGGAAGCCGAATTGTTCGTTTGGAATTATTCCTAATTGGTCTGATTTTTCTTGTAGTCTTGAAAGGATAATTTTTTCAGCAATCTTTCCCAGATTGGAGAGCAGGCTTATTGGACGGTAGCTTTGCGGGAGTTGCGGATTGTTTCCTGGCTTTTTTATTGGTATGATGTTTGCTGTTTTCCATGCAGAGGGGAAGTGTTGTATCCTCAATATTGCATTGGTTATGTTAACCAGGTGCATAATAGCCTTTCTAGGAAGTAATTTGATGATTCTGTTAGTAATTCCATCTGGCCCTGGAGCTTTTTTGTTGTTTAGATGTTTTATGATGTTGGTTATTTCAAATGGAGTAGTGGGGGTGATGCTGGCTGGTTTGTCTTCGGACTGATTTAAGGTACGCTTGACCTGCTGGTGGACTTTATATATGTGGGTGATGTTTATATTATCATATGATGGGCTGCGTTGTTTTTCTAGGTTTTCTGCTATTGCTTCTGCTTTTTCTTTATCCGTGTGCGCCGTTCCATGAGCAGTTTGCATGGGCGGTAGGGGATTGTGTTTAGTGCGCAGAATCTTCAGAAATTTCCATATTGTGTGATCTTCTGGGTTGAGTGATGATAGTTTATTGTCCCAATCCTGGTTCCTGTGGATTTGAAGTGCTTTTCTGACTTGGTTGTTCAACTTGTTCAGAGTTTTCTTGTCCTGTGGGGCTCTTGTGTTGTGGTATCTTTTCCTGGCTTTGTTTTTTGTTCTGATGAGGTCCATTATGTTTTCTGGGAGCCGACCGGATGGGTGGTTGGTTGTGGTTTTGGTGACTGCTTCTAGTGCTTTTTTAATTCGGCTTGTTAAATTGCTTATTGCTTCATCTATGTCTTCTTTTTTGTGGATGATTGGTACAGGACCAATGTATTCTGGTAGGATTTTAGCTAGCCTATCCCACGATATGAAGGTGTGCTGGTGGGCCAGTTGATCTTGCGTGCCAAGTTTGATCAGGACTGGGTTATGGTCGGATGATAGTTCATTGAGCGTCTCTAGTTTGTATTGATAACTGATGTTTCTAAGGATAGCTATGTCAAGTACATCTGATCTGCCATGAGGGCTGTAATGAGTGTGCTCAGTGGGTCCTGCTACCACAACTGAGTTAAGTGTTGAATAGTTGTGTAGTATGCGACCACTTCTGTTGTTGGTGGTGCTGAACCATGCTGTGTGTTTGGTGTTCAAGTCACCTACTATGATGGTGGGGTCTGTGGTGCCGAGGACTGCATCCAGGTCTGTTGTCAGTAGAGGATTGCTTGGTGAGTTGTAGGCAGCAAATATCTTGAGGCTTCCAGCATTGTTTGTGTGGACTTGTATTCCTGTGGTTTCCAGGTTTGTAGTCTGTGGGTTGAATATGGCATTGTGGTGGAGGTATGGTTTGATGTAGATGGCAGTGCCTCCCCCTCTGGAGCTGAGTCTATCCGTTCGGTATATTGTGTATCCTCTCACTTTTGGGTTGTTGGCAGGTCTTAGGTGGGTCTCGTTGATCAGCATTATGTCCGGGTTGTGTCTTTGTGCGAATTCCTGTAGTTCTAATGTTTTGTTGGTGAGGCCATTGGCATTCCAGGCTGCAATTAGAAGCGAGTTAGGTTTTACTTTTGTTTTATTCATAGTTGAGTGCTGTGAGTATGGAATGGGTTCCTTGCAGGAATCTCTTTGTGGAGGATGGAGTTGGGTTTGTTCTGCTGAATTCCTGGAGCATAGTGGCTAGCGAAGCAGTCAGTATTGCTGTGATGTTGGAGCCTATTTGATTGCTTTATATTGTGTCCTTTGGGCGGGCTGCTTCAGTATAGGTCTTGGTGGAAGGTTGAGCCCTTTCCTGACTTTTATGGCTTGGGTTTTGATGGTTTGATGACTGTGCAGCAGAGATGCTTTGATTGGTGGTCCAGATTGGGGGAGGTTGGACAGGTCTTGTAGTTCCGTGATTTCTGGGATGGTGGCTGCATCCTTTGTAGTTTGCTGGGTGGGGACCTCCACAGTTGGCACATTTGGCTGGTGTGGTTCTTGCTTTTATGCATGTAATGGTTTGATGCTTCTCGCCACACTTCAGGCATCTGAACTCGGCTTTACAGAGTCTTTGGGCATGGCCAAACTTTTGGCAACGATGGCATTGCCCTGCTGATGCCCTTTTCCTGAGTGGCTCTGTTGATATTTTAAGTCCACAGACCGCAGTTATGTCATAAATTTGTCTTTGTGTGTTCTGTATCGCAACCAATACTAATGGCATTGGTTGTTTATCGGATCTGTACATCTGGCTGACTTTGATAGGTGATAGGCCCTGCTGGGTAAGGTCAGCCGCGATCTCCTCGGAGGTAATGCCTTCTGTGACACCTCGCAGTACAACCTTTAGATTTCTTTCGCTGCTTAGTGCGAAGGTGTGGTACTGTAATTTGTTGTTATCCATCATTTTTGTTATTCCTCTGTAGTCTGTCACTGTTGTTGGTTGAATTTTTACACCTTCGTCGGTGTTTTTGGCCCAGGAGTATCCAATTTGATGTTCTCTTAGGTTTCTTGCAACTGTGGTCCATTTTTCCTTTTCACGGAGAATTACCGGAGGGACCTTTTCAATTTTTTCCGGGACTGTTTGTGAGGGAGTTTCGTTTTCCACATGATCATCCTCGATTCTACGTCTCTTGCCCGTCTGTTCTCCTGTGAAGACCGTCTGACTGAGGCTCTCGGGCAGGGAGATGGATGTGTCATTGATCTCTTCCACTTCGCCGTCCATATCATCGGATTCTTCCGGCTGTGTGTACAGGTTTAGGAAACCTGGCCATTCAGTATCAAATTTTTTAAGCAGTAATTTAAACAATTTTAATGCTTGTTCTTTGTTTAGATGCTCTAGCAGATCAGTAATATTATCCATGTCTGTTTTATTTGTTGTTATATCTAGTAGGTAGTGATTGGAAAATTGCTTATGATCGCAATTAGAAATCCCGCAGGTCTTGAGACCTGCCAGCAGAAATTTTGTAGAGGATATTGCAGATGAAAAGGATTGCCAGCAATATCGAGCGATTAGTTAAATGTACAAATCAATAGCATATGAAATTTCAGAAAATGAAGAACGCTTACCTCTATATATATCATTTATCATTCAAAACTATTACACTGAACTAATACGCGAGCCGCCATTTGCATTCCACTCACTATTCTCCTTTTTTTTTTTTTTTTTTTTTTTTTTAGATTTTAATACTTTATTCTGACGGTTGAAAAAACAAAAAAGGTGTCCAAGATTTATTTTAAAATTGTAGAAATATTTTTTCAAATTTGAATTGTAAAGAGAAATATAAATATATATTTTTATTATTACCAGTTATTTATTATGTGTTTTGTTGTTTTTATAATCAAGAAGCGTGATGTGAACCTCTCTGTGTGTATTATGGGAAAAACCTATAACTGTTTCTGTAGAAAGTTTTTTAACTTGGGTATATTATATATTCAAAGATACCAAGTAATTTTATATAAACTTGCTTTTTTAATCCTATTCCCCGAGTAAGCAAACAGACAAGTAAGTCAAGTTTGCGCCTGTACGTAGTGCCAGTCTGAGGCAACTCGTGTTAAAGGTGGATTAAGATCTGATCACTTTCCTTAGCACTTTTCCCTTAATGTAAAGCACATCCCCTTGCGGAGATGTATGATGCTATGCATTAAAGGCAATGGTCACTACCCATACCGGTTTCGACCTTTATTGAGGTCTCGTCAGTGGGAGCCAGACCTGACAATGCTAAGGTTGAAGTAATGCAGAGCTTATGAATTTTACCTAAACAAGTGATTAAGGAAAATACTAAGGAAAGTGATCAGAACTTAACCACCTTTACCACGAGTTGCCTCAGACTGGCACTACGTGCAGGCGCAAATTGACTTACTTGTCTGTTGCTTACTCGGGGAATAGGATTAAAAAACCAAGTTTATATGAAATTACTTGGTATCTTGAGTACTATAATATTGCAGAATTTATCATATCCTACAGATGTTAAAATATTCATTTATACCACAGATATTTTAATAGTTTAAATGCAAATCTGGAAGGAGAATAATAAAGTAATATCAAATTTAAGAATTACTTCACATAAATTTCGCGTGAGAATATACATGTACATATTCATTTTCTTTCAGTTTCCTCCTAAACACAAAGGATAGATTTAGGAATACATTCGTAACTAGAAAATTTCGTAAGATTTTTCCTTTCAGTATTTCTAGCAAAACATGGACAAGCATAATCCAACATTCCAATAAAATAAAATCAACTTGATTTCAAAACAATGGCTTTCTTCCACTTTAATCATTATTTATTATATTGTTTAGTAAAAGGTGTTTTAAAGTATTTTATATATACTGAAGGTTTTTTGAAAAAATTTTCTATGTAAATAATATTTTGACACATTTTTATGTATATCATAAATTTCTATAAATAATGAGTTTATTTTCTATGAAACACATAAAATATACTGATAATCATATATATCGACATAGCAAGCCGTAGTTGCCGTAATATTCTGTAGAGTAGAGTTCTGAAGAAAGCAGTTACTCAGGTGGAAAAGGGAAAAGTATGTTTTCTGATTCTCTAATACCAAAACAATTCGTTACTGTGCAGAGTTTTTCTTTTCTTTCGTTTCTTCTCTCTCTCTCTCTCTCTCTCTCTCTCTCTCTCTCTCTCTCTCTCTCTCTCTCTCTTCTTTTCAGACTGAATGTGCATGTAGTGGTAAAGTGGATAATACAATAATTGAACAAACGAGATATCACAGTTTATTTGAAGTTCGCAGTCAACGATGCGCATGCGTCAGCCGTAAGTTTCAGATATTACAGCCTTATTAGATATTAGGTTAGATCTAAAGATAAACAGACTTCGAATATTGCAAACACATTGCCAACAATGATAGGGGGATAAATATCATTGTATTGAGGCATTTTAAGTCACATTTGTGTCACAAAGAGTTAATACAGTAGAATATTGCTTCTTTTGAAGATGACGACTGACACATTGGACAAAGTGATTCATGAGCTTGAATATTATTTTCAATTGTGGCCATAGAACACATGGCTCGCATATCGAAAATAAAGTAACTGTTATCTCTGCTGACTCCAGCTTTAATCTTCAAATAACAATTGCATTTTAAAGCAAAACGTTTGGCACAAATAGCATGTTGAGTCAAAGCCAGCCACCAATTGTCTACTCTGAAAAACCATCGTTTCACTCAAAACTCAGCTTTATGCTTCATTCGTTATTTATTGCAGATATAACAAACTCACTGTTATTATAATTAGTAGGTGCTCATGGCTTGAAATCGTGGGGGTGATGCAACTTTCGAAATAGACATACACACTGTAAGTACAGTGTATACGTGTTTGGATAAAATATCAAAATTATGGTAAAAATTAAAAAAAAAAATTAAACATGAAAAAATATTGTTTATTATCGATAAAATAATACAGTTTAGTGTAATTCAAAATTACTTAAAAATAATCCATTATCAATGTTCTAAAATAAAAACTGTAACAAATGTTATGTCTTTAATTGAAATGTCCAAATATTTAAAGAGACGGAGTAAACACGATAAGCACTACGAACACTCTACTACTGGAGCAAACTGCATATAAACAACAGTAGAAGAACTGCGCGACGGACAGTGCCACATTACGCTAATAGCTCGCATCTCGCTATGACGTGCGTATGCTTGTGTGCGTAGCAATATGACACTGTGGTAAACACAGTGCCGCTAGTGTCCTTCACCCTCCTAAGTGCTACAAGATGGAGTTTTATTATTTTTTTATAAAAAATAAGAGAATTGTATAGGATTGTTGGTGATAAAATTAAATATTACGAGCAAATATAAATAAATGAATAAATATATTTATGTAGCGAGAAAAATTGGGGGTGCTGTAGTTCCGCAGTGCCTATGCACGAGCCACCCTTAATAATAATAATAATAATAATAATAATAATAATAATAATAATAATAATAATAATAATAATAAATGGTTGCTTTTCTTCCCATGCGAATATCGAACGGTTTCAACACTTCAACCTTGTTTAGATTAGCTAAGCAAGAGAAACGAAACGATGGTAGCAAATTTCAAGTTGCTGTTCGCTTGTGGAACTGTTCAATCGCTTTACTAAACCTTGTAAACAAGGCCTAAAACGTAAAGCGTCCATTTTCGAAGAGCGTGAGAAATAATCCATTCGTTCATTTCGTAGCTTTCTCAGGCGATAGCGATCTCATTCCTGGCAGACTATCTTAGTTACGCCTCTTAGATAAGCATTAGACGAGGGTTATTTTTCAACTGATTAAACACCTGGGATATCTCACCTTTTGAGAAACCAGTCAGCTCTGCTGTTTTCAAAATCGTGGCTCAAGCCAGATCCACAATAAGCCCTTATCGAACCAAAAGCAATCTTAAATAGTCGCCTAGAACGCGTGTTGACGCACATGACCAAGTATTTTGCATATATGCTGCTTAAATGAGGTTTACGTACATCTTCATAAAGGTTTCTAATTGAGTGGTCGCTATGTGGTACTAAATCCGAAGTATTTTACTTCGGTTTCAACAAGATTTCAATAAACAGTCACCAAATATCGCCAGATCCCAAACATCTTAAGATTTCGTCTAACTGATCAAAACATTTCTGTCAGTAGCAATCAGAGAATCAAAAAAGATGCGCATTTGCTGCGGCCAAAAGCTGAGCTAAGGACAACGCACATGCTGAATATCTTCTAAAAATCTTGGTTTTTAGAAAAAACAATAGTTTGCTTGTCATTCACATTTTAACTATTAAGTACGATTACTATGTTGAAAATAAGCATAGAATACCGTTAAGGGAAATTAGAGTAAGACCATTAGCAACGTAACTATGAGCTGAGGATTGCAATGATAATCATTCACATTGGGCTACTCGCACAAGAATTGCGATCATGTTACAGATGCAAGATCCTTCGACACTTCTGCGCATGTCAGAAGAAGGAGAATCCATTTCGATAATAGGGTAATCAATCCGTCTTGTGGGATGAGTTGTTTATTATTACATAGAAAAATTAACTTTTCTTTTATGAACATTATAGCTTTTAAAGCATTATAGCTATTTTGCTTTTATAACAGTTGAAAAATGTTACGTACAAAGCACATGATTTCGCATGTTGGTGGCCAGTTCGTACATCCTTTATTGCTTTCTCCCCTTGAGCATGAATTGATTATTCTTGGCAATCTGCCAGCCCCAGTTCTATGAACTGTGGACGTGCAATGCATTCTTATTAAATTTAGGACATAATAATAATAATAATAATAATAATAATAATAATAATAATAATAATAATAATAATAATCTGTTTTCAGTCAGTGATTACAGAGCAATGATTTTTTTTCTTTTGTTGATTTAGCATCATAAGACTTTTTCCCACGCGTCTGAGCAGAGACTACTTAAATAATCAGCTGTTGAATTAATGTTATAAAACGAAGATATGTAAAAATAAAGTAATTGAGTTTTTATGAATCTTATATCTCAGGGTGGGGAGATGGGATTTATATTGTGACGCAGTTTTCGAGGTCGAGTTATGTATAACAAATGTGATGAAGGAAAGAAAGAATCTAAAAATCCGAATTAAAAAAAACAAACAAAACATTATGTATATATGAAAGATCCTTTCTTATTAATTCTCTTCCTTATTTTTATAGACATGATTATACAAACATTCGATAGAAAAAAAAAAAAAGAGAGGAATACAATACAAAAAAAGTAATATATGAGTCGACATCTCCCAGCTTCCTCAGTCAAACTTCCAGAAGCGAAATTACTCGCTTGGAGAGTAATAATTAGAGTCTAGTATCGCGAAAAAGAATGGCTAACTTTGCAGTTAACATCTTTTTATACCGTAGTCTTCGAACGTGAATTAATGCTTCTAACTAGAAAGAAAAGCTTGGCCAGTAATCTCCGCTGTATAATCATCGCACTCGAACTGCGTAGTCTGAGGCTTTATTTCGTGGCTGCCAAAGTCCACCATTTCGTCGGAAATCCTCCCAAATATTTCTACACCGTCCACAGTTAATCCATGAATTGCAAATATGCATTAATATGACTTAAATAATGAGGGAAAAGTTCCTAAATTAAGTTCTGACGTGCCAAAGGACAGATTTAATTACTTGAGAAATATTTGAGCTAATATTCTGAGAAGATTCCAGTACACATTTTTTTTTTTTTTTCGCGCACGTCCTAACTGGAAAATACTTCTCATAGTGATATCACTCACTTCTAGAATTGCTGCTTACGAGTAAACATAATCCCTTAGTGCAGTCCATAACGAAATATTATAATGAACTGTTTTTAAAAAATGCAATTTCATAATTATAATTATTATTATAATAAAAGACTTCAGTTTTATTCAATTGACTGAAAGATTCAATATTAGTTCAAAGGACAATTTATTAAGCTAAAAGAGGAGAATAGTTATAAAATAGAACTATTTATTATTTAAAATATAAAATAAATAAAGAAATAGAAAGTAAAATTTGTCAATTTGCTTTCTCCATAGCGCTAGACGATCCGAAGAAAGATCATCCTAAGTTCTATTCTAGTCACCTACTAGAGGATATTTTTCTAAGCCTTTCTTCAACCTGTTTCCGAGTTGATCTCTGGCAAAGGTATCTTTTTCTCTCCTGAAAACTCTGCCGTAAATTCAAGAAAATGATGGCTGTAGAACTCCACCACATTATTTCGGGTAGTAATATATAACGTTAGGATCAGTGATCCTAGCCTTTCTTCAGGTAGGAGAGTATGTTCTACGACATTCTCTCCTCCCTGGATGCTAATTAAAATCACTGATAGTGTCGTTTTACAAGCTATTCTATGATTGGATAAAGATGGAAACTAGCTGCTCACCAGTCTTCAGAAGTCAGTTAGGGCTAAATGGTCCTGGCTACTCCGTTTGGGGATTAAAAATGAGTTAGTGGATTTATTTTTTATTATTATTTTTACTTTTTTTTCTTTGATGTCTTAATCTCATTGGTTTGTCATTGGCAAATTTGGCTTCGTATAGTGTAATTAATGTAATAATAAGGTAGTAAACCCTTAAATACAGAGTCTGCTATGTATACAATTGCTTGTGATCTCCTGGCAGGTTTTTCCCATTTAGTAGAATGAAAAACTACCTCCAATTTCTGGAAATTAAAACATGAAGCAGTTAAAAATAAATAAATAAAAGGCTCATCACGTCCTAGACGGGATTCGGACCTTGGTCTTCGCATCGTCCACCTCGAGTAAGTTAAGCGAGTCCATTTATACATGATGTGGCTATCACGTTATTATAAAAAACGTACATCAAACGTTGCTATATGATCAACTTTGACGTCGCCCTGTGTTAACCAGCGAGAACTGCTGGAACTCAAGAATCAACTGGTAACATTGCAGGTCAAGTCAAGTGAGTACTGTGCACGTACGCACGTTTTGGAATCAAGTTTTGTTGATTCTCATGGTCGAGTGTCATGGTTTTTTTTTTTTTTTGTATAATTTGTAATGAGTGTTATTATTAAGTAACATCCTTATTTAGTATAGATAAATGATTATCCATATTAAATTGATTCTCGTAAAAGAAAAAAAAACTATCAAGTCCAAGAATCAGAAGCTGATTCCTGGACTTTCTGGTGATCTGCGAAAAAGCAACTCAATTCTCATTATTAAACAGTATATATACCGTTTCAACGACGCATTTCAGACATGGCTTCAACTGTCTCGGAACATTTAACCGAAAAAGCGAGCATATTATGCTATTCAGTTGAATGAACGTACTGATATAAGTAACTTGGTCCAACTTCTTACATTTATTAGATCTGAAGACGATGGATTAATCAAAGAATCATTTCTATTCGGCGAAGCTTGACAGGACAAACGACTTCGAAAGCCATTTTTGGAAAACTGTGCTTGTGAAGTCGCATAATATTGAATGGAAAAGATGTGTTGGTGTTTGTTCCGACGGAGCAAGTGCTATGAATGGGAAACAGTGGAGTTGTTACCAAAATTCAAAAGGTTGCCTGAGGCAAATGTGTACATTATAGCATAGCATTCGTCATGAAGCCATCTCTACGAAAAAAATGACATAGAATTTACCCAAAGTGTTAAATCAAGCAGGGAAAATGGTGAATTCTACTAAATCAAGAGCGATAAACTGAAGATAATTTTCAATACTATGTGACCAAATGGCAGGGAGCATCATCAACTTTTCCTTTATACCAGTAAGATGGCTGTCTCGGGGGATGTATTAAAATGCCTGTTTGAACTGCGTTCTGAAGCTTATGCATTTTTCTCCGACAGAAAGTCAAGAGTCTTAAGTTATGACTTCTCAGATTAAATGTGGCTTTCCAGGTTAGCGTACTTGGCAGACATATTTAGCCGCCTCAATGACGACACTACAATATTTTTCGTTCATGACAATATACGGAGTTTGATATTAAAAAATGTTCTTTTTCATAAATGAAATAGAAAAGACCATAAAGACTCCTGGAAGAGCTTGATATCAGATTTTAAGAAGTATTTTCTGAAAAATTGTCAGCGGAATTTTGGATTACGAATGCCACATTGTGACTGGGATCATTGACTTTGCAAGAAAAAGAACTGGTCGAACTCTCCTGTGATGTCAGTCTCCCCCAAGAACTTACGAAAAAAAATGGTTTTGGTAGATTTTTGGATAGCAGGCGAAATGAATATCCCTCATCGCTGATAAGGCAGTAAATTTTTTGTTACCATTCAGTACGATGCGAGTCGAGATTTTCGTTATTGATGTATATAAAAAATAAATTCGGGAGTAATCTAGACATTGATGCGAATGCTTGGTTGGACAAGCACACTCATCGCATTGAAGAGATTCATATTATTTTGAGTATTATTATTATCAGATTAGTTATAATATTATTTTACCTTTTAATAAATAGCATTTTTCTTTTGTTTGTTTACTTTTACTTTTACGAATTCACTCCCGCATCCCAAGAGCCTGAGTCGATTGCTCGATGGTTAGAACTGTTAACTTATTGGTAGAATCTCAGAAACGACAGAATAGTAGAATGTTAACTTACTGATAGTAAAGCTTTTCGATTCGAGTCCGGAGTAATGTATGGATGTTATATCATGTATTTTTATCAGTACTTCATTCCAGAGTTTTTTCATTTTTCATCCATTCTTTCATACGGATATTGTCATTTCGGTCCAGATAACCACATAAATATGGCGAGGAAACAGCTTTGCATTGATCACGCAACCGCCATCTCTAAACTTGTATACCGTCAAGATGGCAAATGACCATGGTAAAAAATTAACAACCCCAGGTTGAGATCCATTATTGGTACACGAATGGGTTTCAACCCGGGGTTTACGGTGTTCTTTTTTGTTTAAAAAGAACAAAAATTTTTAAATAGACAAATATAAATTAAAAAAAAAACAATGGTTGGTTGCTACCCGTATGTGTAGCGCAGCAAATGACTACTTAAAATACAAAAAAATGTAAAAGAATGTTTGCAACATACTGCAGCAGCGCACTCACAATTTAATCTTGGGGGTGGGTAGACGATTGTTGCGAATACATACTACACATTGCATACGACCTATAACTGAGCATCTGCGATGATCGCTAATTCATAAGTAGTATAGAAATAGATGACGACACAACATAAATAAAAAAAAAAAGAATTTTAATTAGGAAAAGATTTTTGGAAAATTTTCTATTTTTTCCCTTTTTCTTTGGGGGGAAGAAAAAAGGCACCCCCCCTCTGTGTGCGCCACTGACATACTGAATAGAAGGTTATGAAAGAATTACGAAGATTTCACCGCTGCTTCAGGTAACAGCAGTGTTATTTCATTCAGGCGGCACCTACCGTTGCCATGGAAACGATGCGTCATATCTGATAGGTGATGCATCAACCAAAATTATTTTATTGTGCGTAGAAAAACAATTGCAGAACTCTTGTTGTAAAAAAAAGTTCGTTTAAAGATTCCTGACGCATCCGAATGTAGATGTCATCATGAAGTCAGGAATATTTATAAGAGACTTTTTATGACTGAAGATGAGTTAATCCGTCTCATATGGAGGTGGCGGCTCCTCCAAGACACGTGAGATTTTTTTCTATAACCAGCGAAGAAGGCAAACCAGCTTGAGAATTAATGCAACAGACAAAGATATTCAATGTTAATATATATATAAAAAAAATATTGGCCGCTCACAGCAGATCAACATTTTGAATTCGTAGTTTTAATTATGGGTCACTTTTCGCTTGACTGCAACTCTCAAGGAACACGTTGGATCAATATTTTTCAAACTGCGGGTCACGACACATTTGCGGGTAACGCCCAGCGTATTTTTAAAATGAAATAGAATAAAAAGCATCAGAAAGTATTGCACAGATTTCTTAGCTTTACTGCGTTTAGCACAACAATAAAATGTTGGGAAGGAAACTGTTTTTCATCAATACAAGATCGTTTTCGTTCCAGTTGTCTCTATATTATATACGTTGACGCTATATATTATACATAAACTCATTGTCTGCATACTGTATTTATTGATACCATAAAACTACTTGAGCCTGTGTAGCTCAAGTAATAGAAGTGGCGTTTGCACTCTACAGCACTTGACCGCACGACGAAAGGCGTTCGAGTCTAGTCGTCGACTAGAGGAACTTTTTCTAAGCCTTTTCTTGACCGGTTCCAGAGTTAGTCAATCTCTGGCAGGGGCTAGCAGGTTTTTTCTCCTGGAAACTCGGGTTTTTCGTCTCGTAAACTCAAGAAAATCGGCCGTCGAACCCACACTATTTTCAGGCATTAAATATATTGTGTTAGGGTTAGGGACCACCAGATGGCGACACTTACTAGCCGCCGCCTTCACTGCATGCTGATTAATTAGTGATAGCCTTGGGCAAGCTATCTCTGATTGGCTACCAGTGGAGATTGAACTGCTTCAATCTCCATTCAGTCTCCAAAAAGTTAGATAGGGCAAAAAAACGGCCTCACCTACTCCCTGTATGAAAAGAACAAAAAGGCGTTAGCTGATTTTTAAAAAATAAAGACTTGTTTCTCTTGCATCTGCAATTACGATGCTTGTTGGAGAGGGAAGGGGATGATGTTTATTGCTACTATACAGGAGCATTTTCATTGGTCTTCCTAAAGAAAAGGTGTAGTGAGCAAAAATCTCTTTATTCTTGTAAATAAAAAATGATTCCTACGTTTTTTGGCAAGCGCACCTGTAGCATTAAATAAATTTTTTCCCAATTTCTGTTTTGTATTGTTTGAATTTTTTTTTTTTAAATATAAACAGAAACTAACAGGAATTACATTTAGCCTGGCAAAGCATATTACTAAGATTCTCTAATGCAATGTTTTTCAAACTTTTCTGACCCCAACCCACAATAAAAAATGCATTTTTCACATCGGGAGAGGGTATACACATACTTTATATATTCTGATATTCTGTAAATAAATAAATTACTCCCATGAGGGAATAATAAGCTAACGCCTCTTATTCCCTCATGGGGAGTAGGCAAGGCCTTTAAACCCTATCTAGTTTTTGGAGACTGAGTGGGCAGTTCAATCTCTATATAATCAGCCACCTGATGAAGAGATCGGCAAATAAGTGCTGCCATCTCTTGGTACCTAACCCTAACAGGATATGTTACTGTCTGAAATACTGTGGGTTCTATGGTCGATTTTCTAAGTATGGGATGAAAAACCGAGTTTAGGGGAGAAAAAACCCGTTTGCCCATGCCAGAGATCGACTAACTCGGAAACCGGCCAAAGATAGGCTTAGAAAAAGTTCCTGCGTTAGGCCTCACTTTTTCTAAGTGCGGCCTAATGCAGGCGATACAAGCGCCACTTCCACTGAGCTACACAGGCCATCTGATATTCCGTGTATATAATAAACCAAAACCAAACTTTCACAAAACAATAAGTACCCTTACTGCATACATAATAAAATGAAAACAGAAACCTAACAAAGTTAATGTTAATAAAATTATATTTGACATTAAATTTATTAGGTTTCTGTTTTCATTTTATTACGTATGCAGTAAGGATACATATTGTTTTGTGAAACTTTGAGTTTGGTTTATTATACACACAGAATATCAGAATATATAAAGTATGTGTGTACTGGCTGCTTATGTGAAAAATGCATTTTTTATTGTGGTTTGCGGTCAGAAAAGTTTGAAAAACATTGCGTTAGAGAATCTTAATAATACCCTAAATGTAATTCCTGTTATTACGTTGTTAGAGGGCTGCTTATGGTTGTGATTTTTAAAACAAACAAAAGTATCAATACGATGAAAGCAATTGCACATATAATATGAAAACAAGTCACATTTTAAATATAAATACCTTAAGATATTTTAAGAATTTTAAAGTTCAAAGTTATTTACGAAATGCATTCATTTATTATACAACTCCCCCCCCCCCACACACACACACATTGATTATTCATTCATAATACGTGTTATGAGAAGCAAAGTAAGAGTGGAATAATTTATATATAAAAAAAAAATCAGCTAACGCCTTTTTAATCCCGTATACGGGGAGTAGGCGAGGCCTTTTAGCCCTATCTAACTTTTGGAGAATGAGTTGGCAGTTCAATCTCCACTGGTACCAAATCAGAGACAGATGGCCCAAGGCTATCACTAATTAAGCGGTACACAGTGAAGAGAGACGGCTCAAATGTGCCGCCATCTCGTGGTCCCTAACCCTAACACAATATATTTAATGTCTGAAATAATGTGGGTTCTACGGTCGATTTTCTTGAGTTTACGGGACGAAAAACCCGAGTTTCCGGGAGGAAAAATCCGCTTGCCCGTGCCAAAGATCGACTAACTCGGGAACTGGTCGAAAAAAGGCTTAGAAAAATTTCCTCTAGTCGCCGACAAGACTCAAAGCCAAGTTTTCCTTCGTGCAGCCAAGCGCCGTGGTGTGCAAACGCCACATCCACTGAGCTACACAGGCTCTTAATTTATATAAAAATACATAAAAATAAATGATTTACATTATTTTGTTAGTTTACATACTACTGTTTAATATATATATATATATATTTCCCCTCAGTCTCGAAATATATATATATATTTCGAGACTGAGGGGAAAGTTTAGTCTCTGCCAGTAGCCAATCAGAAATAGCTAGCTCAAGATTATCACTAATTATAAACAGCATTTGGGTGAAGGGACGACTGACAGGTCCATCTCGTGGTACCTCACCCTAAGACAATATATTTATTGTTTAAAATACTGTGGGTTGTACGTTCAATTTTCTTAAGTTTATGGAACAAAAACCCCGAGTTTTTGGGAGAACATATAGGTTAATCATGCCAGAGATTGACTAACTTGAGAACTGGTCAAAGAAAGGATTGGTGAAAGTTTCTCTAGCTGGAGACCAGATTTGAAAAGCAGCCAAAGATATGGTTGTTTTGGAATCAGACGAAGCTATAAGGTCAGTGCATTGCGACTAAGCATTACGTATCATTCTAATCAGTATGCTTTAAAATATCCGAGTTTCCAAAAGGAAGAAATTGCCGAAGAAGGATTGGGTTTATGTAGTACAACAGAGATTGAACAACAGGCCGTTGTAAAACTGTAGTAGTGAATGACGAATCAATACTTTTCAAATCAGATGACAGGCAGACGAATGCTGCGTCATCATCATCCCTATCCACAAATATCTTTATGTAGGGTACTGTAGGTGCACAAGAATATAGTCCTCGTGTTGACTGTTATTCATTATTAGACACCTGGAAAAAATCATGTTATGTTATAGTTATTCTAGACAATTCTCGTTTCCTACCCTGTGGTAGTTGTATAAAAAAAAACGACTTAGAGTATATGGTAATACAGGATGGACTGCAGAAACGTGGTTTGAAAAAAGTGCTATCTTTGGCAAAAACATAGTCCCAATCCGAACCCTATAGAGTGCTGCTGGAAAGAATGAGATATCGGCTAATATTTATTTACTGAAAAGTCTACCCAGAGAGTGGCATCTAAAATAGAGGTAATACTTCTACAATTATCTTTTCATCCATTTTAGTCCAAAAAATTAAATAGTAAACATTTATATGCAAGTAATGTATATGAATAAAATATAAAATAAAACCAACCCTCCATTCTTATATCTTTCATTTTCCCCCTCAAAACTCAGAAGTTGCAATCAGGGGCGATTGCTGGTCTTGAAATTCACGCTTGCTCTTGCTATCATTCAGGGAGTGAAAATTGAAGTATGATGCGGAATAATGAATTACTGATCATTTAAAACTATATATTTAGAAATTTATGTACATTTAATCATACAAATACAACATTTATTTTACAAATGATATTCTATCTGTTTCAATTTAGCTGACCTACTTGAATACAAATTCTACCCTACAGTTCTTCTTTATGAACTGGTCAATAACGTCGTCATAAAAAGTTGGTTGTAACTTAATTTTCCCAAGCAACACGCACACTTGTAAAGGCTGGATGAAGCTCACTGGCTAGAGCTACTTTGACTGCGTATGGCCTGTGTTTAAGCAACAGAGTGAGACGACGTGAAATGGCTATGCACGCACATGAAATCACAGTGCTGCTGCGAGGATCTGGAAGGTCCTACAACCGAGCAAGCCAAAGTAGCTTTGACTAGACGAGCAAGCATCGGCCTTCGATACACAACGTAAGGCTCAATTATTGCACCGCAAGCTTAAGACGTCTTCTGTCTACAAAAAGTTCTGTGGGCATTTGCTATTACTGGCTGTTTTCTGAATTCTTTTTTAATAAATATGGTATTACACATCTAGGTTTAATAGGTTTATAATTTTGCAAAAGCGCCGTGTGGGGCACTTACAGACCATTATAAGTTCCATTCTAGATACCGACTACAGAAATTTTTTTTATAGTACATCTTCGACACGAACAAGGTTTTATCCCCCATCGGAATCTCTGGTTTTTTAATCTAGCATTTTAAAATTTCGACCGGGTAGAACTAGCACTATTACTAACTCGAGTGTTGGCTTGAACCACAAAATGAAGGCAATCTACTATACTCTATTCTGAAAAGCCTTGATTCATTAATCACTGAATTACCAGTGAAGGATGAGGAATGCCAGCCAAAGTTAGAACTAGAGGAACTTTACCTATTCCTTTTATGGAATAAAAGACAACTTTTATTTCTATTTTTAATTATACAAATAAAAATCATTCATTATTCTTGTTGAGAGGCTTATACGCTGGTTATACATGATAACCAATAATTAAGGAATTGACAGCATACATTAGAAATATAAATTAAATAAACTTTAATATATACTTTCCGATATTTCGAAAAACGTCACGTTGCCATCTTCTTGGGAACTTATTAGAAAGACAAGTGCACACAAGTACTACATAACAGCAAATGAGAACAAAAGCTAGGAAGTTAACGTTTTCCTAAAGTCCTGATGGTGCCCCTGGCGGGCTATATTGGTAGTTCTTGGCCTTTGGGCTGAAGTTCTTCTGATAAATGTTTCCCAAGTTTGGGGCAGTCTCATGCATTCAAATTTGTTGAGGTTTGGCATATTCCTAAGGGCTGAGGCTGATTCCATGAATAGTCTTTCATATTTGAACTTGCTGCGGTGTATTACTGTGGCTTTCTTCCATCTTATTCTGTGGCGAGTGTCCAGAGCGTGGTCTGCAAGCCCAGAGTGGCTGTACTTGTGAAATCGGATATAATCCTTGTGTTCTGAGATTCTGATATTTGCTGTCCTGCCTGTTTGGCCAAAGTAGGACAGTTTACAGCTGCAAGGGAACTGGTATACACCAGGTAGGTCTAGGGAAAGTGGTTGGTCTGTAGTGGAGCGGATAAGGGATGCCAATTTTCTATGTGGTCTGTAACAGGTGGTCAAGTCATGTTTTTTTTAAGATTTTGTTGATTTTTTCCGAGGTGCCTCGGATGTAGGGAATGGTGATGGATCTAGAATAATCTTTTTTGTGAAGGGGAGGGGGTGGTGGGTTGTGGATAACTGGGTTAAGTATTTTTTGGATTCTTTTGGGGGGTAGCCATTGGCTAAGATAGTGTCACGAATGTGATTTAGTTCAGTAGTTAGTGCTTGTTCATTAGAACAGATTATTTTTGCCCTGTTGAATAGTGTCTTAATAACTCCATATTGTTGTGAGGGGGGGTGATGGGATTGTTGGTGAATGTATCTACCTGTATGGGTGGGTTTTCTATAAACTGAGAAAACCAAGGTTCCATCAGGTTGGAGGGTGACTGATGTGTCTAGGAAGGGGAGGTTATTGTTTGCCTCTTTTTCCAGGGTGAACTTGATTCTAGGGTGTTGGTTGTTTAAGTGTGTTAGGAAGGAGAGGAGTGAATCTGGGCCATGTGGCCAAATAGCAAACACATCATCAACGTAGCGAAGCCATATGGTAGGTTTTTGTGGGGCTGAGTTTAAGGCTTTCTCTTCAAAAGTCTCCATAAAGAAGTTAGCCAAGGGTGGGGAAAGTGGTGAACCCATGGCTGTCCCCTCTATTTGTTTGTAGAATTTTTCCTGCCAAACGAAATAGCCTGAGTTCATTGTAAACTGAAATAGGGCTGAGATATCGGGAGGAAATTTAGCTTGGATTAGCTCTAAGGTTTCTTTGAGGGGACATTCGTGAATAAGGAGGAGACGTCAAAACTGACCATTATGTCATTATGTTGGAGTGAGAGGTTTTCTATACTGGCTTTGAAGTGGGCTGAGTTTTTTGTGTGATGGTGTGTTGCCAGTATAGTGTGAGAGCGCTTTGACTAAATGCTTGGCTAGTTTGTAAGTGGGGGAATCAATGCCATCCATTATGGGATGTAATGGCACATTATCTTTATGAAACCCTATAACTCTAGACCCCCCACGCATATATGGGCTCCCAAAAATACATAAAGATAATGTGCCAAAATCCCAGTGATCTGTTCCAAAGTGCAACTCAGAAAGAGGCTAAAGATAGAAAAAGTTGCTCTAATTGGCAAGTTTCCAAGTTTGTAATGCTATGAAAAAACAAAACAATTGATACCAACTGCATGGTATCAATGGATGACAAAATAAGGTTGTTCTGAATGATTCAATTTATTTCTATGTCTGTCTAGTTCCAAATTCTCAAATGACCAAAGTGAATGTTTTGTCTTCTCATGGATAATAAAATGTTGGTTCACTTTTCCACATCCCAAATTAAATAAAGAACACAGAATATACATTGCAAGTGGATATTAAAATTAGCCAATTGACAAAATCTCTCGGGTTGTCATTAGATTAAATTTAGTGCTGTTGTAAAATTGCAGTCATATTAATCCACTCTAATACCACCGTTATATGTCTATTCAATAATTAAAAGAAATGCAGCAATCATTCATTTCCTCACTACATTTTGTCATTTTATTAGCAAGTTGCGCATTCATGGCTCAATGAAGTGCTGGCTAAACCACTTATCAAATAAGTTCCTCTGAACTGAGTTTTATGCTTTTGGCTATTAATAAAATAATACTTGTTTCTGTTCTTTAATGAATCATTTGCTACAAAAGTTTGACTAAGATGCAATGGTTATTCCACTAGAATAACCACATTGAACTTTTTCTATCCACAGTTCATATGTTTAGTCAGACTCAGTATAGCAATGCTATTACTAACCTCCACATTCGTTATAACTTTGTTTAACAGGCAACATATCTTTGAAAATCATTAAAGGACAGACTAAAAGGCTTCAATTTGGCAATGTGAAATAATTCAAAAAGGAGATATTATAATACCCACTACTCACTTGAATATTCAAGTTATAAACCTGAATATTCAAGTTTATAACTGGTGTGGATGAAATGACCTTATAGAAGCTTACTAAAAATTTAATAATAAAGATGTATTTCTGTATAGAAAAGAATGCACAAATCAGCAGGACAAATTAAAAATCAGAAAGTAAGCAGGTATATGCTGATGCTATTAATATTTCCAACTAGAACAACAAATATCAAAATAAAATTTATGTAGTTTGTGTCTATTATTTTAAGATAACACAATTATGAATGTACATAGAATACAAAATAGAAAAGATCTGGTGGTTATGAAGAAAAACAATAAAAAGCATAAGAAATATTCACAACCAGCATAGTTTGAATTTTTCTGCAAATGTGGTCACAATTTTTTATTGCCATTGTGTGTTTGGTGCATAATTAGAGATGTACAAATAGGAGAGAAGACTGCCTGGTTAATAACAAATACAGATTTCAGAAGTTTCTAATATATCAAAAAAGTAATAAGATATGTTTTGTAATGAAACATACTGATATGTATTATTTTTATGGCTATTTAGCCTATTTTTGTTTAGGAGTACCCCTTTTTTATAATGTTATTGGCTTTTTACTCAATGACATTATAAAAAAGGGGTACTCCTAAACAAAAATAGGCTAAATAGCCATAAAAATAATATTTACTTAGAGGAGTAACATGGAAAATTTTTCCAGAAATAATACCTATAATATATTGATATGTATGTTACTATTACATATAGCCCATACTAGCATCCAACATAAACACATATCCCTAGAGTCAACTATAATCTAAATAGCATCAATGGCATGCTTTATTTTTAATCGCATGGCACTCATGAAAGATTGCAAACCTATCATACATTTTAGCATCATGGGTGGTAGGAGTCAAATATAATTTTCTTATCCTAGACTGACTAAATATTGTACTTTTAACCTACTTCAGACCTCTAATAAGCAGACAAACTGGTGATCCAAATCATACTTACTGGAACACTTTCAAAAATATCTAGGCCACAGTGGGATTTAAACTTGCAGCCTGTGGGCTGGGGAGTGGAAGTGATATCCACTTGGTCAACCGGGATGGTAAACAAATCTAATGTTACCACCTCGTATTTTATTCCCAGATGTTCCATCTCAGGTGCTTACTGAACTCACGTTTGCTAATTTCAACGAACAGACAAGAGCTGGCATTTTCAAAATGATCTAGCTGCTGACAATGTCAAGAACTTCAAAAGAGCTTTTATAAAATGACATATCAGTGACATGGTAACTAACTGTATTCTGCAAAACTCACTGTTTGCAATGTTATCAGCCAATGGAATGTGAGGGTACCACCTTATCCAAGAAAAGCAAATCAAGGAAGCTAATGAGAAAAACAAAGACTTAGCTATGTAAAGAGCCATATAATCTGTGAAAATGCAGTAGCATATAGGTCCAAGATTAACTATGACAATAACACATACTTCACTGATAAAAAGAATCATGATTTGTCCAATGTTGGAAGTCTGTGATATGGAGTAATGAATCACATTCTTTTGCAATCAGACAGGAGAGTGCAAGTATGGAGGATGCATGGGATATGCCTTATTTCTGAATGTATCATCCCAACTTTGAAGTTTGATGATGGTCTTGGAGTGTTTCTCTTAGTATGCAATCTAGTGGTTACAGTGCCTGGAAGGATAAATGCTAATGGATGTGATATACAGCACTTTTAGATAATGCAACTTCCATAAAACTATTGCAAACTACATTGTGATTTATCAGAAAATGTAGTTTTCCACATGACAGTGTATCATATCACAATGCAAGTGGTACTGCAATGTAGTCAAGCTCAACCCAAAAGAATATCTGTGATAAACTAGAATATTGTGTGTCCAAAAATGGTACCTGCACTTGTAGAGAAAATGGTCAGAAGTGTGATCAGGGCCAAAGGGAAGACCAGTATTCATTTCGTGTGTGTTCAGTTTATGTTTCTATGAAATGTATTGTTGTCTCAATTTTATTTTAACACAGCACACATATTCTATGTTGGTATGATGTGTTAATCATTAATATATCAACTCAATACAAAATTACCCCCCTTTTTTTTTTTTTTTACATACATTGCATTTAGCATATTATTTTTATGAATAAATTACTTTTCTTTAATGTTTCATCTGTATGAACTTACGCTGTACTATTGCACTCCATATTTTCAGAAATATAAATCAGTCAGGAACCTTACTTGACACCTCCAAGGATTCTCACAGAGGGAGGGCACCCTATAACTTTCCATTTCCACCAACTACACAAAAGTAGGACCTGGTTTTCTTAAGAAACTTCTTCCAGCTTTCCTTATTCATTACCAAGTTACTCAATTTTTCTCAAAATGTTTTTAATATCTCAGTTTTTTTAAGGAAGGTCTTCATGCACTTCTGGACATGGTTCTTTAGGAGATGGATGTAGTGGAAGTACAACACCAGATAGTTTGACTCCAAGAGCCTTAATATCCATTTCCATCTCACAGGTCTTCCAATTTTCCTTTTGGACTAGCAATGAACATCTTAACTAATCTATTATCATCACTATACTGATTTTAATGTACTTAATGTCTGACTCATAAATTCATTATTGTATTGTTTTCTCCACACCCCATTCTCATATAATGCCACAAAAATATGTCTGAGAATTCTTCTTTCAAGTAGACATAGCAATATTTCGTCTGTCATTGCTAATACCCAGTTTTCTGAGTAATAAGTTAATACCAGTCTTGCAAACATTTTGTACATAGTTATTTTTGTTTTTCTTATAATTCCTATGATAGTGAACACAATTCCATGCTCTTTTGAAATTCAATCACTTTTGCTCGTCTTAGATGGTGGCAATTGTCACATTTGCTAGCTTTGAAACATCCATAATAAGGAGAATGGATGAGCTTTGTACCCAAAGTTACTGCTCCCCTCACACTTTCACTTAAATAGAAAGAAATAACAGTTCCACGTAAGAACATATCCTGTTATCTCACTTTTAATTTCGGGACTGTTGTGATGGGATATACTCATATGTGATGCAAGTGATGTACATAAAACTGCAAACAAAAGTAACTGACTTCTGTTACAAGAAAAATAGGTAATAATCATACTGTTCACACAGTTTTTCAGAAGAGTAACTTTAATAAAATATTAAAATGTTTACAAGATAGTTTGATATGTTAACTTTATTTTTCATAATACATTTCTGATAACAAAATTTTAAATTCTTTGCAAATATAAACCCAAATGAGAAGAAAAATATTAACACTGCAAAGAGCTCAAAAAGTTCACCTAAAAGTCTCAAAAAAACCAAATGTAATGAGGAACATTTAGTTTTATAAAACATTTACATAGTCTCTTTAAAAAAGCACACACACACGCGCACGCATACACACACACATTGAAAAGAAAGACAATACATAAAGTTCAAAATTAATAGACGTGTAAATGGAGATCCTCATTTTTATTTTAAGAAAAGAAACAAATACTTTTTCTTTCTCTCTTTTTTTAACTAAACAGTGCCACCAAAATTAGCTAAGAAATCTCTAGATGTATAATAATAATATATATTTACAATTATAATAAAATATAATTTGGAATAGTGCACTTTTTTTTTTCATAAGGAATAATACGGCAAATTCTAAAACTTTTAAGGGAAATTTATTTATATACCAAAATTACAAAGGCAAGCAATATGTTTATGAAGTCAAACAAGAATGGCAGCATAAAATTATCATAAAATAATATCAATTATATACTTTATTTTCATATAAAAGAAGATATCTCATCACTGTAGTGCAAATCCAAACTTATTATCTTAGCTATCACTGAAATTCCATCTCTGGGCGAGTCCACGGAAATATGCAGGTTGTGTTAGTTGTTATAGCCTGAAATTAAGAAGTAGCTTAATACATCAGAATATAGCTACATGAACACTGTTGTAATGCTGGATGAGAACAAATGAATAACTTGGTAAGCAAACCAGTTTGAGCAAAAAACTTCAGTAACTGATAAATGAATTAGGCTGAATTCTCTTTGATACGATAGCTACCTTTTTTGTTTCCCCCCCCCTTTAATTTAAATCATAATTTACAAGATTTAGTTGGCTGCATGAAATTGCTACTGTCTTTGTTGTAATATTTGATGCCTACACCGGACAGCACAGTTTTTTTTTTTTTGTTTGTTTATTTGCTTCCTTTTATACAAAAATGTTTTTAATATCTCAGTTTTTTTAAGGAAGGTCTTCAGGAGGAAGTTGCACTTCTGGATATGGTTCTTTAGGAGATGGATGTGGTGGAAGTACCACACCCACAGCACCCTCTTCTTCAATGCCACCTACAGCTCCTTCTGGTGGCCCAGTAGTAATATTTGCTGGGGGTGCAGGTTCCAGAGCACCATCTGCAGCTGCAGCAGCTAGATTTGTGATCGATTTACTTTTAACACACTGAAAATCCACATGCCTGCTCTTTGCTTCCTCTTTCTCCCAGGACATCCGTAAAAATGGTCGTTGTACATAATTATATATGACTTCTGCTCTTCCACCTGGTCGACACTTCACTTTCTCCTTGTATGTTGGATAGCCTTTGATAAAGAGAAAATAAAAATTAAAACATCTGTAGAAATCACAAATACTTTACATCCTTAAAATTAATCTCTTGTTTCTCTTGAAAGTTAGGATATTCTATTTACAACTAATGAGAAGATATAAATTAATTTTCTTTAAACCATTAAACATGCTTTAATAATATTTTCCAACAAGCCATCGAAAAAAGCATGAAAAACATTTGGCACATTCACCTGTGAATTACTGCACCACTTGCAAATCTACCAGATTAGTACCAACCCAGAGACAAATGTCATCATGAATGACATTCTGCACAGTCATGATTTTTTCTTTCTTATGGGAGTACTTAAGGAACCTCAAAAATCACAGTTACATCAGATACTTACAGCCCTGCTGGAAAAGGAAAGCCAGCAAGAGTAACATATCTATCTCCAATGAAGATAACCATTAGAGAAAGTTAGTGGCATTATAAGAGTGATCGAGAGAGAGAGCAAAAGGATTTGATAGATTCAGACATTAGCCAAAGATCAAAAAGGGGAGACTGATATATTAAGGTGAACACTAGCATGCATGCCACCATTGCGATGAGATGAGTCAAAGAATGTGTAACTCTTTGGGAAAAATGAAAAGAGTAGTACTCATCAGCTATAATCAACTAATGTCTTTTATTCCCTTTTAGGGAGTAGATGAGGCCTTTTAACCCTATCTAGCATTTGGAGACTGAGTGGGCAGTTCAATCTCCACTGGAAGCCAATCAGAGATAGCTGCCCATGACTATTTTACACTGCAAGAACTTTTTCTTGCAATGTAAATTAGTTATGAAAAGGTGCTTTGAATGTCTATCATTTTTAAAAGCGAGTCTTATCAGTAAACTTATTTATTTTTAATGTGAATCCTGCCCATGAAAGGTTGTAAACCTGTCATACATTAGTATGATGGGTTGGCTAATGGATCCAGAAACCTTGCTTTGTTTGGTCTCAGGAGCAAGGTTTCTGGATCCTGAATGTCTGTAGAAGATGAGTTTCATCAACTGCTGTGAAACCCTACGATAAGTAGAATAGTGGTCTCTCAGCATTTGATGAAACTCATCTTCTACAGACATTAGTAAATGTCCATGATATAGTGGGTTTGGCATCTTCCAAACTACTGGAGAAAGTAGAGACACTATCCACTCATCCAATCAGGCCAGCAGACCACAACATATAAATTACTGTATCATGGACTTCAAAATCTCTGGTACAATAACAATAATGTTTTTCTTTTTCCTCTAATCTTTGAAGAGAAGAAGAAAATAATGAATAAAAAGGAGCACAAAACCTATTATGTGTACTGCAAGCCAGCAACATGATGGATACTGGCTGTTTTGTTTTAAAACATCATCAGATGTGGAACAGATATAATTGATTGCGAGTTGTAATGTCATTTCATTAAATCACGTTAAGCTCACTGACTTTTTCATTTCTTTATTATTGATTTATTCATGTTTTGGCTATCTGATAAGTATATCTATACTCAGACTATTGGTTCTTCATCTTAAAACCTCCAGATTACATATTAACTCAATCTGATCATCTTGGTTCAAAGTACTGTATCATCCAGGGGTGTATATTCAGGTTATGATACAGAATAGCAACATCACCAATAATATATTTCTGCATTTATTCCTGTTAAGTGCTCCCCAAATTATTTCCTTGCTTCCAATGATTCCTAAAATTCAACACAATATATTAAATCTAATCTTTAAAGGTACCTGTGGCATTTCCGAACCTGGTAATTACCAGATACCTTAGCTGGCTGAGTGGATAGCGTATCCGCTCTCCAGCCAAAAGGCTGCGGGTTCAAATCCCACCGTGGGCATGGATGTTTGTGATTATCTGTGGAAATACCAGTGGTGGTCAGCAGTAGACGGTGTTGGTGTAGTTGCGATCAGTTGGTGATTGAATGGTGGAGACGGAGTTGTAGAGCAAGTGCCCTCCATTGATGAGTCCTTGGACTCCCTGGAGGTGTTAAATAATAATAATGTAATTTGACAAACTTTGAGCAGACAGGCCATTCTGTGAAAAAAAGAATTAATGAACTTCAATATTATATTGAATACATGAAACCTCAAAAGTCTGGTCTGGCACAACTTTGTATTGAGTAAACACAGTATCCGGTATAATGAAGCTCGTTTTCTCCAAAGAAGTGGTTTTAAATATGAATGCCTTTTGCAAAGTCCTTTTACATTTGCCAAATCTGAATCGAAACCATTCTCTCTCTCTCCCCCAAAGTTTGGGAGAGTCTCATTTTAATGTAACCATCAAAAAGTTTTTAATATTATTATTTATTAATATTAATTTCTAGCACAGAGCAACAGTTTTTAATTGGTAAACCACTGGATGTTGTATGTACTTTATATTCCCGTTTCTTTGATTTGCTTGTTTCTATGCACTGATGTACTATTATTTTCAGTATGTGCATATCTGTACTTTCATTTCATTAAGTTAATTACATGAAGTAATTAATTACTTAATTACTTCATGACCGCTATTAAGCGGTCATGAAGAGGACACTTTGACACATAAATATTGCATCGCATTCATGTTAATAGTCTGGGTGTGAGTGGTCATAAATCAAATAAAGACACTTCTGAGCACTTCGAACAGATGTATGGATGGCACAGCAGGTCAAATTCTTAGCATTCCAGTAGTTTTAAACCATCCAGAAGGCAAGGCAGGGTGTGTGCTGAAAAAAATAGCACCCAGAAATCAGTGGCTATGATTGGTTATTGTGTCAACCAATCCAATTGAATGTTGTCATTTGTCATGAGTTGCTGTTTTTGTTTTCTGAGTTTCATTTGTTTTGCGTGTGTAAAGTGACCGACATGTTTAGGCCACGGATCTAGACAAGTTCTTAATATATAATTTTCTATAAATAATTTATAACTTTTTTGTCCATATTTACAACGAGAAACATTCAGATCTACTGAATGTCCTGTTTTTTCTGTCAAAGTTTTTGTATGATTTTAGTCAAAGGAGGTAAGCCTCATCCTCCTCTTCCAAATATACTATTATAATAACACCTCTTGAGTAATTCAAATATACCAACCAAATATAGCATTCTCTTTCATTATTGTTTTCTAATATATCTTGAAACAAACACACTGTCCCCCCTCCCATTATACACAGATTTGGTTACAATTAATTCATAAATTAAAGTATTCAAAGTTATCCTGCAATTAATTGCATTGGACCACTTAAGATGCACTCTTAAAACTTTCATACATCAATAATAATGCAATCATGCGGTTAAATTGACGTGAATTTTGTAGCAAGGGTTGCATAAACCACATGACAGCAAGCCACTGATATTATTTCTTTGTTTAATTTTTATTCTATTTTTGTATGTGAATATATTTATGAAATTTTTAACACATATTAGAAAGTACTAAAGTTACTGTGCTATGAAGAAAGGTTTCAGAGATTAAATGCTTGCATATCTGTTTCTAAATGTTAATGGAACATATATTATTCTGTCTCAAAAATACAGAAAAAAACAATTTTAAAAATATATCATGATATAAGATGAAACATCTTAATTTTATAAATCTCCAACATTCAGAATTAAAAAAAAAAAATGCAAAACCTAAATGAACAGTTTCTCCATAATTTGAGATAATCAACTATTCTTACATACCTCATACATACACTGGTGTCCAAAACCTAACAATGAATCACGTTTCTGAGTATTACTATTTCTGAGTATTACAACAGCAAATTCTGATGAATCAGTTTGTGGCAATTTGCATTACTGATGATCCTGACCGGAAAGCAGGTATACATTCAAATTTTCAAACTGTGCGCAAAGGGTCATGTGGTATCACTCAACAGGATAAAAAGCAAAAGGCTGCACTAAGTGAATTGTGTTTGAAGGAACCCCGTTTTGCAAAGGAATAAAGTTGCAAACTGTGATGTCTTGTAATGTTTCAAAGAAGACATCTAAATGATTTCATGCAGGGAAGAATTATTGAAAAGCTTGAAGAATTACTGACATTGCCAGAGAATTTGTAATCTCACATAGCATTACAAATTTTCTGGCAATGTCAATAATTCTTCCCTGGAACACATTCCAATGGAATGTGTTCCAGACATTTGCTAAGAGGTTGTCTCACTCTACTACCAGAGCACGAAGACAGATTTTTGGTTATAACAGCAAAATGTAATTGACACACCACTGCAGGTTGGCTTGCAAGTCGGCTCCATTCAAGCAAAGGTACAAGGATATCTTGACAAACTGTGGCAAGATGTCTACAACAAGTAGGCCGATACACCCAAAGGCCTGAAGTCTGGGTCCCTTTATCCACAGCTCATTTTGAGCACATTTTCACTGGTGTTGTGTCCTTAAAAATTGGACAAGACACCAATGGGCTAATGTACTCTTTACAGAGGAGAGACGTTTGCCTTTCCTCCAATTTTAGATGACACTTGTTCTGGCATGAAAGTGGTACTGCTTACCATCGCAAGAATGTTCTTGAAAGGGATAGATATAGTGGTGCTGGGGTCATGGTGTGGGGAGACATTATGCTTAATGGACGCACTGAGCTACAAGTGCTGGAAAAAGGGACTATGACTGGTGAATGATATTGCAACAAAGTTCTTTAACATTGTGTTTGATTGTAATGTGGTGCTGTAGGCAAAGAATTCATTTTTATTGGTACACAAGCAGTGGAGATACTTCTGGAGACTGAAGATATTAACTGAATTGAGTGGCCAGCAAATAGAACATTTGGGACACAATAAGGAGATGCATCGCTGTTCGAAATTCCTCTCCGGAAAACAAACAAGGCCTCATCCCAGTGGTGTAGCTAGAGCTTTTGCTGCCTGGGGCAGTCCCTGAGTTTGCTGCCCCTCTCAATACACCAAAAATACTACAAAAAGTCAAAACGACGTATAGAGAAATAAATTAAAACATTATGTTTATTTTTGAAGTAAAACTTTAATTTCAACATTCTAAAATGTTATATTTCTTGCTTTTCTGTTAGCAAAATGACCGATGACATTGGCGAAGTCTATTTCATAGTAATCTAGGTAATTCTTAATCAATTTTATTTAGAAAAACTCCTCTCACAACTAGCAACACTTACAGCAATCGTGAGGAAAATTCGCAGCAGTATTACAATATTTGGAACCAAGTTCTCGAGACTGTATTTTAGAAATAACTGTAAAAGTTCAAAAAGGTTCAAAGTGCCGCCCAGGGCGGACCACACCCTCTAGCTATGCCACTGCGTCATCCTTGCTCTGAAGGAATAGTGAGCCAGTTTGACTTAAAAAACTTCTGAATCATTTGGTGCAAAGTAGTATGGTATGATGTGAGAGCTGCATAGCAGTTTGGGATAGACATGTTCTATACTAAATGTCTCTTTGCCCCATGTGGGGACACCTGTAACCCCCATCGAGCGCGTCCCCTGGTGGCGGATCGGGGAATGCTCATCATAGTTCACTATGAAGGGGTAGGAGGGAAATAAAATACCTCCCACGAACCAACAGGATAACACTTCTCTCATAGGCCAGTCTGAGGGCTCCGAAGGTGGCAGCCCCACCACCAGACTCGGGTGCTGAAGGCTAATCCCCCTACACACCTTAAAATTTCACCCATTAAAAGATATAACAAAGAGATAGCTGAACTTCCTAAATGGTTAATGACAAAGCGAGGAAAAAGGTACATGAGATATGGAACATTAAAAGTGTACATGGAAAAGAAATAAATTAATAGATAAATTTAAAAAAATCGAGATTGGATATGATAGCAGTCACAGAAACAAAAAAGAAAGGTCAAGGTTGCCAAAAAATGAAAGATGGATATATATACTTTTTTTATTCAGGGTTAGTATGCATAATTAAACCAGATCTCAAAGAATATATTACTAAATGGCAACTAATAAATGAAAGGTTGTTGACAATCACTATAGATTTTAAATCAGATAACCAAGTATTCACTGTAATTGTTGCATATGGCCCAAATGATAATGCTAATAAAGAAATGAAAGATGCATTCTTCGAACTCTTACAAAACACAATTAAAGAAGTTCAAGGGCATATTATACTACTAGGAGACCTTAATGGCAGGGTAGAGAATCAAATAGATGAGGAAATTAAACAAGTGTTGGGATCACAAGGAGAAATAACCCAGAATAAAAATGGAGAAAGAATAATAAATCTCTCCTTATAAATAATTTAGTGATAGTGAATACTATGTTCAAGCATAAAGAAATCCATAACTTTACCAGGGAAAAGCCCAGTAGTAATGAAAAATCTATAATTGACTATGCCATCATAAGCAGATCTTACTGGAAGTATACAAAAAATGCAAGAGTCTATAGAGGTCCTGAAATAGGCAGTGACCACTACTTATTAGTATTGGAAATGATCCATAAAATAAAAGTTGAAAAATGTAGAAAATGTTGCAAGGGAATAAACGTTACAAACTAAAGAAAGAAGAAACAGCCATTGAGTATAAAAGTAAAATAGAAGAGAAGATGAAAGAAGTAGAAAAAGAGATATATGAAGACCAAGATGTAGAGAGCCTATGGTACAGGTTCAAAACACTTCTTGTAGAAACAAGCAAAAAATCTGTGATGTATCATTAAAATAATAAACAGAAGAAACATAAAACACCCTGGTGGACTGAAGAACTAAAAGAAGAAATTAAAAAGAAAAAGCAATTATGGAAGAGATATATAACATCAAAGCTGCAGGTTGATAGAGAACTATACAACAACCAAAGAAATAAAGTTAAAACCTTAGTGAAAGCAGAGAAAAGAAAATGCTGGGAAGACTTCAGATATACTTTAGAACAAAATTTTAAAGGAAACCAAAAACTCTTCTATAATCATTATTTAAATTAAGGAGATATTAAATCCCACATTGTTTTAAAACCGAATAAGAAACTCAAAGATTGGAATCAGAGAGTTTCATGCCAATATAGAAAACTATAAAGTATCGGCAACACTAGCGTTAGCCAATGCAAGTGACCCTAGTACGTAGTACAATACAGGACAACTCGCAGCAAAGGTGGTGAAGTTCTGATCGCTATTCTTAGGTATTTTCCATAATGTAAAAACACATTTCCTAGGAAATGTATGCTGTTATTACATTATGGAAAATACCTAAGAATAGCGATCAGAACTTCACCACCTTTGCTACGAGTTGTCCTGTATTGTACTACGTACTAGGGTCACTTGCATTGGCTAACACTAGTGTCGCCGATACTTTATAGTTTTCTATATCGGCATGAAACTCTCTGATTCCAATCTTTGAGTTTCTTATTCGGTTTTAAAACAATGTGGGATTTAATATCCCCTTAATTTAAATAATGTTTATATCGCCGAAATGAAGTTTATTAGCTCTTTATATTTAAGTAACTTAATGGTTGCACCTGTTTGGAAACTCTTCTATAATGTTTTAAGAAGAATGAGGTTGGAGAAAGAATGCCCCATAAAGTTTATCAAAAATAAGGTAATTTTTGATAAACTTACCGTTTATCAAAAATTTGTGAGTAACGTTGGAAAGTTACTCACAAATTCCGAAGACATCATGGAAAGGTGGAAACAGTACTCCAAGAATTATTGGAAGATGCAGGACATGGAAAAAATAGAACCCTAAGAGCAAGATATGCAAGCAAAATAGAAGATCAAAGTGAGGAAATTCATGCAAATGAACTGTTAGCAGCAATATATAGAATAAAATTGGGCAAATCAGTAGGCCATGACCAAATAACACCAGAAATGGTAAAGAATTTAGGAACGAAAGACATAAAATTTCTTTTACATCTATTCAATGTTGTATGGAAAAGAAAATTATTCCCAAAGACTGGGAAGTAGCAATAATAATCCCTATATTCTCGTAGACAGGCTTATACGTTGGTTATACATTTCTAAATCATTTAGGGAATTAAACAACGTAGATCCGCATATAAATTAAATTATACTTTAATAAATATTTCCGATATTTCGGCAATGTCACGTTGCTATTTTCAAAAGGAACTTACAAAAAGGCACGTGCACGCAGGCACTACAACACAGTAACTGAGAATGAAGATATGAAGCTATCGTTCTCCTAGAAGTCCTGATGGTGCCATAGTGGATGGCATTGATTCTCCCACATACAAATTAGCTAAACATTTGGCCAAAGAGCTCACACACTATACTGGCAACACACCATCACACATAAAAAACTCAGCCCACTTCAAAGCCAGCATAGAAAACCTTACACTCCAACATACTGACATAATGGTCAGCTTTGATGTGTCCTCCTTATTCACAAATGTCCCACTCAAGGAAACTTTAGAGCTAATCCAAGCTAAATTTTCTCCCGATATCTCAGCCCTATTTCAGTTCACAATGAACTCAGGCTATTTCGTTTGGCAGGGAAAATTCTACAAACAAATAGAGGGGGACAGCCATGGGTTCACCACTCTCTCCCCACCCTTGGCCAATTTCTTTATGGAGACCTTTGAAGAAAAAGCCTTAGCCTCTGCCCCACAAAAACCAACCATACGGCTTCGCTACGTTAATGATGTGTTCGCTATTTGGCCAGATGGCTCTGAAACACTCCTCTCCTTCCTTACACACTTAAACAACCAACACTCCAGAATCAAGTTCACCCTGGAAAAAGAGGAAAACAACAGCCTCCCTTTCCTAGACACAATAGTCACCCTCCAGCCTGATGGAACCTTAGTTTTCTCAGTTTATAGAAAACCCACCCATACAGGCAGATACATTCACCAACAATCCCACCACTTCCCCTCACAACAATATGGAGTGGTGAAAACACTATACAACAGGGCTAAACTAATCTGTTCTAATGACATGGCCCTAAACACTGAACTAAATCACATCCTCAACACTTTCTCAGCCAATGGCTACCCCCCCCCCCAAAAAAAAATTAAAACCTACAAACCACAGTCCTCCTCCACAACAAAGATTACTCTAAATCCATCACCATTCCCTACATCCGAGGCACCTCGGAAAAAATTACCAAAACTTTAAAACAAAATGACCTCACCTCCTGTTACAGGCCTTACAGAAAATTGGCATCCTTTATCTGCTCCACCAAAGACCAACCACTACCCCTAGACCTACCTGGTGTATACCAGGTCCCTTGCAGTTGTAAACTGTCGTACTTTGGCCAAACAGGCAGGACAGCGAATATCAGAATTTCTGAACACAAGGACTACATCTGGTTTCACAAGTACAGCCATTCTGGTCTTGCAAACCATGCTCTGGATACACGCCACAGAATACGGTGGAAGAAAGCTACAGTAATACACCATAGCAAATACAAATTCGAAAGACTATTTATGGAATCAGCCTCAGCCCTAAGAAACTCTCCAAACCTCAACAAATTTGGTTGTATGTGACTGCCCCGAATTTGGAAGGCATACATCAGCAGACCTTCAGCCCAACGGCCAAGAACACCTACTTAGTCTGCTAAAGGCTCCATCAGGACTTCTAGGAAAACGATAGCTTCATATCTTCATTCTCGGTTACTGTGTTGTAGTGCCTGCGTGTACGTGCCTTTTTGTAAGTTCCTTTTGAAAATGGCAACGTGACGTTGCCGAAATATCGGAAATATTTATTAAAGTATAATTTAATTTATATTCGGATCTAAGTTGTTTAATTCCTTAAGTGATTTAGAAATAATCCCTATATTTAAGAAAGGAGATAATCGTAAATGTGAAAACCATAGAGGGATTTCGCTTTTAAGCGTTCCAGGGAAATTGTATGTCCATATTTTAGAATAGAGACTTAGGAACTAAATAGTAGATACACTGGATGAAATGCAATATGGCTTTCAAAAATATAGATGCACACAGGATCTTATCTCCAGTCTTAGACAAATATCAGAGAAAACATTGGAATATGGAAAAGAACTACATGCATGTTTTATAGATTTCGAAAAGGCCTTTGACTGAGTTCCCAGATACTTAATATGGCAAACATTAAAGAAAAACAAGATAACTTAATAGCAGCCATACAAAGCAACAAAAATTATGTAAGAACCTGTAATAATAGATCAAAAGAATTTGAAACAAATGTAGGAGTGAGGCAAGGCTGTATCCTCAGCCCTCTTCTTTTCATTATATAGTAATGGATGAAATTTTAAAGGCATGCCAAACAAAAACAAAAAAGTTCCACCTAAGATAATACAAGAAACTGAGAGAAACCAGGATTTCACACATGGCTTTTGCAGATGATGTAGTGAATCTAGCAAATACAGCTGAAGATGTGCAGTACAACATCAACATTTGGTATGAAGAAACAAAGAAAAGAAATATGACTATATTTCTTTGACTAAATATTAATTAAATATCCAAATCTTAAATATTAAAAATCCTAAATATTATTTGGTCATAAAAATATGACCAAAGAAATATATCTAGAAACCAATCAAAACACATAATAAAAATAGAGAACCATCAACTGGAACAAGTTCACTCCTTTAAATACTTGAGATCATATATACAAGAAGATGGTAGACTAGACACAGAAATTAACAACAGGATAACTGGGGGGAACAAAACTATTCTATGCAATGAAAGGCCCACTCCTAGATAAGAAAGAAAGAAGTTACCCAGAATATCAAAATGGCAGTGTACCAGTCAGTGTTTAACCACAGGAAACACAAATAAACTACAAACAATTGAAATGAAATATCTTAGGAAAGTGGCACAAAAAACAAGATTAGACCGAATTAGAAATCAAACTATAACAGACAGCCTTCAAGTTGTACCTCTGAACCAATTCATAACACAAGCCAAAATGAGGTGGTTCGGACATCTTAAGTGAATGGAAGAAGGAAGAATAGCAGAAACTGTATATGAAAGCCAGAAAATAGGAAAAAGAAACATAGGCAGGCCCAGGAAAGGTTTTCAAAAGGAAATGAAAGAAAAATTGGAAAAGAAAGGGATTAATTGGAAAGAAGCAAAAGAACAAGCCTTGGACAGGACAGCATAGAAATCTCTTTGGCAAAATCTTGATGCTTAAAAACATCAAGATTTTGCCAAAAAAATTATTAAAAGCATAAGAGATCATAGACAAAGAAGAAGAATTAATGAGCACTTTCATTAATTTCCTAACTATGGCCTTAGGAAATTTGTAACTTTTACCAAAAGCATATTTGCAATTTAATTTGTATGAAATTTATAAAACGTTTTTTGTGTAATATAATTTATTAGCATGCTGACAATAAATTTATGTCTACATGTGGCTGTAGTCATGAAAATTTTTTCATATATATATATATATATATATATATATAATAAAAATGTAGTTCATACTTTGCTTTTGGACACCGATGTATTTATAAAAGTTTTTTTTTTTTTTTTTTTTATAAAGTAAAACTTTCTTTAGTTCTTACCTTCAATTCCTAATCTAATTTTTTTCAAACCACGTTCCTTTAATACTTGTTTGGCAACATCCCTATTTTCAATATATTTAAAAAACCTGTACATAGCCGTACTGTAGATAACTGCAATAAAAATATACATTAAAATATAGTTCAAATATTATGCTTATATGGTTTTAAACATAGTGACTTTATATTTCCATTAGTGTAAATCCAGAAATGTGACTAACTATAAAATCACAAATCGTTATTAACCTGCCTTGCATGTTTGTAATGGCAAATCCTCATCCAAACAAATCATTTAAGCAAAACACTATCTACTCAACTAAAAATATGTTATATTGGCAATTAACAAGTATACAAAGCAAAAATTCCAACTAGATATAAAAGAAGTGTAAGCAAACTTTTTTCTGCAAACTAACCAAAAGAATAACCAAACCAACCATTATATTTGTGCAAATGAATTGGCATTGCCTCCAATACAATGCCAATTCCTTTATATGGTACAGTGCTATCATACCTTACATAAGAATATTATGGTCATCAAATTCCTGATATGTACCCTCAGAAGGTGTACAGGATGGTATACTATCCCTTGAAATATATACTATAGCATGATCAGTCTTTTGTATATTTCATTCCTGATAAAACATAAACAATTATAACAAGCTTCGGAGTGAGCTTGCAGCCATCCCATGGCAGAACATATTGCAAGGGAAAGATGTTAGCAGTGCTTGGGATAAAATCAGTGGGTATCTGAGGAAAGCAATATCAGATTGTGTCCCCATGGTCAGGAGGTCAAACAAGGCAGGCATTAGATGGATGAGCAGTAGTATCAAGCTTGAACTACAAAAAAAGAAAATGTTATGGAGAATTTACAAGGAGAAGGGCGATCAGGACACCCATGAGCAGTACAAGGCTCAAGCTAGGAAGGTTACCAGCATAGTAAGAAAAGCTAAATCAGATTATGAGAAGACCTTAGCCAAAGAGATCAAGGGTAATCCCAAAGAGTTCTTCCGCTATGTGGCAAGTAAGAGGAAGAATGACTTCGGAAGGATAACCTTAGTGGGTGCTGATGGTATTGAGGTGACAAAATCAGATGTAATAGTCGAGTTACTGAGTGATCACTTCTCAAAAGTCTATCACCCAAGTGAGGATATCTCTATACCTATAGCAATACCTAATGTGAGAATTGAAGCTAAAGAATCAGAGGTATTAAATATATTGCGAAACTTAAATGCAAACACTGCGGTAGGCTTAGATGGAATATCAGCTCGGGTGTTGCGTGAATGTGCAAATGAATTGTCAACCCCTCTTACCTGGATATTTAATTTAAGTTTGAACTCTGGTATGGTCCCTAGGGAGTGGAAGTTAGGCAAAGTGGTTCCTTTGCATAAGGGTGGCTCTAAAACTGCAGTATTGAATTACAGACCAATCACCATCTCAGGAGTAGTGGTAAAAGTATTGGAAAAGTTGGTTAAAGACAAAATTCAAGAATGGGTGGATCAGGATATGATACTCTATAGAGGCCAACATGGTTTTGTTAAAGGTAGATCCTGCCTTAGCAATCTATTAACTATCCATAATAGAATAACATCAGAGTTGGACAAAGGAACTGGCTACACAGTGGTACTTCTGGATTTTGCTAAGGCTTTTGACAGGATACCCCATAGAACACTGTTACGCAAATTGGAGCAGATGGGAATGGATATTAAATTGGTGATATGGATAGGAGAATGGCTCAGGGAGAGATACCATAAGGTGGTGTATGGAGGAGCCGAGTCCAGAATGAGGCAGGTGACCAGTGGTGTGCCTCAGGGCTCTGTGCTTGGGCCAATGTTGTTTAATTTGTATATAAATGATATAGGAAACGGCTTAAAGGGAGATATTCAGTTGTTTGCTGATGATGCAAAGTTGTGTAGTGCAATAAAAAATCAAGCTGATGTTGAAAGTTTGCAGGAGGATTTAAATAAGCTGGTAAAATGGGCAAAAGAAAATGGATGTCAGTTCAATGTGGAAAAGTGTAAAGTCTTGCATTTTGGGATTAAAAGATTACCAGCTGTGTACTACATTGATGGAAAGGTACTCCAAGAGATTGATGAGGCTAGGGACTTAGGGGTATTGGTAGATAAGGAGATGAAGTTCGGAGGACACATTGCTAAGGTGTCCAAGATTGCACATAGGATTACTTGGTTGTTGAGGAACACACTGACATCCAGAGATAAAGAGGTTATTATTCCCCTTTATAAAGCATTGATACTTCCACATTTGGATTACTGTGCTCAGGTCTGGTCACCTGGATTCCTTGGAGATGAGGAGGCTGTGGAGAGGGTTCAGAGAAGAGTGACCAAGTTGGTGAGTGATATAAAAAATGCTCCCTACATTGATAGATTGAGAGCTTGTGGATTGCAGAGATTGGTTGATAGGCGAAGAAGAGGGGATATGATAGAAACATTCAAATTACTAAAAGGTTTTTATAGGATTGATGCAGGGGAAATGCTTCAGCTGTGTGATAGTGATGGAAGAACAAGAGGTCATCTCTGGAAATTAAAGAAGAGTGTGGTTAACAAAGGTGTCAGAACAAGGTTTTTTGCCTGGAGGGTGGTGAATGAGTGGAATTCATTGCCTGACTTTGTTGTGAGCTCTTCATCTGTAAATGAATTCAAGAAGAGATATGACAGATATTGTTTTGCTAGCTTGGGTCTCCCGCGATGAGTCTACTGACTCCATGGAGATACCCGTAATAATAATAATAATAATAATAATAATAAATAAAAAAAGGAAAATATTTTTCAATCTTTTCATCTTTTCATAAATAAACATTGCTTTTTTTTTTTTTTTTTTTTTAAACCACTGAGTTTAGCAAGCTTGACTGATGCTCACTGATACAACTAGAACCAACTGCCAACAGGTCATGGGTTTGAATCCCAGTGTACGCATGGATATTTGTAGGTGTTACCCAGATTTCATCACACAGTGTGAAGAGAAAAAATTGAAACAAATATTCTTCTTGTTACTGGAAGCTTGAATGAACTCATGCCTAGCTTTTAGAGAGTTTTCATACTATTTAACTAAAGGCCAAGCGACAGTACTAATATATAATAGATTTATGACTGGGATTTGCATACAAAATAACTTGAAACTTCAGATATTTTTAAAATTCATTTTGCTATAGTAATCAACAGATTTCTGATATGTAACCTCAAGCAGTGTACATAATATTATGACAGTACATGATAAATTCACATTACTGTATTTACTTGCATATTATTATTATTATTATTAGCTGACTCCTCCAGGGAGTCCAAAGACTCATCGAGGGAGGGTACCTACTAAACAACTCTTTGTCTCCACCACTCAATCCACCAACAGCATCTACTGCCCACCACCACCACCAGTATTTTCACAATCACAAATATCCATACCCACAGCAGGATTCAAACCCGCAGCCTTTTGGCTGGAGAGCAGATACGCTAACTACTCGGCCAGCCAGGCCAGCTAATATAACTCACCCTCGTGTATATCTCACATCCCTGATTATACCTCATGAAAAAAGAAATTAAAAAGTTTCGCATATACCTCGCATATGAAAAGAGTTTCAAACTTTAATAAATACATACAGGGCGATCATAAAGTCACACAACCAAAAGTTTGAATTTGAACCAATTGTTTCCAAATCATTATAATCATTTCTTACACCACTAAATGTCACCATTATATTATTACCAACTATTGGAGACACTGAGTTCACCACGACATGTACAGGTTGTTTTCAGTGTAACTTTTGTTGGATTCTGATAATACAGAGATTGGAGTAATTATTATTTGCTTCAGAATCCAACATGATCTTCCATCACATAGGCTAGACTTGTAAATATTATTTAATGTAAATCACTTGTTTATAAAATAATATTCATATAACTACCTTTATCTTATCTAATATTCAATTAATTAATCAAAGATATATGTATTAATAATGAAAAGACTGTATTAAATATTATTAAGCTATTTTATTTTTACTATATTAATATTAGAAGAACTTGTATTTGATAATTTAACTGCACATTAATTGAAATGTAAATATTCTCTATTTATTCCTATTTGTAGAAGTTTAATGTTATGCAATAGCTCAATTTTATTATATTTTGTTTGGTTGTCATGGAGACGTATGTAAGTAAGCGAGCGCGAGTTTGGAACAGAACGTGAGGAGAAGGTTTATTGAAAAGAGTTTTAGTAAAAAGAGATCACGAGAACAATTTAGGCGGGAAGAATGGATATAAAAAGGAAGAACGCTAAAATTATAGAGGGAGAGAGAGAGAGAGAGGATTGGCATTCGGTTGGAATCAGAGGATATTCTAATTCGGCATTCGGGAATCAGAATGTGATAATAGCGAGTCGGCAAGTCACTCAAGCAGCTAATTAAAAGTCCAGTAGTCGAGAAGCAGTTAGCTAATAAGTTGTAGAATAACAATTATAGCTACGGAAGACAGCTGAGTGACTACTGAATGAATAACGATACTAGAGTTGAGATTTAATTTCAGGGCCGACCTTTCAAGGACACATGGAATCTTTAAGCATAGCACGGAGTAACGAGAGAATAGTAGAGACTGTAAAGTTGAAGTTTGCCGTTAGCTGTGTTTAGAATTATAGTGCCTAAAGAATTAATTGAATGCCGGAGGAATGAACAACTGTGCATATAAAACCTAAAGTTACGGAATTATTGTGTTACCTTAATTCATGAGTGATCAGTAGTGCTTCATGCAAGAACGTCTGATTATGTGTATTGTGACCGTGAATTAATTCAGTTATTGTTTGTGTGTAAGTTTATGAAGAAAGAAGATTATCGGTAAGATTATTCCAACCATTAATATTCCTTTGAAGAGAAGTGTGTGAGTTTCATCCTAGAATTTCCTTATACTAACAGTAACTATTGCGGAAATTAGCTGAAGTGTAAATTTAAAAGTGTTTGTTTGTGAAGAGGTATTACTGCAATTTTTGTTGTATTTGGAACTTAAGGAATTGTAAGAAGACTGTATTATAGAGATAACAGATTTACCATTGTCTGAGTTTGTATGATTGAATTTATCAGAGAAGTTAAAATGTTTGTGATACCTTAATTACTGATTTGAATTTAAGAGTAAAATTTGTGATTCTAAAATTAAATGTTTGTTTTGTTAATCAAAAGATGTATTTTGCCTGAATCTCTTTTACTGCACTATTCATAAAATATTCGAACCAAAGCGGGTAAATTAAGTAAGTTAAATATACTCGGCCAGTATATATAATAACAACATATAAAGGAAGGGTAATTGAGAGTTGGTTTATCTTCAATTCTTGAACTAATTCAGATATAAAGTGGCGCAGTCTTTAAATATAAATTTTCTTTATATATGAATTAGAAATCAACTTACAACTTATCAATTAGTTAAGAACATCGTAATAGTAATCATGTCAGATCCAAAGTATAGATTGAGAAGAAGAAGGATACAACACTTTGTTCATTGTGGAAGTAAAATGCCTTTGTCCCAGACGCAATGACTCTTCATTTTGGAAGGTTATCTCGCTTATCATTGTTACATGTGTTGCTGAGGAATTTTGCGAGAAATATCCAGGTACAGCAGTCCTTCAGAAGTCATTGATAATGAGATTAGTGCAGCATTTTTGGGAAACTGTTTATTATTGATCCATTTTATTGTCTGTCAAAATTGCATTAATCAATGTAATCATCAATGTCACATGGTAGTGCTCAGAAAGCTGAGAGATCATTACATCTTCATCCATATCGTGTGTAGATGGCTACGCTCATTTGTTGCAGAATGTAATATAGAGAAACTTGATACAGTTTTCTTCAGTGATGAGGCTTGGTTTCACCTCAGTGGGTATGTGAATAGTCAAAACCATAAGGTTTGGTCATATGAAAATCCACATGCTTTTAATGAAAAAGTTTTGAATTCCCAAAAAATCGGAGTTCAGTGTGCGATATCATGCTGTTGCATAGTGGGACCCATTTTCTTTGAAGCGACAGTGAATAGTTCCATCTACTAAAACATCATCACATAGTTGGTGACATCCCTTGATGTCAGCGAACGCTATCGGTAGTTCCAGTAAGACAGCCATGTGCCATACGTCGAATATTACCATACATTGTTTTGTAAGAATTTTTCGGTGACCATCTCATCTCAAAAGAATTGTGGCATTCAAGATCAGCAGATTTTTTTCTTTGGAGCTATCTCAAAGATGTTGTTTATCAGAATAATCCTCACACATTGGATGAACTAAAAATGAACATTTCCACAGCGAATGAAAACAGTGTGCAGGTGCTTCATGACATGATAAAAGCATATAAGTTATTATAGGAAAGGAGAGAATGAGGGGTTGCCCTGAAACTTGTACAAAATTGTTAGAAAGGCATTAGGACTAGATTTTTTTGCTTGGAGAGTAGTGAATGTGTAGAATGTGTTGCCTGAGGTGGTTGTTAGTGCATCATCTGTGAATGAGTTTAAGGAGAGGTATGACAAGGATTGTGTGAATGATGGGTCTCCTGTGATATTTGCTATTTGTCCCCAAACACATCAAATTTACCACTGAGACTGAAAACAATAACACATTTCCTTTTCTGGATACACTTGTAATATATCTCTTTCAGGCTATCTTTCTTGAAGGGTCTACCTATGTGCATGTTTTTTTCATGACAAAACCTGCATGAACAGGCCAATATATATACAAAGATTCATACCACCATCCAATGCAAAAACTAGGAGTTATCAAATTATAAGCAAAAACATTCATAAAGAACAGCTTCAACAAGAAAACAATCAATAAAATCCTTCATAAGAATACTACTAAAGAAAATAAAAATTACAATAACCCCATAGTTATTCCCATACATCAGGAGAATATCTGAGAAAACAGAACGCTACAAAAATCCAATATTAAAGTCAGGTTTGATGCTGCTCTTCTTCATAATGTGATGCATATGGATGATGAACATGGGTGGAGATTGTGTGCATTCTTGTCTTACACATCATTTTATATCAAACCATTTTCCTGTACATGACTGATTTCTAAATGATGATTTATGACTTATTGATGACATGTGCGATGAACACATAAGCCTTTCCATGCAATTTATGACTTAAATACAGACTATTTATTGATATTCTTGGCTTACACATCATTTTATATCAAACCATCTTCCTGTACATGACTGATTTCTAACTGATGATTTATGACTTAAATACAGACTATTTATTGATCTCTAAAACATCCAATTTACACCATATAACTTTAATATTATGAACAACTTTCCTCACTTGACACCTTGTCACATGCTTTTTCTAGTTCTACAAAACTTAAAATACAGATCCTTGTTATATTCCCAAGATTTTTCCACTTCTGTATTTGTCTTCAAGTGAAAATCTGATCCTAATGCAAAAAGAAAATATGGAAAAAGAATACAAACTCATAATAGAATACAAATACAAAATATGGAAAAGAAAGAACTAAATGAAAGTATAAAACTGACAAATACTGGATTGAATAAATGGAAATATTATTTTTGAAATCTGTATACAGAAAAGAATAAAGTTAATATAACTAAAAATAATGATGTTTATGAACAGGATAATGTACCTTCTGAAATAATAGAAAAAGATGTTGAAAAATCCCTTAAAGAACTGAAAAAAGAAAAAAAAATAGAAAACCAACTGGAAGAGATAAAATACAGGAATGAAATATTAAAATATTATTATTATCTAAGACCTCCAAGGGAGTCAAGGACTCATCGAGGAAGGCTATATATCACCCAAACCAGCTGTCATAACACTATTCACACTAGATGCACTCACTATCCCTAAAGGCAAACTATTCCACTTACTTACTGCTCTGTAAGAAAACCTAGCCTTTACTTGACTGTGAACAAACTTAACTTCCATGGATGCCCCCGTGTTCTCTCCCACCTTCCATATTACAAAAAATTTCAGACGATATCCTATAACACCCATTCATAAGTTTATAGACCTCTGTCATATCACCCTTCTTTCTTCTGTTAATCAGAGTTTGCAATCCACATATAATCTGTACTCATAATCTAAATCCCAGAATCCAAATATAATCTTTGTAACTCTTCTTTGCACCATTTCCACAGCCTCTTTAGCCCCTTGGAAACAGAGTTCAAATATCTGCACACAATAATCCAGCTGTGGTCTGGAGGATCATCAGAATTGTGATATTCTATGTATATTTAAAGAAAGAAAGATAATGCATGACTGGTGAAAGAACCTAATAAAAAAGCCAATTTTCAAAAAAAAAAAAAAAAAAAGAGAGAGAGAGAGAGATAGGAAAAATTCACAAATTACAAAGGAATAAATTTGCTTTGCACAACATTAAAATTATGGCTGCATAGTGCAGTTGGAAGAACCAAAGGACATTACATACTTCAAATAAAAAAGACCCAAGTTTGATTCTTGGGTCTTTGTTCATGACAAAAGGATTCTTTTGTCATGAACAAAAGAATCCTTACATTGGCTTTTTTATTTGAAGTTTTTCCACTTGGTTATACTATAAATTAAAGATAACAAGAAATTATATTCTTGGTTTAATCCTAAGGCAAGTGATGTGAAGTCAATAGTTTCTATATACGAGTTGCCCAGTCCCGAAAATACTTCATACTCAAGAGAACATACATAATTTACAGAAAAAGAAAACTATTAGTGGATGGATAATGGTGCTTACGTGGAACAGTGCTCTTCTGTGACTAGTTCAACTCATTGGAGGCAGGGCTCCAGAACTACAACTTAATTGCTACCAGCACAAAAAACTTACTATCTTAAGTGATGCTGTTGTAGGTGATGTCTTAAAAAAAATAAATGCTGATGACAGATTCTTCAATTCTCACTATACATTACACACAATTATACTGGAATATGCTTTCTTTTAATGTGGGTTTAAAATTTTTGTAACAACACAGCTTACCACAACTCAGATTGTGTTTTCTTTCATAATGAAGGGATTTATATAAATTATCCATAACCAAAATTTTAAGAAGACAATAAAATTCATGAAAACAAGAAAGTAATAGCATTTGATGTGCATGATGCACTCAGTCATTTTCACGATGCATTCAGTCATATGATGCGATCTTCGCAAGATAATTGTATTTTTAAATAACAGTATTAAAAAGCATTCTATTATATAAAAAATGTTCAAGTATTTAATTACACTAAGCTAATTCATGCTGTGAGTGTGAAAATAAGCTTAGGACAATATTATAATGGCACACCTATTTAAGGAATAAAGGTGTGAAGAATAAGATGTGTAGATGTACTACACAGTATTTAATTAGATTGTGTCAATTTTAATTTTTGTATGTAACAGGGGGTCATCGACCTACGTAGTCCTAGACATGCGTCATTTTAACTTTACAGCGGTAATCCCATAAATTTTGACTTGAAGCAGCACGATGTAAAATTCAAACATCGCGGGTGAACTTGTTTGTGAGCGCAGTGGAAGAATACGCCATTACGTGGCATTTGTTTGGGAGAGTTGGCGTCGCTTGGGTCCCAGCATACACTCTTTGGGATGGCAGTGTGTCGAAGAAAAGGAAAGCCATTACATTAGAAGTGAAATTAGACATTATTAAAAGGGGAAAAAAAGGAGAAACGCCAACGAACATCAGCTGCGCGCTGAACTTAAGTCATACCACAGTCGGGACTATTATCAAGGATAAAGTTCGCATCCTCGAACACGTGAAAGGATTGGCACCCATGAAATCGACTGTGATTACGAAAAAACGTAGTAGGCTCATTCATGATTAGGATGGAAAGACTTTGTTCTTTCCTATGGCCTAGTTCTGTTTCTTGATATATACGTATGACTTTAGGGTGTTTTAGGTTAGGTTAGTAACCCAGGCTATGGTAATTCTGACTTGCATTGAAAATCGCCTTATGTCAGTCCATAGGAACGAATCTCCGAAGTAACTCGAGGGCCCCCTGTAATTACCAATTTATTTTGTTAATGAAATTATATTGTGAGTAAAGCATACTGGGGTGCTTAAGGGTCAAAGCTGTATAACTGAGAGGAGACCTCCACATAGCCTTTAAAGGAATGCAGCGAACCAACCAGGGCTTCTGACCTAACGTCCAATCCTCACCTTCTCGTGGTGCACCCTCTTAGGTATCTACCTGGATAATGAACGGACGAGGATGGGCTGGCAATTTGGGATTTAGCTGACCAAATTGTATTCTTATTGGCTTAAACCAAAACATAAATGATGGTACAACATGACAGGATTTCACGTTGCCCGGTTAAACAAGGCCCCCATTGTTTTTGCCAGGAACCAGGGCAAACAGTGAAAAGTCAGCTACTGGAACAAATCTGAAAACAAACCCCAACTCAACATCACCAGAGTTAAAGATCGGTACTATCAACATAAGAAGTCTGAATGGCAAAGAAATGGAGCTAGCTGAGGAATTAGATAAGTACCAGATCAACATAATAGGGATGACTGAAAAAAAACAAAGACAAAAACTGGTGAGATCTTTCTGAGCAATAAATACAAAATGTTATATTCAGGTAATGAAAATCAAGGAAAAGAAGGGGTAGTCATAGTATTCAACACTAAATATGAGGCTAATCTTCTTGAATCGCAGGCAGTCTCAAGTAGAGTGATGTGGGCAAATATGAGAATGTGGGGAACTGGACAGTGAGACTTATTTGTGCCTATGGTCCCACAGAAGGTTCTACTAAGGTAGAAGTGGAGGAATTTTTTGAGGCTTTAAAGAAAGCAACTGACACAATGAAAAAGGAAAAGTTGGTCCTTGTTGGGGATCTAAATAGCAGAGTAGGAAATGATTGTCAGACACAAAAATATATTGGGAAAATTTGGAGAATAGAGCAAAGCTAATAATAATGGCAACTACCTGTTGGATTTCTGCTCAGAACATGGACTGGCTATTACTAACACCATGTTCCAACATAAAAATGTACACAAATTCACATGGAGAGAAGAGGCAAGGAATAAGAAAAGTCTCAAAAATTGTCGATAGTGATGTTTATTCCCTGGTGCACGACACCAGAGTGTACAGAGGATCTGAAATTGTAAGTGATCACTATTTAGTCTTGAGCAGGATAAAATTGAATGAAAAGAAGAACATATAAGAAAGTTTTAAAGTGAATAAAAGTTGAGCAGCTCTCAGATGTAAACTGTAGACTAAAATACACAAACATTATTGAAGAAAAAATGAGAGTTTGAAAACAGGAACCAAATCTTGGAGATTCAGTGGCCAGCCTTGAAGAAAACACTGATTGATTCAGCCAGAGAGACATGTGGTGAGGTTGCTGAAAGGATAGAAAAATCAGAACCCCAAGGTAGACACAGGAAGTTAAAGAGGTAGTGAAGGAAAAGAAGAAAGCAGATCAAAAGTTCCTGGCAAATAAGTCAGCTTGTGGTCTTAGAGAATACAGAGACAAATGTAAGAAAGCTATACAAAAGTAATGGGAGGAGTTTGGTAAGAACATAGAAAATAAATATCAATAAGGCGGCAAGATATTCTGAAGGTTGTTAAAGAAGTTCAGAAATGGAAGAAAGAAGTTGTAAAAGGAATTAGAGATGATAAGGTGACATGAAAACAGGACAAAAAGATATCCTTGAAATATGGAGTAATTACTTCGAAAAATTGCTAAATGAAACAAGCAGTGATAGTTCAGTGGTAAAAAACACTCAATAGGCATACAGTCAGGAATCAGGGGCAGCTCGTGCATAGGCACTGCGGAACTGCAGCACCCCCAATTTTCCTAGATATATAAATATATTTAATCATTTATTTATATTTGCTTGTAATATTTAATTTTATCATCAACAATCATTAAAGAAGTTCAGAAATGGAAGAAAGAAGTTGTAAAAGGAATTAGAGATGATAAGGTGACGTGAAAACAGGACAAAAAGATATCCTTGAAATATGGAGTATATTTCAAGGATACAATTCTCTTATTTTGTATAAAAAATAATAAAAATCCATCTTGTAGCACTTAGGAGGGCGAAGGACATTAGCAGCACTGTGTTTACCACAGTGTCATATTGCTACGCGAGCATGCATATGCATGTTATAGTGACATGCAAGCTATTAGTATAATGCGGCAGTCTGTCACGCAGTTCCACTGTTGTTTATATGCAGTTTGCACCAGTAGTAGAGTGTTCGTAGTGCTTATCGTGTTTATTCCGTCTCTTTAAATATTGACATTAAAGGATTTAATTGTAATGTCCAAAAACTGTAAATTCATTCCTTTAATTACAATTATAGGAATGGATTTTATTTTTAAGTAATTTTGAATTATACTAAACTGTATAATTTTATCGATAATAAACAATATTTTTTCATGTTAATTTTTTTAAAAAGTTTTTACAATAATTTTGAAAATTTATCCAAAGACGTATACACTGTACTTACAATGTGTATGTATATTTCGAAAATTGCAGCACCCCACAATTTCAAGCCACGAGCTGCTACTGTCAGGAATATATATCCATACTTGAAGTAGAAAAGGCGTGAAATGTGGAAAGGCAGCAGGAGTAGATGATATTCAACCAGAAATGCTGAAGCATGGAGGTATAAAAGTCTTACAGTGGTTGCACTGCATAGTTCAGAAGGCCTGAACAGAGGGACAAATTCCCAATGATTGAAGTAGAGCTCTTATAGTATCCATATATAAAAAGTGAAATAAAACTGAATGTGAGAATTACAGAGGTATTTCCCTACTGAGTGTTCCAGGTAAGATATATGCAAGTATACCTGAGAAACGGTTGAGAAGCATTGTGGAAGAAAAGCTTGGTGAAGAACAAGCTGGATTCGGGCCAAACAGAAGCTGTCAGGATCAGATCTTCACTTTACGACAAATTGTTGGGAAATCATGGGAATATAACAAAGATCTGTATTTAAGTTTTGGAGATCTGTAAAAGGCGTATGACAAGGTGCCAAGAGAGAGAAGCTATTCCAAACACTACAGTTGTATGGTGTCAATAGGGCATTATATCAAGCAATACTTAGTCTTTATTTGAGTTGTAAGTCAGCAGTTAGAACTGAAGGAACTACACGAAGATAGTTTAATGTTAAATCTGGTGTCAGACAAGGATGTACATTATCTATATGGATCACATTATGAAGGAAAGTGGTATTAAATCTGATATCAAAATTGGAGATGTTAATGTCAGCTCTTTGCTTTATGCAAATGATGTTACACTTCTAAATAAATCCACTACAAGTCTGCAAGATTCTCTGACTAAATTGAGTAACTGTTGTAATAGATATGGTATGAAGGTCAGCAATAACAAGACAAAATAGGCAGAAGCATTGAAAATGTCAACTGCATTGTGAATGGAGAACCTGTGGAACAAGTAAAACATTTCAACTACTTATGCACGATTTTTAGTGAAGATGGTAAATTAAATATGGAAATAGACAACAGAATCAACAAAGCTGGTATGGTAGGAAATGAATTGAATAAATTCATATGGAATAAGAAAGAAATTAGTAGGAAGACTAAATTCAATCAGTTTTAACTTATGGATCTGAGAGCTGGGTCAGAAGTAAAACACTTGATCAAAGACTGCAGATATGAGAGTTCGGAGAAAGATTAGGGGAACAAACAGATGGCATCAGTGCCAATATCATATTAAAAACGAGGATATTAGGAAAGAACTTGACATTGTCAGCATCCAGGAATGTGTTAGCAGAGCTAATCTCAGGTGGTATGGTCACTTAAGCAGAATGGGAGAGGAAAGATTAGCAAAACAAGTGTTCTCTGCCAGGTTGGCAGGAAAAAAATGCCTTAGAAGACAGAAATATAAGACCTGATAATATTGGAGTCTTGACATTTAACAGACTGATTTGGAGGAAAATTGTAGATAGGAAGTTTGTAATGATGTAAATTTTTCATGTAGTACTATCATAGCCTATACACCCCTTGAGGGTACATGGCAGGAATTTGATGATGATGATGATGACGATGAAAAGTATACTTAATTTTTTTAAAAAATAGCAGATTGTCTATCATCTCATACATATTGTATATAAGTGTAAGGTTAATACCAAGCTAAATGAATGCACTGATTTGATTATAAAATTTATTTATTGGAAACCCATTTAATTCAAATGTATTTGTGATGCAAAAATTGATCTAATTGAGTTAACTAATATGTTTGAGAGCATTAGATGCAATATTTATATTAAAGCAAATAGTAGAGTAATCACTAGAATTGAACCAATTTACATGCATTTCATTGATAAAATACAAACAATCGATAACAATCACATTAAAAATAAGAAAAATACCAAAACAAATTTTAAAACTAATTCAGAATATATATATATATATATACACACACACACACACACACACACACACACAAATAGTTCTATAATAAACACAGACATACCGAAGAAATTAAAATAACTACTGGAATTAAATGGGGGGGGGGGTTCCTTGAAGTCATACCTTATTTAACTTATTGATGGATGAAATAATAAAGTAAACAAAATAGAAATGTGTGAATACATAAAAATGAAAACCTATGAACACTGGTTGATGATGATATAATCATACAAGAAGAAAAGAAAATATAAAGATATCAACAAAAAACATGACAGTTGCTAAAGAACTAATAAGATGTAAATCAGAAATCAAAGAGAAAAAGGCAGTAAGATAAAATATTTAGGAAGAACTAAATAACTATGGCATTTACATTTGCCCTTTGTTTTAATTTTGCATTCATAGTGAAATCGCAGAACAGCACAAACACATTACACAAGTTCCGGTGCACAAAGTTCAACGCCACATGGCAGGTTGACTAAAGAAGTCTATGCCACTGGCACCTGGTGGCGTGAGACTGTAACTCAATCTGTCACCTAGTATCCAGCCCAGTCTAGTTTTTTTTTTGATAGCACCTCATAAATATAAAGATAATCTTCTTGAATGGAAGACATTATTAAGTAAGTAGAGTGATGTGGACAAATATCAGAATGGATAATGGAAACAATGAGACTTATTTGTGCCTATTGTTTCCACAGAAGCTTCTACTAAGAAAGAAGGGGATTTTTTTAAGCATTAGAGAAAGCAGCTCACAAAGAAAACGTTGGTCCGTCCTTGTTAGAGATCTAAAAAACACAGTAGGAAATGATTATCAGATATATAGACATGTTTTTGGAAAATGTGGAGTAAAAAAAAAACAAAATAATAATGATAGGCACCTGCTGGATTTCAGTTCAGGACATGGACTAGTCATTACAAACACCACATTCTAACAAAGATGTGTACAAAGTCACATGGACAGAAGACACACGAAATGAGAAAAATCTCACTATGTTATTGATCATTGCAATATCTTCATGCATGTTCAATATACACAAAGAGTATAAACAGAATGTGAAATCAGTAGTGATCACCATTTAGTTTTAAACAAGATAAAATTAAATATCATACTGAAGAGAAAAGTGTGTAAGAAAGGTTTAAAATGAATTGAAGTTGAACAGATTTTAGAGGTTAACCTGTAGAAATAAACAAATATTATCATCATCAATTTCCTGATATGTACAGCTAAAGGGGGTGTTCTATGACAGCGTCAGATGATTAAGTTTACATTATTATTAATTTCCCTCCAAATTAGTCCATTACTTGTCAACACTGCAATATTGTCATATCTAATATTTCGTTCTTTTAAGGCACTTCTGACTGAATCAACGATGGCTGACTGCCATCTTGGCATCAAACACCTGTTTTGCTAACCTTTCCTCACCCATTCTATTTAATTGACCATACCAACTTAGATTAGCCCTGTTCACACATTCTTGAATGCAAACAATGTCAAGTTCCTTCCTAATGTCTTCATTTTTAATATGATTCTGCCATTGATGCCATCTGTTCAGATCCCTAATTTTTCTAAAAACTCTCATACCTTTGGTCTCTAATAAGGAAATTTTAATTCCTCTTTATAAGGCCTTGATATGCCTACATCTGAATTACTGTGCTCAAGTCTGGTCCCCTGGATTTCTTGGGGATGTGGAAGCAGTGGAGAGGATTCAGAGGCAAGTGACCTGTGGAATGTGCCATATGAGGACAGATTGAAAGTGCATGGATTGCAGAAGTTGGTTGATAGGAGAAAAAGAGGGGATATGATAGAAACATTTAAGTTGCTTAAAGGATTTTATAGGATTAATGCAGGAGAAATGTTTCAGCATTTGGCTAGAACAAGGGGGCATCCCTGGAAATTGAATAAAGGTGTGGTCAGTAGGGGTGTGAACTAGATTATTTTACTTGAAGAGTGGTGAATGAGTGGAATGGGTTGCCAGAGTAACTTGTACTTTTTTCTATTAATGGGTTCAAGGAGAGGTATGATAGATTGTGTCTCCTGCAATGAGTCTTCGGACTCCATGGAGGTACCCGCATAATAATAATAATAATAATCTTTGATCAAGTGCTTTATTTCTAACCCAACTCTTAGATCTATAACTTAAAATTCGTTTACTAGCTTAGTGTTTTGGCTAATTTCTCTCTTATTCCATAAAAATTTATTCAACTGGCTCCCTGCCATATACCAGCTTTACTTATTCTATTGTCTATTTCCAGTTTTAACTTGCTATCTTCACTAAAAACTGTGCCTAAGTAGCTTAAACATTTTACTTGTTCTATATGCTCTCCATTCAGAATGCAGCTGAAGTTTTCTATGCTCCTACCTATTTTCATAGTTTCGGTCTTTTTATTGCTGATATTCATGCCAAATTAGTTACAATTGCTATGCAATTTAATTAGAGAACCCTGGAGACTTGGACTGAATGTGTTTGGGGGTACAATATCATCTGCATAAAGCAAAGCTAAGTTTAATATACCAATTCTAATATCAGGTTTAATCCATATAGATAATAAATAAGAGTGCAGATAATGTCCTTGTCTTATATCTGATTTTACATCAAATCATCTTTTTTGTATTTCTTTCAACTCTAACTGCTGAGTTACAACTTAAATATAGATTATGTATTGCTCTGTATAATGATCTATTTGCCTTATATAGTGTTTTGAAAAGCTGTTTCCTAGGCACCATGTTGTATACCTTTTCAAATCTACAACACTTAAGTATAGATCATTGTCATACTCCCATGATTTCTCAACTATTTGTTGTAAAGTGAAAATCTGATCCTGACAATCTGTATTTTGCCAGAATCTAGCTTGTTCTTCTCCCAGTTTACCTTAAACTTTAATTTCTTAAAATACAGAAGGCTTTATCAGAGAGTCAAGTTCCAGATGATTCAAGTACAGCTCTCATAGCATCCATCTATTTATTTAAAAAAAAAAAAACTCCATCTGAGAATTATAGAGCATTTTCCTACTGAGTATTCCTGGTATGATTTATAAGCATAAATGAAGAAAAATTGTAGAAGGGAACTTGGATATGAACAAACTGGATTTAGGCCAAATAGACATCAGTATAAGATTTTCACTTTAAAACAAACAGCTGAGAAAACATGGGAATATGATAGAGTTCCATACTTAGGATTTTTTAGATCTGGGAAAAGGCATATGACACAATGCCAATAAAAAAGCTATTAAAATGCCGGAATTACATCAAGAAAAATGCTGGAACATTACATCAAGCGATACATAGTTTACATATGAGTTATCACTCAGCAGTTGGAACTGCAGGAAATGCAGGAAGATGATGTTAAATCAGTTGAGAGACAAGGGTTCACATTATCTCCACTATTACTATATGGTTCACACCCGATTTAAAAATGGAAATATTAATCTTGGCTCTTACAGATGATGCTGCTACCTCTAAATAAATCTGGTACAAGTCTAGAATTCCCTAACTAAAATAAGACAAAATAAGAAAAAAAGACAAAGACAATAAAAACAGGCAGAAAATATCAACTGCATCCTGAAAGGAGAACCAACAGAACAAGTAAAACATTTTGGCTATTTAGGCACAATTTTTAGTGAGGATGACAAATTAATTATGAGGTAGACAGAATTAGCAGAACTGGTATGTAGGAAGATAACTGAATAAATTTATATGGAATACACAAATAAATCAAAACATTAAACTAGCTGTAATACAAGACAGCTTTCAAATCAATTTTAACCTATGAATCTGAGAGCTGGTTAAGAAATAAAGCTCTTGATCAAAGATTGGAGACCACAGATATGAGAGTGCTGAGAAAGGTAAGAGGGAGTCAACAGATGGAATCAATGGCAGTATCATATTAAAAATGAGTACATTAGGAAAGAACTTGACATTGTTAGCATTGAGTTATGTATTAGCAGAGCTAATTTTGTGTGGTATTGTCACTTAAACAGAATGAAAAGGTTAACAAAACAACTGTTTTGGGGCCAGAATGGCAGAAAAATGAAGATCTAGGTGAATTGATATAGTAAGAATACCTCAGACTAAAATATAACTGATAATAATGGAGTCCTGACAGATAACAGATTAATTTGGGAGAGTATTATCGATAGGAAGTTAGCAATGATGTAACCTTTTTATGTAGTACTATCATAACTTAAAAAAAAAAAAATTAACTATATCTTTTTTTCTAAATATCAAAATTTCGATATGTACCCTAAGGGTACATATTAAGAATCTGATGCTAATGATGATGAAGTAAATAAACAAAAATAAGAATCTACAAACGAGTTTCCAGTACTAACATATACAGCAGAAACATGCAGATAGTTCAAAAATTAGATAAATGAATGGAATCATTCAGATAAAAATATTAAGAAAACCGAAAAGTGTAATGGTATTCAACAAAATCACAAATTAGAGAAAAGCATAAACTATAGACAATAAATGATTGGATCCAAAAACAAAAACCACAAATGGAAAAAAAAATACAGAACAAATTCAGGATAACAGATGGACAAAGAAAGTAAACAAAGAAATAGCAAAGTGAAAGAAAATCAGTGAAAATTGAGGCAAAAGGTGGTAGAATGGACTTGAAAACAGTAGCACTATCAACAATTAGGATTAATAGTGAAAGAAAATGGCTAAAAATCTGCTTTTCAAATGAAATTTGATAAACAATTTTTTTTAATGTAAATCACACCCACAACAGGTTATAAAAATCTACTGTACATTACTAGCATTATTATTATTTTTTAAGCACCATGGGCTAAGAATTAGATAATCAGTGGCTTTATTCTAGAGAAAAAACATGGTACTTTTGAAAAAGTATCATTTCATGTCTTCATTAAGAGAGTGGTGTTCTTATACAGGGTGATGGAAACTGTCCTATAACCTAAAGATTTTCTCAGAAACATCAATGAAATAGTGATCAAACCTACAACCTGTTCGTTAGATAGGCAAAAATAATATCCACTTGGTCAACTACACAAGCATTTTCTAAAATACAGTTTACTCTGTTACTAGTTTTTAAAATGCTACAGACATTTCACAGTATTACAGTAACATAATACAGTCTCTCTCTCTCTCTATACACACACACACACACACACACATGGATGAAATTAGTCAATTTTTAATTTCAGCGTATGTCTAATTTCTCATATAAGCAATGGAAAATCACAATATTCTGCAATTTCTATTAAAAAACAAAATGCAGATGAATTAAAAATTAATGCAGTATTATAAATAAAACTAAACTGATAAAAAAAAATCAAGCAATCCAAATACAATAATTCAATTGCACTAACTTTGAGAGTATTCCTCTCCCATTTGAGGTGGATATTCTTCATCCCAATCTACAACGTCATCATCTAATAAAACAACAATGTGACATTCTCGATCTCCTCTCTAAAATGAAATATGAAAACTTTGTCAACAAGAAAAGATTAAATGCATAAATAACTTATTACTATATGTAATGGACTTATACACCAGATTTTTATCAAGTATTAGCCAGAATTTATTCTTCTAAAAGGAATGAATTCTAAAATAAATTTGGGAAAATCTGTCAAAGCATAAAAGTTTTTACTCCAAAATAAGTTAACAATGAATCCATTCCATATAACATATCCAGTTTAAAAATGACCAATGTACTAAATGATTATTTTAAACTCAATCACACCATGTTTAATTTCCGGTAAATTTTATAAAAATTATTGTGATTTTCACAAAAATTATTATTGCACATATGCGTCCAGTGGGATAATGTAATAATTTCCACCTTCACTTTAGTTGTAATTCAGACTGCATAAAAATGTGTGCTCATTTTGATTCTTATGATGGTTTTGTTCTGCAAAAACAGACTTTTAAATGGAGGAATAATTTGAATCAGGTTGGAAACTGTGCAATGATTGGCATTCATACATCAGCATTGAATCCTTACATGAAAAACATCTACCCTGAGATTCACAATGCTTTATATGTGAAGTTTGTGGAGATGGTACTATGAATTGCAACAAAAGTGTCACACTGGGCATCTCATTTCCATGAGGATCAAGCAAACATTAAAGATTATCAAGAAGTGGCAGCTATCAACAGTGATCAGTCCAAAATCATGATGAAATTGCAAGTTAAACTAACATCTCAACCATATTGTTTCCAGAATTCTGACTGAAATTTTGAAGAGAAAAGTTGCTGTCAAGTGGATTCCACAACAGCTGAGAGAGGACTGATACAAAGAGGAATGCAGAACTGCTGCATTCTTCTTCTGAGGGCTGCAGCAGTTTTTCAGACCTAAAATGCCACTGGGCATGCACATCTTTAGAAAGTAATGGCTTCCCACTTCTTGGACTGTCATTAAGCTTGTCTGATCTTCAAGGAAGTGGGATGCTAGTATGACAGCATGCTATGATCCCACAAACTTCACATAAAACATTGAATCTCAGTTGCATTTTTTACATGAAAGGTTTTCAATTTTGAGTTACAAATGCTGATCACTGCATAACATATCACCACAGTCAGATTCTTTCTTCATTTTGAAGTTATTCTGCATAAGAACACCAAAAACAGAAAACAAGTGTATGGTGTTTTTTTCTTAGTCTGGCTTGCATATAACCCTTGTGTTATTATAATCATTAGTCAACTCTCTATAGAAAATTTGTAGGGACCAAAATAACAGTTTGTTATAAGGCTTTCACAGTAATAAATGTTGAAAGTTTTTTCACTTGGTTATACTATAAATTAAAGATGCCAAGAAATTATATTCTTGGTTTCAGACTTCATGCACAAACTTTGTTTGCTTACATTTGGATAAAGGATGAAACCAAGAATATAATTTCTTGATATCTTTAATTTACAGTGATAAATGACAGTTATGATACACATGAAATATACAATTTTATAAAAGTTAACAGAAAATATTACTGTAGCTTTATAAAACTTCCACATAAAGACCAGATGATGCCATGATGTATAAATTATTGTTAAGTATAAATGCCATTTACGGATCAAAACCAATAACCACCAGAAAAATTGGTGCTGTGAAACTAAATATTCTCAGTTTGTAAAGAAATTAGTCACACAATGATCCACAAAGTTTCTGCAATCAAAAATGATCCATAATTGAATCTTCCACCCTATTTTCCATCTCTTTGGATGCATAATTCTTTCCTCTTCCTATACATCCAAAGAGATGGAAGACAGGATGCAAATGATTCAGTACTCTCTGGCATTTATCTCATAGTTAGTGAACGTAAAGCAAGAAAATGTTTTATGAATATGAGTCCCATGAACTTCATCTGCTGCAATAGTGTACACAGGTAGTGAGAATTTAATCTGATTTGCAAGCATACAGGTGGGGAAAAATGAGAGTTATTCACAAAGAAGGTACTGCTTATAGTAGGAGGAAACTGTTCAATTAATGGGTTAACTTTGACAGTAAATAGCATGACATAACACAGGAACTTGTGGGATTTCCTCCACTTGACAAATGGTTGGGAAAGATATATCCCACTGAGGCTTGAATGATTTGATAAGATAAAAGTTTTAAGGAAAAAAGGGAAGGGATTTTCTATAAAACATTCTGTAAGATACTAAACTTCCAAGCTGTCATATGCTTTTTCTACAAGAAAAAGAACACCCAAGATCCTCTCACTGTACCCACAGTAGGTGACCTTGGGCACCATTTAAATCCCCCACAAGTATAGGGATAGTAACTAAAAGATGAGATCATAAAGGCCATCCTGAGATACATCTGCACTAGGTGGTAAATAAATGCAGTGAACTGTAATGAGCAATCCTGTTAAGAGGTGAAGTAAAAACTTCCATGGAAAATTATCTGCTATCCTATCTGTACATATGATTAATGATATACTAATATATGAATTCTCACCAAGTTCCAAACAGGTCTCTTGGAAGCAAAACTACCCTGGGTTTATGTTTCTGCAACATGAAAATCAGACGTCTCATTTTCATATTGCAGAATCAGACTCTGATTTTGAGTTTCTGGACTTTCCCCTCCCATTTTGAGGAATTGTAAAAAAAAGGTCCCAATCTTCCTCTTCAGGAAAAAATATCAAATATACTATCAGTGAATTCTGTCTAGTATCCTGAACAGATTCCTCCATGGATACAGGGGTATCCATTTTTCTTTTTTTTTTTCTGCTGGCATGTGTGCAGGCTTTTCCTAACGTAGTGGCAGCACTCAAATAGTCACTCACATGGAAAGTGTGCAGGCTTTTCCTAACGTAGTGGTAGCACTCAAATAGTCACTCACATGGAAAGAAGCAGAAACCTGCTTCTGGAGACCAAATTTGGTATCAACTATCTAAGGACTCCAATAAGCAATGTGTTTTACTCGGTGGAAGATTACTTTCATTGCTCAGTGAATTCATGCTTCTATGATGCTGTTATATCATATATGATTATATAATAAATTAAATAAAAATTCAATTTATTATTTGAGCATCTCCACTAAGTTCCTAGGATGCATTGTGGAATGTCTCACATGATCTATTAAACATTCTTTAAATTCATTTAATGACAATACACTCACTTTCTAACCAAATCCATATTCCATTTTTAAGGATCCCTTGTTCTCCTTCCCCCCCCCCTCTTTTTAATGTAGAATTTCTTTTGCATATATCCTATATAACTCCTTTAATAATTTATATGTTTCTACCATATACCCTCTTTCCCACATCTTACCTAAATTCCGTAATTAATAAACCTTCAGCCTATCTTCACAGTAAGTGTTCCACAGACCTGATGCTATCTTAAATTATCCAATCAGATTAAATTAGATAACCGACATCTAAATTTCTTCAATATTTCCTTGGCCATACCAGATGACCAAGTTCAAGCACAATAAGCTAGATGATGCATGCCAAAATCTTATAAAGAGAAATGACAATGACAACTTCCTTATCCTTAGTTGTCAGTGCAATTCCATATGCTATTCTTATCTTTCACACAATATGTTCCCCCAAAAGTTAACTCCTTTAAAGATCAATGTAATACACTGTGTATTTAGTTTATACAGTTGCCTCTCAATAGAGCATATTTGTTGGAACAATGGGGATAGTCTGTTATAGTGAACGTTTGTTATTGGTAGTGTTTGCTATAGTGAGAGCTGACTGTATTTCTGATTTAAATTTCTAATAAAATGACTCACCTGGGCAGAAGCTACCATAGCAGGTAAAATCAAGTCTTCAAGAAAAGATTCAAACTGCTGGCGGGCACCCTCATTTGACAGTTCATGAAGTAAACCCCCTAATTTATAATAAAGCATCATCATCATTCAATAAAACAGTTTGGAGTATATCTGCTTCAGTTTTGTTCAAAGAAATGTTTAACTGATTTTATCATTATATAATTCAAACCAAATACTGTTAACTGATATTGAATAATTTACAGCTTACTTAATCTCTCTTAGGGATCTGAAGTTGGATAAATGCATTCAACTTACTAGGGTGGTGTTTCTCTGCATTACCGATGTGCCTGATAGCAAATCAATTGCATTATCAAATGTTCCAGACCCTATTTCTTTACATTGAATTAAATTTCTAAAATATATCCTTGTATATATATTTTTAAACGGAATATCATCTCTGTTTTTGAAGCACATTAAACTAAATGACATCAAACTGGTGAACATTTAAATTAGGGGCTCTGTCTCAGCATTCACAACCAGCTATTTTTTTCTACATTCAAATATAAATTATTGGTTAAACCTGTGCAACATCCAGACTGCACATTAACCAAAATGGTTAATGTGCAGTCTGAATGTTGCACATCCAGAATGTTTATCATACACATGATAAACATTCAATATCCAATCAAGAAAGCATCATTTGTGCTTTTCTCAAAAATTATTTGAATATTTTCACTGGAAATTGCATTGGAAAACAGTTTGGAAAAATGGTGCATTTAATTTAAATCCCGAAGCATTTTAAAGAATGCTGGGAAATTCATAGACTTAAAGTGGATAAGAATTCCTTTTTTTTAATCCTGCACAATAGATAAAATCTCATCGTTACAATATCTTGGAATGTTTCTTGAGATGAGTTAAAAATAAGCTTCTGAAAACTCCAAATAATTTTTGTGAAATTACATAAAGTCAAAAATTTCATATTTTCAGGGTTTTCCCATCTGAAAGCTACCTTCATGCAAAATTTCAACTTCCTAGCCACTAATGAGGTGAGTATACAGTGATCTACAAGACAAGTCAATTAAATTAACAGCACATACATGATTAAATGCAACTCAAGAAAAAATAATGACTTTTTTACTCTCAGATTTTCTTTAGAGGGTGTCAGCAATGTCATGCAAATAATATATGTTGATTCAGTTTAGAAAAGTTTAAAAATACATAGAAAGATGCTAAATAACATAAAAACTATTGTTAGGCAACTTGCTGCCAAAAATTTCCTGCCTGAAAAATGTGTACATTCAAATTACGATATAATTTTTTTTTTTTTCTCTCTCTTTTTTTTTTATGTGGCTCACAGACACAAAAGGTTTATTTATAAACCTATAGTACTCATTATAACTAATTAATAACGGAATCACTCACGTTAATTTAAATATATATTTATTTGCAGAATTTTCAGCTATGTTTTATAGCCATTTTCAATAGGCTTATAGGAAAACAATCACAGAAAAAGATTAATTCAACTGAAAGTGTGTGATATTATATGCACTATCAGCTGCAGGAGAATAACGCAATTTCCATTAATGGATATCCAAAAATAATTAGCAAATAAAATATTTTAAATATAAATTTTTACTGATGTGTCTAACTATCGACCTATCAGTATCTCTGGTGTGGTAGTAAAGATTTTAGAGAAGTTGGGATGATCTTGCATACAGAAATGGGTACACAAACAAACCATAATCTGCAAGGAGCAGCATAGGTTTACTAAAGGAAGGTCATGTTTTAGCAATTTGCTCATATTTCATAACAATGTTATGGCTGAGTTGGATAAAAGGAATGGATACACTATAATAATGTTGAATTTTTCTAAGGCATTTGATAGGATACCACATGAAAGACTGTTGCATAAACTGGAGAACATAGGATTGGAATATAAACTCTTGACTTGGATCAGGAGATGGTTGACAGACAGATATCAAAAAGTGGTATATAGTGGGTGTGAATTTTCCAAATTTAAGATGACCAGTGGTGTACTTCAAGGTTTAGTCATTGGGCCATTATTGTTCAATCTATAGATTAATGACATCAGGCAGGATCTAACATCAGATGTGCAATTGTTTGGGATTATGTGAAGATAGGCAGGGCAATCAGGGATACTACTGATATTCAACACTTAAAAAATTATTGAATAGGCTGGAAATTTGGACAAACAAAAAATGGCTGTCAGTTTACTGTTAGTAAGTGTAAAGTTATGCACTTTGGTGTGATGAGATTTCCAGTGGCATATTATATTAGCAAGGTTATGCAACAAGAAACTGAGGAAGCAAGGGATCTTGGTAGATAGGAATTTGAAGTTCAAAGGTCATATAGCAAAAGTTGCAAATACAACTCAGAGGATTATTGCAATGTTGAAGTGAACCTTGAACATCTAAAGATAAAAAAGTCATTTTGCCTCTTTATAAGGCTTTGATAAGACCACACTTGGATTATTGTGCACAGATTTGGTCTCCTGGATTCCAAGGGGATAAAGAAGCTGTGGAAAGGGTGCAAAGAAGAGTTACAAACATTATATCCAGATTATGAGGACAGATTGTGAATATGTGGATTGCAGTCTGACAGAGGCCTATAAATTTCTGAATGGGTGTTATAGGATATCATCTGATGAAATTTTTTGTTATATGGAAGGTAGGAAGAGAACACAGGGGCATCCATGGAAGTTAAGTTTGTTCACAGTCAAGAAAGGTTAAGAGCTATTTTTCTCCCAGAGAGCAGTTAGTGAGTGGAATAGTTTGTCTTTAGGGACAGTGAGTGCATCTAGTGTGAATGAATTTAAGGGAAGATATGACAGATGGTTTGGGTGATTTATAGCCCCCCTCGAAGAATCCTCGACTCCCTGGAGGTCTCAGATAATAATAACAATAATAATAATAAACAATTACATTAATTAAATTAAGGGGATATTAAATCCCACATTGTTTTAAAACCGAATAAGAAACTCAAAGATTGGAATCAGAGAGTTTCATGCCGAATATAGTATAGTAAACTATAAAAGTATCGGCAACTACAGTTCGCCCACCGTTTGTAGGTCCCTGCTTCGCGTCTTTCCAAGATAGTCGATTCATGCTGAAGGGGAGAAAGAAATGAAGGACATCTGAATTGGTCGCCAACACGCGAAATCACATGCTTTATAGGTAAAATTTTCCAACTGTTATACAAGCAACATAGTTAACTACAATAATCATAAAAGAGAAGTTAATTTTCCGACCGGTAATAATAAACAACTCATTCCACTATACAGACTGATTACCCTATTATCGGAATGGATTCTCCTTTTTCTGAGATGCACCGAAGTGTTGAAGGATCTCTAATCGATGGGCGAACTATACTAGTGTGAGCTAATGCACGTAGTCCAAGTACGTAGTACAAACTCGGGCAACTCGCAGCAAAGGTGGTAAAGTTCTCATTGCTATTCTTGGTATTTTCCATAATGTAAAACACATTTCCTAGGAAATGTATGCTGTTATTATCTTTGAGTTTCTTATTCAGTTTTAAAACAATGTGGGATTTAATATCCCCTTAATTTAAATAATGTTTATATCGCCGAAATGAAGCCTATCGGCTCTTTATATTTAAGTAACTTAAGCACCTTTTGATAACTCGTATAGCAGAGTATATAAGTTCTTTTCGCTATATCCTTTGGTATTAATTTGGTCTAGCTACTCACTGATGAAGCCTCAATAAAGGCTGAAACCGGTCTGGGTAGTGACCTCCTACCATAATGTAATAACATCATACATTTCCTAGGAAATGTGTTTTACATTATGGAAAATACCAAGAATAGCGATCAGAACTTTACAACCTTTGCTGCGAGTTACCCGAGTTTGTACTACGTACTTGGACTATGTGCATTAGCTCACGCATTGGCTCTTTATATTTAAGTAACTTAATGGGTGCACCTTTTTGACAACTCGTATAGCAGAGTATATAAGTTCTTTTCACTATACCCTTTGGTATTAATTTGGTCTAGCTACTCACTGATGAAGCCTCAATAAAGGCTGAAACCGGTCTGGGTAGTGACCTCCCACCATAATGTAATAACAGCATACATTTCCTAGGAAATGTGTTTTACATTATGGAAAATACCAAGAATAGCAATCAGAACTTTACCACCTTTGCTGCGAGTTGCCCGAGTTTGTACTACGTACTAGGACTACATGCATTAACTCACGTTAGTAGCTGCCGATACTTTTATAGTTTACTATACTATATTCGGCATGAAACTCTGATTCCGATCTTTGAGTTTCTTATTCGGTTTTAAAACAATGTGGGATTTAATATCCCCTTAATATAAATAATGTTTATATCGCCAAAATGAAGCCTATTGGCTCTTTATATTTAAGCAATTAATTACAATTACATATTAGTCAGTATAACTTCCCAAAATTGAGAAAGTTTAAGGCAATAATTTTTGTTAAGGTTTGGATTGTTAAAGTGTGCTTCACAGCTTTCTTAGTTCTACAGTTCTCAAAATATAGAAAACCAACTCATGCCAGTCAAGACATTGATTCTAACTCACCCGTGTCAGAAATATGGTGTAGTCAAATTGTTAGTAGAAAGAACTCATAAAATTCATTCTGCACATTCTCTTCTAAACAAAGAACTCGTTTATTATCAGAACTACTTTTATCTCTAATGATTATAACGCAAAAACTATCAAAAAATAATAATTATGGCCGTTGTCTTAACCTGTCTCAAAGAAGGAGTTACCAGAATTTTCATTCCATATGTTAAAGATGCTTCAGACAAAACAGTAAGACCACTTCAACAGATTGACCTATAAGTCTCTTTCCTTCCAGTTCATAAACTCAATATCTTCCTTATCTTTCCTAAAGACAAATATCCTCCTCGTTCTTATCCTGGAGTTTACAGAATTCCCCGCTCATGTGGCTTATGTTATTATGGACAAACTGATTGTTCTGTACAAATTCATCTTGAAGAACATCAAAAATATATTTAACTTAAAAGAACCTAATAAATCTGGTTTAGAAAACCATGCATTATCCACAAAATACAGATTTCAGTGGAACAAACCCAAAGTGCAACATAAAAGTTATTTTCTTCTGATGAGTCTTTGGACTCCCAGGAGGTGACAAATAATAATAATAATGACTGTACAGAGAAAGCTGTGAAGCACACATTCACAATCCAAACATCAACAAAAATGATTGCCTTGAACTTTCTCGATTTTGAGAAAGTTACACTGACTAATACTCACCATTCATGTGTTCTGTAAATTGTAATTATTTTTGAATATCTCTTAATGTAGATGAAGCTATTCTCACAGCTGATAATGCATATAATAAATAAATCTGTGGACTAGGACATCACACACTTTCAATTGAATTGATATTTTCTCTCACGCTTTTTCTTTTTTTTTTTGTGACTTTTTTTTCTTATAATCATGTTGAATATGGTTATGAAACAGTCGAAAATTCTACAAATAAAAAAAAATTAAATAAATGTGATTCCATTAATGGTTATAATGAATTTTTCCACTTATAACTTGATCTTTAGATCAAAACCTACAGTACTTTTGTACTGTGGGAGGGCTAAGAATTGTTTATCCATTTTTATTGTTTTTATATATTTTTTATTTTTTACATAGTCTGGAAACCCTGCTTTGGAGGCAAACCATGGAACTTTATCAAGCCACTTCAGCCCTTCAAATAGCAGGGTAACAGTCTCGACACTGGGCAATGAAATTTCTCCAACCTGAAGACAAATCACAAACATCCATGCCCAAAGTGGGATCAGAACCTGCAACCTGTTGGTTGGAAAGCAGATATGCTAACCACTTGGCTGACCAGGATAGCATTTATCCCTTATACCACCCTACTTTAAGAGGAGGAAAGTGGACAGAAGAGATGAAATACTAAATGGAGGGATTGCAATGCACAGTTTTTCATATCAAACATCGATTTCTTTTCTTTTCCCAGCCATCTAATTAACATATGGTATTTAGAGAATGAAATTAATACTAAGTACAGAATACTCATCTATGAGATGTAAGAGATAAATACAGTAGCATAATTGAAAAACATAAATAAGTAAAGCATCTGCTTGCTTATGTAACAAAACTGAAATGATGCATTCTTCAAGTATACTATACATTAACGTTTCTCAAACTATGTTCCATGGAATACTGGTGTTCCGTGAAAAATTATCAAAATTAATGAGCCTGGGATGTGGATTGTGCTCTTAAGGCCAGCACACGCTGGCTGACAGCTGTCCGCGGTTGTCAACACCTCCGAGCGCGAGTGAAGTACAGAGGTATCTATTCTAGGAAAAGAGCAGTCACAAGCAAGGTCAATGTGATGCAGCCCGGCATGCTTTTAGTGTGCACTGTCACATTTTTGCGATGCGATACAGCCTGCTGCAGCAATATTGTGAGCTTAGCTTTACACTGAATATGAGACTGATGATACTCGACTATTACCAAGGTGTTCAGTTAAAATTTCAGGATTTGAAGTGTTCCGTTGTAGGAAAAGTTTGAGAAACGCTGCTATACATAATGCCACATACAAGCCAAAGTTCAACTGAATTTTGTTCATCGGATATTTATAAAATAATTTGTCAGGGCCGGTCCGAGAGAGTATCTGATGCCCCTAGGCAAAGAAAATTTAGGCGCCCCTATACATTCTCTCTCTCTATATATATTTACTAATTTATATATATATATATATATATATACTAATTTTATACACTAATATATATATACTAATTTTTTTTCGAAGGTTGTAATTTTTCCCTGAACTATGTAGCAAAATCTGGAGCCCTGAAGTCTTAGCATCCCTAGGCGATTGCCTAGGTTCGCCTAATGATAAAACCGACCCTAATTACAAAACAATATCATTAACAAAAAAGGCACTAAGATGAATTGCTGCATAACAAAATATAAAAACTTTACGCAGTTTCTGAGAGGACATCAGCATTTACTAATGATTAAGTCTGTATTTTATAGTGAAACAATTCCAGAGAAAGTTTTATATTAATTTGCAAAGATGTTGAGCCCTGGTGGACATTCTAGAAATAGAGTTCTCATGAACGGTTCTCTTATGTTTCTATTCCAATAGCCTTTACTCCTTTCTACAAAATTATTTTTGAGTATTTATGATGTAGAATCAACTGTATTTCGCAAAAATATGACACAATTACATAAGGACCATTTCATACAGCTATAATGGTCTACCCCCATGCTATTAGTACAAGACCAAACTTAATGATGATGTAGAACATATATGTAGAATAAAATGTCACTTGTGTGTGTTGGGGGGGGGGGGGGGGCAAAGGTTACACCTCCCACACCTAGGATTTCCTCCTCACTGCAAATGAAGACTGTATAGCTTTAAATACATTTATTACCAGTGGTAGGATTCAGCCGGTTCTCACCGGTTCGGTAGAACCGGTACTCATTTTTTGTTTGGCAAACCGGTTGTTAAAATGGCACTTGCAATCAGGGTTCTTTTTAAAGTGGGTGCTTTGGCAGCCGCCCAATGTGGAAATCACAAATTTACATTCCTTCTCTTTTTTAACGTTCATCTGCGCAACAGAGTATTCTAAGTGCCCGTAGTAAGGTTCATTCCGTCCATAGGTGAAAAAAATTAGAAAGATCTATGCTTGTAATATTTATTTATTCGTTTCATAAAACTGTTATACTACAGTTTGATGTAGTATACCTTTGATGAAATACTACATTTTTATTCCTTCGTGTTTGTTACTTAGTAAACAAACATATAACGTAAAGATAAAATGTGCCAAACAACCAGGAGGTGACATGCTGTCATTTGTTTCAGCTTTGAGTTATGCCCAAAAATCCCACGAGATATTATGAGTGTGCTGGTGTTCCCTGATCGGTAAAACCAATAGGAAGCTAGGACACAATGAACGAATAGAAATATAGATTTCAAGGGTTATCTTATCGCCCATTTCGGAAGCTGTGGAAAAACTTGTGATAAAAACGCAATTTTTACAACTTTCCCGTGACAAACAGGTTTGTTGTACACATTATTTTATCATATTTAATCTGCATAGCCTATGCCATTTATTAATTCAGCAAGAAATTTTCGTTTAGTATCGATAAAATGAAGAAATATATGTTCTGACTGATGTTTATCAATAGTATAAGCACAGTGCTTTGTTTATAAAAGTTTATGATATGACCACACATGGACAGAACCAGGAAAAATATTCAAATATATAAGCACATCTCTGCTCCTGCTCTATAATATATTAAAATAAAACATTTTTTAATTTTTTTGCAGTAGCCTTAAAAGGGTGAAAAGGCAACAAAGTTTGATAGATTTTTTAAATAAGAAACCAAAATCAGAATCTGTTGTATCAGAATTGGCCTTGGATGATACAAAACAGTCACAAGCACAACCACTCCAACTTGAAGAAAGCAGCACGTCAATTACTGAAATAAAAAACGATAACTCCAAAATTGAAAATAATCTTCCTGAATGCTGGACAGTGCAACAATATAACAATTTTAAAGAAAAATATGACGGACTAGTAATTTCTAATAAAAAGTTAGGTTGCAAGTATTGTGCAAAATATGATTTTATAAAAGAGAAAAGTGTTCATGTGTCAAAAGAATGGAAATGTTTTCAGATTGAGGCATCAGGGAAAAATAAAGAGATACAACAAGCTTCTCTAAGGAAAAAAATGAAAGAACATTTTTCATCAAAAGTTTATAACATTTGTAAAGATAACTTAAAACAACGTGAGCAGGATCCAATAACAAAAGTAATAGATACAATGAATGAAAAATATTTAAGTACTACTTGTAGAGTATTTAATACAGTTTAATACAAACAGGTGCAACCATTAAGTTACTTAAATATAAAGAGCATAGGCTTCATTTCGGTGATATAAACATTATTAAAATTAAGGGGATATTAATCCCACATGGTTTTAAAACCGAATAAGAAACTCAAAGATTGGAATCAGAGAGTTTCATACCAAATATAGTAAACTATAAAAGTATCGCCGATTACTAGCATAAGCTAATGCAAGTAGTCCTAGTACGTAGTACAATCTCGGGCAACTCGTTGCAAAGGTGGGTAAAGTTCTGATCGCCATTTTTGGTATTTTCCATAATGTAAAAACACATTCCTAGGAATGTGTATGCTGTTATTACATTATGGTGGGAGGTCACTACCTAGACCGGTTTCAGCCTTTTTTGAGGCTTCATCAGTGAGTAGCTAGACCAAAGATACCAAAGGGTATAATGAAAAGAACTTATATACTCTTGCTATACACGTTGTCAAACAGGTGCAACCATTAAGTTACTTAAATATAAAGAGCCAATAGGCTTCATTTCGGCGATATAAACATTATTAAAATTAAGGGGATATTAATCCCACATTGTTTTAAAACCGAATAAGAAACCCAAAGATTGGAATCAGAGAGTTTCATGCCGAATATAGTAAACTTAAAAGTATCAGCGATTACTAGCATGAGCTAATGCAAGTAGTCCTAGTACGTAGTACAATCTCAGGCAACTCATTGCAAAGGGGTAAAGTTCTGATCGCTATATTTGGTATTTTCCATAATGTAAAAACACATTTCCTAGGAAATGTATGCTGTTATTACATTATGGTGGGAGGTCACAACCCAGACCGGTTTCAGCCTTTTTTGGCAACTCATATAGCAGAGTATATAAGTTCTTTTCGTTATACCCTTTGGTATCTTTGGTCTAGCTACTCACTGATGAAGCCTCTAAAAAGGCTGAAACCGGTCTGGGTAGTGACCTTCCACCATAATGTAATAACAGTATACATTTCCTAAGAAATGTGTTTTTACATTATGGAAAATACGAAAAATAGCGATCAGAACTTTACCCACCTTTGCAATGAGTTGCCCGAGATTGTACTACATACTAGGACTACTTGCATTAGCTCACACTAGTAATCGCCGATACTTTTATAGTTTACTATATTTGGCATGAAACTCTCTGATTCCAATCTTTGAGTTTCTTATTTGGTTTTAAAACAATGTGGGATTAATATCCCCTTAATTTTAATAATGTTTATATCGCCGAAATGAAGCCTATTGGCTCTTTATATTTAAGTTGAAAATATATATTTTATAACTGATTTCGCATTGATTGATATTTTAAATGAAATTTCTCTTCTTTCAAATGCACTGCAAGCAAGAAATATAGACATAATAAAGGCTGAAAAACTAGTGATAAGATTTATTAAAGCATTTCATATGCTTGGAAAGGAAAAGGGTCCATACAAAAAAAAGTTGATGAATTAATTACTTCAGAAACCTTCAAAAATATAGAATTTGTAGAAAATCATCAATTTCTCAGGCTTCCTGAGGAAAGATTTTTTTCATTACCAAATTGATATTAATGATTATCGAGATTTCGTGGAAAACATTTTAAAAATTTCCCAGAATTATGCAATTTCTGAGTGTTCAAAGAGCTAAAAATATTGTCAGAACAATTGCTGTAAGTTCAGAAGAAGCAGAAAGGGGTTTTTCAAAGATGAACATAATATGTTCAGAGAAGAGCAGTCGCCTAACTGTTTCTAATATATCGAACAATGACTATTAGTCTAATCGGCCTACCTCTAAAGGAATGGGATTCTACTCCTAAAGTGAAAAGATGGTTAAGGATAAAGCACACAGCCGATGATGCTCGGATAAAAGCGAAGAATATTGCAAGTGAGGATGCCAATCAAGAAGCAATATGGAAATATCTTAAATAACAATTTTTTTTTGTCAGGTATTATTTAATATTTTTTCATTAATATTTTAAAACTCTTTCTTATAACATGATCTAGTTTTGTGTACCTCTTTTATTGTTCTTATTTACATATTAACTGTATGAAATAATAAACTACTATTACTATTAAGGGCGACTCCAGGGTCTAAGGGATGAGTCTAAGGGTCCTCGATGAGTCTAAGGGAGGCCCTAAACATCATGTCCACACAACTATACGACATTCTCACAGTATCTATCATACCTTGCCTTGAACTCACTCCCCGTCATAGCACCCACAACAGACTCTGGCAGCTTATTCCACTCATTTACCACTCTAAAAGTAAAGAACCCAGCTCTAACACCCTTGCTAACCACACTCTTGCCCAGCTTCCATAGGTGTCCCCTAGTTCTCCCACCACGAGTCCTGATCTCAAAAATATCCTCTGAATTAATCTTATAGAAACCCTTTAGCAATTTGAATGTCTCAATCATATCTCCCCTTTTCTGCCTATCAACTAATTTCTGCAACCCACAAATCTTCAACCTGTTCTCATAAGGTTCATTCCATAGACCTGCTATCATCTTGGTCACTTGCCTCTGGATCCTCTCCACCTCCTCCCCATGAAGAAGAAACCTAGGTGACCAAATCTGGGCACAGTAGTCGAGATGAGGTCTTATCAAGGCTCGGTACAGAGATACAATAACTTGCTTGTCTCTGCTCGTCAAAGTATTTTTCAACAACCAAGTGAGTTGATGAGCTGATTTAGCCACTTCTGCAATGTGCCCTCTAAACTTCATCTCCCTATCCATCAACACTCCCAAGTCCCTGGCCTCATCAATCTCCTGGAGTACAGTTCCACCAATGTGGTATTACTGCTGCTAATCTTTTCACCCCAAAATGCATAACCTTACATTTTGTCACATTAAATTGACATTCATTCTCCTTAGCCCAGAACTCCAATCTATCCAAGTTGTCCTGAAAGATTTTGACATCTTCTGCATTCACTAATGCCCTACCCAACTTTGCATCATCAGCGAACAAATGAACTGTTCCTTTTAGATCCTTCCCTATAACGTTAATGAACAAATTAAACAGCAGTGGTCCAAGAACAGAACCCTGTGACATACCACTAGTCACAGGACATCTTTTGGACTCTACTCCTGAATAAACTACTCTCTGCCATCTCTCCATCAACCACCCACCTATCCATCTCACCAACCCTATATCCATTTCCATATGTCCCACCCCTATCTTGATGCGTTATTCTAACTATCCCATTCCGATTTCTTGTCCTTAGTACTGGCTTGGGTACATTATATACATTCTTACACTCAACTGTCTCACTGATGTCTGCATATCCACTCCCCCCCCCTCCTTGGTAGCTCTAGTTTCCCTGGTCCTGCACATCCATTTTCACTTCATTCAGCAACACTTTTTCCAGTCTCCCCACACCAAATCCATTCAAATGCAGGCCATCCATCTTGTATAAATCTTTTCGCCCATCAAACTCATTCTACACCACACCCTCTGCATAACCTGCGCATAAAGTCATCTGCAATTATGGCCCTCCTCCTAAGCTCCTCTCTGTCGTACCACAGCAACAGACTCATCATTCTAACTCTGTCACTCTTTTCTTTCGCTACCTTTAACAATACTTTCAAGTCATCTCTCATAAAAAATTTATCTTCTTTCAATTCATTCGTACCCACCACAACTATCAATTCTTTCACCCTCTGTTTTTGTGCTCTAATACTTTCACTTACATCCTTAAATTTCCCACCCGGTAAGTACGATTTAGTTAAACTCCCATCTATCACTCCTCTTAATAACGAGTCACCATACAACACTCTTTCCTTCATTTCAGAAACTCTCCAACTCTTATGCTTATTTTTCCTTTCAAACACTTGTTTATTTCCGTTAGCCGAGGCACTCTGGAAGGAGTTTCGGTATATCGTTTTTTATACTTAAAATGGTCATTAGGGCAGCGAACCGGTTGTTAAATTATTTGAATCCCACCACTGTTTATTACCAATGGTACAGTAATCCTTCACTTATCCAACCACAGAGGATAAGAAATGTGCCAGTTGCATAACTGAAGGTACAATTACATAGTGCTTTGCTAGAAGCCATTTGATATATTAATCCACTCAAGGGTTAGTGAAAATTCATTCATCCATTTGAAGGTTGGATTATTTGAGAGATCACTGTATTTACTTTCAGACATGCAGTGCCCTTAGACTTGGACAAGAGAGTACCTGCTCAGGATCCATGTTTTAGACAGTCTCTCATATCACAAATGCAAAAAAAAAGCAAATAAGAGGTAAAAAAATGAAATATTCAGAATCAATCTTATGAAAAAATAAATTTCATGGAAGAAATATATAATAATTTATGAATTACATACATTTTATCACTCATCAGAATACCATCACCAATCGACAGAACACCCAGATATGCACAAAAATAATTAAATTCAGTCTTCTTAGATATTTAGGCATACTATGCAGGCTGCCATGTGTACTCCTGTCCCAGGCCACGCAAATGTTATTTGAGTGCATGTGCATATGATTCATGCCTTCAAATAAACTAACAGGTAAAGGTAGCATTAAGGTACAAACAGATGTGTGGAACAAACAGCCTCTGGGAAAAGTCCCTTATTTAATACTCTAAATTTTCTGAGAAAATCATGCTGCTCCTAAAATTTTAACAGTAGGGAAGAAAAAGAGCTAAGCTATTTTGGTGATGGAGCAGACTTAAATTTTTATTCTTATTCTCAGTTTAGGTAATTTCTTTTCAGTCTTAACTTTTCATCATCAGTTTTTATGTCTTGTTTATCTAAATATATTTTCTGCACTCAGTTGTTGCTATCTTATGCCTGCCACTTTTAATTGCATGCTATCTAAGCTCTAATCAATACTTTTGTCAAATTTTCACTATCTTTACCTTCAAGATAAAGATGGTAAAGAATTGTATGTTAATATTCTTCAATTAAAATCCTATTAAATTTAACTTTTTAGTCTAGTCATTACAAAAGAGTGTGCTACATCACCAAAATAGCTTAGCTTTTTCTTCCCTACTGTCCCTTATTTATCTGCATTTTTATAAAACTATTTTCCACTGTATAAACTTATAATTAGAACTTTTCTTCCTGAAGCAAAATTTTAGTGTTAAGGAAAAAAAACATTATTAGTTGGCATTTTTCTCAGCATGAGAGCCAACAACATTTAATTCAGAATGATTCAGCATGTTATTAAGGACACTTTCTTTCTATTTGCAAAATTTAATTTCAAACTATGAACTAAAGTAATACCAGATAACCAGTGGCAAATTATTTAAAGAAACATAAACATGTTGTAGACATTATTACAAAAGGAATAATGATTTACACATATAAAACAGATTTATGCTGCTTTATATTTCATCATTAATTTAGTAATAGCTTCATTGAAGTTTGGTCACACTCGGGGACTGAACTACATTTCTAGATAAAATAACCTTCATTCATACACATCTGCTCAAGTTTGCTACTGAATGTGAATTTACAAGAGCTTTCCTTTTCTGGATACTTTAATACTCTGCACTTCTGCAAGCAATATCATATCAAAAAAACTTCCTTTACTGGCAGATATAACCATCCTTCCTCACATCAACCATCACAGAAGATAGGCATTATCAAAACTCCTATGCACAAGTTCAGCCTATCTCTTCTACTGATTCCCTTTCTGTTGGAAGAACCAAACAAAATAAAAATCACTATGACTGCTAATGAATATGACCAAGTTGTTCAAAAATTCTTGATAAATGGCATCGACTGCAATTGGATGTTAAAAGTTGATATACCCTACCTTAAAAAACCATCAGAAGAAACAGCATGGGTTCTTTATAAGTTGAATCGGTATACCACTTTCAAACCATTTTGCAAACAATCTTCTTTTCTACCATTCACTTCTATATTTGTCTGGTTTATTGAGCATCTTGTTTCTGTTGACTGCTATTTTGCTCAGACAGGCGATTGTGCCACGATAAGAATACAGGAAAACCAGAACTACATGAAACTCTTGGAATGTGATAAATATTGCCTTGTTTGCCCTGCCACCAGAACTAACAAAGTTCTCTGGATTCAAACAAAAAAAAATTGTATTCAAGTAATTTACATTTGATTGCCTCGTCCTTGAAACATGTGAAACTCTATGACACCTTATGATATCTGAACTGTTCAAATGGCAAGCCTATCTCAAGTTCTGAGAAGTAATCATGATTATCTGTTCATTTTCTTCTTTATTTTTTTATGCTGATACTTATTTCATTATAACCAGATAACTATTATACAGTGGTGTCCAAAAAGGGGAGCAGGCACTAGAAGCCATGAGACACCTCCAAGAAAGAGCTTTCTTTCTCTCTCTCTCACCCAACAATCAAAAACAATGAAATGAAATTTACCAATCCTTTGGAAAAATTTCATCAATGTGTTACTAACACACAACATATGGATGGATAATAGTACAAAGGTTAATTAAAAAAAAAGGTTAGACCTCCTTTCCATTAAGAAAGTTAGAGTATATATATACAGATTCCTACCTAAGAAAATCCTCTGTATGTCACTGCTGTTCTCTGTATGTAGGACTGCTGTTAAAATGGTATTAGTTAGGAACAACATAACTGATGAGAAACTATGACATGAGAGTTCTAAAGTTTAGAAAAGGTAATAATCACTGATAAAATAATAATAAAAATGAAGACAATAAAAAGAAACTTGGTATTTACTGCTCAAGATGTGCATAGAGCTAGCTCAAGTTAGCATGCATAAAACAAAGAATGGGAGATGAACGATAAGCAAAATACGTTTTGGTCACAAAAATGACAGTGATAAGGTCCAGAGGAAAACCAAGATACTTATAAATTGAAGTTGAGATGTCTCAAAAAGCAGAAGATTAAGAGTCCTATTATTACGGGGTTCGCAGATAGAAAAAACTAATAACAAAGCTAAAGAATTAACACTATGTACAGTATAGCAGAACCAAATGAGCTTGTGAAAATGTATTAATTTTAACCCACTATGGAGCACAATCTTCCAAACTGATGCTTTCAGCCCTCAATTCATTTTAGTCTTCATATATATATATATATATATATATATATATATATATATACACACACACACACACATATATAGTCTGCCCACAGTTGAGAGAACCATAGTTGGCAGAGTGCCAAGAAGAGTCAATTCATGTTAAATGGGAGAAAAGAATAAGTGATGTACAAATTCATCACCAACACACAAAATCACATACTTTATACATAAAATTTTCCAACTGTTATACAAGCAAAATAGTTACCACTTGAAAAACTACAATGTTCATAAAAGAAAAGCTAATTTTCTGATATGTAATAATAAACACTCATCCCACGAAAAGCACTGATTACGTTATTATCAGAATGGATTCATCTTCTTCTGCCATGCGCAGAATTGCCGAGGGTTCTCTCATCTGTGGTCGAACTATACACAGATACGAAGTTACATCTAGTTCACTGATTGGTTAGTGTACTCACTGCTTAGTACTGCATGACTTTTTTTTTTTTTTTTAATTCTCTCTTTATTCCTGTCACATAATCACAGAGAACATTTAAAATCTGTATTATAGAAGAGGAATCATTGGACCCATTTGCCTGCAGTGCTTCATGTTTACAGCTTCAGACTCATTAGCAAGGTCTAAGAACACCCAAAGTAACAGATTAAAGGAAAATATAATATCGTGACATCTAATGTTCCAAATTACAAGCAGAAACCAAACCAAACATAACCCGGGAGCACAGTAACATAAAGAAAAAGGAATAACTGCTTCAAAGTTTTCAGCAAAGTAGCAAAGTAGCAAAACAGGTAATGAGATTTGGAAATACATGTCACCACTATGATAATCAAACCATTATGACTAGCTTACATTTTACATTAATCAATGTATATCATGGTTGTCTGAGTCAATTTCCTTCTATTTTCACTTCAAACACTGCTTTGCTTAACTATACTGCCTACATTGAATTCTTCAATGCTACTCATGTCAAATTTCTTTCTAACATCTTCATTTTGTAAACAGCTCGGTAATTGATACCTTTTATTCCCCCCTCCGACCCCAATGCCAAAATTTACTTCATTGTGGAAAGTTTTATGGCTTTGTTACAATGCATATTATAGCCTATACCCAAATGTGAGCATAATTGCGAAGTAACTTATATAAAAACAGCACTGGGAAAGGGTTAAAAACACTAATTCTTCCAATATATCATCTAAATCACAGAGACATCTTCCGGGAGTAGAATATAAATCTTGGAACACAAAAAGAAAGCAACACAAAACAACTAATTTTCTAACCGATTCTATAAGTAGTATCTATAGCATAGTCTGCAAGACCCAACTGACCATAGTCACAACTGCAGATGTATTTTTTTAAGTTCTAAGTGGAAGATGACTGACCTTCCTCTCTGTCCAAGTATGCACAGTTGCAGAAACAGGGAATTCTATATCCACCATGAAGTGAGAAAGAGAGAGAGAGAGAAAAGGAAGTTGGTCCTTAGTGGACAGCAACTTTGAAGTGGGACTTGAAAGTAGCTTCCCTATGTCTGAAGCATGGGATGGTGACAGCATTGCTAAAATCCTTCTGAAGAAAATATCATGGATTGGGGGAAGGATTGATTATTTTTTGATTCGGTAGGAACCGCACCCAGTACATAGGAAGGTGTAGTGTATATGGCTAGGTTCTGCTCTAAAAGCATCCTGAATGTAGGCTCCACTGGTTAGAATTTTTATGATGCCATATTGTTGAGGGGAGTGGGGATGACGGGAAAGTTTATGATATATCTGTCTGTGCGATTGGGTTTCCTATATATTGTGAAGGAGAGTTTACCTTTAGGAAGGCATGTTACTAAGGAGTTGATCTAGGAAAGCTAAACTACTGTTAGTATCTTTAACCATTATAAATTGGCTTCTAGGATATAGATTACTGAGGTGACAGAGGAGAGTCTAATGTGTCTGGGCCATGGAGCCAAATAGAGAACATATCTACATATCTTAGCCAGACAGAAGGTTTGAGAGGGGCTGAGTCAAGAGTTGTTTTTCAAAATCAAAGAACAAAATAAATTTTGTTCTTCTGAGAGAATCAATATATCTGTATTATATGCAATTAGATATTCAGTGGAAGTTTTAAAATGAGTTGAGTTTTCATGTAAAATGGCCAGTGAGGAGAATGGGGGGGGGGGGAGATTTCACTAATTTCCTGAATAATTTATAGCAGGAGAAAATGGGAACTGAAAGGTTTAAGTTTTTTTTGTCATTTCAGGAGGGTGGGGAGCAATCATTTTTTGAGTAGACTTTTAAATTTTTTTAATCTGAGATTTAGTTGTATCATAATCTAATGGAAAACTTTGAAAATATCTATTTTCCAATTGTATTTACTGCATTAAGGATTACATTGGCATTACCCTTATCCACTCCAGCAATGACTATGATATTATAATTTTGTAGCTTTGCAAGGGCACTGAGTTGGCAAGATTATATTTTTTGGAGGTAAAGCCAGAGAAAGAATGTTGACAATGTCAAGCCTGATATTGTTAGCTATTTCTAGAGCCAAGTTATGGATTCTGCATTTGATGTTACACATCAAGTCTAGTGGGGCACTGGCAGAAACTTTATTAAGTCTTTTTTGATGACAGGTTAACTATGATGTTAAGAGGATGAACTTGAAAAGACTGTTGTACTTTTTGATATGTCAATTTCTTATTTTAAATAATTCTTTCTGAGCAGAGGTATCTGAAATGTCCAACAGATGGTCCAGAGCTGCAGGTTGAGAATCACTAATAGCCCAGATTGTAATGAGCTAATGTCCATGTTGGTAGCAGCAAGGGCATAGAGAATAACAGTGATCTGTTCCTGCAGCAAAGCAAAATTAGTATGCTTGCAAATATGAAGGATTATTTTTTTTTAAATTAAAAACCAAATTTAAACTTGGTTTTTAATTTGATAACTGAGGAACATTCCAGAATCTTGACATCTTTTAAGAAAGACCAGATGATTAAACTTCCCAAATAAATAAAGTTTCAATTTACCATATTGTCTTGCCCTGTATGCTATATCTTCACCATAAACAGTAGCTGTGTACCCTATGTTGGATGCTTAAGGAAGTAAACCAAGAAAGGATTAAAAAAAAACAATTTTAATTCTTCCAATGTTTCATCTCAGTCACAGAGACATCATCAGGGAGTGCAACATAACACTTGTAACACACACAAAAGCAACACAAACTAAGTGAAAGATGTGGAAGAAAGACTAAGACTAGGCCTCAGTTATAAACTGGAATCTCAAAGGATTAATGTTTCCCATATTTCCCAAATTTCATGAATTCATATTTATTCAGATCAGACTGATTTCTGAGGGCAGCTGATCCTAAAAACAGTCTTTCTCTTCTAAACTTGCTGCAGTGGAGCACTGCTGTTTTTTTTTTCCAATTGATTCTATGAGTAGTATCTAAAGCATAGTCTGCAAGACACGATTGACGATACTCGTCAATCTCGTGACTGCAAAAATATTTTTATGTTCTTTTATGTGGATGGTTTCTAATCTTTGTCTGTTCGCAGTTCATGTTTTTTATTCCTGATATCACAGATTGCTTTTCCTTTGTCATGCATTCCAAGAATTTCTCTTCAAAGAACAAAATTTATAAAAAGATGGCAGGTACTGCTGTGATTTACCCTCTCACCACCCACTGTACCAATTTTTTCAGGGAAGATTTTGAAAAATAACCTCTGGATTTGGTTCCTCTATAATCCAATTTATGATGGTAAAGAAAACTCACAATAGTCAACCTTCCTAGACATCTTAGTAACAAGTCTTCCTAACAGTAAACTCTCCTTCACAATATATAGGAAACCCACTCACACAGGCAGAAACATTCACAAACTTTCCCTTCACCCCTTTATCGACAACATAGTATCATAACAAATGGAACCTACAATCTTCGTCCCATCGAGGACTCTCTTACAGCAGAACTCAGCCATATACACACAACACTTTGCTATCTAATGGGTATAGTTTCTACAGAATCAAAAAATAAAAATTAAAATAATAATAATTAATCCTTCTCCCAATCCACGATTATTTTCTTCAGAAAGATTTTAGTAATGTATGTCTGAGGCATCAGGAAAAAACAGTTAGAATTTTCAAGAAATTAAACTTTTTGCACAGCTTTCAAGCCCTGCTTGAAACTAGCTACCCTTATCCATTCCACTAAGAACTAACTTCCTCCTCTCTCTTCTCTGTGTTCTTAGTGAATATAAAGTTCCCTGTTGCTTGAAGTTAGCCTATTATGGAAAGAGAGGAAGATCAGCCACCATATGCACAGAAGAATATATATAAAAAAACACATCTGTAGTCAAAACTATGCTCAATTGGATCTTGCTGCCCGTGCTTTAGATACTACTCATAGAATCAACTGAAAAATGCACAGTACTTCAAAACTCAAAAAAAAAAAAAAAACTTCCCAAAATATGGGAAACATTAATCCTTCATGATTCCAATTTACAATCAAGGCTTACAACAGACACTCCACCTAGTTAGCACTCTAGTCTTTTGTCCATGTGTTTCATTTAGTTTTCTGTTGCTTGTTTTTATGTGTGCACACACATTATCAATTTTATAATTTACTTTCTGAAGATGTTTTTCTGAACAACAGGATACTGGAAGAGTAAAACAGTGTTTTAATCCTTTCCCAGTGCTGTTTTATCCATTAAGCCTCTATTCCACACTTTAGCTTTAACACACATAAAGTAACTTCATGAAATGTCTACATGTCTACAGAGGCTGCTGAAGTCATATCAATTGCCTTAGTATCCTGTAATACAAACACATTATGGGAAGAGTAACTACTTAGACTGGTTTAAACCTTTATTGAGGTTATCTTCTTGGATCTAGCACCCACTGATGAGATTATGGAATACTAACACAACTGATGTGAAGTCAAGAGCCTCATGACTAGTCTACAAGTAGAATAGTTGTGAAGATACTTCACGTTTATGCTTATGCTTTGGGTATAGGATTAAAACAAGAATATACTTTCTTCTCAAGTGTAACGTGAAACATTTTTTTTGCAACTTTCACGTTCATGATCTCCAAAAAGTATGATATGAACACATGAAAAAAAAAGTAATAATACTGAAAGAAGAGGTGAAACGAATGATCCATTCAAGAAGAGTATGAACATACCAATTTCCAATAGATAAATTGCCATTCGCCACTGTTCAAAGTATGTAAACATTTGAATTTATTTTCATTGTAAAATATCATTCAACTATATTTAAAAAAAAAAGAAGTAAAAAAATTGTTGATAGTCATTTTACTACTGACAGTACTATGATGCAAGCAGAAATGCAGCTGACAAAGAATAGCATAGCCCTGATTTAGCCATATGTTAGATGTAATTTAATTTCATGAACCATATATGGCAGGATATAAGATGATATTTGAAGTGTGTGTGTGTGGGGGGGGGGGGATTGCTAAAAGCAAGGGTCATCTTACACTTTGAACTTAAAATCTGAACCTCTGAATTCAGCAATGGAAAGTATAATCTAAACGATTGTTCAAGCTCCTGAAGTAATGTACCATGCAGCAGTGTTATATTAGACACACGTATACTGATATATTATATAGTAGCAAATTAATATATTTTGTATGTAAATATCAGCATCATCATCAAATTCCTGACATGTACCCTCAAGGGATGTACAGGATATTATGATAGTACTACATGAAAAACTTACATCATTACTAACTTCCTATCAAAAATTTTCCTCCAAATCAATCTGTTATCTGTTAAGACTCCAACATTATCAGATCTTATATTTCTGTCTTCTAAGGCACTTTTTACTATCAACCTATAATCTTGGTCTTCCTCTATGTCTTTTTCCTGCCAACCTGGCAGAGAACACTTGTTTTGCTAATCTTTTCTCTCCCATTCTGTTTAAGTGACCATACCACCTGAGATTAGGACAAGCATGTAGTTTTTTAATTTAAATTTGATGAAACCTTACTGGGTGATCATATGAATTAAAATATAACAAACCAAAGACTGATATAAATGTAACAAATAATTTTACTAATTGCCTCATATGGGAAGCCATCACTCATGAATTGCAGTAAAGAAAATACCAGAGATGACTGTCATACACACTATATTAAAGTGCTTTTTTTTATATTAAAGTAATGTGTGCTGTCAGTGGTACATGTAAAATTTGTGGTCATCTTATACAGTGAGTATAGCACAAAATAAACATTTTGAAAAGAGAATCGGGGGATCTGGAAAATCGCCTCATCATTACAGATCCGAAATATTATTTTTTTTTGAGTCAGCCATGGCAATGAAGAATTCTCCTAACCTAAACAAATAATGGTTACATTAATTTGCCAAAAATTTGGGAGACTGTTATCTAAAGAGCAATGCCTACATAACTGAAAAAATTTTTTTTTTACAATTAGAGGGTGCCAAATTAGGACTTGAGATCTTTTGTTCATTACAATTTGTATTGTTTCACTTACTGTCAAGTATACATGCTGTGTTGCGCTTTGAAGATGCTGATTTGAAATTCAGCAAAATATAAGCTAGTTAATAAACATCTTTTTGATAAAATAGTTCATTTGGTGTTGTTAATACCATTAAAAATAAGTTATGAATAACCTTTAACAGCTAAAGCTTATCTGTTAGACCACCTCATATTGGGTAAATAATGAAACAATACCATCACACTACATTAGTATATGAATATTTACAGATTTACAGAAAATAGCAGCCTCATTATTTTGGCTATAATGAGGCTGCTGTTTCATAATGACAGAGCATCCTCCTTATAATTAGAAAATATTCCTATATTTAACACTAATACAATGACTGTGCATAATAAACAAAAAAACTAATTTCATATCATAGGCATATGATTGAGGCACATGTTAATGCATGTCAGAAAAACTGCTTCTCATTTGTCACATTATTCATGCATATACGAAAAATAAATAAAGCTGTATATAAATCGTACTTTTAATTTATCTTTAACTGTGGAAGATTCTCTTCCATTCAAGAATCCCAATCATTACTTATATGAGTTTTAAATTGTTTTGCATTTGTCTATTTTCTTACCTATATTCACTTACTCAAGCAGGAGATTCTATGATGGTCCTGGAGATTAATGACATAGACATACAGTAATACAACGTATATGATATACGGTATGCAGCCAATCGTGTGAGTCTGTAATAAGTCAAAATGTGTGTGAGTGGGGGGGGGGCAAGGACTATCAACAAATTCCTGATATGTATCTTCAATAGACGTACAGTGGATGTATAGGATACTATGAAAATACTACGTGATTAAGTTTGCATTATTACTAGCTTCCTATTTACAATTTTCTTCCAAATATATCTTATCTGTCAGGTCTCAACATGGTCACATTTAATACTTTAATCTTCTAAGGTGCTTTTAAATGCATCAATCCACTTAGATTTTGGTGATCCCCTGAGTTTGTTTCATGTTTTTTCCCTCCTTCCCTTTACCATTGTTTAAGAGACCATATACTACCTAAGAGTGGCTCTGCTTATACATTCCTTTTGAATTTCTTCATTTTTCATGATGATGCTATTACTGCACAAGAACTGCAGAAGCCTCTACACAAGGAGTGCACAAGAACCTTCAGGGAGTGTAATGGTTTGCTGTGGGAGGCTCACATACTATTGACACAATATCTACCTCTAATTGAATGCATTCAACCAATGAAGCACTTAAAACAACCGACTCTTACTCTAGTACTGAAAAATTTCCTTTGCATCAATTCAATCCTTTTAGTAACTTAAATGCTTCTATCATATCCCTCTTTTCTGCCATCAAATTTCTCCAATCCACAAACTCTCAATCTATCTTGCAGGATGCATTCTGCAGACACTCACCATCTCGATAACTTGCCTCTGGATCCTGTCCAACACTTCATCATGCACAAAATGTCCAGGAGAGAGGACATGTGCACAGTAATCCATATATGGCCATATCAAAACCTTACAATAATTTTCAGTAACCGAGTAACTGAAGAGTGTTCTTGTTAGGGATCATTCTTTTCAATAATATGAGCTAGCTTGGCCACTTTTTGTCCTCTGTACTTCAACTCCTTATCTACTAACATCCCTAGTTTCATGTGGTACAGTTCCATTAGTGCAGTACACAACTTGTAACCTTTATATCCCAAAATGCATAACTTTACACTTTTTCACATTAAACTGGTACCTGCTATCTTTTATCCATACAGTCAGTCTATTTAAATCAACATGCAGGCTCTGTATATTTTCTTGATTAACTATCCAATTTTGCATCATCAGCAAATAGTACCATATGATATCATTTATGTACAAATTAAACTGCAGTGGTCTAAGCATCGAAGTCCTGTGGCACATTGCTACTCACATGTTTTCTCCTGGATTCTGCTCCTCCATACACAGCTCTTTGGTACCTGTCCATAAGCCACCCTGATACCCATATCAACAGCTCCACATTCACCCTTATTTATATAATAGAGTTCTTTGTATCCTGTCAAACATCTTTGCAAAATCCAGCAGTACCATCTTCACATAGCCATTACTTTTATTCAATTTAACCATTACTATTATAAAAAGTGAGCTCTCCTTCTGCTCTTGTGAGACTTTAAAGAGTTGAGGCTTAAGTTATCTTGAGATCCTGCAATATCCTAAGCACTTTCAATTCATCAACCTCCCTGACAATATAGCCACTGTGAAACTTTTATACCTCACCAGCTGTTTTTCCACATTTCAGGATTTTAAATAGCTTTTTCTGTCCCCAATACTGATATGTATGACCATTTGCATTCCTTTTGAATACTTTATACTATTGTTCTGTCACTTCTCATGTAATTTAACAGTCTTTCAAAGGATTTACTCCAGATGTCTAGAATACATTTATTTTCAGTTTTCATGTCACTATTGTTATCTCTGATTCCTTTTACAGTACTCTTTCTGCCATTCCTAAGCTTTTTCAGTAGCCTCCAGATTTGTGCCACCTTCTGATATTAATTTATCTTCTATGCGCTTATCAAAATTTTCCAATGACTTTTGTTTATTTACTTTTACACACAGCTTAGCTCTCTTATATTTTTTGCTGTGTTCTTTTTTTTGGGCATGTGCTGATTTATTTGCTAGGAACTTTTTGTATGTTTTATCTTTTTACAGGACTTCTTTAATTTCTTGTGTCCATCATGGTTCTTATTTTTCCATCCATGCAGAAGAATTGTCTTTTTTCCTCCCCCCCCCCTTGAATAATGTCAAAACAGCAAGTTCTCATAATTGATATGTTGAATACTTTACTTACTCTTATTTTACTTAATCCTCCCTCTTCTACCCTTTTACGGTGTTGAGGCTACTCTTAGACTTTGCAACTGCAACCACATCGAGGATAAGGTGGTTACCCCTATGCTTCATAGTGTGTCCTATGTCTGTCGATACGTGTGTTCACAGGCCAGTTTGCCTGTTCTGAAGGATGAAAAAACCCAAGTTTCCCAGGTGAAAACCCCCCTCCCCTACCTCTGTATGAGACCAGCTAACTCACCTTTTGTTGAAAGAGACCAGATAAAGGTTCCTCACATCTTGGATGGGAATCAAGCCCAGGTCTTTTCTAACCTAAAGGCTTTGTTTATACCGACTGATCTACAGAGGCTCAGATATGTTGAATAACTGAAGTAAAATTACATAGTGGGCTATGAGAAATCAGTTGCCATGTAAGGGTTGGTTCATTAAAGAGTCTTTGTTTTGAAGGTCAGATAAATGGTAGATCTGTGTGTGTGTGTGCATACATGAATGCATGCGCGCGCACGCATACACAACTATACACTGATTGCCCTGTATAATGTTCTGTTTGGTAATATTATATATTATCAACAGTAGACATGGCCTAGAAACTTGAGGTTAAAAAATGTTAGATTTGATTATAGTGTCAGAGAGGATTTCAGTTAAAGATGTGACTATTCTGCCTCTGCTTGATGAGAGTGACCATGCATTACTCACTTGGGAAGTGGATATGTTTATAAATATTCCATTCAGAAAAGGTTACCTGCTGAACTACAAAGCAGGAAATTATGACCCACTGAGGAGTATGCTGGATTCTGCACCATGATATCAGTTGTTGGATAAAGTACAGAGTAACCAAAGCTTGAAAAAATTATTTGATACCGAGTAATGGTGAGTGCAAATTGCTTGTTTCTCTTTTTTAAAAGGAAGCTGATGGACATGGGCAATTATACTGCTCATGTTGAAATATGATCCTTGACAAAAGAGTAAAAGCTTTAAGCATGTTAATGGACAATGAAAAAAAGTTTTTTATAATTAAAAAAACATAAAACCTAAATAAATTGAGACATCAGATCACAAAAATCGCTTGAAAAAAAAAAAAAAAAAGAAATGGGCTGGCCATGTAACCAGGACGAAGGATGGATAATTCGTACCATAGTCTGGATTGCCAAAGAAAGCAAGAGATCTACAGAACATGGAGGATGAAACAAATAGATAAGGATGGCCTATGATGAAAAGTGAGAAATATGGGAGAGGTCTTTGTCCGTTAGGGAGATGTAACTAGCTGATAACATAATATTCAATTTACACACTGATAATTCAACAGTTTTTTTTATTGGTATACCTAATGTACAAAACAAATTTCTGTACATTCCCAAGATTTCTCAACTGTCTTAAAGTAAAAATATGGTCCAAACAAGCTCTATTTGGCCTAAATTATCATTAACCGAACTGTGGTTGGATGACTAACTGAAAGATGGTTATGTATATTAGGAACAGTGTGGATGAAATAGAAAGCCTTGAGGAATGCCTACAATAGGCAGGAAATTTGAAGTGATAACTTTGTTACACACAGTCAGCAACTCAACAGAAAACTAGCAATCCAATTACAAAGAAAGGATCCACAAGATGGCAATTTACTGAGAAGTCCTTGATGCTAAATCCTATCAAATGTCTTGGAAACATCAACTACAACAGCATAGGTTTCTCCAAACCTTTCCCATGACAATGTATTGACAGGTAGATGATGTAGGTGAGGAGATCTGATGTGAATCCTGATTGGCAGAATCCATACTGGTGGTCACCGTTTAGTGGACAGCTCTCTAGTTATTGAAGACGGTGACTGTTGATGACCTTTCCATTACTTCAGACAACACTGAGGTAACAGGTTGATAGTTTGACGGTTATTTTTGGAATTTTCTGTGAGCTTACTTCCATGATGTAGGGTTGATGGCAGCTGAATATAATGTAGAGATAAAGAACAGATATAAGTTCTGCAGCAAATCTTTTAAGCGTACCTGGTGGGATACCAATCAGTTTCAAGATTCTTCAAGGAGAACAAATGGACACAAGTTACATTCAAAGTGGGGACAATACCAGAGTCAGCAGAGACCATTCACTTTTTGATTTTAAGCAGCCTGTGATTTGTCTGCATCTTTGGTTTAATACTACATCACGCGTTTAGCTGTGGCATGAATTTATCCATACCAGACAAGCATACTCTGCTGTTGCAAAACATAAGGAAAGAACTATAGTCCATGGTTACAAGAATTGCATCCCACTTAATTCATAGCATGTTGTTCCTTGCATAACTTTAAATTATAGTTTTGCATTTGATCAATAGATAGTGTCACTTTTTACAGCTTTTACATTATTTTTATATTATTATGGTATGATGCCATGGTTGCTGCTACAATAAATTTTATCCATGGAACTATTGCCCACTGTCTATGATCCATTCAATAAATTTTCATGCTTTCAAAATATATGTGCAAAGTAGGCTATGAATCATGCAGAAAAAACTATATTTACCCAGCATGGCAAAGTAACAATACATCGTAAGACTGCTAAATGCTATTAAACAAGTGTTCATGATATCTAAATTTGATAAAGCACCTGTTCAAAATTATTAAAGAAGAAGATGTACTAAAAAGGACAGTGCTAACATAAAGAAAGAAAGAAATATGGATTGATAATAGACGCTGTAAAAACTAACTAAAACATTGATATTCTGGAAAGAGATAGAGAGAGGAGAAGGATGAAGCAAATAAAAGGAGATATGATCTCAGACAAAGATGAAAGTAAGCTTAGTTTTTAAAGTTTTAATTCACAACACAAGAATAATAAGAAAGTAATTAATATTTATGAACTTATTTGCTAATATTTTTCTGGTGTTATACTGAGCATCTCTGCCTTGGACAGCATAAAAAATACAGCGCCATCATTAGGGTGAGTCAGGACCTAGCAGATTTTTTTTTTTTTTTTTAAATATCCCTTCACACAGAATCAGATGAAAGAAAACAAAAGTGCTACTCAGAAGTCATTATAAGTCAGACTTTTGTTGGAATCAGAAGCAATTTTAAACCTCAACAAGTATGGCTGCATCAATTTACCAAAAATCTGGTAGACGGTCATTTTAAGATCAAATTAATACTTGTCTGGATCTCTCTCTATATATATATCTAACAATAGACGTTGCCAATTAGTTCTTTGTATTGCCCATTAAGCTTTTAAACTCAGTTGTTTACAGGACTCAGTTGTTTAATCCATAAATCAATGATATAGGAAATAATTTAACAGGAAATATCAGCTGTTTGCTGATGATGCTGAAATGGGAATAGCAATGATAAATGAAGGTGATGTAGAGATCCTGCAGGAAGACACTTTGGGAAGAAGACACAAGTTATGTACTGTATTGATGGAGCTGAGCTGATGAGGCAAGACTTGTGGGTGATTGTGGAGAGGTAGTTGAAATTTAGAGGGCATATTGCAAAGGTAGCCAAAACCACAAAACTACCCTATATAAACCTTTAATAAGGAAATAACTGAACTACTGCATGCAGATGTGGACACTGGCTCCATGGATGGGGAGGATCCAGAAGCGAGTGGCATGCCTACAGAATGCTCCCCATGAGAACAGATTGATGGTCTGTGAGCTTCAAACACTAACTGATAGGCAAAAAAAAGAGGAGAAATGATAGAAGCATATAAGTTATTACAGGGGTTTTATCGGATTGACACTGAAGACTTTTTTTTCAGTACATGGCAGTAAGAGAGAGAGAAAAAAACGATGGATCACCTACTGAAATTGTGTAAGAGTGTGGTAAGCAAGGGTGTTAGAACTAGAGTTTTTGCTTGGAGGGTGGTGAATGGGTGGAACTGGTTGCCAGAGGTGGCTGTGAGTGCTTTGTCAGAGAATGAGTTTAAAGATGGGTATGATAGGTATTGTGTAAATAATGACTAGTATGTGAACAATGGATCTCCCACAATGAGTCTTATGACTTCATGGAGATACTTGTATTATAATACACGAAGCACTCACAACTCACTGATAACCCATTCCACTCATTCACAACTCTCCAAGCAAAATATCTAGTCCTCACACCCTACTAACCACACCTTCTTTCAACTTCCAGGAATGACTCCCTTGTTCTGGTCCCTCTAGCCAAGTGCTGAAATATTTTTCATCACTTGGCTAGAGACTTAAAATCCTTTAAGCAACTTAAATGTTTCTATCATATCGCCTCTTTTTCTCTTATCAACCAATTTCTGCAATCCACACACCCTCAATCTATCCTCATAGGGAACATTCCACAGGCTACTCACCACTGAATCCTCTTCACTGCTTCCTCACTCCCCAAGATGAGGAAGCAGTGGAGAGGATTCACCCCAAACCAGACTTGAGCATGGTAATCCAGATGTGGGCATATCATTATAAAGAGGAATCAATTCTATGAAACAGATGGATGGATGAGCACAAAAGATAATAAATGAAGAACTATTCTTCTTTTTCAGCTCATTCCTACCTTAGGACAACTAGAGTCCCCTGATTTAGAGATAATGACAAAATAATGCAGTTGGCACCACTTCCCTCCTGCATCCCCTAAGGGCAAGAATTCATGCCTGCAGATCTGTGTGTTCACATGGCCAGTCTGCCTGTTTTGAAGGATGAAAAAAAAAAAAATTCAGTTTCCTGGAAAAAAAATCCTCTGCCTCTGTATGATTGGTTAACTTACCATTTGATTGAAAAAAGTTGTCAATACCAACTGAGCTAGGCAGGCTATGAAGAACTGTTGTAGATAAATAAATCAGAAAAGAATCTAATGTAGAAAATAATTAGAAGGATACAATATTTTTGAACATATCTGCAGGATGAATGACATAAATAAAGGATTGGCAAGACAACAGCGAGTAGATGATGTAAAGGAGTGGTGTGGAAAGAGTTTACAACAGTACGTAACCTGGCAATGAAGAGAAGGGAATGGAAGAAAATAGTGAAAACTGCATCAGACACCCCAATCAGCATTAGAGCCATGAGTGATGACTTATTCAAAATATAAAAAATTAATAAAAATTTACTTTATCTGCAAATTTATTATACATGGCTGAGCTCTGTAAACTGGTTTTCCTTGTGAAATATGTACTAAAGCTTTTTACACATGAAAAAAAAAAATAAATAAAAAAAAACATCATAAAGATAAAATTTAAACAATGAAAAATCAAAACATAAAAAGGAATTGTGTCTCACTGAGGTTGTGACATTTGACTGTCTGAGCATCAAAAGGAATGAGTAAATAATCACAGGCTTCTCTTAATTCTGGTACAGATACACTCGGTGGACAACGAATTATTCCAGTTTTATAGTATTCCTATAAAATGTGAAAAACAGAATAAATATTAAAACCTATAAATTCTTCATCATCAAATTCCTGCCATGTACCCTCAAGGGGTGTACAGGAAACCACCTATAAATTCTTTAAAAAAAAAAAAAAAAAAAAAAAGGACAGCAACATAGATAATGTATAGGTTTTGCTTATTAACTAATTTACATATATCTTAGCTTACTAAAGAACAATATCTACAATGGTAATTTAATGTTCATTTTCATTTTAGAAACAGAATAGGTAAATATTTTAGTAAAATCAACAGGGGAAACACTAGATTATGAAATAATATGTTTTCATTTGTGTTGAACAACATAAACAAAAAATATGAAATCAACTATTACGCATATTTCATATTCAGTGATAAAAAAAAAAATCGGATTTGGTCTTCACAGCACAGTATCCAGTTTATCCTTACTGGATACTGTGCCCAGTAATTTAACCAACACACTAACATGGAATCAGGAAATGACATTATGAAAAAACAACTTGTATGTTAATTTCTTTTTGACAAAAATTATGATGCATAACAATCATTTGTTTATTAACTACCTTTTAAATATCATTTTCATGTAAATGGAAAATCTCTCAGAGCCCGTGTAGTTCAGTTGAAGTAGTGTTTGCACTCCATAGCACTTGATTGATTGAAGGAAGACCTAGGTTCAAATAGAACTAGAGGTACATTTTCTAAGCCTTTCTTCGACCGATTCCCAAGTCAGTCAATCTCTGGCATGGGCAGGCATGTTTTTTCTCACAGAAACTCTGGTTTTTCTGTCCTGTAAACTCAAGAAAATAGATCACAGAGCCCACACTATCTCAGACAATAAATATATAATGTTAAGATTAGGAACTATGAGATGACGGCACTTGCTAGCTGCCTCTCTTCACCAAATGCAGGATACTCTTAGTGATAGTCTTGGGCCAGCTATCTCTAATTGACCTCTGGTGAAGATTGAACTGCCACCTCGGTGTCCAAAAGTTAGACAGGGCTAAAACGGCCTCACCTACTCTCTGTAGGGGAATCAAAGGTTTTTCTAAGCCTTTCTTCGACCGATTCCCAGTCAGTCAATCTCTGGCATGGGCAGGCATGTTTTTTCTCACAGAAACTCTGGTTTTTCTGTCCTGTAAACTCAAGAAAATAGATCACAGAACCCACACTATCTCAGACAATAAATATATAATGTTAGGATTAGAAACTATGAGATGATGGCACTTGCTAGCTGCCTCTCTTCACCAAATGCAGGATACTCTTAGTGATAGTCTTGAGCCAGCTATCTCTAATTGACCTCTGGTGAAGATTGAACTGCCACCTCAGTGTCCAAAAGTTAGACAGGGCTAAAACGGCCTCACCTACTCTCTGTAGGGGAATCAAAGGTGTTAAGTGGGTTTCGTTCTTCTTTTATTTTTTTTTGGAAAACCTCTGAAAAAAATTTTAAATGTCCAAGAAACATTAAACACAAGCTACCTTCCGACCAGTATTAAAACGTTTTCCTATATTCATCTATAGTACATTTTGTACCATGGGTGGGCTAAGGATTTTTTTCTATTTATCAATTTTTTTATATGTTTTTTATTTTTCATTTATTTTTTTTTTTCACATAGTCTGTAAACCCTACTCTAGAGGCTAAACATGGAAATTTTCAAGCCACTTCAGACCTCTAATAAGCGGGATGTGGTCTCCCACTTATCACATTCATCTTCCACCTAAAGACAATCACAAATATCCATGCTCATGGCGGGATTCAAACCAGCAGCTGCCTGTTAGTTGAAGAGTGGGTATGCTAACAATTCGGCTAACCAGACCTTGCTAACTTGGTTGGCCGAGTTGGGTAGAAAATAAATTATACTTGACAAGAAATTATGTTCTTGGTTTAATTCTTTACCTAATTGTTAAACAAAGTTTACAGATGATAGTGCATTATGGCAAGGATATCCAAACTGGTTTCAACCTTCATTGAGGTCTCAGGCATGGGAGTTAAAACGGAAAAACTAAGCTAAATTAATGTACAAGTGATATTTTTGCACATACTAGCAGCAAAAGGTGTTATCACATTATCATTAAACACCCTGGATGAGAGAGAGAGAGTTATATCAAGTTTTTTTGTTTTTTTTACTTGGATATAAGTAAATTATACTTTACAAGAAATTACAAATTTATTTTAATCCTTTAATCAAGAATGAGCAAACAGAAGTTTGTGTGAAATATCTTCAAAACTATGCTACTACTTACATGTAGCAGCTTTTGACTTTACATCTTCTACTGACTTCCTCAGCATTCCATAATGTACAGCATCCACATACAAACACACATCCTTTAGATGTGTATAACACCATGCATTATAGTGAAGGATCAAAACTTTACAAGGACTACAACATGAGCAGTTGCAGTCCTTGTAAAGTTGTGTATAATTTATTTTCCAACAAGTGAAAACACTTGTTACACCTTTCTCTCATTCAGAGTATTTCAATATGGCAATATATCATGTTTGCCACTTGTGTATGGAAAAATATGACCTTACATTCATTTATCTCTCAGCATCTCCACAGATCTAAGCTTCCACTGATGAGACTTCAATAAAGGTCAAAATCAGTCCAGGTAGTGACCCTTCCCATAACTCATGACAATACACATCTGAAAGGGTACATACTGTGCATTATAGGCATGCTACAACTATTTTTCATTCAAAGCACTTATATAGGAAAATTAAACTTCTGCACTGATTTAGTTCTCAGTAACTCTACTGGTCCTGCTCCCACTGACGAGGCCTAAATAAAGGTTGAAACTAGTCTGGGTAGTAACTCTTCTTATAATGCATGGCAATATATATGTGTAAAAGTTTGTGTTGGGGGCTGTACATTGTGGAATACTAAGGCAATTAATATGAAGCCATTAGTTTCTCTATACAAGTAGGCTAGTCATGAAGACACTTGCAACCTTGGTTTGCTTACACTTGGATAAAGGATTACACAAGTATATAATTTCTTGACATCTTTAATTTCTCTATATACTAGTAGCCTAGACATGAGGATACTTCACATGCAAACTTTTGCTAGTCTATGTTTATGTAAAGGATGATAACTTTTTATCAAATAAAATTTATTCTTCAAAAGATAAGCTCAACTCCCCATCCTCCCTTTTTTAACCAGAAATCTATGACATCCAAGTGCATGTAAAGAACTTTTCTTTCTTTTAAGGTTACATGGTGTTCAGCATTCATAGTGAAGAACTTTATTTTGGGAAGCCTGGAGGATAGCAGAAATAAACTAATAAATATAACAAACAATATGGGGGAGGGGTCTTGCTATTTCTTTGAAACTTTAGATCAAATGAAATGGGAGGCATATCAGGGGGAAGATTCAAGACCAAGAGGATCCCCCCCATCTTTTAATCAGCTGAAATCATCCTGAATTATGATTAATACAACAAATACAGCCGTATAAGACAAAAATGCTGCCTAAGATAAAAAAGGCCATGGTCCTGAAGAACAGCTGTAGATGTTCTTCTTGAGGTGAACATATTTTAAGTGTTTAAATGGATTAAAACTCCGAAATCTAAAATATTGATAGAACTAATGTTATATGATAGCTTTTAATTTTTCAGAAAATGACAATGTACACTAGAATATTAATTAAAAACTTGATCTCGGGTTATTTCGTTTGGCAAGGAAAATTCTACAAACAGATAGAGGGGAACAGTCATGGGTTTTTCACTCTCAGCCAATTTCTTTATGGAGACCTTTGAAGAAAAAGTGTTAAACTCTGCCCCACATAAATCCACTGTTTGGCTATGCTATGTGGATGATGTGTTCGCTATTTGGCCTGATGGCCTGGATACACTCCACAATTTCTCAACACACTTAAATAATCAACACCCCAGGATCCAGTTTACCATGGTATAGAAAAACAGTAAGCCTCCCTTTCCTAGGCACTCTGATTACATGCCAGCCTGATGAATCCCTGGCTTTCTCTGTTTACAGAAAACCTACACATACAGGTAGATACGTTCATCAGCAGTCACCCCCCCCCCCCACCAACAATATGGGATTATAAAAATCCTATATAACAGGGTAAAATTAATCAGTTCAGATAACAATTCCCTAACAACTGAGCTTAACCATATCCTTAACACCTTCTTAGCCAATGACTAGAACCCCCAAAAATACAAAAAATATTAAAACCAGTAAACCACAATCCCCCCCTTCATAACAGACATTTCCGGGACCCAAAAAACTAATAAAAATCCTAAGAAAATATGACCTCACAAATAGTTATAAACCACATAAGAAATTGACATCTCTTATTTGCTCCACCAAAGATCAGCCACTTCCCCTAGACCTACCTGGAGTATATTACCAAAAAAGAATTATTACCAAATATGAATTATTACCAGGTCCCTTGCATTCGCAAACTGTCATACTAGCCAAACAGGCAGGGCAGCCAATATCAGGATATACGAATACAAGGACTATATCCAGTTCCATCAATACAGCCAATCTGGTCTTATTATTATACTGCAACAAGTACGAAAGATTGTTCCTTGAATCAGCCTCAGCTCTGAAAAACTTCCCAGACTTCAACAAATTTGAGAGATCTTACATTCTAAGATCATCAGCCCAATGGCCAAGACAATCGAATTTAGCCAGCTCGGGGGACACCTTTAGGGCAAACTTTAGTCTTCAGCCTCATTTGTTTAGTGTGAGTGCCTGCATGCCCATATCATTGTTTTGTGATCCCTGAAGATTGCAATGTAACACTGCCAAAATATAGGAAGGTACTGATTAAAGTTTTCAATTAATATTCTAGTATATGTTGTCATTTCCTGAAAAATTAAAAGCTATATATAACCAATGTATAAGCTTATCTACAAGAATAATGTTCTATCAGTGTTTTAGATTTCAAATTTGGTTGCTGAACACTGAAGTCTCTTCAGTCTATAGCAACATATTCTGCCTATATCTTCACATCTATGGGCATGTTGCAGATATATACTTGGGAAGGGGAGGGGGAATGAGAGAAAGAACTAGATCCTCAGCCAATAAGACATTGAATATTACACCTCCGATGTCAAAAAATTAGAATAATGAGAGAAAATGTGTTGAATGATTTGCAATTCTAATTTATTGCATAGAAAAGAATTATTACCAAATATGAATTAGCATAATTTAAATCTACATAACTTTGTAGATTATAAACACTAGTGGCCAAAATTGTGGGAATCTTTTGGAAAAAGTGTATTTTTGAGGTTATTTTTGAGGCTCATAGCACCACTTTTTTTTTTTGTAATACCATAAAATTATATATCAATGGAAAGATAATTTAATCAAGAATGTAATGGAACAAAGTTTGTTCAATTATCTGTATTCTATGAAAAGTTATAGCCAAATAACCACATAAAAGAAGCACAACTTGCTTAGGTTAATATGAAGTAGCTTTCCTTCATTTGAATGTAGCCAATAAGGTCACAGTAGGATTCAGCCATTGATGTCATGCATTGGAAGCTGAGAGGAGGACATTTGTCAGTGTGTTATGTGATTGCTATCAAGTTGGTTGTTTTTTTTTTTTTTTGTGTGTGTTCTTTCATTTAGTGAGCTTGTAAAATGTAATAAAATTAAAGAAATGGCCCAAAGAGTTGACTGATCACCCAGAAAGTGATGTAAAATAGCACTATTAAGTGAACAAGGCTACAGTTATGAAGAAATTAGAAGAAAATTGGTGGAAACTTAACCAAAGGTGGAATTTCTAAATTTTTGAAGAGGTAGAAAGAGACTCAGTCACTACAAAACCAGACTGGTAAAGGCAGGAAAAGGTGCACAACAGCAAGTGATGATAGAAGAATTGAGAGACTGTGCCTACGTGACAGAAGAAAATAATCTGGGTGTATACAGGATGAAATGGCGCAATGCAATGTGAAGTTGAGTGCAAGGACTGTTCGGTGCAGACTGCAGGAATTTGGTCTAAATGCTAGAATTCCATAAAAAAAGCCATTTTTATCTCTCAAACAAAGGTTGAAAAGATTAAACTGGGCTAAAACCCATGTTAACTGGACAGTGGAACAATGGGACAGTGTTATTTGGCGTGATGAGACCAAAATCTCCCTGTTTGGTAGTGATGCCATAAAATACGTAAGGAGAAGAATCGGAGAGATTTGCATCCTGATTGCATTACACCTACCGTGAAACACCCACTTAGTGTTATGATCTGGGCTGAAGTACTTCATGAAATACTTCAGCCCAAACTGAAGCCTTCCGCACATGATCTTTTCCAAGATAATGAAGCATTTATATTTCAACAGGATTCAGCTCCATGTCATGCTGCTGTGTGCAAATAGTGGTTTCAAGATAATCATATTCCACTGCTGGAATGGCCTGGGAATAGCCCAAACCTTAACCCAATCGAAAATCTATGGAGCCGACTAAAGAAACTTGTTAGTCAGAAGCAACTCACCAATAAAACCCAATTAATAGAAGCAATAATTCAGTCTTGGTTTCACATTATAACAGCTGCAGAACTAAAAAACTTGGTTCACTGCATGGGAACCAAGTTTGTAAGGCTGTAATTAACGTTAAAGGTTACCCAATTAAGTATTAACTCACATTGTGAGAATTTTTGTATATATCTCATTTTTTCTGTGTTTCACTTTTTCTTCTTTATAACTGCTGATCAAATAAAAAATCCTTCATAAAAGTTATTGCATTACATTCTTGATTAAATCATCTTTCCATTGATATATAATTTTATGGCATTACTAAAAAAAAAAAAGTGGTGTCATGAGTCATCCAACCTCAGAAATACACTTTTTCCAAAAGGTTTCCACAATTTTGGCCAATAGTGTAACCATGTAAATACATAAAAATGTAATATAAATTATAAGAAAACTGTTATTTGAAAACATTCACAAAATTAGAATAATTTTAATATGGTTCAAAATATTAGAATAATGCAAAAAAAAAAAAAAAACACAAAAATTACAGTCAAAGGGAAACAACATGATAATTAATACTTTGTTGCAGCCCCATTAGCTTTTATGACTGTTCGTAAATGGTTGGGTATATTATTTACTAGCAGTTCACAACCATTTTTTTATTTTATTTATTTATTTATTTTTTTTTTTTTTTATCAAAACACGCATATGGTCTGCGGACTAGAAACAAGTTCATCTTCAACTTCTTGAAGACGTTTCTTCATAATTCCCCACAAATTCTCAATGGGGTTTAAATCTGGTGAGTTTGTCAGCCAAGTAATTTCATTAATTTTCCTTTCTTCGAGCAATCCAGTAGTGGTCTTGGAAGTATGATAAGCTGAATCTTGCTGAAAAAGGAAATCACCACCACATAAATCTTCCAATGCTGGTAACATAAAGTGCTCAATTTCTTGGTATATTTAGGAAATGATTCTTTCATACAGAGTACACAGCTGACGTAGACCTGCTATCATACAAGCCCAACCTTTGCCATACCATGGCAGCGGTTGCAAATTTCACCGAATGTTTCATCCATTCTTTATCAAATGCTTCTTACTTAAGATGCCAAACACATATCCCTTGATGACCATGGGACACACAAAACATACTTTCATTGCTAAAAAGTACCATTTTCCAGTCCTCTTGACCTTACAACAATCTTTGCTGATATCATTTTGCATTCTAGTTGCTTTTGCTTGAAAGTCATAAGTGTTTTCGTCTTAGGCACACATGATTTAAAACCCAATTTATGAAGTCATCTCAACCATCATAGATTTAGACTCATTCACACCTAGTACTTTCCATCTCCTGTGAAAACACCTCACATTTCAGAACCAGTTTTTCTTCATAATATTCTCTCATCTCTTGATGTAGTTATTACCTTTTGACCTCTATTGCAGAGATTATTTTGAAAACTCCAATTAATAGAATACTGTCTCAATACTCTACTCATGCTTGCTTGAGAACATTTCAATTCCTTACCTATAAACTGTTGAGTTTGGCCTTCTTTGTGTAGAGACACCATACGAAACCTCTTACCTTCTTATATGTAACTCATTCGACCCATATTTAGCAAATGATTAACTGAAATCCATGCACAAATGATTCCTTCCACACGAGTCAGTCCCACAGCTACTGAAATATATGCTATTTCTATGCTCCCCTCAAAGCCAATCAGAAAAATTTGGAATATTCTAATATTTTGAATCATGTTAAAAATTATTCTAATGTTGTGAATGTTTGCAAATAATAGTTTTCTTACAATTTATATTACATTTTTATGTGTTTACATGGTTTTTCTATACAATAAATTAGAATTGCAAATCATTCAACACATTTTATTTGATTATTCTAATTTTTTGATTCGGAGGTGTAGAATGGAAAAGTATTCAGAATGGGCTGACATAAGGAGAGAAAATGCTAAGCCTCTGCAGTAATAGGCATCAACATGTGGCAGTTAATTTTAATCATCCCATGAATTACCACTTTGTTCATTAAAAGCACAAAGTGGCCAACTATGTTTGAAATCCATAAAAAAGGATCTAGTTTACTTTTCTCCTGTGTCATTATAACATGTAAAATGAATGATTTTTTTTAAGCTATGTCAGACAACATGGAAGGAGTGCCCTTCTTTTTTTTTTTTTTCAGAAAGTAGAACTTTAAATTGGTTATCTGCACACTGCCCATTAGATAGCAGAACATATCAAACCTAATAGTACTTCAAAAGACTTTCAAGAACAGACTGCAAAAGGGAAGGGTTGCTGGGAAGGCCTTAATTTGCAGATAGAGAAGTTGGGTGAAATTTTACATGGTATTTGCTTGGTAATCTCTCTCTCTCTTTTTTTTTTTTTTTTTAATGGGGAACTCATCCACAAGAGGATGGTCAATCTATGGTACACTAGTACCATGGATGGGCAAGAAGGAACTTGTTTACATTTACCTTGAAGAGCTTGGGAAATGCATGGTATGGCAAACTGTTCCAGAGGGAAGTACTGTAAGGGATGAACAAAGAGGAGAAATTTGACCTGTGAGCTTAGAGATGCACTGTGAAAGAGTATTGAGGATATTACTAATGCTAATTCTGTTGAACAGTGGCTGTAGAAGTATTTGTAGAATATGCAAGCAGTGGAAACTGAGTACTTGTGTAAAAGTGAGTGAAGTGCATTAGTGAAAGAGGAGTCATTAATCAGTCTGACCACCCTTTTTGCTGTAGAGAGTCCAGTATCTTTAGGAAGATCTTAGATGAAATGCTCCAGGTATCTTTAGGAAGCTCTTAGATGAAACACCCCAGATGCAAGAGCAATATTCAATGACTGGATGGATTTGTGTTTGTACAAAGTTAGAAGCTGTTCAGAGTTAAAGTAATGCCTCGAGCAAAAAAAGAAACCTAATTTTTTTTTGGAAGCAGAGCAGGAAATATTTTCAATACATTTGTGCTAAGAGAGATTTGAGGTTAGTGTTGTCCCAAGAAGACAGATCTCATCATGCATAAGGATTTGGGTGTTATCAAAAGTAAGGTGCTATCATTTTAAATGACAAGATTATCCAAACAACACTGATGAATGTTTTGGAGATGTGTATGTAAGGAAGTTAAGGATCTGGAGACTGTGTTATTTGTGCACTGCCAGGTTTGTCAAATGAAAGAATATAATGTGCTGTTATCAGCTAAACTAGGTACTGGATTGGTAGTCTGCTAGAGTAGATCATTTATGAATAGAAAGAAGAGGTGATTGAGAGAACAAAGCCTCGTGAGACCCTGCATTAGTTGTATACTTAAAAGGTAAGGAACCATTCACCTGAAGCAAACATCAAGTCAGAAAGCTGGCAGCAGACCAAATGATGGAATTTACTTAATAGACCTATGCACCAGACCCAGACCCTTGGAGATATCAAGGGCAACCACTTGACACTTGCCAAACTTTTCAAAGGTATTTGTCCAGATATTGGTGACACAGTGAATAGTCACTGTCAATCAGTAGTGATGGAATCCATACTGGTGGTCGTTTATTAGTTGAGAATCTTCAAGGTAACATAGCAGTTAAGTGCTGATAGCACTTTCCATTACTTTGGAAAGAACTGGAGTAAGAGAAATTAAATTGTATTCATTTTATAAATTTGCCATTCAAATTTCAACTTCCTTAAATAACAGCCAAAAAAAAAAGTCAGAGAGAAATATGAGTTATTTCCAGAGTTCTGTCCACTACCTTCCTGCTGTTAACGAAACATTTATTTAACAAAATAAATTTATATAGTTAATATAATCTCCATTCTACATCATCACTGCTGTCCAACATTTAAATATGCCTTGCAGAGCAAACTTTTTTTTTATTCATGTGTTTGATAAGTTGGGTCATAACAAAAAGCTCATTGGTAGTAAAGCATGTTTCATGAAGTGATTCTTTCAACGTATGGTACAGATTAAAGTTTGAATTGATAATTTCAGGACTACATAGGGTGGGGCAGAAAGAAGTTGTCATTAGACTTGTCTTCAATATTAAATACAGCAAGTGAAACATTTTACCTCATCTTGTCATGCAAAAAGACGACTCCAACACAGGGTTACTTATGCACAGGTGCATGAGGCTCTAGCTGGGGATCCCAAGAAATTAATATCAATTTAAGGGCCCCATACAATGAGGGAAAGGCTCCAGAGCACTCTAGTGCCTTAGGCTCTGCCCATCTTGGGGAAAGTGTAAGTACGGCCCTGTTCCAAAAGTGACCATATCAGATCTTTTAATTTAAATTTTTGGGCAGAAAATTTCTTGCAGAACTTCCTGTAATATGCTCCTGTTCACAGTTAACCTTACAAGTGTTGTGTCTGTAGTTATTTCTTTGTTCTGGTCATAAGACATTATCATCATTAAATCAACCTTCAATTGTTGACATTTTTTGAAGGTTGAGTGTTGACTCACTGTGAGGATTGACTTTTCAGTTTTCATTCAACATCTCATCTCCATGTTTTTGTCTATGGCCACAATCCTGTTCAAAAATGCTTGCATTTAGTCTAATAATGATGCAGCAGTTTTTTCTGTAAGAACATGAGAGACTCAATTGGCAGCAACTTTGTTCTTCTTCAAGATTTCAGTCAGAATTATGAAGGCAGATGAATTGAGATGCTTTCTTCATTTGTCATTTTTATTATTATAATTGTTATTATCTGAAACCTCCAGGGAGTGAAGGACTCATTGTGAGAAGTCATATTGCTCACAATAGTTATGCCTTCTTAAACTCATTCACACTAGATGCAGTCATCATTTCAAACCAGCAAAATGTCATCATCATCATCATCATCAAATTCCTGCCATGTACCCTCAAGGGGTGTACAGGATATGACAGTACTACATGAAAAAATTACATCATTACTAACTTCCTATCTACAATTTTCCTCCAAATCAGTCTGTTACTTGTCAAGACTCCAACATTATCAGATCTTATATTTCTATCGTCTAAGGCACTTTGTACCGTATCAATCCACCTATATCTTGGTCTTCCTCTGGGTCGTTTTCCTGCCAACCTGGCAGAGAACACTTGTTTTGCTAATCTTTCCTCTCCCATTCTATTTAAGTGACCATACCATCTGAGATTAGCTCTGCTAACGCATTCCTGGATGCTGACAATGTCAAGTTCTTTCCTAATATCCTCATTTTTAATATGATATTGCCATTGATGCCATCTGTTCACGCCTCTAATCTTTCTCAGGACTCTCATATCTGCGGTCTCTAGTCTTTGGTCAAGTGTTTTACTTCTGACCCAGCTCTCAGATCCATAAGTTAAAATTGGTTTGAACACAGTCTTGTATACAGCTAATTTAGTGTTCCGACTAATTTCTTTCTTATTCCATATGAATTTATTCAATTGACTTCCCACGATACCAGCTTTGCTGATTCTGTTGTCTATTTCTATATTTAGTTTACCATCTTCAGTAAAAATTGTGCCTAAGTAGCTGAAATGTTTTACTTGTTCCACCGGTTCTCCATTCACAACACAGTTGACATTTTCAATGATTCTGCCTATTTTCATTGTCTTTGTCTTTTTATTGCTGACCTTCATACCATATCTATTACAACAGCTATTCAATTTAGTCAGAGAATCTTGCAGACTTGTAGCGGATTTATTTAGAAGTATAACATCATCCGCATAAAGCAAAGAGCTGACATTAACATCTCCAATTTTGATATCAGGTTTAATACCACATTCCTTCATAATGTGATCCATATAGATAATGAATAACAGAGGGGATAATGTACATCCTTGTCTCACACCAGATTTAACATTAAACCATCTTCCTGTACTTCCTTCAATTCTAACTGCTGACTCACAACTCAAATAAAGACTAAGTATTGCTTGATATAATGCCCCATTGACACCATATAACTGCAGCATATTGAATAGCTTCTCTCTTGGCACCTTGTCATATGCCTTTTCCAAATCTACAAAACTTAAATACAGATCTTTGTTATATTCCCATGCTTTCTCGACTATTTGTCGTAAAGTGAAGATCTGATCCTGACAGCCTCTATTTGGCCTGAATCCAGCTTGTTCTTCACCAAGCTTTTCTTCCACAATTCTTCTCAACCGTTTCTCAAGTATACTTGCATAGATCTTGCCAGGAACACTCAGTAGGGAAATACCTCTGTAATTCTCACATTCAGTTTTATTTCCCTTTTTATATATGGGTACTATGAGAGCTCTACTCCAATCATCGGGAATTCGTCCCTCTGTCCAGCAAAATGTTTCACTCACTAATTGTTCTGTGAGAGAAAAATCTAGCTCTCACCATTTCTTAATTGCATTCAAACTTAACTTCCATGCATAGCCTCACATCCTCTTCCCACCTCCCATATAACAAAAAATTCCATCAATCAAGTATGCTATAACAGCCTTTTAGATGTTTACAGGCTTCTTTCATATCACCCATCTTTCTTCTATCTATCTATCAGTGTCTACAGTCCACTCAATTTACATTCCACGATCTCGATACCATCTTTTTAACTCTTCTTTGCGCATACTCCACAGCTTCATCATTCCATTGGAATCAATGGGACAAATATCTGTGCACCATAGTCTAGATGCAGTTATGCTAAGGTCTTGAAAAGAGTAAAACTTCCTTTTCCTTATACATCAGAGTTCATTTTGAGACTGCATTTATTCTCTAAGTTGTCTTTGTAATGTGACCTTTGAAATTCGACTTCCTATTCATCATAACTCCAAGACCGTTAGCCTCAGTTTTTCCAAGCATAATCTCAGAAATATAATAATGCCACTGGAAATCTTATTATGCCAAAGTGCATAACTTGGCAATAATCAACATCGAACTGACAATTGAATATCTCCTGTCAGATCTTGTCCAAAAAAATTAATGTATAGATTAAACAACAATAATGGACTTAGAAATTTTTCACTTGGTTACAAAGTAAATTATACTTGCTAAGAAATTATATTCTTGTTTAATCCTTTACTGAAATGTAAACAAGCAAACAAACTTTGTGCATGAAGTATCTTCATGACCATGTTACTTGTATATAGAGGCAACTTCACATCAACTGCCTCAGTATCCTATAATGCAAAGCACACTTCCTTTTTGGATCTGTATACTACTATGCACAGCAATACACATGTGCAAAAGGAAGTGTGTGATTTGTATTATAGGATACCAAGGCAACTGACGTGAAGTCAACAGCCTCTATATACAAGTAACATGGTCATGAAGATACTTCAAGACCATGTTACTGTTAAGAACATCATGAATATGATGTTCTTGACACTTTTGCATTAATAATTGCTGCATGCAAATGCTTTATCATATCTGCATTTGTTTTAATTGTTGAAACTGTAGATGACCTTAACTTTGATGCTCCCACACCAGAATGATGCTCACTTGATGGATGCATCAAATCAGTTTGATTTTTTTACTCAGTGGCAAGTGATTTTCTGTTTTTTTTTTTTTTTTTAAGCTGAGGAAAGACATCAAATCATCTCTACATTATGACATTTTTAATTTGTTTAAATACTAATACCAGTTAAACTTTTCACTTCTTAACAGTCCTTACAGTGTGGTTCATGGTGGACCAAAATGTAAACTTTGTAATATTTATCCACAGTGCCAAAGAATATACAACAAAAGACAATCGAGAACTCTACAGACATGCTGCATTATGTTTTTGTTTTGTTGTTTATGTTCTCGATTTTTTTACTGTTGATTTTGAAATATTCATTAATTTGAATCTTCAAAATAAAGGAAACATAAAATGAGGCATTCCTGTATTCTTTCCATTCCTTAGGAAAAAATGCAGGAATTCCTTGACTCAAATTATACATCCAGGTCAAGGGACTATCCCATCTTGTCCTATTGCTGAATCCTTATCAAGGTTATGCAACACTCTAGAACCTCACTCTCACACACCTTTATCTCTTCATTCAATGTAGTGTGCCATGTTGCATACAAAGATTGACAGATCTCAGTGAAGTAAGCTCTCATTATATGAACAATTAGATCTGCTTATGATGCAAGTATCTCTCTTTATATTCAGTAGTTATTCTTCTACTTTCATTTCTTCTTTTAACTGCAATATAATGATAAAATTATTTTGAGTTACCTTTACCTATACTTAGCTATCTCCTACATGATCATTTTCGCCTGATGGTGGAAAACAGTGACCCCCCACCCCCAAAAAAACCTCTTCTGTTGCATGTTCACATATTGGAAATTATCTTGCAACAGCTCAATAAATTCTTCATTCTTATGAGCCTTCTCTTCTGCTCCATCAGTGTTTTGATAATTTAAGTCATCCATAATGATTGCTCATTTAGTACCATTAAGGTAATTTGACACTGCATTTCACTGTCCCCAAAAACTGAACAACCCGGTCTGTAGCAACACTACACCATATATTTCATCATCCTATTAGCATCTATTTCAGCCCAGATAACCTCAAACTCACTGTAACATAATAAGACATTATTACCTCTTCTGTCATACTATATCCTTTACACTTGATTCTGGTTACTACAGCTGAATCTGAGAGCTAGGTATCACTAATACTGACAATTTTAGACCACTATGTATTCACAAAAGCAACAAACTCAACCACTTTCTTTCTAATGCTCCCAGCATTTGTGTACAGAAATAATGTTATCTCATTACTTTTTCTTATACTTAAATCTACAGTCTGTTTGGCACAGTTGACAGCTTTCTCCTATCACTTTCCCAGACACACTCAAAGCCTAGTCTGTTCCTTCATGAGTTTCATAACCATGCTCACTGACATTCATATCACTATTATATCTGCACATCCTAGTAAATTTACATTAATAACTTCAGTTTTCCTCCCAAGATGATTAAGTTTCCCTAACTCTCTGCATTAAGTCACAAATTCCAATACTGTACATAATTTCTCTAAACACCCAATGCCAAATCCATTCTGCAGGCTAGCCCTCTTAGACTTGGCCAGTAGAACTCCACCTGGTCAGCAACCTATTTCTTCTTTCTCCAATTATTGATCCTTTTCCTTAACCTAGCTTAAATCTAACTTAAAACTACCTTAAATCTAGAGCTATGAACTCACCTACTCCTATCCAAGGATCTTTTCTTTTATTCTTTATCATTCAGAGTAATTCATTATCAGGTATAGTGAACTTTTCTACCATTGAGCTAGCACCACACATCCATCCCCCCCCCCCCAATGCACATTGCTAGTTAAAGTGTTTGTTCTTACAAGAAGTATCATCTCTTATATTTTTCAATTTCCTTTGTTATATTTATAATTTCTCACCTGAAAACACAAAGCAGTAATACACTTATCAATGGCATTTTATAAAGGATCTGCCATACCACATAACATCCTTCTTTTAATATTCCACTTAGTTACTTGATTATCATTACTTAATATTTTATCTACTTCACCGCATTTTTGTCTTGCCTTTCTTATGCTTAACTTTGTGCTTCCTACACTCCTCTAAACACTTTTTGACTTTTTATAATTCTTGCATCATTTGTCTAATAAGTTGTTTAATCTTGAGATTTCAAAAGTTAACTACCCTTTAATATCTTCATGTTTCATGTGAATGAATTTGAGAAAAGATATGATGGGTGATATGTGTCCTCCCTCAATGCAAAGGGTTGGCCTCCATGGAAGTCTGATATTAATAATAATAATAATATAGAATCCAGGTACATAACACAAACTGTGCAGGCAGCTTCAATTGACTTGATTTGTCAGATGTAGTTTTCATTGTTGTGGCTGCAAGAACAAGTAATCGATTAATTATGGCTGTACACCTTAAGGGAGATCAGTAGCATGTCAGTTTTTACTGAAGACTTTTTGTATGAATTTTTAACTTCTATAATAGCAATTACAGTACTTTGATTGGGGTATGAACACATACAGATCATAACTTAACAGGTCTCTTGAACAGACAAAATACATCATTCTGTCTATTACATGTTTTAATAGTACTTATCCAGAGGATAAACTTAATTGGCCTATATTTACTAACATCATCAGATGCTTCTTTTCTGAATTTAATTATTTGATAAAATTTTCCAGCAATTCTGCATTATGGGAAGTTTGAGATATGTGGATAAATGCTATGAATTTTGTTAATTCAATAAACATTCTTAAGATTAAGAATTGCTAGATATATCATCCTCAGAGTTTTTTCCCTGGGTCAATGATTTTAACATCAACAGGATTTTATTAAGCTTAGTTTCATCAACTTAGATATTTCTAATGTCTAAATCTGGTGACATTCTTTGTCCATATCTACCCTATATATATAAAATGATAAGCCTTTTGATGTCACTTTTTTGAAATGTTTTGAAACTCAAGGGCAACCTCCTAAGTGTCGGGTCTTCAAAATTCGAGTCATCAGAATTCAAGGAGAACCGGCCTACCAGTCCGGAACTTGGGGGGTTGGGCAGCGTAGACGCCAGGGGTCAGACCCCTTTTGAGTATTCAAAATTCAAGGAGAACAGGCCTACTAGCCCGGAACTCAGGGGTTGGTTGCCATAGGGGCGTATCCTCTCCCCCAGTATATATATATATATAGTGAATTTCTTCATCTTAATTCGTTGTCATTAGGAATAAACTTGTTCCCCATAATAAATTTATTTCAGTTTTTTTTTAAATTTTTAGTATAACAGCTGTCTGTTTTTTAAGAACTGATAACAGGTATTATTGTTCTGCTAACTGTGGCTATCTAAGTGAAAAATATTTTCACCTGGATTAGATGCAGTTGAAACAATTTGTAATTTTGGATTTATACGAAGTGTGCTGAAAAGTTGTGATAATCACTATGAAGGAACTGAGGTAGAAACGTAGCTTACAGATTATTCTACATATTCCCCACGAAGTGTCATATACTCCTTACAATGCTGCTACATTATTTGCAATCCTCTGAGAAAAAAGTCTTTCCCTTGTTGCACAAACCAGTCCTCAGTTGTAGATATTTACCACAGACATCATCTGTGGTAAATTTTGTTCTTTTCAAGTGTTTCTTTAAATATGGGAATAGGAAAGTAAGACAGGACCAGGTCTGGCAAATAGGGCGGATGAGGAAGACACTGGAAAGCCCAAGTTGTATATTATCTGAGTTTCATGAGCAGTGTGAGCAGGTGTGATGTCCTGCAAGAGCAACACACCTCTTCTCAGTTTCCTGTGGCATTTTTCCTTCAGTTCCTTCAGAGCTGTTGAATAAACTGCTACTGTAACAGTTTCATCTTTATTTGAAGTACTTGGTAAGGATTACACCATTCATATCCCAAAGATAATGGCAAGAACCTTTCCTGCTGACTTTTGGGTTCAGGACTTCTTTGGCCATGGAGAACTTTTGTGTCTCGACTCCACTGACTGTTATTTGGTCTCTGGGTCATAGTGATGAAGCCATGTTTCATCAAAAGTTACAAGACGAGCCAAAAAATTTGCACTTGATTTCTCAAAGTGACCCAAAATCCTTTGAGATGACAGCACACGTTCTCTCTTTTGGTCAGCATTCAAACATTTAGAGATCCACTCCGCTGAGAACTTCTACATATCCAGATATTGGTGGATAATGACCCCAACTCATTCCCTAGAGAATGAGTTGGGGTCAAAAGGGCTGGAGACCCCTTTTGAAGACTCGACACTCAGGGGCTAACCTAGGCACCAGGGTGGCAGAACCCCCCCCCCCTCTTTTCGAGTCTTCAAAATTCGAGTCATCAGAATTCAAGGAGAACCGGCCTACCAGTCCAGAACTCAGGGTGTTTGGCATCGTAGATGCTAGGGGTGGAGCTCCCCTTTTGAAGACTCGCCACTCAGTGGCTACCCTGTGTCGAGTCTTCAAAATTAGAGTCATCAGAATTCAAGGAGAACCAGTCTACCAGTTCTGGAACATGGAGGGGGGTGTGACGTAGGCGCCGGGGGGGTATCCTCCTAGTATCAGCATAACCTGAATCAGAATGATTATCCTCCCCCCCCAAAAAAAAGAAGTTTTTGGATATTCTTAAGCAATTATGAAAAATAATTTTAATATGATTTATTTTTTGAATATTAATTTCTAGCAAGCCACAACAATTTTTAAATTCTTAAACCAATTACTGTATGCACCTTGTATTCCTGTTCTTTGATTTATTTGTTTCTATATACTGATGATGCACTGTTATTTTCAGTACAAAATATCTGTATTTTTCATTAAAGTTTATGACTGATTATTGGGTTATTTTTGTTGTTTGCTGGTAAGTTTCTTTAAAATAAAAAAAAATATATTAAGATACATACACTTATACTTTCTGAGAAGTATAATGGGAGAAGTATCACTATTCATTCTGAGAAGTAATAGCTTTACTGACATTCAGACTACAGGAGGCAAATGCATGAGATCAGTATATCACTGGAGTGTGATACTGTGCTGGGGTAGTAGTAAGTGGGTTTTGTTGACCATTACTGATAGCTAATCATATGCTGATAGGGGGATGCTACTAATTAAGGGTAGCTGACCAATGAATACAATTTCACTAGACTGTTCATAAGCCAAACAAGTAGCAAAAACATCACTTATTAATTTTTAGAATTATGAGAATGGAGTAAAAATTACTCAGTACTAGAAAGGACACTAAACAGGGTACCAGATGGTACTGGATTCATCCAGTTTTCTCAACCAGAATTACACAGAAACAGTCCAAAAAGAAGAGCAATCAAAGGCATTTCTTTGCAGACACACAGATCCATGTGTGTGTGTGTGTGTGTGTGTGTGTGTGTCAGATTTTAAAGGCAGTAAGCAACTTGTTCTTCATAAACTAGGCCTATTTATCATTGTCATAATCATCAAATACCTGGTATGTGCCCTCAAGGGTGTAGAGAATAATATACTACAACATTAAAAGTTTATATTATTATTTACTCCCTATCAACATCTTCCTCTAAATTAGTTGGTTAACTGTGAGGACTCCAATACTGTCAAAGCTTATATTTTGGTCTTCCTCTGGATCTTTTCCTACCATTTTGGCATAAGACACCTGTTTTTTCACTAAACTTTCCTCTCTCATTCTATTCAATATCACCAGAGATTAACTCTGCTTACCATTTCAGAATGCTATCAATTTTAAGTTCCTTTTTAATAATTTTTTCATTAATACCAACTGTTCATTCTCCAAATTTTCCTAGAGCTTTCATATCTGTGGTGTTTAGTTTTGTAGTTTTAGTGTGGTTCAGTGCCTACGTAAACATTACTTCTACAAGTTTTCAATTTAGGATGCAGTTAATGTTTTAATATTCCTCCTATGCTTAGTTTTTGTATTTTTTATTGCTGATTTTCATATCAAATTTATTATACCCTTAATTTGTGCAGAATGCTAATTTTACATTTACATCAATTTTACCTTAATTTTACAAATCATCTTCCTGCATATCTTTCAATTATAACTGCTAACTTAAAAATACACGTATAGACTATATTGCTCAATATAATGTTCCCTTAAATTATACAAGACAAGAAATTATCTTGTCCTAAATGAAAGACAAATAACGTAAATGGTGTGGATTTCTCAAAAGGATACGGTGCTGTGAATGTAGTATGTATGTAGGATGATGTCACAGATATTTATGTAGAGAGGTTGAATAAGAGGCTTGCTTAAATATGAATAGGGAACATGGAATCGTAACTGACATGGCAGTTGAAGATTGTGCAAATGTTCAAAGCGTGTGGAAGTGATAGCGAGAAAAAAAAAGTTCGATCAACGATAAAGTGGACAAAAATGATGTTGAAAAACAGAGTGCAATTAATGGTAAGGTGAAAAGCAGGGTTAATGGCAAACAAGTGTGTGTGACTGGAGATAAAATAGTGAGAGTCGTTAGCGATAAAATGATGCAAGATTTGAAAGCTGAGTTGGTGAAGATGAGGCAGATGCAGAGTGAAATGAAGAGAACTGGAGATATGTATGGAAGAGTGAAGATGAAAACAAATGATATCAGCATGAATGAAAGGTTCTTGAGTGCAACGTATGGCAATTTGATTATTAGAGGTGTAGTAAACAATAAGATGCACAAGGTTTGTTTTCCGGGAAGTAAAATGAATAGAATGATGGAGGCGCTGGATATGAGAGGTAAGCAAGCAAAGGAGTTAGTAGTAGTAGTAGGAACAAATAACTTGACTAGGAACAAAGAGAATACAAAATTAGATATCAGAAGGTTGTGGAGAAGGATAAAAGATAATAGTGTGATGGAAAAGGTAGTCACTGTCAGCACAAATGTGTAAAGAGAAAGGAGTGCTGTTTGTAATGTGTGGAATGAGTTTGAAGGAAGAATTGAACTGTATAAGTGATGGACTGCATTTGAATGTTTTGGTGTGAGTCATTTGGAGGGACTACTGCTGGAAGGGAGAGTAACGAGTGCAGAGATTGAATCTGAGCATGTAAGAAGCGATGTGAAAGAGTAGGAGAGTAAGGAAGGAAAGATTGAAGATGTACTTATGAATGAAGAAGTGGGTAGCATGAATGTAGAGAGAATAAGTGCACGACAAACAGGGAGACTCAGGGTGGACAGCATGAGGAAAGTTGATGCTCCAAGAAGAAGTGAATGCATGTATAGACAAAAAAGGAAGGAGATGATCTGGGATGTAAAGAAAACAGCTAGATTTGAAGAAGGTTCTGGGATGAATAAGGAGAAAAAAGAAATGGCTTGAGGAAAGTATGGAAAAGTCACATCTAATAAGTGGTATCAATGAAACTTGTTATAGATCCAGGAATGAGCTGATATGTTTGTATATGAATGCTAGAAGTATCAGAAACAAGGGAAATGAAATGGTTGCATTGATTATGTTCACCCAAAAATTGTTTAAATAAGTGAGACATGACTGGATGAGGATAACAGAATAGAGTTAGAAGAGCATAATGCATTTCATGAAGATAGAAAGGGTTAAAAAGGAGGTGGAGTGCTATTGATGATAGAAAAAGAGTTATGTCCATACAAGGTAGAGATGCAAGAGAGGGAGGCAGAAGTGGTAGTGGTTTTGAGGCAGTATGGTGAAGATTGAGGTGAATAGAATGAAATACTTCACTGGATGTTGCTATAGGCCTGGTAATGTGGAGGGTAGTGACCATGAAATATATAAGCAAATGGGAAAAGGGTGATCACTATGGGTGATTTTAATTATGGCAATATAGATGGTGAGATGGCAACCAGAAGTAAAGAAAATGAGTGAGTTTTTGAGGGACAACTATCTCAGACAGTATGTAACAGAGGACACACGAGGAATTAGTCTTGGATTTGGTCATCTCATCAGAGCATATAAACGAATCTCCCTCCAGTTAGTGAGAGTGACCATGAAATGATTACCTAGGTGGTTGTAGAAACCTGTATCCTCAGCAGCATGCTCTATGGATGTGAGGCCTAGGTACTCCTGAGAGAATCTGAAAGGAAGATATTGGTATTTGAGAGGAAGTGCTATAAAAAGATCTTGAGAATAAGCTGGATACAGAAAGTAAACAATGAAGAAAGCTACAGACGAATACAACCAAAAGAAAACTTGATCCAGAAAATAATCAAAAGGAGACTACGTCTATTTGGCCATATATGTAGAATGAATGATGAGAGAAAATTAAAAACGTTGCTGTTTGGAATGATTGAAGGAAAGAACAAAAGAGTAAGACCAAATAGAGAATGGGGCGATGACATCGTCAAATGGCGCGGAAACTCTATACACAAACTGAGTCATCTTGCACAAAATAGAATGCAATGGAAGAATCATATCAAGATGGCAGCAGACACCTACGGGCACTGGACCCATAGTTGTTGTTGTTGATGATGATGAGATGGTTGCCAACCATGTGAGGACTTTCGTGAGGAAAGGGTATATGTAGAACTACAAGACTGGTGATTATGAGAAGCTCAGGAGACAGCTTGCAGCTGTAGTATAGAATGAGGAGTTGGGTGGAAAGGAGATCAATGCTGCTTGGATGATATTTAAGAACTATCTAGTAGAAGGAATGCCTAAATGTATTCCAAATGTCAGAAGGTTAAATAAGGTAGGTGTGAAATGAATGAATGAAGAGATTAAGCATATGATACAGAGAAAAAAGGCATTATGGAAGCAATATAAGAGAAGTGATAATAATCATTTCCTTGAGGAATACAAAGAACATGTGAGGAGGGTGACTCGCAAAAGTTCAGTATAAGCAGCAGTTAGCTAATGAAGCAAAAAAAAATCCTAGGGATTCCCTTTGATATGTAGCCAGCAGAAAAAGAGAATGATTATGGTAGGATAACACTGATTGGAAAAAATGGTAAAAGAAAAACTGCTGCAGAGGATATAGTTGAGATATTTAATGAGCAGTTCATAAAGGTCTTTTATCCTTGTGAATGTGACATCATGGAGAGTAAGAGCAGTGGATGATGAGGAGAAACTGACTGTGAGGGAGGAAAACGTATATGGCAAATTAAGCAAACTTGATATTAATAAGGCTGTGGAACTTGATAATAAAGATCATTGCGTATTTTGAAGGAATGCGCCAGGGAGTTGACATATTTGTTGAATACGAGTCTTACACTGGATTAAGTTACAAAGGAGTGGAGGGAAGGCAAGACTGTACTACTTCATAAAGGACAGACAAATTCAAGCATTGAATTATATGCCAATCTGTGTATCAAATGTTGGAAAAGCAAGTGAGAAATAGGATCCAGAATTGGATTGACAACAATGATATTATCTTTGATGGACAGCACAGATTTGTTAAAGGGAGGTCATATTTTAGTAATGTACTTATTACAAAAGGTGGCAGCATTGGATGTGGGAGATGGATATACAGTTGTATACTTAGACTTTATAAAGGCTTTTGATGTTGGAAGTTTTCCACTTGGTTTAATCCTCATCCAAGTGTATGCAAACAAGTTTGCACCTGAACTATTTTCAGGACTGGAGCAACTTGTATAAAGTTAATGACTTCACATCACCTGCCTTAGTATCCCATAATGTAAAGCACACTACCCAGACCGGTTTTGACCTTTATTGAAGTCTCATCAGTGGGAGCCAGACCCAGAGGTGACACCAAGGTTGAAGTAGTGCAGAAATCATATGTTCATATACGAGTAGCCAAAAGGTGTCATACCTTATTATTAAAATACTCTGGATTAGAGAAAGCTGTTGGAAGTTTTTCCACTTGGCTATACTATAAATTAAAGATAATTTATAGTATAACCAAGGAATTATATACTTGGTTTAATCCGTATTCAAGTGTAAGCAAACAAGTTTGCACCTGAACTATTTTCAGGACTGGGGCAACTTGCTTTACATTATGGGATACTAAGGCAAGTCATGTGAAGTCATTAACTTCTTTATACAAGTTGGCCCAGTCCTGAAAATAGTTCAAATGCAAAGTTGTTTGCTGACACTTGGATAAGGATTAAACCAAGTATATAATATCTTGGTATCTTTAATTTAAAGGCTTTTGTTAGATTATCACATGATAAGTTGATAGCCAAACTAGAGCAAATGGAGTTGGATATTACAGTAGTGCATTGGATTGGAGATTGGCTGTCTGATAGGTATCAACAAGTTGCTTATGGGGGAAACCCAGAAGAGGAAAGTCACCAGTGGTGTGTCTCAGGGGTCTGTTTTAGGGCCATTGCTGTTTACCCTGTATGTTAATGATATTGGAGAAGGTTTGAATGGTGATATACAGTTGTTTGCAGATGATGCAAAGTTGGGACAAATTATCAGGAGTAGAGCAGATGTTGTGGCCTTATAAGAAGACTCGAACAGACTGAGTAAATGGGCATAGGAGGGGGATACCAGTTCAATGTTGCAAAATATAATGTTTTAAAATCAAGCATGGGATATAAAATTTACTCTTGGTGGAGATAAGAATCTAAAATTTAAGAGTACATATTAAATTATATCAATTTTGATGTAATCATTTATGTGAATGTCAAACTGGTTGTTTCCCTCCACTTTCTTATATTATTATTAATATAGATATTAAAGAGGAGTATATTAAATAGACTACATCCTTGTCAGACAACAGCATTTATGTTCTGTGATTCAGATTTTTGAGCAGCTATCTTTATTTTAATTTGATTGTTATTTACATATATATATACACACACACACACACACACACACACACACACACACACACACACACACACACTGAAAATTGCTTTAATTAACTTGTTATGAATATTGTCCTCTCTTAAAATTTCCAGTAGTTTATTACTATTGACTTCATCAAAAGCCTTTTTATAATCGATGAATAATATATGGGTCTCTAAATAGAATTCTCTTTTTTTTCTATCAGAAACGTGAAAATGAAAAAGGCATCAGTGCAGATCTGCCTTTACGGAAACTGTTTTGTTCCTCTCCAAAAATATTTTCATAATATTTGGTTCATTTAGTCTTTAAGAGACTTGAATATATTTTATATCTGGTGTTTAAAAGGCTAATGCCTCTACAGTTTGACATTCATTAATATTTCCTTTTTTTAAGATGGGAACAATCACAGCATTTTGCCAGTTTTCTGGTGGTAATTGGCCACTTAAGATCTTATTCAATGAATTCTAGTAGTTCGTATCTAAAGTTGTCTCCAAAGTATTTGAAAAGTTCCATATTGATATCATCTTCTCCTGGGTTTTTATGATTCCTGCATTGTTTAAGTGTTGAATCTAAATCTTCAAGGAAAAGGAGTCGGTTGAATAATTTGCAAATAATGGTTCTGAGAGTGGGTTGCCATGAACTGTCCATAATTCTTTACAGTATTTAAGGGAGTCCTCAAAGGTATGGTACTGATCATGATTGATTCTCTAAGGCAGGGATTCTCAACCTATGGTACGCATACCACTGGTGGTATGTGAGCCACTGCCTTACTGGTACATCTAATATCTTGAATTAAATATAGTGGTACGCCACTGGAAAAGGTTGAGAACCTCTGCTCTAAGGTATATTATTCATGTGTCTGATAAATTTACATGCTTGTGTTTGAGGTTTATCAATACTATTTTCTAAACTGGTAACAAAATTGTTCCATTGATCTCTGTCTTTTATGTTTCTCTTTTTGATATTGCTCTTTTGTATTTATATTAAATTTCATTCTCTATTTTGTTTGTGCTTACCCATTTAAAAATTCTTCCCTATTTTTTTCCTCTTTTCAATAAGATATATATATATTCATTTCTATTCTACTGAAAACTATATGGAGATCACTTCCAATTTCAAATACTCTATAAACACTCATGTCCTGAACTAGCATGAAGATACTGCTATCAGTAATAACAAAGTCAATGAGACTTTTATTTCTTGTGTTTTCTCTGCATGTGAATTTGTGCAGATTCATTTCAGCATGGTGTTAATGATGACTTCTCCATATCTTGAACAGAAATCTAGCAGGTACTTAACATTACTATTAACTTTGCTCTTTTCTCCAAATTTTCCCAACACATTTTTACATGTCTGGTATTCACTTCCTACTCTGCTGTTTAGATCAGCAAGGACCAGATTTTCCTTTATGTTAACTTCCGTCTCTAATGACTCAAAAAATTCCTTCATTTCATCCTCATTAGAACCTTCTGTGAACACAAATAAGTCTCATTGTTCAATTCCTATTTTGAAATTTACCTGCCAATCAAGAAGTTTATCTTAGTGTTTGGCATTGAATGCTATTGCTACTCCTTCCTTTCCCCAATCATTGTTGCCTAAATATAGAGTGTTTCAAAAAGAATGTCCAGATTTGAAAATTGTATATCTCTGCAACCACGAACCACAAATGAATGCGACTTGTACCATTTGAATTGCCTTGGCCCAGATTTATTATTTTTTTGAACAGATTTTTGTGCTAATCTGTTAGAGGACATGGACGACGACACCTTCCTACAAAAGTTGATTTTTAGTGATGAAGCAACCCTTCATCTAAGCGGTAAAGTTTCGCACCACAATGTTCGCATATGGGGACTTGAGAATCCACATGAAATTGTACAACATGAACATGATTCACCAAAACTTAATGTTTTTTGCACGGTTTCTGTTAGAAAGGTTTATGGCCCTTTCTTTTTTGAGGAAAACACTGTTATGGGAAACTCCTATCTTGAAATGCTGCAGGACTGGCTACTTCCACAGCTGAATGAAGAATCTGAAGATTACATTTTTCAGCAAGATGAAGCACTGCCACATTGGAACCTCCAAGTTCGTCAGTTTCTAAACACAACATTGCCTCAGCGTTGGATTGGATGCATGGGACCCCACGACTTGGCACTGCACTCTTGGCTCCAAGATCTCCAGACATCACACCTTGTGACTTCTTTTTATAGGGATACGTAAAAGACTTAACCAGAATCACGGTTGCAGTAAATTCTGTGACAGAAGACACTTCCAGATGCATTTGGGATGAATTCAGCTATCAGCTTGATGTTGTCTGTGCAGCAGGTGGAGGGCACTTGAGCATTTGTAATTGTAGTGAGTGAAACTTTAGGCCTTACTTCATACTTGGTAATTTATTTGTAACTGTACCACATTTTCATTATTAAATATAATTATTTGAAATCGGGTCATTCTTTTTGAAACACCCAGTATAATATCTTTTCATTGTTATTTAAAAAGTATCTCACTGTTTTTGTTTTTCTTTGTTTTGATCATGTTAATTATGTCAATGTGGCACTTCTCTAATTCTTCTGCCAGTTCCACTTCTTTTCCCTTTATAATTCTTATGTTGATGATATCTATCTTGAATTCTGGTGAAATTGAATTCAAGTTTGTTTCAATTCAGCATCACCCTGTTTGTTTTCTTAAATAATAAAACTGAAGTAGTGTGACTCATGTAGTTTGACATTAATATTTTTTTACCTGAGGTTTTTTATTTCTCCCTTCTTCCTTTTACAAGCAGAAATTTCAAAGAATAATTTATGCTTGTAAACTTTATGTACAAATTTAACATTCAGTTACTCTGCATAAAATAAAATTCTGTTTCCTTAAGTTATATGAACCCTTTGCCTGTTCTGTGTCATATATGATGCAGAGGAGAAGCAAAAGATTAAAAAGCTGAGATATAGTTCACCTCTGGATGATTTTATCACTTTAGTTTACATGAAAGTCATGTAAATTTAAATACTAGATATGCTACACATGATTATGTTATGGGGTGTCAGTGATCAGAGACTGGATAAAGACTGTCATACACTAGCATAAATGGAGTTCTTTGCATGTAATTTAACGACTACTTTATCTTTCTAAACAAAAAAAAATTGTTAAGTAGTTCATTAAGTTCTTACTTACCATGATAGCACGAAATACCGTTGCTGATATCCCTTCAGCTACTTCATACTCTCCTCTTTCATTTGGGCGTGTGAAATTATTTTCGAGAGATGAACCAAACATTCTGTGTAATATATTAAAATATGTTAATATAAATAATAGTAACACATCCCAGTAACTAACAGAAAAAAATTCATGTTTATGAATGTTATTCTCTGCACAATTTTTAAATAGCAAATGTATTACATTTCACTAACAAGAAACAAAATGATAATGAAAATCATGATTTTTTTTTTCTTTCTTTTTAAACCCTGCCTGTGAATGATTGTAAATCTACAGTATATTAATACTGTGGTGTAAGGATCAGATAACCAGAAATCCTTATAGAGATAAAGCACTGAATTTTTTCAAGCCACTTCAGGCTTTCAATAAACAGGACAGTGGTCTCATGTCCAGGTAATGAAAATCATCCACAAACTAAAGACTTTCACAAACACCACATCATGTAGGATTTAGATCAATGACCTGATGATTAGAAAAAGATATCTGCTCAATCAACCAAGTCAACAGAAAAATTAAAAACTTCAATTTATGTCTAAGAATCTGCTCTAAATTAAGTCCTTGATGAAAAAAGTAGACAATTATCCATCTTTTAGTAATAGCACATCAATCTAATAGGATGATGTAGCCTGTGCTTACATTCAATTTACTTAGAATTAATAATAAGACAGCTAAAACAGGGGGCATAGGAGGAAACAATTTCCAGTATTGTTTTAGTCTTTTATGTCTTAGCTTCAGCTGAAAAATGTAGAATTCTGTAAGTCTTTAGATTTAAAAAAAAATAAAAAAATAACAATTACGTCTGTGAGACAAGTAAATCATATTTGTTAATTGTGTGTATGTGTTTCCTTGCTAATATGACCCTTGTTCATAGATCAAAAAAAAAAATTCAGTTGCTTCCTTATGAGACTGGCTAATTCACATTCATTTTACTAATGAACCCTTATATGAATTACTCAATTATGGATTGGCATCAACCAAAGCGCTATTTTTCCAAATGAACTTCAAAAGGAGTACTAGTGGAAAGACCTAGGTGTGAATCCCCATCTTCAGCTGAGTAACTTAAGTGATCATTAACACAAAGGTAAGTTAGCCTATCTCACAAGAAGCAACAGAATTTTCTCTTCTGGAAACTCAGGTTTATGTCACGTACTATTTAAAACATATAACAATAAAACATAAAACAAAATAAATCACCAGTTTATACAGTGAATACAAAATGTGAAGCTACTAAAGTAGCAAGGGAAAATGAAATACATAGTAAATTTTACCATATCAAACATTGATTTATGTTTTGGTATATAAAAGACATAATGAGAAAATTTCTCATTATGTCTTTTACAAGAGATAGAAAGTCTTAATTAGTTTATTCATCATCATAACACTAATTATGGGTATAGACCATATTGGTCTGTTCCAGTCTCATTATCCATCCAATATCCTTTTTGTGAGGTCTACCCTGCCTTCTCTTTCCAACTGGCTTATATAATTATTTTATTAATTCTATTTACTGTTTTATTTGTTTCAGAAAGTCATTATTAGTTTTAAAATTGTATCAGATAACTGCATGAATTGTTCCATATAGAATTTATCAATGATAATTCCAGACTGTATGGAGATGGAAAATGAAAACCTCCGGTCTGGAGTTTTATTCTACTCCACTCCCCCACATCCCGCCAAATGTGCCATCCCATGATTAAACTGACTTTACAAGGTGTGGCTATTAAATAACGAGACTGGTTGCAAAACTGTGGTTTAGAAACTTTGGAAAAAGGTAAAAGTTGCATGGATCTAAGTTTGGTGAGTAAGGTGGATGGAAATCTTCTTATCAGCCAGATACTGCTTTACAGACAGTGCACTGTGGGCATGAGTAAGGTGGATGGAAATCTTCTTATCAGCCAGATACTGCTTTACAGACAGTGCACTGTGGGCTGGAGCATTGTTCTGATGGAGAATCCAAGTGTTGTTCTTCCAGAGATTGGGATCTCTTCTTCCTCACTCGTTCTCTCAGCTTGGCCAGAACCTCAAATTAATAATGTTGGTTAACTGTCTGACATTCTTGGTACCCATTACAGCATTGATATGTATGTATGTATGTATGTATATAAAATAAAATAAAAAAACGATCATCATTGCCTTCAGTTTTGACTTGCTCATTCTTGTCATTCAAACATTCGTGCATGTGACATTACATTATCACCATAATACACCACCTGCAACAGTTTCAAACACTCAGTTGGCAATTTCTTCAATTTCACAAGGAATTTGAGATTAATGTGCTGCTCGAGTTTAACATTAGACATTATTCCAGCAAAGCAACTTCATGAGTGTTTCTTTTATAACTGCCTACAGACTAACTGAGAGTGACAACGAACAATGCTTATCTCAAATGCTTCTAGAACCTTCAAGGTCATAACCAATAACCTAAAGATATTCCATTTTCAGTCAGTCAATTGAATGGCTTTTGACTGTTCTTTTGCTTCATTTACTACCAGAGAGTGGATGTCTCACAAGCTTTAGAATATTTACTGTGCAATGTTTGATATATGCACACATTAATTGCTTCAAGATCTATCCTTCTTGGCATTTTTTTTTTTTTTTTTTGCAAAAATCCCACCCATACACAAGAGTTGATCAACCTACAGTATATTAGTACAATGTATGAGTAAGAAAGAACTTGTTCAATTTGATTTAAAGAGCTGTGGATTGAATTCCTTGGGAAACAAAGTTGGGAGACTGTTCCAACGATAGAAGGAATGAACAAACAGAAGACATTTATTCTGTGAATTTGGAGTTGAACTATGAAGGAGTGTTAGCAGCTGCTGCATGCATGTTGGTGGATTTGTATTTAAAAAGAGAGTGCCATTTAAACAATGGCCATGGCAGTATTTGTAGAAGATACGAGCAGCAGAAACAATGTCTGTGCAAATGTGAGTGAATTGGTGAGAAAGGAGTCGTTAATTAATATAGTAGCTCTTTTCTAGGATCTAGGATCAGAATTTCTGTACTAAACTGACAATTTTAGTACTAAAATTGTCAATTTAGTACAGAAATTTCTGTTCTAAAATGTCAGTTTAGTACAGAAATTCTGATCTAGGAGCAGAATTTCTATACTAAACAGACAATTTTGAGGGAGCTCTCAGGGTTCCATTCCAGATGTGAGAACACAGTATTCAATGGTTGGATAGATTTGCGATTTGTATAGACTTAAAAGCTGTTCAGAGGTAAAGCAATGCCTTGAGCAGAAGAAAAAAACCTTAATTTTTCTGGATGCAATCTTTGCAATATGTTTATGCCAAGAGATTTGAGATTAGGTTAACAAAAGTAAGACTAGATTTATTTATTATTTATTTTATTTTTTTTGTGGGGAAATAAGGCAGAGTTGAATAGTTTGGAGATCAGAATTTAGGGTAGCACAGGTTGTTCTGAAGGTTGTGGCAATTTGTGCATTGCAAGGTTTGTCAAATGAAGAGTGCAGCATGCTGTCATCACAAAACTATGTACTGGATTAGCAGTCAAGTGGAGTAGATTGTTGATATATATTGAAGAAAGAGAGCACATGGGTGTGAGACCAAAACATTAGTTACATTCACCAAATGATGGGAGCTTACTTAGACCTTCATACCAGACCTGATGAAAAGCTTTGGAGATATATTGACAACTTGAGATCAAACTTTTCCATTGTATTTGTCTAGAGATAAGCGGCATAAGTAGATCTCTTGTTGATTAACAGTAGCATAAATCGTATTGGTTGTCGCTTATATAAGAGTCTTCAAGATAGCTTAGGAGTTGAATTCTGATTGTTCTTTCCACTTTAGAAGAAGTGAGGTGAGAGAAATTGCCTCATATAGTTGGAGGACAAAGATTTGTTATCTTTTTAGGAAAGGGTTCTATGCAGGCTAATTTCCAGGTTACAGTATAGATACCAGTTGAATAAGAGTGTGTAAAAGGTGGTACAGAGCAGGAATCAACTCTGAAGTGCTTAACTTTAGAAAAACTAGGGAAATACTATTAGGACCAGTAGCGTATCCAATTTGGATAACTTTTATCTGATCTCCTGTGGAAAATTTTTTTTCCTTGGTTACAATATATATTATACTTGATAAGAAATTATATTCTTGTTCTAATCTTAAACCAAGTATAAGCATGAAGTAAATTCACAGCTATTGACTTGTATATAGCGATTACTGACTTTGCATCAACTGCCTTAGTATCTTATAAAACGAAGGATCGGATCAGCCACACAAGTTTCAACCTTTACTGAGGTTTCATCAGTGGAAACTTGATCCAAGAAGAAGATATCAAGGGTAAATCAATGCTAAGTTATGTATTTTCCCATATACAAGTAGAAAAATAAATACTTATGCTTCACACTTGGGTATAAGATTGAGTGATGCAAAGTCAACAGCTTCTATAAACAAGGAGACTAGTTGTGAAATTACTTGGTGCTAATGCTTGTGTATAGGATTAAAATGAAATTTCTTGTCCGGTATAATATACATTGTAACAAAGCAGAAAACTTTCTACAACTATCATTCAGGGTATTTAATAAGTGCCATGTCTATTTTTTCTGCTTGAATATGGAAAATATTCTCTCCTTCTCCCTCCATCGAGACATGCAATGTGGGTGACACCCTTCATGAACATGCCAACATACCATAATTAACTAGAAATTAACTAGGATGGCTGCAAGATAATACATAGGCTAAACCTGAAGGCTATATGTCAGGAATACTGACCGGCTAGCAAACAATTCTGCCTAAAACCTACTCTGCAGATGGCCCCTGCAGGGAGTCTGAGTATAACAGTAAGCAGGATGCACTTTCAAGAACATTCAAGGAGAGGAATGCAGGCACTTTCTATATAGGAGTCATGCTCATAAGCCTTTCATTCCCAGTGCAAGTCCCTATTCTAAGTTTCTGACTTCATTGACCATGAAAAACTGCTAAAAATAACAGTGGTAATGCAGTTCAGAAAAAATCTCCCAAAAAATGTTATATATATATAAAATACACTACAAAAGATCCATACAAAAAACTTCCTCATCATTTCACCAACATTTGGCATTTGACACAATGATGTGCTGTCATGGAACCACAGAATCTTCAACTATCTATGTTCTGCATATTTCTTCAATAAAAGGAGCAGTAAAAGATGCATTTGTAAGACCCAACATTCAATGCTATGGCTAAATCACGAATCCTCTCTTCATGAACTATTCTGACTCACATGCTTTATTATTTTCATTTACTATCTTTACTGCTCTTTTAATTCGGAAAACTACTCTGCTTGATCTGTGAATTTAGAGATGGGAAACTGGTTTGAATTACAAAAACTGAAGTCTCCAAAAAAGATGATTTCATCAATTGGGTTATCAGACTGTGGAAAATCCAACCTTCAAAAGTAACTAATTAAAGTCAGAATTGGAAGAGACGCTTTAGTATTTGCTTAATAATGATCTACCACAAATTTTCCATCTATCAAACAAAACTGGATAATCATTCTCATTCTCTCAACATCCTGGACATTTTATGAACCAGTTCAAACCATGTACCGACATGGTTTCCTTGTCTAGAGATGGCTTTCTCCATGCCAATCTCAGGCTCGTGTCCTTGGACACTAACCACAGTGCCAACTGAGATGTTAGCACTGTGAATATAAATGGCCCAATTATTGTATCTACTTTCCTGATCCAAACACCTGCTCCTACATCCTGATAGTATCATGTCACCCAAAGAAAGGCAGATCTTTTGTATCAGTCTTTTCCAATTCTTGCATAACAGCAAGGAAAATCATCTCTTATACATTGAACAGCAACACATGCTGTTCAATGCTTAAAATCATAACTATGATTTCTTGCCAGAAAGGCATAAAAAAAATGTTAGTTTGAATACCAACAATTCTCCTGGTCCAGGAAGTATCCCCAGCTGTGCTCAAAATTTGCCCGAGAATTAATACTCATCCTATATTGCCTGTTAGAGCTATTATACTCATCTGGAATCTACCCAAAAGCATGGAAGCATCCCTGTATCCAAGTCAATTCCTGAAATAGCCAACTTCTTTACTACCTGGAGGACTACCAATTAATTAGTGATCACCAATAGAAATTATGCCATCACTCATTCCACAGCAAATCTATCTAACCTCATCCATATTTGAACATAAGCCATGCATTAGGTGTAGAAACTCAAGTTGTTGTTCGTGACATATCCAGAGCACTCATTTGATATAGAGGCCTCCTCACCAAGTTACCACCTCATGGTCTGCCTTCTGTCCTTTTGATTGGGTTACTAGTTTCCTCTCTGCTTTTGTCCAAATCTTCCTGCTATACATAAATGACCTTCTCTCAACTGACCCCAAATCCTATCCAGTTGTGCTGATTACAGCACATTCCATTCTACTTCTTTATATGAAACCTTGCAGTGTTTAAATGATTTGAGCTTCAAACTTTCATAACCATTATCTTAAACACTAATCTTCTTACTATTATTGAGTCCCTACTCAATAATTCTACATCAACACTATCAAAACATAGTCCCACCTTACTAATTATATATTAGGTTTTATCCAAGTGTTAGCAAACAAAGCACCTGAAGTACTTTCGGGACTGGGGCAACTCGTGGCTGAAAGTACTTCAGGCGTAAACTTTGTTTGCTAACACTTGAATAAAAACCCAATACAAAATTAGTAGCATAGCCAAGTGAAAAAACTTCCATAATCCCATCTTATTTCTTGCATGATTGCCACCCCCCCCATCTTACTTTTGATAATATTCAGATTTTCAGTCAAGATCAGATTTCTTGAGTTGACATATATCCAATTAGTTTCTGGCACAAATATATCACATTTATAGCTTCTCATCATCAAAAAACTACTCCTTGCCTGTACAACTTATATCACTTGTGTAAATCTCACATTTCCCCAAAGAATGCTTTATGCTATCCAGAAAAGGACATTCTAACAGATGACTCCCTTGATCACATTCTCACAAGATGCTCCATGACCGAATTATATATTTCTTTTCTACAGGTAATTTTAATAGGTATTTTTAACTGGCCACCACCACTCCTCCACTTTCCTCTAAACATGTAAAAGCATAAGAAGCTGCTAGTCAATATCCTTACATAGCAATGTTGTGTTACAGGTTTTGTGACCTTTCATATATGTGGGATTCATATAATGATGCATCCCCACCCCTAAATGGTTACCTCACATCCACACAAAATATTGCCCCCACACCCTTGCAAAATACAGCAAATCTATTCCCATATGTTTAGTATTTCTGATAAGACGGTTAAAGCATTATATAGAAAGTACTATATATAAAGAAAATTTGCCCACCACTTTCAAAACTCGATAAAGTAAAACCATGTGTAGTTTTTCAAGTAGCATGCAAATTTCCTTTCAAGACTCCAACCTTCGGGAAATATAACTTGTACATTCAAAGTGACCTACTTTGGACCAATTTCAAGTGGATATCTGCTTAAAATAATGTAAGAATCAATGTGTTGGCACAGTGGTAAGTTTAGATTAGCAGACCATGTTTCTCCACAAAGAAAGATAGAAGAAAACAATACTACATTTTTTTTTCATAGCCACTATATTAGGCAATGGTATATTCAATAATTCAGTATGAACTTTGCAGCTGGGGGGGGGGGATATACAAAAATATTCTTGACAAATTATACAACCTACACAATAGAAACTTAAAGAAAATCTTCAATTATAATCATACTGCAGTAAGTAACTCTAGTTTAATTGTCCTCAATGTCAGGCAGATATATCTCGACAGCATTCTTCTCTTCAAAATTAACACTGAATTAGCATCATACCCTTAGGCAATCTGATCTAATTTTTCCAAATACCTCAGACATGAAAAAGTATCCTGTGGCACCATTCACAATCCTGGTACAGAGAATCTAACTTTCTCTTAACAAAGAACTCAGAAATAAGAAATCAAAAGCAATCTTCAAGAGAGGATTAAAGCATATCTTGGAGTCAGTAACAAATAGTGTTCAGTTTTACCTAAACAAACAGTAATGTCACAAGTTGTTTTTTCTGCCGATATTCAAAGTACAAATTTATTTCTAATTTATAATAATTATCTCTAATTGTAGAGTGTAACTCAGTTGGTTTAGATGAGCCCTTTGGTTGGAAAGACCTGGGTTCAAATCCCATGAATAACCTTTCTCAGGTGTTTTTCAAATGGCGAGTTATCCAGTCTCATATGAAGGTGAATGGTTCTTCCTCCCGGAAACCAGAAGAACACATGATATACAGACATAAGACACCTCAGGAATAACGATTAACCACCCCATTCTGTCAGATTTGATTTTAAATGCCTGCATGGTGAAGTGTGGATCTATGCATAAGCATAAATCAGAAAAGAAGGAAGGAACACTAATATATGCTTGTTCAGTCACTGTCCATTACAGTAAGCAAGCAGAACTGGCAACTGAATAATACATGAATCTTGGATGAATCATGCTGATTCCTTATATTCAAATTGTAGCATTCTATAAAACACCACTAAATTCTGTATTAAAATGTAAATGAAAATTCAACACTAAATATGAGGATAATCTTCTTCAATGGCAGGCAATGTCAAGTACAGTGATGTGGGCAAATATCAGAATGGAAAACAATGAGACTTATTTGTGCTTATGGTCCAATAGAAGGTACCAAGGAAGAAAAGGAGGAATTTTTGATGCATTAGAGAAAGAAGCTGACTTAATAAAAAAGGAAAAGTTGGTCCATGCTGGAGATCTAAACAGCAGAGTGGAAATGATTACCAGACATATAGAAATGTTTAAAGAAAATGAAAATTTGGAAAAAATGAAAATGAACATTTTTTTATGTTCCAACATAAAAATGTGCACGAATTCACATGGAGAGAAGATGCAAGAAATAAGAAAAGTCTCATTGACTATGTTATAGTTGATAGTGATGTATTTCCACTGGTTCAGGACACAAGAGCACACAGTGAATTTGAAACAGGAAGTGATTGTTGTTCAGTTTTCAGCAGAAAATTTAATTTCATACTGAAAAGAGTGTGTAAAAAAGTTTCCAAATGTCAATGCTGGCATAACATGTCATGTCGTGCCATTATTTTGTTTTAGGTCAACCTCAAGAACTCACTTTAGTAAGTACGGGAGTGGAAAACTCAAAGTACCAATGCCGGGCCATATCTTACTTCATGTAATATACATCCATTATATTATCTGTAGACTGATCTCTACTCTTCTTTCTTTCTTTTCTTCTTTCCCTTTCCTCCCAATGCTCTTGAAGTATTTCAGGGAAAGGGGTGAATCCTATTTTACTATACTTTTTCTCCTCATGCAGTTGGAGTTTGCCTTCTCTCTCCCAGTAGGATGAATCCCAAGAGATCTGGTCAGCATGGGAAGATTGATCAAATACCCCTCTTAAACAAACGGAGTTGATACGAATTGAAGACCATTGTAGCCAAGGCCAAAATGGTTATGTTATCTCAAATGTGATATCTACTTCTCAGACTAATGATAGAGCTGACTCAAATCCAAATGGGAGGTCTTTTCTGGATAGTGCATCTGTGAAGAACACCCTGATAATGAACTGAACATCTGTACATATAATGTCAGAACTTTGAAAGGAGAAGGGCTGTGCAAAGCACTTGCAAAAATAAATTGGGATATTCTTGGACTTGCTGAAACAAGAACAGGAAAAAAAAATTACTGAAACAAGCAATTATATTTTATATACTGCTGGAGAAGATCATGGTCTAGGAGTGGGAATTATGGTTCACAAAAAAGATGGAAAAATAACATTTTTGAATTTAAACCAGTCTCCCAGAGAATATCTTAGACTGAAAATCAATAAGTGGTGTGATTTAAGTATAATGCAAATATATGCACCCACTTCCAGTCATTCAGATGAAGAAATTAACTGTTAATGAGGATCTCTCCAACAGTCCATATCACTAAAAACTGTAATGGGAAACTAACTGTAAAGTATGCAAGAAACAACACGGAGAAAGTGCTTTAGGTGTGCAAAGTATGGGCCAAAGAAATAAGAGAGGACAAAGGCTTGTTAATATTATGACCTTTTTTCTTGACCACTAGTATTAATATATTAAAGACTTAATTCGGTATGTTAGTCAAGTAAATAATTGTTTAATATCCGACATGTTTCACTGACTAATATCTGTCAGCATTTTTCAGGGATACACTGGTAAGCAATGAAAAGTAACAAAAACTAGGAAACCAACCGACAATTCTAAAAATTATATAAAGTTATCACTTTGCGTGATACAATACATGTGTCGCAAGAACAACGTTTTATTTGTTGAGATATTTATTGTAATATTCATGAAAGTTCATTTCTTTTTGGTTAAATGATCTGATTAGAGTTTTCCGTATATCTGGTAGGATTAGGCCTTGATTCTTATTTAAGTTACCTGTTGAACGGGCGACTGTAGCAGCTTCTTTGAATGTTCTGGAATGGTAGTTTTCTTCTATTTAGGGCATATGACTCATATCCTACTCAATATTATGGTTGGTAGAGGTGAAGTGGGAAGAAAGTCCTGATATATCTTGTCTGTTATTCCTTACATAGGAATAACAAGACAAGAACTGAACGGGCTGCTACAGTCGCCCATTCAACAGGTAACTTAAATAAGAATCAAGGCCTAATCCTACCAGACATATGGAAAACTCTAATCAGATCATTTAACCAAAAAGAAACGAACTTTCATGAAAATTACAATAAATATCTCAACAAATAAAACGTTGTACTTGCGACACATGTATTGTATCACGCAAAGTGATAACTTTATATAATTTTTAGAATTGTCGGTTGGTTTCCTAGTTTTTGTTACTTTTAATTGCTTACCAGTGTATCCCTGAAAAATGCTGACAGATATTAGTCAGTGAAACATGTCGGATATTAAACAATTATTTACTTGACTAACATACCGAATTAAGTCTTTAATTTATTAAAGACTTGTTAATTTGAGGAAAGCAAAGGATTGTATACAGGAAATACTTTCTTTAAAAAGCAAATTAAACAAAAATGGACTTGAAGATCTCCAAATGGAGAAGTTGTTAGAAATTGATTATATTATGGTGAACAACATGGAAATACTAAAAAATGTATCTGTTATCAACCAGTTTAATTATGATAGCGATCACAGGGCTACTGAGAGCAAAAATAAAAATAAACATCAAGAGGGATTATTTTTGTTAATGAAAAAACCTACACTTTTAGTGTAGGTTTTTTCATTAACAAAAATAACATAAATAAAAATTTGAGGAAATAATGGAGGGAAAGTTGAAGGAAAAAAGTATGAATGAATTAGGCTTATCTGATCGAATGGAGGAAATAGCATCAACAATAATAGAAATTACTAAAAGTTGAAGAAAATCTTTACCAGCATATAGAACTTTTAGAGATAAACTTACTTTACAGGCACTTGATCTATAAAAAAAAAAAAGGAAAAATTAAGGAAAAAGGAGACAAAGAAGTAGCAAAGACAATATACATTTTGTGAAAATGCAAAAATTACTTAGTCGTCAGAAAATATAATTTAAGAATATTTATTTATTTTTGTTTTCATAACAGAAAACAAAAAAAAAAACTCTGAAAATTATCAAACAAGGGTTACATGGAAAGAAAATATGGATTCCACAATTGAAAAATAAGCAAGGAATAATACAATACAATAGAGAAGAAATAATGAAAATATGTAGTGAGTTTTATAGACCTATATGCAGGCAAGGAAACAGATACAAATACTCTAATATATTTAGATGAGGCTGATACAGAACTACTCATCATGATGGAAGAATCATGGAAAGTCCTCAAGTCAGCAAAGAATAATAAAATTCCTGGAGAAAATGGCATATTAGTAGGACACATAAAATCAGGAAGTTCACAGTTTCATATAATTAGATATGTTCAATAATATTTTAACTACAGAAAAAATTCTAATGCAGTGGCATTAATCCTTGATTATTATATTACATAAAAAATGCAGCAGAGATGATATCGATAACCATAGGCCAATTAGTTTGCTATCGTAACTGTACAAAATGTTTATATCCATTATATTAAATCAGATCACAAGGTTGTGATCATTCTGGGATCTTGGCAGACCCCAGAATGGTCTGGAACTAAAATGACAGAAAGAAGAAGAAATAGTTTAAAACATCAAGCCATCCCAACAAAGTATATCGGATTATTAAAAGCTGTGTATATCAAAACTCAATAGCCAATATAAAGCTAAAACATTGGGGAAAGAAATTTGGTATTGGGAGATAAAGTAAGGCGAGGAGAGCATGTAAATGCCAAATTATTTTCCGCTACATGTAATGTAGCGGAAAATAATTCTTCTTTAAGAAGAAGTCTTTAAGACCATCCTATGGAATTGGCATCAATGAAAAAAATCTCAATCACTTAGGTTTGCAAATGACATTGTTCCTTTAGCAAAAAAATAAAGAAGTCCTGGAGATGCAAAATGGCTTTGACAGAGAAAGCAGGAAGAACGTTTTAAAGATTAATCTAAGACCAAACTGATGGCAAATTCAAATCAAATCAAACTAAAATTAACAGATAATCATATTGAAATTGTGGAGGACTATATTTGCCTTGGTCAATTAGTTAGATTTAAGGAAAAAACAAGACAAAGAAATAAGTATAAGAATCATATAAGAAAACAAAGCATTTTGGCTGTATAAAGATTATCTGTTAGGAGATTTACCTATATGCCTACTCTTTAATATATACATTTTTCTAGTGTTTGCCTATGGAAGTGAGACAAGGGCAACAACTAAAAAACAGGCAGACAAGTTGCATGTGACCCAAAGAATCTTGGAGAGAAGAATGCACCACATAACAAAAAAGGGAATAGAATAAGAAATATCAGAATTAGAGAGATGATAAGTAGAAGATATTGTGAAGTGTTGGAAGGCATGTAAATGGAAATGGGCTTGCCATATTAGTAGACTGCCAGATGAAAGGTGGACAAAATTAAGCACTGCATGAATACTAAGAGAAGGAAAAACTGCCAATGAAAACGATGGAGGGATGATCTACAAAGATTTCACATGAGATAGTAGACATTGGCTAAAGATAGAACTTGAAATTGGGGGGGGGGGGGGAATATATCCAGCAGTGGATGGAAAGAGGCTAAAGAAGAAGAATGCAGATTTATCAAAACCAAATTGTCCACAATCCTCATTCATCCATTTTCAAAGTGAATACTTAACAAAGGGGAGCACTAATATGAAGAGGATTGTATATTAGGTCAGAAGTCTTAGCCAGTTCTCCACACTGCTTGATGGCTATTTGGACATCTCCTTGGAGTTATCTAGTTTTGATCGTTAAGCAACTGTGGTTAACTTATCTATATGTGAATGAAAACTAATATGCTAAAATCCCACAACAATAATGAAAGACATGAGTATACAATCACTGCTGTTTGGAACAAACTATTTCAAATATCATACTCACTTGTTTAACACAGTTTGGTTTGTCTGTGTTGGAGGAGATATAGAACTGATCTATAAATGAAATTATCTGCAAATGCTGCTTTCCAAACTTATCTATTTCCTCCTGCATTTATAACCATATTATCCTTATATTCACTGACTATGTTATTGTTGATAGTGATGTTGTCTCAATGGTGCAGGACACCAGAGTGTACAGAGGATTTGAAATTGGAAGTGATCACCATTTAGTCTTGAGCAGGATAAAATTGAATTTCATATTGAAAAGAATAACACGTAAGAAAGTTTTAAAGAGAATAAATGTTGAGCAGCTCTCAGAAGTGAACTGTAGACTAAAATACAGAAAAATTGTTGAAGAAAAAATGAAAGAGTTTGAGAGCAGGAACCAAACCTTGAAGAAAACACTAATTGATTCAGCCAGAGAGGCATGTGATGAGGTTGTGTGCAAGGACAGAAAAATCAGAACTCCATGGTGGACACAGGAAGTTAAAGAGGCAGTGAAGGAAAAGAAGAAAGCATATCAAAAGTTCCAGGCAAATAAGTCAGTTTGTGCTTGTAGAGAATACAGAGACAAATGTAAGAAATCTAAACACTGCTGTGTAAAACTGGCTAAACAAAAGTCATGGGAGGACTTTGGTAAGAACATAGAAAATAAATATCAAGAACTGAAAATAAGAGCCAACAGGCTTCACTTCTTTGAAGTGAAGCCTGTTGGCTCTTATTTTCAGTAATTGTATTTGTGCACCTTTTAGCAACTCATACATTAAAGAAATAAACTCTGACTATTGAAACCTTAGTATTACATCCAGGTCTATCTACTCACTGAATAGGTAGACCTAGATGTAATAGGTCTACCTATCACATCTAGGTAGACCTATTACATTTACTAGGTACGTGACCTTCTCTCATAATGTAGAGAAGTAATACATCTCCTAGGAGCTGTGTTTTACATCATGGAAAAATACTAAGAACAGTGATCGGAGGTTGCTCCACCTTTACTATGAGTCGCACTAGCATTGCACTACCAGGTGTTGGCTTATGCTTGGACTTGCCGAACTTTATATAGTTTACTGTATTCGGCATGAAACTCTCAGATTAGATTTCCTATCTTTTATTTGGCTAAGAAATAATGTGGTATTCAATATCCACTTAATTTTGAATAAATATCAAGAAGGTGGCAAGATATTCTGGAGGTTGCTGAAGAAGCTCAGAAATGGAGGAAAGAGTGCTGTAAAAGGAATTAGAGATGATAAAGGTGACATGAAAGAAGGAGAAAAAGATATCCTTGAAATATGGAGTAATTACTTTGAAAAACTGCTAAATGAAACAAGCAGTGATGACAGCACACTGGTAAAAAACACTGACCAGGCATGCAGTCAGGAATATGTATTCCTGACTGCATGCCTGGTCAGTGTTATACATATCCATACTTCAAGTAGAAAAAGCCATCAAAAGCCTGAAATGTGGAAAGGCAGTAGGAGTAGATGATATTCGACCAGAAATGCAAGTATGGAGGTATGAAAGTTGTATAGTGGCTGCACTACATAATTCAGAAGGACTGGATAGAGGGACGAATTCCAGATGATTGGAGTAAAGTTCTAATAGTACCCATATATAAAAAGGGAAATAAAACAGAATGTGAGAATTATAGAGGTATTTCCCTACTGAGTGTTCCGGGCAAGATCTATACAAGTATACTTGAGAAACGATTGAGAAGAATTGTGGAAGAAAAGCTTGGTGAAGAACAAGCTGGATTCAGCCAAATAGAGGCTGTCAGGATAAGATTTTCACTTTACAACAAATAGTTGAGAAAGCATGGGAATATAACAAAGATCTGTATTTAAGTTTTGTCGATCTGGAAAACGCATATGACAAGGTGCCAAGAGAGAAGCTATTCAATAAGCTACAGTTATGTGGTGTTTAATGGGACATTATATCAAGCAATACTTAGTCTTTATTTGAGTTGTAAGTCAGCAGTTAGAATTGAAGGAAGTACAGGAAGATAGTTTAATGTTAAATCTGGTGTGAGACAAGGATGTACATTATCCCCTCTGTTATTCATTATCTATATGGATCACATTATGAAGGAAAGTTACACCTGATATCTTGAGAATATAGTATTCTCAGTTATCATGGTGTAACATGAAAAACAAATAACATAAATAAAAACCCCTGCATGAAAAGAATAATTTAATATTCTTGCATCCAGTATAAATTAAGTAAAATGTAAAGGTCTATTGTTTAGTCAAAATAACAAAAGAAAAGAATGTATTAAGATGTATTATGACTAAATAATGAATTTGTATTAAATAAGTAGCTGACTAAGAATTAATATGGTAATGCGATTAAGAAGGAAAGAGTTAAGTGCACAAGTATAAAAAAAAAAGAACGAGTCATGAAATACGCTATGTAAGAGGCTACAGATTAAGCATTAAGTAGAATTCTGAGAAAAGGTTTAAAAGGGGGTTAAGATAGAGGCTAACAAGAGAAATAACGGAATATCGCTTAGGGCCCATACCCGGATAGAAACTTCATTACGAGTTGCCGATCAAAATGACGTATGGCGGCCAAGTGCTACCCAATTGGTAGACAGACGGAAAACTAGTAGGAGGTGGGAAAAGACGGTAAGAAAGAGCGCCATTAGGGGAGCAGCTATAAAAGGGTTGGTAACCCCCCCCCCTCGTGGCTTTTAGTCCTTTTTTGGTTCTTTTCGAGGAGTAGGCTCTCTTGGGCCTTAGTTTGGTTTTTGAGTGGACTTCACTGTGTTCCTGAGTGGAGAGATATGGCTTATATCCTCATGTCACAAAAAGGAATCAAAGGTGAGCGGGAAAGCTATTCCCGTATTCCTATGTAGAAAGTGAAATATACCAAAGAGTCATAGGAAGCTGTGAAAATATCGATGTCCTCGTTTCGGATAGTACAGCCGGTGGCACAGATGTTTATACAGCCCTGAATTGCTAAGAAGTTATGCAAGCAAGTCCGTTCAGTAGAAGGTAAAGGCCCGTAAGTGAAGCTAAAGAAAGGTATTGTGAACTTTGTCTTATGTTAACTAGAAGTTGTTTGTGATAGGTACCATTGTCATATTACGGAACTGTTAAAGTGATTAGGGAGAAATTATAATAGGACTTTAGAATTTGATAGAGAGTGTTAAAGGTAAACTAGCTAGTGTTGATAATTTGTGAATATTTAATTGTTCTAAGAATCTTGAGTGCCTACTACATTGTAAAAGGAAAGTTAATGACATAGTTGTGTGTTAATGAAGTAAATGATTTTGTTAATATTGAATTAGATTAGTGCGAATTGAGTAATCAAGTGGCCTGAGGAATTTGAATGCCTAGTGTGATGTGTAGAGAATCGGAATTGTCATAAGTATGTGCTAGAGTAGCTAATGATTTTGTTAGTATACTTGAAGTTGAATAACCTAATAATGTGTAGTGATCTAATCTTTCCATGTTAAGTGAATTCATGTTTTGTATGAAATTTTGTGGCGGCATGATCGTAGTAACCTTTGTCGAATCATAGCCCAACTACTTGCATTAAGCTAATTTTAGTGTGTAAGTAATTTAGTGGAGTATTTTGATATGTACCATGTTTAGTGAAATAATAAACCTTTTGTTTAATGATGAAAAAAGGGTTGTCTGATATTGCTGTATCCAATGCACTGCTTAGAAACATTCGAGCCTAACCACGCGGGGAATTAATGTTAAGAAATGGGAAGTTTAAGGAATTAATGTTGAGTAACAAGAAATAGTGTCACGACTGCAATAGTAGCACTTTCAGATATTTGAGTTCCTTTCTCTGTTTATGTACAAAATATCTTAAACTAAATATCCCAAAGGGCGCAGTTAAAATACAAATACTAGGGATACTACGGGGAACAATACTCAGATATTAGTAGAAACTTTGGTGATGTTTTGAAAGTAGAAGTTAGGAGAATATAGACGAAGGCAGTTTGTAAAATAAACAAACAAAACAATCATAAGATAGGGACGTAACAGTATCAAACATGATATCAGAATTGGAGATGTTAATGTCAGCTCTTTGCTTTATGCGGATGATGTTATACTTCTAAATAAATCCGCTACAAGTCTGCAAGATTCCCTGACTAAATTGAATAACTGTTGTAATAGATATGGTATGAAGGTCAGCATTAAAAAAGACAATAAAAATATCAACTGCATTGTGAATGGAGAACTTATAGAAGAAGTAAAATATTTCATCTATTTAAGCACGATTTTTAGTGAAGATGGTAAGTTAAATATGGAAATAGACAATAGAATCAACAAAGCTGGTATGGTAGTAAGTCAACTGAATAAATTTATATGGAATAAGAGAGAAATTAGCCAAAACACTAAATTAACTGTATACATGATAGTGTTTCAACCCAATTTTAACTTATTGATCTGAGAGCCGAGTTAGAAGTAAAACACTTGACCAAAGACTAGAGATCACAGATTTGAGAGTTCTGAGAAAGATTAAGGGCATGAATGGATGGCATCGATGGCAATATCATATTAAAAACGAGGATATTAGGAAATTGATGTTGTTAGCATCCAGGAATGCATTAGTAGAGCTAATTTCAGGTGGTATGGTCACTTCAGCAAAATGGGAGAGGATAGATTAGCAAAACAAGTTTTCTCTGCCAGGTTGGCAGAAAAAAGACCCAGAGGAAGACCAAGATATTGGTGGATTGATACAGTAAAAAGTGCCTTAGAAGACAGAAATATAGGAGTCTTGACATTTAACAGACTAATTTGGAGGAAAATTGTAGATAGGAAGTTAGTAATGATGTAAATTTTTCATGTAGTACTATCATATCCTGTACACCTCTTGAGGGTATATATCAGGAATTTGATGACGATCCTTATATTCATCCTCAGATACAGTACCACAATTAATTTAGAAAGATGGCAGTAAACATAATTTTCTTTCAGTAGCAATCCTCAATGTTTAAATGAGAAGATAGATATCTTCATAAGTAACATATTAAGTGGGAAAAAAAGGTTTAATGCATGGTGAGTGATACTTTCTTCACAATGAAATTCTTTCGTTGAATAAATATTTGATCATATAAATTGCTGTTCACATAATATAAAAAACTTCCTAAACAGTAACAAGAAATGAAGCGACCACTTTGGTTTACTTTCACTGTTTTTTGCATTTACAGTTGTTTATTTATCTCATGCATAAATGCACTTCCCAAAAGAAAAAATAAATAAAAAATCATGAGCTTTTTCTCTTAATGACATGTACAGTGATCACTTCTGTGATGAATATAAGGAAAACCTGACCTGAAATATTTAAAGAACACCCAATAACTATAATGTATAATTTGTATGTATACAAATATATACCTTCCTAACATTGTGTCAGGATGTGCTGCAAAGAGGGCTGGATCTACAATAAAACGTGTATTTTCTACAACAAGAGTAATTCTTTCATCACTAGCAGCTGGAATTAAAATATTCTGGTTGGCTGCTGGCATGCTTCCACAATTACTTGTTCCAGAAGATGAATTACAATCAGAACTAGGGCTACTATTATTTCCGACTACAGTACTACAATGATCTGGAAGATGATTACGGGCTGGCCCTAACTGCTGTTGAGAATGATAAATACGAGACCTACGGAAACAGAAAATAAAACAACAATTAGTTGCATATAATTAAGAAGTTAATTCAGCAAAGTAAAATCAGTAATAAAATGATTATTGATTTTCAATGCAGATTTTATTTGCAAACTTAATTATTACTAAGAAAGATTAATCAACAAACTTTAGATAAAAAAACTGAATATACAAACTGAACAAAAGCATGATCTAAGGTACCAGCTACAATTTATAATACTGTTTTTACCACACTGCATGTAGTAGTATTACAAATAACCTACATAAATTTATTAATCAAGAACTATTTAGGATTCAGAAAACAAATGAACTTAAACTGAAGCTTAAGAGCTTGCATAATTAAATTATGTTTGACATGTACAGATATCAGTATTAAAATAAAGAGTACATGTTTCCAATAACAGATGAGTTTGATTGTTTAGTATGGAAAACTTATAAGTGAAGCTAATTTGCAAATGTCAAAAGATACATGAAGCAACATTGTTTCTAAAAGAGAAACTGCTCCTAGTACAAAAGTGGCATAGCAAATTGTCACTATAACTACAGAAAAGTCCCAACAAAAACTTCATAGTACAAAGTTAAAAAACATTTATCACAGCAAACTATTGACTATAGCAAACTATTCCTGTAGTCCCTACAAGTTTGAGATTGACTGTTGTTCTTTTATTTGACTCTTTGGAATGCTTGAGAAATAACTAGATTTAAGAACAGACCTATTAAACTTAATCAGCTGTAGAATAGGACAGTAAAATTAAGCACCAAAAGAATACATTAAATGATAAAAATATCTATGGGGAATATTGTGCATATCATCAAGTGGCATGAGGAAGCCTTAGAATAAAAAAGTCCTCAAGCAGGTTAGATGGGCAGAGAGGATCATTGTGATTATGGAATGGTATCCAGCAAGAAATGATACAATGATAGTCAGCTGAATCCTCTGTGTACACTTTGAGCATGCCTTATACTGTGACTAATCATAAAGAAAGAGCAGCAGCAAATGATTTCAGATAACAGCTTATTTATAACTTTGAAGTCTTGAAAGACATTTGGAGCAGTGGATTCTATAGAATATTTCTACAGATTCTAAGAGGAGGAACTTATCAAAACCTAGTACTGGAACACTTCACTTGCAAGCCAAAGAAGTTTTGTTGTGGCATTTTAGTTCCAGCCTACTGTACAGAAGGCAAGTGATCTGATTTTTATGCAGTACAGTTCTGATTGGCATCTAGCACAGCAGGTATTGATGATGATGCCTGTTTAGTTAGAAAGATATAGGTTCAAATTCCATCTAGAAAACACTTATATAGATGAGGAAACTTAAATTTTTCTTTTAAAAAAACTGGCCAGAAAACACATGTAAGAGACTGCAGACTATGGAGACAAGATTAATCACTCCTATCGGGCAACCATTAGGTTTTTACTAAACATGGACAGGCCTTTCAGCCAAATATGCAAAGAAAGAATGGGGATAGTACCAGTTCTTTTCAAGATTATGCAAATATGTATTTAAGAGTGTAAATGAAAATAACATCTTCATTTCCTAATTTTCATGCATAGGTTTCTGTGGTTAAGAAGTTCAATAGAAATATTCCAGTTTTGTGACCACATGTTTATTAGAGAACTGTTTTTAAAATACTAAACAACCCGACAAGTTTTGTTAGTCAGACTAACATCTTCAGGGGTAAAGATAACTAACAGTTTAAAGCACAAACTACAAGAAATTACGAAAAACAAGTTCACTTGTTCATTCGTTAATAAAATCGAATAACAGATCTATACAATCGTTAATGTGTGTTAGTTGGAGACAATGCTATTTGTTGTCGCATTCTGTGGTTCATGCTCACTCTGTCCGAGGTTTGGAGCAGGTAAATTTTTAATAAACAATGACCAAACTTGATTTAAAATCAAACCTTGTTTTTTGTTGCATTGTGTAGGAATTTTAATCATATTTGCTGCCTCTTTGAATTTTGTTGTGAAACAATTCTTATCAATATAGGACATGTTTGTTCTATCCCAGAGTACATCATGACCAGTGAGACCCTAAGCCAGATTTATGTTCTCTTTTCTTTTGTATGTCCTTTTGATGTTTGCTCATGTGGATTTCCCCTGATCTCCCTGTCTGGCCTACGTAGTAGATGCCACAGGAACAATGAATATTATAAATCCCTGATGTTTTCATTGGGTGATGTGGAGGTTTTGGAGGATGAAGAGATCTCGATATTTTTTCAAGTGGCACGAAAGTCACTTTTATGTTGTACCTGTATAGTAATTTGGCTAATTTATCTGTTACATTCTTGATATAAGGAAGGGTGACTGCATTCTTGAAGTCTTGTTTATTTAAGTTCTCAGAACTCTCATATCTGTGGACCCTAATCTTTGATCAAGTGCCTTATTTCTAGCCAAATTTCTGATCCATAACTTAAAACCAGTTTGAATGTTATCTTATGTAATGTTAATTAGGTGTTTTGGCTAATTTCTCTCTTAATTCATATAAATTTATTCAACTGGCTTCCCACCATACCGGCTTTGCTTATTCTGTTGTCTATTTCCAAATTTAATTTACCATCTTCACTAAAACTGTGCCTAAATAACTGAAATATTGTACTCTAGGTTCCATTCAGAATGCAGCTGAAGTCTTCTATGTTCTTTCCTACCCATTTTCATAGTTTTAGTCTTTTCATTGTTGATTTTCATGCCAAATTTGTTACAGCTGTTATGTAATTTAGTTAGAGAATCTTATATATATACACACACACATAAAACTTTACTTGATTCATATTTTACATAAGTTGGATTCAACCTCCTTTCCCATTAATCACACCCAATTGCTCATGTCTTTATAGTAAGTATATGTGGGTGCATTAACATATTTTAAGGTTTTTTTTTTTGTTAGTTTAGTTCACAGAATTCACACAGATTGGATTTTAATATGTAATTATTAATGCAAAGTAATACAATTCAATATAAACTGTATGAGATAACGAATGGCCAAATAAAGTATTTTTAGAAAATTTTATAAAAATGTTTTATTTGGCCATTCGACCTTCCTTATGAAATTATCAAAGGATGATTGAATAATGGCTTGTTTCCTCTCTCCATACATCTGGATAAGTGGCTAATAGTGTATCTATTTCTCTTTGCAGTGAAGTATTAGGATCCATACAAATACTAAAATATGCAGCCCTAAAACATGCAAAAGATAGCATGTCTGTTCGAAAGAAAAACTGAGGAAAAAGTAAGCGAATGCCATGCAAGCTGTTTGCCTTACAGAAGACGCTGTTAGATGCCATGTGAAAAATTCTCTATATTTCAGAATTTCTGATCAAATATCATCCACTCAACAAGTTAAATTTTTATAATTTACCAGTTTTCTAGGCCATTATGTAGTGGAGAGGAAAGATGTATTTAACGAAGTAGAGTAGTGTGCCCTCCCACGATGAGTCCTTGAACTCCCTGGAGGTGTCACGTAATAATAATAATAATTATTGCATCAAGTCCAAATTTATGCAAGTCAAATTACGTCAGGTCTGGCTGTGAATGTATGTGCACATGCACATACGTGTGTGTTGTATTTTGATTTATTTTTTAGATAATTTGGAAACCCCACTCTAGAAACCAAACATGGAATGTTTTCAAGCCACCTTCCAATAAGCAGGGCAGTGATCACACACACACACTAGGTGATAACATTCATCTCAATGCTTAAAAACAATCACAATCATCCATGCCCACAGTGGGATTGGAACCTGTAGCCTTGGTTGGAGAGCAGATATGCTAACTTGGCCAACAAGCTAGAATAGGTCCAGTTTTAGCTTCAGAAATAAGTATAGATAGGTAGGTATTTATCAATCTGGAATTTAGCCTTCACAATTAAGGAAAAACCAACAGGTGTATAATTTAGATTTCTATGAAGCTTTTGCAATGATCGAACTATGTAAACAGTTACTATTTTACCTACTTTTCAAATAGGTAAAATAGTAACTGTTTTAAATAGTAACTTTCTCTCCGATGCTATAATAGAACAATCGGTAAAGGTAAAACAACGTGAGGTTGGTTAAATAAAAAATAAATAAATAAATAATAAACAAATAATAATAATAAAAAAACGCAGTACCGTGAGCAGTACCGAGGAAAACATGGCTTAGGCAGGTCAAGGATGACCTGGAGAACCAGTGGCTGACCACTGATGTGGCCAGAGTTGTCGCCACTGATCGCCAAGAATGGAAGCATATTGTTAATGATATACAGAATCTAGCGGCACCAACAACAACAACATATTTGTTGAGAGGTCAACCTCCTCATCAATCACCAATTAAGGACTAAAGAAGAAAGAATATGAGGTTACTGTTCTATTTAATAATATCCACTGAGGATTTGTGCAAAACAAGTGATGAATAGTGAAACAATTTTTCCTCATAAAAATTAATGAAAATGAACACTTCTATTTGCTTCACTGTAAAATTAAGTACTAAAATATTATAAATACTGCACATTAATATATAATGAGTTACATTACATCCAACTCCAAACTGACTTAACATGAAAATCATTATTTGTGGTTTAACCAAATATCTGAACAAAGTCTGAAAAATCAGCCATTATTAGGTTGGTTATTTACAGTTTTACTGATAACCTTAACGATGAATCTCCCTAACTAACATTGAAAAGTCCAAAATCTATCTTTATGATGTCCACTTGTTGCAATTAGCTAAACATTATTTCCCATCCTGACATAAAATTGTTGCAAACTTTTGTTTGCAACAATTTTATGTGCGTGCACACAAGGCACCTGTCCTAAGAGAAATTTGCCAAACTTGTGGGTTTTTTTTTGCTTAAAATCACTCGAGGAATGATTTTAAGCAAAAAAAGTTTATATCAACATGAGTCTAATTTTTGATGGATAAGGAGATAATTATTTCACAATTTGGTCTCTAGTAAAGACAGCACTGTCTGACTACGTGTATCATGGTCGAGTGACATAATCTAGCCCTTGCAAACATTTTTCTGAAGTTTGTAAACACTGTGCTTTGGAGGAAGTTCTTTTATTGATGTGACATTATATATATTTCCATCATGATGGGAGCACCTCCACATTTTCTCAGACAGGTATTAAATTATCTAACCATCACTATTTCAGCTGTTGGATTGGTTGTTCGAGATCATTTATCCTTAGAACCTGACCCATTAGACTTTGTGAAGTAGTAGTTATGGAGAAGATATGAGAGATATTTCTTGAAGAGCTAGAAGTTGTAGCCCTTGGGAAAAACAATATGAAATAGGCTATTTCAAAGATCATGGATAGATCAAATGAAGGAGTTGAATGAAAAGGTGATTAGTGAGTTTTAGATAGAGATGTCAACATATTTTTACAGGTTTAAAGAAAAGCAGTCTGATTGGTAATTGCTTCAGCAGTAGCCATGAAAATACCTATATAAGAGGCATATGGCAGAAATAGAATAACTGAAAAGTGACAAGAGAGAGAGAGAGAGGATCATCCATTAAGTAGACTGTCTCTTCTGGATAGCATCAAGCATTTTCATGAAAGTTTTTGACTGTACAAATTTACTTTGACTGGGCAAATTTAGGATTAAATATGTTAGGAGTTGCACAGGTTAGAAGTAATGCCTTGAATGAAAGACGCAATGAATAGATACCAAACTTTTAGGAAACTGAGGAGTCTATGAATACAATATTGCATCATCGTCTCTTCCATAGCGCATGAGATAACAGTATTTTTCGATAAGGGAAGTTTATCCATTCTAATACTGAAATGACCTATTTGGCATATGCCAAAAATAAAAATACAATAATAAAATGATAAATAAATGAAAATAAAAACATAACAAAAAAAAAGGATGAAAATATTATTCCCAAATTCTTTAACAATGAAACAGAGTCAGATATTTATCCACAAAAGTTGATCTAAAAACTATTTCAGCAGAAATAAACAGCATTAACACTAAATAGAGGCTGTCAGGATCAGATCTTCACTTTACGACAAATAGTCGAGAAAGCATGGGAATATAACAAAGATCTGTATTTAAGTTTTGTCGATTTGGAAAAGGCATATGACAAGGTGCCAAGAGAGAAGCTATTCAATACGCTGCAGTTATATGGTGTCAATGGGGCATTATATCAAGCAATACTTAGTCTTTATTTGAGTTGTGAGTCAGCAGTTAGAATTGAAGGAAGTACAGGAAGATGGTTTAATGTTAAATCTGGTGTGAGACAAGGATGTACATTATCCCCTCTGTTATTCATTATCTATATGGATCACATTATGAAGGAATGTGGTATTAAACCTGATATCAAAATTGGAGATGTTAATGTCAGCTCTTTGCTTTATGCGGATGATGTTATACTTCTAAATAAATCCGCTACAAGTCTGCAAGATTCTCTGACTAAATTGAATAGCTGTTGTAATAGATATGGTATGAAGGTCAGCAATAAAAAGACAAAGACAATGAAAATAGGCAGAATCATTGAAAATGTCAACTGTGTTGTGAATGGAGAACCGGTGGAACAAGTAAAACATTTCAGCTACTTAGGCACAATTTTTACTGAAGATGGTAAACTAAATATAGAAATAGACAACAGAATCAGCAAAGCTGGTATCGTGGGAAGTCAATTGAATAAATTCATATGGAATAAGAAAGAAATTAGTCGGAAAACTAAATTAGCTGTATACAAGACTGTGTTCAAACCAATTTTAACTTATGGATCTGAGAGCTGGGTCAGAAGTAAAACACTTGACCAAAGACTAGAGACCGCAGATATGAGAGTCCTGAGAAAGATTAGAGGCGTGAACAGATGGCATCAATGGCAATATCATATTAAAAATGAGGATATTAGGAAAGAGCTTGACATTGTCAGCATCCAGGAATGCGTTAGCAGAGCTAATCTCAGATGGTATGGTCACTTAAATAGAATGGGAGAGGAAAGATTAGCAAAACAAGTGTTCTCTGCCAGGTTGGCAGGAAAACGACCCAGAGGAAGACCAAGATATAGGTGGATTGATACGGTACAAAGTGTCTTAGACGATAGAAATATAAGATCTGATAATGTTGGAGTCTTGACAAGTAACAGACTGATTTGGAGGAAAATTGTAGATAGGAAGTTAGTGATGATGTAATTTTGTCATGTAGTACTGTCATATCCTGTACACCCCTTGAGGGTACATGGCAGGAATTTGATGATGATGATGATGATGAACTTATAAATCCAAAATATCTTTGAAAAACTGTGAATGAAGTTTTCAGCTTAATTTATTCAAAGTAATGTTATTTTATGGAACTCTAATATTTTCTAAACTGTTTATGCCATTTTTATATGAAAGAAAGAAATGGCAGTAAGATTATTTTTCCAAAACATCGCTGAAGTGAATCACCAAAAATACTTTATGCACAAACTTTGTATCTTAAATGCTGTGAGAGGAGTGAAATAGTTATTAATATTCCAGAACTTAAGAAAGGGAAAATCATCACACATGATCATAGACAAATGTAGAAAGTTTTTTTTCCCCTTGGTTACAAAGCATATTATACTTGTCAAGAAACTATATTCTTGTTTTATTCCTTTACACAAGCATAAAGAATTAAAAAAACGGATATAACTTCTGCACTGATGTAATCTTAGAATTTTCCTGGATCGAGCTCTGAAGAGACCTCAATAAAGGTCAAAATCAGTTTAAGCAGCAACCCTTCCTACAACACAAAGCAATATGCACATTCAACAGGGAGTGTGATTTGTATTATGGGATAGTAAAGCAAATAGTAATAAGGCAATAGCCATTATATACAAGTAGACCAGTAGTAAAGATACTTCATAGACAAACTTTATTTGCTCTACTTAAATAAACTAGTATAATATACTTTGTAGCCAAGCAAGAAAACCTTCTACAACTATTTCTGATCCAGAGTATTTTAATATGGTGTTACATCATTTTACTACTTACATATAGAAAATATATGTATATGAGTACTACATTGATTTAAACTTCATATCTTCTTCAGGTGTGGCATCCGCTGATAAGACATAGATAAAGATCAAAACCAGTCTGAGTAGCGACCCTTCCAATAATGCATAACAATATTGAAGTATGGTTTTTCATTACAGGATGCTGAGGCAAGTAATGTGAAGTCAACAGCCTAGTATACAAAGTAGACCAGTCATACACTTTGCTTTTGCTTGGATAAAGGACTAAAAAAGAATATAATTTCTTTTAAGTATAATATATCTCATCAAATGATAATCAAGCCATCTGTTGAAAGTTTTTTCACTTGGTTAGACAATAAATTATATATTTAGTTTAATCCTTTATCCAAGTGTAAGCAAACAAAGTTTGCGCGCCTGAAGCATCTTCAGAACTGGGGCAACTCATGGCAAAGCACATCTCCTTGTGGACATGTATAATGCTTTGCATTATGGGAAGGGTCACTACCCAGACCGGTTTTGAACCAAGGTTGAAGCAATGCGGGATGATTTCTGCATTGCTTCGACCTTGTTATCATATCACCTCTGGGTCTGGCTCTCAGTGAAGAGACCTCAATAGAGGTTGAAACCGGAGACCCTTCCCATAATGCATATCATTATACATGTCTGCAAGGGGATGTGCGTTGCATTATGGGATACTAAGCAAGTGATGTGAAGTCAGTCCAACTTTGCCATGAGTTGCCCCGGTGATGAAAATACTTCAGGAGCAAACTTTGTTTGCTTACACTTGGATAAAGGTTTAAACTAAATATAATTTATAATCATAGCCTTCTGATCCCTAGCCAAAGCAATCAGGCACAATTTCTGCCCATCCACATTTCCACCATTCTTATATTAATGTAATGATGTAAACAATGTAATTTGTGATGTAAACATTCAGTACATTCAAAAGAAAAGTGGTAAGTCAGCCAGCAAACTATTGCCCAGTTCCTCTCACTTCCATTCTCTAAAAAAAACTATGTAGAGATCATCAACAGCCAATTTCTACACCACTCAAGACCTACAAGCTAAGTTGTCACTAGAATTTATTAGCCTAAATCCACTAAACCCAGAACCCACCTCTGGATTTAAGCCATGGAAAGGTTTGAACAACCTCAGATGGATGCTCTTGACATTTCTAAGGTATCTAATTGGATCTGACACAGAAAACTGCTCAGCAAACTATCATCCTAAGGTCTGCCTTCAACTTTTCCAACTGAGATTCTAGATTCCTCTTCTTGTAGGTGTACTCCATGGCTCTGCACTTTCACCCGCTTTCTTCCTCCTGCATATATATGACCTGCTCTGACTTCAAATTCTATCCATAGCTTGCTAAATAAAACTTAAACACTACCAAAATACAATTCTGTATAATGTCTCACAAGAAAGATCTTGCATCACTATGCTTTACTTTCAAAAACAGTGATTATTTATATATACAATAGACACCACTTATTGCGATCACTTTTGGACATTTGCTTTTCAATAACAATAATTGGCTGATAACATTAAGCAAATCATATAAAAAATTGCATCATTTATTTGAATTTGTTATGAACATTATTTAATTTATTGTTATAAACAACATAAAATTTATTTTAAAAACTTATCTAGTGTTGTCTGTCGTGTCATTGAATATAGTAGTTCATGAATAAATTGCTCATACTCACATAATGCCTTTCAAAGTTTGTCACTCTATGTTGCACACTGCAACGATGTATTCGTAGAGCTTCTTGCATCTGGGCATTGGATGGAGGAGCTTCTAAAATTTGTTCTTCTATACTTGTATTAGGTTCACTTTCTTCTATCAGTTTACAGTTCTCATTGGAAGCAGCTTGACATATTTCTGGCACTGTCATTGTAGCCACCACTTCAACGTTATCAACATCCAACCAATTTTCAAATTCTTCTTTTGACATATCTGGGGTGTTATCAAAAATTTCATTTGTAAGATATTCTAATTCTTCAGAAGGAGTTTCAGAGTTTGTCTTACAAAATCCACCTTTCTGGAAGCAGTTTTCACAGTCTTCTCTGTGACTTGCTTCCATGACATTGCTACCGAATGCGCTGCATCAAGAAGGAAAATCTTTTTGCAATTGCACTTGCATCAGATTGATCTTTTATATAATCAAGTTCAGCTATAATTCTTACACAAACTTCCCTGCGATAATAAGCTTTAAAACTTGCATGATGCCTTAGTCACATGGTTGAATTAATAATGTAGTGTTCAGAGGCAAGAAAATGACTTTGATATTCTTTAATGATAAATTGTTTAATTTAAGATCCCACTTCCAATTGTTGAAAATGTCATTAGTCATCAAGCATTTGCACTAGAACAGTAGTCAACAGGCAAACTTTTGACACCTTTAAAAAACCGAAGATCTTTACTTTTTCCAATCACTAGGAGCTTTTCACACCTTTCATATTAGCACAACAAAGAAGTCACTCGCTCTTTTGAAGATTTAAATCCTTTAGTACTTTCATTTTTAAACAAATAAGTATGCTCAGGCATTGCACGAAAATAGAGTCCTGTTTTGCCTGCACTGTAAATATCTTCAGGAGAATATTCAGCAATAATTTTTGGCCACTGTCTTAATCCACACATCAGTGGATAAAAAATCAGCACTTTTTCCTTCACCATGAATATGCTTGTATACAATATTCTCTTGCTTTTTCCACCTGTTAAACCATCCATCAGTTGTGGTGAAATTTTCTTTGCCCATTGTTTTTGAAAGTTCTTCTGCTTTTTGATGCATCAAAGGCCCATTAATCGAAGCATTCTTTACACAAACATTACTAATCCAAATTTTTAATGCTGATTCAACTTGAGTATCCTTACCAGATCAGGCTCACTTCCAATCCATGTTCTCATTAGTAAGAGCTGAAGTTTCAATGTTTGATCTATTTTTTTTTAAGATCATACACAAGAGTGGTTGTGAAATTTTTAAATATACAGCCGCACTACGCTACCTCATTTTGGGCAATTTATCATAGCACTCCAAAATTCTTTGCTTTTCTTGAAAAGATAAATCTTTATGTTTTTTACTTGCTTCCGATTTTGATAATGCTAAGGGCTGTTGTAATGAACACTTAAAGTCAAATTCACTTAATGAAAGAGACCACAAAAATAAACTCGAAAAATCACAATTACTGTATGTATACACCCTCTGCATTTTCCTGGAAGATTAAAGATTTATGGAAGATAACATTACCTACCTGCATTTGCCTGGAAGATATAAGATTTATGAAAGGATAAGATTAAAGGAAGATTAACAAAAAAAAAGTCAGATTTCGACAAATGTTCTTTGTCAGATTTAATCCTGATTAACCCTTATTTCTTAGAATTCTGAGACATAAAAGGCTAAACATTAGAGGATTTTGATAATAATAACCAGAGTTTTGATTATAACAGACGCATTATTTTTAATTCATTTTAAATGGTGTGTCTTGGGACCAACTGATTTCAATAACAATAGCCGACTGATAATATTATCTACAATTACAATAAGCAGATTCTACTGTATATATATAAATAGTATTTTCACCTATACTACTACTAATATTGTATAAATCCCAAATCTGCCCAAACATGGAACATTGCTCACATATTTGGAGTGGTGCATCCCAAACATTATTATGAATACTAGTATTGCTTGATGCTATTCAGAAGAGAGCAACCAAATTAACTATAATAAATTTAGTTTAATCCTTTATCCAAGTGTAAGCAAACAAAGTTTGTGCCTGATGTATCTTCAGGACTTGTGGTAAAGGTGGACCAAGCTCTCATCACTCCTTGTCTTAATATTTCCCATAATGCAAAACACATTTCCTTGCAGACATGTATAATGTTATGCATTAAAGGAAGGGCCACTACCCAGACCGGTTTCGACCTTTATTGAATGTTCAAATACAGGTCAAACTCCAAAAACTCAACATTGTTCCCCTCAGTAACAGGCTCACCCCACCAGCGAGCAGAGCCACTCATTTGCTCATATGTCATCTGAGGGGTAACAGCAACAGCCATGCCTCAGTTAACTTCATGGTCTACAGCATTGCCATTCATCACCCAAGTTTCCAACCAGTTTCGACCTTTATTGAGGTCTCGTCAGTGGGAGCCAGACTCAGAAGTGGTGATACTAAGGAAGAAGCAATGGAGAAGTCATATTTACCCATATGAGTTGCCAAAAGGTGTACCTTATTATTAAATTACTCTGGATTCAGAGAAAGATGTTGGAAGTTTTTTCCCACTTGGTTAGGCTATAATAAATTTAGTTTAATACTTTATCCAAGTGTAAGCAAACAAAGTTTGCACCTGACGTATCTTCAGGACTGAGGCAACTCGTGGTAAAGGTGGACCAAGCTCTCAACTCTCCTTGTCTTAGCATCTCCTATAATGCAAAGCACATCTCCTTGGGAACATGTATAATGCTATGCATTAAGGGAAGAGCCACTACTCAAACCTGTCTTGGTAGTGGCCCTTCCCTTAATGCATAGCATTATACATGTCTGCAAGGAGATGTGCTTTGCATTATGAGAGATATTAAGACAAGGAGTGATGAGAGCTTGGTCCACCTTTACCATGAGTTGCCTCAGTCCTGAAGATACTTCAGGTGCAAACTTTGTTTGATTACACTTGGATAAAGGATTAAACTAAATTTATTATAGTATAACCAAGTGGAAAAAACTTCCAACATCCTTCTCTGAATCCAGAGTAATTTAATAATAAGGTGGTACACCTTTTAGCAACTCGTATAGCTAAATATGACTTCTCCATTGCTTCTGCCTTGCTATCACCACTTCTGGGTCTAGCTCCCACTGACGAGACCTCAATAAAGGTCTAAACCTTTATTGAGGTCTCGTCAATACCGGTCTGGGTAGTGGCCCTTCCCTTAATGCATAGCATTATACATGTCTGCAAGGAGATGTGCTTTGCATTATGGGAGATGTTAAGACAAGGAGTGATGAGAGCTTGGTCCACCTTTACCATGAGTTGCCTTAGTACTGAAGATACGTCAGGCGCAAATTTTGTTTGCTTACACTTGGATAAAGGATTAAACTAAATTTATTATAGTCCAAACAAGTGGGAAAAAACTTCCAACCAGATTAACTGATGACCCCCTCTTTCTGCCTTACACCTCTTGTACAGGTATTTGCATTGTCAATGCTCTGCTGAACTGGCACTATCATTCTACTTTTTTTTCTAAAACTATAAGAACAAGAGGAGCAGTTTCTGGTAAACATCCATTTACCATCTACCTCCAAATATATATATACCCCGAAGTTATGTGGTAGGTGGGGCCAACAAAAAAGTGTGTAAGTCGAACTCGCGTAACTCGGGTATAATTTTGCATACAAGCATACAAAATATTAGTTAATTGGGACCAAAGGTTTACAAAAACACCTATTTTTTTAAGAAATATAATCATAATTGTAGTTTTTCATACATAAAAAAAAAAGAAAGTTATTTTGATGTCAATGGTTTCATAAAATCTAATAGATTCATCTGACGGCATAATGTCTTTTTCTTGTCATACAAAATTTCTTCATAGCAAGCTAATGATTTTTTTATTCCTTATCTTGTGGCTACAATTCGTTCCTCGTTAGAATCTATGTCCTCCAAAATCTGTAAACCTTTCTTTTATGACTGTTCTCACTGTGGATTCCTATAGATCAAACTTCTTTGCTAGCTCACAAATTTTCATTCTGCCTTCAAAATCCTTAATAATGTTGAGTTTTGTTTCCATAGTGAATGTTTTTCTTTTCTTGCTAGCTGTAGAAGAATCAGACTTGCTTCCTTTAAACGACATTATTATTTTTTATGTGATAAAATTTTTATGAAGAACATAACATTAAACAATCGCAAGGTTTGTAGACTATAAAAATCGTGTATGAATGGAGACCGCATGAAACACGTCACTGCTTATTCACAGCATGTGCGACACTGGCGAATGTGGCTGGCGCCGGAAAGATATGACTAGTGGTGAGGCCTGAAGCAGGACGGGAATACGTACATATATGAAACCGCATAACTCCGGATTCGCGTAAGTCCGGGTATGACTGTATATATATATATATATATATATATATATATATATATATATTAAGTGCACTTTATTCTTATACAGAAATGTCCCATAATATAATGTTTCACTTTATGATGATGTACTTTTATGCCCATTTATACCACATTCATTCATGATGGTTTTAGCAATACACGACACTCCAATAAATCAGCTGATGCACAATTTTTGTGTAATCAAGTTTAAGACATAACTGCTTGCTGTATTTCAGTGTTTCACTGTGAATTATAAAACTGTTTATACTTATTACTTTATTTTATTTTTGTCATCATCATGAAATTCTTGACATATACCTTCAGGGGTGGGGTGGGGAGTCATAATAGTACTATATGAAAAAGTTGCATCATTACTAAACTTCCTACTGTCAATTTTCCTCCAAATTAATCCATTAACTGTCAAGACTCCAATATTATCACACATCATACTTTTTTTCTTCTAAGGCACTTTTTACTATATCGATTCACCTAGATCTTGGTCTTCCCATTAGTCTTTTTCCTGCCATCCTGGCAAAGAATATTTGTTTTGCTAACCTTTCCTTGTCCTTTCTGTTTAAGTGACCATACCATCTTAGAATAGCCCTGCTCATACATTCTTGATTGTTAACAATGTCAAGTTTCTTCCCAACATCCTCATTTTTAATGACAGTGCTATTAATACTATCTGTTGATAATATTAACAATAAAATTAACCATATTAACATTTTGTTAATAATATTTACCTGTAGTTTCTTTAATTTGAATTATACGTCAAAACAAGACTAATTTTTCCTGTAATTTTAACTTTATGGCCATCATGTAGCGATTTACGCTAAGATCATAGGATTACGAATCTCCGCCAACAAGTAATTTTCAATCTGTTTCGTCTTATTATTGAAAACATTATGGTTAAATACTTGTATATAAATAAGTAACTTACATTTGTGCATTATTGTATCTTGATAATAACACCGAGCATGTCAAAACTATTGTCGAAGTGAAATTGAAAACAAAATATTTTATTTCAATCTATTATAATATTTATAAAATATTTTTGACTATCCATGATGGAATTTGTAAAATCAAATAAAGGAAAGGAGAAAGTGATTTTTGAAGGTTATGTGCATAAAACAAAAAAGTTCAACAAATGGTGTTGTATCATTTGAGTGTGAAAGAAGGTGTAACAAGAGTGAATGTAAAGCTAAATTAAACTCCATGGAGAAGCTTGTGGAATGGTTAAACGATCATTCTCATGGTCCAGATCCAGCGCAACAAGAAGTTCTCAAAGTAGTTCGACAAATTAAAAGACTGGTAGAAGAAACTGAAGAAGCACTGCAGCAAATTATCAACCAATCTCTTTCAACAATAAGTAAAGATGTAAAAGCCAAATTGCTGACAGTTCATCATTCATGTCGAAATGTCAGACGTCACTGTCAAGCCATTAACAATCCATTACCTGTTCCGTCAAATGTTGGCGAAATCGATATTCAAGATTGTTACAAAGTTACACATAATGGCCAAGATTTTCTTTTGTTTGATTCCAGTTCAGACAATAACAACAGAATGTTCATCTTTGGAACACATGACAATCTCAGACTCTTGGAAACAACATCTCACTAGTTTCTGGATGGGAATTTCAAAACTGCTACTGTGTGTTTTTTTTTTCAACTGTATACCATTCATGTACTAATTAATGGACAAACTATTCTGTATGTTTAGGCATTACTGCAAAACAAAACTCAGGATACATATATTAAACTGTTTGAGACATTAACTATGCTCAATGTCAATTTGAAGCCAATCAGCATCATGATCTATTTTGAATTGGTAGTTATAAACAGTTTTAGAAAGAAGTTTCCCAGACAATGAAATTAAACTATGTTTCTTTCATCTAAGTCAGAACATCTACCTGAAAATTCAAGAGAATGGTTTGCAACAACATTACCAAGAAGATTCCGACTTCGCACTGAAATTAAGAATGATGCCAGCTCTTGCATTTGTTCCGACAGATGATGTCGGTGTTTTTGAAGAATTGTATGAATTTCTACCTCCAGAAAGCTTACCAGTCGCAGATTATTTTGAAGATTCTTACATTGGAAGACCACAATGCCATGGACGATGGCAACCAACTTATGCCATCAACATGTCGAATATGTATCAACGATCCGAAGATGAATTACCAAAAACAAATAATTCAGTAGAAGGATGGCACAGAAGTTTCCATCCCACCATTTGGAAATTTAATGGATTTCTCCAAAGAAAACAAGCATTACGACAAGTTTACTACACTCAAATGTTGGCCAGTCATTCATCACAAACTCCGAGAAAGAAGTATGCATGCTGATTCAAATGCACGGATTCTTACCATAGTTTGCAGCATTATGGACTATCTACGTGGGATAGCACACAACCTTTCTTTCTTTCTAAGTATTAATCCGTAATTAATAATATTAAACTACATTTCCTGTAAAAGATTCAATATTTTCAATGAATTAATTTTTCTCTCTATCTATGTCCTAAAATGTGCATATTAGGTGTTAGTATAATTTTAAATTTATATCCATATTTTGTTGTGTCAAATAAATTTTTATTTTGTCAAATTTATTTTAAAGAGTTTTTATATGGGGGGTGGGTAATGTCAAGAGTTTTTTACATGTTTTTTTTATATGTGGGAGTTTTTAAACAGGGGATTATTGTCCAGAGGGTTAATTGTCCTGTTACGGTCATGCATAGAGCTAGTTTAGTATTTTGAATAATTTCTTTCTTGTTTCATCCAAATTTATTCAGCCAACTTCTACAAAATGTTATATTCAGTCAATGACAATCAAAGAAAAGAAGGAGTAGCCATGGTATTCAACACTAAATACGAGGCTAATCTTCTTGAATGGCAGGCAGTCTCAAGTAGAGTGATGTGGGCAAATATAAGAATGGGGAACTGGACAATGAGACTTGTTTGTGTCTATGATCCCACAGAAGGTTCTACTAAGGTAGAAGTGGAGGAATTGTTTTGAGACTCTAGAGAAAGCTACTGACACAATGAAAAAGGAAAAGTTGGTCCTTCTTGGGGATCTAAACAGCAGAGTAGGAAGTGATTGTCAGACATACAAAAAATATTTTGGGAAAATTTGGAGAAAAGAGCAAAGCTAACAATAATGGCAAATACCTGTTGGATTTCTGCTCAGAACATGGACTGGTTATTACTAACACCATGTTCCAACATAAAAATGCGCACAAATTCACATGGAGAGAAGAGGCAAGGAATGAGAAAAGTCTCATTGACTATGTTATTGTTGATAGTGATGTTTTCTCCCTGGTGCAGGACATCAGAGTGTACAGAGGATTTGAAATTGTAAGTGATCACTATTTAGTCTTGAGCAGGATAAAATTCAATTTCATGTAAGAAAGTCTAAAAGCGAATAAAAGTTGAGCAGCTCTCAGATGTGAACTTTGGACTAAAATACACAAAGATTATTGAAGAAAAAATGAAAGAGTTTGAGAACAAGAACCAAACCTTGGAGATTCAGTGGCAAACCTTAAAGAAAACCCTGATTGATTCAGTCAGAGAGGCATGTGACGAGGTTGTCTGCAAGGATATAAAAATCAGAACTCCATGGTGGACAGAGGAAGTTAAAGAGGCAGTGAAGGGAAAGAATAAAGCATATCAAAAGTTCCTGGCAAATAAGTCAGCTTGTGCTGGTAGAAAATAAAAGACAAATGTAAGAAAGCTAAACACTGTGTAAAACTAGCTAAACAAAAGTCATGGGAGGACTTTGGCAAGAACATAGAAAATAAATATCAAGAAGGTGGTACAATATTCTGGAGGTTGTTGAAGAAGCTTAGAAATGGAGGAAAGAGTGCAGTAAAAGGAGTTTGAGATGATAAAAGTGACATGAAAACGGGAGAAAAAGATATCCTTGAAGTATGGAGTAACTGCTTCGAAAAATTGCTAAATGAAACAAGCAGTGATGACAGCACACTGGTAAAAAACACTCAACAGGCCTGCAGTCAGGAATACATATACATACGTGAAGTAAAAAAAAAAGCCATCAAAGGCTTGAAATGTGGAAAGGCAGCAGGAGTAGATGATATTTAACCAGAAATGCTGAAGTATGGTGGTATAAAAGTGTTATAGTGGCTGCAGAGCATAGATCAGAATGCCTGGACAGAGGGACGAATTCCAGACGACTGGAGTAGAGCTCTTATAGTATCCATATATAAAAAGGGAAATAAAACTGAATGTGAGAATTACAGAGGTATATATCCCTATTGAGTGTTCCTGGTAAGATATATGCAAGTATACTTGAGAAACAGTTGAAAGGAATTGTGGAAGAAAAGCTTGGTGAAGAACAAGCTGGATTCAGGCCAAATAGAGGCTGTCAGGATAAGATTTTCACTTTACGACAAATAGTCGAGAAAGCATGGGAATATAACAAAGATCTGTATTTAAGTTTTGTCGATCTGGAAAACGCATATGACAAGGTGCCAAGAGAGAAGCTATTCAATAAGCTACAGTTATATGGTGTTTAATGGGACATTATATCAAGCAATACTTAGTCTTTATTTGAGTTGTAAGTCAGCAGTTAGAATTGAAGGAAGTACAGGAAGATGGTATGTTAAATCTGGTGTGAGACAAGGATGTACATTATCCCCTCTGTTATTCATTATCTATATGGATCACGTTATGAGGGAAAGTGGTATTAAACATGATAACAGAATTGGAGATGTCAGTCAGCCCTTTGCTTTATGCGGACAATGTTATACTTCTAAATAAATCCGCTACAAATCTGCAAGATTCCCTGACTAAAATGAATAGCTGTTGTAATAGATGTTGTATGAAGGTCAGCAATAAAAAGGCAAAGACAATTAAAATAGGTAGAATCATTGAAAATGTTGTGCACGGGGAACCTGTGAAACAAGTAAAACATTTCAGCTACTTAGGCACGATTTTTACTGAAGATGGTAAATTAAATATGGAAATAGACAACAGAATCAACAAAGCTGGTATGGTAGGAAGTCAATTAAATAAATTCATATGGAATAAGAGAGAAATTAGTCAGAACACTAAATTAGCTGTATACAAGACAGTGTTCAAACCAGTTTTAACTTATGGATCTGAGAGCTGGAGAAGTAAAACACTTGACCAATAGAGACTGCAAATATGAGAGTCCTGAGAAAGATTATAGGTGTGAACTGATGGGATCAATGGCAGTATCATATTAAAAACAAGGATATAGGGAAAGAACTTGACATTGTCAGCATCCAGGAATGCGTTAGCAGAGCTAATCTCAGGTGGTATGGTCACTTAAACAGAATGGGTGAGGAAAGATTAGCAAAACATCTTTGCCAGGTTGGCAGGAAAACGACTCAAAGGAAGACCAAGATATAGGTGGATTGATACGGTACAGAGTGCCTTAGACAATAGAAACATAAGATCTGATAATGCTGGAGTCTTGACAAGTAACAGACTGATTTGGAGGAAAATTGTAGATAGGAAGTTAGTAATGACATAAAATTTTCATTTAGTATTATCATATCCTGTACACCCCTTGAGGGTACATGTCAGGAATTTGATGATGAACTTCCTACCATACCAGCTTTGCTAATTCTGCTATTTCCAAATTTAATTTGTCATCTTCAATAAAAATTTTGCCTAAATGTTTCACTTGTTCTATAGGTTCTCATTTTGGGTTGCAGTTGATATTTTCAATTTTGCTGCCTATTTCCATTGTCTTTCTTTTCACTGCTGATTTTTATACCAAATGTATTACAGCAGTTCACTTAATTGAGTCAAGCCATCCTGAAGACTTGTACTATGACCCCTCTTTCTGAGAATCACTCTGATCTCTCTCTCTCTCAGACATTCAGTTTGCATTCAAAAGTATAACATCATCTGCATAAATTAAAGAGCTGAGATTAACATCTCCAATTTTGATATCAGGTTTAATACCACTTGCCTTTATAATGATCCAAACAGATGATGAATGATAATGGAGATAATGTACACCCTTCTCATATCTGATTTAACTAGAACTATATGGGGTAAATGGAACATTATACAGAGCATACATAGTCTATATTTAAGTTGTAAGTCAGCAGTGTAACACAAGAATGCACACTATCTATTCTTATTGATTGCATTGCTTGATTACATTCATTGCATTATAAAACAAAGTGGAATTATATGTAATATTAAAATCAGAGATATCAAACTTAGCTCTTTGCTTTATGCAGATGATATTGTACTCCTAAATACATCCAATGCAAGTATCCAGGATTCTTTAAACTAAATAACAGCCATAAAAATCAGCAATAAAATGGCAAACTATGAAAACAGTTAGGAACATAGAAATCTTCAGTCACATTCTCAATGGAGAATCTATAGAACAAGTAAAATATTTTAGATATTTAAGCAGTTTTTAGTGCAGATGGCAAATTAAATATGGAAATAGACAACAGAATAAGCAAAGCTGGTGTGGTTGGGAGCCAGATGAATAAGTTTATATAGAATAAGAGGAAAATTAGCCAAAACACCAAACTAGCAGTACTTAAGACAGTGTTGAAACCAGTTTTAAGTTATGGAACTAAGTGTTAGGTTAGAAATAAATCACTTGATCAAAGACTAGAGACCACAGATATGAGAGGTCTGAGAGATTAGGGGAGTGGACAGATGGTGTGAATGGTAGAATCATATTAAAAATGAAGATAAGAAACTTGACATTGTCAGCATTCAAGAATGCATGAGCAAGGCTAGTCTAAAGTGTTATGGTCAGCAAAACAGGTGTTTGATGTTTGATGCCAAGATTGCAGGAAAAAAAGACCCAGAAGAAGACCTAAATCTAGGTGGATTGATATAGTCAGAAGTACTTTAGAACTGTAATGGTAGATATGAATATTGAAGTGCTGAAAAGTAATCTATTTGGAGAAAAATTGTTAATAGGAGATAGATTAGTTATAATGTAAACTTAATCATGTATTACTGTTATAGTGGCCTGTACACCCTTTAGGGTAAATATCAGGAAACTGATGATTATGAATAATTTAAAAGAAAAAAGCAACAGAAAACCAACATCATAAACCTAAAATCAGCTTGTGTGGATAATATATTTCGTTCCTGCCGGCCTGGTTGGCCGAGTGGTTAGCGTATCCGCTCTCCAGTCAAAAGGCTGCGGGTTCGAATCCCACTGTGGGCATGGATGTTGTGTTGTGTTGTTTATGAAAATAATAGTGGTGATGGCGGACAGTAGATGGAGTTGGTGGTGGAGACAGAGAGCTGCAGAGCAGGTGCCCTCCCTCGATGAGTCTTAGGACTCCCTGGAGGTGTCAAATAATAATAATAAAAAAAAATTCTTTGGCTAAGTTTAACAGAACAGCTAAAATAATTCACAAACTAAATGAATGGTAGTTAATAATTTTAGCTGTTTCACATATACCATTAACACTGAAACTTGTAAATAACAGGATTCTACCATTTTATGGACATACTCCTAGGAATTTCTGAAGAATAGAAACTCAGTTATTCAGCATTCAGAGAATACCTACACCAGAAGTTACACTATCTGATCAAAAATATCTGGACATCCCATTTGTAGTGATGGACATAGCTATACACAATCACAATCATGGCTCATACAGGTATAAAATCTAGTCTGTTTCTCCACAAAGATTGCAAGCACATGGCTTTGCACTCTTCATAGACAAACATTAACAGTAAAATGGGCCATACTGAAGAGCCCAGTGCCTTTCAATGTGGTACTATCATAGGATGCTACCTCTGCAACAAACTCAGTTCAAGAAATTTCTTCCTTGTTGCAGCTGCTCCAATCAACAGTAAGTGATGTTACTGTGAAGTAGAAATGCCTAAGGACAACAACAGCATAATTATTATCTGGTAGGCCACAAAATCAGAGTGACCACCAAGTGCCAAAGTGTGTGTGATATGAAAAAATTGTCAGTCTTCAATTGAAACACTCTACCAAGTTCTACAATCAATGTCAGCACCACAACTGTTCAATAGTAGCTGAAGAATGTGGATTTCCATGGCTGCATGCAAGATTAACATCAGTAAGAATAATGCCAAGTGTTAGGTGAAGCATTGTAAAGCTTGCTCCCCCACCCCCAACTGGGCTCTGGAGCAGTGGAAACGCATTATCTCGAGTGATGAATCACATTTCATCATCTGATAATCCAACAGATGAGTCTGGGTTAAGCAGATGCCAGGAGGATGCTATCTGCCTGAATGTTGTTCCAACTGGGAAATTAGGTGGAGAAATTCCATCCCTTCATCCCCCAGTTCCAGTGATGGGGAATCTTAATGCTATCGCCTATAATGACATTCTAGACAATTCTGTGTTTTCAACATGTTATGGCATGTTATAGCAAAAGGCTCTTTCCTGCATCAACACTGCCCCATCCAAAGTGGAGGAATGGTTTGATGAGATGGGTGGGAAAAGAACTTTATGGCATACACAGAGACCTGATCTCAAACCTGCAGAATGAATCTGAATTCTGATTGCGAATCAGAATTCAGATTCCAGGCTGAACTGCCTGATATCAGTATCAAACCTCACTAATGCTCTTCTGGAAAAGTAGAAGGGAATTACTGCAGCAGCATACTAAGATTTAGTGGAAAGCCTTCTCAGAAGATTGAAGAATGAGAATGAACAAGTGTGAATAGATATAATTTCATTACTAGAAAAAGAATTATTAATCATTTACGATTGTAGTGCTATATTCATGAGTCTATTAAGTTGCTGGGGTGGAGCAAATTATATGTTATCCTATAAATTCTGTATATGCATGTTTGCATTTATGATGAGAAAAAAAAACTTATGAAGAGGCAGAAAGAGATTTGTTTGCAAAATATAAATAACTAACCTTTGATATCTATCAGATATCGACCCCCCCCACCTGCTCCAATTTATGTCATCATAATTTCAGATGATATCTTGTTTAACACCTTTGCAAAAGCCAGCATCATCATCATGTAGATATTTCCTTTATTGCCCTCAACTACCACTTTATACCACAAAGTGAATAAATTACTAAGACAAGATACTCAGTAACTCCACTATATCGACTGAACCAGTCGATATAGTGGAGTTACTGAGCGCGCACTTTGCAAAAGTATATCATGCAGGTGGTGACATTGAAAAAATGAAGGAACCATTAGTTTATACGGGAATTGTGATGAATGAAGTGGAGGTGAATAGTCTATTACAGAACCTTAATGTGAATACATCTGTGGGATTGGATGGTATACCAGCACGGGTCTTGCGTGAAGCGGCTAAGGAATTATCAGTGCCCTTGACCATGTTGTTTAATCTGAGTCTCGGGTCTGGTTTAGTCCCGAAGGCGTGGAAAGAGGGGAAAATAGTTTCACTGCATAAAGGAGGATCCAAGACTATGGTGACAAATTACCGACCGATCAGCATATCAGGAGTCGTTGTCAAGTTCTTGGAGAAAGTAGTCAACGGAAAAATACTCATTTTCATCAATCAATGAATGGATTGATGAAAATGAGATACTGTACAGGGGACAGCATGGCTTTGTGAAGGGTAGATCATGCCTCAGTAACTTGCTCAAGTTTTATAACAAGGTGACGGCAGAACTGGATAAGGGAAATGGGTTTACAGTGATACTGCTGGACCTGGCAAAAGCGTTTGACAGGATACCACATGGAATTCTAATCCGTAAACTACAACATATGGGAATGGATATAGGGTTGGTGAGATGGATAGGTGGGTGGTTGATGGAGAGATAGCAGAGAGTAGTTTATTCAGGAGTAGAGTCCAAAAGATGTCCTGTGACTAGTGGTATGTCACAGGGTTCTGTTCTTGGACTACTGCTGTTTAATTTATTCATTAACGTTATAGGGAAGGATCTAAAAGGAACAGTTCATTTGTTCGCTGATGATGCAAAGTTGGGTAGGGCGATAGTGAATGCAGAAGATGTCAAAGTCTTGCAGGATGACTTAGATAGATTGGAGTTCTGGGCTAAGGAGAATGGATGTCAATTTAATGTGACAAAATGTAAGGTTATGCATTTTGGGGTGAAAAGATTAGCAGCAGTATACCACATTGGTGGAACTGTACTCCAAGAGATTGATGAGGCCAGGGACTTGGGAGCGTTGGTGGATAGGGAGATGAAGTTTAGGGGGCACATTGCAAAAGTAGCGAAATCAGCTCATCAACTCACTTGGATGTTGAAAAATACCTTGACGAGCAGAGACAAGCAAGTTATTGTACCTCTGTACCGAGCCCTGATAAGACCTCATCTCGACTACTGTGCCCAGATTTGGTCACCTAGGTTCCTTCTTGATGGGGAGGAGGTGGAGAGGATCCAGAGGCGAGTGACTAAGATGATAGCAGGTCTATGGAATGAATCATATGAGAACAGGTTGAAGATTTGTGGGTTGCAGAAACTAGTTGATAGGCAGAAAAGGGGAGATATGATTGAGACATTCAAATTGCTAAAAGGATTCTATAGGATTAATTCAGAGGATATTTTTGAGATCAGGACTGGTGGTGAGAGAACTAGGGGACACCTATGGAAGATGGGCGAGAGTGTGGTTAGCAGGGGTGTTAGAGCTGGGTTCTTTACTTTTAGAGAGGTAAATGAGTGGAATAAGCTGCCAGAGTCTGTTGTGGGTGCTATGACAGTGAGCGAGTTCAAGGCAAGGTATGATAGATACTGTGAGAATGTCGAATAGTTGTGTGGACATGATGTTTAGGGCCTCCCTCGAAGAGTCTAAGGACTCCCTGGAGTAGCCCGAAATAATAATAATAATAATAATAATACCCATTACAAGTAAACAGCAGCCATATACATTGGTAGTCCAATAAATAACTGTGGGGAATGGAGATAATTCATCTTCGTGTGTCAGGAATATGTGTGTGGGTTGATGGAGCAACAAATAATCTTGTACAATTTTTTACACGATCAGGATACAAATTTGGTCCTTCCATTATTACTCACTACTGTGAGATGTGTATATGGCCCCTTTAAAGGATCACAATGTATGCCTGAGATTATCGATGGTGAAAGTTTATTTTTCACTTGGTTACACTATAATAAATTTAGTTTAATCCTTTATCCAAGTGTGAGCAAACAAAGTTTGCGCCTGAAAATATCTTCAAGACTGGGGTAAGGTAGTACAACACCGGGTAACTCGTAGCAAAGGTGGACCAAGCTAACATCACTCCTATCCCAGTATCTCCCATAGTCTGGGTAGTGGCCCTTCCCTTAATGCATAACATTATACATATCTGCAAGGAGATGTGTGTTTGCATTATGGGAGATACTGGGATATGAGTGATGTTAGCTTGGTCCACCTGAGATTATCAGACTTAGAATCCTCTTTATTTATATGATCTACTTTGGCTCCAGACATCATAACCCACTTTGTGATTTGCTGCCTCTTGATGACTTCACTGAAATCTTTGACTGTTTATCTCTGAAAGTCAATCACATATAATCTAATTACCCAAACAGCGAAATAATGTTCCTAGGCAATTTCAACATCCACAATTCAGACTGGCTTTCCATCTCCGACTTCACGGACTAAACTGGAAGAGAAATTGAACTGTTTGATGTCATTGACGACCTAACACAAATTGTTTACCTACTCACCAGAATTCCTGATAATCCTCACCATTCTGCCAACACTGAACATTTTCTTAAACATGTCTGACCATAAACTTGTCCATGTTTCATTTTCCATAGTTCATTCTTCTCCCACTCATTCTTGGCCTCACATTATGTGGTACTACAATGATGCGAACTGGATGACCTTTGGAATTTCTATGCCTCATTTCCATAGTCTTGATTACTGCTTCTGCTCTGACCTAATAACAGAAATTATTTTAGCTGGAATGAGTGCTTTTATCCCTCACTCCACTCGAAATCCTTAACCCTTGTTAAACATGATTCTCCAACAATAGTGCCAAAGTAATTTAAGACAAAAATTCAGCATGTGCTCAATGGCTTAAGTCAAGGCATCCAGGCGCTCACTCAGTTTCTACTAAGCTCGTAACAACTGCAAAACAATAATCCATAAAGGTCAAATACACTAAGTTTGTCTCCTGTTCTAATGGCAGTTGAGCTTTCTGATCCATCACCAAGGCTGTGGGATGCAACTTCTGTCCTCCATGTTTCCATCTCTCTTATATCCTGATGGTATAACGGTAACATGTCCTGAAGATAAGACAGATCTCTTGGCATCAGTTTTTTTTTTCCTTTTCTTAACTCTAACTCTTGTATAGATGACCAAGCCAAATCTCTCACTATTCCATGACCTATTCACAGTCTGCTTTCTACAAAATTTCCCCAGAAGGACATCAAGAAAATACTCAGTAGCCTTGATACCAATAAATCTCCTGACCTTGATGGTATTCCTCCAAAATTTACAGCCACATTGTTCAATCTTCTTTAAGCAATCATTACTCATCTGATACCAGCCTAGAGCTTAGAAGCAAGCTTTTATCCAGTTGGTTTCTGGCGAAGGAGATAAATCAACCATCAAACTATTACTCTAACTTCAATACTCTCAAAAATAATGGAAAAGGTGATCAACAAGCAATTGCCCACTTGGAGACTCACCAATTATTTAGCGATCACAAATACCGATTTCTTCATTCTCATTCCACATCAGATCTCCTAACCTCATCTTTGGACACAAGCTATGGAAAAGTTTGGAGAAACTCAAGTGGTCACGCTCTTGATATTTTCAAGGCATTTGATCAGTCTGAAATCATGGCCTTCTTACAAGCTACCATCTTAGGATATTCCTCCTTCCCTTTTTGAATGGATTGTCAGCAAATCAATGCTAATGTACCTCAGAGTTCTGTGTGCTTTCACCTATGCTCTTCCTCCAATACATCAATAATCCCCTCTCTTGGACATCCAACCCTATTCACAGCTTTGCTAATGAGTAGTTTCCACTCCTCTTTTTCATTTTCAAAACATTGCTCAGGTAATTCAAGCTTCTTCTTTAAACAATGCCTTAAACACTGATCTCCTTGCCATTCTTAAACGGGGTAAAGATAACATGGTGAATTTTAATGCCACCAAAATGCAATCCTCTCACTTATGACAATATCCTGCTCACCAACCAGGATTAGTTTTCTCTTTGTGGGTTAACTTTCACATCTAGACTGTCCTAGTACAAGCACATAAGGTCTACAGCCTCTTCTGTCCCTATAAAAGCTTGGTATTCCTTTTCTTTCTAAATAGTACTTGTTCCCTGCTCAACTTCTGACACTTTATAAAGCCTGAAGAATCCACCTGACCTTAGAATGCTATTCCTACATTTGGCATGGTGCACCTAGGACCTCCAGCCCCTATAGTTCAGCTGGTTTTGACAATGCCCTTTGGTTGGAAAGACCTGAATTTGAATCCTCCCATCAAAGATGTGAAGAGCTTTTATGAGGGATTTTCAAATGAAGGCAAGTTAGCCAGTCTCAGACTACTATAGACTTCTAGAAAGAAATTATGGACGAATCTTATAAGTCTACATTAGTCATGCTTTGACGATGCTAGATGAAATTACTAACATCATCAGAGCATGTAATTTAAAATTTTACTTATGTTTAAGTCATGTCTTATTCCATTAAACAAACAATTATTGAGTAAATTGTATCTTTTCAGCTTGTTCAGGTAAAATCAGTATCAAGCATGAAACTGAGTTATCAAGAGACACAATATAAGTAATATCAGGCCACAGACTCATTAATACAGATATTGCAATAATGATTTACTTTATCAGGAAAATATGTATTTGTTGGATTCTGACTGAAAAGAAATATGTAAACTAGAATAAGTAAACTCTAGTTATTACAGTTAGCATATCATCAGTCCCATCAAAATCAAGAAGAAACTTATTAAATCAAATGAATGATTTTTGCTGAAATATCAAATTTCCTTGCTTCCAGTTATCAAAGAAATTTCTGTACTATTAAGGGAAATCAGATCACTAGAATTGTTACAATAATTCTGCCTTACCGAGGCAGTTTTAATTTCAGATTTTTTGTGTTTTGTTTTTAAGGAAATATTTCCAAATTTATTAGATATATCTTACTTGTTTTTTGGACCAGAATTATGAACTACTTTTGATGATGATGATGATGACGATGGTCCAGGAGAGAGTGAGATGTCTCGTTGAGATTTACCTCCACTTGAGGAAGCCGGAACTGTGCTATTTACCAATGGTAGACTATTTAGATCATCCATTCGACTTACCAAACATGGCTTTAATTTAGGAGAATTGGTATAGCTGAAATGGTTAAATTTTCAGAATGCTAAATCTTCAGTGCAATGAACAATGAAGCAAACATGCTATCATACAATATGAATACTATCCTTTATCAAAGACAAATAATACAAAATAAACACTAAATAGTGTTTAAATTAAGAGGATATAAAATCCCACATTGTTCCAAAACCGAATAAGAAACTCAAAGATTGGAATCAGAGAGTTTCATGCTGAATATAGTAAACTATAAAGTATCAGCGATCACTAGCGTGAGCTAATGCAAGTGGCCCTAGTACATAGTACAATACCGGACAACTCGTTGCAAAGGTGGGGAAAGTTCAGATCGCTATTCTTAGGTATTTTCCATAATGTAAAAACACATTTCCTAGGAAATGTATGCTGTTATTACATTATGGTGGGAGGTCACTACCCAGACCGGTTTCAGCCTTTTTTGAGGCTTCATCAGTGAGTAGGTAGACCAAATTAATACCAAAGTGTATAGCGAAAAGAACTTATATACTCTGCTATACAAGTTTCCAAACAGGTGCAACCATTAAGTTACTTAAATATAAAGAGCTAATAAGCTTCATTTCGGCGATATAAACAATATTTAAATTAAGGGGATATAAAATCCCACATTGTTTCAAAACCGAATAAGAAACTCAAAGATTGGAATCAGAGAGTTTCATGCTGAATATAGTAAACTATAAAGTATCGACTGTGTAAGTGACATCCGCATCACTCATTCCAGCTGGATATGTGGTGCGTTACAATGATAATAATAATAATAATTAAACTAAAACAACAACTTGTGAGAGGCACAAAAAATTAATGTAGTGATTGAACTCACAGGAAATAATGTTTTATTCATAAGAATCAGGGTCCCCTTGACCACATACACGATTTTCAATGTGCTGACCTTTCTTGTGTACAACAAATTGCAACCAGTGTGCGACATGCTCTACAGCTGAGAGTAAAGAGTCAGACTGAATGTTCATAACAGCCCGTTTTATGTTCTCTTTCAAGACATGCAAGTTGGGAATGCCACCAACATACACAATGGATTTCAAATACCCCCACAGCCAAAAGTCACATGGAGTGATGTTCGGGAATCAAGGCGGCCATGCCGTTGGAAAGAACTGACTGATAACTTTCTCATTACTGAAATGCTGGTGTAAAAGGTGCTATACTGAATGTTAAATGTGTGACCGTGCTCCATCCTGCATAAAAATTATGGAGTCCAAACACTGTCTTTGCTACAATGCAGAATGACAAAATTTTCCAGCATTCGTCGATAAATCTCTCCAGTAATGGAGCAGGTTACAGGTCCTGTAGGGGTAATACGCTCAAAAAAGTATGGTCCTATTATGAAATCGGCTGTGAAGTCACACCCCACGGTTACTTTTGGAGAATGCAGTGGTACTTGCTGGATCGTTTGGGATGTTCAGATGCCGAAATTCTGCAGTTGTGAGTGCTGACCGACCCATTCAGATAAAAATGAGTCTCATCACCCCCACAATATTCTCCAAGGCCAGTCATTGTTGACCTCCATTCGGGTAAGAAATGTTAGCACGAAGGTCATGCACTTATCATAATCTGCGGTAGTTAGTGCTTGCACACGACTGAACTTATACAGATAGAAGTGAAGCATTTTCCATAAGATTTTCCAGACTGTAAGCCAAATCAAGTTTGCGACCTATGGCACGAGCACTTGGACCAGTACTGGTCCCTGTGTCGTCAAACACTGCAGTAGCAACGTCTGTTACTGTCTCTTCTTGCACTGCTTTCCATCCTCTGCCAGGTCTAACTCCTAGTGATCCAGTTTCTTCAAACTTCTTAATCATAGCTCTCAGTGCTACAGCTGACATAGGACCTGTACGCAGGTTATGAAGCCTTCTAAATTCCTGAAGGGCCGCTAAGGCATTGCACTGTTTAAGGTAAAACAACTTAATAAGTAAAGCACGCTGAGGCAAGGTAGGATGCATATTCAGCACAATTCTTCAGTCATTCGAATAACTGCCTGAACGTTCCAATCTCTTTTTAAGTGGAATTGGTGGCGCTGCTGTCACGTACGCACAGTAAAATTTGCATAATCCTTTTTACCTGCAATTACTGCAAATATTTGACTGCTTTTGGCTCTGCAAGTGCCAAAATTTCCACAATCAGTGACTTTTGGTACTAAATCTTTTTTTCGCAGAAATCATCTCCTCATGCCTTCAAAAGTCTCAATATAAAATTTGGTCTCATTCCGTTTATTGGTTTTAGCTACAGATGCCTCCAAAGAGAGAAAATTATTTTATGGCCAACTGTACATTGCATGAGCCCTGTTTCGTTAGTGGTGCTGTGTGCAACCAATATTCACACGTTTTAAAAGAGAGGGAGAGTAGCTGTATGGATTAACATGCAATGAGGAGATTATGAGAACTATGTAACTGTAATACCACTGCACAAGGTTGGAATGCAGCCACCTGTTATTTTCAACACACTAAAAACACTTGGAATCAGTAGGATGTTTGTGTATCAGATTATTAACCATTATACCAATACAGAAGATGTATCTGACCACTAAACAGGTCAACCATGCTGTGTTAGGATGTAACAGCTTGTGAGGGCTGTGAAGGTACACCTCCGCTGTAATCCTGTGAGAACGCAGAAAGTGATGTTACCAGAGATAAATGTTTGACAGAGAATGATTTCATGTGTACTAACTGATGACCTGCAGGTGAGAACCTATCATAGTTTATTGGATACTTCATAATACAACTTATATAGCAGAGGTTGATAAAATCAAAGGCACTTTTCCAGTGATATGCAAACAACAGACACAGAGATATCCTCTTCACAGATGAGATTTTCATCTGTGAAAGAGAGGATATGGTAAATTTGGAGCACTCTAACCAAGAAATTTCAATTTGGAATGAGGTTGAAAGAGCAGTTAAACAGTTTAATAACAACAAGGCCCTGATGCAGATGGAATCTTAGAAGACTTAAAGCCACAGTTTAACCATATACTGATACAGAAGATGTATCTGACCACTAAACAGGTCAACCATGCTTTCACTTGGTTATATCATAAATTAAAGATGCCAAGAAATTATATTCTTAGTTTCATCCTTTATAAGTGTTTCATAGACTAATTACAAGGATATGGAAGACAGGATCAGCCTAGACACTGGAAGAAGTCAGTTTTCATACCTGTACAAAAGAAGGGGGAGACATGAAGGATTGCAAAAACTATAGAGTTTAATCTCTCATGTAAGCAAGAATTTATTAAAAATCATTCTAAATAGGATTAAGGCCAAAGTTGAGACAGAGATATCTGAAGAACAAGTAGGTTAATGGTACCAGAGATCAGATCCTTTGCCTTAGACAGATCATCAAAAAGTTTAAAGAACTTAGACTCCCTATGGTAATGTGTTTCATTGCCTACTCTAAAGCTTTTGATTATGTTCAGCATATGAAATTGTGGAAGGTTATGAAAATAATGGGTTTTCCTCAACACATTATTAGGTTGATAGCTAACATGTACATTGAGGAAGAAGCCATGGTAAGAACAGGTGTTGGATAAACTGAGTGCCTTCAAGCTGGAAAGGAAGTAAGCAAGGATGACTTTCTCCTCACCTGTTTGGTATCTGTGCTAAGGGCATCATGCATGTAACATTGGATGAGCTTAAGACAGGAATCAGGATAAGTGGTAGGATAATCAGTAATCTGGAATAGGCTGATGTTACAGTATGTACTCCTTTATAATGACAAGAAAGAACTAGGACAAATCCTTGAAAAAATTTAAGTTTTAGGTAACGGTACCAGAGATCAGATCCTTTGGCTTAGACAGATCATCTAAAAGTTTAAAGAACTTAGACTCCCTATGTGTTTCATAGCCTAATGATAATTCTAAAAGGAAATACAAACAGGGTAGCTTATGAAAAACAAGTATACTTTAATGTAGAAATAACTGAGGAAGTCAGCAAGTTTAAGTACCTGGGATCCCTTACTAATGTGAAGAATTGAAGTTCAGAAAATGTCAAAAGACTAGGAATGGCTAAAACAGTCAGAGACTTGTCTGAAATCTGGAAGGATGGATTTTTAAATATATATCTGACCCACACATGAAAGGCCACAAGACATATAGCAGATTAGTGCCATATCTGGGAATCTATCTCCAGAGGAAAAAAGTTGAGGATACTGAATGCAGCTGTTTTTCCAACAGCAACGTATGGATGCGAGACCTGGAACCTAAAGAAGTCTGATAGGAAAAGGATAGCTGCTTTTGAGATGTGGTGTTACAAAAGGCTGTTGAGGATAATCATATACTGAAAGGCACACAAATGGAGAGCTATCTAGAAAGAACTTTATGGTTCTAACTTTAAGGAGCCTTAAAGTTAGAACTTTAAGGCTCCTTAAGGATACTAACAGAAAAAAGTTGAAATACTTTGGACACATTTGAAAGGATGGAAGGAGGATTTCTAAATACAGAAACAGGAAATTAAAGCGCCTAAAAAAAGAGGAAGGGGTGGATCTTCAATGAGATGGATGGATGGTGTGTCTCAAGTGACTGATCTTCAGAGAGTTATCTCCAGAAAAGCATACAACAGGACCATCTGGCAAGGACTGGTGTGGTACATCACTGAGCAACAGAGTGATCATATGGTATCTGATGATGCCCAATGAATAGACTGATATAAACATACATCAACATATTAGTGAGTATTCTACAAACATTTTATAATTTAAAATGAAGCAAGGAAATTTCAATAATTTTGCAAAAAAAATTTTTAAAAAAATACATAAATGAAAAATAAAAAATTAAATTAAAATAAAAATTTAGAACAATAAAAATACTTGGTAATATGCAACAGAATCAATGGGAAAATGGTTTGAATACTGTAGATAGTGTAGAAAGTTAGAACTGTTTGCCCAATTTTGCAGAGTAGTCTTCATAGCTCTATGATTCCATGATGACTTTTGGCTGGAGAAACCTGAATATGAATCCTGTGTAAGATGCAAACTTTTATGAGGGCTTTTCAACAGAAGGTTAGTTAATTAGCTCATACAGAAGTGGCAGAGTTTTTCCTCCTGGAACCTTGGGTTCATCACCTGTAAAACATACAAACTGTCCAGAAAAAAATGATGCAAACAACAGCTATAATGTACTTGAGAGGATTAATCACGTTACAAAGAAGTCAAGTTAGTTAGAATGACAGGCTATTGAGCATAACGTGCAATGGAAATGGAGTGATCTCATGAAAATGGTTCACAAGCCTACTAAAATAACAGATAATACAAACACTCTGCAAGCATTTTGGATCTCTTCCTCACTGGTGATTGATCAAGTACATGGATATTGTTGTGTTGTAGGCAATTCAGATCACAATCCTGTTGATTTCTTCTCTCATAGGGTAACACTCTCATTCATGTTGCCTAGCATTATAAAAATGGTAAGCAGACAGTGGCGTAGCTGGGGGTACGTCTGCCCTGGGTGGCACTTTGAACCTTACTCTATACGTTGTTTTGACTTTTTGTAGTATTTTTAGTGTGTATTGAGAGGGTCAGCAAACTCAGGGAATCTAGGGTTATTTGCACAGCCTTTCTTTTTTCATTTATGATGAAAAATGTCATAGCTGATGTTCTCACTCACTAACTGCATGGAAATTCTTTGTAAACCGCTCAATGTTAGGATCTTACTCCTCAAGCTTAGCAAATCCTGCTTGAATGAGTGGAAAGGCTTTATCTAATTCTTTTGTCTTAAACTTTCTTGGCTTTGGAACTTCTGATTCTTCGTGTTCTTGTGTTTCTATCAGCTGCTTCTGTATCTCCATAAGGTCTTCATTGGTTAATTCTCGTGAATGGGACTCTAGTAAGTCAATGACATCATTTTCATTAATGTCCAATTATTCTTACATAAAAAACAAGAACTCTATTAAGATCAATACAATTAGAAAATAATTTATGCATTCTATAAAGTATTTAGATTCTACTCAGCTGAGTGCATCATTTACTGCTAGAACATATATATAAGGCTTTCACAATTCTCATCCGTTAGGATTTCAACCTAGTTTCACCTTAAACAACAACAATATTCAGCAAAACACTTAAAAATTAATTCTTTTTAGTCTCATAGAATAATCACAAATTTCAATTTTATCAAACACATAGCTAGCATCATCTCTATCAGAGGATTAAAATAGTTCTTAAAAGGCTCAGTCTTGAATTTACATATACATTGTGAGATAACACATTCCAACACGAACTAATTCTTCAATGAAGTTTCTCACATTAGTTTCACAAGGAAAATGTTTTATAATATCACTCATTCAAGCTTGACTAGCTGGCTCCAGCAACACGAAATTTGACCAAGTTCTCCGGACACAAGCAACACTATCACACGATAGTTATAGAATAGATACTCTTACTGGTATGATCATCATAGCTTGCACATTATGGAAAACTCTTACATCACTTCTAGGCACTCGGTAATCTTCCACTATAGGCAACACAAAAGTTATAGTATCCCTGAGTTCAATAACTTATTGTTAAGACTGGAAAATGTATTTTCTTGCTCGTAATAACTTATCTTATGATAAATCTCGATCATATTATTATATATAAATTCCTTTACAAGGTGACAGGAAACTATAAATAAATATGAGTTCAAAGTAAGATTCATTAAAATCGGAACAAGTTTCCAAATCTTTGTTTCGTCGTACGATCCCAGATTAGATCACATCTCGCGACCTTCCTACACTCTCTCCGTTTTCTTTCTTCCTATATTTCCCATAAATCCTCTCTCTTTTTTTTCCGCCCAAACTTGTTTTTCTCTGCTCTTTCAGTTTACAACAAAATTCCCACGTGATCGTTGTACAGTTCCCAACACTAAGGCACATGCTATCTCAAAATAACTCAGTTTTCTGACAGCAGCCAATCAAATCACATTAGCAGAGTCCTTTAGAAACACTTTCACTTTCAGTAACAACAAATAAAATGCATATATTACAATTCACTTAGGATATATTTACAAGTTAATATAAAGAATTTATATAAGATAAATAACTAAAAAAATTACAATTATTATTTCAATGAACAAAAAACAGTAAGTGTTTAAATTAGAATTTACTTGGGAGCAAACTTAGCTCAGGAAATGCAATTCATGTTAAATCATGAATGAAGTATTAATAATCATAAAATTCTTCATTCACAATTTAACACCATTCATACATGGTTCAGCTCCAAACTTATTAAACCAACTTCTCATTCTTTTCCTACATTGCATCTGCTTCTTCTTTGGATAGAGCCTTTCCCATACTGTTTCCATGAATACAACTTGTAGCTCTCCAGGAAACATTAACACATTCCTTCTTTCTGTCTAACCTCTTGCCCATATATGGCACTGTTATTACAGTGCCATATATTCAAATAATTGGTCACAAAACCAAGAGGAACTGGTTTTGTGACCTTTCATATGTGGGGTTGATATGAAAAAAAAAAAAAAGTTCAGTCGTACATTCTGGCCTCTTGTCAAAGCTAAGGCTAACTTCAGCTTTAATCTGTTTTGGTTTGGAAGCAGAGTTGCACCAAATAACTTTGATCCCACCCTGCTTCCACTCAGCTGACACTGCACCATTCTCAAATTCTTGTGTTAAATGTCCTCCTATCAATCTAAACATCCAATATCAATTTCTCCCATCCCCTTGTTAACTTTTCATCAAAAAACAGATCAGGAGAATGTTATCCACACTGGACAACAAAAGGCTCTCAGTACTGATGGCACAATATTCTGAAAGTTTGTGCTCCCAAGTTGTTCTTATTCTATTTTTGCCTTTTCTCTTATTCTCTCCTATTTCATATACAATATATTCAGCAGCCTGAAAATCAGTCCATATTCAACTCTTCCAAGAAGGGCAACATATCCTTATTGTAATTGCCACCTATTTCTCTCTCTTCAGTTCTTTCTGAAATAATGGAGAAAAATCATTAACACTGTTTTCTGCTACCTAGAAACCTCTCAACTAAAAAAGAATATGGATTGTCAGTATGAGTATGAGAGTCAGTATGGATTCTGCCACGCTTGTTCATGTCACTCACTTTTGAACATATTCCTCTGAAAATTTCGAGGAATCACAAGTGTTCATTTCTAAACACTTGTGATTACACAAGTTTTAATTTTAAACATTTTTATTATCCTAAATTTTTGTAATAAACAAATTAAATTGAAAACCTTTATAAATAGACCTAGAACAACACGGTTTTGCATAACGCAGACGCTTCTTGGAACCAATTAACCACGCAATACAATGTATTCCTGTACATATATTACAAAAGCCCACAAACTTATGGAAAATCTATCCTGTCTGTAACATATCTATCATACCAAAGCTTAAATACATTCACATTCTTAGCATTCACAACATATTCAGGCAATGCATTTCACTTGCCAGCATTCTCTCCGTGTAAAAAAAATAAAAACTTTTCACCCTTTTATTTACCACTCCCTTGCACAATTTCCAGGGATGGCCTCTAGTTCTTGCCCCTTCCTTATTTTCCACTATCTGAAAAATCTCTCTTGTGTCTACCCGATAAACACCTCTCAAGAACTTAAATGCCTCAATCATATCACCACTTCACCTTCTATCAGCCAAACTCTGTAGATTACATAATTTCTACCTATCCTTATAGCTAACATTCAACAGTCTTGAAATCATCTTTGTCAACCACTGCTGCACCCTCTCCAAAGTACAGTGCTTGGAGAGAGGTCAAAAAACACCCTCATGGGCAAGGTACATTTCGCCATGTAACGAGTAATGTGTTTGTAGCTGGTATAAATTCGAGGAATATGATGCCCCAAAGGCGTTGCAGGTTCATTTTGCACTTGGTAAGACTATAATATAATAAATTTAGTTTAATCTAATCCTTTATTCAAGTGTAAGCAAACAAAGTTTGCGCCTGAAAGTATCGTCAGGACTGGGGTAAGGTGGTACAACACCGGGAAACTCATTGCAAAGGTGGAGCAAGTTAACATCATGCCTATCTCAGTTTCTCCCATAATGCAAAACACATCTCCTTGCAGATATGTGTGTATATATATATATATATATATATATATATATATATAATGTTATGCATTAAGGGAAGGGCCACTACCCAGACTAGTTTCGACCTTTATTGAGGTAGAATGGGAGTTCATGCCTTTCATCACTGGCCTCTTTAGATTTAAAAAAAGTTGTGCTGAGAGTCAGCTTGATAGAGAGAGAGGAGAAGAAAGATAGAGTGGATAGTAGTAGGTAGTTAAAAGAGGCCTCAGTCGATCCACCTGGCCTGACTTAAATGCCAGCACCAAGCAGATCTCCGACATTATCTCCCTCCATCCGTTCTCCTCCGCGTTCTCCGGCCAGCCACCTCTTCAGATGTCTGGCCGATGAAAGAAGTGAAAAAACAAATGCAGGAAGACACACATAAATTGAAAATCAAAAGAACTAGGACACACATAAACAGAAACAACAAAGGAGCTAGAACACGCATAAAGAGGACAACAAAAGTCGGTGAATTAACAGAAAAGTACTGCAAGAACGGGGGAAGAGCCTGGCCCGAGTGATGCAGCCCGCAAGGAGCTGCACCGCCTCGCTGTAAGCCTTCGCCGCTCGGGTTCTCAGGTCTGCCCCCTCCTATGTGGATTAAGCGTGAACATACAAAAACAGAACCAAGAAACTTAGAAGGGGCTTTTTTTTTTTTTTTTTTTTTTATTATGTCATATTTGCCCTGCTATCTCTTACCGCTTCCTCATAGTCTTTTACCACGTTTTCCATCACTGTGAGTACGTGTACTGACTCTTCATCATTAAGTTGCCATATTCTCTTCAAGCATTCATTCCATTCCGCTCGGTCGTAAGTGACTTTCCCAAACTTGAGCCATATTCTAAGACTCTCTAGCTCACCTTCACATTGCAAAGCCACGTCTCCCTTTTCCTGTACAGCTGTGTGGACTTTGTTTTTTATCTCGGGTTTATTCCTAAGATAGAATAGGATTCGTTCTGTTACATTCGAATATTCATATCGGGGTTCTTTTCTTTTTACCGGTTTTGTAATGGCGTGAGAAGAACCGGTGTTTGTATCCTGTTTATTTCGTTTCATTTCTCCTTCTTCTTCCGGTGTGATGGGTCGTTTTGTTGTACTGGTGTTGATTTCCATTTCCTCTGTTTCTGTACTGTTATTGGTGCCTTCCGATTCATTGGTGTAAGATTTCATAGTGTTCTGTTTCTTTTTCATCCTAATTCTCCCTTCTGCGTTCCTCCCAGTAGTCGTTGCGGTAACTGGCGGTTGGAGGGCTGGAAACTCTTCTGGTTCAGTTGTTTGTGGTTCGTTTACTGTTTGGCCGGTAGCTCGAGAGTCCTGTGTTGTGAGCTTAGGCATGGCTACTGCCGCAGGTGTTATGGGGCCTCCTGCTCTTTCTGCAAGGGTCCTATTAGGACAAATATCTATTTTATGGGATGTGTTCCCACATTTACGGCACGGTGACTCACATTGATTCAATGTGTGTTCTGTCGATAAGCAGTTGCGGCATGTGTTGTTTTTCGGGCAGTGAGCGCTAAGGTGACCCAAAGCGGTGCACCGAAAACATTGTTTTCTTACGCCTGGATAATTGACTATTACTCTTGCTGAGCCTAAAAAAATCAAGTTGGGGACCTCGGTTTTCATCTCGATTGAAATGCTCACTTCCCCTGATTTCCACTCTGGGATATCCGCGTCTTGTCCGAATGTTACGTTTCGGACAGTCCCCCACTTGGAGAAAATGGTTTTAATGATTTCCTCCCCTTTCTCTAGATATTCGAGTGGAAACCTGTCAATTTTTATGGATTTTAAAATACTTCCGACTAGGAAGGGTAGGTATTTTTTCCCTTCACATTCTACACCCTTAAGGAGCGTTTCTCTTGTTTCTATGTTGTTTGTTACTACTTGGAATCTACCCCCCCCCGTAAGGGGTAAGCCCATAAATACTTTCTGCTTTGACGACTTTGAGAAGAGCTCTCACAAACGTCGCTTTGTCGATGTTTGGGTCAATTTCGATCCCGAGAGTACGAACTCTTGGCAAGAATTTCGACATTGTTTGAAAGCAAATACCTTATGAACGGAATAGCAAATTTCAGTCCCCGAAAGGAAATACCCTAAAACGGACCTGCACCGATTGGAACGAGGCCGCAAAAAAAGGTAAAAACCAACAAAAGAGAAACTAGAAGGGTTCTTACCAAACAATACTGGAATAGGAGCTCTCTCTCGGGATCTGGTAACTGGAATCCAAAAGAAGACTGGAACATGGAGGTTTCTCTCGGGGTCGTCTCATCAGTGAGTAGGCAGACCTGGTTAATTGAGGTCTCTTCAGTGGGAGCCAGGCCCAAGTGGAGATACCAGGCAGAAGCATTAGCAAGATCATCTCCACCTATAGGAGTTGCCAAATGGTGTGCCACCTTTTTATTAAATTACTCTGGATTTAGAGAAAGATGTTGAAAGTTTATTTTTCACTTGGTTAGACTATAATAAATTTAGTTTAATCCTTTATCTAAGTGTGAGCAAACAAAGTTTGTGCCTGAATGTATCTTCAGGACTGGGGTAAGGTGGTACAACACTGGGCAACTCGTTGCAAAGGTGGAGCAAGTTAACATCACTCCTATCTCAGTATCTTCCATAATACAAAACACATCTCCTTGCAGATATGTATAATGTTATGCATTAAGGGAAGGGCCACTACCCAGACTAGTTTCGATCTTTATTGAGGTCTCTTCAGTGTAGTGGCCCTTCCCTTAATGAATAACATTATATCTCCCATAATGCAAGGAGATGTGTTTTGCATTATGGGAGAAACTGAGATAGGAGTGATGTTAGCTTGCTCCACCTTTGCAATGATTTGCCCGGTGTTGTACCACCTTACTCTCAGCCCTGAAGATACTTTCAGGCACAAACTTTGTTTGCTCACACTTGGATAAAGGATTAAACTAAATTTATTATAGGCTAACCAAGTGAAAAATAAACTTTCAACATCTTTCTCTAAATCCAGAGTAATTTAATAAAAAGGTGGTACACCGTTTGGCAACTCCTATAGGTGGAGATGACCTTGCTAATGCTTCTGCCTGGTATCTCCACTTGGGCCTCGCTCCCACTGAAGAAACATCAATAAAGGTCGAAACTAGTCTGGGTAGTGGCCCTTCCCTTAATGCATAACATTATATATATATATATATATATATATATACACACACATATCTGCAAGGAGATGTGTTTTGCATTATGAGAGATACTGAGATAGGAGTGATGTTAGCTTGCTCCACCTTTGCAACGAGTTGCCAGATGTTGTACCACCTTACCCTGTCCTGAAGATACTGTCAGGCGCAAACTTTGTTTGCTCACACTTGGATAAAGGATTAAACTAAATGTTTTTAATACAAGGATTAAAAACATTAATCCTTGGATTAAAGGATTAATGCATAACGTACATTATATCTGGGAAAACTCCCATGTTACTCCTCTTAATAAACTATTATAATTACGGCTATTTTGCCTGCTTCAGTTTAGGAGTGCCCCTGTTTAAATGTCATAGGCTATTTACTCACGGATTCTTAGGGCATTGTAGATGTAAATTTACCAAAAAGTATATGTAGCATAAGGAAGAGAAATTTACACCTACCTTTTTCTGGGTGTTGCAGCTTTTCTTCTTTATGCGATGTCCGAAAACTACTGAGTGTGTGGAGGGGGGGTAGGCAATTTGGGAGAATTAAATTAGAAAAACCTGGGTTTTTTTCCAGTAATATATATATAAACATATATATTATATTACTATATTATATAGGGTGGGGGAAAGGTGAAAGGGTCGATTTTTTATATAGGGAGGGGGAAGGGGATTGACGGGGTGCGGTCCGTTTCGACTATTCTCGGTCGTTATCTGAACACATTGGGCTGACTAGCCCAATGTGTTCAGATGACGATGGTAGGTAGGCAATTTGGGAGAATTAAATTAGAAAAACCCGGGTTTTTCTAATTTAATTCTCCCAAATTGCCTACCCCCCCCCCTCCACACACTCAGTAGTTTTCGGACATCGCATAAAGAAGAAAAGCCGCAACACCCAGAAAAAGGTATGTGTAAATTTCTCTTCCTTATGCTACATATACTTTTTGGTAAATTTACATCTACAATGCCCTAACAATCCGTGAGTAAATAGCCAATGACATTTAAACAGGGGCACTCCTAAACCGAAGCAGGCAAATAGCCGTAATTATAATAATTAATGCATAACATTATACATATCCGCAAGGAGATGTGTTTTGCATTATGAGAGTGTTGTACCACCTTACCCTGTCCTGAAGATACTGTCAGGCACAAACTTTGTTTGCTCACACTTGGATAAAGGATTAAACTAAATGTTTTTAATCCAAGGATTAAAAACATTAATCCTTGGATTAAAGGAAATTATAATACTTAATTATAATAATTAATTAAAATTATTATGAGAGATACTGAGATAGGAGTGATGTTAGCTTGCTCCACCTTTGCAACGAGTTGCCCGGTATTGTACCACCTTACCCCTGTCCTGAAGATAGTTTCAGGCGCAAACTTTGTTTGCTCACACTTGGATAAAGGATTAAACTAAATTTATTATTTTAGTTTAATCCTTTATCCAAGTGTAAGCAAACAAAGTTTTGCCTGAAAATATCTTCAGGACTGAGGTAAGGTGGTATATCTCTTATATCTCGTATAGGTAAATATGACCTTTCCATTGCTTCTGCCTTAGTATCACCACTCTGGGTCGTCTGCCTCCAACTGACGAGACCTCGATAAAGGTCTAAACCAGTCTGGGTAGTGGCCCTTCCCTTAATGCATAACAGTATACATGTCTGCAAGGAGATGTGCTTTGCATTATGGCAGATACTGAGACAAGGAGTGATGAGAGCTCGGTCCACCTTTGCTATGAGTTGCAGCATCTTATCTCAGTCCTGAAGATATTTTCAGGCGCAAACTTTGTTTGCTTACACTTGGATAAAGGATTAAACTAAATTTCTTATGCTCCAAAGGCAATGCAACTGTGTCTGGGTGAAATGGCTGTGAGAAGGAAACTGAAAGAGTTTGAAAGAGGTGTTGTGATAGGTTGCCATGTTGCAGGCCTATCTGAAAAACTGGGTCATACAAAGTCAACAATTAGTGATGCCATACTGAGATGGAATTGCAGGGAGTCAATTGCAAGTGTCATCCACTGTGGGTAACAAGTGTTACCCACAGTGGATGACTCACCACACTCATCAAATGTGACCGCATAATGCTACCAATGACAATATGTAAAAACTGCCATTCCTTGTTGAATGTGGAATTCCGAGCATCGACTTGAACACGAATCTGCACATAAACATTCAGAACTAAGGCTCACAACATGGGTTTCCACGATAGACAGTAATTATGCCCAATAGAATTGCTGCAGTCATCGCAGCAAAATGTGGTCCTACATCTTAAGGTGAGCACCATGGCTGTTTGTACCTCACACTATTGTGTCCATTGACTTCTTTCCAAGCAGCGTATCTTCATCCTCTCTAAACTCCAGTGACCAGATCTGAGCACAGTAGTCCAGATGTGGCCTGTATGAAGTAACACAAACTGGTCTATAATTTGATGTCTCCATTCTCCCACCACCCTTATGCATTTATTATGGTATACAAATATGAACATATCCAACAACAGGGACTAGAAAATTACACAAGTTACAGAAATCATACAAGCCCAGTCCCACCAACTTAATTACACTGAGATATGCACTATCAGACATATCTACATGCACACATGGAAAATCATAAATGTAACAGAGCTTATGAGAATATTTGCACAGCCACAGGTTAACAATACATGTAAATTAAAACAAGAGAGTTTATCTGATTTATTTTTACATAAGACACCTTGATTTTTCAATCCGATTTCAATAACATTCAATTAGAACTATCATTTTAAGGAAATTACAACATAGATGAATATTAACTAAAATAAATTTAATTAATACTTTCAATATTTCAGCCAAGTCAAATTGCGATTGTCAGGGAAAAAATAAAATAAGATACGTGCATACAAGCATTACACTACATAATGAAGATAAAGCATGTCACACTGAAAGTAGGCTTAAAGTCCTAAATAGTGTCCTCTAGTGGTTTAAATTGGGCATCCTTAACTGCTGGGCTAAAGTGTGAAGGATGAGAGCTTCCCAAATTTGCAGCAGTTTCATGCAATCAAATTTGTTGAGGTTAGGGTAGAAGCTTCAGGCCTATTCTCAGTTGGCATGCTGCTTCAGCTACATTACTTAGCGTAATGCCTGTGTGCACATCTTATTATAATTTGTTCTCTGATGCTGGCAATGTGACTTTAATTAAATTTCTTTTGATTAATATTAGTCTATGTTATAATTTCCTTAAAAAATACAGTTATGAATAGCCTTACCATCAAACATTTAATCAAGTGACAAAAAATGCTGAGAATGCATGCATAATTATAAGTATATAAATCATACTAAAAATATGATTGTACTGCAAAATATCATGAAATTGTTTGAGAAAGATAAAAAGCCACAAAACATGATGGGGAAAAATCCATAAAGGATTAGATGAATTTCTTTTTTTCTTTTTTTGTAGTTTGCAATTTCTAATAATGATTTCCTGCATACAGGAAAGAAATATCATTATATGTATGTAAAGGAGACTGGTGGAGTAAAGATTCACAGAGATTTCTTGAAACAAAAAAAAAAAGTTCATTGCAACAGCCTATGCAGTTTCATGCAATCCCATTTAATTTTTGACTAATGAGGTCAAAAATTAAGTGGTCACAAAGGAAATATGAAATAACACACATCATCAACTTATTTCTGCAGATCTCCTAGTTTGTAGAGTAATTGAGCAAGGGAAAGCAACTAGGATGATGCATGTCATCATGGTGGGAGGGAAGAAGTCTAGAAAGTTTTTAAATGGACAGAAGTCCATTTAAAAACTTATATAATAAGTTTATATATATAAGATATATAAAACTTGTATATAAAAACTTAAACATCTTTCCAGATAAAACAGGATATCAGTAAAGCCATTAGTTTGATGAAGGGAGAAGTGAAAGAGTGAAAGACACAAATGACTTGGGAAAGTGGGAAATATGCAATGAGAGAAGATATGAAAGAGTTGTTGAAAGAAGCAAAAATGATGCATAAGAAAGTAAAGATTGTGAATCTGCTACCTTGATATGATAGGAGAGAATTGAGAAGAAGGGTCATGATTGCAAATGAGAAGATTGTGCAAGAGAAGTGGTGTGCGGTTCATAGATGTATGGAGTAAATTTGATGGACAAATGTATATGACAGATGGACTGCATTTGAATGGTTTGGGAGTTAGATGTTTGAAGAAAGTGTTGTTTAATAGGTGTTTAAGTGCAAAATCATGGACACTAAGAGATACTGGGTGGGGGGGGGGATGCAATCAAGCATATGTCTGGCCACCCCTGGGACAAATGATTGCGAGTTTAAAAATGATATCAACAGCTGGGTGCAGTTTCCCTGGTTTCGAATCTGAAACCAGGGAAATGTCATTACCATCTCCCTATGTTAAGTTTACCATCTCCCTATGTTAAGTTTAGCTGGTAATGTCATTACCAGCTAAACTTAACATAGGGAGATTCATTTATCTATAATTGTGGGCCCAAGAGGATGTTGAAAGACATGTACACAAATGCAACAAGTATATCAGAAATAAAGTAGAGGATTTAGGGCATGTTGTACCATCATTTACATTGTAGTTTAAGCCAATAAGGATACAATTTGGTCTGCTAAATCCCAAACAGGGTGCACCACAAGAAGGTGAGGATTAGATATTAGGTGAGAAGTCCCAGTCAGTTCTCCACATTCCTTAAAAGGTCATGTGGAGGTCTCCTCCCAGGTTATACAGCATTGACCCTTAAGCACCCAACTGCTTAATTAACAGATAATTTTATATATATCATCCATTGGTCGATCCACTGCTGGATGAAGGCCTTTCCAAGATTACTCCAAAACTGTCTGTCCATGGCTCTCCTTTCCCATGTCACTCCTGAAAATCTGATGGTATCATCAATGATGGTAGGTCAGTGTCATGGTTGTTTTTCCTCTCGTGGAATCCAATCCAGTACTTCTTTTGTCCATCCTTGATCTTGTTTTCGAGCAACAATATGCTCAGCCATTCCCAATTCAGATGTTTCACTCTTCCTATGATGTCAGAGACTTTGGTTTGATTTCTTATCCACATATTCCTTTTGTGATTCAGTCTTGTGATACCAAGCATACTTCTTTCAAAACTAAATTGCGTTGTTCTTAATTTGTGAATTTCCTTTGCATTTAGTGTCCATGTTTCACAGCCATATATCAATATAGGAAGAATACATTGGTTAAAAACTTTTCTTTTCAGGCAGAATAGTAGTTGGCTTTTGAATATTGAATGTAGTTTTCCAAATGCTTTCCATCCAAGCATTGTGTGTCTTTTAATTTCGTCCATGATATTTTGTTCAATTGATATCTGTTGTCCTAAGTATATGTAATAATCTACTTGTTGTATATGTAATAATCTACATCATTATTGATTTTTATTATTTCTGGTTGGACATAACTATTGAACATAACTTGGGTCTTCTTTAGGTTTATCTTTAGTCCAGCTGTTTTGCTAGCAATTTGAAGTTCTTGGATATGAGTCTGTAATTCACGAGCAAGATAACTTTGTCATCTGCAAAGCGTAAATGACTTAAACATGTTTCATTTATCTTCAGACCTTTCCTTTCCCAATCAAGAAGTTAGAATATTTCTTCTAGGCATGCTGTAAATAATTTTGAAGATATTGTGTCACCCTGTACATATATACATATATATATATATATAAAATTAATGAAATACACAAAAAAAAAAAATCCTTAGTCCACCCACAATATCAATGTATTATAGGTTTACAAAAATCTTATGTGGGTGGGAGCAACAAAAAAATAATAATAATAAATAAAAAGTCTCTTATCTAATTCCATCCATTCCAATTTGGTTACCAGCTTGTTAGCAATCTATAAAAGGTCTTTAAAAAAATGTACTAAATATGCCACTGTATGTGAATCTCCCTTATCCAGTGAATTGTGACCCTGTTGTAGTACATAAGCAGATTGTTAAAACATGACCTCCCCTTTAACAAACCCATGCTGACCATCATAGAGAATACTGCTATTATCAATCCAGTTCTGAATTCTAGTTCCCACCAACCTCTCCAACACTTTGATCTCCCCTCCCCCCCCCCCCCACACACAGGGTTATGATTTGTAGCTCTGTCTTATTTAAAGTCTTATTGTCCCCTTTGTGAAGTGGAAAAATTTTACCTTCTTTCCATTCCTTTGGAACTTACCTGTTGCAAGATTCATGTTAAACAGGTATGCCAAGGATGGCATTAACTTCCTGGAGCATTCCTTCAAGACATGCAGTGTTTTCAAGTCCTACTGCCTTATTAACAAGGTTTATTCTTCATAAGCCTCTTATCCACTAATATGATATCTGCTGGAAATCATTCTTTTTTTTTTTTTTTTCTACTTGCCACATATCGAAAGCACTAGCTGGGATTTCTCTTGGCTTGATTAGATAATTTCTGATGATACTGCACTTTGGCTGTCCTTACCAAGTTGACTTTTTGGCCTACTCTTTGTACTCCTCATGTAAATAATTATTGCTCTTCTTGTGCTATCTCCAGATTGCATGCTTAATTTTGCATCTTATTTCTACTTTATTTCAACTTTTTCACCTTTTGAATACACTCAGATGTTGCTACTGTTAAATACTTCTTGACTTGCCCAAGGCAGCAACTGTTTCCTTTCCACCTAACTTTCCCTTTCTATGCTACAGCTACTAGTTATTTCCTAAGTTTTTCATAATCACTCTCAGTAGTTTCACACATATCCTTTCCTCATAGAAGTTTTCATATGACTGACCACAACCCAGATGAACGGTCACCCTCACCAACTGGAGAACATTACACTCCATTCAATATCACATCCTCTGATGATATAATCTGGTCTAAGACTCCGCCTTTGTGTATTCTGCATTACATGTTCCCTAAGATAACAGTGGTCCCTCCAGAAATTCGTTCTCCTTATTCTTGATGCAATTTCTTCATTCCAATCAATATTAAAATAATTAAAATATCACCAATAACGATCACTCTTCTCTTGCACAATAGGCCAATTTGTCTCCACCCTCCACATTTTCCAGTATATAGCAGCATCCAACTAAATATCTCATCCTATCACTGCTACCATTTTCCCCTTATATCTCAACCATGTGCAGACCTAATAATTCCCCTTCTATCATCTGCAACACTCCCCCTATTCTCATGAAAATTATACCCTTCTTGCAGGATTTCATTCTCATTCAACTGTTTCACTTATTCCAATTATTTTTGGGAAAATAAACTTAATCTCCTTTAATTTTGATATTCTTGGTATTTGTAAATAAGCACAACAATTAATTTCTTGGACTATAATCAGTCCTACCCATGCCACCTTCATCTTCGACTTCTCCAAACCTGCTGTTGTCTTCTCACTTTTATAACCCTTCACCCCATATATCTCATGAAACTCGACTATCCCCATGCATCTTGGTCCAATCCAATCCTATGCTGACCATCATCATACACGTATTCACTACTGCTTCCAGAAGCCACTCAACTTTACACTTTGCCAATGATGATCTGGAAATTTGTAGGTTGTGCATTAAATAAATAACAGCACTTGGTGATGGGTTGTATTAAATGCCTAACTAACAAACTGCTAGATTATCATTGGCAAACAGTATAAAGTGGATGGATTCTGGAATAAGTAATGAATGCATGTACGGAGATGGTCAGCATAGGAATGGCATGGATCAGGATGCATGGGGGGGGGGGGGGGTAGTTGAGTTTGGGTGAGATAAATGGGGTAATGGGTTATAAAGAGAGCATAAGATACAGACCACACTGAAAGAGATGAACAAGTTTAAGAAAGAAAAAGAACTATAGAAAACTGACACACTCTGGAAAGACATTAAACCAATAATAAAGGGAGCAGTAAAAGAATGCATTGGCATAAAACACAAAAATCGAACACTACTGAAGAAAGACAAAAATATAAGCACAACAGCAGGGCAAATGATGTATAAAAAACTCAAAAATGAAGTGGACAGAGAAGTTAAAGAAAGCCGGTGGAATCAACAATGTAAGGAAATAGAAGAAATAAAGAAACTATGAAGAAACAATATAACCTACAGGAAAATAAAGAATATTACACACAGAAGTATAGCCACTTTTGTGCTAAATGACAAAACTCATAAATAATATAACGCAAATTACTCATGACGAATTCAATAATACACTCACAAATATTTACAACAACTAAGGCACCAGGCATAGATAGAATACCAATAGAACTAATTAAGGCAAGTGAACAGGTAAAAGACAAGGTATACCAACTGACTGCTGATGTTTTTGAAAAAGGAATATGGCTGGAATATTTTTTTACGCTCTTTGATGGTATCCATCCCCTAAAAAGACTAAATCAATAGACTGCATCTACTACAGAATAAGCTTAGTAAGTCATACGTCAAAATTACTTCTAAAAATAATAAAAGACTGACTGAAAATTTGGCTTCAGAAAAGAATGAGAAACCCGAGAAGGAATTCTGGCCTTAAGGCATCTTGGTGAATGCATGACAGAACAAGGACAACACCTGTATATATGCTTTATAGACTATGAAAAGGCATTGGAGATTGTCTCATGGCATAAACTCTTCCTATTGTTGATCTGGCAACTGTATAAACATCAAACAGCAGTAGTGTTGCAAGTGGGATGGTCAGAACCAGCTAACATTGAGAGAGGTGTAAGATAAGGATGCATACTCTCCCCAATCCTTTTTAACATTGTTGCAGACAAAATGATGAAGGAAGCTTTAAATAAAGAGTTGTGATAAATGGCAAAAGAGTAAATGTTATTAAATTTGCACATGACCAAGTAATAATAGAAGGTTGCTCTAATGGACTGGAGAAAATGCTGAAATAAACTTCATGAAAACAAAGGTAATGATAATAGGAAGAAACCCCATACTGTGAATATCGGAATAGAAGATAAACCCATTAAACAAGTAACTTCCTTTCAACACTTGGGACAATTGTTCACAGATGCACAGTACACAAAAGAAGTGAAATCAAGAATTGTACAGGCAAAAAAAAAAAAGGGGGGAAAAAAGTATTTTATGATAAATATCACATACAGCAAAGCAAATTGACATCGAACTAAGAAAAAGACTAGTAAAGACCTTTGTCTGGCCAATTGCATTATCTGCATCAGAAATCTGAACACTCCTTAAACAAGATTAGAAATACTTGCAGTGCAGACATGGTGCTGAAAGTGAATTGGTAAGAAAAGAAAAGCATCGACAAAGTTATCAAAGAGGCTAGCATAGAAAGAAGAAGTATATTGGAGGACATAAAGAAGAGGTGACTCAAATGGATAGGACACCTACTGAGGTATAGCAATTTCCTCAAAACAGTAATGGAAGGGAAAATCTTGGATAAAGGAATGAGGGAAAGACAAAGAAAAACTTCATCAAACAACTATGTAAAGATTCAGGAACAAGAAGATATTTAGAAATAAAGAGAATTGCCAAAGAGAGGAACAAATGGTAGGGATGGTGTGCTACAGCCAACCAGTCCATGGACTGAAAGACCAGACAATGATAACGATGATGGATTACAAAGGTGAGCAGACAAAAGCAGATGTGGAAAAGTCTCAGACAAGGTTGCATGGTTGGACTGGTTATAGTCCAAGAATTCATTGCTGTGATTATTTACAAATGCCAAGAATATCAGAAATAAAGGAGATTGAGTTTATTCACTCAAAAATAGTTGGAAAGTGAAATAATTTCCAGAAATGATTTTACTGCAAAGCATATGTAATTTCTTTGAATGGTGCTTAGTGGGACATTTACTATTCTTTAAGTGATGTGATCCATCAAAAAAGAAATAACTTCCTGCTTTACTGGATCCATAACTATGACAGTTTTGTCTTTGTTAGTGATAATTATTTTTATTAGATGTCACCCTACATAAGGCTTGCACCTTGTCAGAAGTGATGTTTCAAAAGGGGAAGTGGAATGAACTTATATAAAACAGGAGTTACTCAAAAGGAAAAGTTTGTAGCAATTTTGGAATGGGACCTACATATAGTTCTTTCAAAGCTGATCATGGATCACAGGGGATAAGGCTAGGTGCCAAATCAGAGTTATGTCCTTTGGAGAAATATGATAAGTTCATCAGCAATGAGATAGTATTTATCTACCCATCTGTTGAAAATTAGTTGGAGAAATCATATATCCCCCCCCCCAGAGAAAATTTTTAAATTTACACACAATGTTTATAACAAAGAAAGGCTTTTTGAGCCAAACAGTGAAATCTGTATGATGATATCAATTACGCCAGAATTAGAATGCTGAGTAGTTCTAAACGTCTAATGTTTGCATTATCAAAGATTATCAAAGAATTACGCCAGAATTAGAATGCTGAGTAGTTCTAAACGTCTAATGTTTGCATTATACCTCTTTCCTAAGGCCAAAACAACTTACTGGCATTTAAATAAATACTGTAGGATTTTTTTTTTTAAGGTAAATTCTCTGCAAGTGGGAATAACATCAATTATACAACATTTTAAAAAGATACAGCCAACTCTCACCATAAATCATCTGCCCATAAGAATAAAAAATAGTCTTCTATAGTGATTTTACTTAAGAATCATTGACCCTACGAGACTTTGGTTAGGGTTTTTTTCCAGTGATTTGTTATAGTAAAAGGTAATCATACCATAAAGGATGACAACAAATATACTTATTAGATTATACAATACAACCTCTGTCCAAAAAAGAAACCAAACTTTTTGAAAATAGAAGAAACTAGTGGAGCCACCTGTTGTATATTTTTGTTGTTGAAAGCGGCAACCTTCATTAGTGTTGTGTCAATTGTTTGTGACATTTGTTTCATTAGAAGCCGAGTTATAGTGCCAACAGTGATAGTGTGCTTTGACAAACGGTCAGAAAATGAGTTTCAAACAGAGCTGCAACTGACTTTTGTGTTAAACTTGGTAAACGTTTTACCGAAACACATCAAATGCTTCAAAAAGCATACAATGATGAATGCTTATCCTATACTCAAGTTTATGAGTGGTTTAAGTGATTTCCAAGTGGTCGTGAGACGCTTGAGGATGACAAAAAGCTGGGCTGTACAAAAACTTGAACGAGCAAAGTTAACATCCAAAAAGTGAGTGATTTCATCAAAGAAAACATGAAATCGTCCATGAGTTTGATTGAAAATGAACTGTGCACAACATTTTGACCAACGAACTAAAAATGTATCGAATTGAACACTGCAACGACCTTATTAAAACCGCTCATAAGAACTCAAACTTCCTTGAAACGATCATTACTGGTGACGAAACGTGGTGTTTTGAGTATGAGTCCGAAACAAAACGCCAGCGTGCTGAGTGGAGACCACCAGAAGAGGGGCTTCTGAAAAAAAGTCGCTTGGAGAAGTCAAAAGTAAAGACAATGCTGATTTGTTTCTACGATTCAAGGGCATTATCCACAAAGAATTCGTTCTGCCTGGCCAAACGATCAATGGTGAGTTTTATCTCGAAGTTTTGAAGTGATTGATAGCGAGAATTCGTCAGGTACGACATGAATATCGTGACGACCAACCGTTCGTCAAAACACACTGTCAGCACTATAACTTGGCTTCTAATGAAACAAATGTCATAAACATTTGACACAACACTAATGAAGGTTGCCGCTTTTGACAACAAAAAGATACAACAAGTGGTACCACTAGTTTCGACTAATTTCGAAAAGTTCAGTTTCTTTTTGGACAGAGGGTGTATAATTATAATCAATTGACTAAACTTGTGCTGGTTATACATGCTAATAAAAAGTTTCTGATGGCTTATGAACAATACAATAAGTAAAAAGAAAAGAATAAAATATTTTAATCCAAATATTGAGCCTGTGTGGCTCAGTAGAAGTGGCGTTTGAACTCTACAGTGCTTGACTGCACAATGAAAGGAGTTCGAATCTGGTCGCCGACTAGAGGAACTTTTTCTAAGCCTTTTCTCGACCAGTTCCAGAGTTAGTCGAGCTCTGGCACGGGCTAGCGGATTTTTCCTCCCATAAACTCAAGAAAATTGGCCGTCGAACCCACACTATTTTCAGACATTAAATATATTGTGTTAGGGTTAGGGACCACCAGATGGCTGCACTTACTAGCCGCCCTCTTCACTGAATATTCCCGATTGATTAGTGATAACCTTGGGCCAGCTATCTCTGATTGGCTACCAGTGGAGATTGAACTGCCCACTCAGTCTCCAAAAGTTAGATAGGGCTAAAAAACGGCCTCGCCTACTCCCTATACGGGAACAAAAAGGCGTCAGCTGATTGATTGATAATCCAAATACTAAATTTTTTACATGTGTTGCTAATAAGACATTAAATTATTTTATTAACATAATCATAATACATAACTGATATTCCCTGCTAAGGTAATAAAATCTGGAATCAGCAATTTATCCCAAATACTGAGAAAGAGTAACTACTGTAGAAAATGCATGCAGTACAAACTTGGGACAAAATCCCAAGTTTGTACTGCATGTTATTTTTTTTTTTTTTTTTGCCTGCCTAGAGATTTGGGTACTGCCAAAAGAAAGAAGGAAAACCTCGCTTAACGCGATTAATTAATCCATCAATTAATGCATGTTAAACGAATGCAATAAACGATAAGAATAATTATAATTCATCAATCAGTTAGCATAAATTTGGTAAAAAAATACAGTATGAGCTAGATTAGAGGATAAAGTCATCAAAGTTAATAAAAATCAATTGCTTAAATTTTTATTTAATGTCTAAACATTTGATTGAGCTATTTTTTTTACAAAAAAAAATTAAGTAAAGATGTTTGAATCGTGCTCAACTTTTTCACCTTATATGCAATTTGCGATAGCTGGCAATCACTTTATCAAGATTTCGGTGGACTATGAAGCTTCGTTCCATATCAGGATCAGCATCGAATAAAATTTCCTTAGCATTCTCAATGTAATTGAAAACTAGCTCAAGTTCTTTTGCAGTTAGCTTCTTAGTAGTAACATTCTCTTGTTTGCACTCTTTATCTTCTTCCTCTTCTTCATATGAACACTGTTCTTCTAGCTGAAGGAGATCATTCTCGCTTAACCGTTCTGAATGGGAATCAAGGAAGTTTCCACATTTTCATTATTCAGTTCATTAAATCTAAGTTCTTTTCCAATTGTGCTGATTTCTTCAGTAATGTTAAATCTTGGATTTTGCACATAATAAGCATACGCTTGAGTTTAAAGTCACCTTCTGTATTGCCTCCTAATAAAAGCGTAAGACGATCTTCAGATACTTTGTATCCTGGTTGAGATACGTCAGTTTTAGCTAGGAACGTTTTTGTTGGCATAGGCTTACAAAAGAGACAAATTTTGTCAATGTTGAATATTTGCCGATTGTCATAATTACCCTCCTGATTATCCTTTGCAATTCTTCAGGAAACTTGGCTGCAGAATCTTTATCAGCATTAGCAGATTCCCCAGTTATTCTTACGTTATGCGTCCAGTTCTATTTTTAAATGGTCAAACCATCCTAAACTCGCAGTAAAGTTTTCACATTCCTCTTGAAATTTAGTCTCTTTCAATGAGGTAAAAATATAGAGAGCTTTTGCCTGAATATTCCCTGTACTAAGAGGTATTCTTTTTTGTTCATAATTCTCAATCCAGAGTGACGGAAGAAGTTCCACCTCGATCATTAAATGACTTCTATTTCAGGTGATCTGCTTTTTTAAAGAAGCAGTAGCAACTTTTCCTTGTTCTTTGTATTCTTTGCTCTTATTTAATATAGTCCAAACTGTAGACTCGCTGTATCCCAGGTCTCACACAATCGTTGTATTACTAGCACTACTTTCATGTCTCTTAATGACTTCCAGCTTTTCCGCTCATTGCAGACTGGTGACAAAAAAATTTCGCCTAGTGTAAAAAAATCACATTAACTGATTAATCACTCACTTAAAGGGAGAAATAGTATCATTTCACTCAATCACGCTGATTATCGTGCATATCAAATTTGCGTTAAGCGAGGTTTTCCTGTAGTTTCTTTCTTTCTTTTTCCTTTTTTTTTAGAAATCAAGGATTGAATTGTGGTAGCACTGAAGAATGGTTTGAAAATCAAAATTAAAGTTGTAAAAATAGACATGGTAAGTTTTTTTTTATTAGTACAGTGCAAGGTTTGTCAAATGAAAAAAAGTAGTGCAATAAGTTAATGAGCAAAACTATGGATTGGATTGCAATCAACATAAGAAGCACAGAATAGTATTAGGATAAAGATTCACTATTTGTAATTTGCAATCAGAAAAAGAATGATAGCAACCTTTCAAAACTCAGAATCCATCAGATAAGATGAGAGCCTTACATACAGTTGAATCTAATTTGTAAAATGTCATTAGGAATGTTAACAGCTGCCACTTCAGTTACCAGAACTTTTCTATGCATCTATTCAAATGTGCATGACAAAAGCAAGAAGATCCCTTGCTGATTGATTGCAGCAGAATTCGTACTGGCAATCATTTATTAATTGTGAGGTTTCAGAGAGAAGAAATCCATTAGTCAACTTCTGAGGTGCAGAAGTTGAGAGCAATTCATATGACAGCAATAGCAGAATAATTAGATTACTACTTTCAGCAAATGAAAGCAGAAGAATACTAAACAAGTTGAATACTAAAAAGTCTTCTTGTCATTTTCGTATCTCTCCAGTTCTAACAGTGTGTTCAACAGCTAACAACTGTCCTCATCTCTACTATCTTTCATACTGCTCATTTGACAAACCATGTATTGCTCAGCCATCTCAAATTTCACAATCTTTAACCAGTACTTTATCCAACTTATTCCAGAAAAGAGAGAGAGAAGTCTAATGTTAAACTACTGACCAACAGCCCTCAACTCAATCCTCTCCAAAATAACGGAGAAAGTCGTCAGTAGTCAACTTCTCCACCTAGAGGCTCACCAGCTAATCAATGATGACCAATATGGATTCTGCCATTTAATGGCTACAGCTGACCTCTTAGCCTGCATAACCCACCACTGGAGATGTGCCATGAACAAGTTTAGAGAAACATGTGCTATTGCTCTTGCGATTTCCATCACATCTAGCATGAAAGTTTGCTTAGCAAATTGTCATCCTATGGTCTATTTGCTATCCTCTGTAATTGGATATTCAGCTTACTCTGGTAGTTCACTCTCTTAAAGCTGCAACCAATGCAGGAGTGCCTCAGGACTCTGTTCTATCACCTACCCTCTTTTTGCTATAAATGATCTACTCTAAATCATCACTAATTCTATTCACAGATAACAGTACAAACTAGTACTTTAAACACTGATCTTCATACCATCCTTTAATGGAGCAAGGACAATCTGGTCATCTTCAGTGCTACCAAAATGTCTTGCATTTCTCTTGCAAAAGGATCCAAACTTGTCTACCCTTATTCCCAATAATACACATCTCACTAGAGAGGATCAGATCTCTCTCCTTGCCTGGACTAACATTTACTTCCAGCCTATCCTAGCATAAGCACATTGCTTCAACCACTTCCTCAGCATCTAAAAAACTACACATTCTGTTCCTCTCAAGATGCTATTTTTCACTAATTTGGTAAACTCAGCATCTAACTATATACAAATCCCAACTCCTCCCATTCTTAGAATACTGCTCACATGTTTGAGGTAGTGCACCTAAAAATTCCCTCTCTTATATACATACTTCAACTATGTATATAAGAGAGGAGATGCAATTCTATCTTGGAGATGCAATTTTAGCATGGTGTTCATTCTTCAGGTACTTCCATGGTCACTGCTGCACTGAATTAATAGCCATCATGCCATTATTTTCTGTTTAGCATGTTAAAACTGCAGTAGCTACCCAGTATCCCTTTTCAATGGAACTGCAAACAAACCATATCGGTTCATTATATCACTTCACAGTATAAACAATACCAAGAGAAGAAAAAATATAATTTAATGTACATATATTATATTTATGTACAACTCACCAACATTTTGCTGGTTTTCTACCCAGCATCATTAAAGCACACAGCACTCGACTAAATTATTGTAGAAACAATTCAAATTACAACTGAAAATGAACTGTTCTAACATGTGTCCTTTATGGGCCAGAGAACAAAGTTAATTTGGAGAAGTCAGGCTACTGGGGCTCAGAAGGACCATCTCTCAGATCTTTTTGGTAAATTAATCCAGCCATACTTGTTGAGGCTGCACAACCTATGCTGATTCTATAAACATTCTCTCAGAACCTATAGATGTCTGTAACCAATGTCTTACATTACTGAACTGTGAAATATACCTTTGACAGAGACCCTTGACCTTATTAAGCTGCATTTCCTCTTTGACATATTTGAATTATTCAGATTCACATTTATTCTGGTTATTTCTTATGGAAAGGAAAAATATACAAACAGCTGGATACCGGATTGCAATTCATTCCTCTCCTTCCCTCTGAACTAGCCAACTTCTATATGGAAGATTTTGAAAATCAAGCATTCCACACAGCTACACTTAACCACGTCGCCGTCAATATGGATAAAATACACCACTCCTCTACACTTCGTATCCATCACATATTTCAATGTAATATCAGTGGTGTTGCAATTTTAATATGCACTTCGCATCCATGGTAACTTGGACGTATATATACATCCTGGCCGGTTGGGTGATTAAACCAATAGTTTGGCTGTATTATGCTGATGATTTGTTTGCTATTTGGCCTCATGGACTAAACACATTGGATACATTTTTGATGCATCTTAACAGCCAACATCTTAAAAAAAACTTTGTGATAGAAAATGAAAGTAACAACTGTTTTCCTCCCTTCTAATGGCTCATTATCCTTTTCCATTTACAGAACCCCCCCCAAACACACACATGCAGAAAGATATTTACATAAGCAACCACACAACCCACCTCAAAACACTTACACACAGAGCCAGGGCTATTGGTTCAAATAACACAGCCCTTGAAACTGAGCTCAGATACCTTTGCAACATTTTTTAAGCCAATGGCTGCAACCCTATAAAACGGATAAAATACTGCATGCACCTCCATCCTTCCTGCAACCACACACAAGAAAAATTGGATATGTAAGAGCTAAAAGAATAAAAAAACCTTGGATAACTAATGAGATGATTTCTCTAATGGAAGAAAGAAGAAAATGGAAAAATAAAGACACTCCAGAAGGGAAAATACAATATAGAACCCCGAATGAAAATTGATAAGGGAAGCAGAATGAAGTAGAGAAGACTGGCTTAAAAAACAATGTGAAGAAATGGAAAATTATGAAAGAGTGGGAAGGTATGATCTTTTGTACGAAAAAGCAAGAAGCATGAATCACAAGAGAAATGGAATTCGAGCTAGAGAATAGAAAATAAGAATGGGAAAATCATAACTGAAGAAGATAAAATCCTAATGAGATGGAAAGAATACATTGAAGATCTAAATGACAAGGAAAAGAGACCAAATGAGTTGCCATTAGAAGATATAAAGAAGGTAAATGAAGATGATCTAGGTCCAGAGATATTGAAGACAGAAGTAAAAATGGTCATTAAACAACTAAAATGTGGAAAGGCAGAAGAAATAGATGAAATACCTGCAGAATTCCTGAAACAACTTCAGAAGAAAGTAACGAAAGAAATAACCAAAATAATAAATTTAATTTATAACAAAGGAGAATTTCCAACAGATTTTATGACCTTAATATTTATACCTATACCAAAGAAAAGTAATGCAGTGAACTGCAAGGATTTTAGAACAATAAGCCTCATTTCCTATACATCAAAAATACTTATGAGAATTCTAACACGGAGAATTACATTTAAGGTGGAAGAATTTCTTGGAGAAGATCAGTTTGGTTTCAGGGAGGGTAGGGGAACAAGAGATGTGATTGGACTGTTAAGAATAATAAGTGAAAGAAGTCTGAAAGCGAATAAAGAAGTTAATATCTGTTATATAGATTTTGAAAAAGCTTTTGACTTTGTAAAATGGGATAAGATGATGGAAGTAATGGAAAAGATTGGTATAGAATGGAAAGCCAGAAGGCTAATTATTTCGCTATACATAGGAAAAACTGCCATAGTGAGAGACATACAGGGTGTTCGGGATAAATTTGACATATTTATAATTAATTATATTTTTCCGTAAGTTACATGTATTAACACACACTTCTCTTCATTTAAAAGTTTGGACCCTTCTTCATTCATATACAAGATGTCAGAAAGGATGGATAGCTGGAACCCACCTGAATCATGGAAGAGAATAACTTGTATCATGATGATTCGTGCCCGCCATCAAAATAAGGATATTACGACTGCTGCCCAATGCTCCCTGAATACAGTAAAAACAATCAGGCATGAACTAGAGACTTGCAATGGTGACTACGAGGATGTAGCAAGAAGAAAGATCCCTAGCAGACGATCTGATTGCGTTCGTACAGCAGAATTCCTCGCAAATCTGCAGGAACAGGTGTTGAAGAACCCTGGCATTGGAATTCGGGCTTTGTTCGTGGAGTTGCTAACTGTAGTCAAGCCCTGGATAACAAGGGTAGCCAATGGTAGGCCATATGTATGGCAGCAGGATTCGGCCCCTTGCCACACCTCTGGGAAAAGTCAAAAATGGTTGTCTGAAAATTTCTACGACTTCACCAGTCCAAATGTTTGGCCTCCAAACTCCCCAGACCTTAACCCCATGGATTATTTTGTATGGGGCGCAGTTGAAAAAGACACCAATCGCACTTCCAGTAATACAAAAGCCCAGTTAATGGATAAAATTAAAACAGTTTTTGCGGCCCTTCCCAGGGAGACTGTAGCATCAGCTTGTTTGAGGTTCCGAAGCAGAATTGAAGCTGTGATCGATGCTAATGGTGGTTATTTTGAGTAAATCTTGTTGATAGTATTGTAATTAACTCTGCCTGTAATGTTTTTTTGTCAATTCATTAAATTTAATAGATACAAAGAAGATTTTCTTTTTCCTTACGAAACTGTCAAATTTATCCCGAACACCCTGTATATGGTACAACAGAACCAGGTATCATTGGATGAGGAGTAAGACAAGGTGTTGCCCTCTATGCAGCTGAAACTTGGACATGGAAGAAAGAAGAAATTAAGATTTTGAAAAGCTTTGAGATGTGGATTTGGAGAAGGATGGAAAAAATCAAATGGATAGATAAAATAACTAATGAAGAGGTCTTAAAAAGAGTAGAAGAATAAAGAAGTCTGTTAAAGAGGATAAAAAGAAGAAAGGGAAACTGGATTGGACATATTCTGAGAGGAAACGGAATCATCAGAGATGCCATCAAAGGAAAAATAGACGGAAAAAGACCCAGAGGAAGAGTGAGGAAAACAAGGCTAGATGACATGCTGAATGGAGGCAGGTACACAACCTTGAAAGAGAAGGTTCAGAACAGAAGAGAGTGGAAGGAAAGTTTTTGCTACTAAGAGAAGAGTCTGCTCATTTGCAGAATACTTAAGAAGAAGATATATTTTTGCACAATATGTTGAGCTTCTTTCAGGGAGAAGGCAGAAAACAGTAACAACATTTAAATTCTGAATACAAGAACACAGCATACATATAATATCATGTGTCTCGATCACAGCTATACAGTAGGAGGAAACACTATTAGAGTTCAGCCACGTGGGAACAGATGTATAATTATTTAAAAATACATACATACATACATCTTCAAGGCCCACCTTTCCTAATTGGGTTGTGGGGGCAACAGCTGCAAGAGGAACTTCCAATGGTCACAATCCTCTGCCACCAAGCTCAGGTGTTCTGGTGGGATTCCCAAACATGTCCACCCAAGGTTTTGAATATAATCTATCCAGCGAGTTCTTGGCCTTCCACCCTCTGGCTTGGCAAAGAGGGCCTGCTGAGGGAGCCTCTCTTGTGGCATTCTGACCAGGTGCCCATACCAACATAACTGTGATCTCTCAACACGGAGAAGCAGCGGTTGAGTATTGAGGGTTTCCCGAATTGCAGAGCTTCTGACTCTGTCGAGTCTTGTCAGCCCTGCAACCCCTCGAAGGAACCTCATTTCAGCTGCTTGGATTCGTGTCCGCATTCTTTCGGTCACTACACAACTCTCATGACCATAGGTGAGGATGGGGGACATAGACTGTATTGAAGACAGCCAGCTTTGCCTTCTGGCTTAACTCCCGCTTCAAAACTACCGAACGGCCAAGCTCCCGCAATATTGAGCTTGCTAAGCCAATTCGAGTATCTAGATCTACGTCCCATTTTCCAACATTCATGTATATGGACCCAAGGTATTTAAACTTCTCCACCTGCCTCATTGGGACTCCACTTACATGTAGAGTACACTGGGATGGTTGTCTTGAGACCACAAATGTTTCAGTTTTGGCCACACTGATCTTCATTCTGGCATCTGTACAAACAGCTACAAACCTATCCAGGGTCTGCTGGAGGTCATCTGTGGAAGAGCTAAGCAGAACTAGGTCATCTGCAAAAAGCAGACGTCCAATGCTACATCTTCCAATTCTGACATACTCACTACCTCGGCTGTGCCTATCAATCCAGTCCATAAATATTATGAAAAGAAGGGGGTGACAGAACACACCCTTGGCAGAGACTGTGAAAGGTTCAGACTTTGTACTGTTTACCCTGACACAAAACTCTGGACATTCATACAGAGACTTGATGGCAGCTAATAGTTGGCCATTCACTCCATACTCCTGTACTACTTGCCAAAGCTTATCCCAAGGAACCCGGTCATATGCCTTCTCCAAGTCCACAAAACATGTGCAGACATTCTTGGCATATTCCCAAGATTTCTTAAAGACTTGCCTTAAAGTGAAGATTTGGTCAGTTGTGCTTCTACCAGGATGAAAGCCACATTTTTTTCCTGGAACTTTGACTCAACTATGCTTCTGCACCGTCTTTCCAAGCACCTAGCATACACTTTCCCAGGCAGGCTGAGCAGAGAGATGCCACGATAGTTACTGCAATCCTTCTGGTCTCCTTTCTTGAAGACTGGTATTATTATGCCTGTCTGCCATTGCTTTGGTGCTCGCTCAGATATCCAAGCAGCCTGACACACTAGAGTCAGTCAGAGAACAACGTCTCAATTTAAGGCATTTAGCATTTCGGGCCAAATTTCATCATCGCCAGCAGCCTTGCCCGATTTTAGCAATTTTATTGCTAAATGGACCTCTTCTGCTGTGAGACTAGTCATTGCCCCAATCTGCACCTCTTGGATGTCCACAACTGCTGGGCCACTCGAGTTAAGAAGGTTCTCAAAGTATTCCCTCCATCTGTGGAGGATATCCTTCTCGACTGTTAAAAGTGCACCATCGGAGGCCTTAATTGCCTTTGCTGTGCATGATTTCCACTCTCGAAGGCAGATATCCAAGCAGCCTGACACACTAGAGTCAGTCAGAGAACAACGTCTCGATTTAAGGCATTTAGCATTTCGGGCCAAATTTCATCATCGCCAGCAGCCTTGCCCGATTTTAGCAATTTTATTGCTAAATGGACCTCTTCTGCTGTGAGACTAGTCATTGCCCCAATCTGCACCTCTTGGATGTCCACAACTGCTGGGCCACTCGAGTTAAGAAGGTTCTCAAAGTATTCCCTCCATCTGTGGAGGATATCCTTCTCGACTGTTAAAAGTGCACCATCGGAGGCCTTAATTGCCTTTGCTGTGCATGATTTCCACTCTCGAAGGCAGATATCCAAGCAGCCTGACACACTAGAGTCAGTCAGAGAACAACGTCTCGATTTAAGGCATTTAGCATTTCGGGCCAAATTTCATCATCGCCAGCAGCCTTGCCCGATTTTAGCGATTTTATTGCTAAATGGACCTTCTGCTGTGAGACTAGTCATTGCCCCAATCTGCACCTCTTGGATGTCCACAACTGCTGGGCCACCCGAGTTAAGAAGGTTCTCAAAGTATTCCCTCCATCTGTGGAGGATATCCTTCTCGACTGTTAAAAGTGCACCATCGGAGGCCTTAATTGCCTTTGCTGTGCACGATTTCCACTCTCGAAGGCAGCGGATGGTCTGCCAGAATACTTTTGCATTTGCATAGGATGAGTCTTTCTCCAAAGGATTCTGCCTATTTTCATTGCTGATTTTCATACCAAATGCATTACAGCAGTTACTCATAGTCAGGGAATCCTGTAGACTTTTCTTGGATTTATTTAGGAGTATAACAGCATCTGCATAAAGTAAAGAGCTGAGATTAACACCTACAATTTTGTTATCAGGTTTAATGCCACTTTTCTTCATAATGTGATCCACATAGATGATGAATAACAGTAGAGATGATGTGCACCCTTGTCTCACACCTGATTTATCAAACCTGCACCTCTTTCACTTCTAAATACTGACTTACAATTCAAATGTATGTTGCCCAGTATAATGTCCCATTTACACCATATAATTGTAGCATTTCTCATGGCACCTTGTCATCCATCTTTTCAGATCTACTAGAGAAATTCCTCCGTAATATTCACACTGTTTTATTTTATCTTTTTATAGGTAGGTACTATCTGTAGTATCTACCTATTCTGTAGCATTTATACTCCAATCTGGAATTTGACCCTTGAACCAGGCCTTCTGAATTAGCTGTAAAACTTCCATATTTCAAGTTTATGATGACTTTTTCAAGTATGTGTGTGCGTATATATATATATATATATATATTCCAAATTGCATTTCTGTTTTCCTACCATCATGCTGTCATGGTGTCAATGCTTGTTTCATTTAGCAATCTTCCAAAAGTGATCACTCCAGATATCTAGAATATCTTCAGTCCATTGGCGTATTCAGGTATAGGCCATATAGGTCCAGGCCTAGAGCAGCAGAAATTTCCAGGTTCTCATTTTTGTAATTATAACATGTAACTTATATGCTGCATCTACTCACAAGTAGAGAAATATTTTTCTTTTCCTCACTGTAAGTTGAGTCTACAAGCATATTGGCGAGCAGCAAGACGTAGAATATTTTAGGACATTTTGGGCGAGTCATAACATATATATAGTTATTTATATTACGAATTTACGATAATGTAAATCAACATGTTCATTAAATATGAGGGGCAGCACTTTCTGTGGACCTCAGGGTGGCAAATACCTAAATACGCCACTGCATTGGTCCATTGGTGTTCTTCAATCTTTACATTAATGATATTGGGAAGGATTTAACAGATGACAAGGTGACATACAGATATCTGCTGATTATGCACAGATTAGAAGGGTAATCAGGAATGCAACTGATATGTACTTGTAGAATGATTTGAATAAGCTGAAATTGTGATCATGTGAAATGGCAATCAGTTCAATGTTAGTAAATATAAAGTTATGCACTTTGGTTTAAAGAGATATTTAATGGCATATTTTATTGACTAGATTATGCTGGAAGAAATTGACCAGGCTAAGATCTTGGAATTGTAGTAGATAGCAAGTTAAAGTTCAAGGATTATATAACAAAAATTGCAAATATAACTCAAAGGATAATTGCAAATGCTACAACAAACATTTGACATGCAAGAATAAGGAAGTCATTTTCCTCTTTATAAGGCTTTGATAAGACCTCATTTGGACTAGTGTGCACAGATCTGGTCTACTGGTTTTGATATAATGCAGATACAGTGAGAGGGTGCAAAGAAGAGTGAGTGTTAAAGATAATATGAGGACTGTGGAATGTAGATTATGAGGAGAGACTGATAATTTGTAGACTTCAGATGCTAGCAAGCAGGAGAAAGAGGGGTGATATGACAGAGACACGATCTTTTGAAAGAGTCAAAGGATATCAGTAGATGGAATTTTTCATTTTATGGAGGATAAGAAAAGGGACAAGAGGACATCCGTGGAAGTTTAGAATGCAGTCAAGAAAGGATGAGAGGTAGATTTTTCTCTCATAGAGTGATTCATTACTGGAATAGCTTGCTTTGGAGGTTGTGAGTGTAAATAACATGAATGAATTCAAGAGAAGGTATGGCATAATGTGAGAGGTATGTGGACTCTCTTGATGAATCTCCAACTCTGTGGCAGTCTCTTGTAATAATGATACCAGCTTGGATTATATCCTATTATCTACTGATGTACTTAATTTGTTCTTTTCAAAAACAATAAGCACTTATACTTAATGAAATGATTTTCTGCCTATTTTTCATGATTTTGTGAAGGTATAGTCTTGGTTAAGTAATTTATTCACTTTCTCCAATAAAGTTGGGCTGACAGCTGAGTTGGGCGAGTACAGAATAAAGTTCCTGGAAAAAGAGGATGGGAGTAGACTGTCAATGAGATGGATGGATGGATGGTGTGTCTGGAGTGACTGATCTTCAGAGAGTTGAAGCCTCCAGAAAAGCATACAACAGGACCTAAGGACTGGTGTGGCACATCACAGAGCATCTGAGTGACCATACAGCATTTGTCGATGTCCAATGAACAGATGAGTTGGGTGAGAGAAATGGCTATATTGTGACAATGCTAGATTATGCAAAAGCATTTGACAAGAACTGCATGGAACTCTATTATGTAAGCAAGTTGGAGCAAATGGATAGATATGGACACGAACCTGGTGACAAGGATAAGATGGTGGCTGATGGATAGGCACAAAAGTACTGTATGGTGGAGATGAATCAAAGAGAAGGCAAGTGAACAGAGAACTTGGCCTACTAGTGTTCAATTTTGTATATCAATGATAGCAGGAATGATCTAAGAGACAATATCCAATGATGCTAAACTGGGAACAACAATAGTCAATAAAGGTGCTCTAAAGATCTCAGATGGCAATCTAAACTGACTTGCAGTTTGGGCAAAAGATAATGGCTACTCAGTGTGTCAAAGAGCCAAATTATATACTTGGTATTAAGAACCACAAAATAGTTTGTTTTTTTCTACTGCTAAGATAGTATAAGATTTTTTCTAAGATAGCAAAAGGTTTCAGAAAGTGTGATGTTCATATTCCAGATAGTTATAATTCTGCACCACTGGCTATAATGGATTTGAATTCAATTAATGCTCATATAGGATGTCCATTATAAATAAAAATGGGCATCATCCACTCTGTTATTCAAAATCTTTTTGGATCACATTATGAAGGAAAATGGTATTAAACCTGATATCAAAACTGGAGATGTTAATCTTGGCTGTTTGTTTATGCAGATGATGTTATACTTCTAAATAAATCTGCTACACATCTGCAAGATTCCCTGACTAAATTGAATAACTGTTGTAAAATAACAAGACAAAGACAATGAAAATAGGCAGAAGCATTGAAAATATCAACTGCATTGTCAATGGAGAACCTATAGAACAAGTAAAACATTTCAGCTACTTAGGCACAATTTTAAGTGAAAATGGTAAATTAAATATGGAAATAGACAACAGAATCAACAAAGCTGGTATAGAGAAATCAGTCAAAACACTAAATTAGCTATATACAATACAGTGTTCAAACCAATTTTAATCTATAGATATGAGAACTGGTCAGAAGTAAAAGACTTGACCAAAGACTAGAGACAGCAGATATAAGAGTCCTGAGAAAGATTAGAGGCATGAACAAATTGCATCAATGGCAATATCATATTAAAAACAAGGATATTAGGAAAGAACTTGACATTGTGAGCATCCAGGAATGTGTTAGCAAAGCTAATCTCAGGTGGTATGGTCACTTAAACAGAATGTGCAAGGAAGGATTAGCAAAACAAGAGTTCTCTGCAGGCTGGCAGAAAAAAGACCAAGATATAGGTGGATTGATACAGTACTGTCTTGGAAGACAGAAATATAAGATCTGATAATGTTGGAGTCTTGACAGGTAACAGACTGATTTGGAGGAAAATTGTAGATAGGAAGTTAGTAATGATGTAAATTTTTCATGTAGTACTATCATATCCTGTACACCCCTTGAGGGTACATGTCAGGAATTTGATGATGAAGATGTGTATTACAAAAAAACTATATAAACAATGTCTAAGTGTAGTGATATAAAATTAAAGTTTTGCACCTATTACTAATAGATCCTCCTTTTGAAGGTTTTTGTTTTTTCTATTGCTAAGATAGTATAAGATTTTTTCTAAAATAGCAAAAGGTTTCAGAAGGTGTGATGTTCATATTCCAGATAGTTATAATAATTCTGCACCACTGGCTATAATATAGGATTTGAATTCAATTAATGCTCATACAGGATGTCCATTATAAATAAAAATGGGCATCAGGTACATAAAAAAATAGAAGACATCTTATAAATCTCTTTCCTATAAAACTACAATATCCATACTCATTATATCTCATTCCTCTGCCAATATGATTGGTTGAATAGATACTTCTTCCACTTACCCACTTATTATAACTCATTGGTTTGAAATCCCTGAAGTAATTTAAAAAAAGTTCTGCCTTTGGTCTCTTAAGTGGGGTTCTAAATTATCTATCCCTGAGCGCAAAAATGTCTTTATCTTTTTTAAAAAACAAAAATAAAAATGAATGACCTAGCTTCATTTACCTTTTGCATTCTTAGGATGTGATTATATTTCATAAATACATCACCAACGAAAGGCTGCACTTCAAGCTTTTAATAAATTCCAATATTGAATGGGCAAATTTTAGCTTTCTAATTTAATGCCAGTTGAAGTGTGGCACCGAGTTTTAAGTTCTGATGTGTTAATCATTCTTACTTATAACTGCTTACTCCATTTATGTAAGATGATCATAAAAAATTGTCATGAAAATTCTTTCTTTAGGATAATTCAAGATTAATCTAAGTATATATTAAAAACAACTTCTGCAGTCTTCAATGAAGATAGATGTTGTTTCTTGTAAGTGATGCTTCTATTTTAGATTTATCTTATATTTGTTCTCTTGTAAGTGATGCTTCTGTTTTAGTGTTATCTTATTTTTTAACCTTAACACAATTATCTGGCAAAAAAAATGGAAATAAAGGAAAATTGTTATAGTAGAAAATGGTTTGTTTATTATGAGCTAACTCTGAATATTAAAAATAGCACTGGCTATTGTATTAAATGATGGATAAAAAGAGCAACATCAAATTTAAGTGATCTGAGATTAGTCATGTCCCACAATTTTTAAATTATTATGTTGCATAATATATAAACTTTCTAGATTTAAGTTAACATTTACCATCCTTAAAACAATGGAATTAACTTGCCTGAACATTCTGGAACTATTTTTTCCCCCTTCTTAAAATACTGGAAAAAGGGCTATGTTGTAATTTTGAACTTTTTGTAATCAGACATACAACAAAGCACTGTAAAAGCTATAGTAATATAATGCACAGTAATAAGGGGTTGTTATAAGATCATTTTTTAATACAAGTCTTGCACTTGGTCAAGTTCCTAAAGAGTGGAAGGAGGGCAAGATTGTGCCACTTCATAAAGGAGGTGATCGAACTCAAGCATCAAACTATAGGCCTATCTCTGTGTCAGGTGTTGTGGTTAAGTTGTTGAAGAAGCTTGTGAGAACTAGGATCCAGAGTTGGGTTGACAACAATGGTATAATCTTTGATGGACAGCATGGATTTGCTAAAGGGAGGTCATGTTTTAGTAATCTACTTACTTATTACAATAAAGTGACTGCTTCCTTGGACAGAGGAGAAGGATACAGTAATATACTTGGATTTTGCAAAGGCTTTTGATAGAGTACCTCATGATAAGTTAACAGTCAAACTAGAGCAGATGGGGTTGGATATTAGATTAGTGCATTGGATTGGAGACTGGCTATCTGATAGGTAACAACAAGTTGTGTATGGGGGGTGCAATATCCAGGGAAAGGAAAGTCACTAGTGGAGTGCCTCAGGGGTCTGTTTTAGGGCCATTACTATTTAACTTGTATATTAATGATATTGGCGAAGATTTGGATGGAGATATTCAGTTGTTTGCAGATGATGCAAAGTTGGGACGAACCATAAAGAGTAGTGAAGATGTTGTGGCCTTGCAAGAAGACTTGAATAAATTGAGTGATTGGGCAAGCAAATGGGGATGTGAGTTCAATGTTGCAAAATGTAAGGTTTTAAAATTTGGAAAACAAAGATGGGATGCAGAATTTATGCTTGGTGAGAATATATTGTTGGAAGTAGAGGAAATAAGAGATCTGGGGGTGATAGTGGATAAGGATCTAAAATTTAGGGGACACATCGCCAAAATTGTGAAGACAACACAAAGACTTCTGGGAATGATGCAGAGGACACTGATGTGTAGAAGTAGGGAGATTCTTGTTCCATTATATAAGGCTTTGATTAGGCCACACATGGACTATTGTGCCCAGATTTGGTCACCGGGTTTTCAGAAGGATGAAGAGATGTTGGAAAGGGTCCAAAGGCGACTGACTAAGGTAGTTTCTGACCTCTGGAATGTTGAGTATAAGGAAAGATTGAGAAGATGTAAGTTGCAGTGTCTGGTGGAGAGAAGGAAGAGGGAAGATATGATAGAGACCTACAAGTTGGTAAGGGGTTGTTATAAGATCAATGGTGGAGAAGTTCTACAGAGAATAGTGGGAAATCAGGGGAGAACCAGAGGTCATCCCTGGAAACTGTATAAAGAGGGTGTGAGTAGGGGAGTGAGAGGCAGGTGTTTTTTGTGCAGGGTTGCGAATGATTGGAATGCCTTGCCTGAGAGTGTGGTGTCTGCAAGGAGTTTGAGCATGTTTAAGACACAGTATGATGAAATGTGTGTGTGTGTGATAAAAGGACCTCCCAGATGAGTCTTTGACTCCATGAGGTCTTGGGATATAATAATAATAATATATTTTGTAAATCATTTAATGTGTACAAATCTCATTAGGCAATTTACAAACTACTACTCTACATTATATTCTGAAGAAGTTACATTAAACATATAAAATTACCTTAAGATTCTATATATGATGTTATTTGGATGCAGAGATAAGTATAAAACAGTATTTGTACTAGTAAACCAACATTTCTTAATTGGGCAGTGGTACTGAAATTGTGCAAAGATTGAGATACCTTTGTTGGGTGGGAGTAACATAAAAAAAAAAGTACTTTGCAGGCAACCTCATTTTTCATAAAAACAAAAAATATTAATAGTCGCTGATGTAACTGCCTCTTGAAAAAAATGTTTTTATTAAAAAATTTAAAAGTCTGCCTAAGAAATCAAATTTTAAAGACAAAGTTATATTTAACATCTAACAAATCTCATCACCAAATTCCTGATATATACCCTCAAGGGGTGTACAGGATATGATAGTACTACATGAAAAATTTACATCATTACTAACTTCCTATCTACAATTTTCCTCCAAATCAGTCTGTTAAATGTCAAGACTCCAATATTATCAGTTCTTATATTTCTGTCTTCTAGGGCACTTTTTACTGTATCAATCCACCTATATCTTGGTCTTCCTCTGGGTCTTTTTCCTGCCAACCCAACCTGGCAGAGAACACTTCTTTTGCTAATCTTTCCTCTCCCATTCTGCTTAAGTGACCATACCACCTGAGATTAGCTTTGCTAATGCATTCCTGAATGCTGACAATATCAAGTTCTTTCCTAATATCCTTGCTTTTAATATGATATTGCCATTGATGCCATCTGTTCATGCCCCTAATCTTTCTCAGGACACTCATATCTGTTGTTTCTAGTCTTTGGTCAAGTGTTTTACTTCTAACCCAGCTCTCAGATCCATAATCTAAAATTGGTTTAAACACTGTCTTGTATACAGATAATTTAATATTCTGGCTAATTTCTCTCTTATTCCATATAAATTTATTCAGTTGACTTCCTACCATACCTGCTTTGTTGATTCTGTTGTCTATTTCCATATTTAATTTACCATCTTCACTAAAAATTGTGCCTAAAAATAGTTTTAAAAAAAGCTGAAATATTTTACTTGTTCTATAAGTTCTCCATTCACAATGCAGTTGATATTTTCAATGTTTCTGCCTATTTTCATCGTCTTTGTCATTTTAATGTTGACCTTCATTACCACATCTATTACAACAGTTATTCAATTTAGTCAGGGAATCTTGCAGACTTGTAGCGGATTTATTTAGAAGTATAAATAAATACGCATAATCATCCACATAAAGCAAAGAGCTGAGATTAACACCTCCAATTTTGATATCGGGTTTAATACCATTTTCCTTCATAATGTGATCCATATAGATAATGAATAAGACAGGGGATAATGTACATTCTTGTCTGACACCAGATTTAACATTAAACCATCTTTCTGTACTTCCTTCAATTCTGACTGCTGACTTACACTCAAATAGAGATAAAGTATTGCTTGATATAATGCCCCATTAACACCATATTACTGTAGCGTTTGGAATAGCTTCTCTCTTGGCACCTTGTCATATGCCTTTTCCAGATCTATAAAACTTAAATACAGATCTTTGTTTTATTCCCATGATATTTCTCAACTATCTGTCATAAAGTGAAAATCTGATCCTGACAGCTTCTATTTGGCCTGAATCATTCACTATTAAACTATTATTCTCTTCCACAATCCTTCTCAACCATTTCTCAAGTATACTTGATATTTAATTTGTTCATTAACGATATAGGAATTAGGATAAAGGATCTGAGAGGAACTGTTCATTTGTTTGCTAATGATGCAAAGTTGGGTAGGGCAACAGTGAATGCACATGATGTCAAAATTTTGCATGATTTGGATAGATTGGAGGACTGGGCTAAGGAGAATGCTTGTCAATTTCATGTGGCAAAATGCAAGGTTATGCATTTTTGGATGAAAAGATTAGCAGCAGTATACCACATTGGTAGAACTGTACTCCAGGAGATTAATGAGGCCAGGGATTTGAAGTCTAGGGGGCACATAGCAAAAGTGGCTAAATCAGCTCATTACTTTGACGAAGAATCTAAAGAATACTTTGACAAGCAGGGACAAGCAAGTTATTGTTCCTCTGTATCAAGCCTTGATAAGACCCTATCTTGACTACTGTGCCCAGATCTGGGTGCCAGGGTTTCTTCTTGATGGGGAGGAGGTGGAGAGGATCCAGAGGTAAGTGACCAAGATGATAGCAGGTCTATGGAATGAACCTTATGAGAACAGGTTGAAGATTTGTGAGTTGCAGAAATTGGTTGATAGTCAGAAAAGGGGTGATATGATTGAGACATTCAAATTACTGAAGAGTTTCTATAAGATTAATTCAGAGGATATTTTTCAGAACAGGACTGGTGGTGGGAAGACTAGGGGCCATCCATGGAAACTGGGCAAGAGTGTGGTTAGCAAGGGTGTTAGAACTAGGTTTTTTACTTGGAGAGTGGTGAATGAGTGGAATAAGCAGCCAGAGTCTGTTGTGAGTGTCATGACGAATGATTTCAAAGCAAAGTATGATAGATACTGTGTGGATATTGAATAGTTATTCTTGACATGATGTTTACGGCCTCCCTCGATGAGTCTAAGGACTCCTTGGAGTTGCCCGTAGCAATAATATAACAATACTTGCATATATCTTACCAGGAACACTCAGTAATGAAATGCCTCTGTAATTCTCACATTCAGTTTTATTTCCCTTTTTATATATGGGTACTATGAGAGCTCTACTCAATCATCTGGAATTCATCTCTCTGTCCAGGCCTTCTGAACTATGCAGTGCAGCCACTGTATGACTTTTATACCTCCATACTTGAGCATTTCTGGTCGAATATCATCTACTCCTGCTGCCTTTTCACATTTCAGGCTTTTGATGGCTAAAATGGTAAAAAACACTGACCGCATGCCTGGTCAGTGTTTTTTACCATTGTGCTGTCATCATTGCTTGTTTCATTTAGCAGTTTTTCAAAGTAATTAGGACCAACTTTTCCTTTTTCATTCCTTTTTCAATGTGTCAGTTGCTTTCTCTCAAGCCTCTAAAAATTCCTCCACTTCTACCTTAGAAGAACCTTCTGTGGGACCATAGGCACAAATAAGTCTCACTGTCCAGTTCCCCACATTCTCATATTTGCATACATCACTCTACTTGAGACTGCCTGCCATTCAAGAAGATTAGCCTCGTATTTAGTGTTGAATACTATGGCTACTCCTTGATTGTCATTGCCTGAATATAACATTTTGTATTTATTGCTCAGAAAGATCTCACCAGTTTTTGTCTTTTTTTTTCCAGTCATCCCTATTATGTTGATCTGGTACTTATCTAATTCCTCAGCTAGCTCCATTTCTTTGCCATTCAGGCTTCTTATGTTGATAGTACCGATCTTTAACTCTGGTGATGTTGAGTTGGGGTGTGTTTTCAGATTTGTTCCAGTAGCTGACTTTTCACTGTTTGCCCTGGTTCCTGGCAAAAACAATGGGGGCCTTGTTTAACTGGGCAACGTGAAATCCTGTCATGTTGTACCATCATTTATGTTTTGGTTTAAGCCAATAAGAATACAATTTGGTCAGCTAAATCCCAAATTGCCAGCCCATCCTCGTCCGTTCATTATCCAGGTAGATACCTAACAGGGTGTGCCACGAGAAGGTGAGGATTGATCAGATGCCCTGGTCGGTTCTCTGCATTCCTTTGAAGGCTATGTGGAGGTCTTCTCTCAGTTATATAGCTTTGACCCTTAAACACCCCCCCCCCCTCTCTAACAAATCTTAGTTTCTGAAAATGTGAAATGTATGTTGCTAAAATATCATGATAACAAAAAAGCTTGCTACATATTTGTCCTAACTTGACTATTTGAATGCTTCTTTTTGGACTGCCATGAAAAGTGAATTTTGCCTTTTATTGATGCTGAAGCATTTTTGATCTCTTGTTCATTTTATCTGTTGTCAGAGGTAATGGAGACTAGGTGCTGATGAGAAGCAGAATAGGGGAGGTAATATTTCTAGATATACAAAGATAAAACCTACTTCTGGGGCCACAAAAATTTTGTTTTCTTTTTCAGCCTCTACTAGGTTTAACTCTCAAAATGTTTATGATTAATAATGCATCATATATCAATGAAATGCATGGATTAATAGTAGCATATAAACCTAGATTAATAAGTTAATTGGAAATATATGATGAAAAAAATGTTAAGGGCTGAAACTAATCTCTTCAGTTTTTCTTAATATTGACAAGTTAACAGAGAATATGTTTTTATCATTTTAATACATTTAAACGCTGTCATAATCCATTAAAGAAAAGTGTCAATGTCCATGCTTCCAACGGAAGAAAAAAAGAAAAGAAAAAATCAATTTCTTCCCAAGATTTCCTTATTTCATTTCATAAAAAATTTATACAGTATATATAACATATATTATCTGGGCTAATTTAATTATTATGCACAACCAATATGCTTGCTGCTATAATGAACATAACAAAACAACAACAAAAAAAGTGACATTTTCCAAAATCTCCTTTCTCTGGTCTCAGAATTATAAGATAAGACGGAACGATCAGAAGAAATAAGCAACAGTTTTTAAAATTCCCGATAATTCCATGATAAGATTTCGGTTGGAACTCAATCAAAGAATTGAGAAAACAGAATAAATTTTAAAATTTATAACTCCTTTATGACTGAAACCACCAATTCACTGGTCATATTCTGTGATTAAATGATAACTCCGTTTCGCAAATATGCGTAATGATCAATTCAGGAACTTGTTCAAGAAATTAGGTCAACAGTTTATAATAGCATAAGCAAAGAAATTTTGCTAAATTTCGAATATAATAACTGCAGGTTTAATCATTAATTTTTAGCTATATAGACTGCTTCATAAATTTCATCGCTGGCAGTATGGGTTTTCTGACGCCTGCTGCGAGCCATTTCAAGCAGCAGGTGCTACGGCTATCATGGTGAAGTTCAAAGACTAATTTTCCACGAGAGATGCACTACTAAATTTCATTTTCATTGCGTGGGTTAAAAAGTTATACTGCACCATTCTAAAGATAATCTTTCCAACAATATTTCACGTTCAAAACGGCAGAAGAACAACAGATTTCATTCGATTCTTTACTTACTACGCGCTATACCTAATGCAGAGTCAAGGCATAAAAAATACCCGATGCAACAAGAGATAAAAACGACAAATTTCTTGACATATGGTTTGATAAAATAATAATAAAATATTCAGAGCTATACTAAACTCGCTAACGTGCGAAAAATGTTCTCGGTGAAAGCGAACACATACGCCATATTGTGTCATACCTGTAAGCAGGCTTCCTGCTACAAAAGCGAATGCAGTAAAGGTGAAAGTACAATGAATCCTATAATGAAGACTGCGATTAACAGGAGAATCACAGAGCTCAGCTTAAGCAACGGTTTACGACGAAGCTGCCAACGGCGGCGGCGTGAAGGCACGAGATCATCGGGTTCTTCGCATTCTTCGGGTGGCGGAATAGGCCCGTCATCGGTAAAGCTGTACTCGGCCACAGCGATGGGTTCTCGCTGGTCCATCCACAACGATAAGTTGTCGTTACAGTTTCATAATGCTTCTGGAGATACTATTTCATTATAGTAACCGCAACCTCCTCCCGATTCTGTTCTTTATGTACACATTATTGGAAACCTTCCAGACTGTTACACAGCGCTCTTTTTCTCTGTCTTGTGCATTCTAGTTCGCCTCGCCACGCAGGTTGGGAATAAACTGTTGTGCACCAGTGCTGTCTCATGAACATCAGCAATGTTGGATAGGAAGTGGTCAATAATGCCCCATCTGTACGTCACGTGTATCCACACTAATGCAATACTTGACAGGCAGCGGACTTAAATCCTCTTCACTACAGCTGTCGTCGACATACCCCGAACACATCAGTTATGCCTTTATGCCAGGCCGTTACAGTGGTTATAACGATTTTTTTTGTTGTTGTGCTTTATCCGTCATAATACGTAGCTGCGCGCTGATCTCTCTCCCTCTCTCATATATATATACACACACTCGCACCAAATATGTGGCTAATTTGAAAATTTAGAATGCTTATTAAAATTAATGCCTAAAACCAAAGCCTAGAGTGTTGCCAACATCTCCATGCCAATTAAATAAATAAATCACATCAGAATTAATGCTTTCTACATAGCAAACGACAAATTCGCCTGAAATCCAATCCTTCCCCACACTTTTGACTATCATGAAATTAACAGGTTGGTAGAAGTTTTTTCCCGCTTGGTTACAAAGTATATTATACTTAACAAGAAATATTATTTCGTGACACCTCCAAGGAGTCCAAAGACTCATCTGTTTTTCTCAATATTTTTTTTCTCATCTGTTTAATTCTTTACCCCAAGCGTAAGTAAACAATATACAGTATGTTTATATAAACATATAAAATCCACTAGGCTGTGAAATGTCTTTAGACATTTCAAGAAAACTATCATGTATGTTAAGTATATATTATTGTCGTGTAAATTTTCGACGTCGATGTTCAAAATTCCATCCATTTTTATAACTAATAAGTTTTAGAAAAGTGTCAAAACTTAGAAATATGATACAAATATAAACGGTATATTTTTACTTTTTGAAAACATCACATCTGTTAAAAACGGAAGGCGTTTATCAAAAAACTAGGAAGTGAAAAAAAAAAAAAACTGCCGTTTCACACGGAGTCGTTTGCAACCCTATAGCTTTCAAATTGAATCTATGTATTAATAATATATTAGCTTCATATATATATATATATATATATATATATATAAAATCATTAATTTAATTAATTTATATATATAACAAGAAAAGAAATAATATCCTACCTGAGTTTTCTGATTTATAGATGCGATTTATAAATTTAAGATTAATCACAATTTATGACAATCGAGTTGCTTTGTAGTAATAACAATAGGAATAACGAGAATTTAATATGAAAAAACACATTAAAGATTTTATAGTAGCCAATTTTTAAATGTAGCTTCTTTCATGTATTTCAGTGAAAATATTTCTTGAATACATTTTATTATTATTCTGTGAATTAGCACTCTTAATTTAATGACTGGGGAAAATCTCATCCATTTCTGTCTCTACTTTCTCTTTAGAGTAGCAGCAAGTGTCAACCCCCCCCCCCATTGGGAGCCGCAAGTTTTGTTGAGGGGGGGGGGGGCGTGAAATAATGAAAACAAATTTAAAATGTTTGAAGACTAAGTAGTTCTTTTTTTATCTTAAAAGAAACATATTTAATTTTTATCATTTCTTTTTTTGTTATTTTTTATATTTTAATGGAAAAAATCACACATTGGTGTTGTTGGTTCACAAATTTTGCTTCCTGCGTATTTCGGCACTTAATGAATATTAGTAAATATATGTTGATTCAGTGGTGTAGCTAGTGCTTTTGCCGCCCTCTCAAAAAGTCAAAACAACGTATAGTGAAATAAATTAAAACACTATATTTATTTTTGAAGTAAAACTTTAATTCCAACATTCTAAAATGTTATTTTTCTTGCTTTTCTGTTAGCAAAATCGTCGAAGACATTGGCGAAGTCTATTTCATAGTAATGTAGGTAATTCTAAATCAATTTTAATTTAGAAAAACTCCTCTCACAACTAACAACACTTACAGCAATTGTGAGGAAAATTCGCAGTGGTATTACAATATTTGGAAATGAGTTCTCCAGACTGTATTTTAGAATTAACTAGAAAAGTTCAAAAAGGTTCAAAGTGCCACCCGGGGGAGGACCGTCCCCTCCCCCTCTAGCTACGCCTCTGTGCTGATTCATATAAGTTTCATTTCAAAGGTACTGATAAGAAGCACAAAAAAGCTTACAAACGCAAAATCTTGAATATAAATACAATAAATATTATAATAAGATATGTCTGTATTACGATTTTTTTTTCGATGGGGGCCGTGAAATATTTTAATTTTTTCAAAGGGGGCCTTTACATCCATAAGTTTGGGAAGCATTGCTCTAAACAACTGCAATCATAACTTGGCGGCAGACACCTACACGAATAAGAAGGATTTGGGCTAGAAAGCAATGCTCAATTTCATAACTATTCTTCTGCAAGTGTTATTGAAATTCCCACAAAATGATCATCACTTTTTTACAGAATACCGATGCTCGTGTATGGCTTTAGTTTCATAAATGTCATTGTCAGCATACTGCAGACCAAAAATTGAAACTGTTTGGCATCAATAAGCAGGAAGTATACAAAAACAAGCCAACGTTCAGGAAATATAGAGGAAAAGGGCGACGCATGAACTATAGAAAAGGCAGGTTAGAAAAATGTCAAGTATGGTAATATAAGCAAAATTGGATTACGTAAGAAAACTAAGAACGCTAAACGAAAACAAAGGAGTTCTTTCGTAATGCGGCGAGTAAAAGAGAAAGAGTGGAAAGATAACTTTGGTGAATGCAGATTTATTGTAGAAGTAGTTGAATTATTGAACAACCACTCTATCAGTATACGTCATCCAAGTGAAAAGAATTTATACCTGATACTTGAATGAAAACAGATGAGAGATGGAGATGTACTAGTTGGATGTCTTAAACATACTGCAAAAATCTCGATGTGTTGAGAGACTTGGTACTATCTTGGCGTGGTTGTTTACTTGGAGTAGTCTAAACTCCATAGAGCCAAAAAAAGATAAGAAGGGTATTGCAGTGCCACACAGAAGCAGCAAATTACAGGCCAGTCATGGAAAAGAGAATCAGAACTCAGAAGTGGTCAGACAGTGATCTGATACTTTGTGGGAATGATAAGCAACATTGCTTTAAGGGGAATTCTGTCTTAGTAATCTGTTTACATTTTATAATCAAGTGGTAACAACTGAGTTGGATGATAAGAATACTGTCCTGCAGGCTATTAGATGAAAGTAAGATGGCTGGGAGTGGGTAAAGAGCTGTTTGAAATAATAAGCTGATATCGCAGTAAGGTTATCAAAGAGGAATGGTCAAAGAAAAAGTGACAAGTGGAATGCCAGAGGGCTTTCTCCTCAAATCACTACTACCTCGCATATCACTGACACTGTGAATGGTTTGAAGAGGAATGTGTATTTTCTTGGTGATGATGCACGATAAGAAACGACTCTCATAGGAAGAGCAGATTAGTATTGCGGGACGATGAGAATGGATACCAGTTTAGCGTTCCAAATTGAAGGTTTTGCATTTGGGTTGCAGGTTCAAATCTCGCTGTGGGTGCGGATGTACCTAAAGACAACTGTAAATGTCTTTAATTGTTCATCCCACTTAAAGACAATTACAATTGTCTTTAAGTGGGATTAACAATTTTAAGTGGATGAACTTCATCGGCCTGTGTGAAACCACATCTCCGCTTAGTGGAGGCCTGAAGTGTCTTGAAAATGTTTCATGTTTCTACTATGTAAAAATAAATAAAAAAATACAAACACTTATAAAATTAATAAAAAAGATAAAAAAATCCTTAGCTCACTCAGGTTAAATATATTATAGGTTTACAAAAAACATTTCGTGGATGGGAGACACACAAAAAAAAAAGACGTGAAAAGCATTTATGAGCATAAAAATAAAAATGGCTATGCAACTTAATAAGAACCATTCCTTACTAAATTCCTTACTTCTTACTAAATAACAGAAAATAGAGACCAGTACAAAACAGAGTTGATGAACAGCATGAACAAAGTTATGCCTTCCAAAAAATCGAAAATCCTCTGTTTGAGCATCTTCAAAAATGAGCTTGTATGATACAGATTGAGACAAGTATGAACTAGTATTGGTGAAAAATAATCAAAGTAAGCTTTCGTCAGTCTTGTTTCGAAGGAGAACTTGAATAGTTAAAAAAAAAAAAAAAAAAAAATTTCTTTCTTTTGACAAGTCACGAGTTTCGGTCAAAATAACTTGACTACTCGAAGAACGATGAATTTTGTTTTTAAATGAACGCCTGTTGAAGTTCATTATTGCGTATAAAAAACTGAGTACCAAAAACTGCCGTATATTTAATCATATCTAATAGGGAGCTAAAGTGAGCTTTTCTCACCGAATCATTAAAGCTATATATTTCTGAAAAGTGTTTTGGACTATATTTAAAAAAATAATCGTTTTCCTATTAATACAAAAAAAAAAAAGTTATTAGCTCTATTTTTCGCACCAGTTTCGAACTGGTGTGAAAAGCTGATTTACTGTGCGATGTTTTGAAAGAATAAAAAGATCGATTCCACACTAAACGTCGGTCCTCTGACTCTTTTTTTTTTTTTTTTTTTGTCGTTATTGAAAACAGCTTATGCATTAAACGTGTACATTACATAGAGTCAGACAGCATTAATTTTATTAAGTGCTGGCAAGCTTTGTAAAATCTGTATATGTTTTCAAGTCATGTTCGGACACAGCTTAGCCCGTGCAGGTTGATTCCTTCTCTTAAAGAGCAATACCCAAAGTCGCGCTGAAACATTATTATAAGATATGGATGGATACAAATTTTCTACGTAATGTTTCCCTTATTGATAACCTATTGTTATGTCACTTAATAACCAATTCATGCATGATGCTTTATTTATTTATTTTTTTTAAATGCCATTTTCACCCACGAAATGTTGGAAGCCGATAGCTAAAGCAGCGTTATTGATAACGTGGTGATTAACGGATTAGATAATCAGGAATCCACGACTCTAGGGACCGGTTGGTTGGCCGAGTGGTTAGCGTATCCATAATGAAGACATCAGCAGTCTTCTGTTCTAAATGTATCACATAAATTTGTCCTTTGATTTTTCAAGAGAAAGGGCAATCCATTCAAGTTCTTTCCCAACACGTACAAAGTCACATGCCATGAATTTTCAAGGAAGAGCTGCAGCCCACGGACTTCGTTAACAACGAATGCTATCGTCCACTGACACTGGTAAAAGTACACAGAACCTGAAAAATAAAGACATGAAAATAAGTCCGGGTAGTGATCTCACTATATTCCCTTCCAGTCTGATGGACATGTTTAGTATAGAGGATGACCAGGGAACGCTTTTTACATCAATGTGTTGTTTTCGCGATTAAGTTTGGAGGTGGAAGTGCAATAATGTAAGACTGCTTCTTGTAATATGGATTCGGTCCATAGCCAAGCAACGAATACATCGTAATGCATGAACTCGAGACTTTCAATCTTTATATTGGTATGCTTTGATATAGAACAAGCACAATCATCTGCAAACGTGTGCAAATGATTGTATCGTCAAAAGGTAACTGCAAACACTGACCATACTTATGAGGTAATCATTAAAGAGAAAGTTTTTGTTGTGAATAATCAATGCAATATATCATGCTTCAAGTGGACCAAGGTTATGATGCTAATTTTTTTTGCAAAGACGAGATGATGATGAAAGAACTAGTATCTGGTACATTATGACTGCCTAATTTGACTATAACATAACTGCCTAAGTATGAGAAGGACCCAAGAAAGGAAGACAATTCTTTGATTCCATTTCAAAGGTAAATTAAATGTATGAGATGGGACTGATACTCTGCAGATTTGTCCATGAGCTCAGATAGCAAAAATATCATCCACATAGCGCATGTCGTTTAAAGTTTTGCATGAAATAATTGGCAAGAAAGCAGATACAGGAGTATACAAGCACCTCTGAAAAAAAAACAGAATTTTCTACTCTACAGGATATACGTTCAATATTCAATTTGGCTTCTTAATCCATATTCTCATGCAAGGCGCAATGGCCTTGTGCTCTCTCGTGCTTTGTTACAACTGGAAGATCTACGAATGTCCTACTAGCAGCACACCAAGTTTATTCGTTCCAAGATTCAAACAACTCGCTTTGCCACACATAATTTCTTATAGTTATAGGAAATTATGTATGAAACTATATAAAAGTTCTCAATAGAAATGTTCGTACGAAAAAAAACTGTACAAAGAGCTGTGAAGCACTTCTCCATAAACGGAGCTTACACAAAGATTTCAATAATCTAAGGCTTTTCTCATTCGGGGAAGCGGTTGTGCCAAATTCATCACATCGCTTTTTTATTTTTTTAAGCCACAGATTTAATTGTTCTTTTCTGCCTTATGCTTACTGGACGCGAGCTCACCTGTAACTTCATCCGGATTGCACATCATCATATGAATTTACCTTACCATTCGAATCTACGTCTGTTTAGCTTCTTTTCTACTATCACAGATGACGACAATGAGCCTTGGTTGATATTTTGATTAAAAATAAGATTTCGTGGGTTGAAAATTCCTTTTTCACTGTTAACCAACGAGTGAATTCCTTGTAGTAAGGAAAGTTGAAGAGAAGAAACTTGTTAGCATTACACACAGATGGTATTTATAGATAAAGAGAAAGTTTCAGAGAACACATACGAAGAAACAAGAAAAGATTGCTGTATTATTCTGAAAATGAACTGTGGCTGATCAATGATATGTTATAAAGGATATTTAAAGGGTTGTATGGTATTACTAATGACAATTCTGACAAATGACAGTCAGAGAAACACCGTTAAATTTCATACAACAAAAACTGGGCGTCTGAGCGATAGAATGTAGATGAATTAGTGAAATACTGGTCATTAATCAACTTGACTGCTCGCTTCCGATAGTTTAGTCAGCTCATAAGATAGGCAACCAACACAGATGAAAGAACAGTCTCTGATCAAACATTTGATTTCTTGAAGGTAGACAGTTAATCAGAGAGAGAGAAAAAAAAAAAAAAACATGCTGAAGAGGTAATTCATATATATTTATACCAAGAAGATTACAGATTAAAGCCATCCTAGGCAAGAAAATCTCATCTTGAGGTCTGAACCTCCTAAAAGAGGTATTATCGAAGTGGGACAAAGAGCAAACTCGCCTTCAATTTCTCAAATGAAATCAATTTCTTACGTCCTGGAGAAGAATAATTAGGACCTAGGTGTTTCCAATCGAAGGGCGACTGCAGATTATCGCTGGACCACGAAAATTACATGCGCAATGTAAATTCCTAACAATGTACAGTTACATCATTTCGCATGTATTAAACTTTCATGCAAATTATTACGACGAAACAAGATATTAAAGATTAAATGAAACAAAATTTGACTGATATTTTAATCCAAAAACGATGTTTAATTTTTCCAATGGATATTTAACAAATTTACTTAAAAATTATTATTATTTGTAACTGTGATCTTTAAATCCGAAAATACCTTAATATTAGGCTCGATGACCTGCCACAGTCAAGTAATAAGGCTAGACAGAAACCCGATGTCATGACAAGACATTTAATAATGTCTACATGGTCATTATATATCAACCATACGCAAGAGATATTATGAAATCCATAAAGAAAGGACACTGTGAGAAGTAATTAAAAAGAATAAACGAACTAGTTGACGTGTTACAGTTTTTTGAACAACTAGAGGAAAACGAATGGCATGAAGCTGGATAGTGTATGAACGTCACCCATCAGTTGGTCCTGGAGCTCAGAGAGAAATGGGAGAAACGATGAAGGCCAGTTTTCGCTGGAGAAAACGCCCGTGAAGATTGCTATGGGAAAAGCGTAAGGCAGAAAGAGCATTCATGTGAGTCTGGGAGAGGACCGGTCAAACGATGGTGGCCAGTTCTGCGGAGCAGCACCCAAGAAAATACGAGGGCATTCAAAAGTAATGTCTGCAGGAGGGAGCTGGGTATGTATGAGCGAGAAAAGAGGCTAGCCAGTCTTCTTTCATCAGTTTAATAAACTGATTTACTGATAGTAAACAGTGGATCGCAGTTGTATTTCTCGTGTCAACGTGTATCCGAAGAATGACTTGCAAGTTTGTTGCAGCGCGCAGTAATCGAATTTTTGATGCAGTAAAACGTGAATACCATCGAAATTCGCCGCCGATTCACTTTTTATTTATTTTATGGTGAAGTAACAGTAGATATAATGTACATCGTTGGTCACGAATAATAAGCAACGGCGATAGCGAAATAACGAATTTGACAAATTTATTATTTGCCAAAAACCGCAAATAATAAATTTCACTGCAGAAAACTAAGCAGTTAATCAGAGAAAATAAGTCAGATATCGCTAGCACCGAAAACGAACATTTGATCAGCACGAATCAACCAAATCGTTACAGAACAGGGCGACAATAAACTTTTGTGATCAGAGTAAGCATGTTGGGTGGTGAATCGAAATTGGAAGTTACTCGTCAACTGTCTAACAGTTACCAAAAGATGGTATGACTTCCACCGACCCACAAAATCTTGACTGGGTCGCTATCATTATGGCGATCTGCTTTCGTTCGCAGCCAAGATAGAATATCTCCACTCTACCTGGCACTCCGAGGTAGGAAAAGTTCAAAAATGTCTTTAATCAACCGTCTCTCAGAAAAGATATAACGCAGAAGCAGAACGGCTAGAAAGTAATTGAAGTGAGTTAGTGAAAGTAGGATCAAGCAAACTATCCTCTGAATAACACCAAGCATTTTTTTAGAATTTTTGGTGCACCACTCCATACGTGAGAAAAGTATTCTAATGTAGAATGATTTGGGATTTACAGCAGTTCCCCACCCCCTTATCCGCGGGGTGTCTTGGAACGTATTCCCCGCGGATAGTACTTACAGGGTGTTCGGGATAAATTTGACATATTTATAATTAATTATATTTTTCCGTAAGTGACATGTATTAACACACACTTCTCTTCATTTAAAAGTTTGGACCCTTCTTCATTCATATACAAGATGTCAGAAAGGATGGATAGCTGGAATCCACCTGAATCATGGAAGAGAATAACTTGTATCATGATGATTCGTGCCCGCCATCAAAATAAGGATATTACGACTGCTGCCCAATGCTCCCTGAATACAGTAAAAACAATCAGGCATGAACTAGAGACTTGCAATGGTGACTACGAGGATGTAGCAAGAAGAAAGATCCCTAGCAGACGATCTGATTGCGTTCGTACAGCAGAATTCCTCGCAAATCTGCAGGAACAGGTGTTGAAGAACCCTGGCATTGGAATTCGGGCTTTGTTCGTGGAGTTGCTAACTGTAGTCAAGCCCTGGATAACAAGGGTAGCCAATGGTAGGCCGTATGTATGGCAGCAGGATTCGGCCCCTTGCCACACCTCTGGGAAAAGTCAAAAATGGTTGTCTGAAAATTTCTAAGACTTCACCAGTCCAAATGTTTGGCCTCCAAACTCCCCAGACCTTAACCCCATGGATTATTTTGTATGGGGCGCAGTTGAAAAAGACACCAATCGCACTTCCAGTAATACAAAAGCCCAGTTAATGGATAAAATTAAAACAGTTTTTGCGGCCCTTCCCAGGGAGACTGTAGCATCAGCTTGTTCGAGGTTCCGAAGCAGAATTGAAGTTGTGATCGATGCTAATGGTGGTTATTTTGAGTAAATCTTGTTGATAGTATTGTAATTAACTCTGCCTGTAATGTTTTTTTGTCAATTCATTAAATTTAATAGATACAAAGAAGATTTTCTTTTTCCTTACGAAACTGTCAAATTTATCCCGAACACCCTGTATATGTACTCTGTTTTTTCCTATACATACCTACCTATGATAAAATTTAATTTATAAATCAGGCACAGGAAGAGATTAACGACAATAACTAATAATAAACTAGAACAATTATAACAACATACTGTAATAAAAGTTATCTGAATGTGAATGGAATCTTAGCAACCTCAGCATACGTTTATTATTATTATCTATTTATTTTATAAAGTTCATCTTTTTACTTAAAAGGAAGCACTTTATGGATTCTCTTTGGCATATCTGAATTGTCAGCATCACTACTCTTGCACTTTGGGGCCATTATTAAGTAAAATAAGGATTACTTGAACAGAAGCATTGTGATACCGCGACAGTCGATCTGATCAGCTGAAATGTTTATCACTAAAAGAAAGAGCCATGCGGCTTCATTTCGGTGATGTAAAATTACATAGGCAAAGTGGATATTAGATAACATTTTTTTCAAAGCCGAATGTTTGTAGAATCTATAAATGTTTCGTAACTTGACCTGAGAGCTTACGAGAATACAATCCTCGGCATCCCCGAGTTGTCTTATCTAAGTCAAGTAGGTAGTGCAAGCTAAGGCAACTCGAGGATACGATCCTCGGCATCCCGGAGTTGCCTTAGCTCGCACTACCTACTTAAGTAGCTAAGGCAATTCGAGGATGCCGAGGATTGTATTCTCGTAAGCTCTTAGCTCAACTTACGAAACATTTATAGTTTCGTAAGTTTCTACATACATTCGGCTTTGAAAAAATGTTGGATCTAATATCCACTTTGCCGATGTAATTATAAATTTTTTATATCTGGAATTTCCCATTTAATATTTTCGGACCGGGATTGACCGCGGATAAAAGGAACTACAGTATTATTATCATTAAGAGAGACCTCCAGGGAGTCAGAGACTCATCGAGGGAGGCCACATACCACACACACCAGCTATCATACTTATTCTTGAATGCATTCACACTGCTTGAACTCAAAACATCCAAAGGCAATCCATTCCAATCGCGCGCCACCATATGAGAGAAAAATCTAGCCCTTACACCCTTCATTCTCAGCTTCCAAGGATGCCCTCTCGTCCTTTCCCCACCCTCCATAAATTGAAAAATTCCATCAATTGAAATCCTGTATAACCCTTTTAGAAGTTTGTAAGTCTCAATCATATCACCCCTCTTTCTCCCATTATATGGTGAACGTTGAATGACAAACGTTGTATATAAGTAAGTTGTGTCACGAACAACAGAGCATACTAAGGCCTTTTGGGGGGTTCAAGCGGTACTGAATATGAAGTTATTTGTTCCAGGAAAAGCTAGAGGGTATAAGTAAATTCAAGAAGAGAGCTCTGTTCTTTACTGGATATGCATTAGCATAGGTAAGAAAAATAAGAAAGGCCCGTATTCTACGAACAGTGAAGTTCACCAATCTATTCATCCCAATGAAAAGAGCGGTTATTGATCTTGAATTTTAGATTATTTGAGAGCTAAAAAGTTTAATCAAATGAAGAAGATGAATGGGATACTGTCATCAGCAAAATTATGGATAGATTTAAGGCTGGTGACAGAAGGTCACTTAAATGTACAGGAGGAAGAGCACTGTCAAAAATATCGAGCCCCAGACTACTCTGACATTAGTAGGGAAATGTGAAGATAGGAAATGACCCACTATCTGAACAGTGAAGTGCACAACACTGTTAACTTCCAAGTGCACAAGGAAGATAACTTTGCTGTTTACGTAATTAGATAATCAAAAAAGATTGAAAGATAAATATTCAATCAGAAATTGACAACCTACAGCAAATGGTAGAAAATAAGACAGCAGTTTGATGAGCAGGGCTGTATACCAGACCTAATCAAATGCTGTGAAAATGTCCAGGCAGTCAAATCACTTGCTCCAAACGTTTTCAGGGGTTGTGTCTAAAAGTGGATAAGGTTGGCTAAGAGCTGCTGTGGAGCGAGAGTGACGGAATCCATCATATTAAATATATATAATTAGTAATCACTAAATTGCCGAGCCTCCAGGTATCACTTACCAGGTAGGCTATTGACGACGTTTTCCATTGTTTTCAAGAGGAACGGGATAGCAGCATTGAGACGATAGCTTCATTTAAAAAAAAAAAACGGCTGTACATAGGCTTGCTCGTATTAGATGCCAAACAAGTATGGCAACCTATCAGACGAAACAGGATTGATGCTGAATCTTGAAGGTGCATTTGATCTCAGCACAACTTGAGGAATACCATCCGGACCTAGGGAGTGGTTAGCAAAGTTATTAAGCATTCTTCTGATATGTTTCTGCAAAACATCGGAGTTATGTAGCGAACTAGTCACGTTCTAGCGAGAGGTGATATGTCATAGTCAACTAAATAACAATTGGACTGATGCCAGGAGGTTAGCCTTATTTTTGGGTGATGTTACAATAGCATCATCTAATTATTGTGATAGAAGTGGAAAGGCAGAAGCTGAACTCGATCAGCCTTGGAAGAAAGCTAAAAAGGATATAACCGAAATTTGAGTATGAGGTAAATTTTCTGTATTTAAATCTTTCAAAATCGAATTTTATTTTGTTATTATTATTATTTTTCCTATGTATGTTGTGAGTTGCAGTGCAAGTTGGAGAAAAGGCTTGGACAGTGGTAGAGGATTTTGAGAGAAATAAGCTTTATTCTAGCAAGGATTATTTCAGTTATTCCTGCAGAGCAAGTGTCTCGACTGAAACTACAGAATGGAAACAGTAAACTAGGGAAAAGAGAAAAGTAGAAATTACAATGGACACTCCATTTGGAACCGCTGTAGCGCCAAAGAGCGTGAGAGAAAAATGGCTTGGCGAAGGACGTTGTAACTCAGACCATAACCGTGTTATGGTCTGAGTTACAAAAAAGTTGAGCCAAAATTACGGCCAAAGAAACGAAGCTATAATGAATCCAATTGCGTGTGTTCTTCTGGCCCATTTGCCTGTTTTGCAGGAGAAATCTTCAGTTTCTGGGAGGTTTATATGAAACCATTTTATATTTTGAGAATAGCTTATCTTCTATTGAAAGACCCTTTATATAATTGCGTCCAAGACTGAATTAAGGCTTTCCAAATGGTATATTAGTTTCCAACGGAGCTACGTAGGCTTCCGAGTTACCAAAAGAGGTGAGCTAATATGTTCAACATACAGGGGTTGGACAAAATAATGGAAACACTAAAATATTTAGATATAGAATTTGTTTGTGTTGGTTATATTCAAAAAAATTTGTGGTGAGGGCACTGAATGTTCTTGTTCTGTTTACACTCTCTAGTTTTCATGCAAGTGCATTAGTGATAATTCGTGTGAAAAAATCGGAAAATGGGAGACTTGCCCAACTTTGAAAGAGGACTAATCGTTGGTGCGCGTTTAGCTGGAACATCAGTGACAAAAACTTCCACATTATTAGGTGTATCGAGATCGACAGTTTCTAAGTTTATTCGGCATACACAGATCTACTACAGTATATATGGAAAGAGAGCTGGTTAAGAAAAAATTCAAGGCAATATAAGAATAGGTTGGTAAAACAGAAAAGCGTACTTTGGATAGTTGGGACAGGTGGCAATTTTTGAGGCTCACAGTTGTGGTTCTGTTAGAAATGTGGTCTCGGGATCTGCTTTTGAAGTAAATTGTAGTAGTCCGAACATTTATATCTGCATTAAGGCACAAATGAAGTGGATACAAATATGCATTTTTATGCAACACACACACACAAATTTTGTCGTTTTTATTGTTTTCTGGAGCTGTCACAATTGCATGTATTTTTAGAAAAATAATTCTTCGAACAATGAATCGTTTTTCGAAAAACGAATTCTAAGGCAATTTCATGAAAACACGATCGATTTAGACCTAAAGTAACTACAATAAAAAGTATTAGAGGGGGAAAAAAAGAAAGAAATGAAGGAACGATTATTCAAAAAAAAAAAAAAAACTGAACTACCAAAAGTTACAATAAATCTCGAATAAAAACGAGAAAACTTGTAGCATTTAACCATATGACAATAAATCTGCACCAAAATAAAATAATAATAATAATAACAAAGTTAATATGCGATGTACTTTATCAGTAAGAAAAGCTAATGTATATATTATGTTGTCAAATAGGCCTCACAATACGTCAAAATCTTAAGACCAGTATTCCAAAAACAGATTTTTCTAAATTTTAATAAAAATTATGCAATAAAATAAGAAAAAACAAATAAGTACTTGAACTCATGTTTTAAATCAAACTTTTATTGCAATAATAAATATTCCGACTAAAAAATTATTAAAAGTACAGTTATTCTAAAAACAAAAAATATACATATTGATACTACGTACGAATCACGCAACCTGTTCGAATAAAGTGAGCTTTTAAGAAACGTAAATCAATAGCTTATCATTTAAACTGGATCTAATTTTGGTACATATTTGAGTAGGGGCAGAAAACATCCTTTCAGTTCTATGCTGGACGGTGATATTGTACTGAGACAGTCGTAGCCAATTTGCAGGTTCCCATCACCCCTCTATAGAAAATCTTATTTTCTTTTTAACCATATTTTCTAGAATTCTAAAAGTCTCATTAATTGCCGACTCACGTTTATCTTTTAATGACTAGCTCATTAGAGTCAAGCAATTTCTTATTTTGTAAACCATCTGCGGAACGACGATGTTCTGTTCTATGTTAGTCTTCTAAGGTTGAATCCTGTTAATCTTCTGAAGAAGAAAGACGGTTTATGAAGCGAAATATAATTTTTACTATATTATCTTTACTGAGTCTGGAAATAATTCTCTATCATCTTGTGGCCTGCAAATACTGAAAAATCCGTGACAAATTTGTACGCATATGTGAAATACGGAGTTTCTATGCCGCATGCAATTCTCTAGCTATTTCAGAATTTTGATTTCTAAGAGTTTCCATCATAAATTTTTATGGCAGGGTCTACAATTAAAAGATTTGTTTCTTTAGAGCATTGCAAACCTGCTGCTAACCTTAATAGACACTGGTATAGATATAGCTGCAGATAGTAAATTCAATCCATCCTTGAAATTACCACCTGAATTAATTAAAGCTTTCTACACAGCAATATCTCAACTAAAAAAAAATCTTTCAAGCATGGACACTGTTTCAAGGAGTCCTGGAATCTAATTACATGATGATTTCTTTACCGAATTCTACTACAATATACCTTTGTAAAATTTAACTTTTGGGTTGGTGAGCTAAAAATTCTAACCACTTTTATTTTTGTTATAGGAGAGATAAACTGTAATCCATCTCATGAGGAATAGTATCTGTAAGTATTTTCTGTAATTACACTACTCACATTAGCATCATCATCATTTTCCTGTTCAGATTCTATAAAATTGCTAAATCCAGATTTTTTCTGTTATTACTAGATGTATACCATGGACCAAATAAAGTTGCTGTTTCAGCATCCATTACTTTACCAAATTTGGTCATAAATGAACCATTGTTATGCAAATTACGTCTTTAGAAAGAGAAAGACTGTATTCACTTTTTTTTTTCCCCTCTACAAGCTCTAAGCAATTCTCTGCTGGTATTTGTATTTGCTCACTCTGTTGAACATTCATATTTAAATATCGTCTATTGCATACTGATGTTCATTCGTCAAAAGTCAGAATAAATTTTTTACTTTCTCATTTAAGGTGAGCTATTTCATTTACAAAAGATCACAGCAAAGGGAAGTTATGAAGAAGAAATTATACGTAGAATTCAACTTGATTAAGTAGCTTTTGGAAAATACCGTGAAGCACTGAAAGGAGACATTCTAATCTGCTTTAAAAGAAAAATATTCCACAGAAATATACTTCCGATCATGACATATGGAAGTGCAACGTGGACTCTGACTAAAAAAATTACCAACAAACTGAGGATTATCCAGAGGAAAATGGAAAGATATTACCATTTAAGAAATGGAAACGGTATTACCATTTAAGACAGAAAGCACAATACTAGGGTCAGGGATCAGACTAGGGTAATGGGCATTAAAAGAGCCATTAAAAGATCCAAATGGCAATAGGCAAGTCACACTCTGAGAAGTAACACTCAAAAATGGACAAAGTTGATATCTGAATGTATCCGAAAGAGAGCTATAGGAAGACCAAAGAGAACTGGAACTCGGTGGCATAGAAAAGATCAAGATAGGACTGAAATGAAGAATTTTTTTGAGGGGGGATCCATTCTTCCTGCAGTGGATAGAAAACTTCTGATGACGATTATTTCATTTACCACTTTTTTTAATCGTATCTTGATAATAAGCATGTGATGACTTGCATGTGATGACATTGCTATTATAAAACTACCTCGCTAACAGAAAAATATTTCTAGATTTTCGAAATACAACCTCTGAAATTATCCACTAACACACAATACAGTATTTACTTTGCTCTTTTGTGTGCAACAAAGTGTCTAGTAAACCAGATCTGAGTTTCATGACGTTATACAGGTTTCTATTACATTATGTATAATAATCCCACACTTGAAAAATAAGTAATATTAATGATTTATTGTTGTAGATTTTATAACCTTTATGTGAACAAATCATAAACAATTATTCTTTAAATCAGCGCCTAAAAACCCGTATATGTGTGTGTGTCCATACCGGTATTTGAATATTGGAAAAGAAATGGCCTGGATGCCGGTATTGTAAGCTCGAATTCTAATTTCACGTTTTTCTATTTTCAGAGACAAAATTATTTTAAATCTGCCTAAGATCTCATAACTTAGTCCTCATCTGAAGTGGAGAAAACCCACAAAATTCTTACAATCGCAGATGCCATTTGAACCTCGGTGTCTGTCCGGCAAGTACTACAAAGGTTCGTAAATTTCTTGGTATGTTTACTGATTTTTAAGATGGATATTTCACAGTTACCATCATACATAATTATGTATTTAGCAAAACAAGTGTTGGATGAAAAGATGACAGGAAAAAGAGAGGCTAGGTAGACTGATTCAGTCAAAAGCGTCTTAAAAGACCGAAATGTTAGATACGAGAATGCTGGAGCGCTGAAAAGTAATAGATTAATTTAGAGAAAAATTGTTGATAGGAGATTAATATTAATAATGTAAACTTAATCATGTTATGCTATCATAGCAGCCTGTTCACCTCATATGAGGGATTTGATGATATTTCACAGCAACGTTCAAGCGAGCATGTTAACTCTGTACCAGTTGATTTAAAAGGTTAAAGCCAATTATTGGCTTTAACCACAAAAGACGCCATGCCTTGTGTACATCGCAATGTTTCGCAGTATTTTATGCTTCCTTTCTTTTGTTAGCTAAATAAAAATAAAAAAAGGGCTTTGACTCTGGACAAAAGAATTGCAAAGAAAAACCATTTCTCCGAGAATATTTAGCATGATCTCAATGAATACATCAGGTACTGCAAGCAGGAACATAAATTACCATTTCTGATGTTCTTCAGACTGGGGTAAACGAGTTCATGGTTATTTAAAAAAAAAAAAAAAAGAACTGAAGGACGGAATGGCACTAATAGCCAATACTTACTAGAACTTGCAGATGACAGTACAAGGAGTTGGGAAGAAACTTTCTATCTTTCGTGAGAGCAGCAGCAAGTGAAAACTTAATAGCTCATCACACAGATTTTTTTTATAATTAAAAATTTAACGAATGCGAAACTACATTTACGAACTCTGATTTTTCGAATGCTAGGTACATTAATAACGAAGTGACGTTCCGGCCATCATTAAAAATACATAAATCTGCAGTAACAAGTGACACAGTAACATGATTTAAAAATAATTACCAATGATGAAACTTAAAATTCGAACTTGCCATTTAAAATATTACACACACACACATATATAAAATGGATACTACACGTACTCAAAGGAGGAGTATACATTATCGTTTTTAATATTCATTAGACTTGTAATGAAATCACGTAGGTAAAAAGAAAAAAAAAAAAAGAACCGAACACAGAGAGAGGAAACTAAGACTGTACCCCGAGAATAAAACTCCATTTCCCAACAGCAATTGGTTACTTGAATAACTTACGTTTCAGAAAGTGTAGTAAAGTTACAATTTTACACAAAAAAATACAAAAAAAACTTTTAGCCATCTAGACATATGGCGTATTTCTAGCTTTAGGTCATTTCCTTTTATTATACAAAATACTTTTTTTTTAATGGGGATTTCACCAACGAAAGGGGATGATACCCATTATGTCACACACTGGCAATCGTCCTTCAGTAAAACCAAATCGATCTAGTAATGAGGATTTATTTTTTGTAAAAAAATGACATCATTTATTGGGAAAGTTATTATTATACGGACCTCCGTGGAGTCCTACGAATTAAATCGCGAGACGACCTTCCAAACTAAACTAATCCACCACTCATTTTATTATTTTTTTTATATTATCAACTATTTTATAAGTAGTTGACAAAAAAAAAAATTGTGTGTTGTTATGTGTCTTTCTTATACAGGTATCTCTCACATATCTAATAACGCTGTGAGCCATGGAATAATTTATGAATTAGCTGACAACAGTTTGAACTATTGCCAAATTATAATGCAAAAAAATACCTCGACTCCGGGAGAAACCGGCCAGGCTCGTTTATCCCTATATATGTAGGGATAAACGAGCTAAATACTGCTTCGAATTAATGCGACTCGGAAGGCGTTGTTGTATTTAGATGAAATGAATTACAGACAGTTTATTCGTTAAAATGTTGTCAACCCTTATCTTAGAATGTCAAGATAACAATGGGCAAACACCTGCCTTTTGGGCACAAGTTCCAGTTAGAAAAACCAATGTAATTGCAAAATTCATTAATTTGACAACAATTGCAGACAACAAGATATTAAGAAATCAATATCTTGTCTGCAATGCATTTTAAGAACAGAACGAAAGAAAATTGATGGATCCGATTTTCTAGTGACAAATTAATTGAAATTATTACTCTTGGGCACATAAGCTTTTACTAGAATAAACTTAGTTGAAGACACAACAGCAATAAATGGGTAAAATAAAATACATAAGACCTGCAAAACTCCAGTAAAAAAAAAACACTAGAAACACATTCAAGTACAAACTGTAAAAGTTGCTTAATTCCAGAAACAAATGTGGCCAGTGACAAGGAAACCGAGCACGCACTTGGTATTACAACCTTCAGGATGTCGTCATCAAAAGCATGGCGGAATAAAAAGTCTTGGACTGGACTGACAAGCAGAAAACAGTTTTTAAGGTCTGGTGCCATTTCTAAGTGGTGTTTCTGGAAGAATAAGCAAAATCTAGCATTCAGTCATTCGGATTACTAATGAATTTCTTTTCAAACAACTACAGAGAAAAATGAGACTATTTACGATCGAATCACCACTGTCATTTTAATACGTCAGTCATAAACACGAGACCACTGCTTTGGAAATTGTTGTTCTATTTGCAGTCCTTCTTATATATAGTGCGAGCTTCAGCATTATAATTTTGTCTTTTCACTAAAACGAATCAGTTATGATTCAGAAATCTGCGTTTTTTTTTTTTTTTTCTAATCTGACCTTAGTATCTAGTCAAACTACTCCTAACGAACACTTACTGATCCACTGTTACTGGCAATTACATCCTCACAAGATGGGTGCCGCGCTTGCTCACAGCAGATCAAAAACGCACTCGCATGAAAATCTCAGAACAGTGCTTGAAGCGTTTCAACAAGAATAAAACTGATTTTGTGCGTCGATTTATTTCTATGTATAAAAATGATAAAGCTTTTATGAATATAGAATTCCCAACAATATTACCTGCACGGGGGGGGGGGTTAGAAGGGTCTAATGAGAACAATGGTGTAATGATATCATCAGCCTACTCTCCGCTATTTGTATCATTTTAACAGAATTTTAAATTGTGTACATTTATTTATTATGTTTTTTAGATTTCTTAAAGCTTTAAAATATTACGTCTTTACTTCATTTTCACATTTTATTTGGCTTTTAGGTAGCTATATTTTTAGCTATTTTAATTTCTATCTTGTAATTTTCGCTATATTTTTTATCGTCATATATTCATTATTTCCATTACTCCATGGTTTTCGTATATTTTCAGCTTCGTATTTCAACGAAGCTTCAAACATATCTCAATCCCAGAAACGATTAAAAAACATTAATCTCCAAAAATTAAATGTTGCTGTTTCCAGAAGAGTTAATATCAAAGTTCGGCTGATGATATCATTACACCACTGTTCATTTTTGCTCCTTCCCACCTCGCAATATTTACAATTTAGAGTATTTGTAGCTAAAAACAGATCATTATTGTAGACAGTTTCGCATTCATAAAAGTTTTGCTTAACATTTTATATTTATGCCAAAAGGGGGTAGTATTTCTGAACCACAGGTTCAGAAATACTACGAAAAACAGGTCCTTATGTTTAATGTTCGACTTCATTGTATGTATGTCTGTTACAGGATGAAAATCTAGAGTTTTTTTTTTTTCCTCTAAGTTGGTACATCTGTCATAAGCATCCATGAGAAATTACAAGTCATTCTATCAAGTAGTTTGTTTTACACAGCTGTCTGAAGCAAAAGTATTGTCTGCATCCTCCCTTGAAATGGCTAAAAATTGAGTATCATGCGGTTATAAAATTCTTTGTAAAAGAAGGTTTAACGCCAAAAGAAATTCATAAAAGTTTATGGGCACTCTTCTCCTTCGTTTTCGACAATTAAGAAATGGGCTGCCGAGTTTAAACGTGGGTACCAGCCTTGAAGATGATCCACGTGAAGGACGCCAAAACGTGTAACAACACTAGAAATCATTGATCAAGTGCACGATATGGTATTGGATGACGGGCGAGTCAAAGTGCGTGAATTATTGAGCCTATATGCATTTCAAAAGAATGTGTAGGATATATTTTGCATGAAGAATTGCATATGAAAATGCTTTGCGCAAGATGGGTGCCGCGCTTGCTCACCGCTGATCAAAACACACTCGCATGAAAATCTCCGCGGTGAGCAAAAACGCTTGTTAAAACGCTCCAAGCTTGGAGAGTTTTAACAAGAATAAAACTGATTTTGTGCGTCGATTTATTACTATGGATGAGACTTAGATTCACCATTACACACCAGAATCCAATCAGCAGTCAAAAAAGTGGACCGAAGCCGGTTGTTAAGCGCCAAAGAAGACAAAGTCGGTTCCATCAGCAGGAAAGGTCATGGCATCGGTGTTTTGGGATGCTAAAGGCATTTTGTTTATTTATTAATTATCTTGAAAGGGGTAAAACAATAACCGGGGAATATTATTCCGATCTTTTGACCAGACTAGACGAAAAAATTCGTGAAAAAAGACCCAGTTTGCAGAAGAAAAAAAAATCTTTCATCGGGACAATGCCCCAGTCCACAAAGGTGTTTTGGCAATGAGAAAATTAAGGGATCTGCACTATGAATTGTTGAAACATCCATTCTATTCCCCAGATTTGGCTCCCTCTGACTTCTATCTCTTCCCCAAACTAAAACTCTTCCTCGCTGGTCAGCGTTTTTCTTCGAATCAAGAGGTGATTGCAGCTGTAGAGGGGTATTTTGCAGATCCTACTGAGAACCACTACAGGGACGGGATAATTGGAGCATCGCTGGAATAAATGTATTAGTCTTAAGGGAGATTATGTTGAAAAATAAAAATAATAAACTTCGTTTTTTTCTTTGTTAGGCCGAGAACTTTTCAAACCACCATCGTATAATTAGGAATTTGTTGACCGTTTTGTTACTTTGCTAAAGCTACTGGGCGATTTTTTTTTAGAATCTTTCTTTATTAAGATTCTTTTAGCATCTTAATTGTGCTATTCCATTTCTGTCCTGAAAGTGCTCAATTACTCACTTTCGCCCGACAATCAAAGCAGTAGAACTTCCGCTGTTCATTTTTCGTAAAAACATCTCTACATTGTACCATCTCTCTATAGTTAAACTGCTCCAACAATATGAATTCTTTGGTTTCAAACAATTAAAAAAAAACCGACTATCACATATAATGTCATCTGTACAATGCTTAACCCCTTCGGCCCTAGTGATTCCAATTGGAATCACTAACTGTCTTGTCTTTCGTAGCCCATATTACGTGGCGAATGATTCCAACTAGTATCATACGTCGTAGTTCCATTTCTTTAATATAATAACAGGTATGTATTATACGTATAAATCTTACCAATGTCGGTTTTTATGACTTAGTAGAATAATATGCATATATTGCATTATAGAGTATAAGCTCAGAAGTTGAATATTTGCTACCAGAATATAATGATTCCATATGGAATCAGTCGGTCAGAATTCCTATCCTGAAATGTATTTTTCATCAAAATACTTGATACTCTTGCTTTTTTAGACCTAAAGACAAAATAAATAGAAAGAATTTTTTTTTTCACTTGAAAAAAAAATTCAGGTCAGAAAGGGTTAATATAGATTTTAAATAAAAAAATAAAATAAAATAAAAAAATAATAAATAAATAACCAAGTCCTTCCGTAGCTGCGCGGCACCAGTTCTGTGTGTGGGAAGCCATTTCAGTTACTGCGCGGCCGCGCACCCGCACTGTTTACAGGGAACGTTTAGTTTTATCGGAAATTTGAAGATTACGTTATTTAGTGAGTTTTCCCTTTCTTCCATGTTTAGTGCTATGCCTATTTACGTTTTCCCAATTTTAAACCAGTATATCATATCTGTTAATTATGTGTTTTCTATGGCTACACCTGAGATTTTTAAACCAGTTTCTGGGAGGAAAAACCCTGCCACCTCCGTATGAGACCAGCTCCTGCCTATGACACTTAAGTGATACGAGTTTTTCGACCTTCCGTTGATGGTCTTCAAAAATACTAGTACCATGAGTGAACAGGATTAAATATACTGTGTCAGCCAGAAATTCTGCTCTAGATATCAAACAAACATCCGTTTTATGTACTACTTCAGGTCACTGTCCAGTGACATTTTTAGTGATCTCAGGTGAGTGATTTTAAATTAGAACAAAAACTTTTATTTTGAAAACTGAGAATTGAAAAATCGGAAGAAGAAAAATAACAAATTAGACGAGGAATGTGGTTTCTTAATTCAGATGATTCCAGATCCCTGCGATATTGGGATGTAAAACACCACAGACATAGAGCATACCAATAAAGAAAACAGGTGTCGATAATTAACGTCACTTTAGATGTGAAACGCTGTTGACGATCGACATCGCAATTTCTGAATTCGGTTCCAAGTTCAATATAACTAGTATTTCCCACTCTGTCCTCATTTTACACTAAAGGCTAGAGAGTAGCTATTACTTTGACATATTCAAACAAGCTAAATTTGACAGCTAACAATTAAGCAACTTTCAGAAATAGCCGTTGCGTGCTGCCTTTTTGCAAGAGAAGAACACAATTTGGAGGTTGGACAAGTTTTACAACAGCGGATAATTATCATAACTTGAGGTACAAGACTACAGCATTTAACAGGTCCCAAACGAAACGAAAATTGATTACACTTGAGTGGTTAAACCATTTCTGGTGTGTCTAATTTTAATAAAACAAACGTAAATACCGACGATAACTTGGAAGCACAATTTTACAGCATTCTTCTGAATATAATAAAAGTAGCTATTTATACGAGATGACGCCAAACATTACCATTTAATTGTACGCCATAAAAATGTACAGCCTTAATATCACGCTGCCGGTAAATTACAACGATCAATAATATTCCCGGTTGAGCTAGACAGCATGACAAAATATTCATTAACGATGGCGGAAAGTGTGCGTGAAGGAGAAAATGCATAAGACAGCATATTACTATATTCACGGCCAAAAGACTACGTTAAGCATAAAAAAGTTTTTAACGGTTTACAACCAATCTTTCAAAAAATAAAAAAATAAATAAAACAAAAAAATACAGATAATTCTCACTTAGATATACAGAAGGGATTGTTTGTAAAATAAGCAATGTCTCCTAATAATAATAACATGTTTTGATTTTATTCTATTACTTGAAGTCCATTTAAAATAAGAGTTTTGTTTCGGAATCTGCATCTAGAGAAAATAAAGTACTTTTTTTTCTTTCAATGCATACTAATCTTAAAAATGACATAAACTGACAATTATAATGCTTGCAGATTACATACTGTTTTTGCTAAAATCCCTGAATTCAGTATATCTGCCAAACAATACATGCAAATTACTTCTGAATATCTCATAATACTCTAGATCTCTCCGAAGTCGCATAAAACACCTGCAGCAATATTGCAGTCACTGTTATGGAGGTACTGTTCTGATTCGTCTGGTGAATAGAGAAACGAAGGTCGGAATGTCTAGCGTTTATTGCATTCTGAAATAATTTCGTTTAGTGTCCATAATTCTCTATAACAATGATTTCTCTGTGTGATAGTCACACATCACCAAAATGCGAGTTTAGGTAGGACTTGCTGCTTATTCTTTTATTTCTACGATTTTATATTACAACATTTATTCAAGTAACGATTTATATTTTGTATAAACGTAAATTTGAAATAACTATATGGCAAAAAGTTGTACTGAAAAATGTATTGCTATTACGAAGTACACCGTACGCACGATATTCGTTCTACCATTGAAAAGTCATCAGAATGACTTTGGGATGATTTTTCCAGGGATTTATTCATTTTGACGCATAGATAATCACTGTATTTGTCTAATAGCTATGCAGCAGAGACTTACGTATGGATACAACCCATAACTACATGTTACAAATCAAACTGAATAAACATCAGTGGAATGAATATTTTCAAACATCTTCAATAAGGAAGTATTTATATATGTGCTAATGTTATTATTTAACAGGATTTTAAAAGCATACTGTTGAACTTTTACGGCATTTATCTACTTTTCAATAATAAAATGAAACTACCATTACCATCAAAATTTGGTTGTCAATGGTGCACATACGTACATCGAACATACAAATAAGCATTTGTCTTTATGGCTAATTTACGATAAATCTTATTTTGAGTACTATATTCAAATAACTTTGACTTAAGTTGCACAGTAATGATTAATCACTGCGTAATGTAAGTGAAGAGTATCACTTTTATTTCTTCTCCCTAGAACAGTTGCTGTCGGGCATATATTTGAATTATTACGAAGAGATCATTCGTGGGTAAGATCACATTCACTGAAAGTATTATAGAAATTTATTGAAAGTATTACTGAATTATTAATTAATAAGTGTATCACTTATTTAAGTAAGAAAGCATATATTAATTCTTAAATCGAACTAAAAAACTTAGCGTTGTAGTGCTTGGTTACAAAACAATTTCATCACGCTTTTACTACTGAAACTTAATCAGAACATTCAGAAGCAATCACGTGACATATTATAAGAACGTGACATATTAGAAATACTGGACAAGATATAAGATTTCTCTGAATTTAAATTATCATGGACAAAATAATTCATATTTACGGATTAAATAAGCCAGTCAACAACAACAACAACAAAAAAAAAAAAAAAGGTATTGAAAGAATACTTCCAGAACCATCAATTAAAAAAAAAATCAACATCTGTATTTACTGCAAGCAAACCGATTATGATTTCCGAATTACATGCAAAAAACTGTAAACAACTAGCGTGGGGGGAAAAATCAGCTGGTCGAAAAATATTCCCTAAAAAATGGGTTTAAAAATTTCTTTTTTGTGTTAAGTGTCAACAAGTAAACATAAACATCAGCAGTTGCCACATGACAATGCATTTTTTGTGAGTGCTGCGTGACGTATGGTAACGGGGGGCTTAAGAAGGCGTTATTATTAGGCGAGGTAGAGAGTACACGATAAATGAACTAATTCAAAACTGCACGAAAAATCCCAATTTCTAATTCACAATTTATACAGATATAGACAAAGAGACTTTTTTTTTTTTTTTTAATGAATGACTTTTAACATTGTCGTGCAAGAGTTTGAGCTCATGAATACTTCCTTATTGAAGATAAGGATATAACTTTTTCTTGCCAGTTGGAAAACCCTGAAAAAGTATTGACAAATGAAATTATTCATTTCATTTATAAAATACACATTTTATTACCAATACATTGACGTAGTTGCATTCTTCTCTGAGAGAGAGGGGAGGTCTTTGATTCGTCATGTGGAAATCTCATCTCAAACTTCGCTAAATTACAGAACATTCAAGTAACACTCCTATACAAACGTTTGGTGCTTTTTTTTTTAATATTCTGGAATGTTAAAAAAAAGGGGAGGAGAAAATGTTATTTTGTAGTTAAAAGCTATAAAGCTGAAGACGCGAAAGTGCTTGTTCATGCGTCATGAAAAATTACATACGGATGCGAGACATGCGTGTTCGGCTTAGTGGAACTTAAAAGCACACCATCAACAAAAATTCATACTAGTGGGGCTTTATTTTTTTTTTTTTTTTTTTTTTTTTTTTTGAGGGATGAATACTTGTAGTCAGCATAGAAACTAAAATGTTGTTGCATGCATTATAATTGAGTAATATTTATGTGGGAGTTCCCACTGTATTAAAAAAAAAAAGGGGGGGGGGTTAAGGTTTCCGACGTTGCCACAGGGGATTGCGTGAAATACGTCAAGTTTAGTGGCGTTAAAAAAGTGAAGAAATTTCCAACACGATTAATCAACATACCAATGATTCCCGTCACCAACTGAAGAGGGAAATAAACTGGCAAGAAAAAGTTAGGCTACTTTTTTTTTTTCATGTGAATCCTATTCACGAATTTTGTAAAGCTATCATACATAATACCGTGAGAAGGCTAAGAGTTACATAATACAGACAAAACACGGAACACTTTCCAGATACTTCAGGATTCCAATGAGCAGGTCAGCAATCCTACATCGAGCACTGAAATTTATCTGGTCGTGAGTTGGAAAGAGCGTTAACCACTCGGCTAACACGCTGACAACGTCCATATATTTTAGGTGTGTTCGTATTAAACACTTCTAGGATTCGTTTTGACTATCAGTACACAAGTTTTATGCCTGAACTACTATTATTGAAAATTGAAAGGTATTCGAAATCCTTACCTTAAGAATATTTGTCGGCATTCCAAATTTTCGTTTCCACCGGATCTTTTTCAGGGGCAAAATGTGTAAATTTATATATTACAATAACTCCACTATCGCTATGAAAATGAATGAAATATGGAATTTTGGATGTACGCAAGAAGATATCCATGTGGTTAGTTTGGTATTGTATGTAAACAATAAGAACTCACAATCGTGGATCTATTTTATCTGATAAGATAGGTTTCAGTGCAATAATCTTAGTTGTTAAATTCAGCTCTAGCTTCAAAACTAATCAATGGATAAAAATACCGTTGTAATTTTATTTCACCTGCAAAACAATTTAAAAATTATATATATATATATTCTTTTTTACGGTAAGGGGATCATTTTAAAACTATGACAGTAGATTTCCAATGAATGACGTCACTATCACGAATGCGATTATGAAATGCACCATTTTGATTGTCTATGATAATTTTCTTACTTTTTTCAATGTATTATTTACGAACTTGTTACATTCATTATTTCATATTACCATCAGTTCTTTGGCCTTGACACAATCAACCATCAGAACATAAAGCCATTCCAAATTTAGTTAGCATGCTGGTTTGGATTAAGAAGGTAAATAAAAGTAATGGTCACACGTTCTCATAGGAATCCATAAGTTGATGTAGGATATTAAATACTGTAAAACAGAGCACAGATTGCCTCAAGTTCCAACAGATAAACTTATACAAATTTTACATTAGAGCGCAGACAAATATCAAATTCACCAGCCTGTACGAATAAAGATGAATTACTTCAATTCTACTAGAATTTACAACCAAAGGTGACAGTTAACACAAAAGTGACGGTCTGAATAATTAGTAGCCTAGGTGATTACTGAGAATAATGAGATGAGGCCCATTCGGGACGTCAGGCTAACTGATGATGTAATTAGAAAAGAGTGAAACAATTGGCTATTAGGAGTGATAGCGAACATCCATATTCACAACGGAAATTAATGAAAGAAATGGTTTTCTTAAATTCGGAATCAAAACACACACACAAAAAAAAGGTTGTACTGAACTGCGCGTCTGAAAAATTGAATGGTTTTTCAGTAAAATTGTGTGTCTATTAATGGCATGTAATCTGAAACCGATTATTTTATTTTATTTTCCAGATATTCTTAGGAACATTTGGGAAATTTATCATGTTCACAACCCAACAATGAACCAAAATTTTGAAATTTCTGAAAAAAGTTTTTTGGCGAGCGAATAATTTCGTGATCTGCAATTAATCAGACAATCCAACAGCAGAAGGAGAACATTCGTGTAGAAATTAGGGCGCTGAAGTCAGAAGCATTCAACATCTGTCGTGGAACATGCCATAGAAAGGGTCTATCTTTGAGAAGCCGAAAATGGAAAGCATTTGCGTGATATAGATTTTCATAACTAATAAAAAAATCTCCAGATTCTGTATTTCATTACAACAAAAATAAAAATAATTAATAAATAAAAAAGTTAATAGATTCCAAATGTTTAAACCCCTTCGTGACTTATGAGCCACTCTGTATGAATACAGCCGGAAGGAATCCAATGAATAAGTGCTTAGACAATCGGAGAAGGGCACCTATAACCTGCGTTAGTTTCGACTGCTAAGTATTGATCACTATACAATACAATAATGCTATTTTGGAAAAACGCCTTTTTATGATTGTCTCATTTGCATACTTGCTGTCTTATGTACTGTAGACAGTTTCTATATTTATAACTATAACATAGACCTGTGTGCAATTTCGAACCGTTTTGCCTGGCAGGTACAATTATCGGATTGAAACCAAAATCGAATTACTAGAGAAAGTACAGTAATCACAGATACTAATTAGCTACCACTGAGTCGGAACGGAGTTATTACTCTGTACCATTTCGAATCGTGTTAAAACATTTTTTTTAATGATAAAATTCGTTGAAAAGGTCTAATTTAAACCAAACTGAGTTGACTCCATTTTATTTAGATTCCAAACGGACCAGTAAGAGCCGAAACATTATACTTGTAAGGATGGATTGTAAATTTAGAATTACAGGCAAAGCAACTAAGAGCAGTGTATTGTCTGTTAATTGCGTGCATTCTTCTGGTGGGTTTGTCTGTTTAGCAGGGTTAAACAATAAAAAAGTTTCCAGAGGGAAAAACGCTACTACCCTCGTATGAGACCGGCTAACTCGCCTTCAGTTGAGAAGCCCTTCTAAAGGTTCTTCGCATCCTAGACAGGATTCAAACTGAGGCCTTTCTAAAGGGAGTCTTTGATAGCAAATGGGTCACGGAGGCGCTGCGAAAGGGGCAGGTGGGCAAAATTCTGCTACCAGTGCACACATTTTGTCCAATGCACATAAAAATCAATATTTATCAAGCTGCGAGAAATAGCTTTTTTTAAGACGCTTTCGACTGATGGATTAAAAACAACGTATATTAATTTATAACTGTATATTTTAACAAAAAGTTAGAGAGCCACTGTACACATTTTGAAGTGCGCAATAGCTTACTAGCTTCAAAGACTTCAAAAGTTTAACAAAGGACTGTATTAATAATACACACGCACTTCACTATATCAAAATATGATCTTTTTTAAATAAATGATGCCACCTGACCTGTAATGTTTAATAATATGGTTTATCGAAGTTAGAATATAAAGCTAAAGACGGTGTGAGAATACTGTTAAAAACAAATTGAGACTTCAAAATGTAAGAGGTTCCGCCGTATTCATTTCTTTTCGCTTCAGTGAAAATATTCAAGTTGATTTAACAGATGACCAAGTTGTTGAAGGAATACTAGCTTCAAAGAGTTCAAATTCTATTTCGGTCCATGCAATCTGAGAAAGACGACGACGTAGATGATGTTATCGAGAAAAAGTCACGTTTGGGCAGACAATAGAAACATTCGGAGGTGCGCCGATTCTTGCAACAGTCGTTTGATCTGGAGCACTTTTGTTGTTAGTCGAACACTATTGACATAAAAGCACACAAAAGATTCTTTGCCGATAGAAAGAGAAGCTTTTACTCTCCAAATACTAGAGAGAATTCATTACTGCTAAATGAAGAAAGATTTCAAAGTGCAATTTTTAGAAATTTAATTATAATTATATAGAATAAAATGGTTATATATCTGTGTATTGAATTTGGAATACGAAATGTTTTTCATTTTATGAAAAAATATAAAAATACTGAAGGCTGTTTTGCACTTCATTTTTAATTATATGTATCTTATTCGATTTCACACTATATCTTATATATAGTAACTGTGCAATATTTACATCACACAATTTACGTCCTTCAAATAACTACTGTAGATAGTTGCAGCATGTCACGAGTTCTTAAACGAATTCAAAATGCTTTTTGATTTTTTTTTATATATTAATTAAAAATATCAACACAAAACACATCAGTATTTAATCGAGTTTTATGTTTGACACAAATTGAGATGCATAATTTTATGGTAACATATATAGCATAAGAATCTTTCTAGAAAAGTGGAAGAGAATCAGATCACATCTTTCGACTCAATGCCTACCCATCCATGCCAAGAAATTAAAAATAAATCTGAACAGAGAAAATACTGAGGAAAATAAGCAACGTTATAAAAGACTAAAAAACAAAATTAACAGAATGTGAAGTCTGCCAAATACGATTGGAAGAAAAGCAAAAATGCGTGAAGTGAATAAAAACGTGAAGTAAATAATTAACGATAAAAAGATTGTATAAAATTATAAAAGAATTAACAAAAACACCTGAAACAGATCACTAAAAAAGGAAAGATAAAAGTAATATTGAAACTGGAACAATTCCAGAGATTTTAAAAAGATTGGAAAGAATATTACCAGATACTTTCCACTGAAGAGACAGAAAGAGAAAAAGCACCATTTATAATAAAAGGAATTGAAGAAACTGGAAATATAGTGGCATATCAGCTATCAATTTCCTGCTTGAACTTTTTAACCAAATACTATATACCGGTGAATTATGTCTTCCAATCAGCTGGAAGATGATTGATGGGTGGATAGATTGGATTTTTTTTTTAATACATATCTTGGCAGCCTCATTACTCACAACCTCCACAACACAGAAACACTAAAATGCAGACTAAAGAAAGCATGGTACAATATGAATAAATTAAACAAAATATCTACGGCAACGTATGGAGCCGAGACATGGACACGCAATCAGAAAGAAATACAGAAAATCAGGGCATTCGAAATGAACTGCTTAAGAAAAATAAAGACTCACTCGTCAGAACATAAAACAAATGAGCAGGTCAAACACGAACCGAACTATAGAGAAAACAGCTATAATTTTTAAACAGCAATTAAGATGGTTTGGGCATCTCCAGAGAATGTCCTCTCAGAGATTACATAATATAGTCTTGAATGGAATCATTGAAGGAAGACGATCAAGAGGCAGACCAAAAAGAACTTGGTTACAGTCTTTGAAAAGGTCATAATTATCGAGCTTCGGAGAGAGAGAGAGATGACAGATATGGCCAGAGACAGAGTCAGATAGCAAGGATTTATCCATAGGGACTGAACCCGTCATCTGATGAATGAGAAAGAAGAACAATAACATGATGCAATTACCTACTCTTTAACGGCCTCTACAAAATATTCTCATCATGGTTATTACACCCGCAACTATAATTAATGAACCCTCTTCAAGCATGTAGAGCTACAAACACTACCTCTTCAATGTCATGAATTCTTCTACTTCTCTCTTTGTGTGTGTGGGTGGGGGGGGGGGGGGTTAATACCATTTTTAGGTATTCTCTAAGAGAATATACAGATATTCAAATCTAAAAGCTTTTCTTCTATCTCATCTGGTACCTCACAAGATGAAGCATTTTCCCTAGGAAGAAGAAAAGCTTTCAGTTCTTTTGACTCTCGCATAATCAATATTTTAATGCTTATTCCTAATCAGAGAGAAATGTCTTCAACTGAAGTTTGTCAGTATCTACAATAAATTCCAAAGGCTAACTGAGGGTGATGCCAGGACATATCTCCACCTGTTACTTCCTAAGAGACACATTCCCTTTTAACTCGATATCTGCCACTCAACCAGATTCCATCCAATCTACCAATAAAATGGGCATAAATATCTACCATAAATGGCATTCCGTTTAAAAACGAGGGCATTTTTTTTTCTTTCTACAGTCCTTCACAGTTACATCACAATCCTCTTCATACCTCACTCTAAACTCATTCACAATGTCGGTGTATTCACAGCCTTTGAGGAAAGCGGGAAAAAAAAAAAAAAAAACTTCAAAACATTCTTATACCACTTCCAGAGATGGCCTTTTATTCTGCAACCATTTGTTACTTGGTGAAAAAAGAACGTCTTCTATTTAGTGACTCTCCGTACCAAATTTATAGATATGAAATAATATCACCTCTTTCCAAACACTGCAATTTTTTTTCATTCCAGTCTTTATTATTGTTGGACATAGAAACCTCTCGAATGTTTCTTCACCTTCTCCCCAGAAATCTAAGTAAATCAAATAGATGCAGAGTGGATCAATGTTGGATTAATCTCTTCCCCCGACTTCTTTTTTATTGCAATTTATAAATGAATTTGTTCATTACACCAATCGGGATTCGAACCAACAGCGCTCTAAGATACCTGAGAAAAACATATCTAACAATAATGCACTGCAAATGAATTACGTACATCTTCTTCAATGGTTCTTAATGGACCTTTAAGCGCCCATAATCGCCGAAATTTCGTAATCATGATTACAGAAGATTAGAGATAATATAATATAACCACAGGTTACAAAGTATATTAAAATTGAAAATAATTTATATTCTTAGATGAATTCTTTATCCAAGCATAAGAAACAAAGTTTACACATGAAATATCTTTAATTTATTATGTATCTTAATATCTTTAATTTAATATCATTTTAAAAATACTTTAAAAACATATTTGTAAAATATACAACAGCCTTCTTAACTCCAAAATAAGACTAGAAAAGAACCTTTCAATTTAAAAGTATGTTGAAGAAACATATCCTCGCAATGACTAAGAAGAATAAATGGATTATAGCTAGTCTTAACTTTGTTCATAGTTCAAGGTAACGAAAGAAAGACCTTACATAGAAGTGCATCCACTAGATTTCAAGATGCAAATATGCTGCCTTGAAACCTGAACAAGGTATACCGCATCCCTTGGTTTCACATTTCAAACAGACATACAAAGGACTTTTTTTTCAATGCTGTATTGAAAAATTTTTTTTTCAAAAACTGTATTACATACAGTATTTATGCTGTTATTTGGTTTTACACTGCATTGCATTTCGTTTATTGTACTGCGTGTATTATTATTAACCGAAGTTAAAGAGTTGTGGGAGGGAGTTTGCGCAGCGGCTACAAACTGAGTAGTCTAAAACCGTTAATTTGCTGTAATAATAACAATATAATGTGAAAGGTAGCAGAATCACAGAGATAAAAAAGGCACCAATTTTTTTAATAAATACGTATATTTTTTAGTCTGCCTTCTGAATGTTTGCATAAGAAACCACAGGAAAAAATGGTTACATTTTCAAATCTCCAAACTGTGAAAGATTGCAGACTTCCGAGAAACTGATAAAAATGAGGGATGACTGATGATTTATTGAATACTGAATTTTCTTATTATTTATATTAATATATATAATAAAGACCGATTAATCAATTGAAATTATGATTTCAAAATGAGATTATGAAATTTTTGTAAAATAATTTAAAGGGAATGAGTGAAGCATGGAAAATAACTATAGGAACACACGTTCCATTTGAATTAACGTATAAATTTGTTCATTACACACAAGCACAGAAAAGAAAGCTGTAATACCAGGGCTTCCGTTTTCCTTTTTTTACCGAACAGACACAAGTGCCAAACTGTGTGTGTGTGTGCGCGCGCACACACACACACTGTCTATAACAACCTACTCCCTTACAATAATATCTATATCACAACACGTACCTACAGCACCCTTTTTATCCTATATCCCAAATTTAAAGAGCATTCGAAATTCAAATTTCAACCTTGATACAAATTCAGCAGAACTATGTCCTATGAAATTAACACTGCATGGAAAAATAATATATATATCTACCTCAGTTAAAATCAGTATTCCAGAACAGCTTCGAAGGTATATTACACTAACCTGTAGAGGTTTTGATAAGTCATCTTCATCCGGAATCCACACGATTGGAAATCCAAACTTTATGAAGACTTACAATTCCTAACTAATCATAATGTAGTAATGCTACACACTAGCGTCAAACAACTTTTTCACATATATTTAAAAGCAAATACACTCTTCATGTTTTAGTTTTTCTCGTATATACAATAACGGTGACGTACTGACTATGCAAGAGTGAAAATTCAAATTTCCTAAGTATTTTCAACAAGGAAGCTTGTCATTCATCATCGTCACAAATGTCACACTTCATGAGTCATGATATAAAAAAGCAGTAAAGAACGACACATTTCAGAGTTGCGTAACTATTTGTCGCTTGGATTCTTGACTTTCGCTGATTAATTGCGATGAAGTGTTTTCTTCATCGCCGAATATATCTGAATCACCTCTTTCAGACGGTGAGGTCTACAATATATTGTCGGATGGTTGCGAAATCCGATAACACTCTAAATAAATAAACTTATTAAAAAAGAAGTCGAGCAATGATATCGTGAAAGGCGCAATTACAGATGCTAAAATATCATTAATAAATAACATCACTTATAAAATTAAATATACTCATATGTCATCAGCAACAAACACAAAGGATAGAATCTAAAATTTAAAAAAATAAAGAAGGGGGGAAAAGTTACTTAATATGCCATACCCTCTTTGTCGTTTTCAAAATCTTATATTTTTTATTTCCCTCAGCCATAAATGCTTAGGTAATTTACATACGCAAAGTGGATATTAGATCCACATTATTTGAAAGCCGAATGTTTGTAGAAACTTGTAAAATTGACAAAAAAAAGATGACGAGAATACAATCCTCGGCAGCGGAGTTGTCTTAGCTTGTTGGATCTAATATCCACTTTGCCTACATAATTTTGCATCGCAGAAATGAAGCCGTATGGCTCTTTTTTTCAGTAATTGTTCAGGTATTTTTTTAATTATAGTGAGCTATTTTGTGTATACATAAAAAAAAAAGTTGTGGTACTGCAGCATCTGTAGGAAGAACCCCGTTATTGTAGTTTACTTCTGGTTTCAATGCCTAATGAAAGCAGCTGATGTGTTTCTTTTAGTACTTATAAAGCAAGAAGTAACCGCTCCCTTCTCTCGAGGATTTCAGATCGCAGAACATAACCGTGGTTTTGGCAATTCGAATCGTTTCTTAAGAAATTTAAAAAGATTGAATAATTTTTCTGATACTCTTTGATCGACTAGCTCTTCCAAAGAACAAGATCCGTTTGCTGTTGGAGAGTGGAAAAATAAGTCCTCTAAAATTGCTCAGTAATGTCTGTTAATCTACTTGCACTCTAATGATGACACGTCATCATATTTAGATAGCAGATGAACTAAATCGTCTAGAGACTACGAAAGCTGAAAGTGGCGTGAAAAAGGTTTATATATCTTTAGAGCAAGGTTTTCCAGATTGCTTAACACTTAGCACATCCAAAGTACTATGTAGAATAGGTTTACGACCTTACATGGGGCGAGATTCACACATATCGGTCCTTGTCTATGATGATGACGCCGACTGATACACAAAAAAAATGTAATAAAAGTTAGATGTACAATATACTTTACTCCTGTCAACCTGTTCAACGATATACGAAACCGTTCGCTTTTAGAGAGGGGGGAGGGGAATCTTCAAGTTAACCACTCATAGAAGTTAGAGATTATTGGGTTCTGGCCTACCCAAATAACATATATGCACTTGTAATTCGCATTTCATAGCACTGCAGCAGCACGTAAATCGTCAACGAAGTGTCAATCGTTTTATATTCTACATTTCAAGCTTGCGTGTTTCTGTAACACTGTTAAAATAAAATTTAACGGATAGAAACAATAACTTATATTTCTCGAGTGAAACACTACTGTCATTTTGTGCCCTGTATTCAAATTTGCTGTGAATACAACAAAGATGAATACAGGGCATAAAATTAAATCCTTTAAATTCTTCAAAATATATTTTTGTCCCTTAAATTACTCATTTACACGTATGCATGCACTGCAGTATTAGTTCTTTGAACGCCTTCAGAGGTACTTGTGATAGTGAACTTAGATATGAACACTTACACACAAGGAAATAAATTTTATTGATAATCTCTAAAATATTCAAATATTTCAAACAGAAATTAACTGGCATTATCGGTGATATATGAAAAATTCAAAAAACAGAAGATACAACAATCAGCTTCACGTTCGTGTAAGTGCCGCAGGCTAGATGAATGACATGACTAGTTTAAACCTGAACGATAATAATAATGATCTTGTATGTGTGTATGCATCTGATGATTGCAGATAATATTAATAAACTTTGTTTTCTTTGTGTATACGTGTTCATATTTCAATTAGTTATCCTCGTGAATTCGTTCAAACACGAATTTTACACATGAGCAGTTACTATCTCACGCAAGCTGCGTACCACTAATCACGTCATGCGATCTCCTAACAGTGATAACAATTTACTAAACTACTTGGTTGAATTAGACATATAGAATGGAGGCCCATGGTCTCAGAAAATCGGGTTCCTCAGGACCCCACGAAATACGTTATCCGAGCGCGTTTTTTTTTTTCCCCTCCATAAATTGTTGGATCATTTCAGAGGCATCAGCCAAGGGATGAAAGATTTTTTTTTTTTTTAATTTAGACGTTAATGAAACTGACAGCTGTTTTGTCTATTCTCAAATCAGAATTCAGAACTTACTGAACTTGAATTAATGATTCCTTCATTTCATAGTAAGCAAGTTGTCCCGAATTTTTCAAAGCTCTTTTGCCCTTCGCTTTATATGAAACACAAAAATAAAGAAATAAATAGTATGCTCACATATATTCTTATAAAATTCTGCACAAAATTTTGCTCAGTGTAATTCAGAAAAAAAGAGGGAATAATTATAATTTAACGAGTTAAGTTTTCGTGGCTTGATATTTCCATGCTTTTGTGTCTGACGAATACCACGTGAAACTTTAAGAAATTATTTAATTACTAGTTTCGTACAACATTTTTTGCGTACTTCCTTAGATTAAAAAAAAAAAAAACAGAAGAAAACAGAAAAATTTCTGAATAGTAACTGTTATTATTTAAATTTTAAACTTGAACTAGATGTTGAAAATCATAGCGGGATGTCAGACTAATGGCTCACTGCTGTATAACTTCTCTCATTGCTTAAGATTATCATTAGTATGTAGGTCTTTTATATATGGCGCCGATAGTTGACGGTGAGACCTTGGTTTTTATTACAATGAGTATGACATCATATAATTTGCGTTTTCTTATTAAATCTACGTATATAACTTTGAATTCTGACAATACGTCGGATTCAACCACTCACTAAAACACCAAATAAACTGGGTTGCAAGTTTATTTGGTGTTTTGGTTTGGTTGTATTAAATAGTCCTGATTTGATAGTGTTTTTCTCCGCATCACTGACGTTTTTTCTGACAGATTTTCCAGATCGACCCGTCTGTCCAACTTAGCAAATGCCGTCAGTACACAAGATTTATTTACACTCCTGGTCGTTTAAGAGGTGGTTAGGTTGTTTCGGCGATCGTAAAATCGCAGATTTTTTTGTAGTATTTGAAAGGCAACTTTTAACCTATATTATTTTAAAATTTTCGCAATTTTATTTGTAACTTTTTTTTTTTAATAAGGCAAAGAATTCATTCAAAATCTCCTGCTAGAAATATCTTTAATGCTGAATGAGCTACTTAGTGATTAAACAGCGACCATACATGGACTATCCGTAACAAAACCAATGATTTAATGAGATATTAAATTAGATTAGATATTAAATTCAAAACGTCCTGTTATCCCGCGTATTTATGGAGTTTCAAAAATACACAAGGAAGATATTCATTCCACTTAGATCTATAATGGATGCTATACACTCACCAACATATTAATTTATAAATATTTATCCACTCTTCTGCTCCACATGTAGGAGAAACATCAACGTATTTATAAAAATAAAATAAAATAAAAAAAGCTCTAAAGACTTCACAACCAAAATAAAATATATTAAACTGGATTCCACAGACATCATGGCGAGTTTGGTTGCCACAAGCATGTTTACCAATGTTCCAAGATATTTTTCCAGATGGCAGATAGTTAACTCTTTTAAACATTGTATAGAGAACACGTTTTTCAAGTTTAGAGACCCTGTTATGAACAGATTGAAGGCCCATGGGTGCATCCATTTCACCGCGCTTAGCAAATACGTACTTGGAGAAACACTTTAAATTAAAATCCAAAACTACATTAGAAGTGAAAAAAGACAGATCCCTTCATAGATGCTTTCATCTCAGTAGAAAATTATGGCAATCTTTCATTTGAAGCCAACAGGAAAAAGTTCAATACCGCACGATATCTACATGCCACATCAGACCATCGCCGAGCGCAAAAACGAGGCATCATCAAAACTCTTAAAGACAGACCATTACAATATCAAGTGATAATAAGAGAGAGAAATAATATCTTAAAGACATTCTGCTAAACAATGGATACAATCTCAGAACTATCAACAGCATGTTAAAAAGGCTTTAACGCATATTCCAGAGCATATACAATAAGACAGTGTTTCTCAAACTTCAGATATCCCCGTACCCCTTCTTAAATTTTCATTATTACCAAGTACCCCCTAATTAATTAAAAAATAAATTCATTCATTAATTAAAAATAAATTAATTCATCAATTAAAAATAAATTAATTCATCAATTAAAAATAAATTAATTCATTCATCAATTAAAAATAAATTAATTAATTAATATTAATAAATTAATTTAAAACATTAATTAAAATTAAATATCTATTTTATTTGAATTTATGTGTTCATGTAAACAAATTATATGATTTATTTTTAAATTTTGGTTCTCTAGAGATGACACATTCTTATCAATTTCATTTGATCCAGATGCAATATCAACGTTTTCTTGTTGCTCACAGTTACTTGTATTTGTTACATTGCTTTCTTTTGGGGGGTTTTATAAATCCAATCTTTAACCAATGATCCATACGTAAGAATTTGAAAGCTAAAAAAAAAAATATTGTATTTACTCGAACAAACATAACTTTTTTTCCCAAAATTAAAGCTAAAAAATCGTGTTGCGAGATACGTGCGGGAATTTTCGGAAATTAAAGTTTTCAGATAAAAACTGAAAATGGTGCGACTTACCAAGAAGCTACTACTACTTATCACTACTTTTGGCATCAAGAACAGTTTCTTTGTGTGCATTGTCAAAGTCATCTATCCAAATAGCGTCATCTTCTTTCCCATTATTTCAAGCAAAAATGACCAGTAATTTCCAAGACTCGAGATACGTAGAGCAGCGAAGAACTGCATATGATTGGTGCGGTATTAACAAAAGATCGCACGAACCAAAGACAAATTAGCATTTCAACAGTTGAGTTGAAATGCTTTTATCCTGGTTGTCTCTAATTGCACTGTTTGTTGAAAAATATGACGCCTTTAATTATGCATAGCCAAAAATTGCCACGTACCCCCTAATGACCTTTCGCGTACCACACTTTGAGAAACACTGCAATAAGACAACTACAAAGGTGCCGTTTCATTGCCTTACATTAAAAATGTCACAGATAAAGTATCGAAAGTGTTAAAACAATACAACTAAAAAAGTTCCCTTTCGACCACTACAACGTGATCGAAAACAACCTCACCCACCTCTTAAACGACCTGGGGTGTACAAAACCTTCTGTACTTACGCGTTTGTTGCGTTATACGGACGGGTAGATATCGACATATCCGTTAAAAAAGAACATGTCCTGGATGTGGAGAAATATCAGAATGGCTGTTAACATAATCAAAGAAAAACACCAAGTAAACTGCAATTCACTAAACTATCAAACACAGTTTATGTTTAGAATTCAACAGTTATGTATAAATTTAAAGAAGCGAGCGAAATGATATGATGTCCTACTCAATGTAATAAAAACCAAGTTCTCATCTAAATCAACTTTGGGAAGCATATATAAAAAGCTTGCATATTAATGAATTAGGCTATGAGAGAAGTTATACAGCACACGGCAACAATGAGCCGCGCGTCCCAAATTTCGCTACGATTCTACGCATTTAGTTCAAGTTTAATTTGAATAATGACAGTTGTTAATTCAGAAATCCCTCTGTGAATACCTTGTATTCTATTTGTTTTTTAACCTGAGGAAGTACACGAAAAATGTACAAAACTAGTAATTAACTAATGTCTTAAAAAAGCTGCACGTGGTATTCATCAGACACAAATGCATGATAATTATATTTTTTTTAATAACACAGGATTATTTTTTATGTCTGTAAATGTTTCATCTCTTGAGAAAAGGCTTTAATTACACTCTTTCTAGGCGATGCCTTCTCTCGTTTCGAAACAGCACTTACGAATCATCTATTTTATTTTATTTACAATGTTTCGCTATTTCCCATTCGGAGAAATCGATTCTAAGCACAGTCGATCCAATTTTCCCGAGCAACTATTACATACTCTATACCCACGAATGTTGGATATGATGTTCACAGAATCACCATGCACCTAAAATTTCTCAATTTTCGATCCTCTCAACTGCTAGTCTTCTTCTGTACCGTACTTGACATTTTTAAAGTAAATTAAAATTAACACAAAAATTCTCTTCCGTGCAGTCTAACAGTATATTTCAATTAGAAATTCAATCGCGTCAACTTTATGTTTTTGTAGTTTGGAAGAGCATGTAACCAAGTTAGCGCATTTTGTCATAAAAGCAGCATTTTTTTAACGCAAGATGAACATTATATATAAAAGCAGCAAGTACGGTCATTAATATTGAGATATGATTTTAAACTTCCTTCCTTTCCGCATTCTTCCCAAACAATGCTGCCTAATCTCGAACTCATGATTTTTTTAACTGTAAACCAGCTGCTGAACTATTCAACTCTCTCTCGTACACTAATTCGATGTTTTTCACATAACTCTTCGTTTAAGTATCTAAACTCGACTTTATTTCATCTTTATTCTGCAAATATTGTTTTCCCAACCGTACCTTAATCTGAAATAATGGCAGCCACCTTCAAAATTTCTAGCACTTTTTCGTTATGTATGTTCTGTACATCCATTATGAGAATAAAATTAGATTTACTGGTAATCTCCAGTATGCATAAAGTAATGTCAAATACATTTTCAATACTTCAATTCTTGTGCTCAATGAAGTCTTCAAATTCTTTAATTCCTTCGAAGCACCTAAGAGATTGTCTGTGCATAACTTATGACTTTTCGAGATTTACTAATAGCGGATATATTCCCCCCCCCCCACACACACACACACATTTTTTGTTGTGTTCCCATCTCAAAAATGTTTAAGTTTCCAGAAAACTATACCATTCATATCGTGGTTGGCGTAAGAATGTGTGATCGCAAAAATTGGCTTAAGAAATGAAATATAAAAAGAGTTTTCTAAGTTTATGTTATTAAACTGCTTTAAAAAGTCATACCGTATAAATGCAAATGAGAACCATAAATTTGGATTTTGAAATCTGATTATTAGGACTGAAGAAGCAGTACAAGTGATAACATACATATAATGCAATAGTGATTCAACGCAAGTGTTATAGTAAGGCAAGTAATAATAGAAAATAATAAATGTAATCTTACAAATATAGTACATGACCGTACAAGTGATAATATAAAATACCGATAGGCGAAAAAAAAAAAATAAGAACAAAGAGCGGAAAAGGGGCAATAGAGTAGAAAGACCAGTACAATGTGTGTAACACGCGATTAGCTAAACTAGTTACCAGAAAAAATATAAATGCAGGCGATAATCACTATAAAATCAATTGGCTATAACCAGGATCATTTTGCATGACAGCACACCTAACATACAGCATTTTTGTAATCTCTTATAAGTTTAAAATAAAAGTCTACATTTAGTCCTATGAGATTTTTTTCCCTAAATGCATATTCAGGTTACAAAACTCATTAAGCAGTTTATTATAGACTAACTTGTTGTTGGTACCGAAAGAGATTTATGAGATAGTCTTTGTTTGCCTTAGTTCCTGTCACAGGATGAACCATAATCCGCATGAAAAATTTATAATGTTATTTCTTACAAACAGTATAGGACTGTAAAGTTTTTCTATTGGTAAAATATTAAGAATGACAAACAGATCAACAGCGGAATATGAAAATAAATCAGCTCCAGCTCTAATTATTCTGCTTTAAACTCTTATTAAAAGCAGCTTATTGTTGTAGTAATCTCCATTCGAAAACAGGTTACACCAGATTGCAGTGAAGAATTTACCCATGAATAGCATAACCATCTTAAAAATGCTGCAATGACATTTTTTTTTTCTCTATTAGTTACGAACCTCAACTTGGGTTTTATATTTATAAATCCAGAGGTTGAGTGAAATACTCCATGTTCTTTCATGATAAATTTAACACCTAGGAAGAAATGAAATTCACAAGCAGATCTTGGTCCAATCTCGTAATATGATCAACAAGTGTGTGTGTGTGTGGAGGGAGGGGGGGGGGTATAATCTGAGTATATTCTTCGAGGCAAGTATTGGAGCAGCTATTTAGCAGTTAAAGACTTCCCTTAAACTGACACGGAGAAAGCCAAGCGCGCATGACTGAGAAATACGGAATAAGATCTGAGAAAGAAGACTGCTAATAAAACAGTAACGTTTTTAAAATTTCAAATAAAGACATTTTGTTATTATGTCCGAATAGAAACCGCAAAGTGTTACGTGTATTTGTGGTGAAAACGAACAAAATTCCAAGGGAATTTTGTTCGTTAAGTAATTAGTTATCCGTACATTACGGATGTTAGAGCTAACCTAACTACTTCACATGACTTCCTCCAGAAACCCCATTTGTCATTTCAAATTTGAACAACATATATCTCTGTCATGCGTATCGATCTGTTGAAGAGTTTTTCTACAAACAGTCGTAACACCATATGTTTTATATAATCAGCAAAATGAGGTATCGCGGAACATTCATCATTATAAACTAAAGTTATAATGTATGAAAATCGTTTATTCTCCAGATGACAGAAAAAAGATGGGGAACCAGTCACGCTTGTTTTCCACAGGCTGACCTATAAGCTTAATTACACTTTTGGACTCAACTTTATCAGTAACTAGAGAAATAATACAGTTTATTAATTTATTATTAGCAGATTACTAAGAGCTGCTCAGAACTGGACCTCGGAGTTTTTATTATTATTATTACATAAAGTGAAATTTTTTGTTGGATTTTGTTCTTCAAAGAGATTAAAGAAAAATAGAAGTTCGTATTTAACGAAAGAATTAAAGTGATTCTAATATTATATTGTTTGCAAATAGCAGATGACACTTTCAAAGAAAATAATTTTTTTTTTCTTTCTTACTGCTCTCGAAGTACAGTAAAGCCAAAATCAATACATTTTTGAAAGACTGACCCTGCGACTTATTTTTTTTTTACTACTCCAATAGTTGCACTATAAAATGCTAAAATTAAATTAAATGGATTACTAATTTCACCACATAAAGGAGGAGAATGTCTTTTAAATGCTACGCGACTATTCTACATACCGTCCTCTATCTAATGATTCTACAACGATCCAGATTAAAAATTAAACACTCTTATGATAGATAATGTTTCTAATTGGGATGAGGAAACCAAGAAGAAACTCAAGTGCTACCATGGGTAACCCCCCCCCCCCTCTCGTTTCTATGGACTTCCAAAAGTGCACAGAGCAAACATTCAAATGTTCCTTTAGATGAAACAACTTTCTGAAGCAAGAATTTCCGGCAGATATTGTCAGCCCATTTGACTCTGTCATTCACTCCAGGTACTACACATGCCAAATAAACTTTACCAACATCAATGGGTAGTCCTGTTTCTCCCACACTAGCTAACTACTTCATGGAACATGAACAATGGATACTGAACCGTATCCGGTTCACTCTTGAGTTAGAACAGTACAGTCGGATTGCCTTTTTTGATCTTCTTTTATTTCGTCAACGGATGGCAGCCTTCATTTCTCAATTGTTAGAAAGAAAACACATACTGAACTTTCAAACTATCATAATTGTCAAAAATCTGGCACCATTTAGACTGGTACATTGAGCATACTCTCTCTGCTCCACTGCAATTTGCTCTCTCAAGAAATAAATCACATCAAGTCCACCTTCCTTACTAATGGCTTTACCGAATCGTATGTCAATAAGATAATCGATAATTACAGTTTGCCTGTCATCTGCCTTTCATCGTCATAGTATTACCATTCCTTATGTTAAAGGTTCTCGGAAGGCTAAATTACTTAGATCTGTTGGCTTACAAGTGTCCTTCTGCCCTATCTACAAGATATCTATTTTTCTAGGCTAAGCTAAAGATAAGCTTTCGCTTTTGGTCCACCCTGGAGCGTATCAAATTTCCAGCCGATGCGGATTGCCGTATTTAACCTAAACAGGTAAATATGTGGCTGTGGCCGTGATAAACGTTTAGACTAGGTTAAGTTCCATAAGCCAGAACAATCAGAACTTGTGGAACACGCTATCACACCACCAGATACAGAATCTTTCGGAAGAAAAGTAAGGTTCTTCATAAAAGTAATAATCTCTCAGAATATCTATATAAAGAAAATTGTGAAACTTTGCTGCATCGACCGAATCTAAATAGAAACAACAAGTTCCAGAATTAATTAACTTTTTATTTACTTTATTTTTAAAAATCTGTTATTAAAGTTGTTTTTACTCTAACCTTATATTTAGACCGTCATGTGCGTGCAGTTCGCGCGTTTCACATTGTTGATTTGAAAGTCATACTGAAGATGCCCTCGATACTTGGGCGAAAATGTGATGCCGATAAAATATTAACGTAAGTTAAATCCGTATTATGTTTAACTAATTTATTAGAGTTATGAGGCCAGTGTATCATGTTTATTAAGTGTACGTATTTGTGGACGGTTTACCTGCTTTGGGAAATGGAAACTACATCTCCTTATGAGACCAGCTGACCTCACCTTCAACTGAAAATCTGTTATAAAGGTTCTTCGAGTCCTAAACAGGATTCGAATCCTGTTTACTACAAAACTTCAGCAGGAGCACTACGCACACGAGCAGGTTTCTGGCTAAAGCAAAATGCAAAACTAGAGCATTTTTCGGGAAATTTCGAAAAATATGTAAACATCCACGAAATTGTCCTGTCAGTAAGCAAATTATTTTGGAGCTCTAGCTGAACATAAGTTATTGAAATCTTTACAAAAAAAAAAAAAAGTCGAGACCATCTCCATTTTGTTTTACTCGGATCAATTGCAAGGGCACAAACAAACAAAATGCGTCGAAATTATTTGCAACTACTCAATTCTGATGGGATAGAATTCGATAAAACTGGGATTTAGAATGTACATAAAATTTGTCCATATAATTCAGTTCTGGTTTCAATTGGATCATTTTTATTTGTAAAATTTGCCCAAACGATTTGAACCGATATTAATTCCGTACTGGCTACATGGAATTTAATAAAATCTGATATTTGGGATCTTTATTGACCTTTGTTGTGAAATTTTAGTTTCAATTGGCCCATTTATAGTGCAGAATTTGGTCGAAGCAACTAATGGTATGAGGCCAATATATTATGACTGTTAATTGCATCTGCCGGTGGTGCCTGTTTCTCAGGGTGAAAAATCCTGCTACCTCGTATGAGACTGGCTAACGCAATTTAAAAGTTCTTATAACGACTTGTTCCTAGAATGATTTGAAACCTAGTCTTTCCAACTAAAGGGTATCATCAATACCGACTTACAAATGTTGCTCGGTAATAGTATGCTTTTTAGAAATGATATCTACAGTACATCAGTCAATACTCGGTCACATTTCATAAATCGTGCTCTAACTTTTAGCACACACATCTTTAATATGAAAGTGTGTGTGTGTGTGTGTGTGTGTGTGTGTGTGTGTGTGTGTGTGTGTGTGTGTGTGTGTGTATATACACACACACATACATATATATGCATGTGTGTATATATATATATATATATATATATATATATATATATATATATACACACACACATACATATATATGCATGTGTGTGTATATATATATATATATATATATATACACACACATACATATACAGGGTGTTCGGGATAAATTTGACATATTTATAATTAATTATATTTTTCCGTAAGTTACATGTATTAACACACACTTCTCTTCATTTAAAAGTTTGGACCCTTCTTCATTCACATACAAGATGTCAGAAAGGATGGATAGCTGGAACCCACCTGAATCATGGAAGAGAATAACTTGTATCATGATGATTCGTGCCCGCCATCAAAATAAGGATATTACGACTGCTGCCCAATGCTCCCTGAATACAGTAAAAACAATCAGGCATGAACTAGAGACTTGCAATGGTGACTACGAGGATGTAGCAAGAAGAAAGATCCCTAGCAGACGATCTGATTGCGTTCGTACAGCAGAATTCCTCGCAAATCTGCAGGAACAGGTGTTGAAGAACCCTGGCATTGGAATTCGGGCTTTGTTCGTGGAGTTGCTAACTGTAGTCAAGCCCTGGATAACAAGGGTAGCCAATGGTAGGCCGTATGTATGGCAGCAGGATTCGGCCCCTTGCCACACCTCTGGGAAAAGTCAAAAATGGTTGTCTGAAAATTTCTACGACTTCACCAGTCCAAATGTTTGGCCTCCAAACTCCCCAGACCTTAACCCCATGGATTATTTTGTATGGGGCGCAGTTGAAAAAGACACCAATCGCACTTCCAGTAATACAAAAGCCCAGTTAATGGATAAAATTAAAACAGTTTTTGCGGCCCTTCCCAGGGAGACTGTAGCATCAGCTTGTTCGAGGTTCCGAAGCAGAATTGAAGCTGTGATCGATGCTAATGGTGGTTATTTTGAGTAAATCTTGTTGATAGTATTGTAATTAACTCTGCCTGTAATGTTTTTTGTCAATTCATTAAATTTAATAGATACAAAGAAGATTTTCTTTTTCCTTACGAAACTGTCAAATTTATCCCGAACACCCTGTATATGCATGCATGCATTTGACAGCCTTCTTTGAATTACAATGAATGTGTCACATACATTGTAATTCTCACACGAAAATATAGATAAGTGAAAGCCAACTCTGCAGAATTTAAAGAAAAAAAAAAAATGCGCTAGATAAGAAAGCCTATGAATAATTAGTCATCGTGTGGACGCAGCAATTTTTCATTCTCAACCATTCAAGTTTAAATGACTTTGACCACACTTCTATTTTACTGGCAAATTGGTTTGACAATATAATAATTCCTTTGATGGAATTTAATAAAATTTACTATTGAGAATCATTATTAAAATTTGTCAAGTTTCAAAGGGGCCATATTAATTGCAAAATTATGCAAAACAAAATTCTGTCTACAGCACATATAACAAAAATGGTTGTGGATACAATCGATGTGATAAGAAACGAAGTTCTATTAAGAAACGAATATTTTTAAGTGATAGTCTGTAATTTCTTCTTTTTTTTTTTTGTACCGGTCTTTAACGATTGCCAACGAACGGAAACTTCTTAGTCATTTCTCACAGACATCTTATGCATAGCTTGATTAAACGGGGGGGGGGGGGGGAAGAAGCACAAATAGCCTTTTGTCTCAATCACCTTTGATTAACAGAGTTCATAAGACACGCCCAAAAATAATAGCTTTTCCAGAATCATATTTAAAATTTGTATGGATAGCTTCAATGACGTTTTCTAAGTCATTTCTTTTGTCTTTAGCATATGACATCACAATTAGGCCGATAAGCATATTACAACAACCTGATATGAGTTTTAGTGAATTTTTTAGTATTTTGATAAAATATATGTCCTAATTTCACAGCACAAGAAAAAACTTAGTTTATTATGAAAGTGTTATAGTGGATAATATGAAAGTAATTAACATATTTAGGCATTAACTAGTATTTACAGAGATAGTGACTTCGTCTTATGGCAGAAATATAATTTTTGGCCTCACCTGCTTTCACATAATAGCATTCATTCATTCCTCAAATTCTAAAAGCTACCTGGACCAAATACTACTACAGCATTGAATCTACGCACGGTAGATGCATTTTGAGTTATCTATTGATAAGGTCTGCATAAACCTCACGATATTACCATGTTTGGTCTTTATAGCAAACTTCACGGACTTTACCTTTAACCCATTATGGTATCGATTGCTTACAAGTTTGCAATCTTTCATGGATGGTTTTCTCATATATTCTTTGTTTGTTCGGGATTGATACGACGTGGGACTTAATAGCGTCGCATCCGATTCAGAGTGCAGTCCAGGTGTTGTTTTGAAAAATCAGAATACTACATTCAGCATGCGCTATGTTGTCAAAAACGTTCACAATATCTCCGGTGGCTGGATGCAGTTGTTAGGAATTATTATGACCGAAGCAATTGAGGCCATGATGCCAAGTGTATTTTGTCTGTTAACTGTGTGTGTTTCATTTGCTCGGTTTACCTGCTTTAAGAGATTAGCACTTAAGTTTCCTCTCGGAAACTTAAGTGTTAATCTCTTAAAGCAGGTAACCGAGCATAATGAGAACGCATAACTCAGCTTCAGACGAAAAAAGCCTTATAATGGTAATTTGCGTCCTAAACGGGATTCGAACCCACGTCTTTCCAATCAAAGGGCATCGTTGATACCGAATGAACTAAGATGGCTCCAGGAACGAAAGAGTAATAGAGAATTCATTGCGTTAGATCAGCGCTTCCAAAAGGGCCGTGAAATAATGAAAACAAATTTAAAATCTTTTAAGACTAAGTAGATTTTTTTTTATCTTAAAAGAAATGTATTTAATTTTTATTATTTCTTTTTTTTGTTATTTTTTATATTTTAATGGAAAAAAATCACACATTGGTGCAGGTTCACAAATTTTGCTTTCTGCGTATTTTGGGGCTTAATGAATATCAGTAAATATATGCTTATTCATATAAGTTTCATTTCAAAGCAGAAATCTAAGAATTGTAGTTTCAAATATTTCACCTGATATCGGTATAGCAATATTGAAACACATCCATCACATTCAATTATTAAACTTCTTTTATGTTTTTAATTCTTTATTTATTATTAATCGTTTTACGTTTCATGTGCTTGTCTGCAAATATACAATAACAATATATCTATCAATATAAAAATGAGATAATGTGCCATGATTTATGTAAGATGCTAAAAATGTAATATTTGCATTTGATTTTTGCAATATTCGCTGTGCATGTGTTGTATTGAATATAAATACAATAAATATTATAATAATATATGTCTATATTACGATTTTTTTTTCGAGGGGTCAGTGAAATATTTTAATTTTTTCCAAAGGGGGGAGGGCCTGACATCCAGAAGTTTGGGAAGCACTGCGCTAGATGAGTGTCAAGGAACTATATGACGAATAAAGAAAATCAAGGTAAAGTATTTTTCACAAAAATCGGGACAATGAAAACCGTGTGATTCCTTCCTCTGTAATTAACTGAGATTCAGAAGTGACTTTCATTAAATGAGTGGTCTTTCCCTTTTTTTAAAGAAATCAATTATGAAGTTCGACTAAACACCTTTTTTGTAACCAAATCTGGATGCCCTAGTTTTATTTCAACATGAGTTCTCGTGTTACTATCAGTAAAAAATAATCAGATACTAGGAGGTAGTATTTGTTAAAAAAAAAAAAACAATAAAAAAAAGAATTATTAAATGAAAAGATGCGTCCCCACACAGAAAAAGAACATGCATACGAAACGCAATTAAGCATGCATTTTATATGGGAGAGAAATCTTTCCTGATAATTGAAGTGAACAGTTCTAATCTAAGGAGGGCCAACAAACATGGCAGGCCAGGGGTACGTTTAGATTTCATTATTGAAGAAAACTCTGTAAAGATGATGAGAAGCAATACGCAAATACACGTTTTCAAAACTGACCATGGACAACCTTGAAAACATCAAAAGCGAAAATAATGGGGGACGACGACAACGAAGGAAGCTGTTTCTTTCATTATGTTCATTTAGTTTTTTTAATTTATTTTTGGAATGGGAATGTGTGAAATGACAGTCACCTACATCGTTTCAATAGAATTGAGGAAATGCAAACAGTTTATTTCATATATAGTATTTCGAATGACGATGCCATGGTTATATGACTTAGAGCGTGATATTGATGCATATTTTCCATAGTTCTGCCACTTGCGGAGACACGCTTGATACGAAAGATTTGCCGCCACTGGCTTAGCAGATATCAAAGCAAACTCGCATTCTTCATATTATGAATCTTAATATTTTTCAGAACTAAACAGTATATCGACATGCATTTCTTTTAAATTCATTCTATTTATCCATTATATGTTGTTAATGGAAACTATTATTTGGCGTACCAGGTTAGCTGAGGCTGTGAGGTAAGTGAACCGTGTTTGTTGTGACCTGCGGGGGAAAAGTATCCAGCTTCGTGATGGCTAAATCAGATTCAGTAAGTTACCAGAAACATGATGAGAAATTGAACAGAAATGTACGCGGTCAGTCAGTCAGTGGAGGGGAGGAGAAAGAGATCAAAATAGGGAAGACCCACCTAATAATAAGACGATTTATTCAAACAAGTAACATATGAGGAATCGTTATAGTTTTAACACTTAAGATTAAAAGAAAAAAAAAATCTTCAGGTTAGAATAGGGCACACAGAACAGGCACAAATAGAACAAATAATTCTCAAGAATTTTCTCATTTTGAGATAAATTTACGAAGAGACATAATTCTGACAGACTATAAATTGTGCTAATGAATAGCTTTCAAAAAAAAAAAAAAAAAAAAAAGAAAAAAAAGAGTAACATCCATCTGATGAAACGAAACCAGCAAACAAATCTGACACAATATTCAAAACAGAAAACGTACAAAGAATGTACTTATTCATGAATTATCATGGCGCACTTGAAGAATTCAAGATTTAAAATTAGACCACATTAATTTTTAAAGCTAAATCGGACTTTTCGACATGTCTCAAGATGCGTGCACTCAATCATTAGGCAGCTGTGGCCATCATGTCGCAGGCAGATGAAGCCTATTTTTAGTACTTGTACGTAATATAGGGTGGTTAATATCTAAGTACAGCATAAGTTGAGACAAATTAAAACGCACATACACCAATAAGAAACATTGCAATATGTAACACACACACACACACACACACAACATATTAGGTGGTAGATTACATACTTGACATACAGTTTTTCGTTCGGTGCGGCAACCTTGTTTACTGGAAGCCTGAAGTAACTTGAAAAAGTACCGCCTGGTTTCTAGAGTAAGGAAATCACATAATCTATCCCTTAGCCAATCCCAAGTACTAAAATGTACAATACATTTACAACCTCTCTGGTAAAGATTGTAAATAAAAATTCAAAACTAAGCTCTGCGAAAGTGACAAGTGTATGATGCAATATACAGTATTATACTCAAAAGACTAAATGTCAAAGAATATGAACTTTCAAAGGTAGTCTATCATGGCTTCCCATGATAGACTAGTAGGTTTTTATTTTGCATCTCCAAAATAGATCACCTTCGCAATGCAACCTAAATAATACCGTTATATAACCTATTCTGGAATGCCGTAGATTTGTAACTTAATATTAAAAAAAAAAAAAAAGTTTTGGAAAAATAACATTACTCAGCTTTTTCCAATCATTTCCGTTGATTAATGTTCAATTGTTAAAGAAAGCTAGAAACACTAATTTACTTGAAATTAAACAAAATATATGCCATCTGTCCAGCTGACTGGTCAATTTATTCCCCAGATTGCTTATTTGTCACTTACTTTTTTTTTTAAATCACTAACGTTTTCTTTAAATAACATTCCAAAGCAATACTTAGAAGCAGGAGGTTGTCTGCAATTAAAAGCTGCTACTGAGCTTGATTAAAAAGTTTTCTTTAATAGTTGTGGAGATGCAAACCCCTCGCTGAAATTTCAGCAACAATACCACTATATATATATATATATATATGAATACTATTATTAACTCGGGGTTGGGATATGTTCATTTTTAATATAAACTGACTATAAACCCGAGGTTTATAGTCAGTTTATATTAAAAATAAATATATATATATATATATATATATATATATATATATATATATATATACTGTATATATATATATATAGAGAGAGAGAGCAATAAGCAAGCACTTCTGAATTCAAACCTCTTATTTTCTGAGGAGATTACATTAATCAAAATTCGAAGGTTGTAACTCCAGTTCCATATTATTGATTCGTCTCTTTTATTCAAAAGATTAACTCATATATGAAGCATCAAATCGAATTAATGAAACACTCAGATCACTTCGAAAAGGTGAGGGAGAAACAAGACCTCATATTGAATTTTCTTTCTCCATCTTTTCCCCAGACACCTCTACAGATCGCATCAACTGATTCAACCGATTTCGAATAATTATTTCTTACATTACTCCCTAAGAATTTCAGGTCAATCGGTGCAAACCTGAGAGGATAGGAAAGGACACAGTATAAGTAAAATTCTGCAAAGAGTTTTATAATCATATCATTCAACCGATTCTGACGCGTTATTTATGGACTAAACTTCCTTTATCTATGAAGATCATGATAAGATCCCCACACTGCGCATTCGTGGTCAGTGGGCCAAAGCAACAGTTTCCACCTTCGCTGGAAACCAGACTGAGTTAAAACATTATGTGTTGGTTTTCTACTTCTAGTGCTTTTCTTCCACAAAATAAGACTTCAAACTGGATAAAGAAGGTGATTCAGGTCAGATCTCGAACAATGACGAGCCTTCGTACAGTAAAACAGAAACTTTACGTGGAAAAGAACGAGATTTATGATCGCTTAGGCGGAATTTGTAAAGATGGTGGAGTGGGTCACAACGGCATTATGTGCCTGAAAATTAGCAGCAAAAGACTGTTTGCAGCCGGAATCCCCATTTTGCATGACCGTGCAACGCAACATATTTCACCTGAAGAATCTGATCTCAGGGAAAAGTATGGATGGCACGTGCTTCCTCACACAATAGTAGAATTGATATGAGTCCTCCAATCTTCGATAAGTTCCCTATATTGAAAGAACCATTTCGTAGGAAACACTTCACTACTCCACCAACAAGGTTTCTGTTGAAGTGACCTGACTTATCAAGCACATCAAAATAAATTAAGACCAGCTAATGAATATGACTTTTGTTAGTATTAAAAACTAGCTAAGATTATAGTTTTATGGAGGGTTGTTTTTTGAGGGCTATATTATGCTTATAATATATAAGCCAAATTTATTCATTTTAATAGTGTAAACAACCGAATGCAACAATATGTGTCCAGAAACAATGGAGTTATTACAAGCGTGCAAGCTTAAGTACCAACGGACAAAACGAATTTAACACGTTACGTATTATGCGACCATCCATCAGCTCATTGGACATCATCAGATGCCGTATGGTCACTCCTTTCCTTGGTAATGTTCGACATCAGTCCTCGCCAGTTGGTCCTGTTGTATGCCTTTCTGGAGACGTCAACCCTCTAAAGATCAGTCACTCCAGATACACCATCCAATCAATCTCATTTGAAGGTCTACCACTTGCTCTTTTTCCGGGAACTTTACCTTCTATTATTATTAGCGTGAGAAATCCTCCTTCCATCCTTTCAATGTATCCAAAGTATTTCAGCTTTCTTTTGTCAATATCTTTAAGGACCCTTAAAGTTCTGCCAATCTTTTCTAGCGCGCATCCATTTTCAATATATGACTGCCTTTCCGTATATGATATCCTCAACATTCTGTAGTACCACATCTCAAAAGCAAATATCCTTTTCGTATCAGACTTCTTTAGGTCGCAGGTCTCACATTCATAAGTCGCGGTTGAAAAAACAGCAGCATCCAGAATCCTGAACTTTGTTCCTGTGGAGATAGATCTATCCTTCCAGATTTTTAACAACTCTCTGACTGTTGTTTTAGCCATTCCTAGTCTTCTTCTGATGTCTTCTGAACAGTAATTCTTCACATTAAAAAAGGATCCCAGGTATTCGAACTTGCTGACTTCAATTCTTTCTCTGTTAGAGTACACGTTTCTCAGGAGCTTCCCTGTCCATACTTACTTTGAGAACCATAATCTTTGTCTTGCTAGGATTGAGTTGAAGTCCTTTACTGATCTTATTAACTTTGTTAAGGATTTGTCCTAGTTCTTCCTTGTCATTACAAAGGAGTGCTGTATCATCAGCATATCTCCGATTACTGATTAATCTGCCACCTATCCTAATTCCTGTGTTAAGCTCATCCAACACTTCACGCATGATCTTCTCAGCATAGATACTAAACAAGTGAGAAGAAAGTAGGCATCGTTTCTTGCCGACCTGAAGCCAATCCGTTAACCTAACACCCGTTTTATGGCTTCCTACTAACTGTACAAGTTAGCTATCAACCTCATGTGCTGAGAAAATCTCATTAATTTCATTACCTCCCACAATTTCATATGCGGAACGCAGTCCAAAGCTTTGGAATAGTCTATGAAACACAATACCATAGGTAGTCTAAATTCTTTATAGTTTTCAATAATTTATCAAAGGCGGATCTAATGATCTGATCTCTGCTATCCTTTCCTAAAACCTGTTTGTTTCTCAGGCATCTCTGCCTCAACTTTGAACTCGATCCTATTTAGGATGATCTTTAATAAAATTATGTAAAAATTCCTATAAATTTATCGACAAGTGCATGCATATATTAAATGTCTAATCGGTTTATCCGTGATTCTCAATTTACAAGCATATCATTCGAAAAACATTGCATTTTACTGAATACTGTCTCAAAGATTTCTATTCAAGCTTAAACACTAAAGGATTTCTTATTTCTCCTAATTCGAGCCCCTCATTATATCAACTTCGTAGTTTGATTTCAGATGATCAAGTATGATTTCGGTTGGTTTGATTACGGCCTTAACTCCAACCAACTCTACCACCGACATGTGAAACAGCCAACTCAAACCAAGAGGACGACCATCACGACCTGCGCGTTTGCTTCCCTGACTTAGACGTAACATTTGCTAAAGGACATTTTGTATAAGTTAATGTCTAAACTGTTTCCGAGAAGAAATTTTATAATAAATTTGGAAACGATCCGGTGAATATGCAAGCTCTCAAAGAAATGCGTGATAAGAAAATGTATGGAAAGAATAAGAGTTCAATAATTGGCTATTTGAAGAGATAGCAACAACTAGCGTTAACTAAATTGTTAATATACATATAATAATGTAAAAACAAAACCTGAATTACAGATAGCTATGAATACCATGCTTAACCTGAAAAGCGTTTATAAATATGTAGAAATCCTGTAGAATAAATCAATATCTGCATCTGATATTTTTTATACGGAAGGAAACTATTCTATGAAAATATAAGTTTCGACAGGAATGACCACACACACTGCGTGACAACTTATAATTCATCTCTTCGTTGTGAGCACAACGCAGATAAAAGCGATACTTGTTTCATTTACTGACTTGTTTTATGATCTTTCAGAAAAGTAAAATAAAATTTTAAAAAATGTATTTCGAACATTTATTTGCAGCGAAAAATGGCAAGGATTCTTTTCCTTATTAGCCATAACGTATCATTCTGTATCAAATAAATAAATAAAACCATAATAAATATTACTTATGAGACAGTTACATGTACCGAGAACGCCATGACTAATGCTGCAACTGTATTTAAAGGAATTAAAGCGAATTTCTTCGTAGGGCGCATCGAGTTTCAAGGTGAATAATGAAATAAGAGTCATAGTTTTCGAAGCTCAAACTACCAAAGTTGCAAGAAACCAGAAGATTTACTGCCCATATAAAAAGAATCCTATATGAGCAATAAATGTAGTTCTCAAACTGAAGCGTTTAAAAGATGTTAACATAAAAATTCGAAGCATAAAAATGCCAAAATAAAGTGATTAATTCGAGAATAATAAAGTATTCATAAAATAAATAAAATATAACTGGCTGATTATTATATTTAAAAAAAAAAAAGGTTTCAAAGATACGCTGGAGTCATATTATGACTCCAGCGTATCAAATTATTGAATTTATTCACGTATCAAATTATTGCATTTATTACATCAGCACAAACTGATACTGCCCCCACCCTCACCCCAACAAGTCATTTCAGAAGAACGAAGGGACGTGCTATTTAGTTGAAAAGACCTTTGATTCGAATTATGGGCATGACGTGAGGAAATTTATAAACGTTTTATTAATTCCAAGATTTTAATCCCCCAAAACAGGAAAACCGGTCAAAAAACACACCATTAACAGACAAAAATACTTAGAGGAGTATAATTGGGTAGCCAAAGCACCTCCTCGCGGAGAGAGGGAGGAAAACACACTCGTTTACTTAAGATTTTAGAAATAATTTCAAAAATATATGTATTACATACAGCAGGGGTGTTCAACCCGTCGATCGTGGAGCGATTTTTGGTCGATCTCTTGTGTATTCCTCCTTACTTACAAATTTAATTAAAACTGAAAACATAATATTTAATTTATCGTTATTTTGTATTATTTTTTAATTCGCTTTAAGTGTATTGCTATTGTTTGTTTATTTTTCGTTAAAATTGTCAAATCAGTAATTTTCTTATGAGTCCGGGTAAATGAATTAATTTCGATCAGTGGAAGTCAAACAGCGAGCCGAGTGAATATGATTATAAGCAAATAAGCAAAGTGTAAAAACTCAATTGTAGCTTAAATATTCCAAAATTTATCCAAAAAAAGATCTAAACACATTACATCGATGATTTTTTACTTAGGTTAAGTCCCATGTGAATATTGGAAAAAAATAAACTTTGTTTGTCTCGGTATAGTTTGTACTAGATGTTTTTGTAAATAACTCTTTTGAAGCTGTATCCTGCTTTAAAAAGAATATGTTAGAGTGTTAAAAACAAAGGCAATGTTTTTGTCGCCGAAGCTGTACATGACGGCATTAGAAAGTTTGTTATTGAAACTTGTATGTATGAGAAAGGCTTGCAGGCTCTAAGTGTAAACATCTCCGAAGTCAGTCAGAAAGAGTTCAAACAACTTTACGATGGATGGCAACTTACAATCAAAAGAAAGCGGAGGAGAACCAAAGGCGTGCCGAACTTGAAACTTAAGATGAAAGACTCATACCGATTCTTTGGGGGTTGCCAAACTTCATGCGAGGTCTCAGAAGAGGCCTAATAAAAAGGGACTAAAGCAAGCAGAAGGGTCCCGAGGTGAGCCAGGTGCTCGCTAACACTTAATACATGACTATTTCATACCGATTAAGGGATCGAAGTCCACGGGACTGTAATCCATCAAGCCATATCAGGTTATCAGAAGGGTCCCGGTTCCAGAATTGCTGTCAGAGAGGAGGCCGCCCGGTCCAGAGTCGCCGGACCCACGTTGCTTGAGAGAGGAGTTTCCCGCATCCAGAAAGGAGCTTCTCGGTTCGAGACGTCGCTAGAGAGAGACTACTTCTAGGCCACAGACAAGGTTTCAAATTGCTGAAAGGAAGAGTTCCAATTGCCGGAGAAAAGTTTCCAGGCCAGGTTAATGTCAGACATTTACCAGTGTGTTGCGTTTTCATTACAATTTGATGAATCAAACGACTTCACTGATATTGCTCAGTTAATGGTATTTATTCGCATGGTATTTCAAGATTATTCAAGTAAAGAAGAACTTTTGAAAATTATACCATTATTGGGAAAGACTAGGGGAGAAGACATTTTTTTGGCATTTGATGAATTTGTGAAACAACACAAACCGCTTTTTAAACTTGTGTCTATTACTACTGGTGGTGCTCCTGCAATGATAGGTAATAAATCAGGCTTCATTTCATTATGTAAAAACGATGACAAACATCCAGATTTTTTAATGTACCACTGTATTATTCACCAACAAGTACTGTGTAGTAAAAGATTAAACACAAAAGATGTTTTGGATATTACATTTAAAATTGTAAATTCTGTTCGAGGAAAAGCCCTGCAACGGCGGTTATTTAAATTACAGGCAGATAATGATAGGGAATTTCTGTTGTACAATTATATTCGCTGGCTCAGCAGAAGTCAATTTTTTGAAAGATTTCTTGTATTAATTAACGATATAAAATTTTTTCTTGATGAAAAAGGAGATATTTATCCACAATTGAGTGATAAAAGATGGTTGTTACACTTATCATTTTTAGTAGATTTCTGTACGAAATTAAGCAATTTAAATTTAGAGTTACAAGGTAGAGATAAAAATTTAATTGACATGTTAAGTTCAATAAAAACTTTCCAACAATACTTACTTTTATTAAAGAAAAATATAAATAACTGCGAATTTAGACATCTCCCATATTTATTAAAATTTTTTGAACAAAATCAAGAAATGCTTTGCTATGATTTAAAAGAATTTATTCGTAAAATAGAATTAGTTGAGGAAGAAATAAATTCAAGATTTAAAGATTTTAATAAAACTGAAATGATTGTATCTTTTATCAGTAATCCATTTCAAGAAAACTTGAACATCACAGAAATTTCAAATAAAATTAGTGGGCTGTTTGATATAAACCAAGCTGAAGTAGAACTTGAGAATAAACATTCAGAATAGTTTACATTTAAAATCAATAAACAATGAAGTCATTTGGAAGTATGCGCATGAAAAATTCCCAATATTAACTGATATTGCGCGAAAAATTCTGTCGCGTTTCAGATCGATATACTTGAAAGAATCCGCTTTTTCAAATATGAACGTCATAAAAAATCAATTAAGAAACCAAATTACAAATGATCATTTGTAATTTGATGATCATTTTCATAGTCAGGTTGATCAAATGATCAACCTGACTATGAAAATATTACGAGGTCCAAACAATGCCAAATTTCACATTAACTTTTTTTTTTTTTTTAAATCAACCAGCATTTCGTGTAACTTGTGAGTTTGTAATCAATCTGTTGTTTTTTCTAACTTTGGTTTTCCAAAATAGAGAAATAAATATTTTATTCCAATATATATATATTTTTTTTGTTGTATTAAAATATCTGTTATATTAAAATAATTAAAAGTGATAAATAAATTTTTAAATACACAAAGTTTTTAGTTGTGTATTGTTTTTAGTTGTTTATTTGTGCATAATCAGATATCCGGTTCGGGGAATGTGATCTAAAAAAGAGAGTAGATCGCCGAATAACTTTTTATAGAAGAGTAGTTCGCATAGTTAAAAAGGTTGAACACCACTGACATACAGGGTGGTCTAAATCTAATGCTGTATTCCTGAACGAGGAGACATACGAATCTCATCCAAAGTGTATTAAGGTCTACATCTTATGCCATTTATATTACATGTTCAATATGTTTACCTTCAACCTCGACGATCTTTCGCAATCGTATCACAAAATTGTACACCACCTTGTGGAGAACGTCTGTTGGAATAGCCAAGATTTCACACATGATAGATGACTTTAGCTGACACAAATGAAACACAAATGGCTTGATGGCTATAATGTGTCAGTAAACTTTTTTTTTCTAATTATAACAGCTAATTGCAGAGAAAATTGGATTTAAACTTGATAGGTAATTTTGGGCCACCTGTATTTAGTTCTTCATTTTGCCCAAATGTTTAGTCTGAAGCTTCTCTTTCTTAGTATGGCTATTTAGCATTCCTGAAAGATTTGCTATGCTTTCAAATACGAAAAGAGACAAATCACGTAGCATTTTCCTGTTTAATTCCCTATATTTAGTAATGAATGCACAATGAGAACAAAGAGGAATTAATAATTTTTCGTTCTGTGTTGGTGCAAATGACCTTAACGAGCTTTTAAATCCAGTAAGGATATATGCATTGCAGCAGCACTATGGTGCATAAGCAGCGATACAAATAAAATGTTAAGTGCGGGAGTACTTAGCATTTTACTTAGCTTATCGTAGACAAAAATACGATATTATACGATATAAGAAAGAATGATAATGGTGATTAGCATAACGCAAACTATTCCAATAATAAGTAATAAAAGTATTAATATTATTACATCATACAAGGCACCTATGCCTATTTGATCATATGTAACCATATGTGATCATAAGAGAAAGCTTTCTTCCTTTAGCTTTACTTGCTTTGTGAAATGAAAAAACTTGGGTTTTTCATTCCACATGCCACAAAGCAAGAGCAAGTCTGCAAGCAGCCTTTGTAGATATAAATGACAGAAATATCACTACTAAACCATAAATAACTTGTAACAGTCGAATGGATAATGGAATTGGAACCAAGGGATCAGTCATAGCATTTGTGGCTTCTTGCAGAAGACTTAAGTTCATGAGCCCAAAGTTTTCTTGTCAAGATGAGAGGAATTTTTAACCGTTAACCGATTAAAATCGGTTAACGGTTTAAATTAAACGGTCTGATATTGCATGCTATTTTAAGAGAAGATAACTACTGCACTACATAAGGACTGGCTGTATACAGTTATCCTTATGCAATTATAAATTTCACATTGTAAAACTTTTAAAATGTATAAATATCAAAACCATACTTACAAGGAACTGTCTGAAGTATCAGAGTTATTTGGTACATTATCATATGCCTTTTCCAAATGTACAAAACCTAAACACAGATCCTTGTCGCATTTCCATGATTTCTGAACTACTTGTCTTAAAGCGAAAATCTGATGCTGAATTTGGCATTATTCTCAAAGTTTCTCTTTGATACATATCAAACAATGAATAAATGGTCATCACTACAAAAAAAGCATCACTGAAATGTGCAGATTATTCCATTTAGAACTTTAAAGCTACAATGCCACATTAATTTAGCATAATACATTGCATTTCAGATACTATGATCTTCTAGGAATATATCTAGTTTACATTTTGAATAATATATTACTTAATTACTCTCGCATGAAGCCTTGGAATCTAAGAAAATGATCTGCACATATTTATAAAGTTATATAAAGGGTGTGATAATTAAAATGAAGATTTGTTCTAAAAACGTTTCTGTTTTGTGAGATGAAAATAAATTATGAAGCATTGGAGTGGCACTGATCTGATTTTAATTGATTTCAAAGAAGTATCAAGTCATTTTTTCCACTGCCAGAAAACTGAACACTGTTGATGTGAAAATATACACTTTGCATATGGAAAATCCTTTCTCTCTTCTTTATAACTGTTATAAGTGAATATTCTACACGATTTTTATAAGAACTATAAATTGAAGATCAATTCATAGTAGAAAAGTTTCCTCTCAGTAGAAAAATACTTTTCTTGAATCTACACATCTGGTTTTCTCTCTAAAGAAATTAATAAGATTTTTCTTATAGGAATGGAGAAGGGCCAAATTTGCAATAAAAGAAATCTTATGTTATTAAAGAAAAGAAGCCCTACTAGACTATAAAAGATGTAACTTGATCATCATTTCATCAGATTTTTAATTATAGTCTAGAATCATTATTTATGGACAATGCATATTTAACACAGCTAGCTGATTTACAGTGCTCAAAGATAATCATATGAAGTCAATCTGTATTAAATCTGCTATTTTAAAACACGAAAAGATAAAACTCACAGAAATATTAGTCGCATGGTCAAGTTTTTATAAAAATTTCTATGGAAGTACTTCAAACTGCACTCTCTGAGTGGTATATGAATGTAGATTTAGCACCTAAGTTCCACCATAGAATTTCATAAATGAAACCCTCGTATTTCTTCTAGGTTCATTTTTTTTGGCAAAGTCCACTTCTCAAAAGAAATTCACTAATATATGCAGAGCAATTTGCAGTCTCATCTCACTACTCCATTTATTCTAATGCAGTGACATCCTTTCTATGTTGTAAGCTTATAATCTTTCATAGATAAAAATTTATATTACATTAAAAATAAAAAATAAAAAAAAATGCTGGATTACCTCTCCAATGGAGTCTGAAAGTAGCATACATTTAACAAATGGCACTTCTAATCCAGTGCCATTTAACAAATGGCACTGGATTAGAAGTGGATAATTACTGGTTCTGCAAGCCTGCAAGCTCCAGAGACTTACATATGAAAAGTTCAAACTATTCATGATTTTCAATACTAACAGCAACTTTTTTAAGAGAAACATAACAGAAATGGTGTTTCCAGAATATAAATTAAACAGACAAATAATAAAGAATATTATTTTTTCAATAATAATAAACTTTCATACATATTAAATCTGTATGACTATTTTGCCAATACTGTATATCATATAGTTAGTGGTTACCATACATAAGGCAAAAGACCTGTACTTACCCAGGCTGACCTCTATGTGGACGACCAAGATGATCTTCAGGTGATGGATCAGTTTCTTCAGTATCACTGCTGCTGTTTTCATAACTATGCGATCCAGAAGAAAGATTGGAACGTTCTTTACGAGCAGACATTTTAGAACTAAATTCAATAAGAACCATAAAAGATTTTATAGAAATTTATTTTATTTTATTTATTTATTATTTTTTTTATCATAGAGATGAGAACAATTCAGATACTTACTTAGTAGGGTGTTGCTACAGGCCAAGAAATGTAGAGGGAGATGATTCTAAAAGTTCAGCTGATGAGACTGGTGAGTGAAAACAAGGTGATAATAATGAATGACTAGCTATGGAAACATTGACTGGATGCAGGAAATAATGTGCATGAGTAAGGAGATAATTCCTGAAACTGCTTAGAGATAGCTACCTTATGCAGCAATGTAGTTGAAGCAACACATGACAATACACATGAAGGTGAAACAAGCTACTACTGAAATTAAGCAAGATGGGGATGGATAGTCAGTTGGTAGCTTGGTTACAAGAACAGCTGGCTGATAAGGCTAGTGCATATGGTGTGCAGTCTCAAAAAAGAAAGGTAAGTTACCACAGTGTTCTATCCCAGGACCACTGATTAATTTATATATAATGTGAGGTTTAGGAAGGGTTGTTCAATTGCTTGCTGATGATACTATATGAGAAAAGGTGATGTTAGACGATTTAAATAGTGGGTACTTTGGGCTGAAGAACGAGGCACTTCAATGGCCAGAAAAATGGAACAAGGTTTATTATATTTAGGAAGTGTAGGAGGTGAGGGATCTAGGGACCTCAGTGAATAGTGAAATGAAGTCAGAGAACACACTACAAAAGTTGTAAAGATTATCCAGGGAATTGTTTCTATAATGTGAAGAACCATAAAAAGCAGGGATAAGTAGTTAACAGTTTGACCACAATCAGGCCATATTTGGATTTCTATGCACTGATCTGGTCATCTGGTTATATGGGTAATAAGAAAAAATTAGAGTATGTAGAATCGAGTGACTGAGATTGTCTCAGAATTCTGGAATGTTGAGTTATTAGGACAGATTAAGGGAATGTGGTCTGCAGAGCTTATGAACAGGAGGAGAAAAGGTCTTATAACTAAAACATACATTGGTGAGAAGAGTTTTCCAACAAATACAAGGTGATCAAAATTAAAGTATTCCTGTTTAAGGCCTTTTGGAGTGCCACCCAGTAATCCAAAAAAAAAAACTTTGCAGAAATACATTGTACATCATACAGAAGTGATATCTGAGAGAAAAAAAAGTAGTTCAAAAATTCACCACCAGGGGCATCGTAAACACTAAATGTTTATTGTAATGGTTAGCACTCTAAACTTTAAATCCAGCGAACCAAGTTCAAATCTCGGTAGAACTTGTATTTTTTGGCAACATGGTTAGAGTATCTGCTCTCCAGACAAAAGGCTGTGGGTTCGAATCCCACCAGTGGCAGCAGGTGAAAATTTTAAGTGGGGGTGCTGCATATACAAAATAAAAAAAATTCTTTCTTTTCCTAATCAGTAACCAATTTATTAATAAATAAATTTACATTAAAAAAATTGCTTTATTAAAAATATTTCACCCTCACCACAAACACCAATAATAAAAGTTTCGTATCTCACAAAAATAACATGCAAGCATATGATACACTGCCCAAATGAGCAGTGTAAAAATGACTTGTAACGTGCAATCACAAGCGCAAATGAATATCGGCGAGATGGCTGCATTTGGCCAAATGCGATAGTTCTGACACTGCGTTAGATTGCAGTGTATTTGTTTCATGTAACGATAATTGAAAAAAATATTCATATTTTTCAACAGTGAACAGTGCTGAATTAAGGCTGAATTATGACACTCATCATAATTCAGCCTTGTATCTATAATAAATAAATAATTATATGTTATTTTAACAAAATAAAATAAGATTTGCAAAAAATAGTTCACCACGAACACGCATCGATAATAACAGTTTTGTATCTCACAAAAATGATGCACACAAGCATACGATACATTGCTCAAACGAGCAGTGTCAGAATGACTTGTAACATGCAATCAGAAGTGCAACGAATATCAGCGAGTCTGGTGGCAATTGGTCAAATGTGATAATATCGACACTGCGTTAGATCACAGTGTATTCGTTTCGTAATCTAAAGCATTAATCGAACAATTCCCACTATTAACTATTCAATCACTGTCGAAACATAAGCTGTAACCTTTAACATGTTGTATTGCATTTATATAATGTTGTAAGTATTGTTATTATTTATAAACAGAAACAAAATTTAAATTTTTCATTTTTTCCTTGGGGGTGCTACAGTGTTGCAGTGCTTATGTATGGGCCGCCACTGAATCCCACTGTGGGCATGGATGCTTGTGATTATGAAAATACTAGTGGTGGTGGTGGGCAGTAGATGGCATTAGTGTAGATGATGCGATTCGCTGTAGTTGGTGAATTGAGTGGTGGAGATGGAGAGTTGTAGAGTAGGTGCCCTCCCTCGATAAGTCTTTGGACTACTTGGAGGTGTCATGTAGTAATAATAATAATAATAAATGCATGGAATTTGCATATCATGCAACACTGCAGGTACCAGGAAGGCTTAAAAAGATGGACATGGGATTTTTTCCTTCATTCTGGTTGTTAATACCATCCACAGTGATGGCACTAACCTTGCCCCAAGGAAATGCGAAACAAAAAAAAAGCATACTGTTTAATTTTTCTCTCTTTTTTTATGTAATTTTCTTAGTGTTTTTGCTGCATTTGCCAGTATAAGTCTATGATGTTTTAATAACAATTTAAATTGTAAAATCATTTAAATTATGTATATTTTTCAAAATGTAATAATCAGTATTACAGTATTATGCAACAGGTTCACATATTTTGAATACAAATAAAAATCAGACTACATCTAAATAATCACTATAATTTCATCCATGTTATTGATAAAAAGTAAAATTTGTTGGTTAGGGACAGTTAGCTGAACTTCCTGTCCATTAAAAACCTACATCTCAAAAATGCAAAAAATTCACACTCTTGAATCTTAGTCATAATACCAAATGACATCATTCATTTTACGATGAAAGAAGAAAGTTAGAAGAATGCTGCACCGGATCTTAATATGATTTAGTCACTTTAGGCCTCTAATAAACAAAGGTAGCAGACAAATTTTATCATCATTGCACTGAATAATTAAATATGGCTGCTACCTAGCAGTGCCTAAGGACATATCCAACCCTACTAATAGGTCTATAATATATTTCATATAATAATTATATAAGAAGGTTCAAGGAACTGAGAGAGAAATGATATATGATCCTACTGAGTAATAAACATCATGTACAAAATAAAATTTCATATGGATGACATTTATAAAACAGTTTCACCCAGATTGAATTGAAATAGATTATGAGAGAGATTAAATCACATTTACACAATCAAATATGCAGATATCAATCACTGTTACATGTGCACTTCCTTTTTAATAACTAAAGTGCTGTTCTCTAACAATGATTTTGTAGTCTTGCCATTTTCAAATGCTGTTATAATATATTTTTGCAACTACATCATGATGAAGCTAGTCACAGAATCAGAGAAAATATTTCATTTACTTATTAATAAATTAATAAGTATAAGATATTCTCTTCTTAATTATGGATGGTAACCACAGAAGTCTGCATTCAACTAAAAGGTTCATCTCTCATAAAGGCCAGGCAGAAAATTTGGTTACAGATTAACCAAGTATTGTGATGGTCAGCATGCACACACAGGTTCAAGTGAAATTAGATAATTCTAACATCAGTTATCTCAGCATTTTGCATTTCTGAATGTTAATCCAGATAAGCATTCTATGGTGTATTCTTTAGCTATATTAAGAAGAATCGTCTTATACAACCAACTCTTACCACTGCAAACACTATTAACAACCACTAACATTAACCACTTACTCACTGTAACAAAAAAAATGAAAAGCCTCCATTTCTTTTAGAACAACACAGTGCTATTCTAAAAAATTCACTATAGCAAACTATTTTCGTAGTCCTTACAAGTTTACTATAGTGAGAGTTGACCACACATCACTTTCCACTTCCATGTATCATCCTTCATGCATAGACTTCAGTTCTGTTTATACAGGGTGTCCCTGAATTCATGGCCCCTAAACGTGAGGGGATGGTAGTACACACTGAAAACACCAATATTCATCATAGAATATGCGGCTGCAAATGCAGTGAGGAGTCGGAAATGAAGGACAGACACAGGTTTCCAGAGTGACATTTATTGGACATCATTAGAACAAATGCTCAAACATCCGCCCACCAATGTTGATACACACGGCACAACGGCGGAGTAGTGATTGGCATACTTGCTCGTAAACACCGGGCTTGTCATGCACATCGCCTGCTGCGACAGATAGTCTGGCTACCAGATCCTCCATGGACTTGTCGGCCATCTTGTACACGACACTCTTCAAATGTCCCCACAGAAAGAAATCGAGACAAGAAAGAGCAGGCAAATCTGGGGAACCACGGTATGGGACCACCATGCCCAATCCATCAGTTACCAAATGTGGCATTACAGGAGCGGACGGTGACTTGAACATCCTGAAACAATTTCGTCAAAACCTGTTGCAGAAAAATATGGTACGTTCGTCCATCGAGCAGTCCGGCTGTAAGTAGGGTCCAATTAAGTAGTCATGCGCGATCCCTGCCCTGACATTGATGGTGAACCATTGCTGGTTCAACTGTGGACCATGGGGGTTCTGGGCTGCCCACAAGTGCACACTATGGACATTGACTACGCCTTCACATGAGAAAGTTGATTCATCTGTAAAGAGCACATGAGTGGGGAAATCGGGCTGTACGACACTTTGCTGCAGGAACCACTGGGCGAAATCCATGTGCAGGGGATAATCAACAGCTGTCAATGCCTGCACTCATAGCAAGTGATAAGGGTGTAACAGTTCTTCATGCAGTACTCCGGACGGCAGATCGCGTGCTTGTACCTGGGTTATCTGTCACCATACACAAGATGTCCTCGCTCACAGCTGGCGTCCTGACCGTCTGTGTTTGTCCGGCATCATGTTGACTGATGTGGAAGGTGCCTGCCGCACACAGCTGATGGTGCAGTTGTGCAAAAACATTTTATGATCGGGCACACGGCACATAGGATATCGCTCACGGTACAGTTTTTGCACCTCTCTACCATTGCCCTCAGCTATGCCATACATCAGGTGCATATCGGCTTTCTCTGCGCTCATAAACTGCTTTGGCCGATCTAGCGCTTTTAAGCTGTGCCGCCTCGTCTGTGCCCCTTAGCGGCACAGGCTGCATTTGCGGCCACATATTCTATGACGAATGGTGGTTTCGGTGTGTACTACCATCCCCTCATCTTTGGGCCATGAATTCAGGGACACCCTGTATATGTTATCATAATATCTAAAGTAACTGGATCTCATCCAATGTCTGAGTAAGGACATGGGTTGTTTTTTGACAGTTTATTTTGCAGATGTATTGATAAAAGACATTATGCTGCTACATCAGTGAACAAGCTGATTACATCTATGTTCACCATGATGCCATTATAACATATATACACGTTTACACAAGAATATTATATTTTAATTTGTCAAATATTTCAGTCAGACTATCTTTAGTGGCTACACAGGAACAGTTTTTAGCAAGGTGGAATACCAACAATTGACCATTCAAAAGTAGAATGAGCCATGTGATGTTATATCGCTAAGTATTAAAGAGAGGAAAAACATTTTTTTTTATATCAGAGTAATGATTAAATTAAAGATATTAATTCACAAATTCACACAATCTTAATTTATAAATAACATTAGACTAATGTAGGAATTAAAAGTCTTAATTAAAAAAAAAAAAATTAATGTGTTATCCTGATTGAACTTTCCCAAATTTTTGATAAAGATATACAGTCATTTCAATTCAAGTTAGGGCGTTGAAGTAAGGTCTCAGCACTTTCTTTAAATAGATGTTCAAATTTATAGCGACACCTATGTAGGAGGCGAGTCTGAAACCAGAGGATGTTGTGGCTTGTCTCGATTCCATGCTGAGCTAATCTAGACTTATCGGATTTGTTGTGCTGAATGTATGATTGATGTTCTTGAATTCTTTTTTCTATAGAGTGTCCTGTTTGTTCAAAGTAGGACAGATTGATACACCCAGGCAGAGACATAGTTGAGCGTTTATCTTTAGAAGAGGGGAAATAGGTGGATATTTTGTTAATAGGTATATAAGTAGCTGTTAAATCATATTTCTTCAGAATTCTTGAAATTGGTTCTGAAATCCTGGAAATATAAGGAATTGAAACTCAATGTATTGAATCTTTGCTGTTTTGGATTGGATTGTAAGAATTGAACAGATGTTGTGTTTGATAGTTGAAAGTTTTTTCTGTAATTCATGAGGAGTTGAACAATTAGTTCTGGCGCTCGTCGGATTAAACATTTTATGATTCCTTGGGCAGATTGTTTGAGAATATAACGTCCAGTGAAAGTGGGTGTTCTGTAGACTGTTGTTGTTAGAATACCTGAAGGTGAACAGATGAGGAGGACATCTAAAAAGGATAACTTGTCTTTTTCAATTTCCATGGTAAACTTGATACGAGGATGTAAGGAATTGATTCTGGTTAAAAAGGAAGGTAAGGAATCTCTGTTATGAGGCCACACTGAACAGATGTCATCTATATATCTCACCCAAAAGGATGGTTGAGGGAATATAGATGAGAACAGGACGTTTTCTAGATGTTCCAAATAAAAGTTGGCTAGAGCAGGTGAAAGTGGACTTCCAATGGCTGTTCCTTCCACTTGGTTGTAGAATTTGTTTTGACACAAGAAATATCCAGAGTGCATCACGAAATCAAATAATTTTATAATGTCTTGTGGAAAGATGTCAGCAAGTAATTGCAAAGTCTCTTTGAGAGGTACATTAGTATATAGATTCTACATCGAAGCTAACCATAAAATCAATAAGTTCTAATGAGATAATTTTTAATTTACTTAGGAAATCAGAAGAGTTTTTCAAAAAATTCTTCTGATTTCTCTAAAGAACCATGATGCCATGTTTCTGATTTTATCAATCCTTACCTAATCATTTAGATAGATAAGTCAGGAAAATCTTCACCTTCCATAAATGCCATAGAGGTGTTCTCCTTATGGAATTTAGGAGAGTTCAATAAAAACATGGAATAAGAGAATGAGGATATCTAAAGATATCATGAAAGATGATGAAATAATGATGAAATTTCTTTCATGATGATATCCTCATCATGAAGGAAATGATGAGGATATCGTGAAAGAAATACTTTCATGCTACTTCATACCTCTATAGGCCACATAAATTAGTAATTTCAATCCTCGGAATATATGCTCACAATCTTAATGATGGTTGAAGATGAGTTGGACAAAGAACTCCAATTTCTTCTAAAACTACAAAATGTTATGTCAAAAACAATCTCAATACTTCTTTCCAAACAGCAAACTCAGTACACGCCTAACAATGAGGAAATCAATGTTATATTTCTCTTCCCTATATTGGTTCTAGCTAGTCAGAATTTAGAAAGAATATAAAATCAAAACATTGTTTACTTCCTTCATAAAAATACACTCCTCACTTTAGATTGTTAAGCCTAATCACATTGTCCTCTAGTTTAGCATTTACTGATTATGGTGTAAATGTAATACATAACCGCAAATGGAAAAAAGTTATCAAACAATGCATCCAAGAGCACAGAATAGCAGAGACATGAGGCCACATTTCTTAATGTGTTATACTCACAGAAAGACTACAATCACAAAAATTCTACTACTGCTGCAAAACAAAGAAAAACTTGGGAAAATACAGCAATCATGTTAGATCATGTGCATTTGAATACAAATCAAATCTTGATGAAAGTTATATTTGGTCTTTATTAACTATAATTAACACAAAACAGATATTTGGATTATAAGACCATTGGTTTAATACACATACATACAAATTCGTCGACTAGTTTCGCTAGCAAAACTGACTAGCTTTGTCAAGACTACACGGTGAAAAAACTAATAAATGCAAAAAAAAGGAGGAATATAGTAACGGTTTACAACGGTTAGACAACAAAATTGGAAGGCATCTAATTTGTGTTAATTTTCTGTTAATTACAAATGAAATCTGTAATAACACTAGATTAACATATACAGTTTCATATATGATTTATAATTATTAATGAGATTTGGCAATGATTATTTAAAATAATGATTTCCTGAAATAAATCCCATGTGTTTTGGAATATGGAATGCATTTCAGGAAATTCTCATAACTATGTCCCATTTAATGAGGTATACTGCCACACTTCACACTAATTCATTTTTGGCAGTGATCCTGGATGTTTTTCTGCACTAGTGATGCCAGAATGTCTCCATTTGTTGATCACATCACCAATCGTTGATTTGTATGCTCCAGTTGAGCAGCAATGGCACATATGGACATGCCATCAATGTGGCAGTCCATGATGACACCTCACTTGAAGTCACATCCATTCCCCAATATTTTAAATATTACAAATGCCTGAAGAAAACAACTACAAAAAAAAAAAGAAAGAAAGAAAAGTCGCCTTGTTTGTAGTTGGTGGAAAAGTTAATAAAAGGATTGAAATTTCTGGAAATTTCTTCAGCAAAAGAAAGTTTAGTATTGATATTTTTCTGCAAGAACACAACCAAGTTAGTAAGTAAGGAGTTACAGAACAATCATAAAATGGTGCAGTGACACCATCCATTTTAACGACAATTGCACTATTTAAATATAATTTTGTTTTTCATAGTTTTGCCACTAAAGAGATCTTATTGAAATCAAATAAAATTACTTCGCAAATTTTAACAGAGATCCTAATACTAAATTACACTAAATTCCATCTGAGGGAAGAATTAAAATATTTTGAATCATTAAAAAAATAATAAAAATAAACTTAATCAACATCTTGAACTAAGAGATGGCAATATGTAGTAATATGCATATATGACCAAATATACACTATCTACCAATTACTGTCTGGACACTTTAAAAATTTACAATTGATACCAACAGGTGAATCCTAATATAGGGTATGTCCACCTTTGGCTTTGTTCACTTCCTACACCCTTTGAGGGAGGCTTTCCACCAATGTACAGCAGCATCAGGTGGAATTTGTCTCGTCCTTTATCAAAGCACCACTGAGTTCAGTGACAGATTGAGGACATGCTGCTCTGGACCTCAATCAGCACTTCAATTTGTCCACCAGGTGTTCGATGGGGTTGATGTCAGTCAAAACTCTATGCAGGCCAGTGCAGTCATTTAACATCCATCTCTTCATACCATTCCATAACAGCTGCAGCTTTATGGCATGGAGCATTGTCGTCTTGATAGTAACACAAGTCCGTTCCATAAAAACTCCACAGTGTAGGCAGCTCCTGATTATCCAGAATATCAAAGTACTGAGCTGCCTTCATGGAACCACTGACAACAACCAGTGGTCCCACTCCAAACCAGCTGAATGCACCACACACCATTACTCCTCCATCACCAAACTTTACTGTGGGTACAACACACTGTGATAACAAGCATTCACCAGGCTGCCTCCACACCCTGCCATCAGACTGGAAACAGGTGAACCTTGATTCATTTCTCCAGAGTACCATTTTCCACTGGCCAATTGTCCAGTTCACATGCTCTTTGCACTAGGCCAAACAAGCTGCCTTGTTTGGCGTTGTGATGTTCGGCTTGTGTGCTACTGCTTTTCTACGGAAACCCAGTAAATGGAGTTCTTTTCATACAGTATTAGTGCTCGCCATGGTGTTACTGGCACTCTGGAACTTATCACAGATGTTCTGTGCCAATTGTAGCTGGTTTTTACATGCCACCATTACACCCTTCTGTCCCGGCTGTCCTGGGTGTTTTCCTGCACTAGTGATGCCAGAATGTCGACATTTGTTACATTTGCTACTATCTACATTTGCTCCCAAGTATGTAAAATTCTTAACTTCTTCTACTGCATGTTGACTGATTTTAATTTTTTTGTGGCATTTGCTGCTCAATTTAATAACTTTTGTGTTAGTCATATTTATTTTAAGACAAACCTTTACAATGTTTTATACAAGCCGATTTTGCTTGTATATCAATGTATTCTGATGATATGATCTAGATCTTTCAACTGTGACATAGGATTCCATTTAATTCACTTCTTACATCTGTAACTTTTCTCATAATCCAATCGATGATTATGTTAAACAGCAAATCAGACATTACAGAACCCTCTATCACGCTGGTCTTTATCTCAAACCATTCTTATGTTTGCTGTACAATAACACAACTTTTATTTCTTTATACATTTCATTTATTATTCTCACATATTTGTCAGGAATTCCATAGCTTCTAATAATTATTCATAATTATTAGAAGCTTTTAATGTATAATTTTAGAATGTATTAATGTTTCTTTATTAATACAGTCAGAATCTATAAAATTTAGGTATAATGAGCTTCTAAATTCTATGCTTTGTTTTCAATGATGTTCCTTAAAGTAAAAATGTGATACACAGTATTCCCACCTGTTCTAAAATCAATTTGTTCATTCCTTAATATCTTTTCTATTTCACTTTTAATCCTATATATTATATTTTTAGTTGAGTGGATTTCCGTTTGGTTAGAAAGATAAAATAAATCTAATAATGCTAATGTATTTATGAAATGCACCTAATAATAGAAGCATACTGATTTTATCAATGTAGACAAACCTGCAAAGAAAGTAATATTTTTGTATTTGCTATTTTCTCAGATAAATATAAATATCGTTTTCAAAATATCTAGCACATGATCCATTTTCTACTATCTTTTATATCAAATATCTAACTGGAAAATTTACTGTCTTTGATGAGATAAGTTTCAAAGCATAACATACAGTACCAAACAGAATGAGGCCTTTTCCTCGTGCCCCCCCCCGCCAAAAAAAACAATTTTTTTAAACAGATGAATGAATGACCTGGCTAGTCAAAAAAAAAAAAAAAAAGTTTTAGTTCTACAACAATGGACATGAAGAGTCTTAAAATACATTACATCAAAAGTGAGAATTTTTAAATATCTATGGAAAATATAAATGACCTACCTCAGAACTCATCACCTAAAGCAGCAATGCTACCTAAAAAATAAACAAGAAAGACTTATTATTAAACTGCCAACAAAATATTAACAGAGTGATATTTAAATATATAATTCATGATTGCAAATGCAATTTTAAATTCACAATAAACTTTTGTTGTATTAAATTGATTTCAAATTCTAAACTAATGAAAGGGATAGTTGTTGCCGCTGTTCTTCCATCTGGTAGCTAAAAGATAATGCAGCCACAAGTAACTTTTATTGAGAGTATATCACCTGGCTGGTGAATGACATCACAGCATAATACATTAGTGGTACATACACTCTATGATAAGAATTAGTAGCAAGTAACTCAGGAAAATTTTAAGACTTGTAAAATGAACTGTACTAAACTATGTGCATAAAGAAACCTTAAATATAAATCTTGATTTGGCATGATTGCCAATGGCTTGCATGTAATAATTATCAAAATGCAAAAATCCCCTGTATACTCAAATATAATACCTGTAATTATACTGACTTTCCTTTATCACTTTAATTGGGATAATTCACAGGAAGAGACAAATATTTTCAATTTATGGAATCAAACAGTATTTCTTATTTCCCCCAGATATGAACTGTTCTTTTCTTTCAATCTAAGTTAATTTTTTCCTTTACCCAATTACCTTTCACAATCAGGTTTGTATAATTCACATTAGAGGAGAATGTCTGAACGGCTTCAGTAGGTTACACAGAAAGAGTATATGAAAGTTGTCAAATTTCAGTGCAAAATAATAAGCATACACTGTTACAAAAACAACTGAGAATAAAGCACTCTGAGAAACAAACAATTATAAGGATAGTTTTTCTGTCCATTTTTCTACAACTGTCATTTCCATCTCACTTGATCCTCTTGAAAAGCTTTCCTCATGTTTTCTTTCCAAGGACTACTGGACCATAGTTGAGAGAACCATAGCTGGCAGAATGCCAAGAAGAGTCAGTTCATGTTGAAGGGTAGAAAAGAATAAGGAATATATGAATTTGTCACTAACATGCAAAATCAAATACATTCTTTTTGATATTGAAAGTTTATTTTTCACTTGGTCAGACTATAATAATTTTAGTTTAATCCTTTATCCAAGTGTGTGCAAACAGAGTTTGTGCCTGAAAGTATCTTCGGGACTGGGGTAAAGTGGTACAACACCGGGCGACTCCTTGCAAAGGTGGAGCAAGCTACCAACACTCCTATCTCAGTATCTCCCATAATGCACTTGGGCCTGGCTCCCACTGAAGAGACCTCAATAAAGGTCGAAACTAGTCTGGGTAGTGGCCCTTCCCTTAATGCATAACATTATACATATCCGCAAGGAGATGTGTTTTGCATTATGGGAGATACTGAGATAGGAGTGTTGGTAGCTTGCTCCACCTTTGCAAGGAGTCGCCCGGTGTTGTACCACTTTACCCCAGTCCTGAAGATACTTTCAGGCGCAAACTTTGTTTGCACACACTTGGATAAAGGATTTACAAATACATTCTTGTATGTCACTGTACTAATTTTCCAACTGTTATACTAGCAAAATAGTTACCACTTTCAAAGCTAGAATGCGAATAAAAGAAAAGCTCATTTTGTAACGTGTAATAATAAATAAACTCATCCCACAAGATGGATTGATTACCCTATTATCGGAATGGATTTGCCTTCTGCCATGCAGAAGTGTCAAGGGTTCTCTCATTTGTGGTCAAACAGTACTATAGGATCTACAATCTCTTGTATGGGCTGACACACATCATATATTTAGTTTCTCCATAAGCATAAAAAAACTCAATTCATTGATATCAATTTGCATAACCCTCACAAAACATAATTAAACATATAAAAAAATAGTAAAAGACCATGCACTTCTATTTAACACACTGCCTCCACAGCATGGCTGTGGTTGTTTAATTATTATTATTACACACGTGACCTTCATTGATAAGGAAAATACCTTTGATAAAACTAATAGACAAAATTTATTTAAAATATTAACTGATCTAAATATATCAAACCAGTTCTTAGTCTATTCAAGAAATATATACAGGAAATAAAATAGCAATCAAATGAGAACAAATATCAGAATGGAAAGACATATGAAGAGAAGTATGGCAAGGATGTACCCTATCACCTCTATGTTTTAATATACACTTATGTCCAAAACTAAAGGACAAATACTTCTGAAGATCACAACCACAAATTCAGATGAATTAGCTTGTGGCAATTTGTATAACTGACGATTCGAGTAGAAAGCAGGTACACATTCAAATTTTCAAATCACATGCAAGTGTAGCACTCAACAAGATAAAAGGCTGCACTAAGTGAATTGTGTTTGAAGGAAGTTCTTCTCATGAAGGAATAAAATTGCAAACTTGTATGTCTTGTGATGTCTCAAAGATATCATCTAAATTATTTCACATGGGGAAAAATTATTGGAAACCTTGAAGAAGGCTGCAAAATTACTAATATTGCCATAGAGTTTGGAATCACACAAAGCATTGTGTCCAGGCTCTGGACAGCATTTCAAACCAATGGAATGTGTTCCAGACATTTGCTAAGAGGTTGCCCTCACTCTACCATAGAGCACAAAGACAGATTTTTGATTATAACAGCAAAACATAATTGACGGTAGGTCAGCTTGCAAGTTGGCTCCATTCATGCACAGGTATGCGGATATCTCGACAAATTATGGCAATACAACTGCAACAAGTAGGCCTATACATCCCAATGCCTGTAGTCTGTGTCCCTTTATCCAAAGCTCATTGTAGAGCAAGTTTTAAGTGGTGTTGTATCCATAAAATCTGGAGAAGACACCAACAAGCTCATGTACTCTTTACAGGTGAGAGTCGTTTTGGTCTTTCCTCTGATTCTAGATAACTAGAATAACTAGATGATTTGGCAGGCATGAAAGGGTACTTACCATCATGAGAATGCTCTTGAAAAAGATAGATACAGCAGTGCTGGGAGTCATGATGTAGAATTGATGCACCGAGCTACAATTGTTGGAAAAAGAAACTATAACTAGTGAACGATGTTGCAATGAAGTTCTTCGATGTCATGTTCGATTGCTCCATGGTGCTGTAAGCAAAGAATTTTCATTTTTATGGATGACAATGCCACACCATATCATGCATGAGCAGTGGAGACACTTTTGGAGGATATTAACTGAAACGAGTGACCAGCACACTCCACAGATCTCAACTCCACAGAACACATTTAGAACGCAATAGAGACACACTGCTGCTTAAAATTCTCTTCCAGAAAACAAACAAGGCCTTATGCTTGCTCTGAAGGAGGAGTGGGCCAGTTTGCTCAAAGTCTCCTGAATCACAGTTCAGGGACATATTCCATACTGAAATGTCTCTCCGCATAGTTTTCTCCAAGCACTGTACATTAATTCCTTAACTACATTCTTTGGAAATTTGTAACTTTTGACAAAAAACATATTGCAATTTAATTTTTACGAAATTTACAAGATATTTTGTGTAATATAATGGATTAGTATGCTGGCAATAAATTTATATCCACATTTGGCCTGTGGTCATGAAAATTTTTTCATATACAGGTAAAAATGTAGTTCAATCCTTAGCTTTTGGACACCAGTGTATATTATTATTATTTTGACACCTTCGCCAGGGAGTCCAAAGACTCGTCAAGGGAGAGTGTGCTGACAGCATCGAACGATTGGTCCCCTTCCAACTACTAACCGTGCTCAAACTTACTTAACCGAGCCATTAGTAGCAGAGGCTCTGCCAATCGACCAACCTTCGCCGGCAGTATAATTATATATAAATATAATTATAGTAATCTGGAAACAGCATAACTCATTTGGTATATAAATAAACCAACATATAAAAATAGATGTATTATTAATGCAAATAAGCAAATTGCATCAGCTACACCAGAAAATAATCTAGAGATCAGTAAAATAAATGAAATTTCAGAACAATATAATGAGAATATCACATTAAATATATTGTTTAAATATATAAATAATATATTTAAGTCATCCCTTGGTATAAAAATACACCGGAATCAGACTATATAACATTCTCTCTAAACTAATTTAAGCCTCATTTAAACTATTTTAAACATTATTTAAACTAAACTTAATTTAATTCTCAGCTCTGGTAGAGTTCCAAGGGAGTGGAAAGAGGGCAAAATAATTCCTTTGCATGAGGAAGGTTCTAAGACTGCAGTAGCAAATTATATACCAATCAGTATCTCAGGCATGGTGGTAAAAGTATTAGAAAAATTGGTCAAAAAGAGAATTCAAGAATGGGTAGATAAAAATATGATGCTGTATGAGGGTCAACATGGCTTTGTGAAGGGTCAGTCATGTCTTAGTAATTTACTAACTTTTTATAACAGCTTGGACAAAGGAAAGGGCTACACAATGATTTTGCAAAAGCATTTGACAGAATACCACATGGAACTCTGTTATGCTAATTAGAACAAATGGAAATGGATGTGACACTGGTTAAATGGATAAGAGGATTGCTGATGGACAGATATCTGAAAGTGGTATGTGGAGGGACAGAATCGAGGCAAAAACAGGTGACTAGTGGTGTGTCACAAGGTTCAGTGCTGGGACAATGCTGTTTAATTTGTACATAAATGATATAGGAAATAACCTGAAAGGAAATACTCAGTTGTTTGCTGATGATGCAAAATTAGGTAAAGTAATATTAATCAAGGCAATGTGGAGAACTTACAGGATGATTTAAATAGGCTGTCAGTATGGACAAAAGTTAATGGAAATCAGTTTAACATCCAGAAATGTAGAGTTATGCATTTTTGGGATAAATAGATTACAAACCATGTATCACACTGATGGCACTGTACTCCAGGAAATACATGAAGCTAGAGATTTAGGGGTGGTGGTAGACAGAGAGTAGAGGATATATTGCTAAGATAGCCAATAAGATTACTTGGCTATTGAAGAACACATTAACAAGTAGAGATAAAGAAGTTGTTATTCCTCTTTATAAGATCTTAATATGTCCACATCTGAATTACTATGCTCAAATCTGGTCTCCTGTGTTTGTTGGGGATGAGGAAGCAGTGGAGAGGATTCAGAGGCAAGTGACCAAGAGGTGAGTGGCCTGTAAAATGTTCCCTATGAGGATAGAGTCAAGGTGTGTGGATTGCAGAAGTTGGTTGTAGGAGAAAAAGAGGGAATATGATAGAAACATTTAAGTTGCTTAAAGGGTTTTATAGGCTAGATGCAGGGGAAATGTTTGATCACTTGGTTAGAGGGACCAGAACAAGGGGGTTATCCCTGAAAGTTGAATAAAGGTGTGGTTAATAGGGGTGTGAGGAGCAGAATTTCTGCTTGCAGAGTTTTGAACGAGTGGAATGGGTTGCCAGAATCAGTTGTGAGTGCTTTGTCTGTTAATGAGTCAAGGAGAGGTATGATAGATTATGTGGATAGATTGGGTCTCCCACGATGAGTCTTCGGACTCCACGAAGGTGCCTGTATAATAATAATTATGATTATTATATGGAAGTGAAATATGGACCATAAAAAAGAAGAATGAAAACTGGATTCAAATATCAGAAATGAAATTTCTCCGAAAAACAACTGGACATACCAAGTTGGACCATAAAACAATTGAAGAAATTTTACAATCACTGAATATAAAATGAATTAACTACTATATAAATAAATATAAACAAAAATGGACAATAGCAGACTGCCAAAAATACTAGATATGGATATAAAATAAATGAAAAAAAGAAGAATTGGGAGACCAAAAAAGCAATGGCCCAGAACAGGCTACTTGGCCTAAAATCCATGACAGAAGAAGAAAAAGATTATTATCACATGACATCTCTAAGGGCTCATTGAGGGAGGACACACTACAACAAAAACCTACTACCGCCACATGAAATTGGCTAATTCACCTTAAACTGAAGAAAGCCCACAAAGATTCCTCTCGTCACAACAAGAATCAATACTACAGGCAGCAAATCATTTGTATTATGCAGTCTATTGTGTGCTCTTTAGCTGGCTTGTCAATTTTGCAGAGAAAAAGAAGAAAAAAAGTTTGAAAACGAGAAATCCTGCCACCACTATGAGAGTGACACACTTGCCTTCAGTTGAAATATCCTTAGAGAGTTGGTTCATCCAACTTTGTTATGGAGAGAGAATTCTACAGAGTATACAGAACAATATGTATATACCGTAATCTCTAAAAATTGGAAAATTAAGTCAAAATATGAACCTGCTTCACAACGTGACAGATAAATATGGCTTGGTGAGAAATCAAAGGGATATCAAATGCTTCTAAGTTTAGAATGGAAGAATATTTACCTTAATTGATATGTTTTATCTGTGCTTTATTTTTATGTTACAATTCTACTGTATGAATAATTCAAAATTTTTCGTAAATAAGATATATTAGATTTGTCTCTAAAACTTGTGATTTTGCAATTATTATGCTGTAATTTATCAGGTGTATGTGACAGTCTCCATTTTGAAACAGGAGTAATTTTATTGCCCTGGGTTCCTGATACATGGGATATTATCTATAAATCTGCTGAAGTATTTAATTAATAGAGAAAGGAGAAAGAAGGAAAAATAAGCAATGGAGTCAGTCTGCATATGAAACAAATGACTATTTGTTTGTTTGTTCTGGATTTAATGGCACAACCATTAAATCCAGAACAAACAAACATATGGTCATATGTTTGTTTGTTCTGGATTTAATGGTTGTAGACATTAAATCCAGATATGGTCATAGATATGGTCATAGTGCACTTGTTTCAAGATAATAAATACTGGGCATAAACAGGTATAAAAATCAGTAAAAACACACATAAAAAGGTGTGCAGAAACAAAAGGGAGTATAAAAATAAGTGCAGAAAACTTTGTAAAACCATTAATAACAAACCAGGTGTTAAAAGCATATATGTACACTAAATTAAACCAATCACACTAATATGCACCAAATTTATGTAAGATAATACAATGATACTCTGTAAAAATGTAAAAACGCGAGTAACACTTGATGAATCAGATAAAATCTTCCTGAGTGCATAGCACATAGACGTATTATGAATGCCACTAAAATGGTGACTGTGCGTGTAGATGAAATGAGAGTGGTCAGTTAAAATATGAATGGATAGTCTAGTATCACACAGGCATATCATCACCCCCTCAACAGGAAGGAGTGTGTAAGGTGATTATAACCTATGTGAAGACATGCAAGAACGACTTCCTCTTTATGGTCCATGCATAGACTAGACTGCCACAATTTGATATCAGATTTGATTTGATGGAACTTATTATTGGGCTTTCTATTCCAATAATACTGCAACTGGAATAAAAGTTTGTGTCTGATGATCTGTCAGTAACTGGTGTAGGCATACAGGCAGATAATGGAACCTACAGAAATGAGCTGACCTAGCTGCTAGTATCTGCAGCCTTGCTTCCCTTAATCCAAATGTGACTTGGAATCCAATAGAGGCAGCACATATCCAAGTGTAGTTTCCATAACTGAGAGAGGACATGATGGATTCAAGTGAGTCCTGGATATTTCTGATGCCCTAGATATCTAATTGTCTGTGTAATTGTTTGAATAAGCAAGGAATTAGATAAGAAGAGACATCTACAAGTTATCCGACTTGGTCATACAGGTAACTTATATATGTACATGAATGCCCAAGATTATCAGAAACAAAGGGATAGAGGTTGAAAGTTTTTTCACTTGATTATACTATAAATTAAAGATGCTAATAAATTATACTCTTGGTTTCATCCTTTATCCACGTGAGTAAACAAAGTTTGCACACAGAGTAACTTCACGGCTGGGCTATTTGTATATAGAGCTTAATGACTTCACATTAATTGCTTTAGTACACAGGTGTCCAACCTGCAGTCCTGGACTGTTAGTAATGTGGCTCCATAAGATCTTAAACTTTTAACATTATTATGTGATGCAAAAATTATGCTGTCTTTCTTTCCATTTTGATACAGGAATTTGAGAATAGGTTTTCAAGATTTCAGAAAAAATTATCAATTTTTTTGTATATTTGGGACTCCATTTTTAATCAACATAAATATATTACCTTCGAATTTTCAAATGGAATGTATAGAGTTGCAATCAGATATTCAACTCAAAGAAAAATTTGATCATGTCTCTTTGCTAGAATTTTATAAGACCTATCTTCCCAGAGAAAAATATCCTTCGCTTCACAATCATGCTTTATTCATGTCATCCCTTTTTTGGTAGTACGTACATTTGTGAATAACTATTTTCAAGTATGAAGCATACAAAGAGCCAAATATCTCACTAATTTTGTGTTTGTGTTGCTCTCTTTTTTTTTTTTTAATGTTATAATAAAAAATTTTAAAAAATAAAGGGAGTTTTGTTACTTATATACATTAACTATATTATACATTTTATATGCAGCCCAAGGCAATTGCTCTTCATTCAATGTAGCCCAGACAAGCTAAAAGGTTGGACACCCATGCTTTAGTATATGGAAATGACTTCTGCATTACTTTACCCTGGAATCACTTTGGGTCTGGCTCCCACTGATGAGACCTCAATAATGGTCGAAACAGGTCTGGGTGTGTGGCCCTTCCCATAATGCATAGCATTATACATGTTCTAGAAATGATATGTGCATTGCATCATGGAAAACTAAGGCAACTGATGTGATGTTATTAGCCTCTATATACAAGTAGCCCAGTTGTGAAGTTAATGGCACTTGGAAGGATGAAATCAAGAATAAAATTTCTTGGCATCTTTAATTTAAATGAGATAGAGTTTGTTGTCTTGGTGAACCCTTTGGGACCTAAGAATCAGATATACTAACTGGTATTGAGCATAAAGGGTACAGTATTTTTAGGAAGGGTAGACAGAATAGAAGAGGAGGGAAGTGTGCTACTAATGATACTGGATGATTTGAGTCCAGTTAGGATAGAAAACTATGGTTGCAATACTAGTAACAATTTTCCATGTGGTAGTGAGTTTGAAGCCATCTAGTGTGAGGTGGAGTCTAGCAAGATCAAATGGACAGTGGGGGGAGTGCTGTGACAGACCTAGTAGATCAGTTGCTAGTGATGACAAAATGCATTACCAAATAAACAGAATGGGTGTGAAACTGTCCGACAAATTTTAACTTTGTTTTGTTTCCTTTTTACTCAATTTCTCATCTGATTTTAAATATGTGATTAATTTTTTCCCATCACATATAGTTTTTGAGAAACAAATCTATACGTTTTTATGATATAAACACTATTAGCAATATTATACATGAAGAATGAAAGTCAACTATGACTGTCCTAACACCTGTTTATAAGATGAACTTAGTGTTTCCTGTTTCAGACCCAAAGAGTAATCAGCCAACATAGCACAACTCCACTTCTCCTTAAAGTTATCTTCCATCCTCATAATCAGCTGATGAAACCTCTTGCTGTGTTCATCACTTATGGACCCAAGATTTTCTGGGAAAAAGTCCAAATACACTTTCAGAGTCCAGAAAGTATATTTTCAGAGAAATCTTGCATGCCATGTCACGATATGCTTTGAGCATAGAAAAAATGATTTTTTTGTAATCTGAAGATCTGTGATTGCCCAAAAAGTTTTCTGCAACTAACTTAAAATGTGTCCATGCTTTAGCTTTCTTTTGATTTAGAACTTGTTCAAATTTGGGATCATTCATTAACAATCTAACTTCTGACCCAATGAAAATGCTTTCCTTTACTTTTGCATCTCTTATTTTTGGAAATATGTTTCAAAATACTAAAAGGAAAAGTCATAAGACTTCATTTTGGCTATGTAAAATTACATAGGCAAAGTGGATACTAGATCCAACATTATTTCAAAGCCAAATGTTTGTAAAAACTATGAAAGTTTCATAAGCTAACCTGAGAGCTTATGAGAATACAATTGTCAGCATCCCCAAGTTGTCTTCGCTTGCACTACTTAAAAGACATGAGCGCTGCCAAAGCATCCATATATTTATCTTTTATTAGTGCATTTGATAAAGGTTTCAGTGGCCTAACAGCTGTTTTGAACTAGTTGGTTCTCATCAGAAACCAGGCAGAAACAACAAGTTCAAATCCACCCAAGTTCCAAAAACAAGTGATCTTTAAAAGGCCACCGTCCAGTATCTGCAGACTTGTCAGTGCCATAAAAGGAGTCACTGTCCTAAGTAGCTATAATAGTTGAAAAACATTTTTTAATCAACATCGATTAACTACAAATATTTTGATACATGTATCAATCATGTATCAAAATGTATTACGTACATTTTGATAATTACATATCAAAATGTATGTAATTTTGATACATTATGAATCATCATAATCATTTGGAAAATAAAAAATTAAACAATAATGAATATGCGAAGAATGGAATCTTATCTTATAAGCAGTCGTCAGACAGCCAGCTAAAAAACCAGTCCTATTAGAATCAAGCAAAGTATATGTCTGTGATCAAAACTTATAAAAATAAACAGTATATTATTAATAATAATTTCCCAGATTTTTGGCATGAAGAGTTCATCATTAAGATTTGGATGATGCAGAAGCACTACATAACATTCTTTAAGTTTCAGTAAGGAAATACCGTGAATAGACATATTACTAATTATTATAATAATGGAATTAACTCATGTAAATTATTCTTTATTCGTAGAATTTTCACCTGAGTATCACAGGCATCATCAGTACAGGTACAAGGCTAATTAAACAATAACTGTTATATTCACAAAGCACCACCTAAGTAGCTAAGGTTAAATTTCCTAAATTTATTTAATTATTATTATTATTTATTTATTTTATTTATTTTTAAAAATGTAAATTTAATTATTTAGTTATTTAATTATGAAATAATAATTATTTAATTATTCAATTGTAATAATTAAAAATATTTTATTTTATTTATTTAAAAAAAAATTTTTTTTTTATCATCATCATCATCATCATCATCAAATTCCTGCCATGTACCCTCAAGGGGTGTACAGGATATGACAGTACTACATGAAAAAATTACATCATTACTAACTTCCTATCTACAATTTTCCTCCAAATCAGTCTGTTACTTGTCAAGACTCCAACATTATCAGATCTTATATTTCTATCGTCTAAGGCACTTTGTACCGTATCAATCAACCTATATCTTGGTCTTCCTCTGGGTCGTTTTCCTGCCAACCTGGCAGAGAACACTTGTTTTGCTAATCTTTCCTCGCCCATTCTATTTAAGTGACCATACCATCTGAGATTAGCTCTGCTAACGCATTCCTGGATGCTGACAATGTCAAGTTCTTTCCTAATATCCTCATTTTTAATATGATATTGCCATTGATGCCATCTGTTCACGCCTCTAATCTTTCTCAGGACTCTCATATCTGCGGTCTCTAGTCTTTGGTCAAGTGTTTTACTTCTGACCCAGCTCTCAGATCCATAAGTTAAAATTGGTTTGAACACAGTCTTGTATACAGCTAATTTAGTGTTCCGACTAATTTCTTTCTTATTCCATATGAATTTATTCAATTGACTTCCCACGATACCAGCTTTGCTGATTCTGTTGTCTATTTCTATATTTAGTTTACCATCTTCAGTAAAAATTGTGCCTAAGTAGCTGAAATGTTTTACTTGTTCCACAGGTTCTCCATTCACAACACAGTTGACATTTTCAATGATTCTGCCTATTTTCATTGTCTTTGTCTTTTTATTGCTGACCTTCATACCATATCTATTACAACAGCTATTCAATTTAGTCAGAGAATCTTGCAGACTTGTAGCGGATTTATTTAGAAGTATAACATCATCCGCATAAAGCAAAGAGCTGACATTAACATCTCCAATTTTGATATCTGGTTTAATACCACATTCCTTCATAATGTGATCCATATAGATAATGAATAACAGAGGGGATAATGTACATCCTTGTCTCACACCAGATTTAACATTAAACCACCTTCCTGTACTTCCTTCAATTCTAACTGCTGACTCACAACTCAAATAAAGACTAAGTATTGCTTGATATAATGCCCCATTGACACCATATAACTGCAGCGTATTGAATAGCTTCTCTCTTGGCACCTTGTCATATGCCTTTTCCAAATCGACAAAACTTAAATACAGATCTTTGTTATATTCCCATGCTTTCTCGACTATTTGTCGTAAAGTGAAGATCTGATCCTGACAACCTCTATTTGGCCTGAATCCAGCTTGTTCTTCACCAAGCTTTTCTTCCACAATTCTTCTCAACCGTTTCTCAAGTATACTTGCATAGATCTTGCCAGGAACACTCAGTAGGGAAATACCTCTGTAATTCTCACATTCAGTTTTATTTCCCTTTTTATATATGGGTACTATGAGAGCTCTACTCCAATCATCGGGAATTCGTCCCTCTGTCCAGGCTTTCTGAACTATGCAGTGCAGCCACTGTAAGACTCTTATACCACCATACTTCAGCATTTCTGGTCGAATATCATCTACTCCTGCTGCCTTTCCACATTTCAAGCCTTTGATGGCTTTTTCTACTTCAAGTATGGATATGTATTCCTGACTGCATGCCTGGTCAGTGTTTTTTATCAATGTGCTGTCATCACTGCTTGTTTCATTTAGCAGTTTTTCAAAGTAATTACTCCATACTTCAAGGATATCTTTTTCTCCTGTTTTCATTTCACCTTTACCATCTCTAATTCCTTTTACAGCACTCTTTCCTCCATTCCTAAGCTTCTTCAACAACCTCCAGAATATTTTGCCACCTTCTTGATATTTATTTTCTATATTCTTGCCAAAGTCCTCCCATGACTTTTGTTTAGCTAGTTTTACACACTGTTTAGCTTTCTTACATTTGTCTCTGTATTCTGTAAGAGTAAAAGCTGACTTATTTGCCAGGAACTTTTGATATGCTTTCTTCTTTTCCTTCACTGCTTCTTTAACTTCCTGTGTCCACCAGGGAGTTCTAATTTTTTTATCCTTGCACACAACCTCACCACATGCCTCTCTGGCAGAATCAATCAATGTTTCCTTCAGAGTTTGCCACTGAATCTCCAAGATTTGATTCCTGTTCTCAAACTCTTTTATTTTCTTTACAATAATATTTCTGTATTTTAGTCTACAGTTCACATCTGAGAGCTGCTCAACTTTTATTCGCTTTAAAACTTTCTTACATGTTATTCTTTTCAATATGAAATTAAATTTTATCCTGCTCAAGACTAAATAGTGATCACTTCCAATTTCAAATCCTCTGTACACTCTGGTGCAGGACACCAGAGTGTACAGAGGATTTGAAATTGGAAGTGATCACTATTTAGTCTTGAGCAGGATAAAATTTAATTTCATATTGAAAAGAATAACATGTAAGAAAGTTTTAAAGCGAATAAAAGTTGAGCAGCTCTCAGATGTGAACTGTAGACTAAAATACAGAAATATTATTGAAAAGAAAATAAAAGAGTTATATATATGTGTATACAATTATATGTTAGGAAAGATTTGCTGCTTTATAAAGTACTATCTCCCACAAGGGAGAAAGGCGTAGACCATCGGATCTGTTTAGGTTAGGGGAGTGAAGTAATGCTTCACATGTTTCTTTGTATAGCCGTTCCATTAGGAACCGACTTTTGTGAATGACTTTTGTCTTGTTCCACTTAACTCTATGTCTGGTGTTGATGGCATGTTCTACAATTCCAGACTGTTCGGGTTCAAGGTACTGGATGTACGAATGGTGTTCTTCTAACCAGACCTGAGCAGATCTTCCTGTTTGTCCAAAATATGATAATCCATACGAGCAGGGAATCTGGTAAACACCTGGATAGCTGAGATGTGGGGGCTTGTCCTTTGGAGACATTAGGAATGTGGAGATTTTTCTGATGGGTTCGAAAAGCCACACAGATATTTAGTGGCTTTAGCACCTTAGCTATGCATTCACTAACCCCGTGTACACAGGGGATAGGTATATGTGTAGGTTCTTCTGTACTTGAAGAGGATGCTGGAGCACGACTACTTAAAGCTCTTTTTATGAAGGACTTCTTATAGCCATTTGGATATAAAGGAGGAATTAATATACTGTCATTCTTTTTGTAAAAGTTCTTCTGAAGAACAAAAGGAGCTGGCTCTATGAACTAGTGTTTTTATAGTACCTGCCTTTTGGATGGGATGGTGATGTGATTCAGCGTGGATGTACTGGCCTGTATGAGTCTCTTTCCTATAGACTGTGAATTATAGATAACCATCTGGTTGGCGAAGAATCAAGAGGTCTAGAAAGGCTAACTGCTTATTTACTTCTACTTCTAGGGTGAACTGGATCCTTGGATGAAGCGCATAGCTAAGGTGCTAAAACCACTAAATATCTGTGTGGCTTTTCGACCCATCAGAAAAATCTCCACATTCCTAATGTCTCCAAAGGACAAGCTCCCACATCTCAGCTATCCAGGTGTCTACCAGATTCCCTGCTCATGTTGATTATCATATTTCAGACAAACAGGAAGATCTGCTCAGGTCCGGTTAGAAGAACACTAGTCGTACATCCAATACCTTGAACCCGAACAGTCTGGAATTGCAGAACATGCCATCAACACCAGACATAGAGTTAAGTGGAACAAGACAAAAGTCATTCACAAAAGTCGGTTCCTAATGGAATGGCTATACAAAGAAACATGTGAAACATTACTTTGCTCCCCTAACCTAAACAGATCCGATGGTCTACGTCCTTCCCCCCTTGTGGGAGATAGTACTTTATAAAGCAGCAAATCTTTCCTAACATATAATTGTATACAAATATATATATATATTTATAAAAAATAAAATAAATAAATTTTTTAATTATTATAATTGAATAATTAAATAATTATTATTTAATAATTAAATAATTAAATTTAAATTATTTAAAAATAAATAAAATAAATAAATAAATAATAATAATTAAATAAATTTAGGAAATTTAACCTTAGCTACTTAGGTGGCACTTTGTGAATATAACAGTTATTGTTTAATTAGCCTTGTACCTATACTGATGATGCCTGTGATACTCAGGTGAAAATTCTACGAATAAAGAATAATTTACGTGAGTTAATTTCATTATTATAATAGTTAGTAACATTCTTTAAAGAGATGCTCATATTTATGGGAACCTATGTAGTAATTTGATCACTATAGTCTATTCAGTCCCATGAAACTGAAGTTATTCTACTTCGAGCAAACAGGCCTAACTGTTTCGATACACTTTTCTAAACATTAATTCCACATTATATCCAAGAAATGCAACAAATTAGGTCTAGGAGAACATGGAATTATTAAAACTAGCCACAGGATCCTTTGGAATGACACTAAATTACTATACAGATGTTTCCATAAGTATGAGCACTCTAAAGAAAGTTCCGAAGTACTTCTGCATCATCCAAATCTCAACCTTAATGATGAACTCTCCATGCCAAAAATCAGCAAAATTATTAAGAACTATACTGTTTAATTATATAAATTTTTATCATGTGCACACACAGACACTTCATGTGATCCTAATAGTATAAGTTTTTTACCTACAGATAACAATCCAAATAATCCAAAATAATAATCAAAAGAATCCAAATATATGCACCAGATAGTAACCATTCACAGGAAGAAATAGAAAATTTCTATGAAGAACTACAACATGAAATAGATAATTCCAAAAACAGAGAACTCATGATAGTGATGGGAGATTTTAACGCTAAAATAGGACCAGACAGTAACCATTCACAGGAAGAAATAGAAAATTTCTATGAAGAACTACAACATGAAATAGATAATTCCAAAAACAGAGAACTCATGATAGTGATGGGAGATGTTAACGCTAAAATAGGACCGTTCACAGCAGACAAAAAAGATGTGATGGGGAAATTTGGATATGGAGAGCTTAATGACAGAGGAGAACAATTACTCCACTTCTGTAAAGCAAACAATTTAATGATTACAAACACATTGTTCTATCAATGCCCTAATAATAAATATACATGGACATCCCCGGATGGTAATATAAAGAACTGCATAGACTATATCATCATAAACAAACAATGAAAAAGATCAGTAAATAATGTACGAACATTAAGAAGCTTTGATTTTGACACATACCATGAAAAATTGACTGCCAAAGTGAAGATAAAATTCAACAGAAAAAACAATATCAGAAAAGAAGAAAACATCAACCTATCAAAACTAAAAGATAGCTCAAGCAGAAGTCGTTTTTTAGAACAGATGTGCTTGAAATAAAAACCCTCCATCTTCCAGAACAGTGGAAAATACTGGGAAGAAGGAAAAGAAACAGTGTTATCAAAAGACACTCTAGGTACCAAACCCAAAATAAACAAACAGTGGATAACCCAAGAAATCGTAGCTACAATAGAAGAGAAAAGAGAGGCCAAGATACTTGTCAACCAACAAAACAATGAAGAGAATAGAGAAAAATACAGAGTACTAAAAAATAAAATTGATAGCCTCTGCAAAAAAGCCAAAGAAAAATGGTTACAAGAAAAAGCCAAGAAAAGCTAAAAGTCTTCCACGATACTATAAGAGAAATTACAAAGGAATTCTTAGCAAAAGCAGTAACAATGATAAACAACAAGATGACTGAAACCAGGAATATCGAAGATATAAGAAAAATCTGGTCAAACCATTTGAAGACTGTCTTTCACCAAGGAAACAAAACTACAATGCCAACAATAAAAGAAAATAACGACCACCCAAAAATTTTCTGAGAAGTTAGATATGCAATAAAACAGATGAAAAACAATAAAGCACCAGGCATTGATACTATCCTACTGAACTGTGGTCATATGGAGGCAGCATATCAATAGAATATTTAACAACTCTATTCAATAAAATACTACAAACAGTAGAGATCCCAGATGATTGGAGAACTGGAAAGATCATCCCAATATACAAGAAAGGAGACAAAAGAGACTGCAGAAATTACAGACCAATCGAGTTACTCTCTCACACCTATAAAATATTCATAATTATACAAAATAGATTAAAACAAACACCTAAGAAGAAATGATAGGACAAGCTGGTTTCCGAGGAAACTATTCAACAATACCATATTTTCACATCAAACCAACTAGCAGAGCTCAGCTGGGAAAACCATAAAGAACTATATTGTTGTTTTGTGGACTTTAAACAAGTTTTCGATAGCATCAACAGAGAAATCCTTCTTAAAGTTCTACTAGAAAAAGCAATACATGTGCTTGAAATATATAATTGACAAATATATAATACAGTTTCTGATAAAATATTATTCTAAGACAAATGCAATAATTAAAAAGGACACGCTCATAACAGAACCCACAGAGATCCAAAAATGAGTAATGCAAGAATGCCCATTATCCCCATACCTATTCAACATATATCTAGACGAAGTTGTAAAGAAGGCAATAGACAATGAGCCTGGAATCAATGTCAATGGTTTAAACATAAATAATATCAAATATGTGGATGATCTCGTCCTTACTGCAAGAACTCCAAATGAACTACAAAAGTTGATAAACAAGCTAAACGAAACCTGTAAAACATATGACATGACAATAAATATACAAAAGACAAAAGTGATGAAAATAGGAAGGAACAGAACTACCATCTCAGCCACCCTAAATGGAGAACAAATAGAACAAGTAGACAACTTAATATATGTTGGATCAAAACTAACAGAAACAATAGATGAACTCAAAACAATCAAACACAGAATAGTGATAAGATGGACCACCATGGAAAAATTACAGAAAATCTGGAAAACAAACAAGATAGCTAAGCAAGCCAAAATCAAATTATATGAATCAATAACTGTGCCAACAGTCATCTATGGAGCAGAAGCATGGACAGTTAAGAAAAGAGAGGAAAAAACACTGCAGGCATTTGAAATGAAATGCTTAAGAAAAATAAATAGAACAAGTTAGATAGAAAAGAAAACAAACAGCACAGTCAGACAAAAATTATTGTATAAAAAGACAATAATAGAAAAAATTAGAAAACAACAACTGAGATGGTTTGGCCACACTGTACGCATGGACGCAGACAGACTTCCTAATGTCCTAATCAATACTTTTCCAACTGAAAAAAAGAAGACCTGGAAGACCAAGAATTACCTGGCTTAAATTAATAAAGAACATCTTGGGACTTTTTCGAACAGCAAGGAATAGAGAAGACTCAATCGTCTTAGACGGAAGAGAAGAAGAGAGATTACATTGATCATGATACATGTAGAAAAATATTTGTATTAATCTGTGTTAATATTAAAAAAAAATTTAACTGTGTCTATATGTAACTTTAGAATGACAGATAATGAAGATTGATTGAAAATTTGTGGAGTGAAGACACTAACAAACAGGAGAAAGAGAGATGGTAGGATTTAGACTTAGAAACTTCTGATAGGGTCATACAAGATACCAATAGTTGAAATTTTTCATCTCATGGAGGGTGAAGAGAGCATGAGCGACCGTAAAATGAATGTGCAGTAAAGAGGTGGGTAAGAGTTAGATTTTTTTTCTCACAGAGTAGTGGCATGACTGGAATGGACTGCCTTTGAATGTTGTGAGTGCACGAATGAATTCAAGAAAAGGTATGGCAGCTGGTGCAAGTGATATGTGGCCTCCCTCGATGAGTCCCTGATTCCCTGGAGGTCTCGCTCTTAATAATAATATTCCCAGATCAAAAAGGAAAATAAAAGCCACCATCATCAAACTACTGATCAACTACCTTTACCTCAGTTATCTCTAAATTACAGAACGTTAACTTCCCCACTACTTAATCATTCATTGCATTCTACCATTCCAGATCAACGGCAGATATTCTAGCCTGCATCATTCACTTCTGGATGGGATGCAACAGGTGTGGAGAAACTTGTGTTGCCATAACACTTCCTAGAAACAATGCCTGCTAAGCACCGTCATCTTTTGGTCTAACAAGCCAATGCTTTTCACTAATCCAGCTACTAACACTCTCTCTCTCTCTCTCTCTCTCCATATATATATATATATATATATATGCCAGCCTGGTTGGCCGAGTGGTCGGCGTATCTGCTCTCCAGCCAAGAGGCTGCAGGTTCGAATCCTGTGTAGGCATGGATGTTTGTAAAACTCTCCCAATATGGACTGGGTCACCATGGGAGTAGTAGACCCAAAACCTCCCACAATGGGAGAGGCCTTCACCCTGCAGTGGGTAGGAATATAAGCTAGTTACTTTTTTATTATATATATATATATATATAAACATATCAAAAACACCTAAACCTTAGGTTCGTTGAAGTTGGTGGATTGAGTGGTGGAGACAGAGTTGTAGGGTAGGTGCCCTCATTCAATGAGTCTTTGGACTCCCTGGAGGTGTCATTCATGTAATAATAATAGTGTTCTAATGTTTAGGGCTATGTCACACAAAGACATCTAATAAACATTCTTGATACTGAGGAGGATAGCCAGACTGATCAATGACCCCCCACCCCCACCCACTTTAATCACGGTCTAATAGATGGGCTGTTAGAGCCTTATGTCTTTTTTAACAGATAGATACTTTCACAGGAGATACTATACTGCCATCTATGATTCATCTGATTTTCCACTATTCATGTTAAAACACAAGTAGAAACTGTAAAACATTCTTTTACACTCTAGCACCACCAAACAAGTGTAATCATTTTTCATTCCATTTGTCTCTATTCTCTGGAAAAGCTGTCCATATGAAGTGAACTCCAACAACTATAACCTCCAGGCTTTTCAAGAAAAATATCAATACATTCCTATTAATCCTTTCTTATGCACACCTGTGTGCCAGAAGTCTTGCAAGCTTTCATGTGTGTGGAACTGATATCAAAAAATAACATATCAACAAAATCTGAATTCTACTGAATGCTTAAAAATTTCAAAACTCTTGAGTTTGAACTGTCACTAATAGCCATCAAATGAAGTGTTTTATTACTTTTTTTTTTACCTTAAATGCATACATATTTCTTATATGTATGTCATGTACATGTATGTTTGTGTGTATAGAGATATATCATCATCAATTTACTGATAGGTACCCTCATGGAGTATTCAGGTTACTATGACAGCACTACATGATTAAGTTGATATCATTATTAACCCCTTATCCACAATTTTTCTCCAAATCAGTCTATTACTTGTCAGCACTGCAATATTGTCATATCTAACATTTTGTGCTTCTAAGGCACTTCTGACTGAATCAATCCACCTAGACCTTGGTCTTCCTCTAGGTCTTGAAAGTTTATTTTTCACTTGGTTAGACTATAATAAATTTAATTTAATCCTTTATCCAATGTGAGCAAACAAAGTTTGCACCTGAAAGTATCTTCAGGACTGGTAAGGTGGTACAACACTGGGCAACTCGTTGCAAAGGCAGAGAAAGCTAACATCACTCCTATCTCAGTATATCCCATAATTCAAAACACATCTCCTTGCGGATATGTCTAATGTTCTGCATTAAGGGAAGGGCCACTACCCAGACTAGTTTCGACCTTTATTAAGGTCTCTTCAGTGGGAGCCAGGCCCAAATGGAGATACCAGGCAGAAGCATTAGCAAGGTCATCTCCACCTATAGGAGTTGCCAAACGGTGTGCCACCTTTTTATTAAATTACTCTGGATTTAGAGAAAGATGTTGAAAGTTTATTTTTCACTTGGTTAGACTATAATAAATTTAGTTTAATCCTTTATCTAAGTGTGAGCAAACAAAGTTTGTGCCTGAAAATATCTTCAGGACTGGGGTAAGGTGGTACAACACTGGGTAACTCGTTGCAAAGGTGGAGCAAGCTAACATCACACCTATCTCAGTATCTCTCATAATGCAAAACACATCTCCTTGTGGATATGTGTATATACAGGGTGTTCGGGATAAATTTGACAGTTTCGTAAGGAAAAAGAAAATCTTCTTTGAATGTATTAAATTTAATGAATTGACAAAAAAACATTACAGGCAGAGTTAATTACAATACTATCAACAAGATTTACTCAAAATAACCACCATTAGCATCGATCACAGCTTCAATTCTGCTTCGGAACCTCGAACAAGCTGATGCTACAGTCTCCCTGGGAAGGGCCGCAAAAACTGTTTTAATTTTATCCATTAACTGGACTTTTGTATTACTGGAAGTGCGATTGGTGTCTTTTTCAACTGCGCCCCATACAAAATAATCCATGGGGTTAAGGTCTGGGGAGTTTGGAGGCCAAACATTTGGACTGGTGAAGTCGTAGAAATTTTCAGACAACCATTTTTGACTTTTCCCAGAGGTGTGGCAAGGGGCCGAATCCTGCTGCCATACATACGGCCTACCATTGGCTACCCTTGTTATCCAGGGCTTGACTACAGTTAGCAACTCCACGAACAAAGCCCGAATTCCAATGCCAGGGTTCTTCAACACCTGTTCCTGCAGATTTGCAAGGAATTCTGCTGTACGAACGCAATCAGATCGTCTGCTAGGGATCTTTCTTCTTGCTACATCCTCGTAGTCACCATTGCAAGTCTCTAGTTCATGCCTGATTGTTTTTACTGTATTCAGGGAGCATTGGGCAGCAGTCGTAATATCCTTATTTTGATGGCGGGCACGAATCATCATGATACAAGTTATTCTCTTCCATGATTCAGGTGGGTTCCAGCTATCCATCCTTTCTGACATCTTGTATGTGAATGAAGAAGGGTCCAAACTTTTAAATGAAGAGAAGTGTGTGTTAATACATGTAACTTACAGAAAAATATAATTAATTATAAATATGTCAAATTTATCCCGAACACCCTGTATATATATATATAATGTTATGCATTAAGGGAAGGGCCACTACCCAGACTAGTTTCGACCTTTATTGAGGTTTCTTCAGTGGGAGCCAGGCCCAAGTGGAGATACCAGGCAGAAGCATTAGCAAGGTCATCTCTTCCTATAGGAGTTGCCAAACGGTGTGCCACCTTTTTAATAAATTACTCTGGATTTAGAGAAAGATGTTGAAAGTTTATTTTTCACTTGGTTAGACTATAATAAATTTAGTTTAATCCTTCATCCAAGTGTGAGCAAACAAAGTTTGTGCCTGAAAGTATCTTAAGGACTGGGATAAGGTGGTACAACACCAGGCAACTCATTGCAAAGGTGGAGCAAGCTAACATCACTACTATCTTAGTATCTCCCATAATGCAAAACACATCTCCTTGTGGATATGTCAAATGTTATGCATTAAGGGAAGGGCCACTACCCAGAGTAGTTTCACCTTTATTGAGGTCTCTTCAGTGGGAGCCAGGCCCAGATGTTAGCTTGCTCCACCTTTGAAACAAGTTGCCCAGTGTTGTACCACCTTACTTCAGTCCTGAAGATACTTTCAGGCGTAAACTTTGTTTGCTCACACTTAGATAAAGGATTAAACTAAATTTATTATAGTCTAACCAAGTGAAAAATAAACTTTCAACATCTTTCTCTAAATCCAGAGTAATTTATTAAAAAGGTGGCACACCGTTTGGCAACTCCTATAGGTAGAGATGATCTTATTAATGCTTCTGCCTGGTATCTCCACTTGGGCCTGGCTCCCACTGAAGAGACCTCAATAAAGGTTGAAACCAGTCTGGGTAGTGGCCCTTCCCTTAATGCATAACATTAGACATATCCGCAAGGAGATGTGTTTTGCATTATGGGAGATACTGAGATAGGAGTGATGTTAGCTTGCTCCACCTTTGCAACGAGCTGCCCGGTGTTGTACCACCTTACCTCAGTCCTGAAGATATTTTCAGCCACAAACTTTGCTCACACTTGGATAAAGGATTAAACTAAATTTATTATATTCCTCTAGGTCTCTTTCTTGCCCTTTTGGCATGAAACACCTGTTTTGCTAACCTTTCCTTGCCCATTCTATTTAAGTGGTCATACCACCTTAATTTTTCTCAGAACCCTGATATCTGTGATCTTTAATCTTTGATCGAGTGCTTTATTTCTAATTCAACTCTCAGATCCATAACTTAAAACCAGCTTGAATACTGCCTAGTTTTGTGATTCTGATAGATAGGTTTATAAGTTAATTACTCATAACTATTATTTTTTCAGGAAATAACAATGTATACTAAAATATGAATTATAATAATTTAATTAATACTTTCCTATATTTTGGCAATGTTATATTGCTATTATCATGGATAGCAAAAACAATATGTGCGCTCAGACACTAACACTGGGCAAATGAGGCTGAAAAAAAGCAACCAAAGTTGGGCCTCGAGTCCCAAATGTCCCCCTCCCCCAAATGACAAATCGAGTGGTCTTGGTCATTGGGCTGAAGATTTGAAGATGAGTGCTTCCCAAATTTAGGGTAGTTTTATGCATCCAGACTTTGTTGAGGTTTGGGAAGTTTTTCAGGACTGAGGCAGATTCAAGGAATAGTCTCTCATATTTGTATTTGCAGTGGTATAATAGAGTGACCTTCTTCCAGCATATCCTTCCAATGTTGAGAATATGGATATGTTGACCATATTCACAACACACTCTTAGCCAATGGCTACAATACCCTCAAAATATTAAAACCCTGTATCTGCAACCCCCCCCCCTACAGAGATTACTCAAAATCTATCACCATTCTATGTATCTGGAGCACCTGAAAAACTGACAAAAATCCTAAGGAAATACAACCTTACAACCACTTGCCAAACACAAAAAATTGTGTTTGGTAAGTGGTAAGGTTGTATCCCTTATCTGCTCTACCAAAGACCAATCACATTTCCTAGACCCCTACCAGGTGTCTGCCAGATCCCTTGCATTGCAAACTGTCCTACTAGAGCAAAACAGGCATGACAGTCAATATCAGAATTTCTGAACAAGGACTACATACAGTTCCACCATTATAGCCACTCAGAATTTGCTGACTATGCTTTGTCTTTATACCCACCACAGGATATGCTGGAAGAAGGCCACTCTACATTGTAGCAAATAGAAATATGAGGGGCTAATCCTTGAATCTGCCTAAGCCCTGAAAAACTTTCCAAACCTCAACAAATTTGGATGCATGAAACTGCCTCAATTTTTAGAAGCACTCATCTTCAGATCTTTAGCCTAATAGCTAAGACCACCCAACTATCCCATTAGGGGATGTTATTTAGGACTCTAGGCCCTACTTTGGTTGCCTTTCTTCAGCCTTAATTGCCTAGTGTGTGTCTGTGTGCACATATCATTGTTTTATGATCTCTGATAACGGCAATGCCAAAACAAGAATTTTAAAAATCTTCTGGCCAAATACAATCACTAATGAGGAACTTGTAAAGAAAACTTTATCCAAGCCAATAGATGAAGAGATTCGCCTTAGAAGATGGAAATGGACTGGATATATTCTTCTCATGGTATAAACAGAATTCCCCAAGTAGTACTGACCTAGGCTCCAGAAGGGAGATGTTCTAGAGGTCACCCAAAATTAACTTGGAGAACAATGATAGAATCCGAAATGAAGGAGGCAAGCTGGGCAGAAGCAAGAGCAGTTGCAAGGGATGGGGGGGGGGGCAGATGGAAAACCAGCATTGCAGCCTTATGTCCCAGTAGGCACGGAAAGATTTGATGATGAAGGCAATGCAACATTGCCGAAATATAGGAAAGTATTAAAGTTATGATAATTAATATTTTAGTATACATTGTTATTTCCTGAAAAAAAAAAAAGTTATGCTAGTTTGGTGTTTTGGCTAATTCCTCTCTTATTCCATATAAATGTATCTCTAATATATCTCTTATCCCATATAAAAAAAAAAAAACAAGTGCCTTCGTATTGCAATTGGAAGAATGACGGTACTTTGTACGCTTCAATTACAAAAGACCTAAGTTTGATTCTTGTCATAATGGAAGGAATCTTTATATGGATTTTTTCAATTGAAAGTGTGTTAGCAAGGTTTTTTCTCCCAGAAACTCGGATTTTTCATCCCACATACAGATAAATTAGGTCTTCAGAACAAATGCAATTTACACACAAAAAATACTAGTGGTGGTGAGCTGTAGATCGCATTGATGTAGATGATGATGATAGTAGAGGTTTGATAGAGTGGTGGAGACAGAGAGCTGTAGAATAGGTGTCCTCCCTTGATGAATCTTTGGACTCCTTGGAGACGTCATGAAATAATAATAATAAAAATTTATTCAGCTGGCTACCCACCATACTAGCTTTGCTTATTTTGTTGTCTACTTCCAGATTTAATTTGCATGTTCACTAAAACTGTGTCCAAATAGTTGAAATATTTTACTTATTCCATAGGATCTCCATTCAAAATGAAGTCGAAATTTTCTATGTTCCTTCCTATATGCATAGTTTTGGTCTTTTCGTTGCTGATTTTTATTCCAAATTTGTTACAGCTTTATTCAATTTAGTTACAAAATCCTGAAAACTTGTACTAGATGTGTTTAGGAGAACATCATCTGCATAAAGCAAAGAGCTAAGTTTCACATCTCCAATTCTAATATCAGGCTTGATGCTACTTCCATAATGTGATCCATATAGATGATGGATAAGAGCGGAGATAATGTGCATCCTTATCTTACCCCAGATTTTACATCAAACCATCTTCCTGTATTTCCTTCAATTTTAACTGCTGACTTACAACTTAAATATAGACTATGTGTTGTTCTGTATAATGTTTAATTTACACCATATAATTGTAGTGTTTTGAAAAGCTTCTCTCTGGGCACCTTGTCATATTCCCATGATTTCTCAACTATTTGTTGTAAAGTGAAAATCTGATCTTCACAACCTATATTTTGCCTGAACCCAGCTTGTTCTTCTCCAAGTTTCTCTTTCACAATCTTTCTCAACCTCTATTCAAGTATGCCTGAACATTTCATAGAGAAATTCCTCTGTAATTCTCACTTCAGCTTTATTTGTTCCCTTTTTTATAGATGGGAATTATTATAGTTCTGCTCCAATCATCTGGAATTTGACCTTCTGACCCAGCCCTCTGAATTATGCAGTGTAGCTACTGCAAAACATTTAGACCTCCATGCTTAAGCATTTCTGGTCGAATATAATCTAATCCAGCTTCTTTTTCACATTTCAAGTGTTTGATGGCTTTTTCTAACTCAGTACTGATATGTACCATCTCTTTGCTTCCTCTTGAAAATGTTCTAGTATGGTTCTGTCACTGCTTGTTTCGTTTAACAGTCTTTCAAAGTAATTACTCCAAACATCCTCGATATCCTTATCTTCAGTTTTCATGTCACCTTTATCATCTTTGATTGCTTTTAGTACTCTTTCCTCCATCAACAGCCTCTAGACATTTTGCCACCATCCTGATATTTATTTTCTATATTCTTATCACAGTCTTCCAATGACTTTTGTTCCCGTGACACATAGCTTAGCTCTCTTACATTCTCTGCATTCTTTTAGAGCATTTGCCAACTTATTTGCTGTGATCTTTTGGTATGCTTTCTTCATTACTAGAACTGCATCTTTAACTTCTTGTGTCCACCACAGGATTCTTATTTTTCTATCCTTTCAGAGAACTTCACCACATGCCTCCCTAGCTGAATCAATGTTTACTTCGGAGTTTACCACTGAAACTCCAAGGTTTGGTTCTTAATTTCAAATTGTTTCAAATTTTCTTCAATAATGTTTGTGTAGTCAAGTCTACAGTTTACCTGTAAAACCTGCTCAACTTGAATTATTTTTTAAAACTTTCTTACATACTTTTCAATTTCTTACTGTTCTTTTCAATGTAATATCCATTTTTATTCTGCTTAGCGGTAAGTAATTGTCACTTCCCATTTCAAATCCTCTGTACACTCTTTTATCCTGAATGAGCATGTTGATATCACTATCAACAATGTAGTCAATGAAGCTTTTCTTATTTCTTGTAGCTTCTCTCACATGAACTTGTGCACATCTTTATGCCAGAACATAGTAATAGAACTGACTAGTCTGATACTCACCATTATTATTAGCTTTGGCCTTCTCTCCAAATTTTCCCAAACCCTTCCTACATGTCTAGTGGGATTCATTTCCTAATCTTCTGTTTATATCTCCAGCAAGGACCACTTTTCCATTTTTCTTTATGTCAGCTGCCTGTTCTCGAAATTATTCAAAAAAAAATTCTTCCACTTCTTCCTTAGAAAAACCTTCTGTGGGATCATAAACACAAGTAAGTTTCATTGTCTATTTCCCCATTTTGAAGTGTGCCCACATCACTCTACTTGAAATGACCTTCCAATTAAGAAGTTTATCTTCATGTTTGGTGTTGAATGCTACTGCTTCCTTTCCTTGATCATTATTGCCTGAATATAACATCCTATACTCATTATTTAGTAAGATCTCTCATGTTTTTGTCTCAGTAATGTCTCACCAATTCTTCTTTGTCTCAGTAATGCCAATTATATCCATGTGGTACTTTTCCAATTCTTCTGGAAGTTCAATTTCCTTTCCATTAATACTCCTTATAATTTTTGTTTGTTTTGTTACACACACGCACACACACACACGATGCCGCAGGAAGAAATGAATATTAAAGTACTTCTAATAATAAAGGTGTTCAAAAACAGTTACTCTGCCTTCTCTTTTCTACACATCATAACTGTTAAACTTTTTGCACATATTATTGTGCAAAAAGTTTAACAATTTTGCACAAAATTTGCACAAAAACAATAACTAATGATTTCATGCAACACCAGATTCAATGATCTAAAGGGTTGGGTATCTAGCTAGCCAGCTAGGGACCCTCCTTGACCAATTCAACAGTTAGGAGAGGTGTCAGTTTAGATAATCAGAAAATTATTAAAAAAAAAAAAACTCCAAAAGGTTTGGTGGCTCATTTTGCAAAAATTGAGGCATTTCCCTACAGAGATGAGTGCTGAACATATAGACTGATCGATTGGTTCTCGGTATTAGCGTTCACCATGTTACTGCCGCTCTGGAACTCATCACAGATGGTCCATGCCAATTGTAGCCAGTTTTTGTGTGCCACCCATTTTAACATCCTCCTGTCTCTTTCAGTCATTTTCGGTGGCTGTCCTGGGTGTTTTCTTGTAGTGATTCCAGAACGTCTCCATTTGTTGATCACATCGCCAACTGTTAATTTTGGACATATGGACATATCACCAATGTCACAGTACATGATGACACCTCTCTAGAAGTCACCGAGTTCACGTCGTGTTGCCATACCACCTGTATTCAACTGCTACGATGAAATACTGCTTCATCATAGTATTCTTTTGCCGATTAATGAACATAAAAACTGGCAAAAAAGCCAGTTTTTATGTTATTAACAAACCTAGAATGTTCCATAACAGTGGTGTCCAGACAACTATTGGTAAATGGTACATATTAATACATCAAAATGGATGAATAAAAACTTATTTATTGCTATCTGTGTGTTGAGGCTAAGTGCTGTGAAGAATTCATGTTGGAGGTTTAATGGAATATTATCAGCACTGAGAAAGGATTAAAACTAATTTTAATACTTCCAATATTTCGTCTCCGTCACAGAGACATCTTCAGGGATTACAAAAAAAATTTTTGTAACAACATACACACAAAAATAATACAATAGTGAGAGAAACTAAAGTCCTATCTAGGTGGTGCACCCTCTATGGGCATTTGCAGGTGGCCTAGGATGTAAAGAGGGATCTCTGATAATTAATGTTTCCCAAATTTTGGGAAGTTTAATGCAACCGTATTTGTTTAAATTCGGTTGATTCCTGAGTGCAGATGCAGATTCAAAGAACAGTCTTTCTTTTTTGAATTTACTATGGTGGAGCATGGTGGTTTTTTTCCAGGAGATCCTGTGGGTTGTATCCACAGTTTGGATACAACCAGACTGACCATAATCATGATTGCAGATGTATGACTTGTGTTCTTCTAATTGGATGGGTGCTGATCTGCCTATCTGTCCGAAGTAAGCCAGTTTACAGGCACAAGGTACTCTATATACTCCAGGTGCTGAGAGAGGAGGGAGCTGGTCTTTGGTGGAACAGATAAGGGTAGCAAGTTTATGGTGGGGCTTAAAAGCTGAATGGAGGTTGTACTTTTTTAATGATCTGGCTATTTTTTCTGATGTACCATGGTACATCAGTCAAAGATGACCAATATGACCAAAATCTTACTTTAAATAATACAGACATATTGGTCAACCTTGACATCATCTCATTGTTTACCAATATTATCCTAATTGACACCTTAACACTCTTAAAAAACGTTTTTCCTTCTGATATCTTAGAGCTCTTTTCCTTTGACATCAACTCTGGTTATTTTTCTTGGAAGAACAAAATCTACATGCAGATAGAGGGAACTGCCATGGGTTCCCCCCCCTCTCACCCCTCTTGCCAATTTTACATGGAAAATTTTGAAAAACAAGCCATAGACTCTTCCCCTCTAAAACCTTCTATCTGGCTAAGATATGTAGATGATGTGTTCTCTATTTAGCCTTATGGCCCAGACACATTAGATTCCTTCCTCAGTCACCTCAATAGTCTACATCCAAGAATCCAGTTTACTATGGAAAAGGAAAATAACAATAGTTAACCCTTCCTAGACACCTTAGTAACACGCCTTCCTAATGGTAGCCTTTCTTTCTCTGTATATAGAAAACCTACTCATACAGGCAGATACATTCACAAACTCTCCCACCACGACCACTATCAACAATATTGCACTATTAAAACTCTTGCCAATAGAGCCCACAATTTTTGTTCCAGTGAAACTGCCCTTTCAACCGAACTCAAACACATACACAACACTTGCCTTTCCAATGGCTACACTGACTATAGAATTAAAAAAATAATCAAGTCCTTCTCCATTCCCCGACCATCTCTTCAGAAGGACTTCAGAAATGCCATCACCATATCTTACATCCGTGGTACATCAGAAAAAATAGCTAGATCATTAAAAAAAGTACAACTGCCATACAGCTTTTAAGCTCCACCGTAAACTTGCTACCCTTATCCATTCCACCAAAGACCAGCTCCTTCCTCTCTCAGTGCCTGGAGTATATAGAATACCTTGTGCCTATAAACTGGCTTACTTCTGGCGGACATGGAGATCAGCAACCATCCAGTTAGAAGAACACAAGTCATACTGAAATCATGATTATGGTCAATCTGACCTTGCAGACCATGTTTTTTTAATGTTTATTCTTAATGTTTTTTCTGTTTATGGTTCATACTAGAAACAATAACAAGAAGGAAAGTTCATTATTTGGATACAACCCACATGATCTCCTGGGAAAAAACCACCATGCTCCACCATAGTAAATTCAAAAAAAAAAAAGACTATTCTTTGAATCTGCATCTGCACTCAGCAATCAACCGAATTTAAACAAATACGGTTGCATTAAACTTCCCAAAATTTGAGAAACATTAATTATCAGAAATCCCTCTTTACATCCTAGGTCACCTGCAAATGCCCATAGAGGGCACACCACCTAGATAGTATAGTTCGCCCACCAATTTGAGGTCCCTCGACACTTCTGCGCATCTCAGAAAAAGAAGAATCCATTCCGATAATAAGGTAATCAGTCCGTATAGTGGGATGAGTTGTTTATTATTACTGGTCGGAAATTTAACTTCTCTTTTATGATTATTGTAGTTAACTATGTTGCTTGTATAACAGTTGGAAAATTTTACCTATAAAGCACGTGATTTCGCGTGTTGGCGACCAATTCGGACGTCCTTAATTTTTTTCTCCCCTTCAGCATGAATCGACTATTCTTGGAAAGACGCGAAGCAGGGACCTGGAAACGGTGGGCGAACTATACTTTAGTTTCACTCACTATTGTATTATTTTTGTGTGTGTTGTTACAAAAAGTTTTTTTTGTAATCCCTGATGTCTCTGTGACGGAGACGAAATACTGGAAGTATTAAAATTAGTTTTAATCCTTTCTCAGTGCTGATAATATTCCATTAAACTTCCAACATGTATTTATTGCTATAAAATCACTCAAGGATGATACTCCCAAGGTTCAGAAGATTCCTTCTAATACATCCTTTATATTATTTACATATATATACCTATATGTGTATTTAATAAATTTAGTTTAATGCTTTATCCAAGTGTGAGCAAACAAAGTTTGCGACTGAAAGTATCTTCAGTCGCAAAGTACTAGACTGGAGTAAGCTGGTACAACACCGGGCAAAATAAAGGATTAAACTAAATTTATTATAGTCTAACAAAGTGAAAAATAAACTTTCAACATCTTTTTCTAAATCCAGAGTAATTTAATAAAAAAGTGGCACACCGTTTGGCAACCCCTATAGGTAGAGATGACCTTGCTAATGCTTCTGCCTGGTATTTCCACTTGGGCATGGCTCCCACTGAAGAGATCTCAATAAAGATCGAAACTAGTCTGGGTAGTGGCCCTCCCCTTAATGCATAACATTATACACATCCGCAAGGAGATGTGTTTTGCATTATAGGAGATACTGAGATAGGAGTGTTGTGAGCTTGCTCCACCTTTGCAACGAGTTGTTGCCTGGTGTTGTACCACCTTACCCCAGTCCTGAAGATACTTTCAGGCGCAAACTTTGTTTGCTCACACTTGGATAAAGGATTAAACTAAATGTTATACCACCTTACCCCAGTCCTGAAGATACTTTCAGGTGCAAACTTTGTTTGCTCACACTTGGATAAAGGATTAAACTAAATTTATTATAGTCTAACCAAGTGAAAAATAAACTTTTAACATCTTTCTCTAAATCCAGAGTAATTTAATAAAACGGTGGCACACCGTGCAGAGATGAGCTTGCTAATGCTTCTGCCTGGTATCTCCACTTGGGTCTGGCTCCCACTGAAGAGACATCAATAAAGGTCAAAACTAGTCTGGGTAGTGGCCCTAATGAGTTGACCTTGGAGGTAGTGCAATACCAGAGCAACTTGTGGCAGAGGTGGAGCAAGCTCCAAGCACTCCGTTGAATTCCAAAAATCAGTTTAGCTCTATAACAGAAATGATGACTGGGTAACACCACACCAAAGTGATCGGTACTAGTCTGATCTGTTCTTATCAGCTTAATATCTGATACGAGTTCCATTGGAGCCAAAGATGTTAAACTGATTTTTGGAAGCCCTTAATGCATAACATCATACATATCCACAAGGAGATGTGTTTTGCATTATGGGAGATACTGAGATAGGAGTGTTGTGAGCTTGCTCCACTTTTGCAACGAGTTTCCCAGTGTTGTACCACCTTACTCCAGTCCTGAAGATACTTTCAGGTGCAAACTTTGTTTACTCACACTTGGATAAAGAATTAAACTAAATTTATTATAGTCTAACCAAGTGAAAAATAAACTTTCAACATAAATAATAAATTACACGATAACCACAGTACTTAATTTTAATGAAATAAAGGTACAAATATTTCGTACTGAAATTAGCAGTACAGTAAAACCTTGATATAACAGACTAATTCGGGCAAGGGGGTGTCTGTTAAATCCAAAAGTCAGTTATATAATAAAGTAGATTTTTAGAATGCTTGTGTTAAAAAAATTGACAAATTAGTAATTTACATGTTTTTACTTATGTAGAAACTTTTATGTAATTAAAATTAAGTATCCAACTTTTGTATGACTTCTAATTTTTGATTTAACATTAAATTAACTCTTTTCTGTTTGTCCATATTTTAAGGTTAGGGTTACAAAGATGTGTTTTACCATTCATACATAGCTAATTTTAAATTTGTATTGAATAGGTCTATAAAATGCATGCGTACATAAACCATTCACCGTGAGTAAACAAATGCACACTACTGGGCATGTCTTAGCGCACATCGGAACATCGGCCGGCATGTGTTAAAATTGCCGCAGAAAGTCAACACCACTCGACAAAATAACCAATTATAGAGCGATTGGTGTGATCACGTGCTAATCATTTGCCGAACATGTTTTATGAGCGGTTACTTATTTATGTCAGCTAAATTACTAGTGTTTTTCCAATATATGATGGCCTATTCGCCAAAATTTGTTCAAAATAACAGGAAATTAATAACAAAAAATAACCTGTTAATTTAATTATAAGCAAATCTTGGTTAAAAGCATTTTAAAATTAACAGGGTGTTAATTTTCACATGTGACATATGGACCAGAAATTTTGTCTGTTAAATCGAGGTCCGTAAAATCGAGGGTTTATTGTACATCATCAGTGTAGGCAACAAGCAATTCAAAGGAATGAAATACAAAGTACATAACAGTGGATTACCAATTAAATACTGTTGCTGTGTGCTAGAAATTAATAAAATCAGCTAACGCCTTTTTTATTCTCGTATACAGGGAGTAGGCGAGGCCATTTAGCCCTATCTAACTTTTTGGAGACTGAGTGGGCAGTTCAATCTCCACTGGTACCAATCAGAGATAGATGGCCCAAGGCTATCACTAATTAAGCGGTACTCAGTGAAGAGAGACAGCTCAAATGTGCCGCCATCTCGTGGTCCCTAACACAATATATTTAATGTCTGAAATAATGTGGGTTCTACGGTCGATTTTCTTGAGTTTACACGACGAAAAACCCGAGTTTCCGGGAGGAAAAACCTGCTTGCCCGTGCCAGAGATCGACTAACTCAGGAACCGGTCGAAAAAAGGCTTAGAAAAATTTCCTCTAGTCGCCGACTAGACTCGAAACCAAGTCTTCCTTCGTGCGGCCAAGCGCCGTGGTTGGCAAATGCCACATCCACTGAGCTACACAGGCTGTTTAGAAATTAATATTAATAAAATATTAAATAATTCTTAAAAACTATTTCTTTGATAGTTACATAAGATAAAAATCTCCCAAACTTTTGGGAGAGAGAGAGAGAAAAAGACAATCATTTCGATTCAGATTTGGCCGATGTAAAAGGGCTTCACAACTTTCTTTGAAAAGGCATTCGTATTTAAACTTGCATCTATGGAGAAGACAAGCTTTATCCCACTAGATATTATGTTTAGTGTCAATACTATGTTGTGCCAGACCAGACTTTTGAGGTTTCATGTATTCGATATAACATTGATGTTCATTCATTCTTTTTTCCACAGAACGGCCTGTTTGTCCAAAGTATGTTAAATTACATTCACACTGTATCTGGCAAACGCCAGCTAATGATAGAGGTGCCAGTTTGTCTTTTGTAGATGGCAACAGGAGAGAAATTTTGTTGATAGGAAAATATGTGGGAATGAGATGATACTTCTTCAAAATTCTGCTAATCGGTTTTGATGACATTAAAATTCACTAGGTTGTCTTTGCTCCACTAAGGATAACAATGAGATCAGTGTTTAAGGCACTGGTTAAAGATCATGAAGTATAAGTTATCTGAGCACTACTAGGTTTTGAAAATGAAAACAGAGGAGTGGAAAATACATCAGCAAAGATATGAAGGAGAATGGAGGTCAGGGAGAGAAGATTGTTAATGCATAGGAGAAAGTATTTCTGTGACAACACTAAGCCCTGTGGATAAACAAGCATTAACTGAAAAATCTGATGAAAAGAAACCATCCATCATGCAAGTCATGATGGATGGTTTCTTTTCATCAGATTTTTCAGTTAATGCTTGTTAGTTTTCAGTTAGTGCTAGAGAGGAAACTGAGTTCACGAAGTGAAGGAATAATACCATAATATGACTGCTTGGTGAAAAGGCCATGATGCCAGACTTTATCAAATATCTTCGAAATGTCAAACACAATCATGTGTTTCTTTGAACTTTTCCATGGCCTGAGTCCAAAGATGGATGAGGGAGGTAAAGAGATCTGCTGTGTAACAAGAAGGGAAGAATCCATATTGGTGATCACTGAGTAACTGGTGAGTCTCTAAGTAGTGAAGTAGCTGGTTGTTGTTGTTGTTGATCTTTTCCATTATTTTTGAGAGTACTGAGGTCAGGTCAAAAGCAATAGGGTGATAGTTTGGTGGATGACTTTTATCTCCCTTTTTGGGAAAAGGCTGGATACAAATTTGGTTCCAAGCTTTTATCCAGCCTGTAGGCCGCACGGTTAGCCTAGTGGCTTTGCGCTTCGCAACCATATGCTTTGGGAAGGAGTGTCCTGGGTTCGATTCCCGTCGCCGACGTGAGGAGCTTAAGGATCTTCCTCAGCCATAGCCAAGTTAGCTGGTCTTGGGCATGGACAGCGGGATTTCCCCCCCCAGTTTATTTGGGGTTTTTCATCCTGCAAGCAGGCAAACCGGCCCCATGAACACACAGATCTACAGCCATAAATACTTAACCCCCCATGAGGGGGGGGCTCAACTCGCCCTAATAGGGACGGGGGAGAAAAAGGGAGGAAACTCCATATAAATAAATAAATCCAGCCTGTATGCTCTTCAGAGTTGGTCATAATTTCCTGCTTGTAGTTCAGTGTGTAATCTTTTTTAAATGGATCATCCATATGCATTGTCACTTTCCAAATATTAGTACAGTATTTTATGGTCACTGTTGCCATCTGAAAGCTGAACCCTTCCTCCTCCTCCGACACTATAATCAAATCTAATACTCTTTGACCTCAACTTACTTCTGTCAGATACTACTTGAGGAATTCTCTCAAAACATTGTAAGCTCAGTGTAGGCTGTGAATGACAATGGAATTCTTGTCTCAAACCACTTATACATTTTTTTTTTTTTTTTTTTTTTTTTTTAACTGTCCTGGCAAACTTTCTGGGAGGAAAAAAAAGGTTAATTTCTGTACTAAAAGCACAATAAATATTCGCAATAAATAAATAATCACAATAAATATCACAGAAACGGCAGTCTTAAAATCAATTTTGAATAATTGGTTTGAAGCTATTTTCAGTTTTAAATAAGTAGTAAAGGAAGATGGAGAGCTCAGTTAAAGCCAACTGTGATGGAGACTTTGACACTGGACAGTCATGGCACACTTCTTGGAGAATCAAAACTTAAATAATTATATTTTTTAATGGAAATAAGGATATCCTATTCACTTTCAGTGATACTAAAGGTCATGGTATTTTTTCTTGCAAAAAATACCATGACCTATCTCCATTCACCTTTCCCCTCATTTTTTTTTCAAGTGAATAAACAAGATCAGGTATTTATTGTCAGAATGAAATATACCTCTTGCCCTTCCTCATACATACATATATTTCTTCCTCTGATTCCAAAAAAAAAAAAAAAATCCTAAGAAGAAAAGCCAAAACGGCTATAACTTAAAAAAAAATCCTTTTCTCTTCAAAATGCTACTTTACACTTGCCCATGGAGTGTCTTCATGATTTTTTAAATGTTGAAAATACCAAAGTTCAAATTCTATTTAGTATGTGAGGAATCTTTTATAAGGGTGTTTCATCAACTGAAGGCCAGTTAGCTAGTGTCATATGGAGATGTCAGGGTTTTAGCTCCAAAGTTTTGGGTTTTTCATCTTGCAAAACAGATAAATAAATATATGCAATTAACAGATATAATACATAGCTCTGATAGCCTTATCTGCTTTGGCCATTGTAGAAATCATCTTAACCTGTGTGGGAACGAAACCTTCACAAATCCAATAATCACTATTGTTTTCATATTATTATTATTACAGGCAACTCCAAGGAGTCCTTGACTCAGATTGAGGCCCTAAACATCATATCACGAACAACTATTCGGCATTCGCACAGTATCTATTATACTCTGCTTTGAATTCATTTACAGTCATGGTCCCCACAACAAACTCTGGCAGCTTATTCCACTCATTCACCAAGTAAAAAACCTAGTTCTAACACCCTTGCTAACTACACTCTTGCTCAGTTTCCATGGATGGTCCCTAGTTCTCCCATCACCAAACCTGTTCTGAAAAATTTCCTCTGAATTAATCTTGTAAAAATCCTTCAGTCATTTGAATGTCTCAATCATATCACCCCTTTTCCGCCTAACAACCAATTTCTATAGCCCACAGATCTTCAACTTGTTCTCGTAAGGATCATTCCATAGACCTGCTATCATTTTGGTCACTCGCTTCTGGATCCTCTCTACCTCCTCCCCATCAAGAAGAAACCGAGGTACCCAGATCTAGGCACAGTAGTCAAGATGGGGTCATATCAAGGCTCGATAAAGAGGAACAATAACTTGCTTATCTCTGCTCATCAAAGTATTCTTCAGATTCTTCGTCAAAGTAATGATCTGATGAGCTGATTTAGCCACTTTTGCATGTTTCCCCTAAACTTCAACTCCCTATCCACCTAATGAGAATAGACTGCCATCTATTCTCATTAGCCCAGACTGCCAATCTATCCAAATCACCCTGCAAAATTTTGACATCATGTGCATTCACTATTGCTCTACCCAACTTTGCATCATCAGCAAATAAATGAACAGTTCCCCTCAGATCCTTTCCTATATCATTAATGAACAAATTAAATAGCCAGATTAGATTGTGCCCTGAGGCAAACAATTAAATATCACATCTGATGGATATAAGATAAAAATATAAAAAAATCTACAATTGCTATTTTGTTTTTATTACAAGAGAAACATTAATGCAAAAGGATTACATAATAATATTAATTAAATGGTTGCTCTACGGGGATATCGCACAATAAAGCTGTTTATAAGTCCTTCTAAATTTAAATTATAAGCTATGTCTGCCTCCATCGATATAGCTGCTAGACCAACCAGTCTTTCTTGGGTCATTGCTGTTTGCAAATAATTTTTAATCAGTTTAAGCTTGGAAAAACTTCTTTCTGCACTTGCTACGCTAATAGTTCCTGTTAACGTAGTGATGGCACTTACCGCAATATGGCTGAACGAGCGCCCTTATTAAGCACCACTGTGAGGCAGGCTGCCTCTATGCTACACCCTGTCGATGGTACTGACAGTGGTCCAAGAACAGAACACGCAGCACACCACTAGCAACAGTATGCATTAATGGAAGGGCCACTACCCAGAGCAGTTTAGACCTTTATTGAATGTTCAAGTACAGGTCAAACTCCAAAGACTCAGTGTTGTTCCCCTCAGTAACAGCTCACACTGCCACCGAGAAGAACTCTCAGAACCGGTTGGCTCTACACCATGGCAGGCTCACCCCACCACCGAGCAGAGCCGCTCATTTGCTCATATCTCATCTGAGGAGTAACAGCAACAACCGTGCCTCAGTTAACTTCATGGGCTACAGCACTGTCATTCACATTACCCCCCCCACCCATGACCTGGGTGACAGAAACAGCCAAGCCTCAGTTAAAACTTAATGGGCTACGGCATTGCCATTCATCACCCAAGCTTCCAACCGGTTTCGACCTTAGTTGAGGTCTCATCAGTGATACCAAGGTGGAAGCAATGGAGAAGTCATATTTACCTATACGAGTTGCCAAAAGGTGTCTCACCTTATTATTAAATTACTCTGGATTTTGAGAAAGATGTTGGAAGTTTTTTCCCACTTGGTTAGACTATAATAAATTTAGTTTAATCCTTTATCCAAGTGTAAGCAAACAGAGTTCGAGCCTGAAGTATCTTCAGGACTGAGGCAACTCATGGTAAAGGTTGACCAAGTTCTCATCACTACTTGTCTTAGTATCTCCCATAATGCAAAGCACATCTCCTTGTGAACATGCATAATTCTATGCATTAAGGGAAGGGCCACTACCTAGACTGGTCCACCTTTACAACAAGTTGCCTCAGTCCTGAAGATACCTCAGGTGCAAACTTTGTTTGCTTACACTTGGATAAAGGATTAAACTAAATTTATTATAGTCTAACCAAGTGGGGGAAAAAAAACTTCCAATACCTATTACCATTAAGAAGTCCTCCTCCTTCCACCTTTTCAATGTGTCCAAAGTATTTCAACTTTCTTCTCTCAATATCCTTAAGGAGCCTTCAAGTTCTGGTGATCCTTTCTAGCACCCATCTGCCTTTCAGTATATGATATCCTCAACAGCCTTTTGTAACACATCTCCAAAGCAGCTATCTTGTTCCTATCGGATTTCTTTAGGTTCTAAGTCTCACATCCATAAGTCACTGTTGGAAAAAAAGAGGCATCCACAATCCTCAACTTTCTTCCTATGGAGATAGATCCATCCTTTCATATTTCAGACAAGTTTCTGAATGTTGTTTTAGTCATTCCTAATTTTCTTCTGAACAGCGATTCTTCACATTAATAATGGATCTCAGGTAATTGAACTTGCTGACTTTCTCGATTGTTTCTCCATTAAGGTACACTTAATGGATCTTCCCTGACTGTATTCCTTTGAGAGCAATGATCATTGTCTTACTAGGATTGAGCTGAAGTCCTCTGTTCTTAATTATCTCGTTAACATACTTATATATTTAAATCTAATTTGGGTGTGTGTGTGTGTATCCTATAAATGAAACTAACAGAAATAGTCTTTAAAAATGTAATGTACTGCTTCATATGCATACTGTAAATATGTAAAGCAATAGGGTGTGATTAATGGGTGGAGTGGGTTAAATCCAATGTAAAATTCATGTTAAGTAAAGTTTGCAGAACAAAACTCTTATGAAAGTAGGGATCTGCCTGTAAACTGCATTAACTACCCAACCAGCCATATTGGATGAAATATATTAACCACCTTACATTTCATATCCATGTTATTTCAATGGCAGCTCAATGGTAAGGGATGAGCCAAATATTTGGTTTTGCTTTAGTATTTGGCCAATTTGGCATATTTTTCAGATATTTGGCTTCAGCCAAATCAGTAGAAAGAGTCAGTATATTCAACTGGCTGTAGCAGAAATATTCTGGTTAAATACATCACAATAAACATATCCAATCAAAAAAAGCCTCCAGGGGCAAATGCTAGTCTTGAAATTCGGGCTTGCTCTTGTTATCATTCAGGAGTGAGAGGTGTGATTGAAGTCTGATTAGTGGAATAATGAATTACTGACCATTTAAAACTATACATTTAATCATACATGTTGTTTATTTTTTAACGGTATATATTAGAACACAGAAACTAAGTAAATAATTAATTTATTAACTTATTGCTGATATTTCGCTGGTGTTATAACCAGCATCTTCAGCGCACAAAAACACAGTTTGTCACAATACGCGAGACTATAACAACATGGTGTAATCAACGGACTAGTCAAACAAAATTGTAGCATCAACACAAAGACTAGAGTCCTGATTTTTGGCGCCCTCTATCTGAAAAAAAAAAAAAAAAAAAAAAAACTGTAGCTATCACATAAGACTAGTCCTAAAAAAAAAAAAAAAAAAAAAAAAAAAAAAAAAAAAAAAAAAACTAGTTTTTTCTTAAGATGATTGTCTCCCAGATCTTAGGCAAGTTAATACGGCCATATTTGTTGAGATTTGGAGTGTGTTTCAGTGCTTCCGTCGCCTCTAAGAACAATCTCTCCGACTTTTTTTTCAGATAGAGGGCGCCAAAAATCAGGACTCTTGTCTTTGTGTTGCTCCTACAATTTTGTTTAACTAGTCCGTTGATTACACCATGTTGTTATAGTCTCACGTATTGTGACAAAGTGTGTTTTTGTGCTGTGCTCTGAAGATGCTGGTTATAACCCCAGCGAAATATCAGCAATAAGTTAATAAATTAATTATTTACTTGGTTTCTGTGTTCTAATATATATCGTTAAAAAATAAACAACATGTTCGACGAACACATAAGTCTGTTCACACATTTAATCATACAAATACAACATTTATTTTACAAACGATATTCTATCTTTTTCAATTTAGCTACTTGAATATAAATTCTACCCTATGGTTCTTCTTTATGAACTGGTCAATAACATTGTCATAAAAAGTTGGTTGTAAGTTAATTTTCCCAAGCAACACACACACTTGTAAAGGCTGGCTGAAGCTCACTGGCTAGAGCTACATTGACTGTGTATGGCCTGTGTTTAAGCAACAGAGTGAGATGACGTGAAATGGCTATGCGCGCGCACGAAATCACAGTGCTGCTGCAAGGATCTGGAAGCTCCTACAACCGAGCAAGCATTGGCCTTCGATATACAACGCAAAGCTCAATGATTGCCATGCAAGCTTAAGATGTCTCTTCTGTCTACAAAAATAAAAGCCTAAATGGAATGCTTATAAATGCATGCATTTATTAACAAATAAATATTACTTTCTCAATTAATGAGCTTGCGCAGCAAGCATAGCAAGCATGGAGAATTCCCTCCTAAAGCCTCCCCTTATTTTGCAGGTTTCCAAGGCTAATGAGTAAGCTTATTCCACAGTACAATTTCTCACAATTTTTTTATTTTTTTTTTGCACTAAATACCAGCGTATTCCTGGAAAGAGTTTTTTTTCTTCATTAGTCAGAAAGATTTATGAAGAAACCAGACAAATGCTACTCCAAAAATGCTGAAAAACTCACTTCCTTACATCATAATTTATCACAAATTCATTTCAATTATTAAATCCAGAATTATTCTCTATATTTTACAAGTTTGGGTAATATTTTTGTTATTAGAAGAAATAAGTGCAACATTTTTTTCCCTGAATTTTATGTTGTACTGTTTTTGAAATAAAATGTTCTCTATGAAATTAAATGATAGTTTTATTATATCAAAATGGAGAATATTATGGATCAATCCATATTTTACAGCCAAATGTAGAAAGAAAGTGAAGTTACAAAAATTTATCAGGAAACTTATGAGAGCAAGATCAGAATCAGAGTTGACTTGCACTATTTAAAGAGCACAAATTTTACCCACAATCCATATTCGCCTTTTATTAATGCATTGAGTAAGTTTCACTAGCCTGAAATACAAGGCTTCAAACTGACCAAGTTCAAAAAAATTACAAGTGGAAATGAAGAAAAAGCTCATTCAATGCAGTAACTAAGCTATGTCAGAAAGTTAAATTCTTCTTAAGTGATCTCTAGATAGGTGCTTAATAAATATTATACTATAAAGCTGAGAAGCTTATATTTGTCTTGCATAGATATTATAAAAGACAATATCACAAATTCATCTATATTTTATAGCAAAATGTGGAAACAAGTGAAAGTAAAAAATGTAAGAAAATTTTCTTACACTCAAAAATTTTACTAGAAAGCTTATCACAAGTTATCTTTTGACAAACTTGCTAGTAAACTTTTAAGTTTCTTTCTAGATTTGGCTATGAAATATGAATGGATCCATAACATCCTATATTACAATGTCTCATTTATTTGAAATTGAAGCATCTTGGCTCTATACTTAAAAATTTGACAGTTTTTATTTAGGGAAAACAAAATTTTATATTCCATTTTTATCAGAGAAGATCCTAATAGTCTTCATTTTGGCAATGCAAATAAACAGAAATAGGAGATATTAAAGATATGTCCTTATTTTATAGCTGAATATCCATATATACAGAAACTTGGAGAGTTTCAAATAAAGAGAGAGCTGATGAGAATACAATCCTAAACAATGGAGTTGCCTGAGCTTATACTACTTAGAAAACTTTCCAAGCTTCTTTAGTGCAAGATATGGATTGATCTGTTTATTCACAATGCCAAAATGAATACATTTTGGCATTGTAAAACATTATGCTCTTCTCAGCACCAACTACTGTTCTTGTCATTTTAAGGTTTCTGCCTGATCTCTAATGAGAACCAACAGCTGTCAGGCCAGTGAAACCTTAATCAAAAGAACTAATAAAAGAGGAATATATAGACGTTGCCACAGTGCTCATATCTGTTTAAGCGCAAGCTAAGGAACTCCGATGATAAAGATTGTATTCTCATAAGCTCTCAGTCAATTTTCAAGGCTTTCTGAGTTTCTATATATATATACAGGGTGTTCGGGATAAATTTGACAGTTTCGTAAGGAAAAAGAAAATCTTCTTTGTATCTATTAAATTTAATGAATTGACAAAAAAACATTACAGGCAGAGTTAATTACAATACTATCAACAAGATTTACTCAAAATAACCACCATTAGCATCGATCACAGCTTCAATTCTGCTTCGGAACCTCGAACAAGCTGATGCTACAGTCTCCCTGGGAAGGGCCGCAAAAACTGTTTTAATTTTATCCATTAACTGGGCTTTTGTATTACTGGAAGTGCGATTGGTGTCTTTTTCAACTGCGCCCCATACAAAATAATCCATGGGGTTAAGGTCTGGGGAGTTTGGAGGCCAAACATTTGGACTGGTGAAGTCATAGAAATTTTCAGACAACCATTTTTGACTTTTCCCAGAGGTGTGGCAAGGGGCCGAATCCTGCTGCCATACATACGGCCTACCATTGGCTACCCTTGTTATCCAGGGCTTGACTACAGTTAGCAACTACGAACAAAGCCCGAATTCCAATGCCAGGGTTCTTCAACACCTGTTCCTGCAGATTTGCGAGGAATTCTGCTGTACGAACGCAATCAGATCGTCTGCTAGGGATCTTTCTTCTTGCTACATCCTCGTAGTCACCATTGCAAGTCTCTAGTTCATGCCTGATTGTTTTTACTGTATTCAGGGAGCATTGGGCAGCAGTCGTAATATCCTTATTTTGATGGCGGGCACGAATCATCATGATACAAGTTATTCTCTTCCATGATTCAGGTGGGTTCCAGCTATCCATCCTTTCTGACATCTTGTATATGAATGAAGAAGGGTCCAAACTTTTAAATGAAGAGAAGTGTGTGTTAATACATGTAACTTACGGAAAAATATAATTAATTATAAATATGTCAAATTTATCCCGAACACCCTGTATATATATATATAAACTCATATTATGTCTATATTTTTCTAGTGGTCACATGATTAGGTGAAGTATTATTACATGTTCTTTAATCTTTCTTCATTCTGCAATTTGGCCAAAACACTGAATATTCAGCTAAAGAATAAGTAATTAAAGGTTAAACATTGCAAATTAAGTTTTATAGATTTCGAATTAAATTTTAATGAATTTTATTAAAAATTTATATTGATTTGTAATGAATGCAATTTTTATTTTTTAATTTTCAAAACATACTTATAAAATTTAAATCAATATATTTTGGCTGAATATTCGTTGCTTCAGCCAAACCGAATATTCAGTATTTGGTATTTTGGCACGTCCCTGCTCAATAAACATGATGCAATCTTTAACAGGGTGTCATGCAATGTCATAAAATTATGATTTCTTTTTGTATTTCGTTTAGGCATCTTTCATCAGAATGATTGATTCCACCAAGGCATATAAAAACACCAATGGTTGCAGATTATTGCTGAGCTACACACACACACACACACACACAAACTAAATTTCGCTATAATAACAGGCGCACAGTTTAAATTACTTTGAAAACTATAATGTGCTACAATTTTTTAAGTTTTTGAACTCACATTAAATTTCATCAAGAGCACACATTTTGAATGGGGGGGGGGGAATTATGATTACTCAGACATCAGAGAATGCCACCACTTTACCAACTCTCAACTCCTTACAGTTTATGGCTAACCCAAAGCACACTATAAAGAGGCAAAGGTAGCAGTCAGTTTTGAACACTATATCATTCTTAAGCATCATGATCAACAAAGCAGCTCTTTTCCTACAAACCAATTTTTTTTAATGTAGTCCTTTCCAATCTCAATATTACAACTTGCTCCCCCTCCACACATCTCTCACTCTAGTTACCTTGTTTAGTTGATGGCTGCAATATCAATTTCTCTCCATGCCTGCTGCTCATTTTTATGTATAATCTTTTGAGAGTTGCCTTGATTCTTCAATCGTTGAAACCCAGGATCTGGCTAATATATATAGATTACATTTTTGAAATATGGGCATTTGCTCTCCACTGTCATTAGTCAACACTAAATAAAAACTCATCTAATTCACAACATGTTCCCTTCCTCTCACACACTCATTCCACATCTGTATTGTCTATAGTCTACCACACACACAAAGGAGATACAACAGGTATTAATTTGCAGCACCATCTTATCCAAAAATTAGGTATTATCATCACCACAGTTAAATCTAAGTGCTTGGATGATAACACTATCATAACTCTAAACAAGTAGAAACTTTCATCAAGAATATCTATAACAAGAAAACTGAAGAAAGCTTCAGTTAATTTCAATAAACATATCAACAAAAGCAACAAACACTAAAAGAAGAGAGCCATACCATCGACAAAAAGGGTCAAAAAATTGGTAGAGCTTTTAATTCAAATAACAAGTGAATATGATGGAAAACATTAATTTTAAACAAATATTTTTTTTTAATGTATGGATAATCTCTACATTTAAAAAAAATGGATATTCTGATAAATGGAACAGTAGAGTTGTTATCAGTAGAAAATCAATGTATTACTTTGTGATGTAATCCAAATTTAAAGCACTGTACTTGTTTTAATTATATTAATACTGTAATATCCTTCAATAAACTGCTGCCTAAAAAAGACTATGGTGAAGAATAATAAACTAGAATTTTCCATGTGATTTAATTTGCCATTAAATCACTTGTCAATACATGCATTATTATTATTATTTTTAATTAATTTTAAGTATTACATTTATAAAAGTTGCAAATCTTTGCAGTAATGAACAACATGTACTTACCCCACAGAAGAAAGCTTAGAAGGCACTCATCTGGGAACACAAACATACTGAACATCAAACAAAATTCTCACATTTACTACATAACCAAAACATGACCTCAAAAGATTTAAACAGAAAATGTGAAGTGAAGGATGTGAGTACTCTAGAATAGAGAAAAACAAAACAAAAAAAAAATATATATAGTGAGAGTAGATATTACAGTTTAAATAATCAGACAGAGTATATCCTAAACAAAATTCAATTGCTTCCTTTAATACTTAAGCTAAAATTTCAGTTCAACACTTATTTCATTACAACCAATTGCAGACCAACCTGAGAGCAAAAATGTGATCATTGCTCTATTCCATATATTATTCTTCGACAATCTGACAAACTTATTACTATTATACGGTATCTCCATGGAATCTGGAGACTCATTGTGGGAGGCTCAAACTAACTATTATACACACAAATCCTATCATACCATTCCTTAAACTCATTCACTGTCAGGGCACTCAACCAATTCTGGCAATCCATTCTACTCATTCACCACTCTCCATGCATGAAATCTGATCCATACATCCCTACTAACCACATTCTTACACAACTTCCATGGATGGTCCCTAGTTCTCTGATTACTTATCATATACTGAAAAAAATTTTGCGTATCAATTCTATAAATTCCCATTAATATCTTAAAAGTTTCCATCATGTTATCTCTTTTTCACCTATCAACTAAACTTTGTAACCCACAAACCTTCAACCTATCTATCCTCATAGGAAGCAGACTTGTCACCAGCTTAGTCACTTGTCTCTGAATCTTCTCTACTGGTCCCTAAGAAACGCAAGTGACCAAACCTGTGCACAATAGTCAAGATGAGGCCAAATTATAGCTTTATAAAGAGGGATAATAATTTCCTTATCTTTACTTGTGTGTTTTTCAACATCCAATAATCCTTTGAGCCATTTTACCAGCTTTTGCAATATGTCCTTTGAACCTCAATTCTCTGTTCAGCATTTCTGCTCTATCATATACTAATTTCTGGTGTCTGTCAGCCCCCACCCCCCCATCCATCCATCCATGCTTAGCTTCATAATTTCAAATCACAATGTCAAAAAATTTCTCTCTTTCAGATGGTGATAAAACATTCTGGGGAAAGTTGGGAATATTTAGCAAACATTTTTATTCATATTTCCAAGTACATAAGAGCTATAACACAAATAACATTACTTCAAAAATCAAGGAATTACACTCTGGAAGCTCATCTCTCATAGATGCTAGATGTGCTAATCACTTTCTCATTGTGTTCAGCTACAGCCTTATGCTTTTTCTACAAGTATTTTCAGAGATGTTATGCAGAACTGGTTTTCATTATTTCTCCACTTTCCCTAAGTATATAAAATCACATGATACACCATCCTTTTCTCTTAAATAGTCTTTCTCCCATTTTCTCTACAAATAACAATCTTCATCTGCATTAACTGGTTCCTCGTTTACTCTTAATCATGTCTCCCCTCCCACACACACACACACACACACACACACACACACACACAGAGAACACTGATGTGTCACAGGTTTTGCAACCTCTCGTGTGTGGGAAGGGATTAATATTGAAAAAATACTGTAAAGACTTATATTCTTATAAAATATTGCCTTATAAAAAAAAAACCCTATCTTCTATTACTATAAAAATCTCCTAATGTATGTTAGTATTTTCTCTCCTCTATTTATCAAATGATGCTTGCATTCCCTCAAGCTGTTACCTTGATTCCCTTGATGGACCTGTGGTTTCAGTCAGGATTTCTCCATGACTGCAGGTTGTAAAGAGTCCAGCTATTCCTGTCTTGGGCCTTTTTTCTCCATTTTCTTCCAACTTTCTTAATCATTGGGTCTTCCCACCTTAAGGCTGGTCTTCCAGGTTTCCTTTTGGTATCTCTCGGATACCAGTTTGTAACTCTGACTGTCCATCTGTTGTCTCTCATTCTGGCGAGATGTCCTGCCCATCTTCTTTTGCTGTTGTAGTTTTTATTATATCTGTGATTCCAGACTTCTTCCTGATTTCTGTGTGTCTTACGTGGTCTATTTTGTTTATGTTGTATATTCTTCTTTCTATTGCACGTTGAGTTGTTAGTAAGCTTTGTTCTTCTTTTAAAGTTGTGTTCCATGCTTATGTCTATATCTATGTTTTGGTTGGTAATTGTTGATTTTATTTTGTTGAAGGCTATCCAAGCAGCTCTTTTTCTCCTTGTTATTTCATTCAATATATCATTATTCATTTTTATGGACTGGCTGAGGTAGATTTATTCTTCAACTTTTTCGATGGTGTGAGATTCTAGAGTGATTGTATGATCTTTACAGTATTTGTTTTTCATCCATCTTGTTTTGTCAGGGTGTATTTCCAATCCAATTTTTTGGCAGTTTTGGCTTATGTTATTCAGCATTGATTCTAAGAGTTTGGGTGAGTGAGATATTAATACCAATCATCAGCGAATAATAAGATATTTAATATTTCACCATCAATGTTTATTCCATCTTTCATGTCAATTTTTCGGATGATGCTGTCCAGAGTAGATGTGAAGAGATTAGGTGATAAGACATCACCCTGACGTACTCCTCTACTTAAGTTAATTTTAATCGGGTGATTGAAAAGGGTGATATTTGTTGTGCTTTCTTTGTAGATATCTTTTATGAGTTGGATGTGCTTTTTCTATGCCTTGTTCTATTAAAGCTTGGAATACTGAGTTATGCTCAACAGTGTCAAATGCCTTTTTAAAATCTATAAAAAGAAAACAAAGTGGGATCTGGTATTCTATGCATCTTTCTGTTAGCTGAGTAATAGTTTGAATGTGATCCAACGTTGAAAAGCCTTTTTTGAAACTAGCCTGTTCTTTGCAGCTATTTTCATTGATGGAGGTTTGTATTCGGTTTAGGATGATTCTGGTGAATATTTTATGTGTGTGTGTGTGTGTGTGCTAATAGACAGATAGGTCCGTAGTTACTGATGTCTTCTTTATGCAGAATTATGGTCTTTGATGTTTGCCATTCAGTAGGTACTTTCCTTAATTGTATATATCGGGTAAACCTTTCTGCTAGAGCTTTAAAGAGTATTTGTCCACCCATTTTTAAGTCATCAGATTTTATACCATCAATTCCTGGTGATAGGTCATTTTTCATATGGTGGATAGCCATTTTTATTTCTTCAGGTAGGACAGATGGTATTTCCAGATTTTCCAAATTTTCGTCTGGTACTGGAGCTGTGATTACTTGTTTAGATGAGTCAAGGTTCTCATAAAACGATTTTACTATTTTTTCCATTTCACCTCTGTTTGTGTGTCTGTTTCCTTGATTGTCTATGAAGGCTGATGGTAGTGGTTGCTTTAGATTTATTTCTTTTTCTTTTTTTTAGGCTACTGCGGAACCTAGCTGCTTCTGCCAATTTTGTTGTTCTATATATGTCATAGTCGTCTTTGATATTCTGCCTCAGTTGTTTACAAATAATTTTATATTCTAGACAATCATTTCCTGTATCTTTCGGTATTCTTCTTTTCTTCAATAGTTCTATTGTTCTTGCTGATAGGCGTTCCCTGGTCTTAGGAGGAAGTTCATACGAGGTTCTTTCTTTGCAGTTCATTAATTTATTGTTAAAGTTTGTTAAATCTTCGTCGATGTCATTTTTTAATTTCCAGTCGGTTTCTTCCACCTTTTTTCTAAATTCTTCTGGGTTTATCTGTTTTGAGCGTTTTTTATGGTTGGACTGTGCTGGTATGCATTCTTCATTTTTTTTTATGTATTTTGAGAGTGGCTCTTATTGGATGGTGGTCTGAATGAATGTTGCAGTAAGTTTTCCCAATGACTTCGACATTTTTTATTATTCTTTTGCAATCTGTTAGGATGAAATCAATTTCATTTCTTGTCTCTCCATTTGGAGATTGCCAAGTCCATCTTTTTCCAGTTCTCTTTTTAAAGAAACTATTCATAATGTACAGCTTTTCTGCTTCTACAAATTCTGCCAGGAGATCACCTCGTTCATTTCTTTCCCCCACAGTCCAATGTATTTTTCTTCAATAAATCCTGTACCAATCTTTGCATTGAAATCTCCACACACTATCGTGTATGTTGTTTTTTTCAGTAATGTTTCTCGTAGGTGTTCATAGAAATTTTCTATTTCTTCTTTGTCAGCTGTTGAGGTGGGTGCGTAGGTTACTATTATTTTTATTATTATGGATTCTCCAATTTTTAATATTAGTGTTCCTAGTCGTTCAGAATGGATTGTACAAGAAATAATATTTTTAGTTAGCTTTTCATTTATGATGAAGCCAACTCCTCCAGCCCTTGTAGTATTATCTGAGGCTCCCAGGAAAATTTGGTTGCCATTGTTCCATTTTACTGTTAATTCAGAGCTTCTTCGGGTTTCACAGATAGTGAGGACATCAAACTTTACATTTTGCATTTCTTGAAGCAGGAAATCAATATGGGAGTCAGAAGACAGAGTTCGAGTGTTGAAGGAACCAATAAATAGGGTCGAATTTCCAGATGGTGGTCTACCTTCCTCTGCGAGATTCTTAGCATCCCCTACTCCTGCAGATTTCTCACCACCACCTCGGTGGAATTGCAAAGAGCCGCTGGAGGACTGGAGGCCTTTTTCTTCTTCTACTTGCTGGCATCTTTACAGTGGCCTACAGCACCTCTCCTGACCATGGTTCTGAAGTGCACCTTTGGTCCACGGCGCCTTATTCATTATTCAGAGCTGCCCGCTTGGGCTTCCCTCATCAGCCACCCGAGGGACGCACTTGGTAGGGGTAAGGTTCCCCCCCCCCAAGCTGTACTTGGATACAAATATTCCATCAGCTCAATTTTATCTTGGTTACCTGAACTTACTCAAATGTCTCCTCATCTCTCTTCCCCAAAGAATCCAGACCATATCTAAGTATATAAGTCTAGATGTGGTCTTATCAGAACAATTGGGGCGAAAATAACTTTCTTATTTCTACAAATTAGAATTCTCTTTACCATCTAGTTATCCTTTGTGATGACTTTACAACCTCAGTAACATGGCCTCTTCAAGTTCATTTCCAGTCAAATTCCCATCTACCAATGAAAAAACCAACAAGTTCAAAACAGTGCTATCTGGTAATGGAGCCTTAAAAAGAACTAATAAAAGGTAGATAAAAGGGCATTCAGGTGGTCATGTCTTCTGTTAATTAGCACTACAACTACACTTGCTAAGAGTTGCCAATTTTCATGATCATAAAGTTACTGAGATAAAAGCAGAATTCTGTTTTACATTTTTGCTTTTAAAATAAAAGCTGGACACATCCATACATCATAATTTAATACATCACTTTCTGATACCTGTCATTCAGCCACTCTTTTTGCATCCCTCAGGCCTTTTTTGGCTTGTATAACAACTTTTTGAACAGTATTCTATCAAATACCTTCATAAAATCTAGTGTATTGTAGTATCATTACAAATTATTTAATAGATAACAAATCCACTGGAGGGAGGAAATTAAAGTTCATTACAAAAGTTAACAGCTAATATCTCTCTAGTGGCACTGCATTGTCTCTATATAAACATTTAATGTAACAATTTGAATCAGTTAAAAAAATTACATTTAAAATATTATTTAGCAAATAGTGACATCTCAGTTTGCTAAATAATAAGAGAAGGATATCAAATTTAAAGGTTTGTTTTTCGGATAACCACTTTTTGAATACAAGAAACTGAGATGGAATCACCTTTATCAAGATTTGGTTGCTGTAGAAAATTTTCACACAGATTATTTGAATAATCTTGCAAATTTGATAGAACTGCAATGAAAAGGTGTTATTTTTTAATGGAGAAAAAACTTTAATAGAATGATCTGTATTAATGCCATGGTCACCTTATCTGGGCATAGAAAGTTGACAAAAATGGACGTAGTTCTGAAGCTCATTATGACAATGACAGCTGAATGCCCAGTACCAATAGTACTTGAGGCTAGATGAACAAGGAATGCAGTATATACCAGGAAGGAACTGAGGATATACTTTGTCTTTGAAAGCAGGACAAAGGCAAGAGTTTTTTGAACAGGAAAGGAGGTAGAAAACTTTTCTTTAAATTTTTTTTAACATATGGAATTATCCTATTTTGATTCATGTTAGATGTCTGCCTAGATAGAAAACTTAAATATTTGATTAATTGCATTTTAAATGGCAATAAAGCCATTTAAAAAATTCATGCATTAATATAAACTCATCAGAACAGGTAACGTGGGCTCAATTTGCAAGGGTTTTGATGATGCCAAACTTCTGACAAGATGGATAATGAGAGTCCACATGAGTTTATCTTCCCGTGAAGGCTGGTGTTGTACAGTTGGAAAAACTTAAACCTCTGCCTAGAAGCTGACGAATAAGAAAATCCATGAAATGTGTGAAGCATTATCTTTTTCAAGTTTGATGGCAAATTTTACACAGATGGATAACTGATCTTACGAAGAAAATTTTGGACGTTATTCTCTAAACCAGATGTGGAAAAAATCCTCCACACATCATAAAATTTGGCAGGGTTTGGTAAAATAGGGCTAGTGATAACTGTTCCTTCAACTTGCTAATAATATTTTCCTGTATAACAATTGCCATAAGTTTAATTATATGCTGGCCTGGATGGCTGAGTAGTTAGCATCTGCTCCCCAACTAAAAGGTTGCAAGTTCAAATCCTACCACTGTCATGGTAGTTGTGACTGTCTTTAATTGTGAAATGAGTTTCATCGCCTAGTGTAAGACCATGCCCTACTTACTGGGGGATCTAAAGTGCCTTGAAAAAGTCTCAAGTTTAGTCTCTAGAGCAGAGTTTCCAAACTATGTAAAAATAAACAAAAAAAAAAAAATAGAAAAAAACCTTTAGTACACTACCCATGGTAGTAACATACTATGGGTTTTAAAAAAAAACTTTTATTGGTTAGAGTCACATTAAAAATGAGAGAATTTTTTTTTGCTTTCAAAGTCAAGGGTATCTTGTAAAGGTATACTAGCCAAAAAACACATCCTCAAGTTGTTAATTTGATGTCTTTGATTATTGGAAAAAAAAAAAATGCAATATTCTTTGTGTAAAAAGGATCAGTTCCTTTATAAGCTGAAGAAATTAATTTTGAAAAATATTTATTGCTGCCACTACATATAAAATATCAGTTTTATATGTAGGAGTACTAATGAAGGTAACAATAGGATATAAAGAAATACCAGTCTTGTAAACTTTAGGCAATCTATAATTTCTTGGATACTGGTTGTCCCTGAAAGGTACAGAGTTTGATTACAGTTTCTTTATCAAAAAAAGTTGTCATTCATAAAATTTTGTTTAATTTCTTAACTTGTGATCTGGTAGGATCAGAAGAAAGTGTTCTATAAACAGTCTCTAATCAAGCAATAAGAGATACATTTCAATGATATTCAGAAGTATAACAGTAGCCTTTCCTTTATCAGCTGTACTTAACATATACTGGTAAATGCCATCTATGGACAGCTAGAAATTCATTTGTGAATTAACTTGTAATTATGTTACAAAGCTACCAAAGCTTAAAAACAAGAAAAACAATAATATTGAAGTATATATATATAAAATGAATAAACAGATTGATAAAAAAAAATACACAAATCCTTAATAAAAAAGCTGTCAAGCATTTCGGTTTAACTGATGGTTAAATGGAATGAATACAGCACAGAAAAACAATTAAACACAAGTTTAATGGGGGGGCCTGCTGCTCCCCCCCCCCTCTCTCCAATTTCTATATAGAATGTTTTGAAAAATGCCCTTGATACAGTCATTCTCAAACTTTCTATCTGGCTAAAATATATTGATCATGTGTTCTCTATTTGGCCACATGGTTCAGATACATTAGATTGCTTCCTCCTCCACTTCAACAGCTGACACACCCAGAATCCAGTTCACTATAGAAAAAGAAAATAATAATAATACCTTGCCTTTTCTAGATACTCTAATCATGTACCTTCCCGATGGCCTTTTCTTTCTCAATTTATAGAAAACTCACCCACACAGTCAGATATATACATAAACTTTCCCATCACTCTTACCCCCCCACCTCTCAAAAATACGGTGTTATCAAAACCCTTGTCAACAACAGAGCAATCGCATCTCTGTTCTACCCAGGCTTCCCTTTCAGCCCAACTCTCCTTTATTCATTAGTGCTTCCAGTCCAAAGGTTACAATGCCAAAGAGATTAACAAACTGGTGGTTCCTTTCATCCCTCTCAATACAGAGTACAGCAATGATATTACTATTTCTTATATTTCAGGCACCTCAGAAAAAATAACCAGAACTCCAATTAAATATAACCCTCTGCACTGCTTTCAAACCTCATCTGAAGATGGCTGCCCTTATCTGCTCTCCTAAGGATCTATTCCCTTCCCTCTCTGTTCTAGGCATTTACAAGATTCCTTCTTATTGCAAATTATCTTATTATCAAACTGGGAGATATCCCAACATCTGCCTAGAAGAACACAGGAAGTACATTTACTACTATGGTTAGTTGGGTCTAGCTTACCACAACTTGGATTCCTTTCACAGACTCATATGAGAAAAAACTATGTTTCACCACAACAAATATAAACTCGAAAAACTTTTCTTAGAATCAGTAGCAGAGTTTAAAAACTAACCTAATCTTAATAAATATGGTTGTGTTAAACTTTCCAAGGTTTGGGAAATCTTAATTTTTCGACCTCCCACTATGATTAAGATGAAATATAGAATCCATGAAATTTGTGTTTAATTGTTTTTTTGTGCTGTAATCATCTGTATCCACTGAATCCCCACCATCTGTATCCACTGAAGTTACTCTTGCAGAATCTTTTCTTTTATTTGCACAGAAAAAGAGCAGTTCTCCTCTGTGACCTCTTCAGCCCAGACTGCTTTATACACTTCTTGACCTGCTCATCATACCTGATGTTCTCTTTCCCCACAATTTTTAATGCAGTTAAGATTTTATTTGTCCAATTAAATCCCATGAAATCTATTCTCCTGATAAAGGTGACTCCTTTACAGTACAGTTCCTGATGTGACAGTCACCATTCAAGCATCCTTCTTAGTTTACCATAATTCCTTATATCACAGTTATGTTTGAACATCTTTAATAAAAACTCTCACATGTTTGCCATTCCCTAAAACATACACAGCCACTTTATTTAGGAACACAATCTCAAAAGCTATTGTGAAATGCAAAATTCGGACAATCTGCTATGGATGCATAGACATTAAATATCACTCGTGTTAATATTTAGCGGAGAAAGCATACATCCAAAGATAATAATTTAAAAAAAATTTCACATTTGATATCCAGTGACCATACAGTGACCATACATTCAGTGTCTCTGGACATCAGAAGGCTTCACTCCCTAAACCTGATGAGGTATAGAGAGTGAAGCCTTCTGCTAGAAGAAGTGGTAGGGTCGCAGATGCCCTTTTCATACAGAGTTATTAGGAAAATCACAAACATCCATGTCCATAGCAGGATTCGAACCCACAGCCTCTTGGCTGGAGAGCAGATGTGCTAACAACTCAGCCGACCAGACTGGCAGATAATAATTAACTACATTTATTTAGCTACTTAGATTATTACACTAATATTTAATGGATGACCAAGCTTCTTCATAGGGCCAAAGCAATATACTAAGCATGTGCACATAGGCACACCAACAAGAAGGCAAATTGAGATGGACTGTAAATACCCTCTATGAGTGCAGTGATGGAATCTTGCTGAAGGCCTCAAAATGATAGTCTGCCAGATTTCTGAAATATGATGCAGCCTAATTTGTTTAAGTTCAGAGAATACTGTAGTACTATGGTGGATTACAGAAATAGTCTGACTGATTTATATCTGTTTCCATATAAGATGAAATTTACCCCACTGGATCTAGTGTTTTGCATCCATGGCATGGTGTGCCACCTCAGAAAATCTGTAGTGTAGATGATGGATATAATAATTTCTCTATCTTTTCTAGAGATATCACTGGAAGACTAGTAGTTCTGCCAGTATATTTAAGTATGTAATTTTACAGGTGCATGGGATACTGTAGATCTAAATCCAGGATGATCTAAATGATCTTTTGGTGAGTGGATAAGGGCAGCTAATTTTTGGTGTGGTCTGAAAGAAATTTGTATGTTATACTTTTTAAGAATGTACGCAATTTTTTCCTGATGTGCCCTAGATGTAGGGGATGACAATGGATTTTTCTCTGTGTGAGAGAAGAGTTGGATTTAGAGAATAGGCAGAGAGCTATGTTGATTTGTGAAGGGAAAAGCCACTGGCTAAAAAAGTGTACAGTTGATTTTGGTGGAGAGGCTAATGAGCAGATTGTTCTAGCACTATATGCTGAAGTTTCAATAACCCCATACTGCTGCTGGGGGGGTAGAGAAACAAGTGATATAAGATCCAGTGGTAAATATGTGACTAGTGTTAAGAAAGGGAAGACAGTTACCGTTTTCCTTTTCAATGGTGAAACAGATTCTCAGGTATTGGCTGTTGAGGTGTGCTAAAATGTTTCTCATATAAAATTACTTAAAATAAAAGAGTCAATAGGCTTAGTTGTTTCTTACATATTCCCCAACACAGTTGAATGGAGAACCTCATCAATGTAGTGGTCATATTGCGGGTTTGAGAGAGGCAAAGTTTAAGGTTGTATTTTCAAAATGTTCTATGAAAAGACAATGGGGAAGGAGCCCCATAGTTGTGCCTTCAATCTGCTTGTAGAGTTTTCTGACCAAGTAAAATACCCAGAGTACATGGTAAAAGTGAACAATGCTAATATGTTGGGGGAGAGAAAGTATAAATGAGTTCTGAGATTTCTTTTAAGGGTCCATTAGTGAATAGGGAGGCTATATCAAAACTGATGACCATGATGTTATCTTTGAGAATGTTATCTGACAAATAAGACTTGAAGTGCAGAGAGTTTTTAACTTGGGAAGAACTGTGGTCTGTAATGAGAGAGCTCTTGGAATAAGTATTTGGCCACTTTATAAGTAGTTAATATTGTCCACTATGAATCTTAAGGGAGCATTCTGTTTCTGTATTTTGTTAACCCATAAATCTAGGGAGGCCTAGGATTATGAAACTATCCAAAAGCTTAACTCATATAATCCTAGACCTCACCGGAAATAGTCTAGGCATGTGTCTGTGTGCTTAGTATATTCTTTGTGCTCATGAAGATACCTTGTTGAACAAAACAAAATAATGACTTAATAATCTAATTAGCTAAATAATTTAGCTAATTATCTTTAGATGTACATTTTCTCCACTAAACATCAATAAGAATGAACTCTCATAATTCTTTTTGTTTACAGGACTTGTGTCTAATGCTGCCTGAGGTAATCATATGCAAGTAACATTAGAAATTCACTTTCCTTTCTCCTAAATACCATTCTCTTTTCAGTCTGATCCCATGGATTATGAGAAAGCCACCTCAAAATTGTCTGCACAGTTCATAGTCATATTCCTCTGAAATGTAGTCTATAACAAACATCCAACTATACATTTGGTACTGCTGATTTCAACCTTACACAAAAAAAAGTCAAATCCATTGCCTGTAAGACACATTACTGCCCTCATCTTGGTTCTCTAGTGGTATCAACTCCTCTGCTATCATCAGTAATGTCTCCTCCCTTCCTATTCATTATGTCTTCTGTGAATATGCTATATCTTTCACCTTCCATTCTAGCAATGCTATCTTCTTGTAGAAAGTTACTGGTATTTTAATCCACTCCTCCTTTAGATTACTGTGTTCTATTAACAAAGAAGGTGGCTTGAAATGTGCCCTAATCTGCAATCCAATTCAACTCACATATTTCTTCTATTGGGTTTAGGCTGAGCCTCTAGTATGTTTCAATGTTTTTTTCTGGCTAAGATCTTTTTTTCATGTTATTTTACTTTATTAATTTATGTGCCATGCACATATATATGAGAGTGATGGATTTAGAATAATTTCTTTGCAGCAGAGTACATTGATTGGGTACATTCATTAGCTATATTGCTCTGTTCAATGCAATAAAAGTTTGTTTCAAACTAAATTTCATAGCCTCAATAAAGCTATGAAATGTACTCTATGAAGTTCACTTTGTAGCAACATTTTATCTTAGTATACAATTCTGTACAGATTTTTTTAATTAGTTATATGTCAAAGATAACTGTAATGTGAAGAGAATTATGACATCATTATCATCAACAGCTTTCTTCAGTCACTGCTGGGCAAATATCTCTCCATGCTTGTTCCATTTTGACCAATCTTGTGCATCTCTCCACTGTAAATGGCCATATCTTTTTATTTATTGTCCCATCTCAGTGCTAGTCTACATGGTTTCTAAATCAGTTCTTGGTGTCCATTCTGTTGTTTGCTTTGTTCATTTATTCTCAGACATTCTCATCACACATCCTGCCCAGTGTCATTTATTGCCTGATACAATGTCCATTACCTTTGTTTACTTCCTTACCCAAAAGGCTCTTTTCGTGTTTTATCATGTTGTTTTCAGTTTCTCTAACTGTTTCTCAGTCAAGCTCTGGGTTTCACTACTACAGGTCATTGTTGGTAGTACACAGTGGTTGAAGATCTTTCTTTTTAACCACCTTACCGGCCATTATGGATCAAATATGCATTCCCATACGCTTCGTATCCATCGTATATTTCAATGTAATATCAATGGTATTACAATTTTAATATGCACTTCGCATCCATGATAAACTTGATGTCTATAGACGTCTTGGCCGGTAGCCTGATTAAACAGTGTGATAAATTGCCTTTAAACATATCTCTATGATGGTTAAAAACTTTCCATCCTGTTCTTATTCTAGCTGAAATTTCACTATCAAGTTTAAGTTGTTTGTAATGATTTGTCCTAGATATTCATACGAACTTACTATTTCAATCTGTCTTTCATTTATTTCTACTTGTTTTCATTGTGGAGTATTTTTACTGTACATTATTTTTCATTTGCCCATGTTTATTTGAAAGCCTATCTCAAAACTTACTTCATTTAATTCAATAATCATGTGCTCGAATTCTTTGGGTGATGCTACTATTTGTATGAAATCATCAGCAAATTATAGATTACTCAAGTATTCCCATCAACATTTTCAATCCTTTTTTCTCCAAGTTCGGTTTTCTCATAGCATATTCGAGGGCCATAGGAAATAATTTTAGTAGGATAGTCTCCCTGCCTGACTCTTCTTTTTATTTCTATTTCTCTTTCTTTTCCATTTAAATTTATTACTGCCAGACCTCTCTCATATATAGTTAATATATTAATATAAATATTGAATTTATTAAAATTCAATAATAATCTACAAAAGAAATTGGTATATTATATTCTTTTGTTTTTTTTTGCATTACTTCATTTAAGGCTTGGAGATCATCTAAGTTGAGAAAGATGTTCTGAAACCTGCCTGTTCTTTTGGTTGATGAAAATTTAATACACTGTTTATTCTGCCATCTATAATTTTTGTAAAAAGCTTATGAAGGACTCAGAGAAGAGTTATAGGTCTATTATTTTTTGTCAGTTTTATCACCTTTCTTATACAGAAGGATGACTTTTCCCAGTATCCAACTCTTAGGGGGGTTTTTTCCCTGCTCTGCTAGTTTAATATACAAGAGATCACTCTCCCTTTTTCAACATTTCTCTTGGTATGCCATCAAATCCAGGTGTCTTTCCATTTTCATTTTTGACAACATATTAGTATTAAATTTTATTCTGTTTCTATTTGTACTGCCTGACAGTTTTTGACAGTGAGAGCACATGAAAATCCAAACTACATAGAACACAATTCCTATAGTAACCAATTTTTCACAAACTGTTATATAATTAATAACTTCTAATAAGATCTTATTTGCACATTTAAGTTTTGCCACATAAATCTCAGATGAACATTTAAAGTGGACAATGTTCATTTTTTGCTTTTCATTTCAAATACTGACAATGATGGTTGTTGCAGAGGTTAAGTAATAATAATAATATATGTGTGAGTCAATCCTACAGTAAAAGGTTTCCAATCTTTTGTGGAAACTTCCACAGCTCAGCCAGTATCGTAATGCCTTTTGATTGGAAAGATCTAGGCTCAAATCCTGTCTATGTGAACCTTCATAAAGACTTGTCAACTGAAGGTGAGTCAATCAGTCTCATATGGATGTAACCGGATTTTTTTTTACCTCCAAAAACTCTGATTTTCATTCTGCAAAACAGACAAAATCAGTCAACAAACACAAAATTAACAAACATAATACATTGGCCTTACAGACTTAGTTGCTTTGGCAAAATTCCAAACAACAACATCTTTTATGCTGGAAAGGACATAAGGATCAGATAATCCGGAAACCCTAGACACCAAACATTTTCCAACCACTACAGGTTTCTACAGTGGCACACCAGGGGATGAAAATCATTATGCAAACATCACTACCATAGTTGGATTTGAACCTACAACCAGTTGGCTGAAAACAGAAGAATCCATTCATTCAGCCAACTAGACTAGCAGGAGTTTAATTTTCAAAAATGTAGATCCATATGAAATTAATTCCAAACTGATAAAAATAAAGCCTTAATATTTGATTCCTTTCCTAAAAATATGACTTTAATAAAAATTCAATTTTCTAAGTAGCAGATGGATATATTGACTTTTATATGGGTAAAAAGGTAGAAATTGTAGGGAGCAGGATTTTGTGTTATATATAGATCACGAAATAAAAAAAGAACTAAAAATAGCTAGTTATTTATGCTGTCATTCCTGCCCATTAGAAAGTTCAGCAATGTTGCTCCTTGATCACATAAAATACTGATAAAATCACAGAGCTATGAAACTTTTTTTTTAAAACATTGGAACAAATAATAAACTCCACTCCTGAAAATTTTAAAAGTTACTACATAGGAAATATGTAACAAAAATGAGCTAGCCTTTAAGTCAAAAGAAAACTAACAGACTTTATGATCAGCAGTAAATGAAAAATCAGTGATCACTACAAGTCTTTGTACAATAGATGCATCGCATGCTGAATGCAAAAATCCTCCATGTCAGTTCTGATAAATGGAGTGCTCTTTTAACCCTTGGATAAAAAGGCACATATCCTGTCACAAGTAGCACAATACCTTTATATAAAGGTTAACTGAATGGGAATCTAGCAGATTGTATATAAGAGTGGCATGATGTTCTCTATCAAAGTCAGATTCCTCCATGTCAGTTCTGATAAAAACAATATTGCTACATTTTTTTTTTAAATAGCATAATATGGAAACTTGACATAGAACACATACAATTTAAAGACAAAGCACATTTCTTTCACAGTCTTGCTTTTTAGGCATAACCCAAACAATCAAATAGATTTAATAACATATCCTAGAGAAAGAGAGAGAGAAAAAAAAAAGGCAAAGTAATAAAAGATTTCCTTAAACATATACTATTAAATACTGTATTACTTTCAATACAGTATTTAATAGTATGTATACACATTATATATTATTATCTTGATATTCTGTGTGCATGTACTTAACATCTTCCTCATTAAAGCCTGACATACTTCCCAAAGGATTACAAAAAGATGAAAGCAGGATTACTGGAATGAGCATGTGGATAGACATGTCCCAATTGGCAAATTCCAGGAAAACCTTGAAATAAACTTCCACAAAAGAGTAAAAGGCACCCAGAACTGCACAGCCTTATCCCTAAAAAAATAAGAGAATATTCCCCTGCTTGAGAAATGTAAATATATGCTTAATCAATAAAGGAAAGAAATTAAGAGCTACGTAATGTTAACTTGGTTTTCAAAGTTTCACTCTCTCTCTCTCTCTACATTTCATTAAATGAGACCTGAAGTCTGCATAACTGAAATTTTTAATTGTGTATTAATCTTATATAACTGCAATTAACATACACTCAAAGGCAAAATATATGTATCATATCATAAGATAATACAGTTTCTATGCTCTTGATGCAAAGTTTATTTTTATCTTTGTGTTATCTGTTCAAGGCATTCTTAATAATGCAATGGATACTATAGTCTATCTCTCTCTCTTTCACACACTTTCTGCCTAACAAAAAGAGTGATTCTGATAATAACTGAAAACTTAGCAAGAAATTTCCTTCAGTGAACCTACATCACAGCTCAAAACCATTTTAAAAATCCAATTTGGTGATGGCCTTGCTATATAAAAGTATATTCACCCTTTTTTCATTAACTGCTCTGCGGTAATAGTAAATCCCCCCATTGGAACATATTACTGGGATGTTCTGATTGCGAATTCTTAAAACGAGCATTATTATTTTTTTCCCTATCGAATATTTGCTTAACAACGTGCGAGGACTTAGTATGGTGTTAGTATATTACCATCGGATTCTGTTTTTTTGAAAAGCTGCAAAATATGTGATTGGGTCACATTATGTTATAAAATATTTCTTGATCTTGGGTGAAATCCCGCTGGTAGTACAATAACCGATTCATCCGATGAACATAAACATCCGAATACGTTTCTCGTGGCTTCAAAAAAACTGTTCTATTCATTGAAAATGTGCAAATCTACAAAAACGTTTTTGTGCGTAAGGGAGACATAATTTTCAAAATGCCCACTCAACGCAAAAGTATAAAAATACGGAAAAAAAGTTCCAAAATATACTGTTCGAGATGAAAAACTCATTCTCAAAAATGTATAAAGCTTACGGTGTACGATAGATGTAGTTTCTCACCATTATTAAAAATTTACGACAATCATAAGTGAAATATGTCTTCCAATTCTCAGGATTTTGTCATATTTTAATTTTGTAAATATCCTAATTCAATATAATTTTTACAACTGTACAAAATCAACACTAAAATTAAGTTAGGCTTAATCTGCAAACAGCACATCAGAGACGTACGCCACCTACAGATGTAGGAGATTTTGAAATATTTAATGATAAACATTGATATTTCAAATACCTCAGATGCGAGAGTTCAATGCAAATAATATGAGGCTTTACGTAATTAGTGTAAACATGCGAGTGTATGGTTACTATTATAATATATTCGTGCCAATTTGAGATTATTTTTGTAATGACTAGTAATAAGAAACAAGTGAGGAGGCTAAAGACTTCAATCTGATATTTTACTTAGGATATAAAATAAACTATCCGTTCGTTTTATATCCTAAGTAAAGAACATTTGCCCTTTGAGCTGTTTTGCATTTTTAGGATCGTATCACTAATCGCTGAAATCACGATTTTAATGACTGAACATTTTGGATCTGATGATTTGAGGAACATTCTAACATTTCAGATTTAATAAAAATGTTCTATTAACAGAACGCCGGTTATATCCCAAGTTTTTTTCTCTAAATGTACAAGTTTCTAAATTTTCAAAGCAAACTGCGAAGTATATCGCATTTCAACTTTAAGAAAATTGTGTTATCATCCAAAACGATTGGAGTACTGTACCAAAAGGAAGAGCCAAAAGGCTTCATTTCGGCAATATAAAATCACAAAGACAATGTTGTTGTTTTCTTTCTACGACACCACTATTGTAGTGACATGCACTATTCCATGCATGGACACAGAAACTCATAAAAATTTCTGCAATGGATATAAATAACTACAAAATACATTCTCAAAGAAGGCAACTCTTGATTATTTATCTCTATCTCTCCAGTGCGAAGGTCGATTTACCGTACACAAACTGATTCAGATTTATCTACAGACTAAAGTTGTAACCAAGTTTGGCATAAAAGAATGTTTTCTTGGAACAAGTGAACAAACTTGTTGCAGAATTAAGGAACTTCTTAGTGCTATAAAGTTTATTGAAACCAAACAAGTAAAGATACTAGTAACCGCATTTCAAAATTTGCTAGTTCATTTGTCACATGGAGCTTCAGAAAACACTGGTGAAAAAGTAGGATTGCAGAATAGTTCTTAATCGAAATTTATATACAGTTACAATAATACACATTCCGCTTTTAAAAATGTGGTGTGGTGTATATAGGTCTAATCAGGCATGGAAGTCACTAAGTTATAGGTCTTTATGGCATATTTCAAGAACTCGTAGGATAAAGCAGTTATCTTCATTCTTTAGTGTTGTGAGCTACAGAACTCGAAGATTTCTCCAAAGGAAATGGTTGCAACCCTCGTTTTTGACGTGAGGGGAACGGAAGTGATGTCTTAAAATAGCACCATAAATATGTCTCCCAAAAGCAATAAATTTCGGTAGGTTGCAAAGAACTGGCGAATTCAACTTGTGGAATCCTCAAAAAAAAATATCTGACGCTGATTCGGAACATTTAAGAAAAGTAAGCATTTTTAACTATTTAGATAATTAGATATTTTATATAATATTCAGTATGTTCATCTTATTTCAGGAAACTGATTTGGCAGAATGTTCAATGGAATGTGAAGGTATACAGTACCGTAACGATGGTATGAAGCGCCTGTGGCAAGTGTCTAACTTGCGTCCCCAACCTAAAAATGTCAAAAATTTTGAAAAATTTAAATCTAACAAGTTAAATTTTACTAAATGCAATATATTAAATACTTTCTATTAACCCCATCAAAATGAGTTGCAGAATTTGTGTGTCTAAAGCGGAGTATTGCAGAAATTTAAAAATACATTATAAAATAGTGGACTTTTTATATTTATTTTTTACGTTTTGCCCCCCCAAACTTAGTTGCGTCCGTGGCGGGTGCCTCTTTCGCCACGACCTCGTTACAGCACTGAGGGTATACATCCTGCAAAATCAAAAATTAACCATACCGAAAGATGCTTCCTACTGAGTTTCTTCAAAGTTTATATACTTCAAATGAGTTTCTTAATAGTACAGATGTTGATTGCTTAATTATTACAATAAAAAATATCGGGCCTTCAATAATTTTGTGACTAAATAAACTAAATAATCGAATTAATGCAACTTGCAAAGAAAAAGGCATTCACAATACAAACAATTTTCAAAGAAACTTCAAGACAAAGAGAGATAATGACGAAAAGAAGACAAAAATAATAAAATTTTAAGATTATTGTATTTCCATATTCTTATTTATTTGTATATTTTGGATAAAATACAGTTTCATTCTTTAATTTCTGTTCTGTTCATAGTATGCTCTGTTTCCAAAAAACTTAGGGTCCTTTACCTTAAGACACTATTTAGCTGTATAAGTAACTCCCAACATTATAGAAGATGAACTCCTGAACACCGAGATGCACTCCTAATATTGAGATGAACTCTAACACTATACAAATCCTAAATCAATTCAGCTGTACACCACCATTATCACAATATGCTTGGCTCGCCAAGTATGCTGTTCAGAAAACTAATTCAGTTTTCTGAATTTTTTTCTAAATTTCTGATTGTAACAAACTCGTTAAATTGCTTTTCTACCTTGTACCTTTTTTATTCATTTTCAATGGTTCCATGGAATTAGCCACGTTCATTTCTTTACTTTCCATTAACTCTATAAAAACAAGAGAGAGCAGATGCTGTTCAATATCCATATTATACCATACCAATTTCTTGTTATTCTTTTTCATTATATTTACATTTGGTCTTTGGGTCAGCTTTCCTCATATTGTCTTTTCTAAGGACTATGATCTCCAATTTTTCAAAAAACATATCAACTGGTTTCATACACCACATTGATGCACTTATATGTTTTGTATTCTCACTTGCCTGGAGTTGAAGCATTTTTTTAAAAAAAGAATTTGCAAAATTATATTGAATGTCATTTGAGTTTTTGCATACCTTTGTTTCTAAGCAAATAGTAAAGTCATATTTACATTCTCAAAACGATAATAAACATAAACGCTGAACAAGAGTGGGAAAAGTATTTCTTACCCTTGTGTAGGCTGGAATTATTAAATCGAACATCTTATGATATAAATTAGTATTAGGGATCAGTAGTTTATATTGAGCTTGATTCATTCCTACTTTTCAATTCATCCTTCAGAAACATTTCATTTTCTTCTTCAAGGCGTATAGATTAAAAATCTCCTTTCACTATTTCTTTATTGTATATGACACCAAACTAAACATATCACCATATCATATCCAACTGGTGTATTTTCTTTCATTTTATTAACTATTAGAAATAATTTATCTTGTTGAATTAGTGAACACTTATTCTAGCCTATCTTTAATCATTGTTATTATTAAATTTATAATTTATAAATGTCATGATAATGGAAGCAAAATCACATATTTTGTGATTCCTACAAGATTTTATTAGAACTTCTATTTAAATTTTCCGTCCTCTTATTTGGCAAATTGTAAAGTTTTAATGGGACTCTGAGTTCTTTATCGGCAATATAATTTTGTATTTTATATATTTTTTTTAATAATATTATACCATATCAAGAAAGTTTGGCAATAAATGATCAGTAAAACGCTTTAAAAATACAATTTTGGACTTATTATTAAAAAAAAAAGAATGTGCGATTATGATCTTATTAAACACAAATATCTGTAGTTATTATTATTGGAACGAGATGATGGAAGAAGCAATGGCGGTGCAGATTATTCACATCTTCACATAAATACTGCATACTGAAACTGCATTATACATATGATATAAGGTTATTTATGAAAATCGCGTATGTATTAGCACAGTAATTTCCTCCAGAATTCTACTCACTATGCATGTAAACAGTTGTACATGAATAAATGTCGTTTCTCAATTTTGAAACGGATTAAAACAAACATGTGATCAATAATAACAAAGAACTATCAGCTGATGTTTCATTAATTTCAATTAAGAATGATATTGCTACAACACTCAGTTATTCATTTAATTCCTAAGTGTGCAAATAGTAAAATGTAAAATATATAAAAAAAAATCTGCTAAATGCTAAAGTTTAGCAGATTTGCTAACGCCTTTTATTCCTTTATAGGGAGTAGGGGAGGTCATTTTAGCCCTATCTAACTTTTGGAGTTGCAGTGGACAGTTCAACCGCCACTGGTAGCCAATCAAAGATAACTGGTCCAAGACTATCGCTAAGTTTAAGTGGCATCCAACGAAGGGATAACAAAAAAGTGACGCCATCTCGTGGTCCCCCTAACAAAATATGCTATTGTCTGAAACAGTGTGGGGTTTAGGGTCATTTTCTTGAATTACTGAACGAGTAAACCGGGTTTTCGGGAGAAACAACTCGCTTGCCCGTGGCTAATTAGTTACCCGATCAATGAAAGACTTACAAAAAGTTCCTCTAGTCGACGATTTGAACTGAACTTAGATACCTTTTTGAGAGGCCTTGTACTGTCAATGCAGAAGCCACTTCTAGTGAGCCTTATACAAAAATAAGATTTGAGAAATTAATTTTGATAACATTGAGATGTGTTCATAAAATCTGCTTCATCAGAATATAATCTCTCATTAATGATAAAGTTTTTCTGTTTTTAAATTACATGCTTTTAGTGTGTAAGCATTTTTAATATTAAAATCAAACAACTGACTGAAAAGGACCACACTATAAAAGTTTTCCTGCGATCTTCCAATGGTGTAAGCAGCCTATAGGTAAAGATTGTAGGTAGTGACTATCAGAAAGATACCAATCATTCATCGACATTTAAGAAATTACAACAACAACAACAACAACAAAAACTGATGCCATCTTTTTAAAACAAAAGTGGTGCTAGGAGGTCAGCAAGTGCCACGAGTTAATCAACAAGAATACAACCAGATAATATACGTCATGTGAATAAATGACGTCCATTGTTTTTTGGATTAAGTCCGTTAATCTGTTGTCAAAGAGGCTCAAACTCCACCATAGTTGTTTGTGACAGCTATTCGGCAGCACACAGTTTTTGTTGCCTGATGTAAGAATAATGCCAAACATCAATATTCAATATATTTATTCTGTAGTTCAATTTTCATACATTCACTCTTACCTTTGCTCAAGAAACATATATACGTTTATATAACGTGATTTATTAATTTAAAATGGAGAATTATTATATAATGCTTTACATTATAGTGTCTGTACTGACAACATCCACCAATTTTTATGCTTTCTGAGGCTAAAGCAGTTACACTTATTTTTATGAAATAAGTGTGGTTCGTTAATCAAGAAAATATTAAGCAGATAACTGCTTAATATTTTCTTGATTAACGAACCAAGAAAATATTAATTCATTAATATTTTCTTGATTAATTAGGCTATCATTGTTATACATAGATTGCAAGTGCTTCCACAGCATACTAAGTATAAGCAATTTCCTTATGGATAAAAAGATTTTAGTTCGAATTCGGCTTAGAATGCTTTCATATTGGCTTTTCAACTAAAGGTAGGTTACATGGTTTTCATACAGAGGGGGAGAGAGTTTTTTATTCAACAAAATAAGCAAAGTAGCCAGAGAAGACACATTTTGACAGACATAGCAGAATATGCAAATAGGATTAACCTATGGCGTTATAATTTTATATGCAATGAAATTATCTGATCTTGACAGGTCATTGAACCTAATACAGTAAATTAATGGGAAAATGTCTCATGTTAATTTTGCCATTTCATTTTAATAACAACAGGTTTAGCATATTCTTCACGATCAGATTCATTCCCTAATTTAATATAAATAATGTTGGGGATTTAAATCAAATTAAAGTAGATAAGACGTGACATTTACGCCAAATTATCAATGTAAGATCAAATAATTAAGAAATGTATCGGAGAAGTAAATTTTTTATGAAATAAATGTACATTTATTCTTAAGGAAATCAGATGCCAGTGGGATAATGTATATTGAGCGACGAGTACACCTCTTTAGTCTCTAACAGCTGCAGTTACTTTGGGAGTGGATTCCTCGAAATGCCAAAGTAATTCCACCTGTATACTAGCCCACGAAGACTCTATCATATCCTGCAGTTGCCTCATATCAGATAACAGCAGCAGCAGTTCTTTTCTGAGAGCTCGTTCCACTTTATCCCACGAATGCTAAACTGGGTTGAGATCTGATGAGTGGGAAGACGAATAAAGTATAATGGAGTTACTTTCATGCTTTTGAAAACATTTCCAAACGATCAATGACATAATCCTGCAAGAAATAATTACGGACAAACCAGAAAATAAAAACTGAAAATGATGTACCTATTCGAAGATACTGAAGTTGTTGGAGCCATTTAGTTGCGATTCCACCAGTATTCGTTCCAACTGAACTTAAATGTGCCAAAATGTTCTCCATACCATCACACTTCTACAACTAGCAGTATTTCCACCCTGGTGTAATCAGGGCCTCCTTATCGACTGGGCTAAATTAGCTAACCGAAACATTTAGCCCAGTGTGTTGAAATGTTTAAAAACCCAGTGTGTTGAAATGTTTTTTTTTTGTTTTTTTTTTTCAAATTTTGGACGCAGAAATTTCTGTTTAATGTGAAATATCGTGAATAAACAAAAATATTTAATTAAACAAAATATTATTAGGATTTTTTATACAGCTAACTAAGCAAATCATTAATAACATTTTCAAAACATTTTTAATCTTAACGATTGCTTGATTGCTTTTGTAAATAAAATAATTTATATTTATTTTAAAACTTGCTGACAAAATATACAATTTCATTTTCGATTGCACCATTGGCATTTTATTATATAGATGTACTCAGAAATGAGTGTAGTCTGCGGTCTGCGTGCTTAAGTACTGCATTCATTTTACAATTATCATCATTCAATATTTATATTGTTTCTGGTTTGAAACGAATTAAAAATTATCTGCGGTCATCGTTAGGACAATCCAAATTAAATAATTTAAGTATTCTATCCATAGAATACGATATATTAGAAAGGATAGATCATAGTGAAATTATAAATAGATTTGCGGAAAGTAAATGCCGCAAAAAATTTCATTAGAATTTTTGCAAACCTTTTTTCTATTGTGTGTATTTTTATAAATACAAATAAATTACCTTTATTATATTATACATATTGTGCATTAAATAAAAATGTGCAATGTCGATATATTTTAAAAGAATTTTTTTGAGATGAAAGTTATTTAATTAATTATATGTATTATTTAATTATTGCTCAATCCAATGTGATTAGGGCGCCAATTTTTTTTTAGCCCAGGTCGCTCAAACTTGTTAAGACTGCCTTGGATATAATGAATCAATCTGTTCATGTTTCGGTTATTTCCATATTTTGGCATTATTCACAGTGAGAGTTATCACACTGGTAACAAGGTCTTTGCATCATACATTGATATGTGCTCTCCTTTGAACCAAGCTGTTATTTGATCGACTAGAGCCTACTCTGGTTAGACTGCATAATTCCCATAATCCTCCATCAGCTTCTTACATCACAAGCTATCTCTCGGTACTTGATTGCCACTAATTGAATGTAATGTTTAGCATTTTTGACACCGTTGTGCATGAACATCCCAGAAGATGGGCAGTTTTTGTAACACCAGGGCTTGTGGTACCAGCAAGCGCTGGTGTTGGAAATGACTAGATGATTTTATTGACAATGTTGAAATCAATAGATCGCACTGTTGGCCTATTTCGAGTCGAACTGAATAAGCATATTAGCTTTCAATTTTCCGTAACTTTTGATTGCATAGCCAGTATTTGAAAGTGACCCTTTTCTCTGATGAAGTAGTGGATATTATTCATAACACCATGTACTTAACTGGCCACTCATTCTTGTTGCAGTGAAGCATTTTGATTTTATAAAGTCCCTGTCATGTTAAGTTTTGAAGTGAATGCATATGAAAAGAAAATGAGTAAGAATCATATTTGGACTATTTATTTTTCTAATTTCTTGCGGAAGAATGAGGCACTCCTATTTAAATATCTTCCTCCTCCCTGTGCAGCTACCATTCAGAAAACGCAAATTTTATGGAGGGAAAATAAATAATTCGAAGAGCCTTTTTTTCAAATAATTCTATCCATTTAAGGTTGAAACAAATAGCACACTAGTACTGAAAGGTAATACTGTATAATCTTGGACATTACTTCTTTCGAGTCTTTGCTTCAGGGATCCAATAAAGAAGGCTCACAGCTTAGAACATTTGAGAATCTTCAAGACTAACTGCATGTAGATTTTCCTCCCATTAAGTTGATTTTACACGAAACTTGAAATATTATGTATCCTATTATTTTATTGAAAATATTTTATATGTAAAAAACGTGAGTCAAGAAAAGTAGTTCTTTTCAATTAAGAAAGCAGACATTAAGGCAAAAGTGGTTACTTTACTAGCAATAATTTTACTAATAATTTTGTTATTCCTCGAATTTTCGAAGGCAGTTTGTATTCTCAACAACTAAAACAAAGTTTTAAATATGAATTGATATCGTGAAGAAAAATGAATGGCTTTTTGTGTAAATGAAATAAATTTTCCCTTTCTAATATCTTAGTGTTTTCTATTGACAAACACTCAACTGACTGACTGCTTATTTTCTTGAATTTCGGTGGTTTCTTGTAGATTTTGCAACTGAACAGCATTCATGCTGCTCAGTGGGTATAGGGATCAAACAGATCACTAAAAATTAAGGTTTAGTAGCCCTTGATCGAAGTGTGAGCTTGCCCAGTCATTACTTTAATACAGTATCTTATATACCACATATTGGTTTAATACAGCATCTATTGATAGACCTTCACCCGAAAATCTCTTTAAAAATCATTTTAAATGTAAAAATTGTGAACAAAGTCTGGAATAGTTCAAGTCTGGTCGCAAATTCGGAAGTGTGTGTTTGCTGACATTATTTCTATTAGCCCTTTTATTATTGTATTGTCATTGTTCATTAAGATACTGTTTCAGTTTCTGAGGGGAATTTACAGTCTCAACGATTAAAATGTAATGTCAATCAAGAAGTTACTTCTAAATTGCAGCCAATATTCCGATTATATTATCATTACAAGAGCCCTCCAGAGAGTAAGGGGGGAGTCTATCAAGGGTGACCACATAACACATGTACCACACATAATACCCACTCTTCAATACATTCACATTATTTGCACTCATTACGTCCAAAGACAATCCATTCTACTCACCAGTGGCGCAGCTAGGGGGGGGGGGATGCGGAGGGGGATGTCCTCCCCGGGAGGCACTTTCACCCTTTTTGAACTTTTGCAGTTAATTCTAAAATAGTCTCGAGAACTCATTTCCAACTATTGTAATACTACAGCGAATTTTCCTCACAATTGCTGTAAGTGTTGCTAGTTGTGAGAGGAGTTTTTCTAAATAAAATTGATTAAGAATTACCTACATTACTATGAAATAGACTTCGCCAATGTCATCGACGATTTTGCTAACAGAAAAACAAGAAAATAACATTTTAGAATGTTGAAGTTAAAGTTTTACTTCAAAAATAAACACAGTGTTTTAATTTATTTCCCTATACGTCGTTTTGACTTTTTGTAGTATTTTTAGTGTGTAGGGGCGGCAAACTCAGGGACCGCCCCAGGCGGCAAAGGCTCTAGCTACGCCACTGCTACTCACGCACCGCTCTATGGGGAAAATATCTAGAACTCACCCTTTTCTTGAATGCACCCATTCTCAACTTTCATGGATGCCCTATTGTCCCCTCCCTACCTGCCATAAAACAAAAAAAATTCCATCTGTTGTTATCCTGCATGATTCGTTCAGAAGCTTGTGGGTCATTATCATATTACTCCTCTTTTTCCTCTTTGTTACTGTGTGAAATCTACAAATTCTAATCTCTCTTCGTAATCTATATTCCATAGTTCCGATATCATCATACACACTCTCCTTTTCACCCTTTCCAATCTAGCTGCATCAATTCAGAACCCAGAAGACCAGATAAACCCGCACAATAATCTAAATGAGGTCGTATCAAAGCCTTGTAAAGAAGCAAAATGATTTTCTTATCTTTACGTGTCAACGTTCGTTTCAGCATTGCAATTATCCCCTGAGTTGTATTCTCAATCTTAGCTATAGTTCCTGAATTTCCTATTTACTAAAACTCCATGATCCCTATTCTGGTCAGTTTCTTCTAGCATAATCGAGTCCATAAAATAAAATATGCTCAATAAAATAAGTTCAATAAAATATGCCATTGGATATCTCATTACATAGTCATTTTCACCTACCCACAATTCCAGCCTATTCAAATTCATTTTGCACTTGCACACACTACATGTCAGTTGTATGCTTGACTATGTTCCCTATCTTTGCATAATCAACAAATAGCTATATATCTCTATATAACAATGGACTGATCTTTGTTATACACAACTGGTCACCTTAAATCTTCTAGACGCATGTCCCCCTATACATCTTTTCAGCCATCCAGTTATCCAAAGTAGTAACTTATAATCCAATCGCATATCCTCAACTTGCAGCAGACTTCCATGCTGAATCCAGTCAAAAGCTTTAGCAAAGTTTAGAGGTATCATAGTATATCTAATGCTCTTGTCGAACTCAACTGTGACATTATTATAAAATGTGAGGCAAATTTGCAAGGTATAGATTCTCTTAACTTTTCCAAAATATTCACCTAAAGTCAACTTATGTATTTGGATATTTCCACTCCAGAGGTACAGATGGATTGAGATTTAGATACATCCGTCTGTGCTCCACCCTTGTGAAATGGAATTTACATGCATTTCCCCCTCCTCCACTCCCGTGGAATCTTCCCTGTGCTGAGATTCAAATTATACAGCCAGGTAAAAGGAAACATGCTGACGTCAGTCCCAATTGCTCATACAATTGAGTTTCTTCCTCGAGTGTAGAGGAGCATTGAGCTCAAATGTTGCACACAAGATTTATAGTTTTTAGCAAAATGGGCAGTTATTAGTTGAACAACAAGCTCTTCTCCATCCGCCAACCGCATACCATCCTCAATGGCGTTGCTCTTTCAAATTCATTCATTCTTTTACTTGCTACATAAGGATAGAATTATTTTAGGTTGTCTTGTCTTTAGCATGCATAATCAGTTTCTTTTCATACTCACACCTAACTGTTATAACTCTTCTGGCTTGAGCTTTATAATTTTGATAACGACATCATGCTTATCCCCTCAGTATTCCTTCCCCATCAGTTTTTTTTATTAAGAATTCTTGCTTAAATATATTGCACATTCATTTCACTCCTACCCTGTTTATTGTTGGACCTCGAGGGACACATGCCGATTTATATCCTTGATATATTTTTAAACAATTCCCATTTACTGCAGATATCTTTCTCATCCAGAAACCAATCTCATGGTATCGAAGCTAGTATTCTCCTCAGGTGGTCACAATTTTCTACTAAGGTTTAGCATGTAACCTTTTCTAAATGATTCGAATATCCATATACTTAGTTACTTCTCAGATCAGGATAGTATGATTATTCTCATCAAGCGAATTTAGAAGAGTTACGTTTTGTAAACCCCTTCCCTTCTGACACTATAATCAGGTCATACTCAATGAACTCGAGTTCCTTCTGCCACATACGGTTTAAGATCTCGCTATTACTCAATAAAGTCGGCTTCATCCTTTTTATGAGATTTCACTGCTATCCAATCAGAGTTCGGATAATTAAAACCATTTCAGATGTCTGAAATGGTTTTAATTATCTGAAATCAAAATCTGAAATTAAAAAATTTCAGATTTGGCTGAAATTCTCAGTAAAGCTGAAGCAATGTCAGAAACAACTAAATTCTGAATTTTTTCAGAAAAGGTTCGACGATTTGTCCTGTAGATGTCTAAAGGAAATATTCCTCCAATCGCTTCATTTTAGTCCAATTAAGATACATTTGACATTTCGCATGAACATATGGATATAATTTCAACTACACACGTATGTATATCTTAAGCAATCAATCTAAAATCTGCTTTGGTGACGCATTTCAATATACAGCATTTATAAGGAATTTTGCTTCAGAAATGTGTAATATAGGTTAATGTATGTTAATGTATCTAAATTTAATCTTTTTCTTAGATATAAATAATTAGATTAACATATTAATCTTAAAATAAAATAAATCCTCTAACATCTTTTATTCCTCAAAAGGAAACAGGTAGAACTCCTTTCACCTTAACTACTGTTTGAAGACTAGTGGATAGCCGCGGGTCTCCATCCTTCAGGCATTTACTGATAGTGAATCGAAAGTATCAATAAATCAAAGCTTTTCGGGGAGAGAGAGTACTGTAGACAAGGTATAGGATAGAGAAAAAAAGTTTTTTTTTGAAAAAAAAAAACTTTTTTTCTCTATCCTATATACAGGAATAAGTATGAGTGAGTATTATATAAACAGATCACATGCATTTTAAGCTTTAAAGCATAAAATAACATAGCATGCATTTTTTCCTAGCTATTTAAATTCCATAATTAAATCAATGATCCTTCCATAAATAAATGCATATTGCATAATAAAGAAAATATCTTTATTGCATAATAAAGAAAATATCAGCATACCTATCTCTTCTAGAGCTAATCCATATTCACTTTAATTTCATCCTTTTTCTATGAGCTTTCATTGTTAAAATTTATTCAGAAACATTTCAGACCCTGATTTATATTTAATTCCCTAGATAACAATATTTGTTTTGTGAATAGCTGACGAATAGCATGAGTTTCGTGATGCAACATTTATGGTTTAAATTTATCTGATTGGCAAGTGGATAGCGTATCTGCTGTCGGTCTGCTCTGAATCCCACTGAGGTATGAATATTTGTGAATGTGTTTGGATAGGAGGTAACTTTGATTGTAACTTAATCCTCCGCGATGAGGATTATCTGGAAACATTGATTTGAACATTAACATTGTGTGTGTGTGTGTGTGTGTTGATCAAAGATATTGACACACCATGAATATCATAATCTAATCAAAAGACAGAACAAAACGAAAAGAGTTTTATTTTTCGTTTCAATCTATACTCAAAAATCGAAAAAACTTTTTTTTCCCCCTTAGTGGAGTGCTCACTGTTCTACCAATAGCATTAAAATTATGTTGGTCTTGTTCGCTTTTTCAATATTCTTTTAGTTATCGTTTGTTTGTTTTTCTCGTTTCTTCTGAGTTTTGGTTAGTTTTCAGACTGATAATTTCCTAGATGTTTAAAAATAAAATATTCTCGCAATAGAACAAAAACTTAAATTGATTGATAAGTGTGTGAAACGTGATAACAGAATTGTGCAAAGAGTAATTAACGAAATGGAAGCCAACCCTGAAATAAATAATCAGAAGAGGAGAATAAACTCCTTCATGAAATTTAATCGGGCATTTTTTTTCTCATAAATTCTTCCCAGCTTTCAAGCAGACTCTGGCTGGTGTCAACAAAGAAAATCAGCCACCATCGTTGTTCTACATCATGTTCAATCCGATGGACCACAGGAACAACATAATGACGCATTTCTCTCACAAAAAATGATGTTTCGAAATTGATGGAGTGTTATAACACTATATATTAGGGTCCATAACACTGTATATTATTATTTGAAATAACGTCAGTTCTACGGTCGATATTTTTGTATTATGAGGTTAAAAAAACTGAGTTTCCAGATTGAGAAAAAACTTTATTTGTCTGTACTAAAAATGAACTAACTCGGAAGGCTAAAAAAATTGCTACGAAAAAGTTACTCCTCTCGGTACCTAGAATCGAACTGATTATTCTCTATCTTCTAGCGATCTAGCACTATGGGAGCAAACACAAACACCTAAGGATTACACATATATAATTTTCATTAATCAAGAATTATAACTACATGCATAATTTCGTTCTACTGATACTGAAATTGTAGTAAAGTACACATATCCACGGATATTAAATTCCAATTTAGATGTTAATTACATATTTCTTTCACTAATTGTCTGTCATTTCCAATTATCTGGGAATCTTCATTTCCCATCTCCTTACAATCATAGGAAAGTCCATGTTACCAGAACAGAGCTGTAAGGAATTGATTTGAGGAACGTGATCGCCCAACAGACATTTCATTGCATACCAGGTACTGAAATTCATCTAGCACCTAAAGACGTTCAAAAACATCCATGCTCACAATAGGATTCGAATACAAGGACTGTTAATTGGAGAACAGGTTCAATATCAAATGATAATCAGGAGAGCAATTTACTTTAATATTTTTTTAAAGTAACAAGTGCAACTGTAGTTTGTACTGATTAAACTAGACTGTTAAAAAATCTTATTATTTTTTAAATTTATTTATTTTTATCTGACCTACATACGAAAGGTTTCAAGACCTATAGCATATCAATGCCGTGTGTGAGGAAGTGGTTACTTGAATTTCAATCCATTCGTAAGTATTATACTATTACGTCACACAGTGCATTTTTGGGTTTGGTATGCAAAAATAGCGTACCGGTCCATTTATTGCCATACGGATGCGGTACATTTAGAAAATTTTAATTAACACACATTTACTTAATATCCATCCATCTATTCACTAGACATTATCAGATGCAGTATGGTCAATTAGTTGCTCGGTTGCACGGTGTTTGTTACTGTGGAGATAGATCCATCCTTCCAGATTTTAGACAATTTTAGTCATTCCTAATTTCTTCTAACGTCTTCTGAACAGCAATTCTTCACATTAATAATGGATCCCAGGTATTCGAACTTCTAATTTCCTCAATTCTTTCTCCATTTAGGTACACTTCATTCTCTGGAGCTTTCCTATCTGTATTTCCTTTAGAACCATAATGATTGTCTTGTTAGGATTGAGCAAAAGTCCTCTGTTCTTACTGATCTCATTAACTTTATCAAGGATTTTCCCTAGTTCTTCCTTTTCATTACAAAGAAGTAATGTATCACTAACATACCTCAGATTACTTATCAATCTACCACCTATTATAATTCCTGTCTTGAGCTCATCCAATGGTACATGCATGATGCCCTCAGTATAGATATTAAACAAGTAAGGAGAAGGTAAACATCCTTGCCTAACTACCTTTCGAACCTGAAACCAATCAGTTAATCCAACACCTGTTCTTACTGTGGCTTCTTGCTCTCTGTAGAAGTTAACTATCAACCTGATAATGTGTTGGGGAAAAGTCATTATCTCCCACAGTTTCACATACTGAACACGACCAAAAGTAGTCTATAAAACACATTACCATACGGAGTCTAAATTCTTTAAACTTTTGATGATCTATCTTAGGCAGTGGATCTGATCTCTAGTACCCTTACCATTCCTAAAACTTTCCTGTTCCTCAGGCATCTCTGCCTCAACTTTGGCCTGAATGCTATTTAGAATCCGTTTTAATAAAATATTGTTTGCATTAGAGATTAAACCAATAGTTCTTGCAATCCTTCGTATCTCCCTTCTTGTGTAGTGGTATGGAAACCGACTTCTTCCAGTCTCTAGGTCATGATCCGGTCTACTATATCCTTGTAATCAATCCATGAAATACTCTTATCCCTCCATCCCCTGTGGCTTTAATTAACTCTGCTGGGATTCCATCTGCATCTGAGGCCACATTGCTGTTAAGCTGTTTAACTGCTCTTTCCACCTCATGCCTAAGTGGAGGAGGTTCTAAATTGAAATTTTCCTAGTGATAGGGCTCCTCCAAATTTTCCTTATCCTCTCTGTTGTACACAATATTCTTCCCATCTGTTTTTGATTTCCAGTTCCTGTGCCTTCTCAACTGGAACTTCATCTCTTCACATTTATTAGCATAAAAATTGTCCTCGTCCTGCCTGATGGCTCTTCTGACTTCTCTATGTAAACTCTTATATTCTTCGGCCCCTGTGTCAAATGCCTCCTTCCGATTATGTCTCATGTTGAACTTGACATCATGGGTCTTTTGGTCTTCTAATTGGGCCGAGATACTTTTTTGGCTCTATCCTCTATTGCAGCTTTGACTTTTAGTATGGATATTTAGTATAGATCAAGTTATTTAATGGAATTTGCATTTTTTCCCCTGTCTATTGTTAAGATATAGGCTGTATAAAACTTGTTTTATATTTTGCTACATGAAAAAATTTATTAAAATTATCGTATACACTTTACTTATTAATTTTATATACCAGTTGAATAAATTTGCTTAATCACCTTTGCGCGTTATATATATAAAATGTTGTCATTTTTCCAATAATGTTATTCGCATGAAATAAAAATATCAGTAAATAATGTTTAATTTTCTTTTCTTATCGTTTAAATTTTCAATCTTTCTAGCTAGCAAAAAATGCGTACCGGCACCTATTGTTTTACAGTTTTACAAAAATAAATAAATAAATAAATAATAAAATAAAAATAATAAATAAATAAATAATAAAATAAAATAATTAATTAATTAGTTAATTAAATAAAAATAAATAAATAAATATTAAAATAAAACAATTAAATAAATAAATAAATAAATAAAGGCAGCGTCCACCTCCATGGAGTTCAATAACTCATAATAAATTCATTAAACTAGCAAGAGACTAGAAAAACCAAATACGAACGATACACAGACTGCCTGCATTGAAGTATTAGAGACGCAAGAAGCTGAAGCTTAAGAAGAAAATTCCTAAATTCATCCTTCATAGTATGTGTAACTAATTCTTGCATTACTTTATCCTAACCCAACCATTCTCCATAAATCTTAGGCCAAATGATCTTTCACCGCCAACTAACTCGTCCTTTTTTTATTATTATTATTAAATTATACAGCATTCCTTGTTACAGATAATTTTCATTGTACTATGTGGGAAAATCATCTTACTGGATGTCTGAAGTGGTTTGGGTTGGAAAATTGCCATGTTATATAGAGCAGTGTTTCTCAAACTTCAGATATCCGAGTACCCCTTCTTAAATTTTCATTATTACCAAGTACCCCCTAATTAATTAAAAAATAAATCCATTCATTAATTAAAAATAAATAAATAAATAAATAAATAAAAGCATTAATTAATTAAAATTAATTAATTTAAATTAATAAATTAATTAAACATATTAATTAAAATTAAATATTTATTTTATTTGAATTTATATGTTCATGTAAACAAAAAAATATGATTTATTTTTAAATTTTGGTTCTCTAGAGATGTCAGATGACACACTCATCAATTTCATTTGATCCAGATGCAATATCAACGTTTTCTTGTTGCTTACAGCTACTTGTATTTGCTATATTGCTCTCTTTTGGGGGTTTTATAAATCCAATCTTTAACCAATGGCAACAAAATTTTATCCATACGTAAGAATTTGAAAGCTAAAAAAAAAAAATACTGTATTTACTCGAATATAACTCTAATTTTTTTCCCAAAATTAAAGCTAAAAAATCGTGTTGCGAGATACGTGCGCGAATTTTCGGAAACTAAAGTTTTCAGAAAAAAACTGAAAATGGTGCGACTTACCAAGAAGCTCCTACTCGCTATCACTACTTTTGGCATCGAGAACAGTTTCTTAGTGTGCATCGTCAAAGTCATCTACCCAAATAGCGTCATCTTCTTTCCCGTTATTTCAAGCAAAAATTACCAGTCATTTACAAGACTTGAGATACGTAGAGCAGCGAAGAACTGCATATGATTGGTGCGGTATTAACAAAAGATCGCGCGAACCAAAGACATATTAGCATTTCAACAGTTGAGTTGAAATGCTAATTCCCTTCAACCGAACTCCATAATATCTGAAACACATTCACTATATATTTCTTAGTTTTAACACGTTAACGATGGTGGTGGTGTCAAGCAAAACCATATGTTCCACCGGCAACATATGGTTTTGCTTGGTCTATAGAACAGTTTCTGTTGGAGAGGGGATGTGATTCATTAGTTAGTGCCGTTTTATCCCGGTTGTCTCTAATTGCACTGTTTATTGAAAAATATGACTCCTTTAATTATGTATAGCCAAAAACTGCCACGTACCTCCTAACGACCTTTCACGTACCCCCGGGGGTACGCGTACCACACTTTAAGAAACACTGATATAGAGGAAAGTTCCAGGATTGTCGAAGTCTCAGCTCATCCATGCTACTAATGTGCTATGCGTTTGTAATCTTCCAATGAGAATAACGTCATAAAAAGCTCCTAGTGGGTGTACGAGGCACAGTCCACATGTGACCGCTCACTTACTTTCAGTTGACAAGTCCGCATAAATGTTTAAGGCAGCGGATCTTTCTAAGCAAACAATCAATATGGACTGGGCCTTGTTTTCATTTCCTTTTACGAAACGCATTTTACAATTTTAGCAAATGTCAGATGCGTGCATGTTCATTGGGCAATTTCTCGATTTACTGTGGTAGTAGTTTTCCTACATAGAATCGTGGTATTTTATCTAAAAAGATTTTCCAATGATAGAAAATTGGAGGATATCGCATTTAAGAAATTTAAGTGATCTCCTACTGAGTTTCAACCTCATTATATGAAGCAAATTTACTTAGACTTTATCGAGTCTGAGAGATTTTTTAGAATGAAAATACTCGACACTAGATGGCGCAAATATCTATACATATTAGATACAAATTAAACAATGGACAAGAGACAGTACCACTCCCTACCTAACACACAATAAATCCCATCGATGCTAAATGACTCTACTATCTGTATAAGATGCATTTCACAATGTCATCGATAGAAGTCATTTATCACATAAGTACCCCCCCTTCCACACACACACACACACACACACACACACACACACACACACACACACACACACACACACACACACACACACACACACACACACACACACACACACACACACACACACACTCTCCCAAAGTATAGATGCGATGTCTCTTTCCAACAGAAGTCTCTTTTGCAAATGCAGGATTCTGTTGGAAAGAGACATCGCAACTATGGATTTCAAGTCTGTCATCAACGTGTATGGTGACAAACGGTTCAGTTTCTTCAACATTCTCAGTCTGTACAACTCGTGTTTCTAAACATATGGAATTGTTTGTAAATAACAAAAACAAAAAAACAAAAAATGCACATTTAAATGACATATTACATGCGCTACACATGTTGAATTCCTTGGATACTATCAGAGGATATAACCTACCTACCTACCTATACATTACCTATACAGATACTGATGAATGTTTTAACTCGTTTAATGGTGCCTAAAACAAAACTGGTGTCGTGTATCACCGCTCCTTTTGAAGTGCTTTTTCATTTTGTAAGCAGTAACGCGAATTCAAAATACGAAAAGGACTTGAAAAAAATCCTCACAAACAAATTGTCACCTTTTGATTAACTTTTATTTTAGAAGTCATATCATGATTGGTGAAATATAAAAATATGACTGTCTATCTACCATAAAAGAAACCACGATTATTGCTGAAGGTAAAGAACTTATCATTCATACGGTATCATTGTTCAGTTCGTCCCACGCATGCGTAAAAGGCTGAAAAAACGGCGCCGTTGACTAGAAATAAGTAAACAGATGTTTCAGAGACTTGTAAAGACTGACGTGTAAATGTTATTATCTTCCTGTTCATTATTAATTTCTTGTGTTTTATTCAATTTTATTATTGTAAAATATGTTTGAAAAATGTAGGGAAAAAAAACTTTTTTTTTCCCTACATTGAAAAACCAGAAAAATACAAAACTGGACCAATATTTCCGAACATTGGGGCAAACAGAAAGTGGTGTTGGCACGGTTAATTCGCAATGTATGATCACCTTAGTCAAAAGGAACAAAATTAAATTAAGCAAATTTGACATTTCATTAAAAAGATTTCATAAATAAGTCTATTTAAAAAATACAGTTAAACTTCATAATTTGCAAACATTAAAGTGAGATTTTAAAAACCAATATTAATAATTAAGAAGGAGCAGAATTGTGTTTTGTTCTGCAGGAACAAAAAGCTTAGCTTCCTGCCTTGGTTATTTTAATACTGTGTTGAAGTGTGTTAAGTATTAACACACTTCACACAGTGTTTAATACTGTGTGAACGCGAAATTGTCTTTGGTTGAAAAGGTTCGAACGTGGATCTTTATTAATAGATTAAAGTGAGTGTTAGTCATGCTTTTAATTTATTATTTTTTAATTTTTTTATTTTTATGTATGTTTTTAAATTTAAAAATGGTATTTTAAAATGTTTTAAATTTAATTTTTTATTTTTTATTTTTAACTTTTATTTTTTTAAATGTTTTTAAATTAAATTTTTTATTTTTTAAAAATGTTTTTAATTTAATTTTTTATTTTAAAATTTAATTTTTATTTTTTAAAAATGTTTTTAAATTAAATTTTTTATTTTTTTAAAAATGTTTTTAATTAAATTTTTTATTTTTTTAAAATGTTTTTTAGTTTAATTTTTTATTTTTAAATTTAATTTTTAATTTTATATTTTTTATTTTAAAATTTAATTTTTAATTTTTAATTTTTTTATTTTTAAAAATGTTTTTAAATTTACAAACATTTTTAAGAGGTTTAAAAACAATATTAATAATTAAAAAGGCGCAGAATTATGTATTGTATAAAATCTTTTTTTTTAATTTCTAAAATGCTTGAAATTTAAAATTTTGTTTTTAATTTTTTATTTAAAATTTTTCTTTTAGTTTCTCTTTTCATTTCTTTTTATTTATTTTTCCTGGCTTGTTTATCTACCAGCCAGAAAACATATTTCACATTTCGGTGGTGCACCAACAAATAATTGTCTCGTTTGTCACTTTAAGCATGCATACCATAGAAATTCACTATCATTGATCTACAGTATGTGCAAACAATAAAGTTTGCAAATAAAATAACGTTACGATACTAGAAAACGCGCTTTAAATTGCAGTGCATGCTAGAGGTCACTTGTGGCGAATTCGCCTGCTCGCAGTATACAAAAACGCAAGTCGTGAAGTTAATACGTCTCAGCTTTGACTTATGCAAAGGTAAAGTCCGTGCGGTTAACGTAGTGGTTACGAGCTTCACAACCATACTCCTGGAAAAGGAGTGTCCTAGGTTCGATTTCCGTCAGCAACGTGAGGAGCTTAAGGATCGGCCAGTGAACACACGCTTCGACAGACATGGGATACTACAGGGAATAAGGAGCAACCAACCTATTCCGCGGGATTATCGGTTACGGAAGTTTACGCAGTAAAATGTGTAGGCCTGCACGAAAGTGTAACATACGATGACGATGAGGCAAAGGTAAAATATAGATGGAAAAAATATATATATAATTTCTTAGACAAAATTGAAATCAAATTTACGAAATAACATGATTAGAAATGCTGTCATTTATTATGAGCATTCCAGAACTGATCATCCTTCGCTTTCTATAAAATATTTTCAGTGTATGAGACTGAAATGATTTGAGAGAGAGAGAGAGAGAGAGAGAGAGAGAGAACCACTAATTTCAGTTATAGGCCACAAAATCTGCTGGCATAACGCAGAATTATGTCCATTTCCCTGCAACTGGAAGAGATCTCATGACTTGATAGGGGGTGTGTGTGTGTGTGTGTGTGTGTGGTCAGTTTGTTATGTACTCTCATTATAGAAACTAATTTATCTTCCTGTTTCCTACACTTTGTCTTCAGATCAACTCTAACTCTTCTGGATGCTGAAACCTACCAAAGTCATCTTGATACCATGCAGACATGATCGCATCTTGCGACTGCAACAAGGTACATAACTCCCAATTTTCATGCTCCCCCCCCAGCACACTTATTTTCAGAATGAAGGATTTTCACTAATTAGATCGGTAGCATATGTATCAAATAGGTATCAAATTATCGCATCGCTTCGATCGAGCAACTCTCAAAAGTATCAACAGCTATTATATATTCAGTAATTATACGGTTTATTTTCGGAAAATGCTCATTATCTATGTCTACGATAAGTAATCTTAAAGCATGCAATATTTTAGGTATCAATGTAAGAATAAACAAAAAAAAAAAAGGATTCGGTTTATGATTGCTCGCTTAACGACGCTTTCCAAGAAATAATTATGTCTTAAAAAGCAGAAATCTACTGCATTTACTTTGTTAATATTTTAAAAATTGAATTCAAAATATTTTCAACAAACATATTGCGAGCACAAAGCTAATCGGACGCAGAACGTTTGGAAGTATTATTGATGCAGTTAGTTGTTTAGAATCTCGGACAAAGCAGTTAAAATTTGAAAATACGAGGCCATTGTATTATGTTTGTAAATTGCGTTTTCTTTCGGCCGGTACGCCTGTCCCGTCAGTATGCGACTGACTAACTCACTTTCAGATGAAAAAGCCTTTCTAAAAGTTCTTCGCGTCCCAGACACAAATCCAAGTTTTTGCAAACAATAGACATTGTCGATATCGACGCAGCAGCTTCCAACACTCAGCTACTAAAAGCAATACCTATGTTGCCATGGAAACATAGTCATATCAATGTCTGTCGTGAAACGAAACAAGGATATAGAGACTTAAGTATAACTCCAGGTTTTAAGTTTCGATACTTACAAATAATCAATACTTCTGGTTTACTAATTGTTTATTTTTTTTCTAAACCGAATCGAAACTTTTTATGCTATTTGTAATTATGCTTGAATTATCGGTTTTAATATTGAATCATAAAGAAGAACGAAAAGCATCATTAAGCCTGCAGCCTATCTCTCTTTTCTTATCAGAATAAATCAAGCAATAATATATGTTTGATTGGCAACAGTTGGCAGTTGTCTTAGCGTTGATTGCTCTTTCTACTCTCCTCCTAAACCAGACTTCACTGTCTGGCACTCTGTCTGCCTCTACAATTCTGACGTAGCAAACAGCATCACTCCTCCCGGAAGTTCTTCCTTTTTAGCAGCCAATAGGAGAAATGTTGACACGCTGAGGGACAGGACTTCAACGACCTCCTTACATCTTCATGAAGAATTTTCCTCCACTCACGACGACAATAGACTCATGCGGCTAAGTTACACAAGTTGAGGCGAACCGGCACGAAGTTGTCACATGTAACAATTTATGGCCAAAAGGATGTTTTAATGTAAATAGACGGAAGAAGGGAGGGAGGGAGGGTGTTACTAAAACAGGACAGTCTTGAGGAATGCTATAATCAATTTACGGTTGAGTGGCTAAATGCTTAAATTATGTAATAACGATTTCCTTGTTTAATAATTGGATTCTGGAAAGAGAGAAGGGAGAAACACAATGCCTTCTTTCTTTTCTTTTCTTTTTTTTTTTTTTTTTTTTTTTTTTTTGTCATCACAATTTGAATTCACATTTTAGTTTATTCCTAATTATAAACTACGACAGAACAATAAGAAATAAGAACATTTCTTTTTAGGAATTCAACATATAAAATCAATTTTCTGTGCTAATCTTAGAAAAATAATATCAAGAAGCAAGAACGGGGTGTAGGCTATTATAACAAGAGTTAAGGAAACTACACCGCACTTACAAAGTATGCTTGTTATAACTGAAGACGTTACATCAATTAAACCCAGAATGACAAATAGTCTGTCGGTCATAAATGCGTTTCTTGATTCTTTATTGCATTTCCCAACTTAATTACCCTCTGAGTCAAACCATCGTAGCTCGGGGGATTTGAAGAAATGTTTCTTTCCTAGTAATGATCTTGATAATCCCCTAGTTATTGCTAACAGCAATAGGATTTCTTATAATGTGATTCTGTGTGATCATTTCTTGATACAATAAAAAGGACAAAGCAGTTTGTTTTCGTTATTGTTTCTGTCATCGATCGATGGAAACATACTCCTAATTTTTTTTATCGAAACAAATGAGTTGTCAATTGTGTACTTTTGTGGTGGTGTGCCTGATTTGTGGGATAGAAAAAAAAAATCGAGTTCCTAAATTAAATTCCAGTCACCTTCATTTGAGATCGGCTAACTTACCTTCAGACGAAAAAAAGCTCTTATAAAATTCATCCCATCCTATAAGGAATTTGAACCTCGAAAGGGTATTGTTAGTATTGAAAGAGCTATGAAGTCTCTGGGCGTCTCTCGTGTTCGCATGCTTTAATTATCAGATATCGTAGAGTGGAGTCTAAACATTATTTTCTTAGGCATGGTCTGCAAAAGATTTATGTGTTTTCTACAGCAATAGGTTCATAAAACATAAAAAAATTAGCTGTTCTATACATCAGTAACCAGCAACTCTAAATCCCATTTGCCAAAGCACAATCAAGCAATGCTTCAAGAATACTGAATAATATTAATTATGTAACAGTCTCTTTCGCTAAGACCAAAGAGTTTGAGTTGAAGTATCAGTTCATGATAACACATTCGAGAGTGTGTTTGTCAGTGGGAAGTAGGCATCGTCAGCAACCTGAGCTTGAGAGGGAAGTGTAGAGATTTAGTAGAATGAGAATTCCTAAACAGTCACCTGACAAACTGGACAGTAGATCTGTAAACACGGACAAAGGACATATTCATACTCAGTACTTCGTTTGATAAGTGCAATGTCTAGACACGTTGTACTTGTCTAGAACCATATTCATTCTATCTTCCCCACTACCTTTCTGGCACCAATAAAAGTGGGCGATAGTTTGTAAGCCCATCCGTTAAGAAGACTGGTGGTGGATGTCTTTTGGAGCGGTATGAGATGATCACCATATCCATCGAAGGCTAAGAGCACGAGGTAAATATGTTCTCAGCCAGATATCTGCTTTTCTAGACTGAATTCAAATTATTTGAAGGAAAAATCCCTACCAGCTTCGCTTGAGACAGATTAATTTATCTTTAGTTAACATACTCTGGACGATACAAAGGTTATGGTTATTTCAAAAATTCTGCATTTCGCGCATGTGTAGCCAATTTAGCGATGATAGTACACACCAATGTATTGGTGTGTACTATCAACAAACAATCATGTCTGTTGTAAGCCAGACTCTGTGTAAAACGTGCGTTCTTGTTTACAGTTTCTGGTGTTCATGTTCCGCGAAATTAAAGACAGGATCCTACTCGGATCTAATATCTTGAATTATGCATGACAGTGTCAAGTGTGTTTTACGTAAAGTATCTTATGGAAAAGTATGAATAATAAGTACTTACAGTCCCGATATCAGTCTTTCAGACTTCGATCTATTCCCTAAGTTGAAAGAATCACGCCATGGTGAATACTTCCCTATCATTGATGATAGTTTTATTGAGGTGACCCAACTTTTCAAATACATCAACAAAAAAGGGTTTGTGGAAGGAAATACATCACTTATTCAATTGGACAGCAGAGATAAAGGAGAATGAATATTATACTGAAGGCTTCTAAATGCATTTTGTTTAAGTGTTTAATTTAACACGAGGAGGCGTGTGAAGATCTTTTGAACCAATCCTCGTATTTCTCATGAATTCAATTATTTGAACTCAGATTTTTCTAAAGGTTCTCTTATTGTCTTTCTAGCACATTCCGGAGACAGAAAGAATAGGAATAGAAAGCGAAAGAATGAGAAACAAGAAAAGTCAGGGGAAAAAAAAGAATGAGGTAAAATATGTCTAAAGAGTAAAAGATAATCATGGAATTAATAATAATAACCGTAATTTTTTTTTCTTTCAAAATGAACGTCTTCCGAGTACAAGTTCTTTAAATAGTCCTGTTGCTGATATTTTTCTCGACAACTAAACACGCTTTAACAAGCTTATCAACTAAATTTCAATCGTTATCAGTATACGCAATTTCTTCGAAATGGTTTAAGAAGCTACATAAACTGACACACTTTTCTATTCGTTTCTTCATGTGTAAAAGAAAACAGTTGCTTAAATGCCCTTAAAAAGGCGGTAGCATACGAAAGATCGGCTGGAGAATTTCCTGTTGCCTTGCAGGTCATTTATTTGCGGTCCTCTGGCATCCTCTTTAGATCTTTATCACAGAAAGAGAAACCACTTCTGCTTATTAAAGCTGCTAAGAATAGTTTTTAAGGAATCTCGCTACTTCTGTATTACCGCAAGAATTTCCTACCACCAGAGTAGTTGAATTCTTCTCTATGTAATGACGATAAACACATTTGCGCATCGGTTGGACTGGTCGTAGCTGCATAACAAATGCGCTGCATACTTGAGCAAGATTAACTTGTCTGTAGTAGAGAGGGATAAAAATTGCAAGAAGCACCGAAAGAGACAGACAGACAGGTAGAGAGAGAGAGAGAGAGAGAGAGAACATTTCGCATTCCGAAGTTATATATTGCTTAATAAATCTTCAGCTATTATCACGTAGGATGAAATTAAAATGTGAAGCAATTCTGAAAATGGAAGAAGAGACAGGGAAGATGATACAGGAAAGGACCAAACAATAAAGGACTTGAATGAAGACGTTTTGACACGCATGGCACCGAACTTTGGCCTAAAGGGGGCAGAGACTAAGAAGAAAATGTTTACAGCGAAATATCTTAAAGTCGTTTGAAAATAACCATTCCCTCCATCATCTTTAAGAAGATGATGAGAAAAATGGTTATCATCATCATCATTATTATCTTTACTAAAGTGGTGGTTATAGTAATAATCTTTAATGCTTTCTTCATTATCTTTAATTAAATGATCACAGTCATGTTTAATAGCTTTCTTCATCTTTAAGAAGATGATGATCATCTTCATCTTCTCAAAGATGATGATGCTTATCATCGTCGTAATTATCGTCATTTTCTTCTTCTTAATCATCATCTTGAAAAATAATGCGATGGTTATTATCATCTTCTCATCATATTCGTGAAAAGAATGATGATGAACATTGCCTTCATTTTTTTCATCATCATCTTCTTAAAGTTGATGAAGAAAAAGAAGGAAAAAGAACATAACATACAGGGTGTCCCATAATTGTTAGTGAAGTTGTAAACTTTAATAGATCCAACATTATAAAATTTTAAAACATTATATATTATAAAAATATAGTACGTAATATAATAATATATTTATAGTATGTAGTATTTAATATAGTATATATAACCTAAGAATTATGGGACACCCTGTATATAATGAAGAATAAAATGATAATAAAGAAGGAAAGAAAAAATAAAATCGTACGTGTATTGAAGAAAATTACAGAAATGAGGAAGTGAGACTGGGACGGGTTTGAAGTAAAAGAATGGCGAACTTAATTGCTCTCCTTTTTTTTTTCGTTTTTTCTTATATATATATATATATATATATATATATATATATATATATATTTTTTTTTTTTTTTTAATTAATTAATTTTCACAAAACTGTTTTCTCTTCCTATAATTTCATTATAGTCTGTTATGCTTATCGAATGTTTGTTTTAGCAAGGAAAAAGGTTTCGGGAAAAAGACGTCCTTCAACCTTCGTTTAAGAACAGTTAACTTAGCCTTACCTGTAAAAAAAAAGTCTAGAAAATTCTCTGAAATATGATACGTCAACGACATATCATATTCTCTGACAGCTGGAGAAATGATGGCAATAGAAAGAAGCGGAGGAGAAAATCAGTAGAAACAGGAATCTCTAAAAATAGAGAAAAATCGAACGAAGAAATAAAAAATAAATATCAGATAAGAAAAAAATCCTTTCATTTTATTGGCTGTTTGTAGGTTTTCTATTGACAGTCAACTGCGAATCGATTCTTTCCAGTCTGTTGCTTTTATTAACGGGGTCGGTATTTGTGCTACTCACCGGGCTAAAGGGGTCAAAGAGACCTCCAAAGATTCAACTTTTGTACTATTTTTTTTTATTCACGGAGAGAGAGAGAGAGAGAGAGAGAGAGAGAGAGAGAGAGTATAATACAGGTTCAATTGTATTTCCTTTCCTGGTCAATATCTTGCTCTTTAGCACTCTTCACTAACCAAATTATTTCCGAAACTGGAAAAAAAAAAAAATCAAAACAAAGAAACATCCGAAAGGAATAAAAAAAATAAAAATAAATAAAAATAAAAAAAGGAAACTGATTTCGGCACAATGAAATGTCTTTCTATTTACACCTCGTCTTAGCTGTCGTTCGTGATTAGAAACAGGGAACACGTCAGTGTGATTTCCTAGTAGCGACGCGTATGTGTGAGTGCACGCGCGCGCGATAGAACAGAAAGCATTGGTTTAACGACGATAATTGCATACCTTCAATGATACCTACGGGGAATAGCCAGTTCTTACTGGCTATTGATCTGATGCTGCACTTAGAATGTTTTGATTTCTTCAGTAGCTAGCCTCACGCGCGTGGCATAAATACTGTTCGATAACATCAGTTTCCAATAGTTGCGTTAACCTACTTCTCTGACTAGCTTTCATTGTTGTTTTCAGCAAACGATTATTTTATTATTATTTTTTTTTCGTCTGCTCGTATCTGCTCAATAATTCAACAAAAGTAAAATTATTGACTAAAGCATTTAAATGAAAATTTATATATATATATATATATATATATCCTTTTCAATAGATGAAAAGGATAGCTAAAAATTCAGGGGAAAAATGGGGGAGAATTTATTGATAGATAATCAGTGAAGACGAATCCGCATGGTTCTTTACTTGTGACGTTTGAGTATTTTAGTAAAATTCATTTCATCTCAAAGCCTAAATACACGCTGCAGGGCAATCTATTTAAAGTTATTCTACATAAAATAAGTGCTTTAATATTATACTATTCATTTTAAATTATGGCTTCGCAAGTCTACACTCGTGAAGACCACGAACACTTGTCCGAAAGATCCGAGTTTAAATCCCATATGGGGCGAGAGGAACATTATGAAAGGACGTTTCAACCGAAAGTGAGTTAGCCAGAAACTGGATTCCCATTCATGAAATGTTGTAAAACCTATATAACATTTAGTACTGTTAGTCCTTGGTAAGGATTAGTTAATCCGAAAACAAGGCTTTACAGACCAAACATGGCACTTTTTCTGGCCTCCAGTGAGAAGGATGATGGCGGGATGCTTCTTTTTGGAAAACAGACAAAACCATCGACAGAACAATCAGTTAACAGAAATAATACACACAGGCTTGATAGCATTGTAGTCTAAATTTATAGAATGTAGTATAAACTCCAAAATCAAAACATGAACAAATTCAAAGAAAGCTTACCAGTAGCTGCTGAAGGATAGGAAGAAGACGTTTTAACTGAATGGTTGCTATTTTAACCATGCTTCCATTACAGTCGGAAGATCGACACTCTTCTTTTGGATGAGTTTGAATCCATCTAGGACTCAGATTTTATGCACCTGAAGATGATATGGGTTTCATACTACAAAACACACAAACTGGACAAAGAACACACGAATTTAACAGCCGTTATATATTCACCTCGCAGCCATAGTTGCGTTGATTATTCTCTAAAGATCTTAAACGCCTACCTAACTCCTCCTACATCGAAGTCGCTATAATATTTGAGTCGAATGGAATTGATATAATTGATATCTTATCAATTCTATTCGTTATTAATGTCTAATAGAACTGATATCTAGTTAATCCCAGTCATGTTATTTTTTCATTGTTGTTTAATATTTGTATGTTTATGTATTTATCGAAACGTGATTAGTATGTACTATAAAGACAAGTAATATACTGTATTTAAAAGCAATATTGTAACTGATACATTGTCATTAATCATAGATGATAAGGAAGTGAATGTCAAGAATGATTTAATAACTGCACTTGGTAACTTATAAATGGTTTACACAACTAATTACATAAGGATGAAATTATTTCATCAGTATTTCAACAAATGTCGAGATTTCCTTGAAGCATTTTGTCAACAGCAACAAGAGAATGGGAAGGGGAAGAAGTTTCTTCATCCTGGAGTGAGACACTACAGTTGTATGTGACAGAAAACTGCGAAGGTGGGCGGGGGTATAATGTTTTTACATTTCCTTCCATTGCTCTTTCCCTCCAACCAAATGATGCGGTTGCATCCCACCTTTTCTTTCCCCCCGTCAGTGATCTCATTGGCACGTGAGGGAGGCGTGAGAACTAGACCTTCGCCACATGCTGAATACCAGCTGCAGTATACATGACAGGTCAGAAGCTTCTTGTGACCTTGCTAGTATCAAAAAAAAAAAAAAGAAAAAAAAAAGTTATCTTTCCCGCCAAAATGCAATTTCATTCAAATGAGAAACAGCGCATGCGTAGTGAATGAATTTTGTGTTGTTGTTTTCAGATGAAGGTTGAGCTTTGAGGAGGGGATGAAGGATGTGGTTATGGAATAAAATCGAAGCTTTAATCCTTTATCCTACTGAGATTTATATACTTTGGTTGCTTTGGAGACGTAGATGGGGAATATACATTGAAAGTTATCTCCGTCACATTCGACATTTGGGACTGAACACTAAAAGCTGGCAAGCTACATAGAGATGAATTTTCCCCAGCTGTCAATTTGAAAAGCAGATTAATAAATTAAAAGATAGACAGAGAGAGAGAGAGAGAGAGAGAGAGAGAGAGAGAGAGAGAGAGAGAGAGAGAGAGAGAGAGAGAGAGAGAGAGAGAGAGAGAGAGAGAGAGAGATCATTAAATAACACTAATTACAGTTTTTCTTGAAGTGTCTGTTTGCCAACTTTCAATTGGTATTGACAAACTGAATTAACCATTGTAATTAAAAAATGACGTGGTATCCGTAGAAATATTAAAATTTTATTTTCTGGCAATATGTGAAATTTTTATTTCATTCTTATTAAACAAAAAAGCAGGAAAACAAACTGAAAATGCCAGATGAAGTCCCACGACACATTTCTGGAATATATATTTATTATTGCTTAGATTAGATTGCAGAAAGGAGAGAGAGAAAAAAATAAGTGAAAGAAGCGTAAATGAATACGCTCAAGTAGCCTGGGAAATCAATGTAATAATACAAAATATTATAAATGTTATTTCTAGAAAAGTTTCGATGCTACTCCTCTAAGTGAATTTTAATTTTTATGGCTATTTAGCCTATATTTGTTTATGAGTGTCCCTTTTATGATGTCATTGGCTTTTTGCTCAATTTTTAGGACATTACTGATGTTTTGAAGAATATAAGGAAGATATAATTTAGGACATACCTTTGTAGGATGTTCCTGTCATCTCATTGAGCGGCATCCGGCGTATGGCGATGAACATTTATATTATGACTGAAGTATGACCAAAATGAAGGAGGGGGTTAGATTGTGGAGATAGAGAGGTTGGGGTAAGACAAAGATATGTGAATAAAACCAAAGGTTCTTCGGGATTCGAATTCACGTCTTCCATCCAAAGGGCATCGTTGAAACCAAATAAGCAACGGAAGTGCATTGACTATGACAAATGTCGCAAATATTGTTTTGAAAATATCGCCTCATACTGGCGATATTTTAGAACGCTATGCGCACCGAAGGATCAGTATGAATATTAAATAAATAGGAGTTTATAAAAATATTTCCATAATTATAGTCAACCAGAGAGAATTAGGAATTATTTTAAAAAGATGATAAACTATTTTTTTATTATGGAATATCTGTTTATTTCTTTTACGTAATGATCCTGTAAGGCTATTGATAAGTTGGAATTACGATCGAAGCAACTAAAACTACGAGACCAAGGTTGGGTTAATTGTGCGTATGTTCTTCTGACCGGTTTATCTGTTTTGTGGAATTAAAAATTCGAGTTTACAGGATGAGAATCTCTTTCACCTCCGTATGATATTTGCTAAGGTAAACTACAGATGAACAGGCAGAGTTAAGGAGCAATTCTATATTTAAGTTTAGGTGGTTCATTTTCACATGGAATGGATGAAATATAACACTATATGGGGATTATGTACTTAACTTGAGCGAGATCAACGGATTTGTTTTTAAGTTGCAAATTTTCCGGACCAAACAATTAAAAAACAAACAAATATGTATTCTTAATATATTTTTGTAAGCATTCTACTTCACTTAGTTATAATTAGATCAGAATTATACCAATCTCAGATGTTTGTTTTTATTATTGTGTCAAGTGGATAGCAGGCCTCCAGAGTGTAGATATTATAAACAACTGTGACAACATAAAAATTAAAAACAAAACGAACTTTTAATAGGTACTAAAAGGACATCTGTTTTGTAAGTCAGTAAAAAAAATAAAAAAAAAGTCTGTCGTTTGGCATCTATCCTAACATTCGTCGTAATTGGTATATTAATTGTTATGACGTCATTTTAGAAGTAAATGGCTACTGAAGATGGCCGATTCTTGGAGAATGCCATATGACTGCTAATTAACCGTATGCATCGTATAATAAGATGCAGAGACTTTGAACTGGAATTTCTCTTTTTCGTCCATTTCCTGCCATTAATTAGATGTACATTACCCTCCCACTTACTGTTGGATGTCATGCAACAGACAGCTTAACAAACTCCCGAACCACCAAATGTGACATAAAGAAAAGCCGCATCCAAAAGTTTTGTCCCAGAACGCGTAAATCGAGTTGAAGAGTCATCTCCCAACAGATCTCACCCAAGAAGCAGTCATAAAAAAAGGATCACAGCTTTCTGTGCAAAGTAGAATTCCCTGTTTCTCTCTCGGCAAAGTTTTCCTACAATAAATTACAGCAGCCAGATCACACTGTCGTCAGCTGATGACGGTAATTAGAGGGGACTGGGGCAACCACGTGGTCAGCGCCCTGACTCAGGAACAACTTGGGAGAGCTTTTAGTTGAAACTCAATCTCTGTAATAGTTCTCGTTTTCTCAGCTTCCTCGACGCATGCGCTGTGAAGTTCGGTGGTAAGAATAAATACGATTCAAGCGTCCCTGTATCTGCCAAAAGGATCTAGTCCACTCCCCTTCCCCCATCACTTCTTGCGACGCCCAAAGCGGTACACGAGGAGACATTTTCTTCTTCTTTCCCCTTTTCTCTTCCCCCTCCCCCCATCCTTACTTTACTCTGTTCCACATCATCTCTGTAACTGCACATGCTATGGGACAGTACCGACTTTAGAGACGGAGTTAGTTAGAACTTTTCGAATACTTTTTTTTTTTGTTTGTCTGTGTGTGCGTGTGTGCACTTCGTTAATTTATCATTCATGTAGGTCTTCGATGTCTGTCAGAGTGCTGCCCTATTCCCAAACGAAGATGGAATCCTCTGAGAATTGGAAGTTTCGCTCTTCTGCTAAATTGCAACAATTCTAAAAGAACTCCCATTATGGATTGAAGTCGACTTACTTTTTGTTTTTCATCGTCCTTATCTTATATCAAAGAAGAGGTAAGTAGGGAAAAAAACTGTTTTTATTTATTATCTATATTTTTTATTCAATTTGTGTTCCGGCCTTCTTAATTAAATGTTTCAATTCTATATAAAATATCTATCTGGTGTTAAAAGATGAATATTTTAAAAGGCGAACGGTAGGCGTTTTATGGATTTTGAAACTGTTTTTAAACCGAATTTTAATTAATACTTTTATTACGTCATCAGTCAGTAATGTTATACGTCACTAATACAATTTGCGCATTTAGAATATATCAATTTTTAATCCTAGTTCAATTAAACTCACGATTTTTTAAAATTTAATTTCAAGAAGTGTATGTTAACAAAAATCAATGAGAAGATGATGACGTTCTTAATTCATCATCTCACAAACTAAACGAACAGCACTGCAAAGTTATTAAGAGGGAACTTTTTTTAAAAATGAATGAACGTAGCTTAGCTAACGAATAGTAAGCATTGGAGTGATGTTTCAATTTGAGTACGTAGCGGACGAAGTTTGTGTTTTATATCAATTGGATGAATCCCATATCACATAACATGAAGTTGTTAAGTTCAAAGCAGCTGCTAATTGGGATATTTTAGAACTTCAAACTTTGACATTTTAATAACACATTTTAATAACATGGGACGTATTCATGACTGTAATTCATGTGTGTTCACGGGACCGGTTTGCCCGTTCTGGGGGACGAAAAACTCGAGTTTCCGGGCGAAACCCTCCCCACACACACCTCCGTCGAAAGAGAGAGATCAGATAAAGATTGCTCACGTCACCGAAGGGAATCGAACCCAAGACCAAAGGACTGCATCTATACTGACTTAGCTACGGAGGCTCTATATGATGGTTTAATAATAAAATTATTATTGGCAGATATGACATGTGGACATTGTTGAGACGTACAGAAACACTGAATTAAAAATCTCATCTGAAGATAATAAACATAATCATGCACCATAAAGAGATACACATTTCGGCCAACTCAAAACGTCAGATACTGCTTTGGAGTTAAGGTTATGTGATAAATGGAAATTTTTTAAAAGTGCACAGTAAAGAAGCTAAAATATATTTACGATACGGAAAATTTAGAAAGGAAAATAAAGAGAAACATCACTTATGGAAATAAGAGGTAGAAGTAGTCAGCAAAGAAAGAGAGAGAGAGAGAGAGACCAATAGTGAAGAACTAGTTGGAGACTATTAATGAAAATGAAACATTTAAAATATAACAATGAAAAGCAAGAGCAGATACGAGAGTTTATAAGGCAATTTTTATTTCTGTTTTTATTTCTATTAGTTCAGTAATGATGAGCAAATATAGATATTTTTTTAAAAAAAAACGTTTTTTTCTGGTAATAACAATATTAAGTGTTAGGGTCATATTCATATCCTTCGAATCAGCATCGACATCACTAGGCCTCCACAGAGTCAAAAGACCCAAAGCGGAAAGATAAGCAATATCATTGTGTGTATAATTGGTTTTCTCTCTGCGTGTGTCTCTTGTTCGCAGCTCTAATTCACTTCTTTTTTTTCCAGGTCTGCTACCGAAAATCACATCGTCACCTGTCACAAGCCAAAGAAAGTTCCGGTCCTTCTTTCTACGAGCATGGTAGCCGAAATGAGGAGTTGCAGATACGAAGGCAGTCCGTGCTACAGTCGAGGATGCGGGGAACAGCCACATCTATTTGTTTATTCTTTGACAGAGTCGGCACCGTCACCGTTCGCCACTCCGCCGGCCTCTGTTTCCCCACACGAGAGTCCAAGCTCCCCTACGTGGGACAGGCACGCCGCGGCACTCCAGTACAGAAGACAGGTGACCTTCCCTCGCTACCCTTTCCCTAGGTTCTCCGCGGAGCAAAGTTACGTGAACGGTGGCGTGACCTCTGACCTTCGACACCATTCGAAGTACGACGATGGACACGTGAGTGGCCATTACGACAAAGACCAGCTTTCGGAAGGGTTTAAGCGGACGGACATCAAAAGTCTACAGAACGAACCGTCCTCTAAATGTGACTACCGTCGACGGGGTTCATCCGACGATGGGATTCATCCGGAGTCAGCAAGGACCTCGACGCACAGCAGTCCGGTCCCGGAAGACTCGCTGCCCAACCACTTCCCCCGGAAGGAAGCTGCGATACCTTCGATGGAGGTGGAAAGACGAAGCGATCCCGCCACGGCCGAGGAGACTGATCACGTGCCTCATGTCCTTGCCCCACAGTATCAGGGACAGCCGCAACGCCGTTGTTTACTGTGGGCCTGCAAAGCTTGCAAGAGGAAGACCGTCACCATTGACCGACGGAAAGCGGCGACGCTACGTGAGAGACGGCGTCTCAGAAAAGTCAACGAAGCCTTCGAGACACTGAAGAGACGAACTTGCGCTAATCCCAACCAAAGGTTGCCGAAGGTGGAGATACTCCGAAACGCGATAGAGTACATAGAGAGTCTGGAGGAACTTCTGCATGGGGCTAAGGCCTTGCAGCGTGTGGGGGATCTTAGAAGCAGCAGAGATGCAGACACGGCAAGCAATGGCAGTGATTACACGGTAAGTGCTTTCTATCCATGAAACCCTTCTATTACATGTAAATGTCACCAGGTGTCTCTAGGGCACTAGTATTTCTTTAAAAGTAGAATTGTAATTTTCGGTTCGGTCTTTACCAATGTGTCTTATTTTTGTGCTGCAGGTGGCGCTCTTTTTGCAGACATTCTTTTTGTTTGTTGAAAGTTTTATCACTTGGTTATACTATAAATTAAAGATACCAAGAAATTATATACTCGGTTTAATCCATTATCCAAGTGTAAGCAAACAAAGTTTGCGCCTGAAGTATATTTCAAGACTGGAGAAACTCGTGTCAAAGGTGGTGGGATACTAAGGCAAGTGATGTGAAGACATACCACCTTTGCCACGAGTTGCCCCAGTCCTGAAAGATACTTCAGGCTCAAACTTTGTTTGCTTACACTTGGATAATGATTAAACCAAGTATATAATTTCTTGGTATCTTTAATTTAACCCTATTTATTTGTTTTCGTTTTAAGTGATATTTGGTTAGAGTGACGAATTTCCGAGCGCCATACTTCTAATAATGTGCATTTAGAATACATGTTCAGCCGGGTGAATCTCTAACTTGTATAGCAGTCCGCTGTGACAACAATGAAGAGCAATCCTACTATATTAAGCAGCTTTTACTGCCATTATGTAGATTAATCAGATGCAAATTCTTAATGATGATATCAAGTCCCTATTAGAACATCAAAATCTCATTGTTGTGAAATATGAATTTCCTACCTAAATTTATATTATTTTTGCATTGAAACCATTCTTGGATCACAGAATCCTTAGACATTGATTCTGTGTTTAATAATACAGGCAAACTAAACGCTTGTAAAAGAGATTTTCTCAGTAGATAAATGAATAAAAAGGATAATATTATAACTATATCAATATTAGTTTTAATAATACTGTTAAATATGTTATTATTTGTCAAACGAGTTTATTGATCTACATGTTTTTTTTTTTTTATCATTACAACCGCAAAACAACTCTTGTTAAATTCAACCCATATGCCTAATTTCCTACTTCTAGTGAGGTTTCAACTTACAACAAAATGTTGAATAATTTATCGTCAAGTTCTGTTTTAAAGCGAATAACTTTAATTTCTTAATACCATTTTAACTTTTCTTTTCCCGATTTATGCAGAGCTTCATCAATGTGAGATTACCTACTATTTTGCAAATTGTGGGGAATTTTGACAACTGTACCTATCTTACTTAGTAATGGGTAAAGAGTTTTGTACATCCTCTGTACAAACAATCCCGATAGGGTCCATCACAGAACTTTATTGCGATCTTTTTATTACTTTTCTTTCATCCACTTCTGCTTTTTTTTTCTTTTTAAAATTCGTGAAAGGGAAAAAATAGAATAATTCCATGGAGAATGAAAGATAACTTTCGTTTTCGATTATTTACAAAAGCATTCTCTGAATGCTATGTTGTATTAAACCAAATCTAGTGCGACTTGTTTGGGAAATGGAATTCGATCACAGCAACCATCGTCAATTCATTTGATCAGAGACGCCATCTCATGATCTTACGAGGTTCCTATTATATTATTCTTTCTACGTTACAACGTACCCATAGAATTGTCTTTTGCAATATTATGAGGCAGATATTTTAATTCTAAATTGCAATTTATAAAAATAAATCACATTTCTTTATTTCAATTCGTTTTTTCTTATAAGTTTCATTTATTTTATTTTTATTTATTTCTTATTCACTTCTCAAGATTTCATAGTGTAATATTCATTACAGTTAATCATAGCCCATAACAAGTAAAGCTATGTTTACTACAAAAATCTTTATATACAATACAGGATCGGACACGTGCAGAAAGTATTCGAAGAGAATTACCTTATCTCTCAAAAGAAAATGATTCTGTTTGGACTAGTTACCTGATTTAGAAGGCGAATCTTCTTATCAGCATTTAGCTTAGAAATGTTTTCAGTCGTATTCATATAAAAAGGATTTCTTTTAAAAATTTCAACTTTGGATTGTTGGAAGAGACTCCAAACACTGAAAATATAAAATCAGCACGCTTAAATTCCGGTGTGATTAATTATTATTATTCGAACGAAATTCAATGTCATGAATAAAAAATATTACCAATTACAGACCACAATTACTTTTAATTCTCATCGGAATGCCAGGTATTAAAAATTGATGGAATTGATGCCTCAATGGTTCATTCTACAGTAAGTTTGAATGGAATTCTATGTTTGGGACTGCCTAGAATTAATGCTGAGTCAGTCAAAGTATTGCACTGATTGCGTTCATCAACTTTTTTTTAGGAAGAAACACTCGGATTATCTGGAAAATATACAGGAAACTCTAAAAACTTCGTTTTCAGAGTTTTCTGGATATCGCCTAACTGAGTTTTGGGTGAAAATATCTGTTTTAATTTTGTTTTGTGTGTGTCTTTGAAGGGATTAAAATCCAGTTGTTTTTTTTTTCAACCAAATTGTACATGTGGTTCCTTAGACTGAGATAACGCTACGTCTGTATAAATGCTGAAATAATTTTCACATTTTTTTTTCTTTGCTTTTATGATAGCTGGTTATACAACGATGGCATAGTGAAGTAAGATTGCGAAGATATCGTCCTAATAAAAAATAATAATTGGCTTAGATGAGAAAACAACAGTGATTTTCTTATGGCAGATAGAAATAAACATGTTCAAGTAGATGGAAAGAATATAAATTTAGGATAACGAAATCCAGGATACACAAGGAAGTGAGCTAAGTGAGGAATATTACTGAAAAAAAAAAAAACATCCAATAGACTAGATTGAGCATAGTATGCATCGAGAAGGGATAACTAACTGATTTAAAAAAGTCGCGTAAATGAAACGAGGGAAACTATTTAATTATAATTGGCTAGCTTAGTGCTAAAGCCAAAGCCTTGCAATTTTCATGTGTTATGAGTTTTCTATGCTAGTGAATGCAGTAAGTTTATTTATTGCGCGACAGACAACAATTGCTAGAAACCATAAGGAGAGAGAGAGAGAGAGAGAGAGAGAGAGAGAGAGAGAGAGAGAGAGACCGAGCTCAGCAGCCTTTCTGATGAACTTTGTGTACTTGGAATGAATTCACTGACCAAACAGCGGTAGGCAGCATGTCGATGACGGTACGAACAAGTAATGCCAGCCGTAGTGATCATCGTAAACATGGATGAGAAGCCCAATTTGACTTGACTCAAACTTAATCCTCCAAAACCAGAATTTTAAAGATTGGTGTTAAAATCAGATGTAGGTTGATGACTAAAATTCCTTCTGTTTTCTTCTTTTTGCGGAATGAAGTTTTTAAACAATAAGGTAAAAAAAAACGGATAAAATTGGAGAAAGTGGGAATATAAAAACTCCTGGGGAGAGACGGAAGCAAAGCTAGTATTACTCTTTCATTTGGCCTTCTTTTCAAAATATGATCAAAGCAATAAAGATTTTTCTTTCTTTCTTTCTTTTTTTTTTTTTTTTTTGTTTCCAACTTCCATGATCAATGCGAAGTTTTTCAGTTTTAATTGTGTTCGGTATTTGTCTTTTCTTAATAAGCTTCCGAATTTCTTTTTCTGTTATTGTTAAAAAATTCCTGTGCGTTACTTTATGTTTGTTTTCCACCATCGGATGTTGTAATTCCTCGAGTTTGTTATTTTCTCATGCGTAAACATCGTCAGGATTCTTAATTCGTCAACAAACCACCGGGAAATAATTTAATATGCCTTAGCGAGATTCCTCAAGTTTTTTTTTTTTTTTCTTGGTACATCCGCCTCTTCAAAACTCAAAAAATTACTGTAAACATTCTATTTTAGTTTCTGTTATTGATTTAATTTTTCCCCCCTGAGTCTACTATTTTCTGCAGTTTATTGAATATTCTACATTTGCATCTTAATGTAGCGATTTTTTAAATTTTAAATAGCATAATATTTTAGAGGGTACAGGCTCAGTTTCAATATTTACTTTTTATGGCAACTGTTTTATCCTTCTATGTAGCATGAGATGATTTTTCATACCAGATTACTGCTCACAACAGAAGACGTCCCCCATTCTCCATACTTCATATTCTTGCATCGTTTAATTTGCCATTATTTGTTTTGCCTGTATTTTTCCATGCCTATCGCAGTAAGAAGAAATGTTCTAACTTGAAATGTTCTAACTGAACATTTTTCAGTTAGAAAAAGCTGAGTTTGATTCCTTGTAGTTCGAGAGGAACATTTATAAGAGCTTATCAATTGAACTGACGATGAGTTGATCGATCTTATATGGAAGTAGTAAGATTTATCCCATCCTCACAAAAAAGATAAACCGATCAGAAAGAACATGACATGCCTGTCTCAGGACTTTAGTTGCATTATCATAATTCTAATCCGAACCAAATCCTCTATCTGTTGTTTAAATTATGTTGTCTTTATTCGGGAATATTTCACTTGAATAAGCCACATGGATATTGGTGCTCAAGAGAAAGGAATGGTTTAATTTTATTTGATTAAAATGAATTTTTTTGATAGAATTTTGAATTTTAATGTATAAATATGCTAAAATGTACATCCGCCTGTCCGTTCACAAATCCTGATTGCCCTTCTGTTTATTATATTTTTTCCTTGACACGTTTGTGTTGTTTACAATATTTATATATATCCTATTGACATTGTATTTTGTTGCAGTACCCGTGATGATAATTTCCATCTTGTTATCTATCCTATAACTTTCAACTAGCTTTCATTTTCTTCCTCCCCTTCACCTTGTCAGAAAGTGAACATTTTGACATTTTCCACTTTGCCATACATCCAGCTACCCGTCTGCTTTGGTTTTCTTTTCTTCCAGTCCAGAAACGTTTCCTGTTTGTCTTCACGAATAACTTGTGCCGTGTCTTATGCGTTGAAGTCGGGAGCTGCGCTTCCTTTACAAGACAGAAGCCACAGTGTCATCAGCAGCAGATCTCGAGTAATATGTGTACGTGCAGCATTATCAACCCCTGCTGTGTTTTGTCTTGGCTGACCCAACCCGCCTGGCAACCAGATGGGAATAATTAGCTTATCATACACCATATTTCTTTCTTTCTTTGCCTGCCTTGGTATCAGATGCCCAGCTCTGGGGGGAATTTGAAATCTACTTCACCATCTCTAAGTCGTTCTAGGGTTAGATGCTGTTACGGTAACTCGCCATCTCTCCCACGCGTCTAATGAACATCAAGCCCAGTAAGAAAACGCCCAGCAGAAGTCGGTAGAGATATCGGCTCAACGAAAACTGACTTAAGTCCTTTCACGATAGGACCAATCATCACTTGAGAAATAGGACATTGATAAGCGTGAATTGAGTCGTTAAGGCGACATTCGATATCCCATCTCCTGCTCGAGTAGCTGTTATTTACCTTGATTAATATTACGGAGCAACAAACTTAACAGAAACACATTTGTAGGATATGCGAGTTTATCGTTCATAGACTCACTCACACATAATAATAATAATAATAATAATAATAATAATAATAATAATAATAATAATAATAATAATAATAATAATGTGGAGATTGAACTTGCCCACTCAGTCTCCAGAAGCTAGATAGGGTATAAAGATATCGCCTACTTCCCTATAAGGGAATAAAAGGCGTTAGCTGGTTTTTTGGTTGTTTTTTTATAATAATAATAATTTATTAAGTGAATGTTAAGAGATTATATATTAACAAATACTAGAACACGTTTAGTTTAATACCCATTTAATCCTGTTATCAAGATTTGCACCATAAATTCCTTTTCACTCCATTTTAATTTTTAAACGCAAGTAATTGTTTTTAAAAACTATGTTTGCATGTTAAAAAGCCAAAGTTTCGAAGAACTTTTAAGAAATTTTACATACATTATTTGAATTTTTACAGTACCAAAAGTCTTGCAGGGTGCATAATTGTTTTTTACTCCATTTTAAGTGTGCTATTTTGATCTTTAAAAACAAATTATTATTATTATTATTTTGATAATAAAGTAAATAAAACAAACTTCTGAGAGGGCGCATTAGCAACAAAAGAAGCAGACGAATTAAATTGGCAATTATTTTAACCGTTGCAGTTGCCTACTTTAAGATTATAGTGGATTCGTGAAAGAATGCAAATAAATTAATATACTGTACTTTCTCGGCGATGCGAATGAATAATTTTCATTTTAAATCGGAAGAAAATATCCATTACAAAGTGAATCGTATGAAATAATATAAAATAGGCTACCATGCAGCGACTTTAATTTAGTCTATTTTTTTCCCGTTTTAATGAACGATAAAAACCTCACTTAAACTATGATAATAGAAAATCTGAAATAGCTTTATGAGAGTAATAACATTTATCATTTCCTATTATGATAACGATATTCTGTTTCTGAAAAATAATCCAGTTAACGTTAAAGCAATTAATGCGCATTCTTACGAAGTGCAGGTAGGACTAATGCATGTATTACTTTTGAGTTTTGTTTACGATATAAATATACCGAACTTCATATTTGATTTCATTCCGTGTGTGTGTGTATGTGTGTGTTAAGAAATTTTAAGAAATTTTGCATACATTATTTGAATTTTTACAGTATCGAAAGTCTTGCAGGGTGCATTATTTGTTTTTTACTCCATTTATACAAATTTATACAAAATTTATACAAATTTTAAGTGTGCTATTTTGATCTTTAAAAACTTTGTTTTTTTTGTTTTCATCTTGTATAAGTCAAGGTCATATACGGAATCATGCCGAGTGTTTTTTATACCAAACATTCCTTAATAACAAGTAAATCACATCATTATCGATCCACTATAGCCGTTTTAGTCAGTGAGCCAAACATACATTAAGATATCAATAATGGGAACATGTTTAGTATCAAAGAAAAATATGCTACAAGGCGCTAATAGAATTGAGGTTCATGGAATTTTATCTAGCATTCATTTAGAACTATTTCTTCTCTCAAAGTCTTGTTCACGATTTTTATATACAGTGTTTTAGGCAGCAGTATAAACGTACAAAAATAATTTTTCTCCAAAATAGAAATTTAAATTAAAAATTTTCCGAGATAAATTGAGAACAGTTGGTAAACGACATGTCAGTTGCTGAAGTTGAAAACAGAAAAAAAAAAATAAAAATTTCGCCCTCTGTTACAACTATAGCGTGAGTATTGATTGCAATCTTAATCTATTGTCATTGGCATAGTCAGAAAGAGCAATAGTGGCCTATAGATCCCCCCCCCCCGGGAACTAACTGAAAGTTCATGATTGTATTGGAATCTTTAGTTTTTTGGCGAGTTCATAGTTCAGTCCTGATGACCTATTTATTCTTCAGATGAGAGTCCTGTGTTCGATTCTCATCGATGACACGGGAAACGTTTACGAGAAAATATTTTCAACTAAAGGGGTTATCCGGTCTCACTGGAAATGTCAGATTTCATCTAACAAAAAGTCGGCTCCTTATCGTGGGTGAAAGTCAAACTGCCACCATCACCACTATCCCTCTCCCGAGAAAAGATTGAAGAATCCAAGTACCCTCATCGTGGTGTTCAATTTTTGGTGTTTTCTTTATAATTTTTTAAATAATTAAGGCCAAGAGAATTCTGTGTGTTAAAAAGAGATACAACTTCGAAATTCTTGCTGTATACTTTCACTACTAAGCCTTTACCCCATCCAAAGCAAAATTTCTCATGTTTGCGAACTGTATTTTAATTGCTGAGTGGTATGTCTATAAAGAAGTACACTGGAAAGTATTACAGCGTGATTCAGGAACAATCAGGAGTTGATCCTAGACAAATGCTTAATTAGATATGTAAGTGCTGTATTGTGCTGTAATGTAAAGATGAAAAACTGTTACATTTATAGACATCGTCAACAAGAAAATTTTTCTGTATAAAACTAATTTCATCCTGTGTCATACTGATTATGAGCAACTATATATTGCAACGCTAAATTTGCAAAACCAACTATCTGATTCTTATAAACAGTGTAGAATTTAAATTTTAATAATAATTTATATTAATAAATTAACATACCAGAGTGATTTGAAAAGTTCTCGGCCTAAAATGAAAAAAATGAATTTATAATTTCAAAATTATTTTTATTTTTCAACATAATCTCCTTAAGACTTATACATTTATTCCAGCGTGCTCTAGCGCCATTATCCCGTCCTTGTAGTGGTTCTCAGTACGATCTGCAAAACATCCCTCTACAGCTGCAGCCACCTCTTGATTAGAAGAAAAACGCTGATCAGTGAGGAAGAGTTTTGGTTTCAGGAAGAGACAGAAGTCAGAGGGAGCCAAATCTCGGGAATAGGGTGGATGTTCCAACAATTCATAGTGCAGATCCCTTAATTTTCCATTTGCGAAAACACCTTTGTGGGCAGGTGCATTGTCCTGATGAAAAATGATTCTTTTTTTCTGCAAACCTGGTATTTTCTCACGAATTTTTTGTCTAGTCTGGTCAAAACATCGGAATAATATTCCCGGGTTATTGTTTTACCCTTTTCAAGATAATTAATAAACAAAATGATTTAGAATCCCAAAACACTGATGCCATGACCTTTCCTCTGATGGAACAGACATGGAAGCTGAACAACCGGCTTTTGTCCACTCTTTGGATTATGGTGTGTAATGATGAATCCAAGTCTCATTCATAATAATAAATCGACGAACAAAATCAGTTTTATTCTTGTTAAAACACTCCAAGCACTGTTCAGAGATTTTCATGCGAGTGCGTTTTTGATCTGCTGTGAGCAAGCGCGGCACCCATCTTGCACAAAGCTTTTCATTTGCAATTCTTCATGCAAAATATATCCTACACATTCTTTTAGAAATGCCTATAGTCTTAGCAATTTGACTCGCCGGTCATCCAATACCATATCGTGTATTTGATCAATGATTTCTAGTGTCATTACACTTTTTGGACGTCCTTCACATGAATCATCTTCAAGGCTGGTACAGCCACATTTAAACTCGGCAGCCCATTTCATAACTGTCGAAAACGAAGGAGAAGAGTGCCCATAAATGCTTATGAACTTCACCAAAAGAAATAACGCCAAAAGAAATTCGAATTAATTTCTTTTGGCGTTAAACCTTCTTTTACAAAGAATTTTATAACCGCAGGATACTCAATTGTATCTATTTCAAGGGATACAGACAACATTTTTGCTTCAGACAGCTGTATAAGACAAACTACTTGATAGAATGACTTGCAATTTGACATGGATGCTTATGACAGATGTACCAACTTACAAAAAAAATCTTGCCGATAGTGTTGCCATCTATGGTAGAGGCCGAGAACTTTTCAGACCACCCTCATGTTAGTCTTAAGGGAGATTATGTTGAAAAATAAAAATAATTTTGAAATTATCAATTCGTTTTTTCATTGTTAGGCCAACAACGTTTCAGACCATCCTCGTAACAATATGTAACGGTATTATAATCACAGTTATAAATGACATCCTCGAAGTTCCTTGGTAGCTTTTTATGAAGATGCCATCGTAATTAGTTGATGATTTATTATCGCTTAATCGTGTTAAGTTTCAGAATGTCTCATCTATTTGTCATTTCTATGTAAAGAGTCCTCAGGTTCCTGCAGGTAAAGATTGTTCGCTGATTCACTGGAAGCGCATTTAACGCAGATTGCATACAGCAGTTTATGCTAAGAGATAAGATGTCATTAGTGGTCTCTGGAAATGAAATGCAAACCAACGTATGCGACCAACGTAATTCTCGTGTTGCACTATATTCTTATAAACAAATAAATAAAAATAGATCTTCTAATGCCCTAAAAGAAGTAGGCGGAGCTCTTTTAGCCCTAACTTTTTGAGGATTGACGGCAGCCAGTTCTGCAGCCTTGATTGATGCGAGATCTAGCTAGCTATCAATGAACCAAAGCTTTCTGGAGAGAGAGAGAGAGAGAGAGAGAGAGAGAGAGAGAGGAGAGAGAGAGGAGAGAGAGAGAGAGAGAGAGAGAGAGAGAGAGAGAGAGAGAGAGAGGGAGGGAGAGAGAGAGAGAGAACGATAATAATAATAATAAAATGAATATAACGTTTTAAAAGTTTATAAATATATATGGTAAAAATTAGAACTAAAGAGGGCATTTACAATAGTGTAGTAAGATAGGGACGAATGGAAACAGAATAATTATTTTGATAAATGAGTAGTATCATAATGAAGTATAGCTGTAGACCTCTCTTTATAACCTTTATGGCACAGTCGGTTTCGACGATGCCCTTTGATTGGAAAGACCTGGATTCGAATCTGGTCTCGGACACAAAGAACCTTCATCAGGGCTTTTCAACTAAAGGGGAGTTAACCGGTCTCGGTAGAGTTTTTCATCCCCGAAAACAGACAAACCAAGCATATGAACACACACGCAATTAACTGACATAACCTGAGTTGCTTTGCCCGTATATCCAAAATAACCTAATCTTTACTTGGAGGAAGGTGTGTGTGTGTGTGGGGGGGACTACTCTGTGTTAATATTTGTAGTATAAGTTTGATCGATATCTTTAAATTATAATTTAAATAATACTCGTATATGCTCGCTATTAATTCGAATAATTATTCGAATTAATAGCTAGCATACGAGTTACGTATTATTGTTCAAACTGCAACAAATGTATGGTAGGAGAATAAACTTCAGAAATAAAAAAAAAACATATATGTGCAAACACTCTGGAACTTGTTCGATTCTCGTAACTATTTTTTCCCAGATCTCGGAATACATAGTGAATTTTGGGGATAATAATCATTTACAAACTAAAGAAAAGAGAGGTAACACCTTTTTTGTAGAGGGCGTCCAATGTTCAAGTGAAATTATATTTACAGAATCGGGGATAGAGTCCAAAAAATATTAAGAACGGCCATCAAGATGAACAATTCAATTAAAAGTACCGAAGGCATCAGAGACCATAAGCGAAAAAAATTCTTTGCATATATTTTTTTATTAAAATTACAAAAACAATGACGGAGAATTAATGGATTTCTGTTAGAAAATATAGATTCCATTTTGATTATCTTTCTGTTCAAATAAAGGAAGTTCTTTTGGGTCATAACAAAACATACGGATTTAAAATCTAAAAAAAACAAGTTTTTTTTTAAAAAAAAAGTTGTGTTTTTCTTTTCTCTTTTATGCAAATGCATAAGATGTGAAAACTTTTTTTAAGGATTTGAGAAAGATTTAAAAATAACCTTGTGATATGATTTTGTTTTCTTTATAAAGTGGGGATGTGGATGTATTTTTTCAATGAATGTTTTTTTGGTTTTTTTTCAATATAAAATATTGAAGAAAAAAAAAAAGGAGAACTTCCAGTTGAAAGTCTTCTATGTAACTTATTTATCTCGGTTCTGTAGAAGATATTACGTGCCACATTTTCCGTGTTGTGTTGTTATTGTGAATAGGTATAAGCATTAAGTCAACTTCTGCGACTATCACTACTATCGATGTTGTAAAAGAAAAATTGCATTTGTTCATCTCATAAAATTAAGTAGCGCCATAAAAAATCTACAATTCTCCTTTTTTTTTTTAAACATAAGGTATCTCGGTTGTTATAACTGCTCAAGAGTTCTTTACATATTTATACGAAACAAACAAAGAAAAAAAAAACTTATGAGTGCAGGAATAATAACAGCTTCGCTACGCAAATTCCAAATTTTAGTAATTTACGGATGCCTGTACTTATGATCTTTATTTTACTTTGTTCAAGAGAACAGCAAATATGAGTTCTATTATATAATCTACAATGAATGTAAGAAGATTACTAACAGAAGTGCTTCCATTCGAAATAACATATTCTATTATTTATGAACTAGAGGTCGCCAGTTGTCATAAAAAATTTTAAGAACTAGAGGCCGCTAGTTGTCATATCAGGTAAATTATGACTAAAACTAGATTTTGATCACTACAAATTAACATTTATTATTTACAGATGTAGAGGTTGAATAAAAAATCCGGAAATATTTATGAGTGGCGATTTGACTAAAAAATATGTTCAAAAATTTTAAACACACTAGTTAAAAACCTAAGAAGCATGCAGAAAAATTTGTATCGTTAAACAGAGGTGGGGGGCAGAGTTTCGTGAGTCGAACTGTGACTATATATACACCTAAAAAAAAAAAAATCTCACAAATTGGAATAAGCAACTAGGTTTTTGTATGATATCTTTCTTAGTGCAAATATCGATCTTCTTTACGTCTCTGTGCAACAGTTATTTCCATTTCATTTTATTTATTTCTTATTATTTTTATAACATCTATATAAATAACCAGAAGTTTGCCTCCATCTGCTGTAACTAGACTTATTTCCAGTGTCGCGAAAGAAACAAACTTTAGCAAATAATTGGTTTATTGAGTTGTCTCAGCAGATAACATTGCCCTCTCTTCTCAAAAGCCTGTCAATCCATTTCAACGATTACTTATTTCGATAAACAACAATACGTTATTGCTGGAGAGTCCTTACAGCAACACAATAGGAAGAGGAATAAAGAAAAAGGAATAAAAGACATGAGGTTTATTTATCGTCCAATTATTCACTCGGTTCGATGCCCAACTCTATCGGATATTCGGAAACTGGTAGACCGAGTGCAACAAATCACATATGGGTTTCCTCCAAAGGGTTTTTATAACAGGAATTACACGGTACATTACTATACTTGAAGTTTAACGACACCCTAGATCCTGTTACTAGATTTATGATAGCTTTAATGGTAAAAACTAGTTCCAAACATTGCGTTCATCCCACATGATAGAGAACTGCTCAGCCACTGTGCTACGTGTGCTGGTAGAGACAACGTAAACACGTGTATGTAAACATACAGATGGTCAGAGTTAAATTTCGTAAGTTTTTTTTTCCTTTTTTTTTTCGGTAGCAGGGGTTTCTGATGTCTCTAGACACTAATTATCTGTAAGTGTACGAAATATGGCGAGATAGTCGCATGTAAATGTCCCATGTCCTGCTCTTGTTTGTCTTGTACAACGTATTTCTCATCATTCATTGCTCTTCAGATATTCTCAGAATAGTAATAATTTTAAAAAAAATTGAATGTGTGAAGAATCATTAGTGGAATCTTGAAGGAAAAAGACGATAATTGGATTTGAGCTAACATCATTTATTATTGTTTTGTTTCATATATTTTATTATTAACAATAATGAGTTTGTAATGGACTACTACATATAAAAATAACAAATGGAAGCGTCATGTCTAAATTACTAAGACATTGATAATTTCTTGTAAAAATTTAGTCACTTAATGGAAACCAATCGATTTTTTGCATCAATTGAGGAAACCCAAAAAAAAGTCATGAATGTCTTTCATGTATAATCGGGAAAAACTGCAGAAAACGTACACAAGCCTGTCAGAACGAATAAATAAATAAATAAACTGAAACCAAATATCTGAAATATTGATCAATAATATGAAAACTTTGAGAAAAGCGAAGCATTCCAAACAGTGGAAAAGTTGTAGATATCTTCTTCTTCCTGCTCCTCCTTCTTTCAAGAATTTAGGCAAAGTAGCCCATTTTGGTGCTTTGCCTAGCTTTTTTCATCTGTTTCTATGACTCTTTCGTTTGTAGTTCATCATTTTCCTGAGTATTCTACCATATGCCATTTCTTGTTCTGTATTTTTCTATGGTTTCCATGATTCGTGTTTTGTTCAGTTCTTTCAATAAGAAAGTCTTGTATAACCTGCTGTTCTTCTTCTCATATATTTCATTTCTGCTGTGATGATTCTTTCTTCCTTAACTTTTTCTCTTATTGTCTATGCTTCACTCCCTTATAATAATATTGGTTTTGATAAAATATTATACATTCTTAGTCTGATGTTTGGTAACTACTGCTGGCCTTAAAGTTTTGTTTATTATTCCATTTACTTTGGAGAATTTATTAATTTGTTAGAAATGTCTAAATCTTCATTATAACTTAATTTATAGACCAAATAATTGTTAACTTGCTCGATTATTTTATTGTCTATTACTATCTTGGTTCGTTCGGAAGGGCATTTTTCCTTTGAATACCATAGTTTTAGATTTTTTTTCTTGAGAGACTGACATATTGCATTGTTTTATTATTAAATCCAGTTTATATACAGCTTTCTGTGATTGTTTTCAGTTGTTCCAAATATTACTTGGTTGAAATATTATTTGTATATATATATCAACTTTAATTTTTCTGAGACTGAGTAGTTGACCAGAGAAGAATGAAATAATCTACAAAAGCTGTACAATAGGAAATTCTAAAGCAAGATGAGGTGGTGGTCACTGTGGTTGGAAAACATGAATGAAAAGAATACCATTCTTCTCGTAATACCGTTCCATTCCACAATTTCCAAAGTATATATTATTATAAGAAGATAATGCCTTTAATAGGAATTAAATCATATGCGAATGCATTTCTGATCGGGCTTACGAATATTTCTGTTCGCTTCGATTATTTGAAGAAATACAAAACGATTTCATGTGATTCTGGTGTAGAAACAGGCTTAGCCTGAAAACCAGACTTCAGAACGTTTGTCAGCCCCTTCTCATCCTTCTCCGAACAAACTCCTTCTCATTTTAGAGCTTAACAAATTGCTGTTTTCTTTGAATTAGTGGTAAAAGCAAGGTGTATAGAACCTTTTCGTAGGCTGACGCATCTTAAGGGAAGAGGAAAAAATGTTATAAGGATTCTTGTATCTTCAGAAACTGTCCAAACATCACCGCTAAAAGACAACTGATTGAAAAATGCCCTTCCAATACATATGTGAAGGTCGTTTCAACATCACACACACACACGCACGCACACACACACACACACACACACACACACACACACACACACACACACACACACACACACACACACACACACACACACACACACACACACACACACACAGTTCTATATATAACCATTGTCAATCCGAACTCACTGACATGGTGACAAATGAAAGCTGTCGACAGTACTTCGCTTTCCTACCAGATCTGTAGGGCTAATTTAGACCCAAATAATACAGAGCACGTTTCTTAAGTGAATACAGACTACGCAGTTCAGGACATTACGTAGTCATTATGTCCAGTTATATATCCTTTAGCAATTTAATGGTTAACGTGCGTGACAACAGTCCATTTAAGTTAGAATACTAAAATATCCGAAATGTTGCGAGCTTTTCTCTTTGTTTTGATGGATGGTTTTTGATTTCAGATCATGTTTTTACCGAGGGAATATTTTTTTAATGAACGTTATGAATGATGTAGATGGAAGTGGAAATTAAACAAAAAAAAAAAAAAAAATCCTGAACCCCACTTTTTAAATGAAATCCTTGAGCTTCAGCCAGCGTGTAGCAGTATTAAATGCAAAAGCGTATGATGCATTTGGAAGTCAATTTTTATTTTTATTTCAGGAAGACGTCAAGGCCACAAATCATTAAAATACATCTTAACGCTAAAGGAGATTGTTAATCACATCTTAAGTAAATTAATATAAATTTTGGGAGGTTTGATAAATGACTGTTTTTTTTTTTTACCGTGTTTTGAAGAAATCAATTCTCTTTCAAGAATAATAATAAAAAATTGCCCCATTAAAAAGGAAGTAAGGACGGTTAAAAATTATATTTTTAGAAGTGATATGAACTTCTTCAAGGTACAATTATTACTTACTTATTATAGATAATACGCTATCTACACAAACATCTTATCCTATTTTTTATTCTCCTGTACTGCAGCCTAGTTCAAGTATATGATTAAGCAGTTTTATTTATTAACATAAAACTTTTATTTCCCATCTTTCATAAATGAATACGCTCATTAAACCAAGGAAAATTACATTATGTAAATATACTTTATGGAGTTTGAATATTACAACACGTTAATCAACTTACTTAACAATTTTATGTGAAGAATACTCTTGTCTGTTGGCATACAAATTTTCACTTTTGGCCTAGAACCACAAATTTGTGTGCAATCTTTCCATTTGACTATGGGGAGACTATGGCTATATTTAGACCCCCATGATGGGTGAAAGATTATCCAAATTTTATGAATTTTTGGCTTAGGAACTAATTACCACAGAGACGTAGTTATTTTTTCTTGATTTAATAGTAAACAGTCTACCATTTAAATAAACTATATAACGGAGACCAATAAGATAACAACACAGTGTCTGGTGGGGGTGGTGGATACAGGAATTCGAGGACTTAGCATCAGGATGAACACTAATAAGAAAGGATTACGTTAAAGTTATCTCATCTATTGTAAACCCGACTGAAATCTTTCAGAAAAATATGACCTGTTGAGGTAATCGACATTCCAAAGGAAAATAGTGAGCGGTCTCATATTTTGATCATAATAATGACAGAATAAAATAAGTAATAATTAATAACACCATCACCAGAGACTATCATCCTGCCACTGGAGACATGAAGTGGTTTAAAACATGCCACGTTTACTCTCTAGAGATTTTGAATTGTCTAATGTATAGTTTATCCATAGTATTAACGTGTTATAGCTATCATTCTTGGGTTCACACCCATAAAACTTAATAACATTACTTATATATTCTGATGAATCCATGCAGCACAGAGCTTAATGGATACGATGCTATAGGAGAGAGAGAGAGAGAGAGAGAGAGAGAGAGAGAGAGAGAGAGAGACTTAATGCTATCGGAACACAGCTGGTATATGGAAAAATCTATGCTGGAGGAAAGGAAGGAGGAACATGAAAAAAAATAGAAAAAAAAATTAAAGAAAAAAATGTTTGGATAAATTTAGAGCAGATTCAACAGAACCTCTGAGGTGTCCGTTAGTGCAGAAACATTTCGAAAAAGACGATGTTATCGTGCATGTGAGTGAACTGACGCTAGCCTTCCCAGAGATAGTGATATGGAGACCTCGGGATGCTACAGTCTCGAGAGAACGATCTCCGTGTGGTGGCACATGGTTTCAGTTAAGCGACGCTACAAAATTACCAATCGTTGATCCGTAGCTCTTTCTTGGCTGTGTGCCATGTTGTGTATGTAGCTTCTCCAGGCCGTGTGAAATTTTTGGGCTTCGTGCCCTTTTCCTTCAGTTAGTCGTAAACATTGTCACGCTCTGCTGGCTCAAAGTAAGAAGAGAGCAAATAGGAGCGTGTCCAGGTGTTCCAGCTCTCTCTCTCTCTCGATCCCTTTCTTTCCTTCCCTTTTACTTTTTTTTTTCGTACAGAAATATCCCATTTGTACTGCTTCTCTCTTCGCGACAGATTTTTTTTATTTTTCCTTTTTTACTAGATATGAATATCGTGTAAGCAAATAGGAAACATGAGAAGAATACGAGAAGCTATTAAAATAGTGACATTATAAGAGCTGCCAGTCTCTAGCTTGTTTGCTGTCTTCTGTGATCAGCTTAAAGTTAAATGAATACATTCTCTTTAAGTACAAAACAGCAATAAGTAAACAGCAACAGGGATTCCTACATTTATTTCACAGTGTGGCAACCGCGAACGTTTCCATTTTCATCTGTCAAGAGTCATCTTCCTTTGTAACTCCCATCGCATGAATGTTGTATTTTTCTTTCCGACTATTATGAGGTTTTTCGCTCTATCGTTTCCTTTCCGGCTTCTAGTAGTCAACCAAATGTATACCTCTAGAATACAAAGTACAATTGTAAAAACGACATGGAAAGACTTAGAGTCGAATCCAACGCTTTCAAAATGGTAGGAATAAAGTTTTTATAACCAAAAGTGAGTTAGCTGGTTTTATGCAGAAGTCGATGCAAGACAAACCATCCGATCTCGAAACAAACAGATCGAAGACTCGGTCTTATGAAAGTAACTTCCACAGCATCCTTAAGATAACCTTACCATAAGATGTAAATAAATAAATGCAAAAATAATTCAATAAAAATTAGGACTGGTACTGGCGTGCTAACCAATGAGTTTTCATTGGTTAGCACGCCGGTTAGTTAAATAAATTTTGTTTTAAATAACTATTATATAAATATACACAATTTGCTTTCACTCTAGAGAATATATAAGTAGGAAAAAAATTAGTGTTTTCCTCTATTTCCTCTCTTCCATTTCATAAGTTCAAAAATACTGCATCTCCAACAAATCATATTTATTAAGGCCACAAAGGTGATTGTCTAGTAAATAAAAAAAAGAGATATAATTATAGGGATCCTATATTCACCCATCTTCCGTTTGTTTTCTTGCATTATCTGCTACAAGATCTTGTAGCAGATTTTGTAGACTTAAGCTTCGGAGTACATAAGGAGCTAAAATATCATGTATTTAATTCCATTTTATTATTTTTTAATTCAAAAGAATTTAAACTCCACAAGGATCCTGCATGTTTCCAATTTTTATTTCTACTGAAACACCATATTTGTAACGTACGCTGTATTCCCACAAGTAAAACTCGAAGTGGCGAGTTTTACTAGTGAGCTCAGCACGGATCGCCTATTTCCTTCTTGATAATGTAACAGTGGCGGCAGGTGAAAATTTTAAGTGGGGGGGTGATGCATATACAAAATAAGAAAAATAATTCATTTTTTCCTAATCAGCAATCAATTTATTAATAAATAAATTTACATATTAAAAAATTGCTTTATTAAAAACAGTTCACCCTCACCACGAACACACACCAATAATAAAAGTTTCGTATCTCACAGAAATAACGCGCGCAAGCATACACTTTATCTGTAGAGACACTGCCCAACGAGCAGTGTCGGATTCACTTGTTTAGTGCAGTGACAAGTGCAAACGAATATCGGCGAGTCTAGCTGCAATTGACCGAACGTGATAATTCCGACACTTGTTGTTCAACAGAATGCGGACTACTACAGCCGTCAAGTCTACACTTTTTTAGGAATAAGATTAAAAAAATTATCATACATACATATTAAGACTATTATACAATATATGCCACTGTTAGCCAGGCCATTTGTTTCGTAATCTAAAGCGCTAATCGAACAATTCCAATTATTAACTATTCAATCAATGTCGAAACATAAGCTGTAACCTTTAACATGTTGTATTGCATTTATATAATGTTGTAAGCATTGTTATTATTTATAAACACAAAAAAAATAATTTTTTTGTTTTTTCCTTGGGAGTGCTGCAGTGTCGCAGTGCTTATGTACGAGCCGCCACTGTAATGTAATTAATTTTTTATTGCTTTGCAGATATGGAACCATTATGCCATCTCTATGTTATAAAAATAAACAAATCAAGCCACAAAATATATTTATTATTACCAAGGGAGATGGGTTATAATTGTATTGTAAAACACAAGTAGTTGTGACATCTTCTCTTGTTTCTTACCAGCCCTTGTTGGATTTAGCATATTACCTAAGTGTGCACACGTTCATCCTTTCTACCACTGGCCTGGCTAACAGTGGCATATACTGTATAATAGTCTTAATATGTATGTATGATAATTTTTTTAATCTTATTCCTAAAAAAGTGTAGACTTGACGGCTGTAGTAGTCCGCATTCTGTTGAACAACAAGCAAACAAATTATAAGCGATTGTGACAAGTAATTGTTATTTAGATTATTAGGACGGCATGTACAAGGATATTGAGAATTGTTTGGGGAAGTATCTGTGCAGAATGTTTTCTCTTTTATAAAGACTTCTCATAAAAATGGCAAGGAGATGATCAAGTTTTCATCACAATAGGTATGGTTGCTGTTCCCCCCCCCCACACACACACACAGTTGTCAACAGCAAACCGTTGGGAAATACGACCACTTGAAAAACATGATTCTTGCTTTATGACACTCCTTTGATACATTATAAACAACAACAACCTCAATGAAATACGCGACTTTAAGACCTGGATTTTACATATCTTTTTTGAACAAATACTGAATTTAATTTATAATATTCTTCAAAATGATATAATTACAAAAATCATTTTTGTTGTGCTACAAATAGGAATAATATTGCATTCATTATCGTGTATGTTTCATTTCATAATAATTTTTAAACTATATTCAGTATTAACGTATATAATTTTAATATTAAATTAAACTCTCTTAACACATAACCGATGAGTATAAGGAAACCAACCGAGGTGTCTCCTTCTTCTTTCTTTCTTTTACATAATGCTAAATCAATATCTCACCTTAGCCTTTCCCCCAATTTAATACACAAAAAAGCACTTGTCCCCAAGAAAAAAAATATTAAATGGAGATTGTATTAGTCCCAATGTTTTCAAACATTTCATTATTTACAAACATACAAAGTAATAGTACATTTTCTCTTTCAAAACACAGCAGTTTATTCCAGACACATAATTTAAGTCCTTTATGTATTTTGGTGGCGTGCCAAAAAAATATCACTCCTCTTGACACTTCATGACAAGCGTGTTAGAGTTGCCATCACTGTTTTCAACTATTTCGAGACATTCTGTTTGATTATTACATTCTCCATAATATTTTTAGCAATACACACTCATACTATCCTCCCACCTGTGATTCAAAAGTAGTACACTTGTTACGTGGATAACCCTACAGGTAGATAATCTTGGAAACCCCCACTGTGTGATCAAAACGTATTTTGTCACTTTAGGCCTACCTAAAGCAAAGTGGTATGACATCACTTTTCTGTTTATTTATTTAAGACAACTCACATACCTTTACAGAATTATCATCTTATCTAGAAACAGTTTTTTCGATGTAGCTATTTTTTTTTTCTTATTTTCTGATCATTGCATTTGCAGATTTTTTTCAAGTGAAGTGGATTACAATATTACAATTTGTGGTCATGATACATAGTTTTCTAGTCATCGATCCACATAGTTCTAAAATGCAGTAGAAAATTTTAGTGTAGCTGTAAGATCACTACATGTGCGCATTTTAAATCAAACAAATGAAAAGGTGTATCTTCCTGTAACTTCTCTTTCCTAACGTACTCTATTTTCACTACGAAACAGGCATTTACGTTGTCGTTTCTGCACTTCGCGTGAAAATTGAATAAAATAATAAATTGTTTCTTTTTTATTAGATTTTAGTCGAAAAGATTGCCCGGAAAGTTTGCTTAGTCAAATATTCTTCAAACTTTATTGGGTCACAAGGCACCTTTAGGAATCCCAAATCAAATTAAATTCCAATTCCACATTCAAACAACTGCAAATTGGATATTTTTGTCCCAAAGGCTGGGAATATTGCTTTGGCTAATTTACTTTTCGGAAATCTATAAAAATGCACTTCCTGCTTGTCTTCATAGACACAACTTACCTTTTAGTAGGCCAACTACGTCAGCGTACGTCGCACAATTTATTTTTCTCTGGTTAAATTGGCGTTTTCTCCCATATGTTCTTTTGTCTGTTCCGTAAAAGGCATTTGATTTAGAAAAACAATTGCAGACAGTAACAGAAAAAAAAAAAAAAAAAGAAAGAAACCATTTTTAAGAAAACATTTTCTCCTGTATGTTGTGTGGTCTGTTGAATAGACGTTTAAAAACGAAAAGCATAGAAAACGTCATGAGTCTGGAATGTATAGGTTTTATAATAGAAATTAATATCATTAAATTAATATCATTAAAATTGATCGTATTCATCACTTTCAATAAAGTATTTCGTAACCAGTATAATAATAATAATAATAATAACGCTTTTCAACTCTTACATAAATTCCGGTTCAAATATAACCTTATCGAAGTTTATGAGGCAACTGCGAAACACATTTTATGGAAAATTTCTTAGTATTTTTGAGAAGATCTATTTTTATTTCTTTTTTCCCTCTTTTTTATTTTTTACCGATGGTTGACAACCCTGAAGCGAACTCATTTTGAAGTGTTTACTTTTAATTTGATTCACAAAGTCCCTTCTAAGCCTTCGCTATAAGAGACTGGATTCTTGGATTTTACGTTGCGACAGATGTCACTGCGGCCAAAAAAAAAAAAAAAGAAATACGTGAAAAATAGTTACAGAATGTAATTTTCATATGCGTGTTAAAAACAGTTTTAAATAATAATAATAATAATAATAATAATAATAATAATAATAATAATAATAATAATAAACGCTCTTGCTTCGGCCGAGTGGAATTCACGCACTTTCCTAATGACAATCCAATTCAGCAAACATTCACACAAACGCGTATTAAATTGCATAAATATCATCAGAATGAATAAGGATAGTTTAAAATGACTCCATAAGGGAAAGAGTATTTGTGTATGTGTGAATATTTTTAACTGTATTTTTGTATTAAATGTTGAATCCCTGGCATTGTAATGTTCAGGTCGAGTTTCGCACTCCTCCGGTGTTTCAATCATCTTATGCGGAAGGTACAAATCTACAACACAGATCACAGTGTCAACATGCCTAACTTGATGGGACAGAATATCATGCTGGAACATAAAAATCCTACTTCTAATAGAATTCCCAACAACGTATGCAAGTAAAATTGTCAGAAATATTCATAAAACATGAGGCATTGATTGTATTTCTTCACTTTGACAACTTTGGAGATTTTGGAGATCTTAGATTATTTTCTCCGCAATATATTCAACTCGAAAGGCATACTGAAAGCTACGGAACAGTTTTCGTTGTTTGTTCCGCAGTCCAAGAGTGACGAGCAAAGCACCATTACAAACTCAGACTGTCAAGTTCATCAGAATTTGTGAGTTACTGAACATTAAAAACCACGGTTGTGCAACTCCTCGCTTATATTGAATGCCCTTAATTACATTTTGAGCAATTATTTTGCTTTTCAAGGAATTCAGTCACTTTCTTTAATGTTTACCGACTTATATCCGTCAATTTTCTTGGTTTACTGGATTTTTTCACTGCGGTATCAACCCTGTTTTCTATATTTTCATAACAGTGGCAATTAATGTAACTTTTAATTCAATGAATTCAATTCAACTATCATTTAAATTACGATAATTTCTTATAGTAATCTGGCTGATATCTCTGGTGTTTACCGTGTTTACATCATTCATTTTCGAAAGGGTAGGGTAGAATCAACATTTCTATGCATATGTGTACGTAGGTTTGTGATTATCTATACACAAATTGCTTTTTTACTCTAAATTAATTTCACTTTTGGAAGATTTGTAGCAATCATTTGCGGGTTTGAATTTCGTCATCATTCGAATGTTTGTACAACATTTACTGAAACAGACGATTTTACAATCTACTGGAGCAGACAGTTTGAAAAAAAAAAGTTGTCCAATACCAATGTCACTTCAGCTATAATCATCCGCATCTTTTTTTTTAAGATAACGAAAGGCTTAATTGATTACGTGTTCAAACTTATTTTAAAAAAATACGCAACGGGAAAGGGAAATAAACAGTGGATAACATCAGTGAATTGGATGACATATCAGAGAATAGAAAGTAATCAATCTCCAAAGCTTCAGAGGGTAGAAAAACAGTTTATTAATCTAAAAATACTCTATTAATCATTTCCACATCTCTAAAGAACGGTTCAGAATTGTAGAAATGCGGCGAGACAAAGAACTGGATTACACGGACGTTAATGATGCCATATGGCTGTACCGCACTCTCCCATGTTGCGGTTTCTAGACGGAGGAAAAAGTTAATTCCTCACAGGAGGCAGCGTTACAACCACTAGTTGTGTCTCCGCGCATTCAATCGAAACTCGATACTTTCCTGCAGTAGTGGGAGGTTAGAACTCTATACTCGGCGTCAGGGCGAAGCATCCTCAGTACACTCAGAAATCCTTATAATAAACTATGACAGTGATTGGTCGATGGCTAAAAAAGGATGTTTTACATGCACTGGAATGCGTATGCCAAGTGTTACTGCCGAAAGAGAGGAGGTAGGAAAAAGAATTAGAACCTTTCTTTTCTTGGAAGTGAATTTTTTTAGGTTTCCGGTTTTGAAATGCCTCGAACAAGTATCCTCTTCTGTCGTCCTCCCTCGCAGAGAGACGAGGTACGGCTTGAACCGCATCCTGATGGATTTTTTTCTTAATGTCAATCTCGTGTGGAGCATTGAACCCCACTGAGCATCTCATAATGTGCAGTGCAGATATACGAATAGCAAATAAAGGTCATAGGGTTGAACAATGAAAATAAGATTGCTTTCCTTCGTATAAAATGTACAGCAAATCATTAACACGTAGATGTGTGAGTGTCTGTCAGAGTCTTATCTCTTCTACAACGCATGATATTATCAATATATCCAGTAAATTAGGTTCATTTAGGTATGAATAAAATAAAAATAGATGTGATGTATGGCGATGCAGAAAGATCCATAAATAACAATTTGGTAAACACACACACACGCACACATATGAACTCCCCTCCAACATGCACATCCCGTGTTAGGTAAATATTGGTCAAATGCCATGTGTGTGCAATAGTATGACCAAAGAAAGATACATGAATCGACTGTCAAAGATGATACAGTTTGAAAAAAAGATGAACCGCACAACAAATCTCTAGGAATCCATGAAAAATGTTCCACTAATGCCTAATTACAGGTAGAAGTGACTTCACAATGCAGAAAAAAAGAACCAACAACCCATTGGTTGAAAAGACCTGTATTCGAATTCAGGTCGAAATTACGAGGAACCTTGATAAAGGTTTTTCTACTGACAATGAGTTTTTAGTTAGCCACATACTAGCAGAATTTGTTTTAATTCCTATAAAGTCCAGTCCTAAAACAGACAAAATAGCCTGGAAACATATGCAATTAGCTTATATCCTTGCCTTAGTTGCCTCTATATTATATTAAAACAAATAAATGCACAAATATTACGGACGGTCGACTGCTATGTTGGTGCTATCCGCAATTGTCGTATGAAAACTTTGCGCAGGAGTAAAAGATTTATATTCGGGAACTACAAATTTGGTCGACTATTCTTAATGATAATCAGAACTAAAATTATGATATTATGACACAATTGCACACAAACTAAAGAGGAAAAAAAAAAACTGCTGAAAGAAGCAATTGTTATTCAAACATGAACAAACTTCTATGACGAACACATCTATAATGGTTTCAAAACAAAACCAGGAATCAAAGAAACCAGCCCGAGATCACAAATGCTATGAATGAACCAGCTTCTATTTTCAAGGAAGAGTAGTGCAAAAACTTCACTCATCTGCGTACAGAATTCATGTCGGGATTGCATCCCACCTAACTGTTGTAGTCATTAAAATCTTGGTAATCACACTCAATATTAAAGTTTGCTTTTTTAGAACCACATTCGATGTTCCTATTTGTTCCATGCTTCATGAGAATGGTAGTCCTCCAGCGTATTCTATACCAGAGGCAGCTGGTGCATAGGCACTGCGGAACTGCAGCAGCCGCAATTTTTCTCGATATATAAATATATTTTTTAAGTTATTTATATTTGCTTGTAATATTTAATTTTATCATCAACAATCCTATACAATTCTCTTATTTTATATAAAAAATCATAAAAAAACCATCTTGTAGCACTTAGGAGGACGAAAGACGCTACCAGCACTGTGTTTACCACAGTGTCATATTGCTACGAGCGCAAGCATATGCACGTCATAGTGAGTGCGAGCTATTAGCGTAATGCGGCACTGTCCGTCGCGCAGTTCCACTGTTGTTTATATGCAGTTTGCGTCAGTAGTAGAGTGTTCGTAGTGCTTATCGTGTTTACTCTGTCTCTTTAAATATTTGGACATTACAATTAAAGGATTTAATTGTAATGTCTAAAAATTGTAAATCAATTCCTTTAATTCTAATTAAAGGATTGGATTTTATTTTTAAGTAATTTTGAATTATACCAAACTGTATAATTTATTGATAATAAACAATATTGTTTCATGTTTAATTTTTTTTTAAATTTTTACCATAATTTTGATATTTTTCCAAACACGTATACACACAGTGTGTATGTATATGTCGAAAGTTGCAGCACCCCCACGATTTCAAGCCACGAACCGCAACTACACTTAAACCAAAAGATAAAACATTGAAAAAAAATTCCTTTTACGTATGAAATAATAAAGCCGACAGACCTTCACAAGATTAAAAATATTTACTTTACTTTTATTTTATTGCTAGTTAAATTTATTTGAGTGTACTTTTGTGGATATGTAAAACACATTTATAATCCTCAGTTGATGAAACAAGCTTACATAAGAAATAAAGGTACCTCTGTTAAGCGTAAACGAGACTCTTCAAATCCGAAAACAAAACCGTTAATAAAAACAGCTTCTTTTTACTCTTTAACCCCCCCCCTCCCTTGAGCTACACAATACCCAGTTTTAAAGAAGATTGTCAAAGAGGAAACTTGCAGCCAATTAGTTGTGCCCAAGATGGTGGGTTCTAGTTACCCCGCATCGCTACGGTCATTGAGAAATGATTAAGTAAATAAACTGTGCAAGAGTGGGGATCCCTTCTAAAATCAGCGGAGAGGAAAGAAGCTAACTGAGGGAGAAGGATAATGAGAAACACAAAACTGTTTCGTGTCAGTGAATCGGTCACGCGGTTAAAACGTAATATTTATTTTAAATGGAAGAGTACTACAGTGCCCCCGTAAGTAGGAATAGTCAGCTTCGCTGCTTTTTAAATAAACAGAAGAGCAGTGTGTGTGTGTATGTGTGTGTTGTGGTAACCCAGAGAAGCTGACATTATTCCACAACATTAGAGATAATGACTGCCCATAAGAGATGGAGCAAAGCCATAGCGAAAGCACAAGGTTCTGGATCATTAAAATCGGTAGAGAATTATTTGTTCTGTTTTCTGTCGAAAATTATAGAGAAAAATTCTTTTTTTCCGCTTCCTTCTCACTGTACTTACTTTAATTTGCGTTTTTTTAAAGAATTATTTAGATGATAATTTTTTTTGTATATTAATGTACAAAACTCGTTTTCAAAATATAATATTTTCACAAAAGGGTTTGTCTATGAATCACCTGTCTTGTGAGGGATTTATTGGGAACTTATTTATTTATTATAGGAACTTACTGCCTCAAATGTAGCTTTATTTTTCTACATAAAAATATGCAGAAAAATAGTCACATTTAAGGTGTACTCAATTTGTTATCTATTGTGTTAATTATTATACTTAATTTGCTATGCATATTGTTAGCAATTTGTTATGCTTAATTTTATGCTTAACGCATTGTTATGCACAATTTGGAATAAAATTGTTTTACAAATTATGAACTCTGTGTGTTCACCCAATGTTAAAAGTTCAGAGAGTGCAGAAGTCAGGCAACATCTGCACTATCTGAACTTCTGAAAGAAAACAAACACGCCACAAGTGAGTTATTGAAGAACTAGAATTTATTCAAATTTATGCAAATATATTAAAAAGTATAAACGTGAAATTATCCAAATAAACTAATTACCTTATTATTATTTTATTTATTATTATATATAATAATTTATATAATATAATTTATATAATAGAAAGACAAGTATTTTCATTTGAAGCATTACCTAACAGATGGATGTGACGCAGAGTTTCCATGACAACAACAACAATGCTTCCACGTTTGAAAATTATAATCACGTTCTAATTTCATGATTATAACTTCCATGTTATAATCAAAGCATGCTGTTGCAAATCGGAGATTGAAAACAATATTTCAACAGGAGAAAAAAATCTGCAAAAACTTAAAAAGGTCCTTGTTAATAATGATTCCATTTATTAAAGAAAATATTAGTGCAATGCATTATTCATTCTGACCTTATTATTCTTCCTGTTGCTTAGTACCTCCGTATCTCTTTCATCCTTCTGTCCAAAAGTTAGTGAAAGTGAATGCACCAGATTTGTTCACAACACGAATCGATAATGTTTGTCTCGCTGTTCCATGTGCTTCACACACGCGCGAAAATGTCGACTATTTCGTGTTTCTCCCGCCACATTTCTAAAGGGTATTTGCGGTAAGCTGGACTCAAATGCAAAAGTGTTTGAAAATAGCAGAGCGAATATTTGTAAACCACTACGAAACGTGGAAGCATTGTTGTTGTTGTCATGGAAACTCTGCGTCACATCCGTTTGTTAGGTGTGCTTCAAACGAAAATACTTGCCTTTCTATTATAAAGAGATAAGAATGCATTTAATGTAATTTTTATGTTCTTTCATTGTAGTAATAAAATAATTAATTAGTTAGTTTGGATAATTAAATTCATAAGAGATATTCATAAATATTATGAGTGGATCTATCCAAAGCTGTACAATGAATAAAAGCACATTGTTTTCAGCTTGATTCATACGTCCAATTTGATTCTATATGCTGCTCACTACATTAAGATTGAATTTTTTAATTTAAAAAACTACAGACATTCCAAGCTTTCCATATACAATATATTAAATATATAATATATAAAATATATTTCCATATATAAAAGAACTGAATACAACTTCAATAACTCACTTGTGGCGTGTTTGTTTTCTTTCAGAAAACAAACTCGCCAAAGAAAAGAAAACTCGGTCCGCTAGCGGACCGAACGCTACTTCGTTTGCTCGGGCCAGAGGAGATCACGGGTATCATGCATTGGTGATCATTGCAGATGCTCAGTCATAGGTCGTATGTGATGCGTAGTGTCTATTCTAAAATCGTCTACTCAACTCGGCCCCCTCAAGATTAAATCGTGAGTGTCTCCCCCTCCCCCCCCCCTCCAAGATTAAATCCTGAGTGCGCCACTGCAGGGTGAACACAAAGGATCTGAGCGATTAAGTAAATTTCTGTATGAAATTTATCAAATTTCATACAAAAATGAACTTTGCCATGTTGGAAAACTTCATTTGGTATGCCAGTGAAGTTTAATGAATTTATTATTTTTTACTTTTATCTTGCAGAGTTCAGTTGTCTGTTGAAGAATATGATTAAAAGCTGTTATTTTTATCCATGGTAATTTTCTTTCTTTACCCGATATTCCTTCTTTTCATCGTCATTAAAATGAATTTTGATTAGCTTCGTACGTTTGTATGTGGAATTATAAGTCGATTTACCAGCTGCATCTGCAAAATGGAAAATTCAAGCTGGCCAGGCAGCGGTACAGAAACAGTTGATAAGTATCATTTCTGCGCAGTCTCTGAAAATCAAATGAATGACTAGCGCAAATTTCATATAGGAACAGTTACCAGCATGGACGATTCTGAGAAGTTGTTTTGCCCTCTGTATTTGTAAATTTAAACTGTTACTCAATGTTGCGCAAATGAGAAAGTGCTTTACGAAGTTTACTGTGACATAATGACCTAATCTGGCAGCTGAAACCTTCTATCCAAAATTTGCTGCACTCATGAGACAACGGAGTAAGAACAGCAGGCAAAAAAGAACACTCACCTGCCCAATAAACAAAGGAACAACTTCGTCAATATCCAGAAGAATAAGTAATTAAATCAACAAGAAATTTATCAAACTCCACTAGCCTACCAGAGCTTCCATATCCCAATTTCGAGGGAGCACTTTAGTTGAAAAAACCTGGACATTCGAAACCCATCTGTAACGTGAAAAACTTTCATTGGAGGCTTTTCAAACAAAGGTGAGTTGACCAGTCTTTTACGAGGGTAATAGGTTTTTTTCTCAAGGAAACTCGGTGGATTTTTCTTCCCTCAAAAGAGGCAAAGTGGCCGTGTGGAAACACTCAGATCTACACGCATGTTATTGGACAAGGCAGCCCATTTTTTTGTCGAAAACGAAGGAGAAGAGTGCAAATAAACTTTTATGAACTTCGAATGAATTTCTTTTGGCGTTAAACCTTCTTTTACAAAGAATTTTATAACCCACGATACTCATTTTAATCCATTTCAAGGGATACAGACAACGCTTTTGCTTCAGACAGCTGTATAAAACAAACCACTCGATAGAATGACTTGCAATTTCACATGGATGCTTACGACAGACGTACCAACTTAGAAAAAAAAAAAAAATCTTGCCGATAGATTTACCATCTATGGTCGAAGTCGAGAACTTTGCAGACCACCCTCGTATAACAAAAACGGTGTATTCCAATTATATTCCCAATACACACTTCTGGCAGAATTCTACAATGACGGCGCCAGATACTGTCCAGAGCTGCTCATCCATAAATTAAAGACACACCCATTATTCCGATTTGTCCAGCCAACTTAACAGGCTCCGAATCTAATGTCACAATAAGAATGACGAGCTGTATATTTTGTCCAGAATATACAGTATTTCTCAAATGTTACACTATCATGCCACTGTCCTCGCTACAGATTATGAGCATTTCATGACATTCCATCTGTGAAAAACCTATTCGAAGTATCTCATCTAAAGACATAGGGTAATTTGCCAAATCGTGTCATCTTGTGATCTTAACGTTTAGACGTTGAAGAATTTTCATCATATTTTATTAATTGCTTAAGTTATTACAAGATTTGGTGATTCGATTAAGATTTTGATCATGAGTTATCCCTGAAAAACATTAGACTAGTGAATGACTTCATGCGTTTAGAATTCGTGTTATTTATGGTATTTACGATGGCAATAATTGTATTACGGTAAATCCGTGAACACACACACACACACACAGAGAGAGAGAGAGAGAGAGAGTTACTAATTGCAACATTTAGTACACTCTGCACTCATCAATTTCAGTGCTGTTATTTAAGCATTTTAAGCCCAGATTAATGAAGTTATTCCTTTCTAAAATGGATTCCGAGTTAACGTAATTGCTTCAATATAAATACTCTTGTGCTTACAAACTGAAGTAATTTTTCCAGTTGATGTCCTTGTAAGCTTTCTGGACGATAGTTTAGTTTTCGAATGTTTCCCTATGCGAATATTTGGCGATGGGCTGGGTTGGCAATAATATTCTCTCGGGAATGTCTGTTTACTATGCAATTCTCTGCAGGTTAATTAACAGCGCTTATTAGTGGAACCCCATTAATTAGTGGCTTAACTTAGCTATACATATTAAGTATGATTTATTTTGGTACCATACGCATGCGCTGCAATCACTGACTGCGACTGCTGACTGTTAGTCATTATTTCAAGGATAAAGTGCATCAATAACAGAAATAGCGAAACATACGCATGTACTTTCTTTCTCTCGAGGTTTAAGATAGAATCATAGTGGTTTTTTTTTTTTTTTTTGCAATTTTTTCGCTTAGTGTGTAGAATGAATGCGGGCTAAAATTAATTGTTGTACTATTACTTAATGTGTTAATTATTACTCTTTTTTTTTACTTGTAATAATCACTGAATACTTAATATTTACAAAGATTATTTCTACTTTTCAGGTGGTCAACAGTCCTCCATATTTGAGCGATCGCTTGCTTCAATACAGTGACTCAAACGAGCTCACCCCACTCAACGGTAAGTTACTAGACGAATTCTTATCTCCAAATTAATTTCTACAATAAAAAAAAAATCAGAATAAAATAAAAAAAAAATACTTGTAAATGTTCACGAGAATTCTTATAATAATTAAGAAATGATGCATGCACATAATTATTCTTGTCTGCGATTAGCAATAATACAAATTCTTTATCTTATTTTTCTATTTTAAAAAAAGGCTCATTTAAATTACAGGCGATGTGTTTATGAACCAACCTTCACTGCATTTATAGGCAGAACTCATTAAAATGTTCACCATTAAAAATTTCACCATTAACTCACAATCAAAAATAAAATCGACATATTTCAGTAGCGGTAATATTTCCCACACAAGTGTCAAAAATGCATTACAAACGTTTACTTGGTTTTAGACAACGCTCCATCTATTTCTTCTAATATCGATCGTCTTGTGAGGATCATTAAGTCCTCAAAATCTTCAAAAAAAAAAAAAGCGATTTTATGCTGAAAAACAATGAAAATATTAAACAATAAAAGTAAAGAAAAAAATGCAAATAAAACAAAATTAACGCTAATGTCCAGTGTTTTTAGACGCCCTTAAGTGGTCCTAGATTACAAGTCTCTACTCCCGCTAATTTTTATATCAGCCCTATCGACGAAAGGTCGTAAACCTAATAGCGTAAACTTAATTAGAGGGTGAGCTTATAATAATTATTAAATTAAAAATTCTATAATAAATTAAATTAAAATTTATAATTGTACCTTATTGTTTCAAGTGCTTTAATTTTCAATGTAGTTCTATTTTTTTTTACTATAACTACTGCTAGAATTTTTTTAAAAAAAATATGGTTGCAATGTTTCGAAAAGTCATACACGAGGGAACTGTTGGCAAATAAGCCCACATATACCATTCTGATAACAATTTTTTCTGTGCAAATAAACCTAGTTAAATATTTACATTACCATCATACTGTATGCCGTAAGGCACATGATCTGCATCTAGTAAAAAAAGTATATTTATTTGTTTTTGAGGTTAGTTTCAATACCGTTTTCTTTAATGTGGATTATATAAATATGAGTATTTTATTTACATACGTAGATTGTGTTTCCCTGTTTAGAGATTTCTATGAGTGCGCATGCCTGGATTACGCACTTTTCAAATGTATCATCCATTCCAGATAACATACTTAGCTCCAGTGGTGTAGCTAAAGCTTTTGCCGCCCGGGGCGGTCCCTGAGTTTGCCGCCTCTCTCTCTACACACCCAAAAAAACCCACAAAAAGCGAAATAAATTAAAACACAATGTTTATTTTTGAAGTAAAACTTTAATTCCGACATTCTAAAATGTTATTTTTCTTGCTTTTCTGTTAGCAAAATCGTCGATGACATTGGCGAAGTCAATTTCATAGTAATATAGGTAATTCTTAATCAATTTTATTTAGAAAAACTCCTCTCACAACTAGCAACACTTACAGCAATTGTGAGGAAAATTCGCAGTACTGTTACAATATTTGGAAATGAGTTCTCGAGACTGTATTTTAGAATTAACTGCAAAAGTTCAAAAAGGTTCAAAGTACCTCCCGGGGGCGGACCGTCCCCTTCACTCCTCCCTAGCTACGCCTCTGCTTAGCTCACATAAAATGGTTAAAGCGAATTTTCATTTATACGGTTTTGAAATTCACGAAAAACTAAATTTGTATCAAAGGAAATAGACAATAATCACGACATATATTTAATTTATTTATAGTAAATATCGTAAGCAATATTAAGTTATATTTTGACGATGTCAAAATATGATATCGCGTTCACCGAAAGTTTATTTTTGCTTAATTTGGAGTTAATAAACGGCACTGATCTAAGACAGGCGAACGGACACATTAGCACAAAAATGATCATGCAAGTATAATTTAGGGAGATAATTTTAATTGTTCATTCAACCACTACGTATAAACTCCTTAACAACCTACGTCCATTGTGCAAAATGTTCTTCCGCTATTTCCCTTGTCTCAATGACCGGACAGAACGAATACAATCGGAATGCCACAATGTGAATGACGAAATTGCCGTTTGAATTCGATAATGTAGACACTGATAACACAGTAAGAGTTATGTAATATCTGAATTTGAACATAATTAACAATTCATTTGATCACGTGATACTCGAAGAATTGTTCTAGAATTCTCGCTAAACAAACCAGTGATGACTTGCGGCAATTTTCAAATATATATTCGAATCGATCATATGGTCAAAGCTGTAAACCTTTTCCAGGCATTGATTGCCTAAAAGGAACAAGATAGTTTCTAACTGAAAGGTTTATTCTACTGTTACAATTGAAATCAGTTTTCCGAGCAAGAAAGCAGTTTAACTTCTCATTAACACAAGGATATTAAAGACTCTACTACTTTCCTTCTGGAATTCCTGATAGCACATCTTAGATGCACGTATTCGTCTTCTGATAATAACTTAAAGGATAGGATCCTATTCACCTTCGCATCCCCCTCACTCTCCGAGAAAAAAAAAAAAAATTATAATGAAGACAAGCGGGCCATTACGAAAAGAATATGAAACTTAAGACATGCCTCCATGTTTCTTTCAGCGATAGTGAGTGGAGCAGCCTCTTATCAGTAAATAACTGTAAGGTTCCTCAGCGGCTGGTGGATCTTAACAGAAGATAGACAACGCGCACGTGTGTGACGAACCAAATGCATATCGGGGAACACAACGGAAAGGGAACGGGGTGGGGGGGGGAGTGAGGTTTGGAGGTATATCTGTTTAGCCCCCGTAGCGGCGAGAACATCAAAGAACGCCGTATACGCTAAATATCTGACAGAACGTGCTCATTCTCTGGATTTTGAGAGCCACAACAAGTCTCCTTGTTGGTACTGAAAATCTCGGTGATTATTACTTGCTCTTGCGAAAATGCCTCGTAGATATTGCAGCGTGCCAGGCTGGTGAAACACAAGGTTAATCACCGATAATGTTATGGCTATGACCCCACTTTACCTCTATTATCGCCAGATGTGTTTTCTTTCTTTTTTTTTTTTTTTTTTTTTTATGATCCGTAATTCGTCGTCTATGTGTCTTGTTTCACCGGTTGAACAAATCAGTCCTTTCTCGGGGGGGGGGGGGGCGTGAAATATGAAGGTTTTTTTTTCAACCGAAGAGATTTGTGCGCCCACCCATCCACCCCACATTGGAGACAGAAAAGGCATTGCACAAGTCAGCACATAATTTACGCATTTTCGCGCGTGCCACGTGACTGCTATAATTGGTGGCTTCTCCATGCCACTGTCTCCCTCGCTATAAATCTGAATGAATTGTGGCTGCATTTACAGATCTCTGTTTCGTTCCCCAGAGAAGCTCTTTTGCTAATTCTAGAGGGGGGGTTTCGGATTCCGTGTAGCTAATTTGGAGGTTGGCAAACGGGCGAATTTTCGTGTTTCTAGGGCCCATTGATCCAACGTCCATGACAGATGTAACGGGTCGGGTGGGAAAAGGAATTGTAACAGAACGACGAAAAGATTGTGCCACCCATTTATATTCTGTGCAGGGTTAAAGTTCGGCTACTGGAGACGATGTCTCCAAAAAGTAACAGACGCTCTCATCCTTTAGAGTGTGAGTGCACGGAAACATATAAGCTGTCTCAACTTCCGACAGTTGTATCAATTCGGTCGTAAGAGTTCTTAATCTAAAGTTACTTGGAGAGTGTTCCACCAGCGAAACTATTTGTAAGTTAAGAGTGGGGAGAAAGAGTCCCTCCACACTCATAAATCCAGCTATTTTAGATGTATCGCATCAATTTGAGTCAGTCGCTGTCATAATTAATTTGATCCTTTAACTAGGGTAAGCACACAGGTTCGCCAAACGGATACTATTTTTGAACTTGCACACCACCAACTTGCTTAATTGGGATTCTTTCTTGCAAGAGACAACTTGAATGCTGCTGTTTTAATAAATCGACCAAATCAATCTTAATCCTCGCCAATTATCTCACAAACACTTCCAGGTGTTTATTCCATTAAAAAACCACGATCCCTTTTTTTTTTTATGCGTGTGCAGTTGTCTAATTTAAGTGAGTAGGAAAAGATAAGGGTGTGTTGTTTTCTATGACATTCCTGCAGGCTAATAATATTCGTTTACGTCAGGTTGTTATAAAAGTTTTTCCCTTTTTTTTTTTTTTTTTTTATCATTGCGACATTTCCCGGATTAATTTAAAACTTAAAATATTGACGCAATTATTATTTATCAATAAGTATATTGAACTAGTTAAGTGATTTGAAGAGTTTTTTTTTGTTGTTGTTAAAAGCTTTACTTTAAATTTCAATTAAACTGATGCATCGATTGTGCTTAATGTTGTACTCTTAATCGAGAACAGGTTGCGATATCGAAAGCTGGTGCACTTAAGCATCAGATTATCGGAAAAGCAACTTTTTTCTTTTCCTTTTCATAGTTTGAAACTGCTACCCTTTTGAAGTCTTTATATTGATCGATTAGTTGGAAAAAAATACCAGAAAATAACTAATTCATGTTACTTACAACGAATTAAAATTCTAATACTAAGTTATCGAAAAGGTCAAACAATTTTAAAATCCCGCTAAATGGTAAATTTAAAGAAATGTTTTCTTCTGTATATCGTTCTTGATTGATTAGTAAACAATATTTCGTCATCATTCAATAAGCATCCAATCAGTTTTTGAACGACTGTATTGTTGAATGACAACAATACAGTCATTCAAACCGATGGAATTTCATTATTTGTTTGTTGAACAATGCAGTAGTATTCTTCAAAAAATTTATTATTTAACGGCAACAAAAACCACAATAATAATAATACTAATAATTTTCGTTTCACATGTATCAAGATGTTAGCGATGTTACGCTGTCGATCTGATAATTTTGGGACATCGTGTCTAAAGCTAATTTCTTGATAATTGCTTTGCTTCAGTCAGTAGGATGACTTTTTGTTGGAAAGATGTGGGTTCAAATCCTAAGGATGCGTGAAATTTTTCTCATTGAGTGATGATGAGTAAATCAGTACCATATGTAGTTAGCAGGGGCTTTACAGTCGAATTCAAATAATCCAAAATGATTTATCTTTAACATAATTTTAATTTGATAAAGAATCCAAATTTCTGATAATAATCGACAACAATAAGATCCCTTCATAAAAGGAACTTAAAAAAAAAATCTAATAATAAGAAAAAAACTTGTCGCGTGATACAAATCACGATTTAAAGTTGTTTAGAATAGCAGAGCTTTTAAAATAAGCTACGAAACAAGAAAGAAACGAATGTACAAAGTGCTGAAAATGAGACGAAAGCCCAGAAAAAACATTTAACGATGACGTCATCGAATGCCAAACGCTTACCAGGATAGTCGTAGACGACACAGAGCTAGTTGGCGGTATGCTTTTAGAAATCCAACTCTGTTTTCTGGGAAAGACGCGGAGGACGGCTAAGCATTCCTGGGATAGACTGGACAGTAAAAGGTCAAAGGTTATTCATCGTAGATATTCTCGCTTTCGCTGAGATTGGCATTAGGAAGAAATGACGAATACAGTTATAATATAAAATAGCTTATCATGCTTAGTTGACATCAAAACATGATATTATTTCCATGCATTCAAATGCATTTTTGTACGTCGCAAATTAGATTATAATGTTACTATTGTGTTAGTTAAAATTTAAATTTTTATTTTTATTTTTAGGTGACAATCATCAAGGAACTGCAGTATCTAGTTTGGATTCCTTGTCCCTTATTGTAGAGAGCATCACTCCCGGTAACAGCGGTCTTATTAATGCCATTTCTGTGTCCTCCGAAAGGCTAGTATAAACGTAAGATTCTGAAAGAACTTACCGGTGATCCAAGATGAGGTATGAACACACAGGCATGCCCAGGATAGCCAAAAAAAAAAAAAAAAAAAGACGGTCGACGGGACTTAGCTATTAAATATTATCCGCGAACTTACGCCTATCATCGGATGTTTCGAAAGGCAACCTTTAGAAGTGCAATTATCATTTTGACGGTAAAATATGACATGCGAACAGCTAAAATTGGTGACGCCCTCTGTATGAGATGAAAGAAGAGAAAGAAAAAAAGATAAATCAAGAAAAGAAAATAACGAATGTGTTTTTTAAATATAACACTGATTTCTAAGTGCAATTTTTGACAGACGAATTTTGACAAAAAAAAAAACTGTTGTAGTTTCCAGTGTTGTTCATTCATATTATATAAATATTAACTAATATTTTTGATTTTGCATAAGCTTAGGTTATGACGATGGCAACTTTGCCCAATGTTTCAGATCAAAATATTTTCATTGATGATTAAATGTGTGAAAATTTTCTATGTTCATCTTCTGCCTATTCGTCGAATAGATATTTATAAAGATATTAGGTGAAAATGGCATTATTACGTTTAAAAATGCCTTAAAAAATAGCTGAATGCTGGCATTGTTAACGAATGTGAACAATAAAAGTGCCTTAAGGGTAACTACTATATACGAGTATAAGGCAATAGAGACAAATAAAACCAATTTAAGACAGCTCTGTGCACGGGAAAAGAGGTATATTGAAAATATACTGTCATTTCAGATGTTAAAAATAAGCCATTTACTTACCTAATAGCAAAATATGCTTAATCAAACAGTATCAAAGATAGACCATTCAATTAAGTTCTATCTGCATTGTCATAAAGTTTGTGATCTTTTGGTACATTATTGACTCAACAATGCTCTTATTTGTGAATGTACTAAATTTGATTATCATTGTTTTTTAAAAATTAATTTCATTATGTATTCACGTGGCATATTTTGAGTTTTTTGTCATCCAATGGGTTGATGCCAACTTTAACAGAATGCAATGCGATTACATCTTATTAGCTGATTCAATATCAGGCCTCATTTGCCAAAATACGTTACGAATATTATAGATAATATATGTAGTTATATGAAACTATTCTTATTGCATTCATGCGACTAACGAGATTAAATTCTTAATACAGGCGTTGCGCATGCTCAGAACTGTCAATAAGAAGAACAAAGGTGCAATTGTTCACAATTAGTTCATAAATTAACAGCTCAACTTTTTCATAAAATCATCAGTTACCAAACTAATTAAATGTTGTTGTACAGTAAATATATTATTCTAGTTAATAATAAAATACACTTTTTATGTATTTTTAAATAAATGCTCAGATAAAAAAAAAAAGAAATGTTTCAGACCAAGAGATCAACTTTTTTTTTTACATCTAAATTTTTGTACTTTCTTTGTATTTTTAATTTACTCAAAATAATAAGAAGCATTTGATTTCATCTCAAGCGTCAGTTTCTGTTTGAATAAACTTAGTTTAAATGACAAGAAACTAATTAACATTCTTTTATGGTTTGCCCGCGTCATACAGAAAATTCCCAAGCAGTGGCATCTGCTTTCTATCTGTATTGATCTGTGCTTATTATTAAAAGCTCGCCATCACCCACGAGTAATTATCATTCGACGTCATATTAATTATAGTTTCTTATTAAAATACGAAGCCATTTACTAAGACATCATTAATGCGTGTCCAGATTTTCTATGCACAGAATTTTATGTACAAGATACAAAAGAATTTTATTTATTTTTCCAAAAAGGATAAACTGAAAAGAAATTGGGAATAATTATCTCATATGTTTTTTGCATCACAATTCTGTGTGTGTGTGTGTGTGTGTGTGGCTTATTTTAAACTAATAATAAGGAGAATTTTAATGGTCTCAGGAACGCCATGGAGATACTGTGTAATAATAATAATAATAATTAAAAATACACTGATGAACCAAGTCATTACGACCATTTACCTGTGTTGCGGCTATTTTGGCTTAAATCAGGGTTTCCCAAAGCAGGCTCTGCGGAGCCCTGAGGTTCCACAACTGGAATTCTAGGGCTCCGCGAATATTGTTTACAAACATTCACTTAAATGATATGGTCCATCATACTAGACTCTGAAAAGTTCAAAACAATGCACTGTAGTCATTAAAAATGAATTTAAAATTTTTAAATTTACGGATCACTAAATTGTAAAATGGTGAGTGTTTATTGATTTCTTCCTTTTTTTTTCGTGTTTATTTTAAAGATTGAGTTGTGGGGCTCCGCAAAATTTTTTTGCTTGCTTTAGGACTCCAGCAAGAAGTTGGGGGAAACCCTGACTTAAATAACCCCTTGTACTTATCTCCTTAACATTCACTCCGCTATACCAGGGAAGGTGTCGTGAGGTATTTTGGACAAAGTAGACGGAATAAGCTCCCACAGGTCAGCGACCGAGCGGGAGACTGTCGTAGGTCGGCGGATGTTGCGTTGCACATGATTCCGCAAATATTCGATGGGATTCAAATAAGGAGAATGAGAAGGCCAAAAAAGGAAGAAGTTTATACGATGCAAGCCTTGTGACACGGTGCATTTGTGTTACTGGAAGAGTCCACATCCATTGGACCACATTGTCACCACGTATGACAATAATTTGCAAGTAAGAATTAGCGGACAAGGTGTGTCCAAGGATGAAAGGATCCAATGATGTCCATCAGAACAATCCCCATGTCAGTATACCGACACTACAGGCCTGTTTCTGACATCCGTGTGTAGTCTGATTGGCCGGAAAGAGGCTGAGTGGTCTAAAGCATTTTATAATGTACTGATTTTCACAAATCAAAATAGTTGATTTGCAAAGTATCAAAATAATTAATTATAAAGTAGAGGCCACTTTATTACACTTCTTACTCTGTAACATGCAGTAATAATATAAACCGTATTATTTTTGATCATCTGCACTTACACTTAAAATGATATGTTATTGTTTATTGTGTTATTGAGAACTACAACAATAACTGCAGGGCGTTATCGATACTTATACTTTGGGACCAGGTGCATTCGTGTGTGCTACGAGTGTACACCGATAGTAGCAGCAGCAGCCAAGTTGCTCCGATTTTTCAGGAAATTCACGTTGATATCAACTGCAGTTCTGATTGAAATCGTACCTCTTCAATACCGTTTCGACGTTTTTTTTTTTTTTTTTTTCTTAACCTTCAGTAGGAAATAAAATTCAGGCGAACTCTTTCTCTTTTGCTATTGAGATATTTCATGTAGCATCTGAAATATTTTAATTCTTAGTTTTTTTTTTTAAATTTAATATTTGAAGTTGGCTTCTTTAAGAAGAATATTGACTTTATTATTAATATATACGTGGATAAGTAGTCTTGCACGGAGTACATGCTATTATCGTTATTTTGAATAGTATTGAATAAAATACGTTTTAATATTTTATATGAAACATATTTTTTATTTTTTATATACTAGTAACAAAGTTAACGTCCTTAGCTAGGGCATAGAAATCATCGTCATAATAATAATAATTAATGTTTGCTAGCTTCATTTTTTTTTTCCCTTTGGATTTCTTCCCAGAGGGCGCTGTGTTCTATGCCTCAGACTTTCGTTTAATCGAAATCAAACGGCATTATAATTGATTTCGATCTTGAGTCAAAACAATACTACTCATCGCCTAATGTAAGAGTTTGATAGAGAGAGAGAGAGAGCAGAGGAAGCAGTTATGCGAACTTGACTTAATGGAGAGAAAAATCCTCATAACATTTGTAAGTGGGGAAGTCAAAATCCAGACGCGTTCTCTGATCATTTGATCGGACAACCAGAAAGTTAATGTTCCTATGCTCTCTCTCTCTCTCTCTCTGTTTCTTCATTTAAAAGTGTATTTTTTCTTTCTTTTTCTGATAAATTTATCAAATGTATGTTTTACTCAAAAAGAGACGATGTCATCTTAACGATGCCATCAATGAAAAATCATCATCGTTAGTAACTCAACGACCTTTTTTTCTGTTGATCGTCTGACCTCATCCCATCGTATTTCCTTTCTGCGAGATGATAAAAAAAAGGAACTTTCCATAGATCCAATTGAAAATTTTAAAAAATATTTTTCTTTATTTTCCTTCTTTTTTTTATTACCCCTCATTCTTAATTAAAAGGCTCGACTAGTTTCATCCCAAAACATACTTATAAAACCATAGTTATAGATCGCCGCAAGAGTCGTATTCGTAAACTATTTTTTATCACAAATAGGTTTTTCTCTACAGTCCTGTGGGAATCCATTTCATTCATCTGTTAGATTCACTAACTTGCAATGAAAAGTGGAGGAAGCTGTTGATTCCATTTTGTACAGAAAACAGGAAGCGAAGTCTGTTTACATATATGCATATATGTAAACGTCTTCTTACATATATGCTTGTCTGTTTACGTACATGCAGTGAGATCTTTCAGAAATTCTTCTTTGTGAGATCCTTTCCGCCACCCAAACCCTGTTCTCCAAAAAGGGGAAAGGAGAAACGACTTAACTTTGCCGCCTACTAAATTTTAAGTCCGCATCCCTGTTATAGTAAACAGAAAAGGGAGAGAATGGTGGCCAGATGGTACTACCACTTATTAGCTGCCATTTGCACGTCGTAAAAAATGTCACTAAGGAGATTTCTACTTGACTCTGTTGACTCCCAACTTCATGGGGAGGAGGAGGAGGAAAGGGGGGTTCCAATGCTACAAGAAATATTCCCTGCCGTTTTGTCAGCTCCCGGTCTTCGCCTGATAACGAGAGTCACGTTCAAGACAAGCGTTGTTTTCATTTTTCTATTTTTAGTATAAAAGGGGATCGTTAAGGGGTCACAAGGCACTTCAGGAATTATAATAAAAATGAAATAAAGGCATCAAATAAAGTAGTCGTTGTCAATATTTATCCAACTCCCCGCGAAGATACTGTTTGTGTCTTCTTGAAGTTGGAGAACGTCCAGCAAAGCGGGAATACCCTTGAGACAGCGACAGGAATCGTAATTGCCTTGTTACACTTAGCATTTGTTTGTTTATACAGAGAAAATTAACTTGTTAGTACTCACAAGTGAGCTTTTATTAATATTTCTTTATAGACATTTTGCGCACCTTCATCATATTCTGTGAAGCAAGAAGAGAGAGAGAGAGAGAGAGAGAGAGAAAAAAAAAAAAAAAAGAAGGGCGCGCATCTAAAAAAAGTATGGAAAGTCATAAGAATGTTGTGTCGTGTTCAAGATGGGATCAGAAAATGAAATCATTAAGGCTCCAATAAAAGAAATGCAAATTAGGAGTATATTCCCACATACTACCAACAGCATTTCTTTTCACATTCAGCCCATTCATTTTTTTTTTCCAGTTTTAATATTTTATATTTTGTACAATTTGTATGCGATTTCGTTCCGCTTTAACAAGCCATCAGCTAAAAAAAAAAAAAAAAAAAAAAAAAAAAAAACCACTAACGCATTTTATTCAGCAACAGGTGTAGTCGTCTGAACAGTCAATCTCCACCTTTAGTTATCAGAGATAGCTGGTCAAAGGCTATCAATGATTTTAATAGGTATCAGGACAGTGGCACACTCAGGATTTAATCGGGGGGGGGAGCACTCAAGATTTAATCTTAGGTGGGGGCCAAGTTGAGTTGAGAATACACACTACTCATCACATACGACCTATGACTGAGCATCTGCAATGATCACCAATACATGATACTCGTGATCTTCTCTGGCCCGGTTCGGGCAAACGAACCGCGCCAGAACCAAACGAACCGTTCACAGCGGCCGTGATTCCCGAGAGCTATAGGGTATTCCCACCTCATGTGACGGCTAATTCATAAGTAGTATAGAAATAGAAGACATGACACAACATAAATAAAAAAAAAAAGAATTTTAATTAGGAAAAGATTTTTGGAAAATTTTCTAGTGTTTTTTTTGGGGGGAGACCGTTCCCCTGCCCCTCCCCCCGGGTGAGCCACTGCATCAGGATATTTTCATGTGAATTATCGTACATACTTTTCTTTTCTAGTACCGTGTTTGGTAATCTTGTAATCCTGCTTGCTCGAGATCGCTGCATCTATGCCTACGATGGGATTTGAACCCATAGTCGGCTGATTCAAAAGCGGGTACAGTAACCAATTGGCTGATTGGTTGAAATTTACTTCAGTTTGGTATTTAGAATCTCTAATCACATCTATAATAATCCCGGTTTTGGTTTAAATCTTACAGGAATAAACTTGAGAATATGCTTTGCAAATTATAATCAACTGCCTACGGTGTAAAAGATCAAACGGCTCTCAGTCCAATTACTGCGATAACGAATTACGTCATCGAACAGTCACTTTTCAGATCATTCCAAAGTTGTTTATTATTTCTTGTTTTATTTACGTACTTTAGTTTTTGACGAATTGCTTTGGTCAAAATTTCAATATGAATTTAATTTAACTTTTTTAGACAAGTATGTAGATAGGTTTATTTCTTTCTTTCTTTTTTTTTTTTTTTTTTTTGTTAAATTGGTCGCTGTCAATCGTTGTGTAATAACCACGTTTATTTGCACGTCCCAGGCTTATATTTCATACCAGCAATCAGTTTAAATTCCACAACCCGCACCCACATGCTGGTATTTAACAGTTTGCTTCTTGGTGACACGAATGTGTAGAAGTCTATAGAAATGAGAGGCGGATTGGTTACTGCCAGAGGTTGGAAACAAGAACATGAATAAAATATTATGTTGCATCGACCATCGAAATCTTCAGTTGATCTAAGCTTCCGGGTGGTGACAGATATCTCAGCCTACGTAAAGCGAATAGTTTCATCAAATCACTGTGTGTGTGTGTGTGTGTGCGTGCGTGCGCGTGCGTGTCGTGAAACTTTGTAAGAAGACCATGCCATTTGAGATCAATTGATACTCCCATATTTCACAAATCTTTTCAGTTGTCTTTCAACTAAGCCAGCATCGGGAAATGATCTATAATATAATATGCTTGCTTACTGAGTAACCCAATGCATTTTGTTTAACATATACCTTATTGGAGATTAGGGTGATCGAATTTGTTTGCAACCAGTATTTGACTGATGTCAGGTACTTGACATCATTCAAAAGTACAACACACACACACACACACACACACGCGCGCGCGCGCGCACAATGTTTAATGACCGAACTGATGAGTGCCAACAAGCATGGGAGAGGAATATACCAATCAAAATTTCCACACTTGATCTATAATTAATTAAAGACACGTTTCTGAATATCTGGATTGAGTGTGGAATTTCACTATTACCTTTGCTAATACCACCTGTGTATTTCCGAAAATCTGCCAACATCTTTTTTGTTTTTTTTCATTGAGTTAGAGAAAATATGAAATAGAAGATTTGATTGGGTAAGCCCAATCCTAATGAGACGCGGAAGGGATAAGACCACCCGGGCCCTCCATTTTTAAGAGCCCAAGGATAAGTTTTTTCTGCTTTTTTTTTTTTTTTTTTTTCGCTTTAGAGATCCTGGTATTTGCTGTCGACGCCTCTGGCCCTTTTTATCACGATTTAACATAGAATCTTTTCTGGCTTATATGCTGTAGACATAACTTTCTTTCCCTAATTCTGTCACTACAGATTGGCTAATTAAACAAAAACTGAGTTGACATGAAAAATTTCAGTAAAGATCCCGCATATAGAACTTCAAAAAAAAAAAAAAAAAACTGTCTAGCCAGAGCGAAATTTTTATTCCTGTGACGATGCGGGCAACGAATATTATTAGATACATACGACGTTGTCAGAAGCACACAACAATACTTGACTGTAAACAAAACTAAGCGTTTCAGAATTCACCTGCCAAAAACTGATACAGACGAAAACAAATTGCTGTCTTGGATTGTGATTTCATTAAAAAAAAAAAAAGAAAACAAAGTGCACAAATATAAGAGATTGGTGACACTTAAAACGTCTTATTTTCTTCTACAGCGTTTTCGAAGCATCATCTCTTAGCAATATCATTATAAGATTTTGTATATTTGTATATAGAAATGGAATTTCAACCTAAGTTCCAACTGAAACTTCTAAAAATTAAATGAAAAAAAAAAAAAAATTAGATCTTAATTGGAAGTCCACAAAGCAGACACACAGCACCCCCATGTCACCTTATTGAGATGTAGAATACCTGTGAATAAGTGATATAACCAGGTCTTATTCCTGTGTAAAGTGTATATATATATATATATATATATATATATATAATCTATCAGTGGATAATAAGAATTTTCCAGATGTTTTTTTTTTTCACTTCTCAGTATCTTACTAAAAACAGCCTAGTCAACAACAATACAACATACGTTGTTTATGCATAGTACAATTACGCATGCGTATTCACTTTTTTTTTTCACTTCTCTTAATTTATGTATATTACAATCACGCATGCGTATTTACTTTTTTTTCACTTCTCTTAATTTATGTATAGTACAATGATGACGCATGCGTATTTACTAAATTGTGTCTTTTTTCCCACTTCTCTTAATATGCTTCTATAGCAGGCTGAAGCAACAGACAATATTATTTATGCGTCGTACAATCACGCATGCGTCTTTAGTAATTTTTTTCTTCTAACTTTGACAGTAAAAACACGTAATGTTAATTTCATGATCATTATGAAATTATGAAAAAAAAACATGCTTATTATTATTTACTGTATATATATATTATATTATTATTTACTGTATATATATATTATATTATTATTTACTGTATATATATATATATATATATATATATATATATATATATATATATATATATATATATATATATATATCCATATATATATATATATATATCCATATATATCCAAATATATATATATATATATATATATATATATATATATATATCCAACGCTCATGAAATACATTAAATATATCGATTATATATTAATAACAAAAAGGTGTAGGAAGCAGTTCTATCAGTAAAACTGTCCAATGTGACTCTGATTGTGAATATTGTTAGGTCAAACATATATATATACAGAAACATTGTTTTTTCTTATCCGTATTTCTTTTACAATTGCGATATGAATAAAATGTTCTGTCTGTTAGTACTGTAGGTAATTTGCAAAAGGGAACAGCTGTCTGATATTCAAAGGGGAGAAAAAAAAAAAAAAACAGAAAGAAAACGAAAAACTAAAGTGCTCTTGTAATTGGCAAAGTTTTGAAGACTGCTTGGTGTAGGTACTTCAAATAGTTTTTATCCAGTACGAGAAACGTTGGCTTGCTTGGCATTTTGCCAACACATAATAATAAAGTATGGGAATCCTGTGTAGGGAAATAATGGAAACAGGAAAGCTTTATATTATTTCTACATCATTTTTATTGCAGTTATGTCAGTTCGCTATCTGAAGGTTTGAAGTAAAATGGAGAGAAAGAAAAAAAAAGACAAACTAAATCTAGTAGGAAATATTTCGTTGAATTGAAAGGAAATAAATCTCTTTGAGTAGATTTTAATGGAGTAATGAATGATGTACATAACAACACATCAATAATGTACATAAACACTATATTCCATCAGAAAATTCTACATAACAAAACAGATTTTATGAGAAAAGCGTCCGATTAGGGCATCTCCGCCATCATTTCTGTAAAAAAAGTGAAAAAGTATACTTACCAAACATTATAGTTATTTTTTTTTATTATTTGTTAAAATTGACTAAAGGAATTATGCAATTCTGAAAGCTTCAAACTGGAACACGGGACACGGCGGACTGCATGACGTAATGTGTGACGTCATACACGATATTATCTACAGGAAGAGAGTGAAAATATTTAGTTAAAAAAAAAACACATTTTTTCTCCATCTCATTCTTTTTATGTTTTTTTTTAACATTTATCTATTCGCATTGTGTAGTCATAACCGATTGATATTCCTCTGTATGATATTTGTTTGTTCTCAGAGTATTATTCCCTATCTGAGAGGTCTCATGGAAAAGGTTTTACCCTTACCTAAGAATGATCAACTCAGCTTTCCATACAGTAGATTAAAAAAAGTTTTAAAATCTGTGACAGGATTTAGAAATAGTTCTTTTCAACCCATAGAAATGCATGACAAAAAAAAAAAAAAAAAAAAAAAAACCGCCAGGTAAATCTGTAAAAATGGTCTGCATCCGCATGTTTCATGTAATTCACCCAAAAGATTGTAAACCTGTAATACGAAGGTGGCCTGTAAGGTTCTCAGCCTAACAATGAAAAAACGAATTTATAATTTTTATTTTTCAACATAATCTCCTTAGGACTAATGCATTTATTCCAGCGATGGTGTCATTATCCCGTCCCTGTAGTGGTTCTCAGTAAGATCTGCAAAACACCCCTCTACAGGATTCGAAGAAAAATGCTGACCAGCGAGGAAGAGTTTTAGTTTTGGGAAGAGATAGAAGACAGAGGGAGCGAAATCTGTGGAATAGGGTGGATGTTCCAACAATTCATAGTGCAGATCCCTTAATTTTCCCATTGCGAAAACACCTTTGTGGACTGGTCCATTGTCCTGATGAAAGATGATTTTTTTTCTTCTGTAAACCGGGTCTTTTCTCACGAATTTTTTCGTCTAGTCTGGTCAAAAGATCGGAATAATATTCACCGGTTATTGTTTTACCCTTTTAAAGATAATTAATAAACAAAACGAATTTAGCGTCCCAAAACACCGATGCCATGACCTTTCCTGATGATGGAACCGACTTTGTCTTCTTTGGCGCTTAACAACCGGCTTTTGTCCACTGTTTTGACTGCTGGTTTGGATTCTGGTGTGTAATGGTGAATCCAAGTCTCATCCATAGTAATAAATCGACGCACAAAATCAGTTTTATTCTTGTTAAAACGCTCCAAGCACTGTTCAGAGATTTTCATGCGAGTGCGTGTTTGATCTGATGTGAGCAAGCGCAGCACCCATCTTGCGCAAAGCTTTTTTATTTGCAATTCTTCATGCAAAATATATCCTACACATTCTTTTGAAATGCCTACAGTCTCAGCAATTTCACGCACTTTGACTCGTCGGTCATCCAATACCATATCGTACACTTGATCAGTGATTTCTAGTGTTGTTGCACTTTTTGGATGTCCTTCACGTGGATCATCTTCAAGGCTGGTAGGCCACGTTTAAACACGGCAGCCCATTTCTTAATTGTCGAAAACGAAGGAGAAGAGTGCCCACAAACTTTTATGAATTTCGAATGAATTTCTGTTGGCAAACCTTCTTTTACGAATAATTTTTATAAAATTATTCGTAAAAGAAGCGGGATACCCATTTCAAGGGATGCAGACAACACTTTTGCTTCAGACAGCTGTATAAAACAAACTACTTGATAGAATGACTTGCAATTATACATGAATGCTTATGTACCAACTTAGAAAAAAAAATCTTGCCGATAGTGTTGCCATCTATGGTAGAGACCGAGAACTTTTCAGACCACCCTCGTATATTAGAACGAGGGTGGTCTAAGTTTCTTTTCTCCTTTGTGATTATTTTATTTATTTATGTTTTAACTTGGAAACTCTTCTCTAGAGACCAAACATTAAATTTGATTTTTTCAAGTGACTTCAGATTTTTAATAGGCATGGAAATTTCACAGTGAGGAACTAAATGATCTCCTATCTAATGACATTCCCAAACATCCATGGTTACATGATCGACGCTATCGACTCGGTTAACAAGGCTATAATTACTTCACTGTCAACATTTCATTATTTTTGTCATGTTTTTTTATTTCAATATACTTATATGTTATGTATATCAACTTAATCCATATTTATAGTCTCTCCAGATGAAGATAAATTACAAACCTATCTATACAATAACAAGTAGGTCGCTTGGCTATAGAAGCCGTGCAATCCAGTCAGCCTAGTCTAGTCTATATAAGAACGTGTTGATTTAATGTATTTGTTTATTTAGATTAAAATGGGAGATTTTTTTTTCTGTTTTACTTGTAGATTTAATTAAATTGCTAATACTATCTTCATCTCTTCTTTCGCCTCAAAACTGTTTCTAAGTTAAATTTAATGAGAGAGAGAGAGAGAGAGAGTATCACATAAAACAAGAAATTATTGAGAAGTGGGGGGGGGGGTATTTTTTTTTTCTACAGACGTATGCTAAATACAAAACGGCAAACTTGTTACCACTCATTCTCACGTACTATTTACGTGTAAAACCATCCCTTAAACAGTCTCCCCCCCCTCCCCCTCAAGGCCTCGTCCCTTCCGTAACTTTTGAACAGTTCCCTGTCATAAATCAGTTAATTCCGACAGAGATGGCTGTGAAAACTTGGACGCAGTCAGCAAGGAAGAAAATTTAGTACCACAGGAGGGAGCGAACGTCAAGTTTACACTTCTCTTTTGCTATGTCCCCGTTACACGTTGTCCTCCCACTCTCGTGATGCGGTGATAGGCCAAAGCATCGACATCACCACCGAGGCCACCTGGTCGTAACGTGAGAACCTCTTCCTGTATTCGAGGTCAAATGTTCAACTCCACCTTTGTACTAAATAAAAAAAAATAAATAAATAAAAGTCTCTCGGAACACTACAAAGGCAGTGTGAGAAATCGTTCATGAAAGCCAGGAATAGAAATTTCAATTTTTCAAAGAAATCACAAGAAAACGAGATTAAATAATCAATTTGTCCGGTTATATATTTAGTCTCGATGCCGCAGATAATCTAAAAAATCCTCACAAATTTGCGGTCGAAATCGTTAAATGAAGAGCACTTATCCTTCTCTTCAAACAGATTAATGCAAAATCGCTGTCAGCACAAACGGTATGAACAAAAAAAAAAAAAAAAAAAAAAAAAAAAAAAAATCATACCCTCCCTTCATCACGTCATAAGAAGCTTTACGCACTTAGTGAAAAATAATCAATTATTTGCGTCATGCATCTACGACCTTTGCATCTTCCGCTCCCAAATCACATCCGCATCACTTTGCACACACCTGCATTCACTGTGACACACTTCATTGGGATCTTCCCTACGTCATGAATGTACCTGATCAGATGCAGATATCTGGTGAAGAATGTGACATCAGCATTTCATCCCTCTCTTCTCCCCTCCCCACACATTTTCATCTTTTTAAAATGTATATTTCTTTTCCTTAAATGCAAAAGTTGTAGATTTTCAATACAAAAAAAAAAAAATATTAATGCTGTTCATAAAAAAAAAATAATAAAAGGTAACTGCATTCTAACTATAGATAATTCAAGTGTCCATTTATCAATCGTTAATTCTACCTACCATCTATCACTCCTCTGTTCATTACTTTCATCTAGTAAAGCATCGCTGGCTGTTGATATCAACTAATCAATATTTAAATTCACTGCCTCCCGCCAGATGGCAGGACTAACATAGGTGAGCAGGTTTTGTGTTTGGAGTGAAAACTGACACGTGACCTTTCTTACATCAGTATGTGCAAAAGCAGATGAACATTACTTGAGTATACTGCAGTATTCTGACAATGGATAAATCCCTGGTTGTATTTGGATTTTTTTTTTCATCATCAGTATTTATGTTCTATTTCTCTTTCTCTCTCTGTCCTTTTACCCATTTCTTTCTTCTTAAACAAATCGATTTCTGCAAATCAATGAAAACGAGCTTCTAGTTGAATAAACGAAGGGAATTTGTAGCAATATGTCTAATTGCGAGCGAATGGTTTAATAAACGAGCTTCGATAGATAAGCGCTCTAACGTCTGTCGTTCCATCCGATGGCTTTACACAGTTTTAAATGCCAGCGACTCGAAATCATTTTCTGATAGTTAATCTCCACACGTAATGTGTTGAGAAAGAGCAGATAAAAATTCTTGCTGTTTCTAATGTGTTCACAAATCTATCGACTAATCTCTCTCTATATAATTGGCAAATATCCATCGTTCATACATTTTTATTTTCGGATGGAATTAAGATCTTAAAAAGCGATAGTTTTGAAATAAAAATACATAATTATATATTAAAAAAAAAAAACTAATTCCGGAAATGCAACACAGAGGGCGTTGTAAGCACGCATATTTCAGGCATTGTTAGACCAATGCTCAAGAACCTTTATTGGGTGAAGTAAGTAAACATGAATAAATAAAATGAAAATGAAATTTTCAAAATTACAAATGATTTTATTATATTAAGAAAAATAAAATAATGATGCATTTCACACTTTTGAAAATTAAAATTTTTAAGAACAACCAAAACCATGGTTTCTTACTTCTGTAATAATTCTTTCCTTAATTCATCGTAAGTAATTTGACAAAAAAAAAAAACTCAATATATATATATATATATATATATATATATATATATATATATATATATATATATATATATATATATATATATATATATTGAATTTTCGAGAGAGAGAGAGAGAGAGAGAGAGAGAGAGAGAATTAAACTGAACAAAATATAATATAAATACCTCTCAATTATCGATTATTGTATTTATTATTAAAACTCCTTTATGGAAGATTTTAAAACTTTTTACAAGAAAAACTTAATTTTAGTAGGATCAAGCGAATAAATTGAGTTTATTGTGGAGGCAGCAATTCCACAGCTAAAAAAATGCATTTACATGATAAGAGAACTGACTTGCATTCATTAACCTAGAAAGCTTAATAAATTAGTAAGTTTTCTAGGTCAAGTAAATAAATAAATAATATAAAGTATATTTTCGAACATATGTATCAAAAAAAAAAAAATGATGAGACTGTCAACACAACTCTTTTTCCCCATCATTTTTTTTTTTTTTTTTTTTTGTAAATTTGTCAAGGACTCAATCTTGACAAAAAAAAAACTCAATATATATATATATATATATATATATATTGAATTTTCGAGAGAGAGAGAGAGAGAGAGAGAATTAAACTGAACAAAATATAATATAAATAAATATAAATAATGTCAAGGACTCAATCTTGCAAAATTTTGTAAATACTGTGCGATAACACCATTTTTTTTTTTTTTAACCCAAAATCAGTAAACATCCTTTCGTATGTCTCAAATATTATATTAGCATACCTGGAGGAAGGTGGCGCCACCATCGAGTTTGGAAAGACTACAAATAATATCTAATTCAACCATCAGAATAAGGTATTTCATATGGAATAATAAAGAAACTTCTTTATTATTTGAATTGAATAGTTTGCAGATAGTACTGCAAGCTGTTCAATTTTTTTTTTTTTTCCGGGAAAGACAGTCTCTCGTGTGTCTGTTTATTTATTTACTTATGTTCTTATTCTTTGAGATAAGCCGTAAAACATCCAGATATTCTGGTAGCTTTTACGGCTTGTTCTTCTACTTTATTTTGTGTGATGCTAATAATGAAATTTTGGAAACGCCAGCAAAAGATTTTAATATTAAAAGGCTTCGCTATTCTTAGACCGTTCTGAGCTAATTTGCAAGTGAATGTTCATTTTATGAATAAGCAACAGCGAGTCAGTGAGAATTCTACCAAGCACTTGGTAATAGTGATGAAATAAACTGGCACAAAACAAACAATTTATTCCGCAGGAGACTTGCGAATGACATATATATAGAACTCGCGTCTATTCTGTATTGTGCTGCCCTCTATCGTGTAAATGGCAAATTTGTTTGGAGAAATCAATTAATTAAACCTTTTCTGGAAGGTGCTTTTATTCGGTTATTATTCTTATTTTAATCTAAAGAAATTTCAAAATACAATCATTTATTCAAAAAAAATTGCTTTTTTATTTTATATACTGTCTGATATTTGGAGATAATATTCACAAAATTATAATTAATTAGTTTTCTATATATCTTTATCTCCCCTTAATAAAATGGAAGTTCTATTGACTTTTTTCTTTTTTTTTTTGAAAATTTGAAAAACTACACGAGGAAAAAAAGTTGACAAACGGAAAAGCTCGTTGGATTAAAGGATAATTTATTGCTTATTGGTTAGAAATTCCGGTCTTGTCCTTTTGGAATTAGTTCGCAGTGATCTGAGGATGACATCGAAGCGAGTGCTGTCAGAAGGATTTAGTTAAATCTAGTGGAAAGATGAACGAACAAGATATTTTTATCATGGTCAGATGAACTAATTCTTACACACTAATCGAAACCTCACTAAGAAAATTTTCATTAAAAAAAAACAACTTTTTTTTTTTTATTTAATTTTTTTTTTTCTGAGGGACGAGGAGGGATGGACCTATTATTACTTCCAATGACTATTCATCACAGCATCCACTGTTTTGAGTAAACAGGATGTGTATTCACGCGGTTGCTTCAGGCTCTTCCGGCGCTACTGGTGGAAGCACATGAACACATACAAATCACCATGGCAACTCCGTTAGCAAGTGACAAGAATGCTAAAAGATTTAATGTCATTTTGTCTCAAGATGCGATGCGTTCTAACAGATTTTTTTTTTTTTTTAGGTACAACATTGCAAAGTGAAAAATATTCTATAATTTTTGAATTATTTAAAGCCTTTTTTTAAAATGATTAAATATATAAAAATATAATTCTTGTATACTTTATTCAAAACAAGCTGCTTTTATATTTTACTGCCTGATATTTGGAGATAATATTCTACAAAATTATAATTAGTTTTTTATATGTCTTTATCTCCCCTTAATAAAATGGAAGTTCTATTGACTTTTTTTTTGTGTGCAAATTTGAAAAAGTACACGAGGAAATAAAGTTGACAAACGGAAAAGCTCGTTGGATTAAAGGATAATTTATTGCTTATTGGTTAGAAATTATTTTATTTTATATAAAATAAAATAAAAAAGTTCTAAAAATCACATTAAATTTATACAAATATTAAATGATTTTAATTTTAATAAAATTAAACAGAATGGAAGAGGAAAAATTAGCAAAACAAGTGTTCTATGCCAGGTTAGCAGGAAAAAGAGCCAAAGGAAGACCAAGATATAGGTGGACTGATACAGTAAAAAGTACCTTAGAAGATAGAAATATGAAATCTGATAATGTTTGAGGTTTGATGGATAACAGATTGATTTGGAAGAAAATTGTAGATGGGAAGTTAGTAATGATCAGTGGCGGCTCGTGGCCTGAAATCGTGGGGAATGCTGCAACTTTCGAAATATACATACACACTGTAAGTACAGTGTATACGTGTTCGGATAAAATATCAAAATTATGGTAAAAATTAAAAAAATTAAACATGAAAAAAATATTTGTTTATTATCGATAAAATTATACAGTTTGATATAATTCAAAATTACTTAAAAATAAAATCCATTATCATAACCCCAATACTGTTCTAAAACAAAAACTGTAACAAATTATATGTCTTTAATTGTAATGTCCAAATATTTAAAGAGACGGAGTAAACACGATAAGCACTACGAACACTCTACTACTGGCGCAAACTGCATATAAACAACAGGGGAACTGCGCGACGGACAGTGCCGTATTACGCTAATAGTTCGCATCTCACTATGACGTGCATATGCTTGCGCACATAGCAATATGACACTGTGGTAAACACAGTGCTGCTAGTGTTATTCGCCCTCCTAAATGCTACGAGATGGATTTTTATTATTTTTATACAAAATAAGAGAATTGTATAGCATTATTGATGATAAAATTAAATATTACAGGCAAATATAGATAAATTAATAAATATATTTATGTATCGAGAAAATTGGGGGTGCTGCAGTTCCGCAGTGCCTATGAACCAGCCGCCCCTGGTAATGATGCACATTTTTCAGGTAGTACTATCATATCTCGACCCCCCCCTTTGAGGATAAATGTCAGGAATTTGATGATGATGATGAATTTTAGTAAAGTATTTTCACTTCTGAGTTAAAAAAAAAGAAAGAAAAAAACTACATTTTGATGTTCTACAATAACATATTAATTATATCTACACCATTTGTGGTCCCCTCCCGTAATATGGGTTGTCAAATATTCATTAAAATAATACACGGCTCCAATCTGTAATCAATAATACAGATACTCCTGATCCTGATTTATGCTCACGCGTAGACCTGCACTTCACCTTGCTGGCATTCGAACCGAAAATCCCACAGAATAGTTCGGTTAATCCTTGTTCGTGGAGTGTCCTATGTCTGCAGATGCGTGTGTTCAAGGGGACGGTTTGCCTGTTCTCGGGGATGAAAAAACCCGAGTTTCAGGGAGAAAAAACCCTCTACCTTCGCATGAGACGTTTAACTCACCTTTAGTCGAAATAAGGTTCCTCTCGTCATGGACGAATCCAAATGGCTTTATCTATACCGGCTGAGCTACGGAGGCTCACAGTATAGAAGTTACTATATACACTTACTAAGTATATATATCAGCCAAATATTTAACAGAGACAAGCACTACGTATGGAGTTCGTTTTATCGTATATTAAGAGGGGAGGGGGGGGACGAATGAATTTGCCATTGCCGTATAGCTGATCGCAGTTAACAATAACTTGTCTTCATAGTTACAAGACGACGTCACCAAATTTAAATTTTTTTTTTTTTTTTTTTTGAAACCGCTTTAAATGTAAAATATTCCACGGAGAGTTGACGAATTTTAAATGATTTACATCTCCGACAAGGAAAATAATTACCTAACGTCGGCAGAAGCATACGATGTTGCAAGCAAGTGAAAGATGATGAAGAGTTATGAGAATGACACACGATAAGCAGCATGCTGAAGAATTTCAAGTACAGGACTTGACAAATACGTGTCCGCAGTGCGTAAATAGTGCAACAAGCTTTTTTTTTTTTTTATGCATAAAACGGGAAAAGAATCTGATAAAAGATAAAGTATTTTACGATCCCTGCTGTTTGGAGAAAAGAACAAAAGATATAAGTAAATATATTTTGTGTGAAACTTTTATCGTTCTTAAATGTCTATCAAAACACTAAGCAAATAGCAAATCCTTCGTAAAATGTGTGTGGGTAAGAGATCGTGAAGAAGTCTGTTGATATGTTTTTTTTTCTGAAAGACTGGAGTTTGGTTGTAGTTTGTAGGGAAAATGAAGACTGTTCCAAATAACCAGAGGTAGAATGTATGAAAGAAGAAAACCAGAAATTAGTTCGATATGTTTGCATAATATTTATTAAGCAAAATAATCAAATATTTCTCATAAAAAGTAAGACCAATAATTTTAACTGCTATAATATTCTATAGTAGGCTTATTACACGATTTACTTAACAAATCAAACTTAGATGATATGGAGAAACTACAGTTCGTATTGCTTTCCAACATGAAAGTTGATAAAAGCAATCCAAGAGATCAAACCGAAATCTTATTCTGGATAACAATGAAGCATTTAATTTTCTCTAATATTGCATATCTTTGACAGTTTCTTACAGCCCAAATTTTTAAAGATCTCAGAGATTGTTATCCTTGCTAGAAACAGCAATAAACATTAACCTTTGACTTCATCTAGTCGGCGCCAGAACACTATCTTTCTTCAGTATTTTGCGCCTTAACTCACTTTGTTGTGTTTCACTGAAATTCCATTGTGACTACTGCGCTAATCTTGAGGATGCTTTAGTCACTGGAGGCGAAATGTTGGTGTATGCATATACCTTTGTATATTTGTAAATATTGCGTGGACATTTAAGAAACTATCTTGTACCTTGAGTTAAAAATAAATAAATATGACGAATTCAGAATCATACTTTCGTTTATGCAAATTTAATATCTTTTGCAGTAGATTTTACTGTTGAGTTTACAGTTGTTAATTTTCTTGATGAAATCAAACAACTTCTTTTTTCAATGGGCGTTAAAATACACGTTAAACACGTGCCAGCTACTGAGGGTTGTTTAAACATTTCGTTTTCCTTCCCGCCTTCTTCACTATCCACCCCAGATTGAGCTAGTCGCTAGAATATTCTCTTCCTTTCTTTCTTTCTCCTAAACTATTAGTTTCTAGTCGATCAGTGGGGAGGGAGGTTCAGCGCTTCATCTCGATGAAGTTCTCCATTCTCAGTGAGTAGATGGCGAAGCAGATAAGAAAAAGAGGTCATGCAGAGAAAATTGTTAACACTTCGGCTTTAATAAATGTGTTTTTAAGAGAGTCTCGAGTGGTGTTAAAATCAGCACCCTGTACTTATACTGGGTCGGAAGGAAGGTGTTTATTATTGAAGGAAATGAGGTTTTCTTATTGATTTTCCTTCATAAAAAAACGAGTTCAGAAAAATGACATTTTAAAATAATCTTCCTCCAAAACGAACTAAAAAGTAAATGATGTCCAAATAAAGTAAACCTAAATGACAATTAAAGAAAGTTTGTTGTTATGTTAACAGCGAATTTCTTTGTATTTCTCATGACCTTTAGCCCTAGTTTTGACATTCACAGGCATCATTTGGAATAGCAGTTGTTGAAGCGTTCCTGAAGCATTCTTCGATGAAGGGACTGTCTAAGTCCTTTCATCGAAGGACAAGATGGAAAGTTATTCTCATAACTTTCCATCTTGTAGACTGATTGCCAAACGAGAAATCCGTCTACGAGAGGTAGTATGCTATCGTAAAAGCCAAATCTGATATTGGCTCTTGGAGTCTCTTGGATATAGGAGCATCCCATTGGATGCTCCTATATCCTCGACCCGATCACTGTTGTAAATGTTTACATTAATAGGAATCTTTCATTGTTACTTTCTGACAGGTAGCTCCTTCTGAAATCTAACATTATCCTTTTCAGACTAGTCAATCATATATATGATTGATATGATATGATATGAAAAAATATTGTTTATTATCGATAAAATTATAGAGTTCAGTACTGTTCAAAATTACTTAAAAATAAAATCCATTATCATAACCTCAATAACGTTCTAAAATAAAAACTAAAACAAATGTTATGCCTTTAATTGTAATGTCCAAATATTTAAAGAGGCGGAGTAAACACGATAAGCACTACGAACACTCTACTACGCAAACTGCATATAAACAACAGTGGAACTGCGCGACGGACAGTGCCGCATTAGGCTAATAGCTCGCATCTCACTATGACGGGCATAGCTTGCGCGCGTATCAATATGACACTGGTAAACACAGTGCTGCTAGCGTCCTTCGCCCTCCTAAGTGCTACAAGATGGATTTTTATTAATTTTTATACGAAATAAGAGAATTGTATAGGATTGTTGATGATAAAGTTAAATACTACAAGCAAATATAGATAAATTAATAAATAGATTTATATATCGAGAAAAATTGGGGGTGCTGCAGTTCCGCAGTGCCTATGCACGAGCCTCCCATGATATATACACTCTCCAGATACTATTGTTGAGAGTACGAACCCAGACAAGGGAGAATGTGGCAAACCAGGTAAGAATTCGAAATACTTATTCTGTATTTCACATAACATTGTAATGCATTTTTTCCTTTTTTTTTTTTTTTTTACTTTCCTTGGTTGTTTTATGATGTGAACATGAAACAAGAGGTAACTTAAATAATGATCAATCATACTTTATTTCTGATAATATAATATAATTATTGCTTGCAAGAGAAACTATTTATTTATTTATTTTGTTTTTTGTTTCACTCAACCTACAAAATGCGAATCTTGTTTTGTCACGTTCGTAGATGCAGATTCCTGATACACCCTGAATGAGTCCGCCTTAAAAACAGAATGAAATTATTTTCCTGTTCGCTTCTTTTACTGTATCTATTAATAAATTAATACAGTAATATTGATTCACGTCCGCGCGGTTAGCCTAGTGGCTTTGCTCTTCGCAACCATATGTCTGGGGAAGGAGTGTCCTGGGTTCGATTCCCGTCGACGACGTGAGGAACTTGAGGATCTTCCTCAGCCATAGCCAAGTTAGTTGGTCTTGGGCGTGGACAGCAGGTTTTTTCCCGCTAGTTTATCCCGGGTTTTTCATCCCGCAAGCAGGCAAACCGGACCCGTGAACACACAGGCTACAGACATAGAAATACGGCATGGCAGGTAACGGGAACCACCTTGCATCATTACCTCCCTAGTAATGAGCTGCAACCCTCTCAAAGAGAGGAAGCCACAGGATCAGAATATTGATTCAATAAATCAGTATTTGTCCTAATTTAAAATCCTTCCCCACGCCCCAATCCAGAAAATGCTTAGAAATTGTTTGAAGATAATCATTTAACATTTAATGAAGATATTTAAGAGTTCTCTGCAATTCCAGTTATTAATGAGTGTCACTCATGTAAGCAGCAACCTCTATATCAGATGCATCCCAGCGACAGTTCGAGGGAAAAATTTTTTCCTGAAGAATATGCAGCGGCGTCAGAATATCATCATTCACAGATCGTTGTCTTCATTCCTTGAGACAGATTGAAGATGAGGACATCTATCCATTCATTCCCGGTGAGCTGATTCGATGGATATACAACTTTTAATTTAGATTTAATGTCTTCCAAAGATTAAAAAACTCCCAAAAACTATTGGTTGCCTGGCCAACCTCTGTCTAAATATCCTTTCTTGTAAAGAAACACGGAAATGGCAAGAAAAGAGATGAGGTCTGAGGTGAAGAGAGTGTGAGGTAAGATTGAGTGGCTTGAGATCGGATTAGCTAATGTAAGTACGTCATGTCTAGGAGCGAGAGGGACAGTTAAGTGGATGAAAAGAAAAGACCCTGGAAGGGACAAGTGGTCAAACATAAAGCTTAGGAGATGTGAAGAGTTTACTAAGACAGAGAAAAATAGGAGAGAGGAGGTGCTTGGGAAGGGACATGGTCTATGTGATTTGGTAATTCCACGATAAGGGATGTACATTATGTGAATGTAACGAAATCATGTTTTCTCGGAGCAAAAATTAAAACTGTGAGAGATGCTATTTAGAAAGCAAAGAGAAAGTGAATGGGTTGATGATAGGATTGGTAGGTGTGAACTATCTGAAATTAAAAAAAAATGGATTGAGACAGGATATGGAAGTGTGATTGAAGGAATCGATACAGAAAGGGGGAGAGGGTGGTGATTGTAGGTTTATTGCCACGTTATACGACAGGAGTGAATTTGGTGGATGAAAGGAATTATATTTGAAGGACAGCCAGTATCTAAAGAATTTTGGAGTTCGTTGTTGTAAGAAGTGGTGGTCTATGACATATCTGATACTGGAAAACTAATGATTTGGAAGGAATAGGTACCGAGTTTGTATGCAGAGCATCAGGACAGGTGATAGTGGTGAGCTCAATTGGTTATTAAAATGTTTCTTTATATAATGTCAGAAGTATTAGGAATAAGCTTGAGGAATATTCTTATTATGATTAGTACATCTTTGCCAGGAATTATGAGAATCCGTGAGACTTGATTAATACAAGATGATATAGTTACAGGAAAAGATTGTAAGAATTGTTGCATTTTCAGAAAAGACACAGAGGAGAGCAACATGCAAGGGAGATGTTGTTGATGACATCAGAAGAGTTGCAACCAACAAAGTTAAAGAATTATCGGATGGACTATACGAATCAGTATATGTGAACCCATTTGGTGTGAGATAAGGGCCAACAAGACAAAGTATGTTGTTCGGTTGCTGCTACAGGCCAGGAGATGCAAAAGTACTATAGATGATATATATATAGGTTAATTCTGTGAGCAAGGATAGGGTATACTTATGAAGGACTTTAATTATAAAGATATTGTTTAATTGTTGAATATATAGTTACTTGAGAGAATATGTGATGGAGGAAACTCGTGGTTGGAGAATGTTGGATTTAGTGACTACATCGGAGAATGTGTCCGCATCAAAATAGTCATTAGGCTTCCGTTTGAAGAGGATGACTTCTCCTTGTTGTCTTAAGAGGTGTTCAAGTATGCTGAATCTTCTGTCAAGCAGAGATTTATGCGAAGTGACAGATCTGGAGATTATGCTAAAATAAGGGAACAAATTTGGAGTAGTACCATTGCATGAAAATCTTCAAGGGGTATTTGAAGGAAGCAGTATCAGATTATATTCCTACGGTTAGTAGGATGAAACAGATGGCTGTCAAAATGATGAGTGTCATGAGCTGCAAAAAAAGAGAAGAAAATGTTGTAGAAGAAATATATGGTGGTGTGATCAGCAAGCCAATAAATAGTACAATGCACAAGGTAAGGAAAAGAAAAGTGAATTGGCAGATGAAATTAGAAATTCTGCTGGAATGATGATAACAACAGTTAAATTACTAAGCGAATATTTTGCGAAGGTGTATCATGAGGATGTAGGTAAATCTGTACTGGATGCCACAGGCATTGATATGAGCTTTAAGGCGGAGGAGTGGAGGTGCTTGGAATATTTCAAAATGTTAGTTGGCCTCGTTGGCCAAGTGAATAGCATAACCGCTCTCCAACCCATAGATCATTAGTTTCAGTCCCACATTGTTCATGGGTGTTTGTAAAAGCCTGTTCTGGACGAACTTGTATAGCTCCTTGAGTTTATGAGATTTGCCTTTTAAAGAAAAAAAAAATTATAGATCTCTCACTATCTCAGAAATGATAGTTTTGGTTTTGGAAAAACTCGATTAAAGCCAGAATTTAAAGATGGGTAGATATAATAAGATACTTTATAGAGAGCCAAATAGTTTTGTTAATTAATGGCAGGTTCCTGCCTTAGCAATTTACTCTGTTCTGTTTCTATTTTTTATAATAAAGTGACGATAAAGTTGGATAAAGGCAATGTGTACACTGTGGTATTGTTAGAGTCTGAAAAGAATTTGACAAGATACCACGGATTTCTTGGAAATGCAGAAGTGATGGGGAAAATGCAGTGGTGATAACGAAGATGGTTTCAGAACTGTGGAAAAAGATTGGTGAGATACATAGATAGGAGGGTAGTTGCCAGATAGACATCAAAGAATAGTGCATTATTGAGTAGAATCAAAGATTAGGAAGGTGACCAGTGGCGTTCCGCACGGTTCTGCTCTTAGGTCATTACTGCTTAATCATTGTATTAATAATTATGTCAGCGTTAATTTATTGAGTGATATTCAGTTGTTTGCCAAAGATGCCAAGTTAGGAACGGTAATAGTAAATAAAAGAGATTCAGGATGACTTGAATAAGTTGATATTGTTGGTAAAGGATATTGTTCTTCTTTCATTGCGGTAAAATGTAGGGGTTTGCACTTTGGATTGAAAAGGCTTCAATCTGCATATTATATTGATGAGGTTTCACTTCTGGAAATTTATGAGACCAGGAAAAAATTTAGATCAACGTTGAGAGAGAACTGAAGTTCAGAGGCCTTATTGAAAAAATTAGCAAAACAACACTACACTACTTGGCTATTTAAAACACACACACACACACACACACACACACACACACACACACACACACACACACACACACACACACACACACACACACACACACACACACACACACACACACACACACACACACACACACACACACACACACACACACACACACACACACACACACACACACAAATAGGAATAAATAAGTCGTTATACCTCTTTATAAGGAATCTTGACCCACTGTCTTCAGATCTGGTCTCCCGGATTTCTTGGAAATGCAGAAGTGGTGGAAAAGATGCAGTGATGATAACGAAGATGGTTTCAGGATTGTTTTAAATTGATTGATAGGAGGAAGAGGGGTGGGAGGACATCATAGAAACATAAGTTGCTAAAATGGTCTTATTAAATTGAAGTAGGAGAAAATTTTAACATACGGCAGGAGGCGGGGAAGAAGAAGAGGCCATCATTGGAAGTTGAGTAAAAGTCTTAGCTATTAAGTACGAGTATGTAAGGTTTAGATTTTGTGCTACAAGAAGACTGGTGAATGGGTGAAATGAACTGCTGTGAATTAGTTTAGGGAGAGGTAGGACAGGTGTTGTGTGAAAAATGAATAATTCGAGTTTCCCTGGTGTCTTTTGACACATTGCGAAGAGGTTGAGAGGTATGACAGATACATTGTGAATAATAATAATAATAATAATAATAATAATAATAATAATAATAATAATAATAATAATAATAATAATAATAATAATAAGCAGTACCATGTAATGCCACTGCTTATTATTATCAAATATGCCATTTCAGTAATGATATGTTTGAGAAATAAACTTTCCTTCATCTAAAGCTGAAACCAAAATAGTTTCAGCTTTAGGTGCAACTGCCATCATATGAACTAATAGATAGTCGCGGCAGTAGAAATACATCGACCATATTTAAAATAATAAATAATGCGAATTACTTTTATTTTAGCTGAGCGCTGGTAATCCTATTGTAGCTTTTAATCATAAATTATTAACGTAATTCTAGCCATAAATTTTAACATTTTACTTGCTAGTATAAAATAAAATTCAACTCTTATCTCTTCCGAATTTAAATTTTATTTAAGACGCATTTTAAATATTTTTTCGCATTTAGAGTTGGAAACTGACACCAGGTGTCATTAAATTGTTGATGTTAGAATTTTAACTCCTAACAAAACTAGTAATTTTCGTCTGCTAACAGCAGCAGTCGTCTTGTAAATGTTACTGTTTGCTGGAGCAGAATAGTAAGTTAAGTGCTGTATAATTTACGTTTACATATAATCATGCAGCAGAAGGTATATTTTAGCATAGCTTGTTATTCATTTTAAAGTCCGAAAGTTTGGTTTAACAAAAGATGTCATCTGCTTAAAAATGACAGCGCTGAAGTTTAGAAAAAGAACGTTTAAGTATTTCACGAAACTGCCATTTACAATGTTTAAATGATTATGTCCGAAGGGGAAATATCACGTGAGTCAGAAAAGGTGAGTGTAGATTTGTTATTTGAATGCATTTCTAAGCTGTACGTCAGTAAATATAATAATAACAATTCACAAAACCAGACAGCCGCCATTATTGTATCTTTCATCACCTCAGAGAGCGAAAGCAGTGTTAATTAGGCTTCTCACCTCCAAGTAAGGACACGAGAAGTTGTGCTTAACGTCACGTATGTTAATAAGAGAAGGCTAGTAATTTCTACAGGGTGAGGCGCCCTCTAACCTTTAATTTGTGCATTCCCCACATACACAGCTTTTCGCACCTATTTTTAACGATAGCAGTGTCGAAAGCTTTGCGATGCTTGAAAGATGGTCAGATTTAGCAACGAATTCACCTTCAGGCAAGAGGGTTAACTACAGGTTATGGTCACTTTGAAGAATATGGCCACCTTTACCTTTGTACGCGTAGTTAGCACGTCCACTACCCTACGTTTATTGGTTCTCAGCTTCACGCTGTGTGCGTTATTATCACGTTGAATTTCATTTCACCACCGAATTAGTTTTAATTTACGGCTGCAGACCATAATGGTCGGTTCGTGGTTTCTCCGTCACAATTCTGCGTAGTTATTTGTTCCGACGTGATCTCGTGTGCTTGTACTGAATTCCTATAATTGTGTTCTAAGCCGCGGTGTATTAAAACAACCAACAAGAGTATAAAAATAAAAATAAAATTGAAAAATTGATTTTTTTTATTGATTTCCTTTTAGTACTAAAATTCTGTTAATTCAAAAAAGTACACATATTTTTAGATCCTGTATGATACTATTTTTAATTAGTAAGAGTGCTATTGATTAATTACATTAAAAATAATTAATAACATTGTTAATGTTCTAACACAATTTCCCATGGCTTTAGCTTTTTTTTTTTTCTTTCTTTACTGGATTTTGAAATTTTTACATCTTTCTTTCCTTTACGGTGTTTACAAAATCCATCTTCAGACTTGTTTACGTTATGTATGCGTTCAAAAATCTTATTAAGATATCTAACAAGGCTAAAACTTAGCAGTGGCCAAACACCAAATAAATTTGATTATACCCAGTGGCGGCTCGTGGCTTGAAATCATGGGGGTGCTGCAACTTTCGAAATATACATACACACTGTAAGTACAGTGTATACGTGTTTGGATAAAATATCAAAATTATGATAAAAATTTTAAAAAAAATTAAACATGAAAAAATATTGTTTATTATCGATAAAATTATACAGTTTGGTATAATTCAAAATTACTTAAAAATAAAATCCATTCCTTTAATTGTAATTAAAGGAATGGATTTACAATTTTTGGACATTACAATTAAATCCTTTAATTGTAATGTCCAAATATTTAAAGAGACGGAGTAAACACGATAAGCACTACGAACACTCTACTACTGGCGCAAACTGCATATAAACAACAGTGGAACTGCGTGATGGACAGTGCCGCATCACGCTAATAGCTCGCATCTCACTATGACGTGCATATGCTTGCGCGCGTAGTAATATGACACTGTGGTAAACACGGTGCCACTAGTGTCCTTCGCCCTCCTAAGTGCTACAAGATGGATTTTTATTAATTTTTATACAAAATAAGAGAATTGTATAGGATTGTTGATGATAAAATTAAATATTATAAGCAAATATAAATAAATTAATAAATATATTTATATATCGAGAAAAATTGGGGTTGCTGCAGTTCCGTAGTGCGTATGCACCCGCCCCTGATTATACCCCAATAAGCTACGGTTTTAAAGAAATTGCAACTAAATAACTTGCGCATATTTAAAAACGAGATCTTTGCACGTGGTAGCAGATTAGAAATTGGATAATGATATTAGTATAGTAATATCATTACCTCCGTAGCTCAGATCAGTATTGACGAAGCCCGAAGATCGTTAAAACCTGGGTTCGATTCCCGTTAGTGACGTGAGGAAAATTTATCTGGTCTCTTTCGACTAAAGATTAGCCGGTCTCATACGGAGGTAGGAGGTTTTTTCAGCCGGAAACTCGGGTTTTTCGTCCCACAGAACACACATGGATTACTATCATGAATACGTCCCAGCCACATGCCGGTCCCGAGCCCGGATAAAATTGAGGGGTAGGGGAAAGGAATGGTGAACTATCCTATAAAACTCTCACCAGGAATACTTTGTGGGCAAAGCTTACAAAGTCGCCTATAGTCGGAAACGACTGAAAGGGAAGATCAGGTATTAGTATACGTAGTATGCGATGATTGTTGCACCCCCCCCCCCCCCACACACACACACAAATGTCTCGACGCTGTCGATGATGTCTCTGGTAAAGTCTTAACTCTTTCGACTGTAATTCTGAACAGCAATTCGGCCGTTGTGCAGAATTGCTGTTCAGAAAACAAAAATATGAAATATTTTTGTTTTCTATTTTATGAACTGTAGCCTTTGAAGATTTCCTCCTATAATCATATGTCAAATGGGAAATATCCTTTAGAGGAGAATTTCTTTGAACAATCCTATTACCTACATATGAGGCTGTTTAATTTACATTCTGTCAAAATATTGTTTGCATCCTTAAAGGTTGCAAACCCAGACTATTTTTACAACTAAAGGACACGAGTCGTTCTTGTAAGTGAGCTACAAAGGCATTTTAAAAACCAGAAAAGAAAAATGAAATGCCGAAAAGAAAAGAAAACAGAAAAACCCAGAAAAAAAATTGAAAGTATTCAATATATATACAGTATACGAGGTGTGGCTATTAAATAACGAGACTGGTTGCAAAAATGTGGTTTATTATTACAATTTGTACAACTTAATTGTTATCCCCTCAACATACTACCCTCCTTTATCTATACACCGTTGCATACGTCCAGTGTTGGAAGCAGTGCTAAAAGTCATCAGATGTTATCTGCTTCAGTAGCGCTGCTGTTTTCTCCTTTACCTCATCCATTGACTGAAAACAGGTGCCCTTCAATGCGGATTTCAACTTTGGAAAAAGGTAAAAGTCGCATGGAGCTAAGTCCGGCGAGTAAGGTGGATGGTCCAACACCGGGTCCAACGACTTCGCAAGTCAAAACTGAAGACAATGCTGTTCGTTTATTTTATTTTATTTATTTATTTTTTAATATCAATGGCGTGGTAATGGTTGAATGATACCAGAAGGTCAGACAGTTAACCAACATTATTACCTTGAGGTTCTGGCCAAGCCGAGAGAAAGAGTGAGGAAGAAGAGACCCGATCTGTGGAAGAACAACGCTTGGATTCTCCATCAGGACAACGCTCCAGCCCACTGATAAGAAGATCCCAGTGTTGGACCATTCACCTTAATCGCCGGACTTAGCTCCATGCGACTTTTACCTTTTTCCAAAGTTGAAATCCGCATTGAAGGGCACCCATTTTCAGTCAGTGGATGAGGTAAAGGAGAAAACGGCAGCGCTACTGAAGCAGATAACACCTGATGACTTGCAGCACTGCTTCCAACAATGCAAAATTCGTATGCAACGGTGTGTAGATAGAGGAAGGGAGTATGTTGAAGGGGATAACAATTAAGTTGTACAATTGTAATAATAAACCACAAATTTGCAATCAGTCTCGTTATTTAATAGCCACACCTCGTACATATGTTAGTGAATGAATTTAATCCTATAGGCCGCAATTTTTAGAAAATCTCAATGCTTATGTCTAATGATTGTTATGATCGTACATCTTTTTTGAAGTTATCAGCAGGCAACTTGTCTTCCTGTAGCTTTCGATCGCTTCTTTCTTTCTTTTTATGCATAAATATTGGTATTTTCCGATACAGATAGAAGCTAATTGGTCAATTACGTGAAACGTGTGTCCAGTGTTCGCAGAAGGTACAAGACGATTCTGGTTTTAACCACCATTCAGTTTACTTCAGAAATAAAAAAAATTCACGTGCGAGTGGATGATACTATGTATCTATGAGTCCTACAATTTGCAGTCTACAGCGCGCGATCTTCGACCTGTTTTTTTGCTGTTCTACAGATGTAGTGCTTGAACGCTAGCGTCTTTGATAAAAATTTGAAGCACCCCTTAGTTTTTATTTCATTTTTGTATTCATATACGTGACAACAATGTCTGAAGTTCAAATTAGATGTTCACCTCTATTGCATAATCAGTACTTCTGTTTTATAATAAAAGTCCTCCTAATGTCTTTCTTTCACGGAGGATATTATAGAGGCCATTCAGAAAAACTTTCACAAATTTCTTCGAAGAACTGTCTACTACATGACGAGAATCATCGACAGTGTAATCGGCAAACAGGACTAGAAGTCTATTACTCAATGCGTTACCCCGCATCATACTACAGTCAGTAACTGAGAGATAATCACGTTAAACCCTCCTCATATAAACTTATAAGCCATTGTTTTTGTGTCTAGTAAAACGACTCTCATCAATCATTCGAAAAAAAAATTAATAAAAAAATTGTCCTTCAGCGATCTAATCACGTGGTTTGACACTAAAGCTAGAAGACAGTGTGTTGAACGAGTTGAAAAATGACTCGTGGTTTCGGATAGACCAAAAAAGCCATTTTTGTGCGGAGATCATGTATTGCATTATGACACTTGCTCTCGAGCTAATAAACGGCTGAGAGACCGCAATGTCCGTATTCACTTAGTAAAGATAATGTTTTAGACTTTTTTGTACGTCTGGTGATGCGATGACTTGTCACGATCCCACATGTTTTTTTTTTTTTTTTTGACCTATCAGCTATCTAGAATACATCTTTTACGCTGCCTTCGGCCTCATTTTTTTCTATCTGTGTATTTTTTTCTACCCACCGCTTGCATTTTAACACAGTTTTCAATTTAACTGAGAGAGTCCATCGCCATTAATTGGACTAAGTAACTGGGTTCAGCTTTCAAGTATCTCCCTATTGCTCTACAAGATTATTCGAGTGTAAAGAAACATTTTTGAGGCAACTTATGGAATGCAATTTCAAGATAGATCATCCTTAAGAAGTACTTTATTCGGTTGTTAATTACTTTTGTAAAAAAAAAATCGCCATTTTCAGGACTGATGTTCTATATGCTCTGTAACTTCTTTCGTATGAGAATTGAAATATATATATATATATATATATATATATATATATATACGTAGAAAGTATTTTACCTTGGGTATAATAAATGTTAAAGATACCAAGCTATTTTAAACCTGGTTTTACTCCATTTCCCAAATAAGCAAACAGACAAGTATGTCAAGTTTGCGCCTGCAAGTATTGGAAGTCTAGGTGATCCCACACGTAGTGCAAGACCAAGGCAACTCATGGTAAAAGGTGGATAAGCTCTGATCACTATTCTTAATTAAATATACTAAAATCTTGGTATTTCTAGCCTGGCTCCCACTGATGAGACCTCAATAAAGGTCGAAACCGGTCTGGGTAGTGGCCCCTTGCCTTTAATACATAACATCATACATCTCCTCAAGGAGATGTGCTTTGCATTAAGGGTAAATATTAAGAATAGTGATCAGAGCTTATTCACCTTTTACCATGAGTTGCCCTGGTCTTGCACTACGTGTGGGATCACCTAGACTTGCAATACTTGCAGGCGCAAACTTGACTTATTTGTCTGTTTGCTTACTTGGGAAATGGAGTAAAACCAGGTTTAAAATAGCTTGGTATCTTTAACATACACACACATATACTGTATATATATATATATATGAAAGGGATCACCCTTATTCTCTTCCCCCAGTGGTTTTTAGCTACGTTATAGCATTCAGACAATTTCACTGTAAAGGAACCGCCTCAGTAATATTGCGAGGACCAAGTGATGAGGAGATGCTGGAATATGCTAGAATGTGACCACAAAAGATTTCAAAAAAAAAAAAAAAGAAGATGCGAAAATCCTCAAAAGTGTTTTCTCTTCTTCCCTTATCACGCTACCTCAGAGTCGGTAATTAAGATCTATTAGGCACCACCGAAGGTCAGCCTTGCGCGACGGAAGAGGTCTTACCAGAAACCATAACTGCACAAAACGCCTCGAGTGACGTCGTGTTTCCCATACATCACCATTTGGGATCATCACAGACCGCACAGCTGCTCCAGTAACCTCGCTCGAAGGCGTGCGAAAAGTCTTTACCATCTGGACCCTTTACTGGGCGACCTTTGGCTCCCTCCATCTCTCTCTCTCTCTCTCTCTCTCTCTCTCTCTCTCTCCTTCTCTAAATGGTTGTACAATGATCTTTACTGTACCAACGTCTTAAAACAACTTCTTTTAATTACACGCATCTCTTAACAATGATCGTCACGATAGTTATTGGGGGGCTACAGGAAGGAATTTTTGTGGGAAAAAGTTAAGTCGAGGGAGGTTAGGTTCAATGTCACGATGGCTAATTGGTTCGTGATTACCTGCTTAGAGGAAAAGTTAGGTGGTAGCAAAGGGTGGCATAACATCTAACCCGTATTGTCATTAATTACCTGTTCTCTTTGGGGTAAACAACATGCGCGTGGAAGTAAATACTGTTGGTTTGTCAGCGTATGTATAACATCCTTGTCTTCCTCTTAGAACAGTTTTACAGTAGACGATCTTTTCCATCTGTCCTGAAGTACTAAATTAAATGATGGAGTACTACCATGTTAGACACACCCAATTTACAAAGTTCTGCTCGTTCTTTCTACAAGGTCAACGAACAGACAGTTTTATGCATCGATTATGAATTAAGACGAGCTAAAAAGAAACGTCGATCTCGAACGATCTCCCTCCCTCCACCTGCTTTGAAAACGCATTTGTCGCCGGCTGGGGGCGTTGTAAGTCATTCTTCGAAATCACTGTAAAATAAGGGGGAAAACAAATATACTGCCAATATATCATTGAACTTTGTTGCTTCGGAGTGTACTTTAGATACCACGGAAATATTTAACTATGGCCTGCAGACAGATGTTTAATATGTCACACCAGTTTGCTTTGTGTATAGTTGTGCAAAGTGTCTTATCAAATAGATCTCCATTGGCCTGATAAGAAGGTGTTTCCCCAAATATCCTGGACTGTGTGTGTGTAGCCACACTATAATTAATTGTACATTCATTTGTTTCCAAATGTAAACTCACTACCTTCAGTTTCTTCTGATGGGGAACCCCCTAGGGGGTATATGTGAGTTAGCCCTATTATAATAGCGTGGCCCCCTGACATAACCACTGGCTACGATTCAACTTGTAACTGATAACATCTGGCGCATTGAGCAAGCACGTGCTCAATAAATCATAAGGGGGGAGTTCTAGCCACGAGCTCCTGATAAATATTCACAAGGCGAACTTTTTTTGCGTAGTAGAAATCATGAAAACATCTTCCCAGCTCGTGCACTGTCTCATTAGTCGACAGGATATATTTCTAGCTTTCAGTTTAGGGTAACTGAATAACTCCTTCTTTTTCTTCTTCATCCATTCTTTGCTCGTCCTGAAATTTTCTTTTCTGCTTCCTTCGTTCTCTTCTTCAGTCATGTTTGTTGTTCTTTTCGTTGCACACCTCTCTCTCTCTGTCTTTCGATCCGTTGCATTTTTTTTTATTTGAAGCGCATTATTATTTTATTCTAATTGTATTCTATCTTTTCGTTCCACTCCTCAATTTACTGTATTTTCATACGAAAAATACTTAACAAAAATAATAAAAGTCCTGCTGAAGATAAATGCAAAATAAACATTCTAGAAATTCCAATTAATTAAGGTGAAAAAAAAAAAAACGTTTTTATACCTTCCAAACTCAACTGATTGGGATGCCTTACAATTCATTGGAGTAAACGGGAAAAAAAAAAAAAAAAACGACAGTAAATTCCACAACATTCTTTAGTCTCGAGGGAATATTGAGAATGAGGGTTAGCTACAACGGAACACTGTTCCTCTAGCTAGCGTCTAAACCACTTATGGAAAAAACGAGCTCCGAAAAAGAAATACATAAAAAATCTGAAGCACATTTTTTTGTCAGGTTTTCATGTTAATAGCGAAGTTATAGCGGTAGATAGTAGTAGTCTGTGTGTGGTGGCGATGTAAAAAAATAATAATAATAACAAAATACCTCCCATCACGCTGATGAAGCAGCAGGATGCACATTACCAATTAAATTGGACTTCCAAGTTACGCGAACTGGTTATACACGTCTAATGTAATGTTCCACACCTTAAATATGGATGCTAAAAAGTGAAAATACTAATTAAAATCCCACTGGTGTAGGCTAACGGTAATTGGATGTAATCCCTGATATGGTCTTTTAAATGCCCCCTTATCGATCAACATCAGACAGTTGCACCAACCATGAGAACTTGTTATTATACGTCTTTATCGACACACAGTCATTCAAAGAGTAGAAGGAAACGATTGATTTGCTTGTATAAGTTACGCAAACAGAACACTTAACACGTAGAACACTTTACATTCAATCTTTGAACTCATTTTTAACCTTGGAGATGGTCGAAGCCCCTATTTTCCTTTTCCTCTCTCATCCCTTTCTCAGAAGCATTTTTCAAATTCAGAACTATATTTTTCGAGTTGATCTTTCAAAAAAATAAAAATAAAACACTAAGAACAACTGCCGATATGAGTGCGCATGATCAGTAACACTTAACCATCAACAGTGAAACATTACAGGGTAAGAAATGGTTGGCAAACTGTATTCGATTACGTTAACAAGGATTAGTCTGTGCTGTGGATAACAATATATTGCATTTGACAATGAAAACACACACACACAAACCATCATTTCAATTATTTACGTGTGACATGTAAGAGTGGCCGCTCCTGTGAAGGGGTGTACAACTGTGCATTTAACGAGCTCATTGGAATGTGAAGACGTTTCCAGAATAATAGCACACATGTAGTGAATGAGAGTCCTCTGTCGAGGTTTACTATATCTGCAGATAAAGCGGTGATAAACAGCCTGATTCACAACACAGACAGTGTCGTATTTCACACCGTAGATGTTAGGACATGCAGTAGCACAAGGAATTCAGAATGCAGGAGGTCCTAAATTAGTTAACGTGGGTGGTGTAGAATCTCCTATTTCTCAAGATCTATTGGGAATGCTAAAGTGAATGTCATCGAAAAAGAAACTCAGAATACGGTCCAAGAAACTGGATTAAACATTGAAATGCATGTGTTTCTAAGATCTTTTATGAATATATTGAACTTTTTACCTTGAGTGTGTATAAGCATAAAGTAAAATTACAGGGATAGTCGGCTGACATGACATTTACGAAGTCTTTTACCACCTTCGAAATGAGTTGCTTTGGTATCGCACTAATTAAAAGACACGAGCTCTAAAAAAACGATGGTGTCTCTTTGGAGATCGCGTGAAAGCATTGTTTCAAACTAATTGGTTCTCTTAAACAATTATCTGCAAGATATAATAATAAAGCTATTTGTAAAATAGCTGCTATTTTTGTACAGCATGTTTATAATTTGCAAACAGCCCTACTGACAATTTTATGTCAATGTAACTGTTCTTTAGATGCAGAATTAACCAACCAATGAAAATATAGTTACATTTTACTTCTAGGAGTCTCTACTGTGTGAACAAATGCTATTAACCTCACTCATGACAGGCTTGAAAATTAACAATACGCTAGTATTTCGAACTAGATAGAAGATTAGCCAAAAATAGTGTTTTCTTTCGTGCCACTTCATACCTCCATCACGCAGGACGATAGCAGTATCACGTGACGTGAACCCGGAAATGAAAACTATCTACACATATCCCTTATACATTTTTAATACTGGTAATCAATTTCCCAAGCTGGGAAGAGTTTTGCCAACGAACAACTGTTGCAAAACGAAGACTTTGTCGAATCGGATACTGAAAATGGCATTTTCTTCGAATTTTCTAACCATTCAGTAGGAAACTTAACATCTTATTTTATGGTTTCCTTAACACATGTATCCACAAGATAAGTCTAGTGAACCAGTGTCATTGCGGTAGTTATTTTCCACTTGTAACTACTATACAGAAAGAGAAACACAGACTGAGCAAATGTTCTGTAAGAATGATCCATCACACCGGCGTCAGTTTGGCTAATTCAGAGAGACTGTCGAGTTCGGTAGGTGGACCATATATCAGCTTCTTTCGTTACCAACACCGGGTGCTATTTTTCACACTCTTTTTCCTTTTAATCTCTTCCGCTCTGAGTGTTGATTAATTTGACTTTGCTGCTAGTGCATGGCTTTTCTGTCCGTTTTCCTAGAAAGCTCTTGTGCTGATCTCTAATCCAACGTCTAAGTCTACGTTCCTTTTGCAACGCCCTCTGGAGGTACAATGGGGAAAGATGAACACCGGTTAGCGGTAGGTCTTCCCGCCTATGGCCGCCAGGGAAGGAGGGGTAGACTACTTCTGAGAGGAAATACGTGTAGCCTACTCCATAAATCCTATTACAGTTTTCCAGCCTGCCCCTGAGGTACTTCCGCCCTCCTAGGTTCTCGTACGGTCAAGGAAACTCATCTGTTTTAAGCAGCTATAGTGATGTCACGTGCCAAACAAGTTCTGTGGAAAGTCTTTAGTCTTCTTATTGTACGGAGACAAAAGCTAAAATTTATTTACAATAATACAGTGAAACATTTTCGGAAAAATAAATAAACCATTTCTTGAAATTCTGCAGTTAACTAGTGTTTGTCTGTAAGTCAGATACTTATTTAATTTTGAAGTTGTTAAATTTTCCAGTAGTAGATAAGTAATAATCAGTATTATATGCTGCGAATGAAACATCAAAATGAAAATTAAATTTGGAAAAGAAATCAAGAAAATATCCGTAAGACTGTTGCCAATTTGCTGATAAAGTTTTTATTATTTATTTATTTTTTTATTATTAAAGTGTTTTTTGTTCGTTTAAATTTAAATATGTATATCAATTTTAAAGATACGCCTTTCGTCATGAATTTATCTAATTTCCCCATAAGGAAAAATTTGGTCATTCATTATTGCGAGGCATTTTTAAGGGCACTTAAGCGTATTTCATCGTCATCTTTGTTGTGTATTCTCACTCCAACATAATTAGCTATTTCATTACTGTTTGTTTTCACTCTGTTGTTGTTCGTGAGATGTTTTGATTTTATCACTCTTAATTTGTTTGCCAAAACACTTTCTTCCTAACTGCGTCAATCTACCTGGATCTTGATATCTTCCCCTGTATCTTTTCTCGGCTATCCTGGCGTCATCCGATGAAGAGAACTATCCTCAAACATTCTGATATTTTTGTATTTTAACATAGTTCTGTCATTGATGCCATCCGTTCACTTCCAGAACGGGGATATCTGTGTTTCCAGTTTTGGATCAAATATTTTATTTATAACCTCGCACATTTATAAGATAATGTTGGAACATTGCTAATTTAATTTTTTTCTGGCTGAACAGGACATAAAAGATTCAGTTCTAGCACGTGACTCAAATTTGCATCCTGTTTACAGTTTATCGCTCAGGTATCTACGTTTCACTTCTCACAGATCAAGTGACCTTACTTTGTGTACTCGTACATCAAGGTCATTTCTATGGAGCAAAGTCCGCTCTGATATTCAGATTAGGGGCGGCCTGCTCTCTAGTTAAAATATAAGTATTATTATTTTTATTTAATCCTCGTAATTATTATTATGACTAAATTATAAAAATTAATAAATACGACCGAATGAGAAAAAAATTAACATATCAAAAATTAAACAAATACCAAACCAACTTTTACATTCCATTCAAGAAATATATGCAGGAAATAAAATAGCAGTTAAATTAGAACACACCTCAGAATGGAAAGATATATCAAGAGGAGTACAACAAGGATGTAAATTCTCACCTCTGCTTTCCAATATATAAATAAAATCATAACAATCTGGAAACAGTATAGCCCATTTGGTATACAAATAACCCCACAAATGAAGATAGATACGCTACTATTTGCAGATGACCAAATAGTATTAGCTACATCTGAAGATGACTTACAAAGATCATTAAAATCATTAAATGATATCTCACAACAATATAATACGACAATATCTAAAGAAAAAACAAAAATAATGGCATTCGAAGGAGAAAACCTAATCAGAAGTAAAATAGTGATAGATAATAAAATATTAAAACAAGTAAATACTTTCAAATACTTGGGATGTGATCTATCATACGAAGAAGAAAAACACATAGACACCAAAATATCAAACTTTGTCACAGTAAATGGCATAATAAATAATATATTTAAGCCATCCCTAGTACAAAAGCGTACTAGAATCATAATGTCTTGTCAAAACCAACTCTACTATACGGAAGCGAAACATGGACCATGAAAAGGAAAGACGAAAAACGAATTCAAACAACAGAAATGAAATTTCTCAGAAAAACAGCTGGAGATACCAAGTGGGATCATAAAACAAATGAAGAAATTTTACAATCCTTGAATATAAAACCAATTAATTACTACATAAGACAGTATAAACAAAAATGGATAGCACATTTAAATAGAATGGACAACATCAGATTACCAAAAACATTATACAGATACAAAATAAGTGGGAAAAGAAGAATCGGAAGATCAAGAAAGAGATGGCACGAGACCGGAACAGGTCACTTGGTCTAAAATCCGTATTAGGAGAAGAAGAAGAAAATTAAACCCATTATTATGAGAATTATTTTACGATTTTTGGCATGTATTTTTGGGCTTTTATACTCTTCAAAACTCCAAAGCTACTGAAGGGTTTTAAAAAAAAGTTACACTAGGACAGCTGAGTTGTTAGAAATGGCCCTGATTTCCAGATAACTGCACACATGAGGGGTTTGCAATTGATTATAATAAACAGCCAACAATCGATTATTCGATTATATATAGTATATAATTATATATAATGGATTACATTAGTTTGCACCGTGAGCAGACAGATGATTTGGATAATCTCCAAACACTGTTTTAGGGAACAAACATGGAATTTCTGAGTTGCTTCATCGATCTAATAAGCGAATCATTGGCGATTTCGAATCCATTGGAGAAGGAAATATTATTTAGTGCTAACAAGACAGGTAATTAATTGCTCAGAAATCGTAAAAAATCATATCGTATCGATGTGTGTATTTAATAAGGTAGTTGTAGAAATGACTGTCTTTTTTTTCTGAGGTATGGTAATTCAGAATGCTATCTGATCTGCTTTAGTTCTGCATTATTATTATTCATTAAAATACTCGCCATCAGATGGCAATTCAATGTGCCATATGATGGCGCTGCATCTCTCATAAATATAGTGTGGAAGTATACGCATGGTAGAAAAACTCAGAAATTATATGACGTAGATGGTGACACTGGGGATTTCGTTCGATTAATATTAATGAAACGAGTGTGTATTGGTGTCACATTTCTATTAAACTGGCCAATTCTTTTTCTGTTGTTAAAACCCTTATAAAAGTCTTTCACATACCAGACGGAACTCGAACCCGTACTGTCTATTTGTAGTGCCAACCGAAGAATAAAAAATACGTTGGTCTTAACTAAAGCAATATTTACTTTCTTTCTAATGCGCATTTTGTACACAGGGCTATACAAACTCTCCGCAAAGAAACATGTAATTAGAAATCAGAAGCAACACAAATGGCAGAAATTCTTGTATACTAGAAGTGTTATAGTAGACTATCCCATTTCGGAAATCTGGCTGTCAGATTTAACACTCATAAACAACATTTGCAACGAATGTTATGCGGTGAGGGAGATAAGACTGCTTATCTGATATTCTACCCACGATAGGCAGATAGAAAAAAAAACAACAACTACAACCTGTCTTCAATTGAAATACGTTCCGATGCACAGTCCCCTTTGCAGCAGTGACTGCAAAGACTAGGTAAATTGGTGTAGGTACTTGGCATCACTATCACATAGTTTCATAAGATGTGGTATCGTCGTCATGCTGATAAACCAGCTTAGAATATTTCCTACCATCTCTATGAAACGAATAAATAATCCCACAAAAAGACACTCCGACGTATTTAAAAAGTAAGCCAAGCAAGCACTAAAGAAACAGAAAGTTGATTGCAATTTAGAAGTGGCTGTTTTACACACTTCGTCTATTTTAATGATTATTTGTATTGTCTAGAGACAACTTAAAAGAAACTGTATTCCAAATTTGGTAGTAAACGGGCTAACAAACAACCAGTAGGGGTATTTTGCGGTGGAAGTGTCATCTCTCCCACCCCTCCATTTCCATCTAATTAGCTGGAATTTCTCACGGGATCTAAACAACATCATAAGAAACAATTAGCTTACATATTTGTCAAAATCGAGAAAACGTTGCGACCTATACAAGTGTCTGAGAAGAAGGCGAATGCAGTAGCCATTTACTGGCATCTGGTGTTCTTAATCCTAACTTCTTAATACTGTAATATATGTAGGCAGTTGTATGTGTTCTATAGCTTTTTTTTTGTTTTGAATTCTCGCGTTAAAAACCAAGAAAAAGACCCTACTTATGCCAAAGATCGAGTAACTCAGGAATTAGCTGAATAAAGCCTAGAAAGAGTTCTTTAGTCGTTAATAAAAATTGATCCGATAAATATGTTGTTCAAGCGCAATGCTGTTCTAAATAAATCTACTGCAACTCTTCAGGATTCTCGACTAAATTGAATAACTGCTATAACAAATTTGACATGAAAATCAGCAATAAAATACAAAGGCAATGAAAATAGGGAGAAACATTGAAAACATTAACCTCATCTTGAATGCAGAACTTGTAGAACAAATAAAATATTTTGTCTACTTAGTTACGAGTTTTTAGTCAAGATGGCAAATTAAATGTGAAAATGGATAACAGAATGAAATCGGGTATGGTAGGGGCCCAGTTGGATACATTTATATGGAATAAGATAGAAATTCCATAAAGAAAAGCCAAATATTAAACTATTATTATACATGATAGTGTTCAAACCAACTTAACTCATGGATCTGAAAATTGGATTAGAAATACAGATTAAAATTGTTGAGAAAAGGCTAATGAAAGTGTAATAATGTGATACTACTTTACCTTGTCTATTTGATGAAACTATTTGTGTATGGCAATAACGATCATTGTCGTTATTATTATTATTATTTTAGATGGAATTGTTTTTGTTAATGTTGCACGCCTTTTCATGTCCATTCAAACAAGAAGCACCTTAGACATTGACACACCCAGTAAAGTTGCAGATGATGCGTGGGAAATGGAGATGAGGCCTCTGTGTAAGTCTAATATCGCTACTACGCCTCCCGTGATGGCCTTCGTTGTACATTGACAGATTGTATCTACGCATGTGTAGAGTTCTAAATAGATCCAGGATGATCGATATGTAAATATCTGGTCGCAGTAAACTGAGTTGTCGAATTATATGAGTTTTACGAAACAGACTGCTATTAGTGACTGACTTTGTTGTAATAATGAGAAAGAAATGGAAAATAACAATATAGACTATGTTCCATATTGCTATTATTCATATTTACTGCTGACGATAAATTTTAAGTAATTGCAGGTAATATCTTCTTCAACTTCTATCTCAGACATCTATACGGATCGCATTATTCAGTTGATTTCATCAGATTTGGAATATGGTCTTTCTAAGGTTCCTTAATGTCTTCGGAGAATTTCTGCACAAACGACTAAAAAAAAAAAAATAGAGATGTAGGGTGGTCCATTCTTCCTCTGCCTCTCAACGTCTCTTGGTTGAGCCGATTTTGAATGATGAATGTGTGGTGTTGTTAGGAAAGAAGTAGAAAACACGCCAGCTTGGTTGGCCGAATAGACAGCGTATCCAGTTTCCAACTAGCAGGCTGTAGCTTCATAATCCCCCATGGTCTTATATGTCTATGAATGTCTTTAAGTGATAAATAAATTTCAAAACCAGGTGTGAGAAACTCTCTGAAAAGAATCTAAGAAAACACATTTAGTTTTTAGATTATTTCAGGATTATCTACCCATCAGCCCACCCATGCCACCAATATTAATGTTCTATATGTTTGCAGCCTTTCATGAGTGGAATTTAAAAAAAAAAAAAATTTGAATAAAATTTTATTTTTTAAATTTTACTTTAAAAAGTAAAATAAATGTCACATACTGCATCTGATTATATCATTCGACCGATTTCAATTAGTTGATCTACCTCATCAAAAAAAGTATTAACCCCTAAACATCATAACTCAGTGCTTGCTCATTTTTAATATGTCGCACACTAAAAAAAAAAGGAACAAGTAATCAGAAAGTAGGATGGCGGCAGCAATTTAGAACCAGATAATTGACTGATTTTCTTTAATTATTGAAACTTTAAGTAGCTCATCTTAAATAATGATTTTATTAGTGGAATTATGAGTGGTATTACTCTCTCTTGCCTTTTGGAAATAATGCAGTATTCATAAACTCACAAACTTATAGAGAAAAGCAACAAATATTTATGAGGTTTGCAGCTGATTGTTAGTTACATTTATTATATAGAATACATATATATATTATATAGCATTACTATTGTTTAATGCTGTGGTTCTCAAACTGTGCGCCGTGGCGCCTGGGTGCGCCGCGAAATATTCCAATATTTTCACTGAAATAACTGCACCACCAACTGCGCACTGTTAGGTAGGCCTGTGTTCTGACTTATTTTGTAATATTAGTATATTGCAAAATTATTCGAACACTTCATTTTCCCTTCATCCTACAAATATTGCTCACCAGCGAGAAACCACGTGACATAGGTGTACATGTCAAAGAAATACGCGATGAAGGCATTTAGTTATGCGCGGTACTGGAAATGAGAAGCATGGCAGAGTATACAGTTAATCGACTTTCTGCTGTATTATCACAGGCTCCAATGTTATTTATCGATCGCTTCATGCAGTAGCAGCACAGTGTTAGAACATATGATCACTGTGGCTGATCACATAAAAAGATAAAAACATGTTGTGAAAATAAACCCAAGAAAGAGTCAAATAAATGGATAGAAGAGCGCTGAAAAGGATTTTGACTTCTGTCGTACTTTAGTGGATTCTCTCACCCAAGGCCTGAAGACGTCTCCAGACAGAAACCATAGGAACAGTGCATACTGAACTCCATAGCATCCGTTTCCAGGAAGGATACTGCGCAATTCAAACATTGCTCGAATGTGATTTTTTTTTGGGGGGGGGGGGGAATAGTCTACCCAGAAGAATATTTGTAATCATGGCCAAAGCTAGGCCAACGGTGTTTCGAAGTTTCTGAAATATTTTTCACCGTAGTATACATTTTCGGGAGAAGAATTCTGTCATCTCTGTGTGATAGTGAATTAACGTGCTCTCGATCGGAAAGGCCCTCTCTTATTATGTTCCCCATACCCTAGCGGATTCTCATTAAGGTCTTGAGTCAAAAATGCGTCCTTCTGTAGAGTGCACTACGGAGATACCTTGTATAAACAAGACAGCTGACATAAACATATCTATTTGCGTTATAGATGAGAGTATTTACATACATTATGCCTTATTATTACCTGAAAGTAGGATTCATTTTCTGTCTCAACATATTTTTCTAAATAATAATTCTGCCTCTACAAATCTTATATTCGCTCTACCACAGATGTCTTTAGTACATTTGAGATGATATCCCTAACATATCCTTGAAATATTCTACTTTATTAGAAATGAATGATTATGTCACTCTCTGGTTATGGATTCGGTCCGCTTCCCAATACTGGACGCACATTTCGAACAAATTTGGTATATAGCTGTTTCTTACTTTGCTGAAGTTTTATTGAGAAACGCAGTCCAGTCGGGATAAAATGAAGGTGGTTTTGGAGGGAAAACATTCCACAGACAACTCCTCTTTCTGTTAGTTGCATCGTTCGACTGTTCCTTCTCTGCGGACATCCCCAAAGGTCCCAACCATTTTTCTAATCAGTTCACAATTGTTATCAGTTCTCTCTGAAAGTCAATTAGTACCATGACAGTGGCAACTTAGTGGTGCCACTAGGTATTAAAACTAATACCACTAAAGTAGCCACTTCTAAACCGCAGCCAATCTAGTACTTAGCTCACTTTTTTCCGTATGAGGCAGCCTACCTATGCCTTATTTACCAGAATCATTTAATACAATTGTTTCATCGCATTAGGAGTGCAATGTCAACATTAGTGATAATAGTGACTTCGTCCAGCCTGTAACTGTAGATAAAGATGTACCAAAGGATCATAGATTTTAGGTCGAAATATCCTTGAAATTACTCACAGTTACGAACCTGCTTTCTTATCGTATAATTTCGTTTTCTGTTTACATAAGTCATGAGTACGAATTTATAGTGTTCTTTTTACAGATGAATACGCTGCAAAAAGACAATAGAACATGCTTTTTTTTAAAGGATTATGATATCAAAATAATCGCTTACTTTTATATCAACACGATTTTTCTTCTGTTTTATTTTCATTTTATTCAATTTTATTGAAGTAGTCCTTAACTATTTTACATTAGGTTAAAAAGTAAAACTCGAAAAGATAAAGAACATCTGTTTCATATATTTCCTGGTTTGTTTTCATATCTCCCAAACCGTGTTATTATTTTTAGAAGCAGCAAATGAAACTAAGTCAAGGTAAGTTATTGGAATTCAAATCCCACATAACACTAGAACCAGTATGCTGTTTTGAATTATGATACAAATTTTAAATTTTAAATAAATGTTATTAGTAAAATTTTTTTATAAATTATATTACCAAAACAAGAAAATAAAAAATTAAAAAAACAACAACAACAACTCATAAGCTGTTCTCTCCTGATATTTATCAATCTCCTTTCCCAAAACGGAGGTCTGGACCCATCACAGCCTGTAGGCTAGGAATAAATAATTACAATAACACATGTTGTACTTTTCGTAAGCTTTTTATTTGTATATTTTCAAGATAAATCTTAAATAATAAAGATTAATGCCTATTATTATTATTATTATTATTATTATTATTATTATTATTATTATTATTATTATTATTATTATTATTATTATTATTATTATTATTATTATTATTATAAATATATTATAAATAGACTAATGTCGCTACAGTACAAAATGACAAAACTGATCTTTTGGGAACAAAGAGAAAATCCCGACCTTATAAACATTGCAATGGCAGAACACAAAATACAACAAAACATTTATGTCACTATGCAGCCTTGGGAAAACATTATTTCGATGCCAACTACAGGACAGTTAGAAATACATACCGTATAACAAGACCTCAGACTACTAATTATATCACATATAAATACAATAATCACTACGGAAAGGCCACGCGAAACTTCTACATCCCAGACATGATAAACAAATTACCTTTTGAATACAGAAACCTTACAAACTACAATAGCCTGAAAAGAGCTCTAAGGACATACTACGAACAAGAAACACGCACCCAAAATACCATACAAACTTAATGAAACACAATATATTCGCTCAGGCTTACAGTTCAGCGACGCATCAGTACATTCCAATTTATTGTGTGGGTGGGGGGTGGGAGGGGTGCGCGTGTGTGTGTGTGTGTGTGCGTGTGCGTGCGAGTGCGCGCTCGCGAATTTCTCAATCATAGATTCCGTAGCATCCTAACACAGAAAAAAAAAACAATACATAATAACCAACTGGTGTCATCCTCAGATAAGCTTACATTTAAGCTTCGAGGATGAAAGGAAAAAAAATTAGTTCTCATCCAAGATGTATCATATGTAACCAAATGCATGTAATGTACGTATCACAAGAAAACCAATGTATGTATTATATGTAAACCAATGTACGTAATGTAAATATCACATGTAAACAAATGTAAGTAATGTATCATATGTAAACAAATGAATGTAATGTATATAATAACTGTAACAAATGTATGCAATGTAAAAAAAAAAAATTATTTTAAAAGTAAATCATGAGTTTAGACCGTATGTTTGTGAAAATAAGGAAACATAACATTTAGATTGTATATGCGTAAATACTGTTGTATAATCACACCTTTTCAAACTTGAAAAAAAAATAGTAAACCACAACATCTAATATTATACAACTTATGTAACTCTGAACAATATGATTGTAAATTATTATTATGATTGTTATATACAAAAAACTGTTATCATCATTACTATTTAAATCTCATTATATGCAGCACAAAGTGCTGAACCTTGTAAAATAATCTACTGAATAGATGATCATTGTACATATGTAAATATCTGAAAGAGCAATAAAATTTAAAAAAAAAAATTATTATTATTATTATTATCATATCTTATTATTATTATTATATCTTTGAGTTTCTTATTCGGTTTTGAAACAATGTGGATTTTATATCCCCTTAATTTAAATTATTATTATTATTATTATTATTATTATTATTATTATTATTATTATTATTATTATTATTATTATTATTATTATTATTGAGGGCGCTTTAGCAGCAAGCAGTCGCAAGCACGCTATTTCGATGCTCCCATATTTTAAGTTGCAAAGTAGATCTTTTCTTGTGAATTAAAATTTAAAGTACATCAGTGAACTCTGTTCTTCAAGACGAACATATAGATGTAAAAACTGTAAGTATCTGTTAAGTAATAAGTAAAATATAAGTATTCAAAGTTCGAAGTATACGTTGGTCAACTACGCGAGAAGAGAACAAAGGAGGACGCCATATTAGAAAATACAGCAAGATCGTCAAACAAGAAGTATGAAATGCTACAAATGCCAAGAAGACCTAACGGGAGAAGAAAACCACGTAACATGTAGGAACTGCCAAAGAAACATGCATTTTTTATGTTCAGGATTGTCCGAGACTACCTGGCAGCGAAAATCAAACAAGAATCGTGACGAGTGGAAGTGTCCCCATTGCAGAGATAACAAAGGAACTTCGCCTTCGACCGCAGGCGGAAAACAGCCAACGCAGAAAACAACCGCAGGCAGTAAACAGCTATCAACAACAGAGGGAATTAAAAACAAAGAAAACAACAACGGAAACCCAGGTGAGCCATCTTTAAATGCATTACTTGAAAATAGATTACAAAACCTAAAAGACTGTTTAATCGATTTTGTTGGAGAACTATTTAAAAAACATACCGCACAAATTACAGAAAAATTTAACCAATACGAGGCATTTATTAAATTTAATAATAACTCGATAGAAGATATGTTACAGACCGTTAGAGAAATTAAAAACTGCGTCAAAGAGCTAACTGAAAGACAGCATAATTTAATTAAAGAGACAACGGACCTACGGCAAGAACTAAACTCTCTAAAGCAACAGTACGAGCTCTCAAACCAACAGCAGCACAAAAATGACCTCATAAATGGTCTCCCAGAAATAGCTACGGAACCTCTAAGAGACACTGTAATACAACTAAGCCAAAAAATCGGCTCCCCCATTGAACCAAGAGACATCCAGTCAGTGCATCGGTTACCACAAAAAAGGAAAAGAGAAAATAATACCCGTCCTTCTTCTGTCGTAGTGCGACTCACCAAAAGCCTAACAAAAACTACACTTATAAAAGCTAGCAGGATTAAAAATCCAGTAGTAAAGGATCTAAAAGGACACCACAACAACACCCCAATATACTTGTCTGAATACCTTACTCCACACTATCAGAAAATATTCTACCAAGCAAGGAAAGTAAAAACAGAAAACAATTACCAGTTTATATGGATAAGAGACAGCAAAATATTCCTTAGAAAGACACAAGACTCAAAATCAATCGAAATAAAATCTGTAGATGACCTCAACAGGCTGTCACATTGAAAGGAATATTGACAACTCGTAAAGAAGGACCAGCACCCCAACCAACATGAATGCACACCATCAAGCAGACGTAATCACTCCGGAACATGATAATTGCCACATTCTGAAATCAATATCAGAATGGAAACAACTGACAATCCCCCAAAAAGGACTATCTATTCTCCACATCAACATCAGAAGCATTCAAAAATACTGGCTGACCCTGCAAGCTTATTTGAAGGAAGATATAGACGAAATAGACATTTTAATACTGACTGAAGTATTTACGACAAACGAAGAGGCATCCTCCTACCAAATGCCACACTTCCAACAACACAAACACTGCAGACAAACAAAACGAGGCGGTGGTATAATAATATTTACCAAACATAAACTAGAAGTAACAGAAATAAACTATAAATTAGAATACGCAGAAAACATATGCATCGAAATTAAAAACATCAAACAAGAAAACTCCCTGATATTAAACGCAATATACAGACCACCCAACTTAAGCACCACAAAATTCCTAGAAGAACTAAACAGATTGCTTTCAGCCACGAAAGTAGGCACCTCAAAATACTTGATAATAATAGGAGACATTAATATAAACATTAGGAACATAAATAACAACACAGAACAATACCTAGACCTATTATCGGCATATAACATAACCCCATCCATACAGTCGTATACACGAGAAGAGATAGTCGGAAACACAACAACCTCAACCTGCATTGATCATATAAATATAAGGGCCCCTCCAAACAGCCACACAGCAGCCGTCATAACATGCAAACTGCAGACCATTATTTCACAGCATTGCAGTTACACACTGAACCAGAACCCATAAAAATCACTGAGACTACAAAACAGTATCATAGCATTGTAAACGAAGCAATAGTGAACGATGAAATCAGAAAAACAGACTGGATGCAGATAGCATCTTTAGACTCTGCTGAAGCTGTATATAATAATCTTAAACTTGCATTTAACAAAATATACAACAAAGCATTAACAAAAATAAAAATACGCCCCCAAACGAAACAAAATCCAGGGATAACAGACAACATACTAACAGACATACAAAGAAAAGATGCCCTATGGAAACAACTTAAGAAGTCACCGAACAATATCGCTTTAAAAGCTGAATACAAAAGAAAACGGAATCTCCTAACAACCCAGATTCGAACGGCAAAAAGAAACTATTACAGCAACAAATTAACAACAGCACAGAATGACATAAAGGAAACCTGGCACCTGATTAATGAAATGCTGGACAATATACACAGAACCACTGCCACAGAAACAATAAAACACAGCTTTGCCTGCCACCCCAAATCCCTTAAACAGTTGGCAAACAACTTTAATCAGCACTTCGTGAACTCTGTCCAAAAGCTACAAGAAACAACCTTTCCTCACACATACGAACATTCTCCACTAGGTCCACGAGCAACCACATCGATTGGTCGAAAAACTATCACTGGCAATTCAACAAATTAATCCTAACAAAGGACCGGGGATAGACGGAATCAGACCAAAAGACATCAAGAAACACTCAACCGACCTACTTCCAGTTATACAAAAACTGTTAAATAAAATCTTCGAAACGGGACACATACCTGAAACACTGAAGACTGCATTAATCACACCCATACACAAACAGGGAAAAAGAAACATAATAAGTAATTACAGACCTATCGCCACGCTGCCAGTAATCAACCAAATCATGGAGCGCATTGTACATCAGAAACTCTCCACATACGTTGAAAAATTTCAAATCATACCCAAAACACAATATGGCTTTCAAAAAAATAAAGGAACAGCAACACTCCTGGAAGATTTCACAGATCTAATAAACGCTGCATTGGATAAAAACAGAATAACATTAGTGGTATTCATTGACCTAACAAAAGTATTTGACACACTAACACATAAAACCTTGTTAACGAAACTTACCCATATCGGAATTGGAGGTCGTCTACTCCAGTGGTTTAAAGCATACACGAAAAACAGAAAGCACATCACACGTATAGGATCAGCACACAGCAAAGAGGTACATGTAACCTGTGGAGTACCGCAAGGAGCTGTCCTATCTCCCATTCTATTTAACATATACACACACGACATAAGCCAACTCCCCCTAAAAAGTAAAATCTTCCAGTATGCAGACGACACTGCCATAGTATCCATTCACAACACTGCAAAAATCGCTTACAAAAATATGCAACACGACATCAATCAAATCACTAACTGGTTAACCGAAAACGGCATATATATAAACCCTGGAAAAACAAAGCTAATGATATTCAAAAACCCCCAAACCCTGCCAATAGAAACTAAATATCTCACTATCAAACATTCATCCTCCTATACACAAAGTGCAGAACCTAAAATCACAGGTGAAAACAACACGCTACCTTGGACTTCACTTCGATGCAGATCAAAGTTGGAATAGCCATACAAACTACCTACATACCAAGCTTAGGATAATAGCAAGCAAACTATACAGATTAAAAGACATTGCCCCAACCCACATAAAAATACTAATCTATAAAGCATTATGTGAAAACATTTTAAGATATGCAATCACATCATACGCATTCTGTGCAGACTAGACTACAGACTTAACAGGCTACAATGGTTGCAAGATAAAATGATAAAACTGATATTCTGGGAACAACCCACTCTTATGCTGGAAGCATGGACAAAACACAAAATATTTAAGATGAAACACTTACGCCACTACACAGTCATGTTAAAACACTACTACAGCCCAACATATAGAGTAACCAGAACAACATATCAAATAACAAGACCACAGTCAACAAACTACATAACATTTAAGTACAACAATCAGCACGGCAAAGCCACCCAAAACTTCTACGTACCTGACATGATAAACAAACTGCCGTTCGACAACAGAAACCTAGGAACATACAGAGAGCTGAAACAGGCACTATATAAATATTATAGCGAGAATGAAAATTAGAGCAATTCCTGTTTCTCTCTCCCCCACCACACACACACACACACACACAAACCATGACAACCCCCCCTCTCAAAAAACCACCACTACAAGAACACAAAGAAACAAACACACCATGTCTAAATCCAACCCTATTTGCACAAAAAAAAAAAAAAAGTTAAACTGTAATAGCAGTCAAAGTCTTTCAAGCACGTACCAACAAACAGTAAAATCAACACCTGGCTTGTGATCACTATAGGAACACAACCATGAAACCACCACCCTCTGTCATCTATTATCTTCCTCAGATAAGCTCTGCTAAGCTTCGAGGAAGAAAATTACTAACTTGCAAGTATCTGCTATACACACTTGTAATGCGTTATAAATATTATATACATATAATTACTACAGCAACTATGTATGCAATTCATCTGAGACATAAAAAAAAAAAATTCTGTATAATCCTTATTGTAAATACTGTAAATATTATTATTGTGTGTAACTTATACTGAGACATAATAAAATGTAAAAAAAAAAAAAAATTATTATTATTATTATTGAACTGTGTGTGTATGCTGCATTACTGCATTGTATCGTGAATTGTGTGCACATTGGTGCCAATCCATATTTAGCTAGTTTAAAAAAATGTATATTCATATTTATAAAATGTACTCTGCATTTTGTATATCGAATTTTCGTACTGTACAGAAAAGATATGTTTTTCATTGTGTGTGTGCAGATACTCTGTGTGATAGTAAACCTTATCATTTTCATTGTAAAAACAAATAAGTCGTTTATAAAAAAAAAAATATTATTATTATTATTATTATTATTATTATATTCTAAATTCAAAAATTCTGTATAAACCTTATTGTAAATATTGTAAATATTATTATTGTATGTAATTTATACTGAGACATAATAAAATGTTTTAAAAAAAAAAATATTATTATTATTATTATTATTATTATTATTACGTTCAACCATGTTTAGTTAAATTATTTACATTTTAATTGCAACATATCCTAGATAGACAGCTACTTTTTATATTAAATTAAATTTAACCGTGATCATTTAAATATATATATATTATCTATTCAGTATACCATCTGATCTACTTTTCAAAGAAACACCCAGATGTAGCTGAACAAGAGAAAGAGACAATGTTTCTTGTGAAAAGTGAAAGTTACATGTTTGTAACAGACTATTAAGGTCGCTATGAAAACTGCCGCTTCTCAATTACTTGCTCTTTCTTATCCAAAGGTTGAACATTTTATTCTTTCCTCTCTTGTTTGTTTTCTTTTCGTTTTCTCCCCTTCAAAATTTAGGTTCATTTTCTCCCTGAAGCAACGTCCTGATTATCTTCGCGAAGTCAGACCAGACAAATGATTTAAAATGTTCCAGTTAACGACTGGTGACATAACAAAAACTGATATCGCGTGTCTCCGTACCAACCCCAGCTGCTAGGATATTAATGAGAGACCATATTCCAGGACGGAATGCGGGAAAGGGTAAATTAATTGCAATATGCTGCTCATTAGCGATGTCCCTAGCTGATTTCACCTTGAAGAAAAAAAAAAAATGTTGATTTGGAAAAAGAAGAAGAAGAAGAAGAAGGAGGAGGAGAAAAAGAAAACAAAATGGGCAGATGCTGGCGGAGAGGAAAAGGTGTAAGTGGAATAGAAGTCTTAAGTATGTCACTGTTCTTGAATGTGCTAAAGAAGAAAAAAAAAAAGACTGGATTCCTATCCTTGGCCGTCAGGGACAGGACTTGCTTAAGGGGTTTGATCTGCTCTCTCTCACAAATTAAATGAGGTGGCATTCGCAGAGAGAATTCAGGTAAAGACAGTTCGGCTTTCTTTGAAGCATCCCAGCGTTGTTATATTTTATACATGGACAGCTACTTTTGGCCCATAAATATCTCAGGAATTTGTTTCTGGAAATTTTAGGACAGATCCCTAATGAGACAATGAAAGGATTGCTGTGTGCAGGAATTTCACTTAAAAATTCCACCGTCCTATTGTGAAAACGTTTCCCTCTGAGCTAAACGACATTTCCTCACAAGATAATTACTTAAACCGAGCAAATGTCAGAGCCCGTCACACATTATCGGAGGATGAATCACTTTTCACCAGATAGGGTTTGAACTGGCTATTTGTGTTCGTCACACAGGTATCTCTTGTTCATAGAAATTGTGAGAACTATAATTATCTCCCTGGGCACGTTCGGAATCACGATACCATAAATTTTATGGCATGATTAGAAAACAATTGTGCTCTTGAAGCATCCAAAAATAACTTAATATCGTTTCTCTTTGAAGGACCAGCCTTATGAGAAATTTTCATGCATGTGCAGTTGACTAATTGCTTTATTAACACTTGCATAACTGTGATTCGTTTTGGCAAATATACTTAATCACATGCTTTGTGACGTCATTAGGAGAGCATTATAAAATAATCAGGGAGGAACGTTGCTGTTATAGTCGGCTGCTCCAAGACGTTCTCTGTTGGCATGGTCGTTTAGTAATGGTAAAGCGTTCATAAAATAATTGTGAAAAGAGATAAAGTTGACTTAAATATTAGGCGACTTACTATTCTTGTTTGTCTGTGAATTGCGTGTATTATTCTGCCCATTTACTGTTTTGCGGGATAAAAAATAAACCGTATGGTACTGGCTAACTCACCTTTCAATGAAAAAGAAATCGTATAAAGGTACTTCAAGCCCTAGACAACATTCAAACCCGGCTCTTCTGTTAGAAAATACTCCTAACAGGAGTATCTTTAAAACAACTAAGCTGCAGAGGCTCTCTAGGGCATCAGAAAGAGGAATGGAAGGAATATGTCATCCTATATTTAGATAAGATCCAAACATATTATGATCTGCGCCATTGAAGAAACTTCCATCCTGCACATGCCACAGATGAATGTAAAATTTTCGCAGAAAATTGCAAAAAATCGTATTATTTTCCAAGTATCACTCCTGTGGAATGCAAACCGTATCTGTCACTGCAGCATAAATTACAATTGTGAATCTGTTTTTTTTTTTCTTATATGTTTATCTACACCCTCTGTCCAAAAAGAAACCGAACTTTTCGAAAATAGAAGAAACTAGTGGCGCCACATGTTGTATCTTTTTGTTGTCGAAAGCGGCAACCTTCCTTAGTGTGTGTCAACTGTTTGCGACATTTGTTTCATTAAAGGCCGAGTTATAGTGCCAAGAGTGACAGTGTGCTTTGACGAACGGTCGGTAAATGAGTTTCAAACAAAGAGCTGCGATTGACTTTTGTGTTAAACTTGGTAAACGTTTTACCGAAACGCATCAAATGCTTAAAAAAACATAAGATGATGAACGCTTATCCCGTACTCAAGTTTACGAGTGGTTTAAGCGATTTCAAAGTGGTCGTGAGACGCTCGAGGACGACGAAAAGCTTGGCCATCCAAAAACTGGACTGAGCGAAGTTAACATCCAAAAAGTGCGTGATTTCATCAAAGAAAACCCGAAATCGTCCGTGAGATTGATTGAAGATGAATTGGGGATTCCAAAATCAACTGTGCACAACATTTTGACCGAGAGTTTGGACCTACGTAAATTGAATTCGCGATTTGTTCCCCACAAGTTGACCGACGACCGAAAAATGTATCGAATTGAACGCTGCAAGGGTTTTAATGAGGTCCGTGACCTTAGCTCGTAAGGACTCAAACTTCCTTGAAACGATCGTTACTGGTGACGAAACGTGGTGATTTGAGTACGAGCCCGAAACAAAGCCAGAGTGCTGATTGGTGACCACCAGAAGAGGGGCTCCGAAAAAAAAGTCGCTTGGAGAAGTCAAAGGTAAAGACAATGCTGATTTGTTTCTACGATTCTATGGGCATTATCCAGAAAGAATTCGTTTCGCCTGGCCAAACGGTCAATGGTGAGTTTTATCTCGAAGTTTTGAAGCGATTGATAGCGAGAATTCGTCGCGTGAAACAAATGTCATAAACAGTTGACACAACATTAATGAAGGTTGCCGCTTTCGACAACAAAAAGATACAACAGGTGGCGCTACTAGTTTCTTCTATTTTTTTTTTTAAAGTTCGGTTTCTTTTTTGGACAAAGGGTGTACTATAAGAAATATTCTAATCGTTCCGTTTGAGAATATTTTAATTTCGATTATATTGTTTTATACGTCTATGTAAAAAAATAGTGCTCGAAAAAACTCTCAACCAAATTCCATCGCAGTGATAAAAGAACAACGATCTTTGATTCTGCATGAAGGATGGCAAAATCAGAGCTGTTTGATTTTGACAAATTCATCTTTGTTTAGATTACGATAAAATAAATTATTCAGCCAACTGTTAGCCAAACAAAAGTACCTATTAGACAACAGTCATCTGCAAAACAGATGAGTTCGGTAAAGGTGCACAAGGGTCATTTAAGATATGAATTTAGTACATTTATTATAACCGCGTTACAAATAATTACTCGGTTGAATGCCCTGTTTTTAGCCCACAACACATAAGGGTTAACAGGTTCGCCACAGTAGGTAAGATTGTAGTGTCGCAATCATTCACGTGTAATTCATTTCCATTTCACCGAGTTCAAATACCGGAACAAAAAGGATAATTGGACGGTGTTATCTAGACACAGAGAGAAAACGTACTTCTCACTCCCTTCCCTCAGGCAAGGATCTCGCGTCACACTGTTCGCATGTCTTTAAGGACAAATCATTTTGTAGCAGTTCCTGTTATATGTGGCGTACAGTTACACTCATATCACATGCATTTTAGTATAAGCTATCGTTCATTAAAACACTCCACTAGGAGGACCATTAGAAGAATACATGGATATGCTTGTTTTTGACCTCATCCTGAAATTCTTCTTATTAGTCACGGAGGGTAATTCTGACATATGTTTACCTATGGCTGCTGATTAAATCAGTATCTTCGTATCTCATCTGTCAAGGAAATCGTATCGCAACACTTCACGCGATCTGCGTTAGCAAACAGACAAACTAGCTATTTTCAATAAGAGAATGTGCTTTGATATGTGATATATATATATATATATATATATATATATATATATATATATATATAATGGCTTCTCATTCGAAGGTAAGTTAGCCGGTCTCAAATAGAGGTGACAGAGTTTTTCCTTCCAGCAACTCGGATATTTCATCCGCAAAACATACAGACTGACTGGAAGACACATGCAGTCCACAGACATAATATACTGCCCCTCACAGCCTTAATTCCAAATAACATAACGCTTTTTACTCGACATGCTGAGTTAAAAAGCGTTCTCCGGACAACGTCCATAACTGAACACGTCAATCAGACTGAAAGAGCATGTCTCTTTTCACAGTTTCCTTATTTTAAAAATACATTTTTTCTTTTTTACAATTTTAGATTAAACATTTTTTTTAGGCGAATCCTAATTACGAAAAGTTGTAAATCTGGAGTACATTTTAGTATCGTAGTTATGGTAACAGGAGATAATCCAACCGTGCCCCAATGATGTGATCAAATATGGTACTTTTAAAAGCCATTTCAGTCTTTCAATAAGCAGAGTGATGATCTCACACTGCATGACATAAATCTACTAAAATTGATAAAGAAAGAGGGATTTTATTCCAATCCTCAACACCAAAATTGCAGTCAAGTTAAGGTATTGAAGTTGGACGTGTTCATGTTGCCTTCGACCAACGTCCTAATGTTTCTCAAAGATGCTTCAGATGGGGACTGTATGCTGTCATTTGTCGTCCATTTCTTAAAACTATTTTGACACAGTCCTTTCAGCATGACTTGGCGCTTATTATCAGGTTGATTCTTTACTGGAAATTTTCCATAGAATTGCTACAGTAAAATCCGGGTCAAGTGTACCTCGCCTGTTGTCCTCACAGCATAAAGAATACTTCCACGCTGCTAAATTATTCACATAACAGTATATGGGATATGTATTCCCACTGGTTCATAGTTTATTGATGTACAGGTTAACGGAGAGTTATCATAACTGCAGTCAATAAGAACCGGTCGAACTAGATCATATGGCGACGCAATGTACCAGTAATCTTCAATAGTATGCATTCGACTCCTTGATGCATAATGGGATGAATAATGCATTGAACCTTCCTTGACCATTGGAGTAGATCTACCCCAATAAACGTTTAAAATAGAAGAATGATCATTATCACCTCAGAAGGCATTCTAGTTCTCAGTAACATAATCAAATCTTTCCTTTCAAAATTTCAAATTTGAAAACTCTATCAAAGATGCGATTGCACTACGTTGTAATTTATCTCAAAATAGAGTGCATTATTTAAAATAACAAAGTATACATTAAAGGGTAGGGAATGATTTAAATATGGCGAGTCAAGCTCTAATAAAAGTGTATTCTAAGTGTTTTATCAAGACGACGTGAAGTCTAATATAATTTGAACATTAGAAAACACAAAACAAAATAGTTTACATCGCATGATATAAATAAAATGAAATTAATAAACTGTAAAATGTTTTATACTCTTTAAAAAATAAAGAATTCTCTTTTCAATCAGAATAAAGAACTTTTAAAACAAATACGAATGGAGTCAGTTGAATTGAGCTGAAACATATTAACGTGTAAGAATAACACAGAATGCTAGAACTTACTCTTGAAATCATCATAACTACTTTGCAGATTAACCAGTCTAAACGTGTCTTCTCTGTTATTGGTGCTCACTAATGAAACAAGAGGAAAGAGGAGTTGATAATAGTTCTCTCTCATTGAATTTCTGTGATCAGAATGATGAAAAACATGACGATGAAAAGCCAAAAAGTGTATATATGTGGAATGGTTAAAATTGATCTAAAAACCGGAACCTATATTGTTCTTGGAAAATCCAGAGGATTGCTATGAAAAGTTATTCTTTTACATCCTGACAATACTCCAGCTCATTAAGCCAACGTAACCACCGAAACGCTTTAAGAACTTTAATTTGAAATGAAATTCTTTCTCTTTCTCCGTCCTTGGGAGCTGCTCGAAATAAATATCACCTTATGCGAACCTAAAACATTTCTATATGACAACAAAAAGTCAAAGCGCTGCATAACTGGATGCAAAGTTCATTTTCAGACGACTTTAAGAATGGGTCAATTTTTTACAAATATTTGGGAAATCAGGATAACAGATTGAAAAATATACTAAAAGTTTGTACATTTTACTAAAAAATATGCAGGTCACAATGATCGAGTGACCATATTTTTCACTTGTAAAATGTGGTTTGTCTTTTAGCAACTGGGATGCCGATTTATGAGAGGATTGATGGATCAATATCCTAAAACTTGGTGACTAATGTTGAGATGCCACAGACACGTCATTCACGTTCTCTTTTCATTCCATATATTAATGACTTTCACCGGTTGACAGCATAGCATTTTTCCTTGAGATTAGTTCTAACCTTGAATCTCTCTCTCACTCTCTTATATATATATATAATCTTTGGCATAAACATATTACAAATACCGCATCCTCAGCCTCCAAAAGTTAGGTTTTTCTATTCTGATATGTTCGAGGCTTTACTTCTGAATAGCTGTTAACTACACAAATCACAAACCCGTCCGACCATTGAATACCGTTCTCACATTTGGGGTGGTGCCTCTAACAGCTCACTAAAATACTTGACAATTAAGTTGATTAATGACCCATTTCCACCAATTTTCACTCCACTTGTTTTTCACACAGTCATTTAGTATCAGCTGTTTGCATTTTATACACATATTTCCATCACTATTCATTAGAACTGGCATTAGTAATTCCCTCACTCTCTTATAAATCTGTTAAAACACGTGCAGCAGCTATTCGACGCCCCCTTCACAAAATAAATTTTTATTCTTCTTCCTTCCTACCTTTCTTTTTCTGCATTTTTATAACTGTTACTCTTCTTACATATTCCCTTCAATACAATTGTACAGCATGCTATTCGAAGCGAGGACGGAACCTTTAACACTACGCTCATACTTTTAATTTCTCTAAACACTTTATACGCACTCTATCAGGTAATATAGGAATAATGCAATGAGATTCAAATACACGCAGTTAAATGTCTCAGAGCTTAATCAGTTATGCATCTGATCATCAGTACGTATTAAACAAGATAATTAATTTTCCTGAAAAGTGGCTTGAAATATATAATCCGAAAAGCACACAAATAAGAAATACATAAGTACTATTGTATATCTATTTGGCTCCAAAAATCTTAACATCCTATCCTCTCTTAATAAGAAACGTAACCAACATAAATAACTACAGGAATCTGGAAAGTACTTGAACTTCTGTAAGGATATTGATAATTTGTCTAGAATAAGTGTATAAATTTTAATATCAACTAATGATGTAATAGTCAAAATATATACACGCCCTAGTGTATATTTTTATCCCCTGTACGCTGATGTTGTTGGCCACAGTAAATTTGTGTAGTGCTCTACTATGCTCTCTACACTCGTATGTCTGTAATCTGTCTGTAACCTTTATCCATTTTTTAATTTAATCTAATCTTAAAATAAATCTGAAATTAAAAAAAAAAAAAATATATATATATATACTACTGAAAAGAGATCACTCAGTTGTCTAAAGATTTGTGGTTGCATTGCCGTTCCACTGACCCATAAATGATTGATACATTCGGTTTAGATCGACATAAAATATGTGACCCACTCCAACTATACGAAAAGAAACACGAAAGGTGACGTTTCGACTGTCGCCATTTGTACCGTATTTATAAATTTTCAGGCAGAAATTGAAAATCCCTTCGGAACGAGATTATGATAAAACGTGTTGAAACCATGTGTAACACTACATGCATCCTACAGTGGATAATTCTACAGTAGCAGTTTGCACATCTTGCATTCACTTTGCCATATGATGTAAGAGCTTATGGAAACACGATCTCCACCTGATTTTTGAAGTGTATGAACGTTGTGCTATTATATCATTGACTGTTTTACGTTAAGAATGAGCTAGTCCTCGTAAATATTGATGGACTTCTCTTAGAAGATTCTCCTCAAAGAAGTGTATTAAATTTACGCTACATGAATCTTAGCGCATGCGCGCGCGCACACACACACACACACACACACACACACACACACACACACACACACACACACACACACACACACACACACACACACACACACACACACACACACACGCCTTATATACTCCGAAGGTTTCCAACCTGCATTCTGGTTTAGAATATTTCGAATCCTCCCTTTCTCTTTGGCACGGTCTCCTCGCTGTTTAGAGCCACACCTCGGTAATAGAGTGATTTCTCTGATTCTTTTGCATACACATTAATAGCAAAGAGAAGGTATGATTTGTGTTGCGAAGAGAAGATAACGAAGAAAGTAAATATTGTCAGTTAGGTGGTGCTGGGAAGTGTCAAAACGCAGGATTTATGTGGTGAAAGAGATGCCGAGTTGAATAGAGTGTGGCAGCAAATAAAAGAAAGGGAGGATGAGAAACGGATGAAATTAGTACGAGCAGAAACACCCCATGGCATTAGAGTCATTAGAAATGGGGAGTGAGACGTAGGCACTTAATTCATTAGTTCTAATGTGTAAATGGGAGTTCATTTCATGACCTACAATCCTTCCGTTCAAGGTGAAGGACGGACTGCCTATAGAGCTGTCACGCTCGCCATCAAAAAATACCCTTTACGAAGATATATTGACCGTAAGAATATAAAACTTTCTTAGTTGCTCAGCACGGAAGGTCGAGCGGCACGCGACGCATGAAACCCTCTCATTACGCCGACTGCGACACGTGCTCCGGAGAAAGATTGAGAGCTGCTGGCTTCATTTCGGGTAATGATGGTAAGGGAAGGTTCCTGCCTCTGATTTTGTTGTTGATCGTCGATATCGCCAATGCCACTTCAGACTGTTGCATCTGTCAAAGTTAACGACACCTCACAATGAATAGGTGGCTACTAAGCGTGCGCGAAATGAAACGCCGAGAATTAAAAAAAAAAAAAAAGCCGAAGGGGGGGGGGGAAATGGAGATAAATTCCAAATTCCACCTAGTTATCATGCTCATGGTAACCTCAGCCACGCGTTAGGCGACATGCTTTACCTCGTCTGCAGCCCGCAGCTAAAAACTGTGAATGACCGCTGGACCTTGAAGACAGGACATTCTTCGGTAGAGTTCTGCAAGGACTCTTCGAATGGTTTTAATGATGCATCACTCACATACACACCCCGTGGAGAGGATACATAATTTTCAAATGAGTAGACGAAGAAAGTAGATTACTCTATGCAAATCCTGACCCTGAATCTCTGTCCACGATGCTATCTGGCTCTTTGAGTATTACGAATCTTGATAATGACAGAGGAGGTAAGGATACAAGCTCCAATTTATTGTTGTTTATTCCACCAATTAATGATTGCTTTCTTTCAATGGCTAACTGATAGATCAGTTGGATTCCATACTAGTAGGTGTGTTGTGCATTTGATCTACCACAAATATTAGCTTGGTTCGTCTTTATAATGTAAAGAAGGATTGTCAGTTAGACCATTAACCAGGTGTAAAGATCTTAGAAATGACATACGCCCCACGGAAACAGCGGACGAACTGCATAAGAGATAAAAAAGAGAAAAAATTGGAACTAAATGGAAGACTACAGACCGGACTGGTAATTGGGTTTGAAGAATTACACCAAGGACAATAAGGACAAAAGCAATGAATTAAAAGTTAAAAAAGAGTGGAATAGCTGGGATAGGCTGGGTCTTAAGGGAATGGTATTAAAGTAATGTGAAGTATACGTTCAACGTTGTCTTGGGTTAAAGATTTTAAAGTCTACTTTGTTTTTATTCTTATGAGGATAATAAATGTAATTTAGCTGCCTTTTTTTTTTTTTTAATCTTAGTCTACTCTTGGTCGTTTGATCTAAGTCTTTCTGGTGTAATCGGAATGCTTACGAATTTAATGACGTCCGAAAGTTAAAATGGGTATTTAAGGGGGTGCGAGTTTGGCATCCGTAGTCTATAATATAATGTATACAATAACAGAGAGTTATCTTTTTATCCTCGGGGCTGTAATTACGTTTTCATGACAAACACACCAGTCGCAGTATCCACAGTAATTATATATTTGTGCAGGAATCAAAAAGAAAATAATAGAATTATCGTAGTTTTCGGATTATATACAACTAAATTTGCAGCACTTTGATGAAATACAAAATAAAATAATAATAAATAAATGAATAGATAAACAAACACTCTACGCCTTCTTTATTTTCCAAAGACAGCACTTAACCCTGATGTTTTTGGAAATTGATTGGCAGCCAGTCTACGCCATTATCCTCGCAAAAGAAAATTAATGTCATTTCTAAGCGAGTATAGACGTAAGCTAATGCAAAAATAAGTTGGTAACTACCGCTATCTTGCGTTCGTAATCCTACCTGGTATTATGATATGAATACGTGAGTTCCACGGTTAGTTTTACTGAATTGTGAGTAAAAATGTGATTTTCCTGCTCGATAAAAAATAAGCCAAATAAAACTTACCTGCCAAAAATTGACCAAATCTAAAATTAGTTGAAATATAGGACATAGAAATAATCCCTCTAGTTGATGACTAGAGATTATTGTAGTCTTGTAACCTTTTTAACTTATAATGGTCTTTTGTTCAGAGCTGGAGTCATAGACATTACCACAAAGGTATGCAGTGTGCTTAATTTAATAAGTAATCATATAACATAATGAATGAACATGCTCTCTCTTTCTCTCTCTCCCTCTCTCTCTCTCACACACATACACACAGGCGCGCGTGCATCATAAATATTCCGGCCTGGTTATAAGAATGGATAGTCGCTCTGCTTGAACCTGTGAATTGTGGATTCGAATCCCACTACGATATGGATATTTGAAAACGTGTCTAGACGGTAGACGATTTTATTGAGACACCTACTGGCTTGTGGCTAATAGATACCGACTATTAGAAGCCTAAAGTGAATTATTACTTTGTTTGGTTCTAAAGCGAAATTATCTGCATACTAATCATTAGCCCATCCATACTGCTACTTCAAATACACATACCGGCCACTGAATCAGAAACTTCTGAGAAGTTTCTAATTCAGTGACCAGCATGTATAGTTTCTAATTTCAGTGATTTCCATATAGGCATACAGATGTCAGTACCGATCCTTTTCAATTTCCTGTGAATAGTTCGGTGAGATAGGGGTCGGGAACAGCCTTCATTAAATGCTTTGGCCAATTGCTGCACGCATGAATTTCTGTTTGTCCGTACAAGCCTTCTCAAATGACGATCTCGTTCCTCATAGATTTTCTTAGGACCACAATTACTCCTCTTAGACAAGCAATGTGGGTTATTTTTCCACATATTAAACACCCGGGATATCTCATCACGATTACTGACTAGCAGCATTCTTAAATAGTTGCTTAGAACATGTGGTGATGTTCGTGACCAAGTATTTTGAATACACGCTGCGTAAGTGACGTTTACGTACATCCGCATAAAGATTTCTAATTCGAGTATCTACAAAAAAATAAAATTACATCTCCGTCAGTCTTAGTATACGAAGTTAATTTAGAAGCTGTTATGTACATTCTTTCTATCTATCCTCAGAATAGCCTCGTAATATTAATTATTAAGTATCACGATCTTAAAAAATCCTGCTTAGTTGAAAGAAGATCAGTTCTGAAAGGGGCGCCCTGGTTCTTGTTACAATCAGAATCGATTTCTGCCTGATGGGACATCACGTCTACGAGCAATTGAACTCTATCTACAAATCGAGGCAAAGATAGGCATGTTAAAAAGAATACATGAATGAAGTGCGTTGGTATTGAAGTCATATTTTCATGATCGATCAGCTATCAGCACAATGATTAACTGAAATACTTGAATTGCTGTCACGAGCGATCATTTCTAATCATAAAAATTTTTCCCCTTTCACTCTTTAACCAGTGCACTCACGTGAGGATCATAAAATGGGCCCACGATTTAGGGACAATTATGTCAAACTAGACTGATTTACAACAACTCGTAAAGCGGATGTACAAGCAGTGTTTCATGTCATTAGATTAGTCTCTTTGACTTACGGCACAGCAACCACCGCTACTCCTAGCCCCGCCCTGCTATAAGGCAAAGAGATTGCATTCTTTGTGAAGTGCCCTATACGGGTTGTGGCTCATTTTACTATTAACAATACGTAATATTTCATTATATCCGAACTTCGTTTAGTTAGAATCAGTGGCAAACCTCTGACACTTGTATTTTATTTCTATATATATCAGAGGTGGAATAAATTTACGAAGTTCTTTTTTTACTTATTCTGGTAGTTCTTTTTTTACTTATTCTGGTAGTTCTTTTTTTACTTATTCTGGTAGTTCTTTTTTTACTTGTTCTAGCCTTCATCAACAGGTTATAGAAGCGACTAATTCATGCCACTTTAAGATAGTTGTTATGGCTAAAGCATGGGTTAATTTAAACTTAAGTATAATGATAATCTAATTTGGTATCGTTTAACATTTCGATGGTCTGTCTGTGTACAAATATGTATGAAAAAAAATTAAATAAAGAAATGTGAGAGCATGAATAAGGAGAAGAGAAGTTGAGTGACATTGCACAAGCCATCCTACACAAGCCAGTTGTAAAATTGGTAGTACACGTATTGGTTTAGTCACAGTGGAGATTAATCCGTATACAGTTTACCTCCTGTTCGTTTTTCGTATATTGAGTTAGCGTGAGTAAAAAAAAGTAGCTTAATGTCCTGTCCTATAGAATTATAACTTGATTGTTTGACATACAAGATTGTGATGAATCTTGTATGTCAAACAAAAAATATTTTATTCAGTTTGTAATCCCATTATTATGATGTTTTGACTAAAAAATACCTTATTAGTGTTCACTTCCGTCTTAACATTACAACAGCCTGGTGGTCATATGAATGCGTTTGTTAAATAAGATTTTTGCCTTTCCATCATGTGTATTATATTTTCAATTGTAATATAACCCCAGCAACGACCAACAATGACCCTGGTCCACCTTTGTCATATCCATTTCAAGTTACATTAGAAGAGGATGTTTCAGATCTTCAAAAAAAAAAAAAAATGTGTTTGAACAGTCAAGAAAATTGCAGAACATCGCTTTTCTCAAAAGATGCATCCCCCACCCCCCTGGAATTTGATTACAGAGAACGATCAGAATGTAGTGGGGTGCACGGAGCTATTTTGTGTGCAATATTTCCGTTTCATAGATGGAAATATTGATACTAGCTTTATTAATCACCCATAAGTACATACGTTTTTCAATCGGTCACTAAATGCAGGCGCGCACTATAAACTTATTCAAAATGCTCATGTATATATGACATACTTTTTGTATATTGGTAAAGGTTTTAATTAAAGAAAAAACCCGAAAACGCGATTTCTAGGACACTTCTCCCACAGTTTCCATCACCGTCTGAGAAAGTTGATACTTCAGCAATGACTCACTATTTTCCAACCAAGTTCGCTTTTCTAACAGTTACGTAAATTGATTTTACTTATTTTAGCATTACACAAGTAGTTTAGATTTGTAGCATGCAACGACAAATTACTAACTGGCATCTAACAATCAAATCTTTTAATTTATAGCTCCTTTCCACGACACTTACATGGCGTTACCGATATCCGTGGTGTTTGCTGGACATTTTTATTCCTGTTTCTCCCTTGAATACATCCCATCACTCGCTGTTATCGGAGATGGGGCAAATGCATTTTATAATAAAATTTATGCATGTGAGTAGCCATATCCTGATCATCTGTGGAATCTTATCACTTTTCTCAGAATAGTATGGTATCGTTTACGTTCCAAGTTACATAAAACAGATGGGAAGATGTGGAGGGATTGTATTTATGTGCAATTCACAGATAATGATAAAAGTGTGACCTCTAATTGGAAGTGCTTACGATAGGCTGTGAAAATATCACAGAAACTATTGCTCATTTAGACTGTTTATGCACAACGGTGTATGGAATCAAATAAAACTGCGATTTGTAAATGGGCATGTTGGGTTTACACTTGACTTTGGTTGGTCAAGTGATTCGCGTATCACTCTACATCCAACAGACTGTGGTTGCGAATTCCACTGAGGAATGGATACCGGTATTTGTTAATGACTTTAGATGGTAAATTAATTCTATCTCCCGGCTTGAGATCACTACCCTGTTTATTGGACGACTGACGAAGTGGCTTGAAAAAATTTCTTGTCGAGTTTTTATACCAAGATTTCTGGATTTCAATGCGTGGACCACCCACGTTAATAGTAACTACGGCTACAATAGATACAGCGGCAAGCCGCTGGACAGACAGAAGGAGTAGAAAAGATTATCTACATAGAATCCAGCTCTAGCTGTTCAACGCAGACACTAATGTCAAGGTATGCAGAGACAGTAGTGTAAATCAGTAGATCTGTCTTGCTATGGAGAACGCTATAAAATGTTGGTATAATGGTTATTTCTTGCCACACAATTATGTCCCGGAGCAACGTATAAATTCCGCAACCTACTCGAACAACCTTCCGACCAAATACATTTCTTCATCCTTAGAGTTTGCTCATCTGGCGACAATTTTCAATTTTTTCCAATAGCATAATGCGACCCTATCATAATTATTAATCACCTCAATCACTATATGTCAACATAACTAAGCATATAAGATGAGACAGAAGCTGTCTGCTATCCTCAATCTGAAGAAACAGCAATGGGATCAGGATTCCTGCGAAAGAATGCAACCGTTTTGACATATATCAATAGTTTATTTGTTATCATTTATATCATAGAACTTTGTATCTCTACGATACAAAGGCTTGAGAGACTTAATTTTTTCATAAAAGTGATCCGAATGCAACTATAAATTTAATAAAAAATGACTTAACAAATTTTAAGCAAGATTCTGTTTACTAAATTTCAATAAAAATAGTTTTGAAGAGATCAGTGTACTATTTCTAAGAGAGAATGAACAAAACACAAAACCAGGCTTTCTTTTGGAATTAAATACTTTTAGATTAAGAGCGTTGTTTAATTCACTTAACTGGAATTAATAATAAGAGACTGAGGATAACTGCATTACTATAATTGGACCAATGCGTGTGTGACATTGATTGAAATTTCATTCTGCTTCATGTAATTAAAAGAATGATATATTGCATACGTTTCTCAGTTATTGAGAGCATAACTGTCACAATCCACAATTGTCTTTCTTCATTGTATATACGGATAAAAGGGCGAAGGTGCCTTTGTAAAGGAGAAAGGAAGAAAGAAAGAAAGAGAGAGAGACTTCTTGTATGGATATCTAAAGAGATTCTCCCCGGGTAATATTTTATTCTTCCGCTAATTGACGTTATAGCCAGCGAAGCTTTCATCCACTTTTCTTGTCACACGATAATCTATGTTTTGAACTCATGATTGGGTTAGCCGCCAGTTGGGTCAATTAACGGTGATACTAAGACCAGATTCGGCGATATTTATTATAAAAAAAAATCACCTTCAATTAAGTCTAAGCTCACCTTCGGATTATGTTTGCATACATATCTAGCAATTTAGATTTAATTAAATACATCATTAACAGTGAAGTAAGTTTTATTATTATGTTACATCACCAAAGGGGATTTAATGATCCCATTTTGGTGACCTCGGCGGTGACTAAGTTTGGTGCTAATTCCGTTTAGTGTTTTTTTTTTTTTTTGAATTGAGATTTCATTCGCAACCGATCTTAACTTATTATGGACTGAAGCATCTTCTCTACAAACCACACCACGGAGTTTGAATTGCTATATTAAACCCAGCTTTTATTTTACCCTCAAAGTTATTCCTCTCTCATCTAGGAACAGTCCACTCCATCGTTCACTTCACGGTTCATGAAAGCATAAGTTTATATGAGAAGTCCTCATCTGGAGCCTAACTTGAACGTCATAAAAAAGATCAAGTACGCAAATAAATTCCACACAAAACTTAAAAAAATCGTTTTCACTCAACTTCAGTGGAAAGATTTGAGTTCGGATCCTGTCAAAAAAAAATGTCACATTTTTTCCTCTCCCCGAAACAGATAAACTGACTAATGAAAACATACCCACTTAATATGATAAAGTCACTTCATAGCTCACTCCACAATGGTACAAAATCAAGTACTCTTCTCCTCTTCACGTGTTCTTTGACAGGAACAGTATTGGTACCTGTGTTTTCTGTTGACATGTACACGTTTGGATTTAACTGCTCTCATTACAACGACTTTAGTTTAGATTTAATTGTAAATACAGACTCTAATTAAAGTTTTATTATGAGGCCAGTACAATATAGTACGCCCACAGATACGAGACCCTTCGACACTTCTGTGCATGTCAACAGAAGGAGAATCCATTCTGATAATAGGGTAATCAATCCATCTTCTGGGATGAGTTGTTTATTATTACACGTCGGAAAATTAACTTCTCTTTTATGATCATTGTAGTTTTTAAAGTGGTAACTATTTTGCTTGTATAACAGTTGGAAAAGTTTAACTATAAAGTACGTGATTTCGCGTGTTGTTGACCAATTCGTTCATCGCCTTGTTTCTTTCTCCCCTTCAACATGAATTGACTCTTCTTGGCAGTCTGCCAACGAGAGCTCTCCCTTCTGTGGTCGGACTATAACAACAATAATATTCAGGTCCTTAAAGCCGTAATTTTAGGATAAGGTGGTTTTAGTCTTATACCCCAATATTTTTGTGTAAATCGCGTGTGCTTTGCTCTGCCTGGTTACAAGACGAAAAATTCGAGTTTCCGGAGAAAACCCGTCCGTATAATTAACTAAAGTTCCATTGAAAATCCATGATTAAGGTGTTTTTTTTGCTTCCTAAAAGAGATTCCAACCGAGGTCTTTCCAACCAAAGGGCCTCTCTGAAGCCAATTAGCATACATTATTATAATGGCTCTTCCTACCGGAGAGGGCCGTTATAATAATATCTGCTAACTGTGCATTATCTAACTGGCTTGTCTGTTTAGCAAGAGGGAAAACTTCCAGGAGGTAATCAGGTTCCTGGTGTCCTAGATAACATTCGAACCTTGGCCTTTGGAACCAAAGTACAAATGTCACATTAGCCTTGCGACTGCATTACGGGGACACTCAATAGTGTAGACATGAGCTTAATAGTTAAACTTGTATGGATTTAATCAGATAAAATATCAACGATGTAAATAGTCACTACTTCTTATGTAAATCCATCAAAGAAAGCTATAAACCTAGCACATTAATACCGTAAATGGGATGGGGAGTGCACAATCCTGTTTCTCCTACTGTAGAGATGAAAGATGATCTTTTTAAGGTACTTCAGGTCTCACACTGGACGATGAAATTCATGTACCACTTAATGATATTTACAAACATCAATGCTCATGGCGGGTTCGAACTGGTTGGTTGCTTGGATACGCATCGGCTCTGCCTGTGCGTATTCGTAGCCATAGTTTCTTCGGTAGCGATTTCAAACATCAAGAGCAGCAACATGACGCACTTATATGAAATTTTCTTCCAAAATAGTGGCATGTGATCGGCCTTTAACTGCGCCCTCTCTGTATTCGTCCACTGATTTTCATTCTTTCCACGCAACTTACCAATAGTATCACATACCAACACGCTTTCACTACCTTTCTTTACAGCTGGGATAATGGAGTCGTTGAAGCGTTTGATGGGCTGTCATCCGACTTTCTTCCAACGCTTGAGAACCCTGAATGCTAGAGTCATTGCTGTAGAAAATTCCACTTCTCTAGACTCCTACATTTGACGGCAGCACTGTTGCAATCATCACCATCGCTGAACATTAACATAAGCTTTTCAACTGAACGTGAGAGTTAACCTGTTTCGTATGGAGGATGTGGTAAACTCAAATCACGCTGCAGGGCTCTTGCGGACAGTGAAATTGTGAGCTGTATAAAATCATCACATTTCCTTCAGAATGAAACAACAGGGAATAAAAAAAAAAGCATAGTTTCTTCATATTTACCAAAATAAAAAAAAAATCAGGCGTTCGCAAAGGAAGTTTAACTCCTGTCCAATTTACTTTTCATTATACGTCAGTCATATCAAAATTTGTTTTCTTAAAACATTAAAAATGCTATTTTCATCTTATTTTTCTAACATGCTATGTTTTTTCTTTATTTGTTAAAAGTGTTTAATTTTCAAAGGAAAACATTACTTGAATAATCTAAATAACTTGAATAACTCTTCCAAAACATTCCTTCACATTTACTAAAATAAGAAAACAGGAAACAAAAAAACACAATCTAATGAAATTTTTAAGTCCGAGTGTTAACTCAGAAGAACTTTGCGTTTTGATTCCTGCATCAAGTCCATGATTTAGTTTAGTTTCAATTGCCGTTGCAAGGAAGCGTATAAATAGGCGTGCTGTGCTAACAAGCATATTTTGATTCAGGTCACGTGTAAAAATATTGACTCACAACAATAACTCGTATCAAAACAACAGAGTGAACGAAGAGCATGTTAACGCAGTCGTGAGTACTAAGACTGTCGTTTTCTAAGAGGGCACTTAATTAAGATTCATTTGAGACAACAACGGGTGGCTTAAAAATTGACCTTAGTATCATATCATGTTTCTCAAAATCACGAAACCTGTCGTTGTACTCGTTGACCCTTCAAGGACAGTATTGCTTCACAGCCTATTTTTGCAGCTGGTTTTCTACATTTTCTCATCAGTTACTTTTGCCAGTTAAGGGAAATGTTGACTGCATTATAGCCGCTAGTGTAGTGATAAAGAAAAAGAAGAAGACAAAAAAGCTGGTGCATAACCAACTGTTTTTTTTTTTTTCTTTCAGAACTGTTTAACGCTCTTAATCAAATCGCATTCCAGTTGGTTTAGATTTACAAAAGAGTACGCAGAAAGACTATCCTTTCGGTCAAAAAAAAAAAAAAAACTGAAGAATTTCTACCTCTGTTATTGATCTACTGAGAAAAGTTATTTTTGTAAGGGGAAGACCAGCTACCAACCGATTTCCCAAAAAAAATTAAGACTAAAAAACTCTTTCTGTTTTCTGTTCAGTAAGTGAACTTAACTATTCGATGATGATCAAGAATGGATACAGGTTACCTGTTGATTACCAAAAATTAAGGCTAAAAGAGTTCTGTCCCTTTGGGGAATGAAAAGGCATTAGCGTATTTTGTTTTAATTTAAATATAAATTAATAGAGATATTAGTAAGTATTGTATACACGAATATAAATTTTATCTTATCTTCAGTATATTGTATTGCGCATTTAAAATATCCCTTTGTAACATAGTTTATTAGTATTTTTTTTTCAATTGCCAGATAAAATATTTCAAATGGAATTGATGGATCCACAATCCACACAGTTTATTTGAATCCAGTATATGCGCTGAAATCCGAATAAAATATTTATGTTTGAATAATCTGCTTAGATTTTAATTAAAAAGTATTTAAACATGAATAATTTATTTGAATCGAACTGTAATGTTTGAATCTTTTGAGGAATATCTGAGTTCATCATGAACTCTCTCTCTATTCTATGTATCTGAAAAACAGTGTCATTTTTATGCTTCATACGATACCATGTCCTGTTCTAGAAGAATGCAAACAGACATGATTTCAGCAAAATGTTAAACTGTTTTTTTTTTGTCTCGCACCTGTCCTGGATGTTCACA